>NC_139354.1:39768328-42168328 GCF_055883805.1 Amblyomma maculatum | reverse complement strand
TCTCATATAATCTCATACTAAATACATTCATCATATGAGAATAATATGAGAATTAAGGAGATTTGTATGAGTTTAGTATGAGAAATCTCTATGAGGTTATTGTGACTCATGTGGTGTTTTTCACTAGGGAAGTCGCTCGAGCGCCATTGTGGCAGCGAGTGCACAACCCCGACAGCATCATATTACACTCGTAATGTCTGTGCAATGCTCAACAATGCGTTTCTTGGTCCAACGGGTGCATCAGAATCTCGTAATGTCAATCCCGCGAGTTCTGGGATGAAACATAGGAAACGAATTCGAGATATCTCACGGCTACATAGTTGCACGGTTTGGAAACTGGCAAACGCACTTCGTAACGGCATCTAACCGAAGACAGTCGGCCGAAAACCTCTATGAGTTGTAGACCCAAGAGCTTTCTGAATCTCTATAACTCCTTTCTCCGGCCTTCCCAGGTCTTGCATGGTGATTACTCGCCACTAGGCTGGGGCACTCAACGTGACGTTTGCCTTGCAAAGAAAAAGTCACCGGTCCTTATCTGATGTAGTATGCCCTCAGATAACGGTACAAGTAAATAGGTTCTTGAACAAAACTGAACAGGGATGCTTGATAAGTCGGAACTTGATGTAAGGAAGGCAAGCTTGTCGGACGTATAGAGAGATTAGTTCAACTTACGCTTAACAACTGCGCAATGGTCGGGATCCGCCCTCGTGTGCAGAGGGGTATACAAGGACCGCATAGAAAGGATTTCATAGTGACCAATTGCGGCCATTTTGAAAACGGAGGATATACAAGCAACCTCCGGTGAAAGAATCACTCTCCAATTCAGTGCTCGACATGCGAGAAAATGTGTCCAGATTTAATTTAATGTGTTTAGACTTTTCTTCACTGTTTAGGACGTAAATGGTTAATGAGTATAAAATTTAAAAGGTAAGAAGCGATTATATAGAGTTCTTCGCGCAATATGATGACTGATCGATTGTGCGAGAAAAGTTTGCGCATAATATGCTTCAATGAAGTTAATCGTGATCATTGACAAGGGTCAGTACAAATTAACGAGGCCAGTTTACTCAAGTGGTCGTAAGACTAACTACAAAGTGAAGAAGGTTGACTGAAGATACCTTTACAAAAGAACGCCCGAGAAATGAACCATTTCTCGGAGATGTGATTTGAATGCCGGCAGTTATAGATGGGGGTTGGGGATAAGGATGGTGCTTCCCCTTCAGGAGAAATGTTGGAGGATGAGTGGAGGGAGGGAGGACGCACTTCTTCTTCCTTCCTGTTCCGGAGCCTCTAGTCACAAGTGCCAGTCTCCAACAGGAAAGAGCGTAGGGGTTAGGCTAGAGCACACGGTAGGTGATTAGGCCTGTTTCCTAGCATATTCGTCCCCCATTCGTCATTCCATCCATAATTTCACACCCCTTATGTGGCAGCTGTTCGCTGAACTATTTTTGATCACGCGCAGATATAAAAATGGAATTGGTCGTGAAATGCCATTCGCGAGAATGCCTTTATTCATACTCATGAAACTTATCAGATGGTGTACGAACAATTAATTCCTACTTGTGAAACAAACTTTGCTATTCACGAAGATTACCTCATTAGAGGGCTCCATATGAATAATTTCCCACTACGACTGTTGAATGTACGCCAAAACCTCGGTACACCAAACATTTCTTTTTTCCATTTATCAAAAATGCATCGCAGTTTCATAAAGAGTTATTGTGTTATCGTAGGTGTTAAGCTTAATGTACATTTTAGTTGCAGTTACATCGGGGCGCTGGTTCCAACAAAACTGCAATTTGTCGAGATTATTTTGTAGATTTATTATTTCGTGTCCTCTGTTGTGGCCCTTAATCCAACATTAAGTTCCATTGCCATTTTTTCGGTTCCTGTGCCACTAGTCATTATTGCCTTCAACAGCTTAGTCAGCTGAAGTACTCGTCGCTTTTACCTGTCAACCATGACATCAGTATACCGATTTTGTAACGATGAAAATTAAAAACAATGAACCTGTGAAGCAATCCTTTAATCTGCGGCACCTAAACTTACGATTTACTTTTTCTAATAGCATTTACTTAGAAAAGTTCGTCGCCATGCATTATAATCTTAACAAACCAGGCGTCAGATGGCAAGGCCATGTTTACTAAAGAAAATGATTTGCGATACAGCTTCAAAATTGGACCTACAGCGAACGGCGCTTATACGAACTGACAGCGTCTCGGTGGCCGCTGCCGCCGGTGCGTCTGTCTGGCCGTCTGGCGCTGTCTGGACTGGGCGCGGGACGTGAACGAGGATGCGACCAATCGGAAAGGCCTTGGAGTGGCGCTTCCGCAGTCGGAGAGCTTTAATGGCTTTCGATGAGAGCTGATTGGCCCGCCGTCGCCCCCTACCGGCCAGCGAGCTGCTCTCCTGAAGAGGCTGCGGTGTGCAACGCTCCAGTCCGCACGTAGTATGGGTTCACTAGCCGCGGCCAGACGAACATTGCGCAAAGCTAGGCCTAGGCAGCACCGTGAGACAGCGATTCTCGCACCACAGCCCTAAGAAATGTTCCTGTCTCGTTATTTCGCAATTACATACTGCACATGAATCTGATCTGTGCCTCTGTAGAACAAAGTATGCTAAGAGGAAAGAGTTCGATATTCATCATTAATCCTGGGAGTGAAACGCCAAGGAGGATAAGAATTGGTGAAGTTGGTTTGGCAAACACATTTCAGGTTACAGATATTAGCTTGCCGATGACACTCAGCAAGGAAAATATAAAAATAGCTTTATTTTACCAGTGATCAACTCTATAAGTTACAAACACGAAGGATAAGAAAGTTTTAAAAATTATTTGCGGGTATCTGGATAATTGCGGGGAAAGAAAAGAAGAAAATATTTTTAATAGAAGAGTCAGTTTAGACGCCAAATATAACGATCGGCAACCTGATTACGGCTCGATGTAGAGTCCACAAACCAGCAGAGTGAGCAGGGGAAAATGGTTAGCTAATGACGGTCGGTCTAGGCGAGACGAAGAAGAGAAAATGAGCATGCATGCAATGCATAGGCTATATAGGTAAGTGACGGCTATATAGATAGACGGTCCTTTATAGTAACGGTGAGGATTCCAAACCACAAAAAGTAGTGAGGTGCCACTGTTTATGAGATTAGGAAGCCTGCGAGGGTAAGGTTGCCGCAGCTGGTACAGAGCAGGAAGTTGATGGGAGGATAATGAGAAAACTGCTTGTCAAATAGTTGCAGATCTCTGGCTGATGAATATCATATGAAGGAGAGCACAGTGTTGTGAGAAGGATAATGCGAGGTGTAACGTTTAAAAACAAGCGGAGCGTATACTGTCGAAAACGATAACAGCCAAATGTTGACATCGCGGAAGAAGTTAGATATAAATATTAGAAACGGAGGTTGGCTGGTCATGTAATCTGAAGAAAGACCAAGTGCTTCGAATCAGGCTTCACTGGTAAATGTCAGTTCACAAGGCGAAAACTCCAGGGGAGAGAGGCACTGCGCACAGAACAGCGCTTGTTCTTCCTGCGTTATTTTTAAGGAGAAAGCCTTTAATGGCTCATACTGTCGTCGACAAAGGCTGTCCTCGCGAGCGGCTCATCTGATTGGTCGGCAGAGAAGTGACGTCTCCAGCCGCCAAATTCGAAGCGACCAACCAGATGTCCCATCTTGTCTAGCGTTCCTGCCATCTGCAATCCCACACTTGAACGCGCGCCAGGGAACTCCAGACAGCGGCAATGGTGTACCGTCCAGTGCCAATAAAAGACAAACAATGAGAGGAAAATGATAGACGAGGAAGGGTAGGCTTTCGTCATTCTCCTCTTAAGAGACATCTAAGGGACCCTCTAATTTTTTCAGGTCATCTTGTCCAGATTGCGCAGCAAAATCGCATTTGATCTATGCACAACTATTCCGCCAAAGAGTATTCGAAATAACCCTACGTCTTTCCTTGTTAATAACTGGTAAAGGGCAAGGAAAAAAAAAAAAAAAAACCGGCAGAAAATGTGCAGTACCTTAGGCATGAAGTGAAGGGAATTCGTGTCGGCGCTAGGCCGACAGTGGCGTCCTCAGGCCGCAGGTTTTCACAACACGTTTGTACGTGTCCGCATTCCATCCGTCTCACCACTTCTTGAAACCCACATGACAACAACTAATCTACGGCAAAAGGACTCGAGGATGTCTCCCTGTGCGCAGATATCCTCTTGAATAGGATGTCCCTGTAGGGGCGCTCAAATCCAAACGTAAAAGCCAATACAAAAATGAGCATAGACAAAGAGTTGACAGACTGTGGAGAACTAACTTGTGGAGTCAACAGCTTCTACACAGGTTGTTGACTGTGGTCAACAAGTGTAAACGCAATGCAGATTTATCTTTAGTCAACAGCGCAGTTGTTGACTAGCATTTGTGTGAAGTTTGTTGACCATATTTTGGCCTAACTAAATACATATAGTTGTTGACTAACGTGTGTAGATTTTGCTAACTGTGGGTTGACTGGCTGAAACATATACGGATGATCTCCAAAAATTCTCAGGAAGACCTTTGTTCATAGCTTGACTTCCATTAGCTTCATTTCTTGCTAGTGATTTTGCTTTTGCTTTTCCTTTAGTGCTTTTTTTCTGCTGATGAGTCTGCTTAAATGTTTATTTCATTTTTTTCCCTCTGGCACAAACAAAACCCAACTAAAAAAGCATTGCAAATGATAACAGATGTTTGGGTTTTCTCGCATTTTACTTGCGTAAAAAATAACAATCAGTTTCAATGCGATAGCCTATTAACAAGTAAATTTTCGGTTATTATGCTGAGAAAAAAATTGAGTTCCCGAGAAGACAGCTCTATATACTCATGGATGGGTGGATGGAATGGATGGAATATAGGAGCGTCCCCTTTGAAACGGGGTGATAGCAGTAGCTATCATGCTCATTTTTCTGCCTATATCATAATTATTGATTTAGATTGGTTAACTAAACCATCATTCTGTTTATTAAATTTTTGTTTCTACATTACTAACATTATGTCACTTCTGTACTTTTAAGCTACCAATCTTCCAGTCGTTTTTTGCTTGTTTCCACCGCCGGTTTATTCACCCGGCCACTGGTATCTCTAAACCCCATAGCTTCAGGAACAGTGACTGCGCCTGCATCAACTTCTGGATGGATACTAATAAGTTATACATACATACATACATACATACCATTACATTCCAGTATAATATGGTACGCATATGCCGTCTAGCGCCGCCTAACGGATAAATTACGATCACGTGATTGACGTATACGATGCATCATTTCCTACAGATCTCATCACTACAAATCGTTTGGTACCACCCCCGTTTGTTTAAGGCTGCCCATTACAGAATTATGTCCTCCTTAGTAAACGTCCCAAATTAAAGTCGGATTCGTCTGAGGGGTTTCGGCGGTGCAGGATTCGCTCGCTAATTTGATATGCTTACGTTTTAACTAGTAATTGGCAGTATTCATTGCGTAGTTTTTATTTAAATGTAATTTAATGTGTATATCATAAAGCAAAGGGTTATACTTTCGAACCAAATTTGGTATGCAACTGTTCCCGGTAATGTGGTTCGTGTGATGGGACTCGGGCTGCACCACAAGACTCCAACCGTGGCTCCTGAAACCATTGTTGAAACCGTTTAAAATGTATAATAAAACTTTTTCTAACACAAAATAGATACCTGTGGCTTACCGCGTCACGCATTGATCCCATAGTCCTAGGTATATTGGTATGGCCGGTGCAGTGTGCGGCTTTCTGACTCTGCAATGAGAGCTTTGTGTCTATGTTGAAGTAATGTCACATTATTCCAATAAGTGTTCTTCGAAAAACAAAGATAACTGATCCCACCTGCCTCATATAATTTGAATCATTTACATATATCTCACTTGGTTACTACTGTACAATGGCTGATGTAGGATACTTTTACAGCAAGGTTGACATTTTGTGTGCAGTCAACAACTATGATACAACTTGCAAACTCCACAAAAACAACACACTCAATTAAACAACTGGAAAACACACTTTACACACTCATTTTTGTAAGGGAGGATTGCACAAAATGGGATGCTAATGCATCGACAGCTTCTAATACTGTCGTATCACCGACAAATAATGTGGTTATGTTTCTCTGAGGCCTCTCGCGTCATTTGCAGCTCTGCCAATCATGGACATCACATCATCTTTTTTTCCTTAAAGACACTTTAAAAATTGGTTTGGACGCCTCAGCCGCGCTGTGAGGAAAGGGAGGAAGGTGGGAATGTAAGGAGAGAGTGGCGTCGTAGTGAAGGGTTCCGGTATAACATGACCTGCTTGGGATTTTAAACGCGCACGCAGATCGTGCAGTAGGCGGATTCTTCACGTTTCTCCTCCGAAACATGGCCGCCGTAGTCGGGTTCGAATACGGGCACTGCTGTTCAGTAGCCGAGCGTTTTAATCACTGAGCCACCGCGGCATCAAGCGTTACCGTACATAATGTTTGTTTTATGAGATTTAACGCCCAGAAGCAATTCAGGCTATGAGGGGTGTCGTATAGTAAGAAAGGCCCGGGATAATTATGCCATGTATAGTAGCTTCTTCAGCGTGCACTGCCTTCGCACCGTGCACGGTACGCCTTGCGTATCACCCATGTCTCAATGCGACTGGCGCAGCCTGATGGTATCCGCATCTAGTCATTTCACCCGACGCTTTAATCACTCTAATTTGCGTGGGCATTTGAGCAATCCGGATTTTCTTAATTAAAGTGACTCCTGGATCTCCCCTGTAAGGAGGGCAAGTTAACGTGCAGCGTTTAACGTCCCAATTTGGCTCAGGCAATGGGAAACACCGTAATGGAGTGATCCGAAATTTTGGTCACCTGGGGTTCTTTAAGTGCACTGACATCTCACAGCACATGGTCGCCACTCCGTTTGGCCTCCGTCGAAACGCGGCCGCCGGCGGCCAGGTTTGAACCCGGGTACTTTGGTACAGTAGTCGGGCATCTCAACAACTGCGCCTTCCTGACGGGGCACAAGTTAATACATGTTGATTTGGTGAGTAGATGGAGGTTTTCACTTCATCCCCGACAAAACACGGCCGTCAGCGGCTGCAACAGCCTTCCATTGATATCCCTAAGCAGTGGAATCGGAGTGGAATGCTAGTGCAGGCGTATTTCGATGTAGGCAAAAGGCGTCTTGTGCTGTAAGTGCAATTATATAATTGATTAGGTGCAAGCCTTTGTTAAGAGCCATAGGGCTCCTGCGGGTCCGGCTCACTCGCAGCTAACTAGCAACGCAATCGCCGACTACCATGTCCGACAAATGTCAATCTGGGCCGACCACGAGCCGGAAGAGCTACCGCGCCAGGTTAACAGCTTTCGGAACATTAACCAGACGTACCGAGAGGAAAGGTGCAGGCTGCCAGAACCCCACCCCAAACAACAAGAGACGATTTTACGTCTAGCGCAGGCGGGATCACCTACGCATACCGTACTGATGAACCGCATGTACCCTGCCGAACAGCTCTGTCCTTTTTGCAAAAGAGAAATAGACACCCTGCCCCACGTTTTGGCGGAATGCTCAGAACTCAAGACCACCCTCCCCTCCTCTCCTTCCCGCCAATACCCGCAATCCCCAATCCCTTGAGCGATGGAAGACCTTGTTACCCAGCCCCGCCCTGTCGATTCAGCTCGCACTGACGAACAGGGGCCAGGAGCTGCTGGGAACATATGGTTTCCGCAAATAGGGAACCACTCTGTATGGTGCCTGCATGCACCACTGATTTATTTCGGGCCCAATATTTGTTGATTCATCCTCATCTTGTGCTGTCCTGCTTTGATATAGTGATAAGTGCTTTACAGGAAAGGAAAAGTGTGCCGGAGTAGCCGGTTACACTTCAGCTGGGTTCGATCTCGATCCCGACGCCGATTACAGGCAAAAATCTGATTTAAACTGATTTATTTTATACGAAGGAAAAGGCGCGGTAACTGTCTCACTTGTTTTCTGTGGACACCGCAACCGCGCCGTAAGGGAAGGGAGGAAGGTGGGAGTGAAAGTGGAAAGAGTAATTTCGACCACCTGGGGATCTTTAACGTGCGCTGACATCGCACAGCACACGGACTCCTCTTCGTTTCGCCTCCATCGAAACGCAGCCGCCGAGGTCGGGTTCGATTACAGGCAAACGATGAGAAGCAAATAATAGGAGAGGAAGAGTACGCTTTCGCCATTCTCCTCCATTGAGACGTCTAAAAGACCCTCTAATTTCTATTGGTCACTTTTTACGTGAAAAAAAAAATTGATTTATTTATAGGACAGCTTAACCACGTCATAAATGTAAAGAGGGAGGTGGGAGTGAAACTGGAAAGAGAGAGAGAGATGCCGCATTGAAAGGCTCCGGAGTGATTTTCACCACCTGGGGATATTTAACCTGTACTGACATCGCACAACACACGGACGCCACTTTCGCCTCCGTCGAAACGCAACCTCTTTAAAACCCGCCTTTAAGTCCGCGGGTTTGTGTCATACTTTAATAATATTAACAATAATAATTGGTTCACATGAAGGGAAAACCACAGTATCTGTCACACTTGTTTCTGTGGACACCTGAACCTCGCGGTAATGGAAGAGAGGAAGGTGTTAGTTAAAGCGGAAAGAGAGAAAGAGGAGCCGTAGGGGAGGGCTCTAGTGTAACTTCGACCACCTAAGGCGTTTAACGTGCACTGACACTGCACAGCACACAGACGCCTCTTCGTTTCGCCTCCATGGAAACGAAGCCGCCGGTGGTTGGATTAGAACCCGGGTACTCCAGTAGGTAGTCGGGCATCTTAACCACTGCACCGCCATGGTAGGGCTGCTTTGATATCCGTTCAAGAACCACAGGTGGTTGCAATTTGCCAGAATCCCTCAACTAGGCATTTTTTCTCTCCTTCCAACGTACCTTCTCTCTCTTTTCTTTCCTGAATAATAATAATAATTATTATTAATTGGTTGTTCTTGCGGCTGTAGGAAGAAGTAAAATAAAATGCACGGGCCTGTCTACTACAGACTAGCTGATGTTGTTGTTGTGGCTGTAGGAAGAAGGAAACGAAAATTCACGGGCCTGCTACTGACTGTAGCTGAGCCACCTCCGCTGCCTCGTGCGGACAGAAGAGAGAAAGTAGAGGACAAAAAAAAGGAGAGGGAGAAAAAGACGCGCGCCGCAACAGCCGTCGTCCACCACCTAAGCGGTGGCGGGTGCAATGACGGCCTACAGCAGATAAAAATTGGTGGCCGGCTAGCCCCGCGCAAGCGGTGCTAACCTACCAGTCCCAGCCCCGTAGGGCCGGGAACAGCCACCCCCGAAAGGAATGACGCTGCCTGCAACACCTTTTCCGTAGACACCTGTACCGCACCTGAGAGGAGTAGGGGGGAGCGAAACCAGAAAGAGAGACAGTGGTTGAAGCTTTTTTTTAACTAAGGTACAGGCTTTCACATTCTAGGTACGCGAGCATAGTGTTATCAATATTGAGTAAATATCGCCATTTCATGTATTAAACATTCTGATTTGGAAGTGCATGCACAGGCTTAGATATATGCTAATAGCGTCTCAATTTTCCTGAACATTGAAATTAAGAATAGACTCTGTGTTACTTGTTCTCACTAGGGAGTTCATTTTAATCATTACCAGACCCTTCAAGGGAAAGCTTCCGAGACATTTAACCGTATGCCGTTTTCAGAGGTTGACTTTGGAGTGGCGTAACTAATGCCTCTCAAATAGGATACAAATTTTGCACCGCCTCAAAATTAATTAAAAAAATGGCAGAGCTTAGCACAGCTATGCCAGGATATACGCAGGAGAGGTACGTTTCGTTGGCTGAGCTTGTTACGGTCATGTATGTTTAGCAATGAAAGACATTTCGTATACATATCACAATATTTCGATTTGGTAGTCTCCAAACGCAGTCTCATACATTGGATTACTCACCGGTGTCAAGTCCATTTGATGCCACAGCTTCTCGCACGCACTACACATGTGTCCAAACGGATTATTTCATTCATTTCATTTCATTTCATTTATTAATACTGTCAGCCACCATAAGGGGCTGTTCAAATTGCTTCAAACTTCCGAGTCGTAGATGAACTTTCGCAAACTCGAATGGAGTGATCAGTCACACGACGTGCCATCAGATCCTCCTCTGTTGGTTCCCGTTGACTAAACTCTTCCATAGGCCCCATCTGTTGTTGGTTGGTTGGTTTGTGGGGTTTAACTTCCCAAAGCAACTCAGGCTATGAGAGACGCCGTAGTGGAGGACTCCGGAAATTTCGACCACCTGGGGTTCTTTAACGTGCACTGACATCGCACAGCACACGGACGCCTTGCTTTTCGCCTCCGCCGAAAAGCTGTTGTTGTTGTGGCTGTAGGAAGAAGGAAAAGAAAATGCACGGGCCTGCTACTGGCTCTGTAGCTGAGCCACCTCCTCTGCCTCTTGCGGACAGAAGAGAAATTAGAGAAGAAAAAGAAGACGGAGAGGGAGAGAAAGAAGCGCGCTGCAACAGCCGTCGTCAACCCCTACCGAAGCGGTGGCGAGTGCAATGACGGCCTACAACTGATAAATTTCGGTGGCTGGCTAGCCCCTACCCGGTGACCTACCTGTCCCAGCCCCATCAGCGCCAGGTTCAGCCACCCACCCATCCGGCCGAAATGCTGCATCGCCGTTTGGAAAGCCGTTCCTCCCTCTGTTCGGGCGTCTCCGCTGCTCTCTTCGCCCCCTTACGCTCATTGTCTCTTTGCTGGTTCATCTGCCCATATTTTAAGGAATACTTATGACAATACCACACGAGAAATTTTGAAACTCCGCCGAGCCTCACTATGGCACCTAAGGTTTATTCGGTTCACGGGAAAGGAAAGTGAAAGTATCACTCACGCTTGTTAATGAGGACACCTGAGCCGCGCTGTAATTAAAGGAATGAAGGTGGGAGTTAAAGTGAAAAGAAAGAACGAGAAGCCGTAGTGGAAAGCTACGGAGTAATTACGATCACCTGGAGATGTTCAACGTCCTGGGGACGAACAGTGACGGGCAGTGGGAGACATACCCCTGTCAAGCGCGCAAAATAAAGTGCATTTACGGCGAGTGTCACGAAAAGTGCACTCTACCGCTGCTAAACAGCGTAACATAAGTGCACTTGCCAAAGTGTGCACTCAGGTCGGAGTGCGTTCGCAAAACAGACTTCGAGGGCTGAGCGAGTAGCCTCGCCGGCAGAAATTTCTTCGTCACAAATGTATTATATAATAAGATATGTATACAAGTTGATTTTACGTGTTTTGTACATATTCTCATTTGATGAAATGTTTTATAATAGCGCCGGGTAAAATATCAAATAACAAAACCGTGATGTAACCGCGTACGCAACTTCCACATTATGAGTAGTGCGCCACTGCGGCTACGCCATTTTCAGTTAGGGGGCGGTGGTTATTTTTCATGATGTTCGTTGATAAGGGGTCTATGAATCATGGCCCGGTGTCAAATTTTAAGGATTTTTTAAATGTTTGACTACTTTAAAAAGCAGTTCCTTGAACTTCGCGCACGGAGGTTCCAATTTCTTTTTTAAAACATGTTTTTCAGTTGCTAGTTTCGTACCAACGAGTGCTTATGCGAGTGCACTTCGCTTTCCCGTTTAGCACTGCGTAGCGTAAAGTCTCTTTCAAGCTGCGAAGTGCACTCCGCGGAAGTGCACTTTAACTTGCACGCTTGACTGGGGTATAAAATGTCATCATTGAATGTATTCCTGCACCGAGAAGTGAGACGGACTAGACCTTTCTTTTTCCACAAACCGAATGAACTAAATACGTTTAGTACTTTTCTAAACTCTGTGCCAGTCCCTCAATGCAATAAATTCACGGAATGAAAAAGGGATGTTAAAGCCGCTATTGTTTCACTCTTCAGGTGTAGCTTCGGCACCCTTCAAACATTTTTCTGTTTTGCACATTTGTCGCATACTTCTTCCAGGTGACGGACTCTTGAGAAGGGAGTCTAGGGCTCGTGCAGCAGCTTGATAAAGCAACGCATCATAGAGATCTCACAGACGAAATGGTCGACCCTCCCTCCCCCCCGCACAACTTTTGATCGAAGTGTGCCGCCGGCGTAGCAAGCGTTACCTCCTCGCCCTTACCCGTCCAGTAAAAGTCCAACTCAACGCATCACCTGTTCAGGTAGTTTTGACGTTTTTACGATCTTCATTCAAAGTTTATGGCTTATTTGGTGTACACTGGGACGCACTGGACACATGTACAATAGTCCTATATAGGTATAGTTGTACTGGGTACCCACATTGTCCTCCAGTGACACAGGGCGCTCCGTCTAAGCGGCATTAGTTTATTATCCCCGTGTAAGTCTACCGCGGATTTCTTTGCTACAGATCACTATTTTTAAAGGGCGGGGCAAGGCAGGTAGAAAGCGAAAACTTTGATCTGCATTTCTGAAAAAGAATGAAGGTATATGTTTTGCGCATAGTTAATTCCTACATGCTTTTTTGTACAGGCAAGCGTACGTGTAATATGGATAAGCATGCAGCGCTTGGTTGACTATAATTTTTTTTCCCTTTTTATAACGGCAATGTTTCTGATATAATGGTAATTCATTATCTGATAATCAAATAACTGATAGGTCTCCAACTTCTCCGACGTAATTGTTCTTTTGTACGTCCAGACATAATGCATGCTTGCAGGCTTCAGACAAAACAACCGTCTTGTACATAAAACAATAATCACTTCTCGGTCTTTTTTCTAAGATACAAAACATGTTTACTGCGGCCTTTTGAAGCGATAAATACGTCGCAAAATATATGAAGCGTTTTCTTCATCTCATCGTCTTAAAATTCATCGAAAAAAGGTTACTTAAGCGCCAAGAAAAAAAAAAAAAAGAAAACTTGCCAAAGCTACAGGACGGCACATCGCATGTGGTTACAGAGAAGCCGATTACTATTGTGTCGAATATTGCATACACGCAGCGTTTTTCTTATCTACTCTTATCAATCCTAGTGCGTTTCCTTAACAGAGTCCTTCTACACGAATATAGCCGTAAAATTAAAGTCCGGTCAGTCACCAAACTGGCTCGATTTGTTAACTGTTCCCAGCGGCGGCTCAGTGGTTACAGCATCCGGCGGCCTCTAATCTCGACTGAGGTAACCGTGATTCCATGGGATGGACTGCCGAGGATCTCGTGTCCTATGTTTTGTTTGTGCTCCAAGATATATAAGTATCAAAAATCAATCTGAATTTTTTCACTACGGCGTCTCTCGAAGCTCGAATATATCTTTAGGACCTAAACTTTTAACATACATGTCAATATTATTACGAATTTCCGACGTATGAAACGACGACTTCGTATCAACTTGAAAAGTTTTTCGGTGTTCATTCTTTTCATACCCCCAACGAAGAGAGCTCGAAAGAAACCAGCCATATGTCTATGGGAGCAGAATCAAAGGGGTTTGAACAAAAAAGTAACTTCATATGAAACGCTGCTTGCGACAGAAGCATAGCAAGAACGGTGGTGGAGTGGGATGACATGAGTGACATCAGTCCAATTCCGTTGTGCTTGTTACGCCGGAAACAATGGCCAATAAAACATAACGGCAAAGTCTTTTCTATTTAATAAGCACTTTCTTCTGGGCGAGTTGGTTCATATTAGCAAAAGGTAAAAGACTTGCGCAAAAAGTAGATGAAGAAAGAGACGTGACAACAAGACAGAGCGCAAACTTCCAACTGGTTTGATTTAGGAAACGGTACCTACTTATATAGACAAGTGAAATCATATCATATCGATCAAGAGTAAACACGTGAGCACACAACCAGCGAAGATCATCTACCAAGCAGGGCAAAAATGACTTAAATCTCATCAGATTATCAGCGAGGCCAAAAAAATTGTTTGCTGTGTAAGAAGGCTACATCAGAAACATTGTCACGTCTCTTTCTTCATCTACTTTTTGCGCAAGTCTTTTACCTTTTGCTCTTTTCTATTTAATAGACGATGTTGTATAGTGCCAATAATTACTGTAGCCGCGACAACTCACAGCAAAACGACAGAAATATCCTCCGCGGCACATGAAGCGTCAGTCATCACGACATATTCTTCCTCTGTGTCAACGCAACAAGACAAAAAATGAAAGACACGGCTGACGGTTCTTGAAGGGGGGGTCAGTCATCTATATGAATTTATTTTATGGGTCGTTTTGTGTACCGCCTATGCTATAGAAAGAAAAGTTTGGTCAGACAGATGTTTCATTTGTTATATATTACGTCATCTGACAATGCAGCGGAAGCTGAGTTAAGAGGGAGAGGTGGAGGCTACGTACGGTCCCTAAAATGAGGAAATTTTTTTAAAAGACCGCTTACCATTTTGGCACCGAGAAAATTTAATTTATTTTGAAAATTGCATAATACTGCGCTTTCTATTCTCTCCCCTTCCTGTCATCAACCATAATGCTGTCGCACAAATACGACCCTGCAACCCGCTTATATATACATAGGCAATAGTTTTGAAACATCTGTCCGTAGAGTGTGTATTTAAGCTCGCTTTTTGAAGCTTTTAAATTTGGTACGTATAGCCTTTGTCAAAAGTGTAGGGCCCAGGCGGTATGGTTCTGAGCCGTTTAGTGGCGCTGATTTAGCGTTAGTGGAGGTCTTTCTCATTGGAGAATGTAGGACAAATTAGCTCTCATTAAAAGATTCGGAACACTGAAATTGAATTACAAGTCGCACGATGTGGCTCAGAAGCACACCCTCCGGTCTGTACACTTTCGACAGAAACTGTACCTTAATTGAAAAATCAAAATATTACTAAAAGTGTTTTTATTCGTATTAGCGATTTTTTTTTTTCATAGTGTTCGCCAAGAGCTTTATTATTGGTAGTGCAAACTGATATAGAAACCCCCTATCATGTCACCAATATTACTGTTTTGTATACTGTAGACCGTTCTGCTATCGGTGAGCTCGTTACGCGTCCGTTAGAAAAAAAGGGGTGGACAAGCTGGAATTGATTCCTGTCCTCACCTTGACATGAAAACCTGAAATAGGAAGGCCTCGAAGTAAAAAGATCGATACCGCTGGGCAACGAAACGACCGGCCAAATACAGTGCAAGTTTTTATTTGGGAAGATTTGCAAGAGTGCCCCGCATTTCGTGTCCTTTCGTGATCGACCGTGCAACGTCTATAATGCCGTTTGGCTCGAAGATTTCGACCGTAGATTTGACTCTGATGCTCAAATAATTTATTTGAGACTCGCGGCTAAGCAACACATGACTGCGAGAGAGTATTTTAAAAGCACGGGTTCGATCCTGGCGGCGGTGGTTGCTTTTGGATGTGGGCGAAACGTAAGGCGGCACGCTCAATAAGAAACCTAAGGGGTGAAATTATCAAGAACCCTCCACTAGGAAATCCCTCGTAGCCTGAAGAGCATTGGGACATTAAAACCAATAAACTAAACTGAAGCAAACCAAGCCTAATATTTGATTTGAAGTGCATTTCTGAATTTAAAGATTGAGCATATGTAAATTCACTTGTGTCCCAGAGCTTTTTAATATTACGATTTTCGAAACTTGCCATAATGCCCATGTGTTATGAAACGATGGGTTTGATTGGCCAAAATTCGGATGTTAATGAATAGTGGTGGCGTCTGCGACCATTAAAAGAAACTCTCTAATTTGCAAATTTTCAGATTGTTTTCAAATGCCCAACCATTTGGAAAATCAATTTAGTTGATGAGTTTTAGCAGCAAAGCTTAAGATAGAAAATAAGAAAGGAAAGAAAGATTTCCAGGTGGTAATGACGAAAATAATAGAAAGCTTTTATCGGTCGCTTCTAGATGACGCGACAATCCATAATCACCAGAAAAGTGCGTGTAAATATAGTCACTTTTTGAAGCGGAGTTTCTGAACTGGTAATATTAAAGCCCTCTGCTTGTGTCCTACTCGGATATGGTCTAAACTAAAAGAGAACCTTCCTGAGGTGTAGGTATTTTACCAGTGTTTTCTGGGGAGGATGATAGTAGTGTTGAGGATAAATATTAATATTTATTTTAACTGCAACTGTCAAGAAAACCCCATAATTGGAAAGAAGCTGCAGAGAGCAGATGCACTGATTTCATTTCAGAGAATTTATAAAACGTACAACCAGTTTTCAGGCCATTTGCTACAGGCTAGTTGACGGGGCGCAAGCATTCAGAAAGTTTTCAACAGGAATAATATTCAGCAAAATTTTGTAGAGCTGAGCTTGGTGGCATATAGCGCATTGAATGACGTGAATTGATTGGAATTAGCCGCTAAAATTTGTGGAATGGCAGAAGGCTCCGTATCTTTGCCGGGGGCGCAGACGGCTCTCTATGCCCTGTTATCCCCATAGCAACAAGCGAGGGCATACGGACATGCATAGAAACTGCAACTTGGCTAGTATCACTGACGTCGTTTGTGGGCAGTGTTGCCGCTGCCATATCAGTATATATAATTGTGGTAGTAACAAGTGGTTTGTTGTTGTTGTTGTGGCTGTAGGAAGAAGGAAAAGAAAATGCACGGGCCTGATAATGGCTCAGTAGCTGAGCCACCTCCGCTGCCTCGTGCGGACAGAAGAGAAAATAGCGAAGAAAGGAAAAAGAAGAGGGAGAGAAAGACGCGCGCCGCAACAACAGCCGCCGTCATCCACTACTAAAGCAGCGGCGGGTGCAATGACGGCCTACAACAGATAAAATTTGGTGGCTGGATAGCCCCCGCCGCAAGCGGCAATGACCAACCGTCCCAGCCCCATAGGGCCAGGAACTGCCATCCTTCACCACCTCCCCCGGGTGGTTTATTCGCTATGCTGTGGCTAAGTGCCTTATCAAAATGCTCGCGTTCCACGTAGTTGCCGCAGCGAGGAGCCATATTTCGTGCCGATTCTCTGCCACTGTCTGTGAGCGAAATCGTCAGAATCCAAAGTGGACGAACATAATCATTTGAGGAGGCAAGTATCTATCTCTCTTTGGTGCCATATGAACTTCGTCTGGGATGTAATGTCCGGCTAGGGTGTGGCTATAGCCAGCCCTTTGGGCGAGCTTCGCCTGTTGCAGCAATCTCTGAAAGCCACCGTCGATGTATAGCTCCTTGATAGGTATGTGTGAATGCTTCAGCAGACCATTGAACATGTGAATGGCTTCTCGGTTAACCTTCTCAAGGTTGTTGCATTGTCTTCCTGTGAGTATGTGGAAATTATGTCCATACATAATGCGGGAGCAGAGAAGGGCTGTAATTAGCTGACGGTCTCTTTTACTAAATAAATACCCCACTAAAGACATCTTCAGAGCAGGACGGAGCACTCTTGTCCGTCCCGCTCTTCTCTGTGTTTTCGTGTTTTATGTGGGCTGTTTTAGATGGACCCCACTACAGACGGGTCACTCTGCTAATAATGCTAATAACGCACTGATACCTTTCTCTCTTGGTCAGGCTATACCACCACAAATCGTATGGTAGACCTGCGTTGAATGACTTGGCCTGACATGTAAATTTGTGTAGTCCTCTGACTGCTTCCAGCATCCTTTGTGGGCTATTGAGAATCACGATGTATTTCGTTTTCTACAGGGTGCAGACATGCCACTGTGGTTAAGAAGTTCTAATTCTATCTAGGCCTAGTTGGAGAATCTGTTCTTGTTCCCCCACTGAGCATGCCCTTTCCTAAAGAAGATGTCTTCTCATACGAGCCATGATGCCAGAGCGGAATGGCAGCAAGGGTTGGTGTAAGTCTAATCATTACAGGATTCAATTATGAGGGCGAAAGAACTATCCGTTTTGGTAGGTCGATATTATTAGGCCTTGGATTGCTATCATGATCACCTACTCGTTCAATGGGCGAGAAAGTTCGTAATGAACGAAACGTATTGTGCACGCACTCTAGCTAACCTGCCGCTATCGATATTCACTCTATGTGAAACGGAAACATGTGCCTTGCAGCACATGTTTCACACACCGAGGCAAAGCATTGTGTTTCAGTGGTTTCACCGGGAGAGTCCCCTTAACCAGTAATCAATGAAGTTCACACCTCAACATTTACGTTTATTTAAAACGGTGAAAAAGCAGTGTCTACACCCGCCACGAAGGTAGAGTTATAACTGAGGCGCCATCTGTCGGCTTTTTAATAAGTTACCGAGGGACCTGCAACATTTATTTTTTGCTCTCCACCGCGCCTGCACATTAAGCAGGCTAGTCGATTTCTCCAATTGTTGTTGCATAATTCAGGAGTTTAGGATGCGACCACAAGCGCGAGAAGAAAGCACATATGAGCATTGACTACGCTGGATATTTTTGCTCTTTACCATAAATTTTATCACATTCCTATTGCTAACAATGCCATATATCACCTGCCCAGCGTCACTCATCCCGCACCGGTCATGCGCGTACATCATCGCATCTTTATTCGTTTTTCCACTTACAGCGAAGGACTGAAATGATCTGCCTGAATAAGTTGTGCACAACTCCAGTTCGATCAATTTAAGAACTGCAATCAAAAACTTGCTTTTGTGATGCCGTTCACCCATCATATAAAATCCTAAAAAGGGGAATTTGAGATATAAATAAATAAGTAAATAAATAAAAATAGATAGGCCCTCCTTAGCATACTTGGCAGGACTGCATTAGCTCTTGAAGAAAATATGCAGAAATATTCAAGTCATCTTCAATTAGAAGCGGCAGCAGACCAGAGCAATCATAAAATCTTCGTAAGTGTAAACAGCAGCGATGGGGATTGATTACATTTCCCTTGTCCGCAACTGCCGGTCAAAAAACAAAGTGGCATTATGCATGATAAAGATACGGTCGGAGTTCGTCTTCTTTAATCGCATTTCTTTGTTGCATTTCAAGATAAGTGCGTGCCTCGAATCCAACTACTGACCCCGACAAAACAGCAAACATGGGTTTTGGCTTCGGGAAAACGCTCTCCATTTGCTTATTTTTAACCCAATCTGATGGTTCAGTGCACGCCGTGTTTTGATGCCCTGATCGCGAAGTGGCTTGTTCGATTACAGCCATGACAGGCGCATCCTATTCAGAGACTAACTAAAATAATAATAGTTATCTTCTGATATTGCGATATTCTTGGTTAAAAAGTTCATACAGTGTTTTATGCGACTGAAAACAAAAAAGAAAATTGTGAAGATTCCCTGGATGACTCGAGGTATACTGCATCTTAGACGGCGTGTATGGGTGTACGAAGCGCTCAAACAATCTGGCAGCAAAGACACGCTTCGTGAAAGCCAAAGAAGAACTTCGATTGAAAATTACCTCCGCTAAGGACATTTTTCTTCCGAGTTAAGCTACAGGATCTACTAAAGACAAACCCTGTTTTTTTTTCATCTGTTTTACTAAGTGATACGACAGACACTATGATGATGATTAACAATTAATATAAGTGATCAATTTACTATATCTAATATATTTAATGACCACTTCCACTCCGTGTTTGCTTGCGACAACAGCGTCATCCAGCCAGGCACCGTTCCTTGTAGTGCCGTGGCAATGAAGGATATTATTATTACTGAAGGAGATATTTAAACCTAGTGCTAAAACGTAGTACTAAGAAATCTGCTGGCCCTAACGGTAACCCGAACTCGTTTTTTTGGTACGCCACTCGTTATGGACCTGTCTTTACCTTGCTGCCATACTTCGCACTTCTCTTGCCTCCTATATACTGCCCTCATCATGGAAAATGGACCAAATCATCCCTTTATCCAAGACCGGTGGCAAGCAAAACGTATGCAATCATAGACCGATCTTTTATTACGTTATGCACGCAAAATGTTAGAGCAGGTTATTTCCAAATACATTATGGAATATTTTGAGTGGCATAATTCACTAACAGATGTCCAGCAGGGCTTCAGGCGTGGTTTCAGTACTTTGACAAAGCTTAATAATTTCTCCGAGGACATTTTCTATGCCCTCGACATGGGCAATCAAATAGACGCAATGTTCATTAAATTTTCGAAGGCATTCGATACAGTTATTCTCTCAAAAATGTTGTATAAACGTGACGCCATCCTGAAAAACCCCCCCTTCTTAAATGGATTTCGAGTTTTCTTTCTAGCTGTTTCCAGTTTGAATGTTTCAATAGAGTTAATTCCATAGTAGCAGAGGTGCCCTCAGGAGTTTCACAAGGTTCGGTGTTGGGTTCGTTGGTTTTCTTGATTTTGATCAATCCATGTGACATTACCTCTAGCATAAGTTTGTATACTAATGACTGTGTATTGTATAACACATTTCCTATTGACGAACATTTAAAGCTTCAAAAATAATTTTCTGCAATTAGCTCTTCGTGCACTACATGGGAAATGACAATTAATGTCCGTAAAACTGTTATTATGACTTTCACTAATAGAACAATACCTTCCGTACATACTTCCAAAATTAAATGTACCCCAATTCATAGCGTGAGTACAAATACTTTGACCGCTTCTTCACACCCAGGATGTCATGGTCCAAGAACATAGATTTAATAACCTCACATGCTCTTAAAACGTTATAAGACGCATGCGTCGCACCATAACCGCAGCTTCTAGGGACATGAAACTAATAATGTATATATCACTAATCCGTCCACTACTTGAATACGCGGTTTGTAATCCGCATAAACAACGTGAAATTAACCGAATCAAGGCAGTCCTGAAGAAAGCCATTCGTTTCAAGCGCCACAGGTTTGACAAGGATTTTTCGCCCTCCACAGCACTTGCATCAATAGACTTCCGATCGATCTCCTCTCGCCAAAGAACTAATTCTTTGAAATTTATGCATTCCATTATTAACTCCTTTTGTAGGACATCTTCAAATCTGTACCTAATTCCTGCGATGCCATCTAAAACAAGAATTTGCCACAGCCTAAACATAACGCCTTATTTTGCCCTCACGGACATATTTAAATACAGTTTCTTCCCACGTGTAATTGAATGCTGCAATTCATTGCCTCGTCCTACTCGTTCTCTTCCTTTATATTTGTTTATAGCTGGCATTGAATAATTTTGCCTTTTTGTATTTGGTAGTTTTGCTTGTCTCTGTTATTTGCAACTGCTTTATTCCTTTTTTTCCTTTTTTACACCCCCTCCTGCAATATCTCAAAAAAGCGGCAGTAGTATAAATAAATAAATAAATTGTAAAGCAAGGGGAAAGAACCCAGGCTGGCCGAATGCAATCCCCAGCACAGCCGTACACCATGCTACTTTCTACACCATCGATTCTCGCACGCACGTAAAATCTACTTGTTATCATTTTCCCTAACAGTCGCTTTCAAATTTGTCAGGTGTACTCTTTCGATGAGAATTATAACACCCCGTAAAATTAATAACAACCAACTTCTCGATCCATTTGACAATCCGCAATGCATTGTCCTTTATACCACCCTGACGGATTTATATAGTAACTTTTCAGAAGCATATTTTCTATTTGAAAGCCTACACTGCGTGTAAACAGTCCCATCTACTGTTCCCGCCTAGGAAATAGGGAAGATCCTTACCTGCCAAAAACAGGGAGTGCGCGAAAATAAATGAATGTGTCAGCACATGAAAGAATGATATCTCTTTCCCTTTTGTCCTCAATGCGGAGGGAAGATTAGAAAATGGAGCCTGCTTTCAAGGATATAATCCCTGCTCAGCACACCCCCTCCCACCCCAACTTCGGTCTCCCGAGAAAAGCGATCCACTCTGAAAGGGGTAAAAAAGGAATCGTGGTAGAGAGCCGACAAAATGGTATCACGGGAGCAGGGAAACAACAAAGGTGCTGCGCAGGTCCGGACATGGCAGCGTGTAAAGACGAAGGGCAAGAAAGATGGACGGCTCCACGAAAGGACGGTTCCTTTTGTCTCTGCTTATTCGGAGGGATGGCGCTGCAGAAACGCGACGACTGTGTTTTGTTTGGGGACTCTTGGGAAGAGGTTGGCGCTCGCTCCCCCTACCGAGGGACAGCGCGCCCAACAACGAGATGTGTAGCGCACGCTTGGTTCGCATCAAGGTGCACCACTGCACCACTGTGCGAGTCTGGCGGTAGAGGGCGCATTCGTTGCTTCTTCACGCGCCCAACCCGGGGGCCGTTTTCCCTCGGTTGATCACGGTTGCCCCTGGCAACGGCTGGGCGCGTCCCATGCATTTTTAATCCCTGACGAAAAGGCGGCTGGGGAAGTGGGAGCAGGTGAGCGTGGGGAAACGAGGAGAAGGATGCGTCACAACCCTGGCGTGAAGGGAGGAGGGTGTTGGCCGACCGTGCCTCCAAGCGCGTTACGAATGCGGAGGTGAGGAGTTGGTGCGTGTGCGTTTGTGCGCTCGTTCGCGGGTCCTGGTGGCGAGAGTGGTTTATGAGGGCAGCAGAGTCGACGGGGGTTCCGCTCTGTCCCCACTCCCCTCCTGTTCCTCGCTGCAAGGTTTTGGCTAGAGTTTGGATGGCGCTTCGTCGGCGCCGGCGCGCGTTCCGCCCGCCGTGCAGGTTCTCGGGCCACGCTAGATTTACTGCTCCCCGCCTGGCTGGCGCTCGCTTGCCTCAGGTGCGCCGCTGGAACCGACCCGTGTTTGCGGCACGAGCGACGTCGTTGTTCGGGCCGTATCCGGCGTAATAGCCGTGATTGGAGTTGCATGCAAACGAAGTCAGAAGAGAGCGGCCGCGCTCCATTTTTCCGCAGTGCGCGTTGTTGGCTGCTCGAGATTTAATTCGAGGATTATGGTTTCTGCGGTGCATTGTTGATATGCTTCATGCTGTTTCATTACTCGAGATAGCGGTGGAAGCAAACAGTGCAGAAAGATATCTGTGTTGTAATTAGTGATTGAGCAAAATTGTTGATATTTGTTTTATTTTAGCGGTTTTCACGTACTCTGGCCATCTGGTCCACTGAGATGAATAAGATAATGTTTTGCGTTGTGGGATGAGCTTTGCATTTTTCTCTTAGAACGTTAACATTTTTGCAGCTCTTTATTCAAAACATTGAAAACACATTGTAGACCTCGCAAGCCAGAGTTTTCTCTACACGTAAGCTCTTATATTGCAGCAATCTTTTTCTTACACACAGAAGAACGTATGTGAATAACAGTCCGTGTAAAGGAAGTCCCAGTAAAAAGTTGTCTGAAACAGCTTTTTTTTTTAGATTGCGCGCGCAATCCACATAACCTGTGCCCGGCACATAAAATCTCTTCGTCCATTCCATGCCATATAAGGCGAGATTTAAAAAATCTGAAATTGAGTGCAAAGAGGCAGTAATGGTTTTCGCCTTCCAGCACTTAAGAGAGATCTAACCGTCTCTGAGGAATTTTTGTATGGCTCGTATTACTGTTTAGAACCTCTGGACTTCACCAAGTTTCACCACCACCCTATCACGGGATAGATTGTACAATGTTTTGGTCGGAAACGCTTCGCGCTGTCGCTGTAATTTTAATTTTGATTCGTTTACACGAAAGGAAATGCACAATATCTGCAAATCGTTTTCTGTGGACACCTTACCGCGCCGTAACGGAAGGGAAGAAGATGGGAGTGAAAGTGGAGAGAGAGAGAAAGGGGAGCCCTAGTGGAGGGCTACGAAGTAATTTAGACCACCTGGGGATCGGACATCACACAGCACATAGACACTTCATTTCGTCTCCATCGAAACGCAGGCGCCAGCTGTCGGGATTGAACCCGAGTACTCGAGAGCAGTATGCGGGCATCTTAAACACTGTAACTACCGTTGCGGGACCCATCGCCGTAACCACAAATTGAGATAACCATTCTTCGCACAGTGTTCAGGGAGGTGACATGACGTTTCGCTTTCATTTAGCACCTATCTGCTAGATAATTTGGAGGCTAGTTTGCAATATGGGTTCGAGCTGAAGACATATGTACCTTTAACAGCATTCTGTTAATTTTAAGTGAAGGTGTCCTCCAACCAGTGAGACAGATACTGCGCTTTCCTTTCCGCAGAAACCAGGTAAACTTAAGACGTTTAACACTTTGCCAAAGGCGCCGTATGCTGTGCAATGTCAGTGTGCGTTAAAAAAACCTCAGATGGTCAACATTTCCGGAGCCCTCCACTAAGGCGTGTCTCATAGCCTGAATCCTTCTGGGATGTTGAATCCAATAAACCAACCCAAACCAAACGAAAGTCCGTGCGAGCTGGTCTCTCAATGCCGAATATTCGCGGAGTAGAAAGGCAGAAGGCTCCTTGCCCCGCCGGGGTGGTGCAGTGGTAAGACGCCCGACTACTGTGCCGGAGTTCCCGGGTTCGAACCCGACCTCGGCGGCTGCGTTTCGATGGAGGTGAAACGAAGAGGCGTCCGTGTGCTGTGCGATGTCAGCGCACGTTAAAGATCCCCAGGTGTCGAAATTACTTTGAAGCCCTCCACTACGGCTCCTCTTTCTCTCTTTCCACTTTCACTCCCATCTTCCTCCCTTCCCTTACGGCGCGGTTGCGATGTCCACAGAAAACAAGTGAGACAGTTACCGCGCTTTTCTCTTCCTATAAATAAATCAGTTTAAATCAGAAGGCTCTCTCGCATTTATTGGTTTTTAGTGTCCGCGTAATTAAAAAAAAATCTTCTTGGTATAAGAAAAATAACTTTGTTAGGAGCCCCAAAAATAAGAGGTCCTAGGCCCATATTTTAATACAGCAAGGATCGGCTGAAGATTGGCTCTCTTTTGTTCAAATGGGAGCGCAATTTAATGAAATATCCTTGCTTTCCTGGTCCTTTAATGTATGTTTTTCTGAGTAACGATAAGTAAACAAGTTCGATGTAGAGGTTTCATCAGTGTACTTTTCGTCTTTTTCTATTGTTCTAACACGAGAGTTTGTAGATGTATGTACACCATAAATTTTATTTTGTGGTGGGAATTCTCAACCAGGCCTCTCCCATTTTATTCGAAGAGTCGATCGTTACTCGTCGGACCCTACAATAGCCATGGGTCTCTGTTGCAAGATGTTGGGCGGGGGGGAGGGAATTCGAATTATGGTCTCTTCCGGCTCCGGACCCGACAGTAGCCATGGGTCCCTGTTGCAAGATGTTGGGTGGGGGGAGAGAATTCGAATTATGGTCTCTTCCGGCTCCGACGCCTCTCAAGGCCCATTGTTTCTACCTAGTAGCGTCCCAGGGCACTCCAAGTATTCAAGACGTCGTCATTGAAGCCTTCGAGGATGTCACCGGTGCCGACGGTGTGCTGTACCCGCAGCAACTCGGCGGCTGGAAGTACTGAACGTATGTCTGCAATCCCAGGCGCACGCCAATAAGTTGTCTGGGGCCGGCAACATCAGAAACCAACGTGTCCCAGTAGATTCAGTGGGCCCGCCGGTTGTATTCGTTACCACCTACCGACTACCTCCTTACGTGTCCAACGACGTCCTTGTCGCGGCTTTGGCTTCCTACAGGAAGACACGCGGCATCCAGCAAGCGACCTTCAGGGACAACCGGCGGAGGTTAACTGGTACCCGAGTGGCGCGGCTTGAGATGCGGAACCCGGTACGTAACTTTATGTGAATCCAGGGGCACAAGTTCATGGTAAAGTACGGAGGGGTGAATCGAGTCTGTGCTCGATGCAACCAAGTAGGCCACATGACGGCAGGATGCAAGATTCCGAGGTGCGAACGGTGTGCAGTCTTCGGCCATGCCACTGAGGGCAACATTGCGGCCAGCTAGAGATGCGGCAGGGATCACGCCACTGCAGACCGCACGCAGCTTCGTTCCTATGAAGTGATGGCCCAAATACTGCAAGCGGCCAACAGTGAGCCGGAGCACGACGCGACGTTTCATGGGAGCAGGCATGAGGTGAAACTCCCACAGGTGTCATCTGGCAGTTCTTGCACCTACCGTACTCTGGGGACTAAGGTTCCTGAGGGCCCTGAGGGTCGTAAGAAAGGCACGCACGTTACATCAGCTGCCTTTCCGATGGTCACGCCCCCCTGAGAGCCAATGTTCGAGTCCTCGTGTGAGGGGCGTCGGCTAGTGAAGTCTACTGCAGAGACTGCTTCTGGCCCTGTTGATGAGTCAGAAAAGGTGGTTTGCCCGGATGCAACTATTGCCGTCGCTGAAACGGCAGCACCCTGCGAGCCAGGATGTTCCTTTTGATACAGCAAAGAGCTGCAGGAAATTGGTCTTTTTGTTTTCAAATGTGAGCCCACAATTTAGAGAAATATTTCCTTTCCTGGTTTTTGGCGTATGTTTTTTTTTTTTTTTAAGTAACAATAAGTAAGCATACGTTCACTGTGCTGATTTCATCTGTTCGCAGTTCTCTCCACGTCTTCGTGTGGATGTATATGTGTTGTGTAAATGGTCAATTGCAAACATTTCGAGTGTACTGTTAGCATCCTGCGAGGTCCCGTTACTGGAGCGAAGCTCCACTTCTCGCATGCAGAGCTGAAGTCGTAAATTGGCGGTCTAATCCGTGGTATGCCTAGATTAGCTCACTGCAGAAACGCATGCGTGCTGGCCCATGTTATGTTGGCATAAACAAAGTACAGATTGTGAGGAAACAGTTTTAGTCCTGTATGGGTTGCTGTGTTATATCGCAGGATGGTAAGTAGAACCATGTGGTAACTGAAGTAACACACATAGTTCATGCTAACGTATCCAGCGGCCGTCACTTCTTAGCTCATCATGGCGCTTATCCCCACTTATTTGGTTCCATCACCGTATTAAGACACCTATAGGCTGCCTTCCCATCTTTGTGTGGAAATACGCAAAGTTCAATTTCCTAAATAATATGAGCCACACGCGTGACAGGTTGGGCTACTGCCGCAGAGCATATATAGAAGAAAAGTGAGGAATGAAAAATAATGCAGACGAGGATTAATAACGCGTACTGCGAGGAGCTAACATAGATGCAGTAATACAATGCCTCTTGTTCTTGTTAGGGGATGCATGTCTGCGATTCTGTTCAACAATGTTTCATTCACGATGTCTATTTGGGTCCATAAATTGCTATGTCCTTACGACGGCAAATTTAACCGCTGTGCAAGTCTCATTACAAAACTGAGTTTTCAGAATATGGTATTGATTGATAGCAATCCACATATTTTCCCCAAAACAAAATTATGATTGCTAAATGTGTAGTCTATATCCTTACTAAATCTACAAACGCGTATGACCCTTAAACAACGATATGGTCGAAGCATTGTGCATTCCTAGAATCGTTTGCTCAGTCTGTGCTTCTGTGTCAAGAAGAAATGGCTTAGCGACCGAAGCCAATACTCATCTATTAACGTTATCGCTCACATGCTGTTGAAGAACGAAATTCTTATAAAAACGGCCTAGCTGATCGCGAAATCGTCATTAAAATAGCAGCCTCGAATGCAACCTACACATCGAAAACCATCTTGAAATACGCTGCCGTCGACTTCACAGGTCGGTTCTGCAGGCAATGCGCGTAAAACAAATGCCTCCGCAGATGAACACAAAATAAAAATCAGCTTCTTATCCTATCGTCGGTAGCGCCGTCAGGAAAGCCTTGCGTAATTATACACTCAATTCCATTTCCTGCAACCATCATCAAGCACAATCAGATCCATATTTCAAAATAATGAATAAAGGACCCATTCGTTGTCAATGTGAAGGGTTCTTTACATTTAAGTAAACTTGCAGCAGGTCCCCAACACAATTCGTTGTCAAGGTGAAGGGTTCTTTACATTTAAGTAAGCTTGCAGCAGGGCCCCAACACATTTTCTTGCCCCCTTCTGTCTTCAACATCTCCCTCTTACACATGAAGATTGTCCCAGCGCGGTGGGACAGCCTTGCCCGCGCTTAGGCGCAGGGCTTCGGAGTACTGTTCGAAGTCAGTGCGCGTTAAAGAACACCAATTTGTGGAAATTATCTGGAAATCTTCGATACGGTATCCCTCATGCACTAAGTTGTTTTGGGACGTTGAGCAACGTCCACCAAACCAAACATGCAATCGCTCTCGTACATGTGAACATTGGATCGATAGTTTTTCTCTTTTTTCGTATGCTCCTCTCTTTTTATTGGGACCTCTTCTGAGCCCTTTCTATGCCTTTTAAAAGGTAGAACGTAGCAATTCGGCATTTTTCAATACGCAAGCAAAAATCTGTACTCCTCACGAAGGGGCTTTACTCTCTTTATTCTTTGGCTCGCACTGTTTTCTGAGTAAAGTCAACATCCCCCTGGTTCTGCGTGTTAGGCTTACGTGAAACTACTGGCTCTAGGCTCCTTTGGCCTGGCTTTCACGCTCGATTGAACTGCCTCTCAGCAGGTGCGCTCGTTTCTCCACTGTGTTGAGTTTTCCCGGCAGCTACGCAACTCAGCGCGATGACGTAACGATTGGGATGTCAGCAGAATTCGAAAGACGAGGTTGAGTCATCAGGGCTGCTGCTTTGGTAGGAAGTACTAACTATCGTGTTATGTTCTTCTGCATGTTTTCTGGGGTGAGAACGTATAGTTTCAAAGGTTCGCGTAGAGACTGCAGCATTCTCAAAAGAACTATAAAAGTTGTGAGAGAGGGATAGTTGAAGTTAATACAGTCACATAACAGACACGCCACATCACATCACGTTACAGTCATGTCATAGCAAACTCATATTCTTTCGACTCATCCCCTGCCCCCAGTGCAGGGTAGCAAACCGGTTGCTTTTACTGGTTAACCTCCCTGCCTTTCCTCCTCATCTTCCTCCTCCTCCTCAAAAGAACTAAAATTTGGCCCAACTTCCACATGAGTAGTCTGCCAACATTGCTAAGGTTCTTTTCTTATTTGTCTCCCTATCAACGCTTTCTCTATCTTATTTCCTAGTTAGAGAGTCATTTCTTTTATACGGCCCCATATACTTTATTAGTGTGTGCAATCAGTTATTCATAGGTATTATTTGCATGATTCCTTATTGGCATTGGGCTTCGTTTATTTTTGGTCATAATTATTGTTTTCTACCATCATTTTAATATCTGTTAAGGTCACTCTAATAATGATATTCCAATCCTCACTATGAAGGTATATTGGGCACATGCTTCGTTGTAGATGTGAGTAGAACTTCCATCTTGGCCGACAAAATAGACAGAAGAAAAGCTAGGACTTCTCTGTGCTCACGTGCTGGACAACAAAAGCATTAGGAAAGTCATTAGGATGAATATTCTGCGTGGAGCGAAGAAAGGACAAGCCCTTTAACTGCACAGTTAGAATCCATGCTCGTAAAAACAAGCCGTTGCAAAACAGCGCAATGCAGAACATCAAGGTCAAAAAGCTATAGGTTGCCGTAACGTGAGTGTAAGTGTTTAACAAGTATAAAACAAATAAATTGCCATTTGTTCTTTCGTCTCCACATTGTTCAAGAATGTGCAATAAAGTTGTCGTGCTGCTTCGTCCCTTAGAGAACACTGGAAGATCGGGTTCACGTCCGACGAATGGCATTACAATTTGCCATTTTAACACTTACAGTAAGCAAAGCCCGTGGTGTATCATTGGTAAAATCTTTGCAATCCCAGCAGTTCTGCGATTCATCTTCCAATATAAGTCAAGTGCGAAAGGCGAATGTATAGGAGACTCGGCAAAGGAAGGTTTTGAGAGGAAGGAGGAGGTGTTCGTCTTAATGTGGCAGAGTCATTTTTCCCGTACAGCAGGGAACACCGCGCCGTCGTATCGACAAAGTTAAAGACTGACTGAAAAGGCTCGACGTCACATGAGGATCGGCAGAATCAAAAACTAAATACATTGTCCTGAAAAGAAAATTTACGGAGGGTGAGATGGGAGAACCGAAACCCGAACCCTAATATCCCGAGTTGTACACACGACTCCTAAGTGACGCAGGCTTTTGTTCTTCTTGAACATGCTATTCATGACAGTGATGTGTGCATAGTTAGTAATTTCCTTTGGAGTAGTTCATTTATTGCCTTTCTAAAGGCACATCTCGCTCCGTAAAAGTCGTATAAGTGACCTAATTCGTTAGTAGTCGACTTTTTGTTCATGTGTGCCTATACTATCTGTGTAGGGCAGCCAGTAGGGTACTACCATGTTAAGCTCTCTGCACAGTAAAAACGTTGCGCTAAGCAGGGCTCAACGAAACCCACACTGCCTTGACTCCGAAAACTATCCATCGCGAGCCGTCATTTGCTTATGCTGCAGGAGGGCTTCGCCTGCCCTGGCCTTATGGGATCATGGAGCTCCAGCGCGTGTATTATGGGTATACGCCTAAGCAAAACTGCAAAGCTGTGGGAACTTCGTGGGTTACAAGGGTGCACGCGCATTCTTGTGCTTGGCAAACGACCTTTCAATTTCTCGACAAACATGTCTCTAGCATGATGTCAATGAATGAATGAATGAATGAATGAATGAATGAATGAATGAATGAATGAATGAATGAATGAATGAATGAATGAATGAATGAATATATAAATGCATGCCCTAATTGCTATCGCAAGAGAGGAGCACAAGAGGAAGGCTAAAAATTTGTAAGGTATCCACTTTACAAGCTTCTAACACCTGTTTGCATATCATGCAGCCATGATGTGTGAAATCACATCTTTATCCAGTAGAAAGCAAGCAGTACAAAATAGACTAGAATATACCAAACGCTCCAACTAAATGTAACCAAGTTTTTGAAAGAGAACGAGTAGCCTTGCCCGTGAAAACACTCGAGTGCCATTGAGTTCATGCGGCCTAGTTTGCAGTGTTGTTTTTTTTTTTTTCCTTTAGAGTTTGCTATTTTTGTAAATACTAAATAAGCTTAAATTTTTGTTTGAAGATCAAAGTAGCGGCTCGGATTTTGTTGACCACTGCAGCTTTAAAGAAGAGTTGGCTGCAATGTTCTGATCAGGCACCATTTACGTACTTACTGTTCTTAAAATAAAGCAATATAAGAAGAAATTTAAGAAGAAGAAAGAAGAAGGCGCTACTACCAACTGTTTATTGGAGTGTGAAACCAAGAAATATAAAGGAAAATATCAGCATGCGCACACAGTAATGACACACATGTCACGCAACTGCAATAGATTATGGCAAAAAAAATTTAAGAAAGGCACATTCAGCGTCATAAATCTGCAAGGACGGGTTACTCGTACAGCGATCAGATAAGGAGCGATCAGGCAGGAGCGCCAATGTAAAAGCTCAATTTGTGCTAGAGGCCTTCCATGTTAAAAAATTACCTGATCGCTGTGTGAGTGACGCGTCTTTTCAGATTTATGCCGCTGAATGTGCCTTCCTGAACCTTGCTTTCCATAATCGATTCCAGTCGTATGACGTGTCTGCCTGTACTGTCTGCGCATGCTCATATTTTCCTTTATATGCCTTGTGTTCACAATGCAATAAACAGTTGGTCGTAGCGCTTGTCAAACGTCGTGTGTGCTTTCTCCTGTCCCCGTTCAAGTATTAGCGCTAATCTCTTCTTAAATATGCAGAATCAACTAGCCCGACAACGCGCACTCCTAAATATGGAGCTACGACGTGACCAGCTTGCTGTTGCGTATATATCTCACCCAGTGCACACGCAAGTCATTGCGGGGGAGATAGCTCAAGCAAAAAGTGGATTCCGTTCCGTAATAGGTGATTTTAATAGCACCGCTGTCACAGGGAACCTCTTTATCGTCGGAGTTATATTTTAGGCATGGTTAAACAATTTATTTTGGTCAAAAATTAACATGGGTCTCAAGTTTTACTTCTGACTTACAATTTTTTTTTCATAAACCAACAACTAAAAGATTAGATAATTAGTACGTACTAATTATAAACTTGGGAAGCAAATTTCACACAGATAACACATGCCCTCAAAGCCCTCACTTGGTGGCATTAGGCTAAGGCAATCTATCGTTTCGAAAAGCTTGGTTGCCTTCAGCAACTCTACGCCATGATAGAACGTGATCCATTGCCAGTCTAGCGCTAAAGACAAATACTTCAGTATGTTGTTGGCAATGCCATTTATGCAAACCGCTAGAGTTTGAAGGTGATGGCGGTTTTCTTAGACAAAAAGACCATGTAAACTATATGTACAGTCCATTTTAGAAGTAAAAGAGTAATTTTCCAAAACTAGTTTCTGCCAGTACGCCAGGGCTGTTTTATAGCTGTGGGTATTACATGTTGACGGAGAATATTCTCTGCATTACGCTGATACATTATTTGTAAGAAAAACGTGTACATGCTGTATGAGGAAACAATATAATACACAACATCGAGGTTGGCTGTATTTAATTGTCTGATCTATTTGAAGTTTTCATCAAAGAATATATGCAGCCTCAGCCAGAAATCATGGACGAATTCAGAAAAATAAGCTCTTGAAGTAAATTTTTTACATAATATATATCTGTACCATTGCAATCGATATATCCACAGATCTCTCTGTGGCTTGTATTTTTCACCGCATATTTTCAAAAATGCACCTGATTGATTTGCAATGACAGTGCTCGTTGTGACTAAAGGGTAAACTTAAGAAGCATACCCTTGTTGCGCATCGGAAGCTAAGAATATTCTTTCCAGCACGTTCATTAACGTACGCTACAATATTCATCATCTTTTTACATAGTCTTAAATAAAGACTTTTAGCAGAGCGGTTTTACTTTCCGCTCCGCTGGTAGCCGGCAGCGGAGCGCGAGCAGAGCGTATACCGCAGCGCGAGTACAGTTTCAACGCAGTGCCTACGAGTCTACAAGTCACAAGTCCCAACTGAGCGTAGCAGAGCATGCTCTGCTCTCCCACCTATTCGTGAACAGCAGAGTTAGGCTGAAACGAATATGAATCATGCTTGATTTCATTATAGTAAAAATGTTAAATACGGACAATATTTGAATTTGTAATGTATTTTTATCATTACTGGCCCTTTCAACATACTGGTAAGTACGTCTTGTTAGAAAAAAAAAAAACTGGACATTTCAATTACACACTGGAGGCCGCAATGGTGCGCCTTGACGACCCTCGCTCCCTAGGCGCGCTCCGCTGGGATGGCTAGATGAGTGGGAGAGAGAGGAGCATCGTAAGCCCGCTGGTCGCATCAGCTTCTCGCGCATGCGCAGATGCGGCCCCACTCGTCGGCTCCACTCCGCTGGCCGTAAAACCGATCTGCTAAATGTATCTAACTACTAGATGTGAGTTCAGGACAAACGTCACACGTACTATTTTACAACTCTTCCGAAGCTTCGACCATGTCTATCATTATGTTCATTAAGGTGTTCTAGAATAATCCGCTGCAGCCTCACAATTATTTTTATGAACGGAGCCCATCGGCATTCTGTGGCAGTTTTAACTACTCGCGGGGAGCTCCAGAAGGTGCTCAAAAAATACTTTTTTTGTCACACATCGGAAGCTTAAACCCCCTTCCTGTCAAGATGCGCATAACAGTGTCTATACAATATCCCACAGCTTCCTCACAATTAAAAAGTGTCCTAGAAAGCTAGACTTGTGCCACGCGTGCACGCGGGACTACACGATTTGCGTCGCACGCAACTGTTAAAAATTACTTGGATTGTTTTAATTGATTACTAAACGCCACTGACTCGATTTCGGGACAGGTTGAATGGAGTACACATATAAATGTGGATAAAAATTGATGAGCACGTGCAAGGAGCGTGGGCGTGGCTTACTTTTATACTTACTCTCACTGCAGTATGCAGTTTATACTGCAGTTTATACTTACTCTACTGCAGTATATCACTGCAGTAGGTCTGCACGACTCAATATTTTCAGGCCTCGTCTGGTGGCGCTTATATTCCTTCTGTAACGCATTTTAGCATTCTAATAATGTACAAGACGGTTTGATGAAATGTGGCCGTCTAAAATGAGCTTGTTTTGTTTTTTTTCATTTTGGAATGCATTTAAAGAGACATGGCTTCGGCAAAAAGTGGAAGTCAGAAATGCAACCCTTTTGTAGCAAACTTGGTCCGTAAATATAGTTGCAGATCCTCCAATGCTATGTGTGATGGTAAAGAACGTTTGTACGTCCAAGTAGAACAAATATGGCCGGCGTCTTTTCAAAACGTTACCACTTCTTCAACTGCGAAAACTCAAGGCCTCTAAGACTACAAAGAATATGGCAGAATAATGTAGTTGTACCTACCTCATCTGACTATGTTGGTGCGCCAGATTTACCTGGACCTATTTTAAGCTTAGCAAGAGTACCTTGTGATATATGAAGTTGTCTCGCAAGCGGGCATATTTTTTATTGCGCCGATCTTCCTGCCACTCTCTACGGTATAGCTTTAAACAAAAAATTAAGTAGACGGCTTTGTTCGCTGGTACCCTTCAAATTCCAGTGCTATAAGCAGCCATTTCTTAGGGAAAAAATGATGAGAAAGTAAGAGGCGGCCATTGTGAGCAGTGGGGACGGATAGGTATATTATCCCGGCGAAGAAAAAGCAATGGCAAATTGAAATGCATCACCCAGCGACAGAAAGCATATTAATAACCTCTTTATCTTGTATGACGACCAAACTCTCAAGACCTGTGTGCGTGGATTACGTGTATGCATGTGTGCACGTATTGCGCCCTGCATCGAATTTTGCGTGCACAAAAACGGGGCTGTGCTGGCGTCTCTGATTGATAGATCGATTGTCTTTTCCCGTCAGTAGCTACCGCTGGGTCATGCAAACGAGTCTAGGGAGGAATGTTCTGCGTCGGGGTCGATGTGACCGATCATTCAGAAGGGCCATGAGAGCTTGGCTCAAACTTCTTACACGGAGCTGAAGAAGTTTCTTCGTTTCTGCACCGAGACCGCTATTCGTTCCTCCACCTCTTCCATCATTTGTGACACTCAGTAAGTAGCGGACATCCATCCCCGAGTACTGGTGAAGCAACGGCTTCTGGGAATCATTAACTCACTGCTCCGCTACACTCAGTTCTCGAGGACGGGCAAGAGACGCGGTGAGGTCACTCCGGGAACTTTCTTATGAGCGTTACTGACATCACCTTGCAGAGGTCAGTGGGAGAATGTTCTATGAGAGGCAAGCAAGCGGTACTGTTGTTGTCTGTTATTTGGACTTATTTAGGCTGTTAAAGGCTTTCTTCTTTCTCATTTCGAGATTGTGCATCACTGGCTACGCATTTACAATTGTAGTGTCAATCTCCCGTGAGTGTTACCACTTTTCATTTTATATTTCACTTATTTCCCGTTTTGTTTTCTTTCCTCTACCCCTCAGATTATTTTTCTTTATGCAAGTATACTTTAAAAAAAAAATTATTTGCTACCCAATTCTTGGCCGATCCTCCTCTGTGGGTATGTGCCATACGTTATTTGGACAACAACAACAAGACGACGACGCATGAATGTTATTGTGAATTTACTGACATGAAGCAGAGGCCGATGATGCCGTCACTTTTCCCGCTTGCCACAGGGTGGGAACGTCTTATGTTCTTCACTTGGAAGAGTAAACAATTCATTGAGCAAAGATTCAGCCAGAAAACGTAACGGGCTGATGATTTCTTCCTTTAAAGTTGCATTGAGGCAGCATGTCAGATTTATATTGACTTCCTGACTTCCTTCGGTACACATGTTTTGTCCGCATTGAAATCGTGATGTGCTCTGAGTTCTGTTGTCGGCGCGCAGCGGCTAGAATGGAAGGACAAGATGGAGCCCAACCTAAATGATCTTCGGTGAAACATTCTGTTCACCCTTTTGTGCTAGAAGACGTGCTGCTCTCTGAGAAGCGCATGCGATAACAGCAGCACCTATTCAATACGCTAGGCTGGTTATACTGCGCAAGCTCCAGCCCGCACAGCTCATCGAAGGTTTGATCCCCTACAAATATCTAACGATCCCTCCTGCGCCAGTAATAACGCACCAACAAATGTCACAGTTTATTCTACGTAACTCGCCGCAGGATAACGGCATTCAATAAACCGTATTCATTTTTACGCACTACGTAAACATTCGCATAGTTCACATGAGACACGTCCTTTCTCGCACAACCTTAACTCCTTTATTTTTAACAATGTTGTAGATTCAAGAGAGTTCCAGAAACCCATTTACTTCTGCTTTATTGATTATGCGAAAGCGTTTGACTGCGTAGATCACAGCAGATTGTGGCAAGCTCTCCAAGAGATGGGAGTTCCAATTCACCTCATCTGTCTCTCAGGAACCTGTATGAAGGGCAAGAGGCCACAGTCAGAACTGGGCATGGTCTTACTGATTGGTTTCCGATTGAGAAAGGGGTGAGGCAAGGCTGCATACTGTCGCCCTGCCTATTTAACCTATTTGCAGAGTGCATCATGAGGAAGGCCGGTCTGGACGAGTCTTCAGCTGGAGTGAAGATTGCTGGAAAACGTATCAACAACCTTAGATATGCGGATGATACCACTTTAATGGCAGAAAGTGAAGTGGAACTCAAGAGACTTCTGATGCGCGTACAAGAAGAGAGTGAGAAGTTTGGGCTTAAACTGAACATTAAAAAGACGAAGATCATGGCGTCTTGCCCTATCAAGTCCTGGAGCATCAATGGACAAGAAGTGGAAGCTGTGACAGATTTTCTGTTCTTGGGCGCCAAGATTACCTCGGAAGGAGACTGCAGCCATGAAATTAGGAGACGCCTGCTTCTGGGAAAGAGAGCAATGGTTAGCCTTGACCGCCTAGTAAAGAGCAGAGACATTAGTCTGCCAACCAAGATCCGTATAACCCGTGCTATGGTCTTTCCAGTTGTGATGTATGGATGCGAGAGTTGGACTATGAAGAAGGCTGACCACCGAAGAATTGACGCTTTTGAATTGTGGTGCTGGCGGAGACTCTTGAGAGTTCCATGGACTGCCAGAAGATCAAGTCAGACGATATTGTCGACCATAAACCCTGACTTCTCATCAGAGGGTCAAATTCTAAAGTTAAAGCTCAGCTACTTTGGTCATCTGATGAGAAGAGAGGAGTCGCTGGAGAAAGCTTTGATGCTGGAAAAATTCAGGGTCATAGGAGAAGGGGTAGGCAGCGAACGCGATGGTTAGATGGCATCCTCGAGGCACTGCAGATGAAGTTATGTGATGTTAGGAAGATAGTGAGAGACCGGAAAGCGTGGCGTGACATGGTCTATAGGGTCACGAAGAGTCGGACACGACTGAACGCCTGAACTGAACTGAGATTCAAATAACCTGTTGTTTTTTTAACCTAACAGGTTCTAAGAAACAACCTGTTAGGTCTATGAACCCAGACCTAGGCAAACAGCTGCAATGCCCAAATCATTAGACAATTGAGCCAGTGCCTTCAGTCTTTCATGCTGCGTCTGAAAATTTTCAATTAAAGATAATAATTAGGACTCCTTCACCTTAACATTTAAGCCCCGTCAATATGCTTAGCTTATATAAACATTGCAATTTTTGGCAAAGCAAGAATAAGCGAAGCAAACCTTATCTTATCGACTGCTTATGTTGGTTTGTTCATACATCCGTAGAGCTAAGTTTATTCTTTTCACCGAGAGCATAGTTCTAAGAAATTGACTTCTGGTTCTTCAAGACTCGACTGCTGCTACCAGCGTATAGGACAAACCACAAAACCCGGTACCCCTTTCCGGCGATGCATTTAACGCTTATATCTATATTTTGTCTAGCAACTTTGGCTTATGTCTTACATTCGACGACGGGATCGAGTACACTTTTTATTTCATTTGCAGCAGGTTGTTGCTCCTGCACTGGAATGCCTTAAATTTCAGGTCTGCCCGCAATCCCTATATCCGAAGGAATCTACGGGCTTGTTTTTGAATATGCAGGTCATAACAACAGCAGTGTGGTGCGATCAGAGAGCAGCTTGAAGCATAAAAATTCGCCAGAATGCATCCAAGACTAGTACAAAAAATGCAAGAAAATATTGACGCCAAACTTCAATTATATCTGTCGCTGCTCGACTAATTTAATGATTTAAGTTAGTGATCTGCGTTGTCGCACTCCGTACAGAGATTTTCGATACAATTTGCGCTGCGAGCTAGAAGTCATGATTTGTACTGTGAAAAACTGCGCCGAACTAACCACAAGAAAGAAGACGGGACAAAGGCGCGGAGTTAGACTCCATGAAAGTCATGAGTTAGATTCCAACGTGTGAGCAATTCTTTTTATTGAATTCTTGTTCAGCCTTGTCAGCCTTGCCGACACTATACAGCAAAATGCATTGAACTTTTTCGACTTTGTAACTAGAAGAAAATCAGGTATAAAAAAACGTAGGTTAATGTACGGTGCACACTCGCTTGTGCCCAAGCTGCTTTAAAACATAAAAGCACGTCAGCTTCGCTCTTCTTTTCGAGTTAAGCTGTCTATCTCTTTAGACACACGTGGCATCCTACAAACAGCTCCCGCGCGAAACAGAGAGAGGATCGCTAACGAGATTGGCGATTCCCGCGTCGAAGCAGCATAATGTTTGGCATGCGGCGTTGCCCGCTGCTCGAGTTTCATTCGTTTTTACTCGTTTGACGCTCATTACTGTAGACGTCAACAGATGGCAGCACCGATGCGCTTTTATTCCATTGCTAGTGCCCTGCCTCCGGCACCGGAACACGCCGATCCTTTCACTCATAGGAGGGGGAGAAACTGAATGCGTATAGATAGCAAAACATGAAAACGGCGGCGCTGCCGGAAGCATGTTGTCGTCTGCTTCTGGTCCGCTTTTGGGACGATGGTTGTACGCGAGAGGGAGAGAGAGGTGGCGCAGTCGACAGGACGAAGAAAGCTCGGCGCATCGCCATAAATCAAAATTCTAAAAAACAACTCATGAAAAGCGAAAGCTTTAAGACAGCAACGAAACAAGCCCCAGAGCTGAGTTCGAATTGGGAGTGACATCGAAGCACGTGGTGGCGGCGGTCCATTAAAGCGACTTCTCTTTCGAGTGTAGAACGCGTCGCGCCGTCTAGGAACGCACTCGTCTGCGACTTTTAATGGGAGCCACTTCTCTTTTCAACGCGCGCACGCGTTGTCTGCGTTAGTCTCGTCATCCGGTTTTATTTCGTTTTCTTGTTTTGCTCTTTTTTTTTAAGCACAGCGTCGTTGGCTTCGGCTCGGCTTCCTTGGAGGATTCTTGCTTGCCCCTCGCTGTAGAGGTGCTACAGCTTCTTTCCTCAGTTGTTCGGTTTCCTCGTCACTTTTTTTTGTATTGTGAATAAACCTAACGTCCGGATGCTCAGGCGGCAGAGTCTTGACTCGACTTCTCGGCCGGCTTCCGAGCCGGCTTCTCCTCTCGCCCGCCCTTCTCTCCTTCACGCTCGGCGCCTGCGCGCTTCGGGAGGTACAAAAAGGATGGAAGCGCGCGCCAGGAGCGCAAGTGAGAAAGGGGGTTGTGCGCTCGGCGCGGACGGCCGTGAAGGGACCAAAGCGCGAAAAAAAAAAGAAAGCAGGAAGGAAAGATAGAAAGAGAGAAAAAGAAAGAAGCTGCGGACCGCGCAATCTATCCACTCGCGCTGTCGAGGCTCCCGCCGTCGCCGCGCACGCACGCTGTCGCTGCTGCCGCCGCTGCTGCCGTCTTGTGTGTCTGTCGCGGCCGTTCAGCGCGAGCTAGCGCCGAGAGGGCGGCAGAGGAGAGAGATCGCAGGGAGTTTTTAATTCTGCAAGGTTGAGAGAAGCGCCGTTGCTGCTCCGGGCCACCCGAGCAGCTCCTCCAAGTCTTCCACGTCGTCCACACTCTTCGTCACCATTTGACGGATTAACGAGCCTTCATCGGTGGATTTTGCTACTCCGATCGAGCTCATATCTTTTTTTTTTTCTTCTGCGGTGTTGTTTCCTACTATCTTTCTTGTGCCTCCCTTTTGGTGTGGCTGAAGACGACATCGTCGAGTCGACCTACGGTAGTGTCGTGTTGACGGTGTGTTGCTCAAGCTACTTCTGTTCTACTCAGAGACGCATCGACAGGTCCTCCGCTGCGGTTGGCAAGAAGAGTGACTTCACTGAGGTCAGATTACATTCCTGCTTTCAGTTTATTTTTAAATTATTCTTTCTCGTTGTTTAGACCCTATGTCGATTTGTTAAGAAACGTAGGTGTACTAGGGAACTCCACTTGCTGCGTTTTAGTTCGGGTAAGTGTAAGCCGAGGAGTGTAGCGTCACGAGTTCAAGACTTGGTAACTCTACCTAACGCTTACAGTTATTTTTGAAAACATGGAACTCTGGTAAATGCACCGCAGGACGTTTAAAAGCATGCTTTGAACTGATTTTGAGAGCAAAATTAGCCCATGTTCTGCGAGAAAAAAAAATATAAAAAATGTCTTTCAGCTCACATATAGGATTTAATGAAGCTTTGCTCCATGGAGTCTTGTGTCATCAGGTGCCCCATCTACATGAGTATTTAGTGCACGTCTTGCGAACCGAATACCCAAGACTGCGTGGTTTTGGCTACTTAGAATTGATGCATAATTTCATTGAAAGTTGCAGCTTGTCAGAAAGTAAGGTATTCGTGTGGTGAGGGTGCCGATAATGGCAGGCTTGTAAATTGTGGGTTAATACAGTATGCTAGTGATTTATGCTGGAAACCTTGTGTTTTTGTTATATACTATTGTGAATGTGTACGCATAATGCTTTTGACGTCATATGTCTGACATTGCCATAAAGTTATTCCTCTTTAGATTGCTCGCCTTAACTAATATTACGCTTCGATAAAGCGTACTTGATTCCAGTTACTAGCACTCCTTAAGCAGGTAATGTTTGTTCGCAGCAGCAAACGGCTGCCCTAATACGTTGACTCATAGAACAGCAGCAGTGTTATCGGACTAAGCGCGTGCCATTTGGGCAACGATGGTCTGTAATATTAGAGCTTTTTTTTAATAACGTTCCTTATTGCTTCAAAGCTTAAAGAATAGTCAGTGTCACACGTCGACGCTCAAATTGAAAGCTGTGCGGTACAACACTCGCACGCGCGAAATGTTAAACTAGAGTTTTGTACACATCGTTACAGAAGCCCTAGGTAATACACTCCTGGCCACGACGTTCTTCGGGATCAACTGAAAAGAGAAGAATGTCAAATTTTGCCGGCATCGCTCACAGCTGGGGCGTGCCGAAGCGACATGCGTTTTGTAGCACGTGGTTTGGATGTTGACTTCTACCCTGCTCGTGTGTTTCGTGATATGATGACGCTAAAGTCTGTTTTTAGCACGTGAATTTCAACCGGATATGTCGCTGGAGGTTACTTTACATATGAAATAACTAAATGGCTATGATACCTGCATGTTTGTGATGGGATTTCTCACTGGAAATTTTTGTCTCACGGTTAACGTAGCGAGAGCTCGCATAGAAAAGCTTGATGTTCAGAGCTGCTTTCACTTTGGACGATAATAAGTATGGGCGTATAATTCGAGGTCATGGTTGTGATGTTTATCAGGAAAGGAAGGGGATGTCGGCCTTGCCATCTATGGGCAATCAAGAGAGTATAGCTTCCGGTTGATTAGTGGGCCATTTCAATATAAGATGCCAGCGGTAAACATGCACTGTGTATGTTAGGGCCGATATCACTGGCTTTACTGATGAACTCCTTTAACGTGATAGTCATTGATCAATCGCTATAAGAAAAGATGAAAAGATGACACGGTATTTTATACATCGGAGTTCCTCCCTTTAAACGTGGGACACTGCGGCTCTCTGGAAGTATCGGTTTCCTACTCTAATTAACTAGAATGGGCTCTGGTTAGGACTAGATGTAAGACTTATTGGATATCATTGCGTCTTAGGCATTCTCGCTTTCTGCAGATAGCTGAGCAAGCTTGTAGATAACCGAATGGGGGGGGGGGGGGGGGGGGAGGCATTTAATACACACGGATTTAAAGCCTGTACACCGCTTTCGATTTGTTCATAGGCTTTGTCTGCAAGGAATGCCAACTCACATGAGGCCTACTGATGCTTCCATGGTTAAGTGCCTACACCGAAAAACGCGTAGATGGGTGCCATCGGAGTTGTTACAAACTCGATTCCGAATATGCTTATGGATCTGTCGTAATGTCATTCAAAATGAATGCTTTGAAGATAACATCTGTCCTTGTATGTAATGGAGACAGAGTTCGTTACTGAACGGCCCTGCTGGCAGCTGCACTCATTGATTACCGTGTTCACTTGAATATAACCATCCTTTGAAATTCGTCGTATTGTATTTGATAGCATTATATTTCAGAACAACATAACAGGAAAAAGAATAATGCTCAAGTATTATTTTTGGGAAGAGCGTGTTGTCGGGCTAGTTGGTTCTGCATAGTATATGAGAGAAATGCGCAACAACTTAGGACACAGGACACGTGAACTGTTGTATGTGTTTCTTCCTGTGTCCTGTCTAAGTTGTTGCGCATTTCTCTTATATATTATTATTTTTGGGACTTCAGTTCCATCAGTGATAAGTGACAATTTCGGCAAAACACAAATAGATGGTTAGATTCGAGTGCATGCGGTATCTTTCATCCTTGCACCTGTGGCCGGTAGAGGCCCTGTATGCCGCGCTTCGCACAACTGGGAGGAAACACGAAATTGAAGCACGTGGCGAACAGCGAAGCAGCCTATGATCGCGCATCCGCTGCATGCAGGTTTTGCCAGAGTGCGCAGTTCGGATGGACGTCGCTATGATAGCTACAGTTAAGTTTTTCTTTGTCAGTGTAGCTGCAGAGGTTAGAGTACATTGCACTCTCGCGTCTTTTCAGTACGCTCGAAAATATCACGAAAAGGATCACCTATCTTGAAAGTAGTGCACAACTCACGCGCGACGTTTTCCCACGGCTTATCAAAGGCTTCAAACCGCTTGCAGGGGCTTCTCCAGAAATTAAAATGGTGAGGAGATGGGGGGGGGGGGGGGAGGGGACAAGTGCAAACGCATCCCCTGTGATACACACTCGTCAGTGAACGTCAAGCAACAACAATAAACAACAGCAAAAAAAAGAAAAATCTTAGATATACAGTTGCTGGGACGTGTGTCTTGCCATCAACTATAGCTGGCCGTGGATGTTCGTTGACGGTATTCGGCACGAAGAGTACGATTTCTAGCTTCCCTCCTCTAAAATAAAAAGATACATCGAAAAGAGCAGGATCTGTCGCAGAAGATGGCCGCCAAGCGCGCGTGGAGTGGAATAAGAAGCAGAGGGTTGTACGTGACGGAATTCTGTCAGTGTTTGATCTTTCTCCTATGTATGCGACTAGGTGTGCGTTCCGTTTCTTTAAGCCTCTGGCAAGAACGCTTTCTAGACGTCATACTAGACGCCCCAATACATGTTCAAATATTATAAAATGTCTACTCTACTCATCACACCACCTCGCGGTATAAAATTTGAACTGAAACTTATCAATAACTATTCTAGTATTGTTTTTTTTTTTTTTTTTTTTGAAACTTTGAATAATGGAGGGAGGGTAACTGTCCGCAGATCCCTTGCGTAGCAGGGGGTGACAGAAAGTTAGTTGGGCGGATGAGGTCAAGAAGTTCGCAGGGATCGAGTGGATGCAGCTAGTACAGGACCGGGTTAATTTGGAGTAATATGTTGTTGTTGTTGTTGTTGAAATGTTGTTGAGATATCTCCAAAGTTTACTGGCTTATTTTGTTGAGTTCATATTCATGTGTTTTTTTTTTTCTTATACTGATCTTTATTCTGCAATTCCCTGCTGCCTGAACCTCTCGCCAGCAAGTTTTATGTTCTTCACATATTGATAAGCCTTGTTCAGTACTATGTGCGTTTTTTGCTTCTCTTCGTGCTTTTGTGGTATTTTGTTACATTGATCATGACCTTTTGTTGGTACGTTGTTTTTTGTTTCGTTCCCCCCTTATCTAATACCCCGAAAGGGGCCCGTAAGGGACAGTAAATGACTATGATGATGAATATGCCTTCACCCTGTAGTGGGTATAGTCCAGCTGATGGTGGTGGCGATGATGATCATGGTGATTATGATGATGCACATGCATACTGCGGCGCTCTCGAAGAGCACATCTTGCTGCTCAGCAGACCTAGATATTGTTCCGCCCGGTTAGACATAAAAGTAGCCCGCATCGATGCTGACTTTGGTGAAGTTGCCTTCTTAGAAAGCTTCGTGAAAATTGAAACGCATCCCAAGATGGCGTCCATCTAGACTTCTCAAGTAAGCTTCTGCCGGGGCTTGTCACCCTCGGCCTACCTGGATTCCGTCGCACGGTGGCGCCGAGCAAATTAGGCGCGTGTTTACCATCCGTACCGATGCAACATCTCAAAATTAATTGTCGTGCGCAATGATTTTGTTTCATTTTTGTATATTCAATCATCAGCGATTATTCTGGATTGAAAATGGAGCGACAAGAAAATATACAAGAAATTCCGTTAACGAAGGTCGAAAGTCTGCCCGTTAGCCGCAATGCCTTACTACTTAGCTATTTATGAAAATAGCAAGGTTTCTTTTGTTATGAATGGTTTTCCGCTGGATGGATAATTTCAATAAGACATATTTACTTTCAGAGTTCAATTTCAATAAAATTAATTCTAGTGTGCAAACTGAGCGTTCCATTCAGTAAGAAAGGTATTTATTCATGCAGTGTTAAAACGTACTTGAGGCAGTAACTACACGCAATGAAATCATTACTTTTGATTAAGATGACACATTAGACTTGTTGGGCGAAACGCTAGTAAACGCGAGAATAAATATAAAATTGCAAAATAATTTGAAATCAGACGCATGCATGCACGCACACACACTAAAAGTAAAGTCATTACAAACCGGCGAACAGGAAGTTTCAGGTAATTAATAACAAACGTACAACAAATGAAATTTATAGAAGATTACAAAAATAAAAGTGTGTCAGTGCTGAAGCATGAAACTCTCTTGAAACGTAAAACAAAAATAGAAACGTTGACCGACCACGGAGGCCATCACGAAGGCCTTAATTATGGCTCGCTCTGTAAGTGGACTCAAATACCTACAGGAATCGGGCCCACGCCAAAAGGGGAGCCGAATATCATACACAAAATATCGACACAAAAAGCACGCGTTACCCTCCTTTGCCTATCATGTGTTTGTAGATGTAGCCATTGTCAACTTCACGACACCCCGTATACTCGTGGTTCACAGGTTGCAGCGCTTCATTATTTCATTATTTTGCAGTAGGGAAGCTTATTAATGTTTTTGTCGTGATGTGCCCATATTTCGAATAAAAAATCACTAATATCTCAATAGGCGGTGAGAATTATTACCCTTGGCACAACATTAAATAGTTGCTTACTAGCTTATCCCATAATGGGCGGGGTTTGCCAGTGATTATACCTCAAGTACTGAAGAAACATGGCCTAGTTTGGTCTTCACACTGTTCAGAAATGCATGTAGACATTCTCCAGGGATATGATATACACAAAGCGAAACTAGGGGATTTAAAATTGAAGAGCGCGTTACAGGTTTTGTCAGCGAAAATTGACATGTGCACCTTCCCTTGAGAAAGGATGGCCGCTATTTTCGTCTTTTTTTTTTTTCTTGTTCAGTACCATTTTTTTTTTCTAAAAGCTTTTTCAAGCACAATAATCTCTTGAAAGTTTATGGAGCATTTTTTGCGCCTTTGTTCCCCCTGTACTTTTAGATCAATAGTTGAAAGTGCTGGTGTGCTCTAAAACCTTGTTAATGAAAAATTTGCTTGTACATTCTGCAATCCGAACGTCCGCAGCATTGCCAACTTCCGTTTAGCATGGTCAGGGGGTCTGCAGTTCGGGCGAAGTTTTTTTTCTCTCTTTTTTTCAAACATAGATCAGAGGTTCACCCGAAACGACGTTTTATGAACTAGTCCATGTGAGGGGCCATTTGTTTTCATCAATCGCAGAAGAGAACGATTCATCACGCTGTCAGCTTCCGTCGAATGCGAAAAAGTGCTCCGGACGTTATTTTTATATGCCCATCTGCAAATGTTTCTATCACTTTCGTATTCTTTTTTTTTTAGTTTTTTAGATGCCCCCGCGCATTCCTTCTTTCTTCAGACGTGCGCCATTCAGTTCATTGTCGCTGCGGATGACTCCAGGCAACCCTTCTCCTAAAGCCTCTCCTGGGATAAAATCACACACACACACACACACACACACACACACACACACACACACACACACACACACACACACACACACACACACACACACACACACACACACACACACACGCACACACACACACACACACACACACACACACACACACACACACACACACACACACACACACACACACACACACACACACACACACACACACACACACACACACACACACACACACATATATATGTTTTAGAATCCGCGTAAAATACGAATTTCTGCGCTGTTTATACATACATACATACATACATACATACATACATACATACATACATACATACATACATACATACATACATACATACATACATACATACATACATACATACATACATACATACATACATACATACATACATACACCGTGCAAAATTCGTACTTTAACCCAGCTTCTAACGCTGATCGATCGCTTTGCGAAACCAGGCGTCTTTTCTCCCCACCCCCAACCGCCTCACCAAAAGACCCCTACTCGAAGCTTGTGTTTTGTACACCTAGGTTTCGCGAATTCGCGCCGCTTATCTTACGTCTTCTCGACGCCTTTATCTGCCGCCCGCTGTCGGCCCTGCTTCTTTTTGGATTACGCCCAGAACCGATAGGCGGACGTTAGAGGGAACGTCTTTATGGAAGTCTGGTCTGCGCCGCGCCCTTCCCGACTTTTTTTATTGTCTTTATTCTTATATGCGCGCGTAATGCGGTCAAGCTCTAGACGGAGTCGTAAATGCCCGGAATGCTTTATGACCGGCTAGAAAAGAAAGAAAGGAAGCGGAATAGAGAGAAGAGGAGGAGGAAATAAGAAATAAAAAGTAAAGAAAGGAAGAAAGAAGATATAAAAGGAAATAGAGATGCCAATAAAGATTAAAAGGGAAGAAATAATGTATAAATGAACGGAAGATAGATAGGACGTAACAAGAGAAGGTTCCTTTCTGGAAGACCACGAGACTGGTGACTCTTTGTCGGCGTTCCTCTACGTCCACGTGAAGGCACGCACGGCTTCGCAAGAGCAACGGTCGTGCACGCTTCGTATTTTACCTGGCAGCTGTCGCGATCTCGCAGAGCCTGAGCGACCGGCATGAATTCCTGCGCAATCAGCAAGGCCGGGTGTTCTTGAATGACCAGTTCTGGCCTCATTTCACTACACATGTTGCTGCAGCGAAGCACTGACGCTGATCCGTGCTGCGTGTCGAGTGGCCCACCTCAACGTAGAGAACCGTTCTGAAGCAGGAATGCACAACGGGCAATGAAATTACTCATCTTGTCAACAAGATGGCGATCTCTTGCTGGTACAACAAACTGTTTGGTGAGAGAATGAATGAAAAACGAACGAATAAGCGAACGAATTAATGAACGATCGACCGAATGAATGAATGAATGAATGAATGAATGAATGAATGAATGAATGAATGAATGAATGAATGAATGAATGAATGAATGAATGAATGAATGAATGCGTTAATTGGCGATTCTAGTCGAACGCCCAACCTAGTCTTCCACACCGGCGGGGGGAATGAATGAATGAATGAATGAATGAATGAATGAATGAATGAATGAATGAATGAATGCGGGAATTGGCGATTCTAGTCGAACGCTCTAACTAGAGTTCCACACAAGCGTGGCGAATGAATGAATGAATTAATTAATGCTGTAGTTAGCGATTCATTGTGCTTTGGGTGAATTAACGAAGAAAACGAAAGAAAAATTCAAAGACCGTAGACGGCTGATTACCAGAACGAATGAACCGCGTTTTAAGGCCCCAATGGGCAAAAAAAAAAAGAACAACTGTAATCAGTGAATGATGAATACACAAATCTAGCAAATAAGCAATCAATCAATATATTACAGCATACGAGGGTGAATAAGGAAATGAGTTTATGAATCATAGAATGAGCAAAAACATTGCACCTAAAACACAGCCACCATTGCGAGCCAAGATATTCAGCATTTTCGTGAATTTGCCGCTCTAGTAATTGCAGGCAGTCATTTTAAAGCCGCCAGTGTTAATTACATTACTTTTCGAGGTCACTTCCTTTGCGCCTATTTATTTCTAATATTTCTATTTGTTTTATTAGGCGCTTGCGTGCAAAACAATTTGCGAGGGTTCTAGGCGCTGACTCCGAATACTACCTCGAATACTCCCCCTTAGACGGCAAGTGAAACTTGCCCTGAAAAACGTTCAGACTGCCAACAGGAAAGGAAGCGAAAAACAAAAAAAAGTAAGAACGAACCAATTTAGACCGGCATGGAGAAAGGAAATCATATTATCGCTTTTCGACGGTGAAACGCTGTATTGTACCTTTATCTTTCACATTTCCTAAATCCCGCCATAACGAGAGGAAGTCAAAGGAGCGAACTTATCTGCCTTAAGAATGCCCTACTATATTTAAATCCTTTTTTTTTTTTCACGCCGAAGCGTATTGAAGTCCAGTTCGGAAGTATCTACTTTACAGATGTCAAAACAGCCAAGCCATAAATCACTGAACTGTCAAATTGATAGTTTTTGGTTATGTTGCGTTTCAGTTTTACTGCCTGTCTCAACCACAGCACGAGCGTTTGAAATCTTGTGAGATTATTCTATATTTCGCAGTTCTGTCTGCCCATAAAATCAATTATTATGAATGCGTTTGTATTTTGCGACAATATGAAAGGCAGCACTTCATTTGCATTGCTGACCGCGATTATACAAAACGTATGTGTGAAATGCCTGTGACAGATTTTCTATTCTTGGGTGCCAAGATTACCTCGGAAGGAGACTGCAGCCATGAAATTAGGAGACGCCTGCTTCTGGGAAAGAGAGCAATGGTTAGCCTTGACCGCCTAGTAAAGAGCAGAGACATTAGTCTACCAACCAAGATCCGTATAACCCGTGCTATGGTCTTTCCAGTTGTGATGTATGGATGCGAGAGTTGGACTGTGAAAAAGGCTGACCGCCGAAGAATTGACGCGTTTGAATTGTGGTGCTGGCGAAGACTCTTAAGAGTTCCTTGGACTGCCAGACGATCAAATCAGTCGATATTGTCGACCATAAACCCTGACTGCTCATTGGAGGGTCAAATTGTAAAGTTAAAGCTCAGCTACTTTGGTCATCTGATGAGAAGAGAGGAGTCGCTGGAGAAATATTTGATGTTGGGAAAGGTTGAGGGTCGCCGGAGAAGGGGTAGGCAGCGAACGCGATGGTTAAATGGCATTCTCGAGGCATTGCAGATGAAGCTATGTGATGTTAAGAAGATAGTGAAAGACCGGAAAGCGTGGCGTGACATGGTCCATAGGGTCACGAAGAGTCGGACACGACTGAACGCCTGAACTGAACTGATGTGTGAAATGCATACCTTTTTTCGGGTGTGAAATAAGTGTTCCCGTTTATAATTTTTGCAGCTGTATACTTGTGCAAATGTGCCTGTCTACGTTTCCGTTAATTTACGCCCGTATTGTTCAAAGAGTATCTTCAAAACACGCCGCGCTTTGACCAGCGTATATGCTATTCTCTTTACTGCCCTCGTTTGCCACACTTTTTTTGTGGACATTCATTTTTTTGTAAAGTTGCTTCCTGGAAATCGTAGCTCTTCGCTAAAACTCAGATTGTATCCTTGGGAATCCAACTTATCAGCTTCATAACTCTTTTAACGATCTTGTGCAAAGCGAACGCCTCCACAAGGCGTCAAAAATATTTAATGCAACGTCAAAGAAAGCCGAGACGACGAGTAAAAGAAAAACTAACCCAAGATGGAAGAGGCAGTATAACTTTTTGATATTATGTTTTTATTCCCTTCCACTGCTTTATAATCGCTTTAAAACAGCGGAAAGTCAAAAGAGTCTTTTTCAGATCGTAACAACCTGCGGTACCCTGCCGTCGAGATGTCTTTATATCCGAGGCTGTCCAATTCTAGAGGTTCGCGACAGCAATTATCTCAGCCCTGTCAGGACAGTTATGCCTTAATGCGGTCGATCTTGAAATTCATAACTCCGACGTGTATTCGAGCTGTTTTTCTTCTCCCTTTTTCAGTATTTCGACTTCAAGCACGGAGCCACTACAAAATAATTAGAGCAATTCGCAAAATAGTGCAAGAAAAGGAGCCATTCTTTCCAAGTCAGCTGCTGCTTTTGTCGTGGCAATTAGGATTCTCGCAGGAGCCTAATGTAATTTATTCAGCGGTTCAGCAGCTAGTGCGCCGGTATTTGTTCGCACGGCGTTCGCGGTTTATTTTCTCCCTCTCCCGTCTTTACTCTTGGTGCTCGCGAAAGCTGGGAGCATAACACATATTTATGCACATTTGGCGCTTTCCCAAATAAAGCATTCTTTCTTGTATAATAATTTTATATTTTTTTACGGGCTGTTGGGGGCTAAAGAACTCCGGAGAAAAGTGTCTTCTTACACAATGTCCACTTGACTCAAACGAAACATCTTTGAAGCTCAGTGCAAAGAAATCCGTATTATTTTTCTACTTTGCAACTTGTCTGGATGTACTTGTCTTGAGTTTGAGGCCTCTGAACGGTTTCGTCAACCCCCTCATGATACTTACTTTATCTGCTTACCTACACGCATAATCGCATGATCCACTTCGAGAATTTAGAATCTGCGTTTTTCTTTCTACTGAAGCTAGGTTAAAACGACCCAGAATACGTATTCAATTTACATAGTCTTACTTATACTCACCCTGACGTGTGGGGCCAGTAGCGTTTTCGATGTCACTAGATCTGCTTAATTAGCCCGGTTTATTTACCTTCCATTATCGATGGCTGTTCAAATCATCTGTTGAGTAGACCTGATTGTGGCGTTATAATCATTCTAAATGCCATTAGGGAGAGGGAAAAAAACAGTGTGGCGTTCGTTTTACATGCGCGTGACGGTGGGTATACTTGAGCCTCGCATTTCGCCATTACAGTTGGTTACTAGTCGCTTTTTTAGGGTTAAGAGGGCCTTATTGAATTCCGTGCACGACGTCAATTTGTATCTCAAGTATAATTGGCTAACAGATAGTGCACGCATCCCTTTTTTTTGCGTGTTACAAAACTTGTTTCGAAAATTTTTATGCCCCATTTTATCTACACTGCGAAGGTTTTTCTTCCCAGACAGCCTTGTTTTCTACTAATCCTGCCGGTGTGGCGCAGTGGTTACGGCGCTCGGCTACTGTTCCCAAAGATGCGGGATCGAATCCCGGCCTCGGCGGCCGCTTTCATTGACGGCGAAACGCAAGGCGCTCGTGTGCTGTACGATGTCGGTGCACGTTAAAGAACCCCATGAGGTTGAACTTTCAAGAGCCCTCCACTATGGCGTCTCTCATAGCCTGAGTCGCTTTGCGAAGTTAAACCCCTCAAACCAAACCAAACCTTGTTTTCTAGTCGCTAGAAAGACTTCTCCTTGAGCCAATAAATATTAGCAGCCGTCGTTATTTCTTCTTAACTAAAGCTGTTGGCAGCGGTCTCCTATAGCGCACATGGGAAAATTGGTCACGCAAAACATTTACCGTGTCAGTGCCGTGATAGGATGGGCTCTTAGGTTGACAGTGATCAAATGTCAGTGACTCGCAATAACGAATTAGAGGGCATCTTCATTTTCGATTTTATTTTCTTAACAAATCCACTGTTCAATGCCGTTATCTTAGCTCGGACAGCCAGCAAGGTAACTGGAACAGCTGCTAGATCACTGTGTAGACATTCAACGCTCACAGCTGCCTATCTACTTGACGCAAGCGGCAGGTGAGGGAGGCGTGATACTTAGCGGAAAAGCTTCCAAGAAGCATGCATAAGCGAGTGTCTTATCGCCGGCCGACTGCTCAAAGGGTCCGAGATGACACTGACGGCAAGACCGCCATCACTGTGCGGATTTGCGAAGCAGTTCACCTCAATGAAGAACCTCAAGCCAGGGGAGTGATCGTACCCGCTGCATCAGCGCTGGATACCATGCAGCACCGAGTAACGAACCCAGTACCTTGCGTATGCGAGAGACGAATGCTTATGCCACAAGACCACCCGCTCGAGCGACGTATTGAGACACAATATCTCACACGCCATTCAGAAATCCTCGCACCTTCCTTTAGCTGCTTTAAGGGTTTCGAGATGACTTAGATTCTCCGAGGGTTGTCTTATTAGTTCTTTTTCTTTGAATTTATTGCTTATCAGTGTAAGGATGTCAGTGGCTGTGACGGGGTCAAGTTGATAACGGGCTTCCGGTGTCTGAGGCGCACACCTTATAGACAGCCCCTCTATGCATATATTTTTATTTTTTTGCTCCTTTTCTTGCACGCTCCGTTGTGTGAGTGACTGAGCAAAAGACTGAGCTTGAGGCCAGCTCTCAACACCTGCACGCATATCTGTGGACCTTAGTTCGGCTCATCGCATTGCGGTCCAAACACTCGGATACTGTCTCTGCATTGTCACGTAGACTCCGAAGTACGCCAGAATGCTGTAAGCAAGGCAAAACGTTACGCACAATGCAAAATGTAACATGCCATGGACAATAAAATAGTGGTTACAGCATAAGTGTACATGCCGAAAGCGGGCCTTTTTCTTGTTATTTTTTTTTTCAAGTTTTCTCATGGTTGCGTTGAGTTTTCGTTTCGAATCCCGGCCACCGCGGCCGGGATTCGGTCCCGCATCGTTGTGCGTAGTCGAGCACCCTAACCACTGCCTCAGCACAGCGTGGCAAAATAATTAATTGATTGCGACTATTTGATTACAGAAAAAAAAGTAATTGAATTACACGAGACGTACCCGCTTGAAAAAACATAATGGAAGATGTACAAAATTTCACAAAGATGTACTTGGCCACGTTTAATGAATTCCTTCAACGCGTTACGTTCAATCCTGACTGCAACCTTAAAGCTATATCTGACTATAATCCCGAAGCGTTTCGTTGAAACTCCCGAGGTATGCTAGACGTAACAACTCTGTGATCGTCACGTCCAGTAGTTTTCTCTCTCTGCTCAGAACAGCAGACAGCCGAGCTGAAGGGTGACGTCGGTGTATACACCCTCGCTCGAATCAGACGTGCCAGTGTAGAAACTCGCTTCTCTCTCTCTCTCGTGGCGCTCTTGAATAGGCCCTAAACAGCTACTCTGAGTTGCTTCCTCGTGCAAGAACTTTTTTTTTTTTCGAGCTCTCTCGTCATAGCGCTCTCGACAGCCCGACGTGCGAATGTCTTGTGAAACCTTGCGGGTGCGGTTCTTAGACTAGAAGACGCGGTGAGTTGCTTAACGACTTCTTGAGTCCTTCGTCTTCTCTGGCTCCTTCGATGCGACGCCCGAGACGTCTTCTCGGCATTCGAAGAAGCATAAGTCAAGCTGCTAAAGGGGAGTTCGGCAGAAAGGCAGCAGCTTCGTTTGAAGCTTTATGAACTGCAGCTGTTTGTTCAGCATGCAGCTGACAATACAAGTTATTTGACCAGAACAGCATCTTCAATAAACGCGTGGTTCTGAAAACGAAAGTACGAAAGTGACTTGGCAATTGCGCAGATCCAATTGCTTTGTATGTATCGCTCGAGACAGCAGACACTGCAGGAGGGCAGGAACTAAAGCATAAGAGCGCGGGAAAATCATACAGGAAAATGCAAAATACGACGGGATTGAATGCAATAAGCTGGTATAAAAGAAAGAAAGAAAGAAAGAAAGAAAGAAAGAAAGAAAGAAAGAAAGAAAGAAAGAAAGAAAGAAAGAAAGAAAGAAAGAAAGAAAGAAAGGATTGAAGGAAGGAAGGAAATATAAATAAGAGAAGTCTAACGAAGTGAAATTGCGCTTTCCCGTGGTGGTTCTTAAAGGCAATGTTTAAAACTCTGTACATTGCAACAATGCATCGCTGCTAATGGCAGTAAGAAAGAACTCCATCATAGCAGCCTGAACGAAACGTCTTTCTTACAAGTGGCTGTTTAAAAGCAAGCAGACGTCCGCACCAACAAGTGCTAACAAAGCCGTTTCCAGGGTGCTAAGAAGGCTGCCCCGCGGCGAAAGAATCCCGGTGCCACGTTCAAACGTGGGAAGGGACAAACACGAAAAGCAGCCAGCAAAGCGACAAACGAGCAACAAGACAAGCAATGGCAGTCCCGGGCCCAATAGAGGGCCCTAGCCGAAGAAAAGAACTCCGTTCCGGGGACGAGGTAGCAGGAGCGGGGAACGGTAAACCAAACCGTACCGCTGATTAACGGAAAGGAGAAGCGGGCAAGAAAACCTGCGGCGGACCAAAAGACGAACGACAGGCCGCGACGCGGAGCTCAATCGGTTGCCCCTGGCAACCGCGCCCTGAGGCCCTCGACGACTTTGGCTCGAGCTCGGTTTGTCCATGGCTGCCAGTGGAACTCGGCAGAAATGAACCGAGCTGAGTGAAAAATTTATGCCGTGCTTCTTATTGTGAGGTCAACTGCAGCGTAGTAAGGCTTGAACAGGGTAGAAGGGAGAAAGCGTAAGATTGCCACGAGATGTCCGCCGACTTTGAGCTGAACATTTATTTGTCATTAGCGAGTGACTACCATGGTGAAATTCATTGCGTACGATCAATGTTTCGAGCATTTCCATACGTTTACGGTCTGCTTCGTAAAGTAAACTCTGTGAAAACCCTCACTGCTGTTTGCTATGGCGTTATCGACTTTGTGGCAGTTTCGACAAGATGAGAGCGGTCATGTGTCTGGCGCCGCCGAGGCGTTGCTTGTTACTGTCTGCGCCGTGAATCCACCGGAGACGGCATCGTCTGATAGCTTTTGCCATACAATGTAAATTAAATACTAATACAAACAGATGTTGAGGTTCTCGTGACATACCCTTCGATATTCCTAAATCATATTTGAACATCAGCAGAGCGTGTCTGAACCAACTAGCCCTCAAAAATGATCTACTTCGATATATTTTGTATTGTTGAATTTTGCGATATGGGAGCGTCGCCTCAAGCAATTTGGGAAAATAAATATGCTTGATCATCCGGTTTTCCAAACCTAATCATAGGCTTAGAATGGTACAGTACCGTATAGGCACTACTGCTTCAGCTACCCCCCCCCCCCACCCCCATTTCTCCCCCCCCCCCTCCAAAGCAAAGGACGTAGATTTCACCCGCAAAGACGACGAAAACAAGTTTTGCTTACAACGCAGCATGCAAAAAGAAATGCTACGTTAACAACGCAAATAACGCAAAATCAACGAAATTAGAGCGAGGAACAACAAAACGCTCCATTACGTTCATGGAAAAATCATTCGCCGTATGGGCATTGTTTGAATACGTTCGTATTACTTATCTGATATACTACAGTGCCCTGGACTCGGTGTTAATAAATTTCACCTCTATATTTAACTGAACAAGGGTTGACTACGACCGTGTGAAAGTGTTGCATCTATTGCTGCAACTTCGGCGCCATCTGAAGGCGTCGAAGAATATTCTGATACCTTTCATTTCCTTCCCATCTTTTTCTTTTTTGTTCTTTGAAAGTCATGTAAACGCTTATTTCAGCCACCAAATATCGAGAGCGCAACGCCACTGAGCGGCGTATGTGTCAACGTGAATGCACCAAAACATCAATCTGAAGAACATTACGAAATGTGAAGGCCATTGCCTACGCTTGTGCAGGATCTCTTAATTAGCCCACGCGACGAGCAAACAACTCCTAAAAGGAAGCAATGTTTGTTGTTGCAATGCCGCAGAATGACTTCAACGGTATTGCCGCGCCAACCAGTCACAATACACGCCTACCTTTCTGCGAGTGTTTACAGCGACGGAAACACCCACGCCAGCTCCATTCAACACATGGTTACCCAAACTACTAAGCTCTTTTCAGTTCACCAGTTTGTCAACTGTCTATAGAAGCGCTTCAAAGGAGCAAGTTTTTAACTGCAAGCACTGCGACAAGGCGGAAAACATTTCATTCAAACCCACAATGAATGATATTTGCACTAGCCCCCAGTTAGCTCAATACCGAAGGCATGTCATGAGACCGGCTATGATAAAGGAAGTGCAGTACGCTCTAAACAATAAACATGTACTGATCGCGTCTTGAAGACGAAGATGTAGGCATCAAGAAAGTAAGAAATATTTCATTTCGGAAAGCGCAACACTATATGGCTGCGCCTAGCAGTATAGATAACAGAAACCAAAGGATGGCAATAACACAAGTGTTGGACTCGGGGCTACAGTTACAGAAATACATTCTCAGTTTGTTTCCCATTAAGGCTTGTGCCCCTGAAGTCTCACGTGATGGCCCCCAGTGTGCATTTTTGTGCAAAAACAAATACTCCCCCCACCCCCTCCTCTCCGGCCTGCTTGCGTCCCAAGGGGAAAAAAAACAAGGGGCCCCAGCAAAACAAGGGGTTGCCCGGACAACCCTATCCGCTTCCCCTTCCCATCGTCCTGCTTCTTGTGACCTGTCAAATCAGTTTACAGTCGCTGCTCTAGTTAAGTGGAACGACGCCATTTCCTCTAGTCATCCGTTCTCTCGCAACTCGAAGCCGGACGCAAGACCCGAGCTGCTCGCGAAGCCATCGTCCTCTGTCTCCATACCATGAGCCCCTATAAAACCCTGACAAAGGTGGCAGCATGGCAATCCGGAGGGCTGGGATGTGCGGCTGTTCAAATATTGACCCCGTGCAGACAGAATGAGGCGCTCTCATCTACGCGGAAGTCCCCTGACCGACCGAGGCTCTTTCGGGACGAAGCTCCAGTGGTTGCAGAGGAAACGGTGCTTGCGTGCTGTGTGTATTATTTGTGTGTGTGTTGGGGGGGGGGGGCGTGTGTGTGTGTGTGTGTGTGTGTGTGTGTGTGTGTGTGTGTGTGTGTGTGTGTGTGTGTGTGTGTGTGTGTGTGTGTGTGTGTGTGTGTGTGTGTGTGTGTGTGTGTGTGTGTGTGTGTGTGTGTGTGTGTGTGTGTGTGTGTGTGTGTGTGTGTGTGTGTGTGTGTGTGCGTGCGTGCGTGCGCATTGTGTACGCCTCCGAGTTAAGTGGCACACCCTACGCGAGTTTCAATAGAAGTCGTTCAGGCTTGCGCGGGCCTATCCGCGAACAAAGTATTGAGTGAGTGCTTATTCTACCTGGTGCACCAAAGTCTAGAATGCGCGTCATTCGGGTGCACTCATTTCGACAAATGGCGGCTAGCCATTGCTTTCTACAGTGAGACACATTGTAATAAATCCAGCCGCCAGTCAATTCATCAATATATCCATAAATACCACCACTGCTTCGCCATCCAAATGTCAGTGACTTCAAATATCATTCAAAATTTCAGTTCATCACCTAATCAATCAGTCAGTACACTTTGAATCAATAGAATAATCAATTTCAGTCAATAAATTATTTCTTCCACTCGACCATGGGCTCAATCTTCCCTATATCAAAAAGGTGATGTGCCTCACTGACCCGGCAACGCATTACTGGACTAAATAATTTCTCCGTTTTCTCCAGCGATCATAGAATAGTAAATGTTGCAGCACAGACAAACCAAAGCGTATGAAAACGTCTCAGTTTTAAAAACGCGCGCAATCTCTAAGCAAGATAGAGGCTGAAATTAGCCCGCAATGCTTCACCGATAAATATGCTTATGACAGAATCGGACGAGTACTAAGTTGATGTAAACGAACTTACCTCTGCTTGATATGTCTCCTCCAGATTTTAATAAAAATCAGACGGTTGCCTGAATAAAACTGTGACTAACACATAATTTGAGTCTACTCAGTTTACATCTGTCTCAAAACATATCAGAACAAATTCCCGCTGTACGATGAACACCTTGTTACATGGGCCTGTCAGAAAACATAGGTAGCGCCAACAAAAACCACACCAATACCCGATCAGTGGGAGGCTCTGCTGCCCTGCCCGACGCCTGAGGACCAGCTCAAGCTGATCGACAGTGCGCGCAAGACGACAAGGGTCACTTGAACCCTCGACTGAGGGCCTCCCTCCCGCAGGGAGAACTCTTTTTGCTACAATAAGCGTTTTCCCTCACTCAATCATCCTGCAAATAGAAGAAATGGGGCTGCAGAGAGGAGTAGTTTTATTAATTGTGCCTCTGTCTTGCGACATGAGCCACCACACGCCTGTCCACAAACCAGGTTGACGTCACAGCCACGGACATACAACACCGCAGACGGGCGCTCCCTGACACCGGAGCTCCGTGTCCGGCCCTGCCATTACTCCACTTCCCTTTATTTTATTATTTTGGACCGGAGCTGGCCACTACAGCAGTGATTTATTTTTAGTCTCTTTTTTTTTAACCACCCCGCATAGCTCGGCTGTCAGCGCCGATTCGACGTGAGGCGAGGAGGTGCTGGCCTATGAGCAACATGCTTATCGCATTCGCGGCTGGACGCCCGCACGCCCGTGTGACCGTGTAGGAACAGGGAGTCGCAATATCACACCTCACGCAGCTCTCGGCACGTGAGATTATGGTCGACGGACCGTGGAGTACATGCAAGAGATGAGTCGCGCCGCCGTGCCCCTGTGCCAAATCGCAACGACAGATAGCTTGAAAGCCCCTTTTAACTCTGGCCCGTCGGGCGTGGCAGCTTGAAATGTTTGCAGACTCCTTACAGCAAGGTGTTGGTGGCGTTAATCTAGTTTGTGACCAAAATGCGACGTGCTACATCGTGTTTCCACATGACTTGTCAACCATGCAATGACTTTGAAGCTCTGGATCGACGTATCAAAACCGACCACAGCATACTGTGGCAGACGAAAAAAACGCCGAGCTGAAAAGGGCGGGAACAGGAACGTTAATAGGAAGAACAGAACACTCTTTGGCGGATTCAGAGCCTAAGTTGGCAAACATTGTAGCGTCCACAGGCAACATATGGTCACGTGACCATGACATGTCATCACGTGATCTGCTTCAGACAAGTGATCATACGTCGGTTGCTATCATTGTGGTAGCACATCTTGTACAAAGCGTGCAGATTTTGAACACTTGCAGGTCTCTGGGTTCAGCAAACACAGAAAACGGCACGTACTCTGATACGCCCGCGGAGTCTATCGCGTTTCGCAGCAGAGCGTAAAACGCTCCTATTTGTTCAGTTTTCCTAACTACCCGTTAAAGTTTATCAAAACAAAATCTCTGCTGGCATTCCGGCCATTGAAGCCGCATTCTGAGAATGTCAAAATATGGACGCTCCGGTGTGCTTTAGGACGACGAAGTCGGAACTACTCCAGACCCATCCAGCGAAAGTATCTCATATCCGATATGTATATCCCATTTACGCAGGGGATATCGCACGTTATACCATACCATAACATGGCCGTACCGTGCCATGCTCCCCCCCCCCCATACCACATCATACCATACCATACCGTACCATACCATACCATGCCATGCCATGCGATACCATGTCATACCATACCATGCTGTACTGTACTGTACCATACCATACAATACCATGCCATACCCTACCATACCCTACCATACCATACCATACCATACCATACCATACCATACCATACCATACCATATCATATATCATATCATACCATGCCAGGCCATCAATAGATCTATAAGCATGAGTTTTTCAACTAAATCATACCCATACCATACCATACCATACCATACAATACCATGCCACTCCATGCCATGCTATACGAAACAATAGATCTAAAGCATGAGTTTCTATGCTATGGCGGCCTGCCGAGGAAGCCCCTTACGAAACAGCAGGGAAGTAGCAACTAGGAGCTTGTTGATATACACACGCCCTTCCATGCTCTAGAGGCTTTCCTGGGGTAGAAATATCGACGCAAGAAACAGCCTTGCTGTCCCTCCGTTCCTGAATAATGCAGAACGACGGCGAAGAAAGAAAAAGCGACAGCCCACGCTCCCTTCGACAACGACAACGCACTGAAAGGCGACAGGGTCGCGAACGCATGCAATTCAAATGGGCCGCAACTATGACGAGCAACTGGCGTGTTTTGTAACCTTGCAGCGCCGAGAATGCGTACGGATCGGGGCGTGTTCGGCAGAATCGTTCGTAAAACACATCCCCGCCCACGTTTTCTAACATTACTTTATCACTTTCTTATGTTCCCAGCGACCCTGCAGGGCAACGTGTCAGGGAAGATGAAACGGCCACAAATATCCCCTCTCTCGCATCAGGCGCGCACAGCATGGAGATTTTCGAGTCCGACAAAATATGTGAGCCTATGCATATGACCCGGCGTGAGCTGGTGATGCACGGGCCGTATGATGTATTCCTGAACAACACAAGTTCCCGTGTTGGGCAAGTACTTCAGTATATACTGTATGTGTGTGGGTCGGCAGGTTGGTGTGTACTGTCGTGACGCTGGGACTACGTCGACCCGGCCTTCACTTGGTAGCGTGTAGAGACTCGGGGTTGAAGTAGGATTGAATCTTCGAAGTTGGTAAAATATATACAAGCAGGTTTAATGGCACTTTGGAAAAACTTATTTACAAGATTATTTACACGAAAAAGAAGGGTACATCAGCAAAATGGCAAGCGTTAAGAGTTCATAGCGAGAAGCGACTGGATGAGCCGTTTACCCAGGGCCCAGAGCGACATTTCGTGCTCTGCAGCGTCCTTAAAACCCCCTATGTCCAGCCCCTCTCTGAAGATGCTGACCAACCAAATCCAGGGCACGCCCCTCAGGTATCGGCATCCAATCGAACACATCACTGCACTGATGGTCTGAAGCACTGACTGGTCCGGCATTCATTCGTTGGGCGTGATCACTTGTTGGCGGGTAAAGCTTGGGAACGGCGAGGAGAGGAGGTACATTTCTATTCTTCAGCAAAGAAACCACAGGCTGGTTCTGACAAGTGGTTTTACTTCTCAGAAACCCGAGTGCACGTGGCGCCGCATCCGCTCCCAGCATTGTCCGTTTTCGACAATTGCAAATCTTTCCTGCATTCCTGGGAAATCACTTAATGGCTGTATGCGTCATGCTCCTTTCTTGTCCTGCACGTCAGCGGACATCTCACTCTGTCGTCTCCTTTGGAAAGTAGGCATTCCTCACTGGACGATAGGGCTTATCGACTGGAAGGGTGAACAAAAGAAAGAAAGCACTTCCTGCATTTCCCGCAGGGGGACGTTTCTTTGTGTTTTTCCAGACGTTCTCTTGGCAGGGTCAATTTGGCATTTGCAGAGTGTCCACAAAGCAAAACAGGCTTACAAAACAGGATTCCTGGAAACAGGCTCACTTAGAGCCATTGGACCATCACCACATATTCACAGCACTTATCCATGCCCACAGGCGAACAATAGAGCGCGCAAATGCGGATGCTTGGTCGTAACAGCCTCCTCCCCCGCCAGAAGAGTCTCGGAGGGCAGCAGTCCCAGCTGCTGCATGAAGAGACGACTTAATGGCCTGCACGTGAACGCTTGAAGCTCGCTGTTGCTTGTCGCGTTGTCTCGATTGTTGTAGGCCAAATTGCTCGAGCTGTCTGAAACTCAACCACATGTCGAAGCAAGCACTCGGCTCCCGTCTGAAGAGACCAGGTTAAAAGAAAACTGCCATTGTTCGAGAAAAGCCCACTCTCAAGACGTTCGGGACCCACGTATTCCTAGAAAACCAAACGTGCTGCTTTACATAGCCACACATATACAAGCGCACAAAAAAAAAAAAAAACCTGATTATCAATTTGGATACATGGTGAGGAACATCTCGGACCGCTTAGAAAGAGCGGCTAAGCGCGTCCGCATTCCCATTTAGCTTCCCTTTTTTGTATCTTATTTCAAAATTGTACTGCTGTAAAATCAAGCTCCACCTAAGAAGGCGACTGTTCTTCGATGTCGCAGTTTGCAGCCAAGCCAGGGGACAATGGTCCGTCTCTACGGTGAATTTGGCCCCTCCAAGATAGCACTGCAATTTTTGAATGGCCCATACAATGCAAGCGCATTCTTTCTTTTTCTGGGAGGCAGTTATAAAACTGCTCCAAAAGAATTCGCTCGACTACAGCGTCCCTATCACTGTAGGAATCAGTGCTCTTTAGCCACTCGCCCAAATTAACTCTTAAATTGTACAGGAATTCAGGGTAACTCTCGTCCCTGGACTTAGTAGCGTTCCGAAAACGTTGTCTGAACGCCTCGGCGCTAAGCCTATACTTTCTCAGAAGGCAAGCTTTGACCTTCTCGTAGTTGTCCGCGTCCTCCTTGCTTAGCCGCGCGACAACCTCCGCTGCCTCGCAGGGCAGAACCGTCAATAATCTCTGAGACCAAGTGTCTCGCTGGAAGGACAGTTTTTCGCAAGTTCGCTCAAAGTTAGCCAGATACAGACCGATATCCCCTGATATCACATATGGCTGCATGTACTTTGACATCTTGAAATCTGCCTCCTTGTTGAGACGAGGTACCGCTAGCTGGGGACAATCGCCCGACCTCTTGCTCAACTCTAGTTCTAATTTCCGGAGCTCAATTTCTAGCTTCTTTTCCTCTCTTTCCCGCTCTTTCTGCTGTCTGAGCTGTTCCTTTTTTTGCCCGATGAGGTTCCATGCTTCACTGAGCTCCTCATCATCGGTTCCCAGATCAGTGATTGCCTTTATAATCAAGGGTTTTCGTGCCAAACCACTTGCATCAATTCCCAATTCCTCACACAATAGCAACAGGTCCGGTTTCTGCAGCTTTTGTAGGTCCATGATCGCTCCGAGTGTCGGCTACTTCCAAAACAACAGTGCAAACTACCAAACCTAAAGGCGTTTCAACACTTTTTACCAGTTCTAAATTCTAACCCTGTTCTAGAACCTGGTCCACATCAGAAGAAAGCCAAGCACTCACCCACACATGCGATCGATGTTCCGAGCTGCCCTCTTGTTGGCCGATTGTTGCGCCTGCTTGTTGCTTGAGATGCCACCTCCGATCACAAGATGTGGCTTGTAGATTCTGATCCACCTCGAATCACCAGATGTTGTATCTTGTAGATCCAGATCCCACCTCCAGTCATCAGATGTTGTGGCTTGTAGATTCAGATCCCAACGCTGGTCACCAGTTGTCGTGACGCTGGGACTACGTCGACCCGGCCTTCACTTGGTAGCGTGCAGAGACTCGGGGTTGAAGTAGGATTGAATCTTCGAAGTTGGTAAAATATATACAAGCAGGTTTAATGGCACTTTGGAAAAACTTATTTACAAGATTATTTACACGAAAAAGAAGGGTACATCAGCAAAATGGCAAGCGTTAAGAGTTCATAGCGAGAAGCGACTGGATGAGCCGTTTACCCAGGGCCCAGAGCGACATTTCGTGCTCTGCAGCGTCCTTAAAACCCCCTATGTCCAGCCCCTCTCTGAAGATGCTGACCAACCAAATCCAGGGCACGCCCCTCAGGTATCGGCATCCAATCGAACACATCACTGCACTGATGGTCTGAAGCACTGACTGGTCCGGCATTCATTCGTTGGGCGTGATCACTTGTTGGCGGGTAAAGCTTGGGAACGGCGAGGAGAGGAGGTACATTTCTATTCTTCAGCAAAGAAACCACAGGCTGGTTCTGACAAGTGGTTTTACTTCTCAGAAACCCGAGTGCACGTGGCGCCGCATCCGCTCCCAGCATTGTCCGTTTTCGACAATTGCAAATCTTTCCTGCATTCCTGGGAAATCACTTAATGGCTGTATGCGTCATGCTCCTTTCTTGTCCTGCACGTCAGCGGACATCTCACTCTGTCGTCTCCTTTGGAAAGTAGGCATTCCTCACTGGACGATAGGGCTTATCGACTGGAAGGGTGAACAAAAGAAAGAAAGCACTTCCTGCATTTCCCGCAGGGGGACGTTTCTTTGTGTTTTTCCAGACGTTCTCTTGGCAGGGTCAATTTGGCATTTGCAGAGTGTCCACAAAGCAAAACAGGCTTACAAAACAGGATTCCTGGAAACAGGCTCACTTAGAGCCATTGGACCATCACCACATATTCACAGCACTTATCCATGCCCACAGGCGAACAATAGAGCGCGCAAATGCGGATGCTTGGTCGTAACAGCCTCCTCCCCCGCCAGAAGAGTCTCGGAGGGCAGCAGTCCCAGCTGCTGCATGAAGAGACGACTTAATGGCCTGCACGTGAACGCTTGAAGCTCGCTGTTGCTTGTCGCGTTGTCTCGATTGTTGTAGGCCAAATTGCTCGAGCTGTCTGAAACTCAACCACATGTCGAAGCAAGCACTCGGCTCCCGTCTGAAGAGACCAGGTTAAAAGAAAACTGCCATTGTTGTTCGAGAAAAGCCCACTCTCAAGACGTTCGGGACCCACGTATTCCTAGAAAACCAAACGTGCTGCTTTACATAGCCACACATATACAAGCGCACAAAAAAAAAAAAAACCTGATTATCAATTTGGATACATGGTGAGGAACATCTCGGACCGCTTAGAAAGAGCGGCTAAGCGCGTCCGCATTCCCATTTAGCTTCCCTTTTTTGTATCTTATTTCAAAATTGTACTGCTGTAAAATCAAGCTCCACCTAAGAAGGCGACTGTTCTTCGATGTCGCAGTTTGCAGCCAAGCCAGGGGACAATGGTCCGTCTCTACGGTGAATTTGGCCCCTCCAAGATAGCACTGCAATTTTTGAATGGCCCATACAATGCAAGCGCATTCTTTCTTTTTCTGGGAGGCAGTTATAAAACTGCTCCAAAAGAATTCGCTCGACTACAGCGTCCCTATCACTGTAGGAATCAGTGCTCTTTAGCCACTCGCCCAAATTAACTCTTAAATTGTACAGGAATTCAGGGTAACTCTCGTCCCTGGACTTAGTAGCGTTCCGAAAACGTTGTCTGAACGCCTCGGCGCTAAGCCTATACTTTCTCAGAAGGCAAGCTTTGACCTTCTCGTAGTTGTCCGCGTCCTCCTTGCTTAGCCGCGCGACAACCTCCGCTGCCTCGCAGGGCAGAACCGTCAATAATCTCTGAGACCAAGTGTCTCGCTGGAAGGACAGTTTTTCGCAAGTTCGCTCAAAGTTAGCCAGATACAGACCGATATCCCCTGATATCACATATGGCTGCATGTACTTTGACATCTTGAAATCTGCCTCCTTGTTGAGACGAGGTACCGCTAGCTGGGGACAATCGCCCGACCTCTTGCTCAACTCTAGTTCTAATTTCCGGAGCTCAATTTCTAGCTTCTTTTCCTCTCTTTCCCGCTCTTTCTGCTGTCTGAGCTGTTCCTTTTTTTGCCCGATGAGGTTCCATGCTTCACTGAGCTCCTCATCATCGGTTCCCAGATCAGTGATTGCCTTTATAATCAAGGGTTTTCGTGCCAAACCACTTGCATCAATTCCCAATTCCTCACACAATAGCAACAGGTCCGGTTTCTGCAGCTTTTGTAGGTCCATGATCGCTCCGAGTGTCGGCTACTTCCAAAACAACAGTGCAAACTACCAAACCTAAAGGCGTTTCAACACTTTTTACCAGTTCTAAATTCTAACCCTGTTCTAGAACCTGGTCCACATCAGAAGAAAGCCAAGCACTCACCCACACATGCGATCGATGTTCCGAGCTGCCCTCTTGTTGGCCGATTGTTGCGCCTGCTTGTTGCTTGAGATGCCACCTCCGATCACAAGATGTGGCTTGTAGATTCTGATCCACCTCGAATCACCAGATGTTGTATCTTGTAGATCCAGATCCCACCTCCAGTCATCAGATGTTGTGGCTTGTAGATTCAGATCCCAACGCTGGTCACCAGTTGTCGTGACGCTGGGACTACGTCGACCCGGCCTTCACTTGGTAGCGTGCAGAGACTCGGGGTTGAAGTAGGATTGAATCTTCGAAGTTGGTAAAATATATACAAGCAGGTTTAATGGCACTTTGGAAAAACTTATTTACAAGATTATTTACACGAAAAAGAAGGGTACATCAGCAAAATGGCAAGCGTTAAGAGTTCATAGCGAGAAGCGACTGGATGAGCCGTTTACCCAGGGCCCAGAGCGACATTTCGTGCTCTGCAGCGTCCTTAAAACCCCCTATGTCCAGCCCCTCTCTGAAGATGCTGACCAACCAAATCCAGGGCACGCCCCTCAGGTATCGGCATCCAATCGAACACATCACTGCACTGATGGTCTGAAGCACTGACTGGTCCGGCATTCATTCGTTGGGCGTGATCACTTGTTGGCGGGTAAAGCTTGGGAACGGCGAGGAGAGGAGGTACATTTCTATTCTTCAGCAAAGAAACCACAGGCTGGTTCTGACAAGTGGTTTTACTTCTCAGAAACCCGAGTGCACGTGGCGCCGCATCCGCTCCCAGCATTGTCCGTTTTCGACAATTGCAAATCTTTCCTGCATTCCTGGGAAATCACTTAATGGCTGTATGCGTCATGCTCCTTTCTTGTCCTGCACGTCAGCGGACATCTCACTCTGTCGTCTCCTTTGGAAAGTAGGCATTCCTCACTGGACGATAGGGCTTATCGACTGGAAGGGTGAACAAAAGAAAGAAAGCACTTCCTGCATTTCCCGCAAGGGGACGTTTCTTTGTGTTTTTCCAGACGTTCTCTTGGCAGGGTCAATTTGGCATTTGCAGAGTGTCCACAAAGCAAAACAGGCTTACAAAACAGGATTCCTGGAAACAGGCTCACTTAGAGCCATTGGACCATCACCACATATTCACAGCACTTATCCATGCCCACAGGCGAACAATAGAGCGCGCAAATGCGGATGCTTGGTCGTAACAGTACGTAGTACCTTCGGCATCAATGTCGCCCCCTTCTGTTACGAAACTTCTGAATCAATCTCTCTGCCATGGCATGCGTGGGTGACAGAGATGCGTTCAAGCGGCTCCCGGCATCCACGTTTCCATGCCTGCTTCTTCCTTTAAGTTGTCATTTTCCGTCTTTACGCAACGCCGCGTGCTCTCCAATGTACTCCCGTTTCGACAAGGGCGACATCTAGTATCATAATCTGTTGCCCAGAGTGTGGTCGAAACTTTAGCTTCTAAGATTGACTCAATGCAGCTAATGCCCTCAATGAGCACGCTGCATGAGAAAGACATTATTGCAACTGCAATCCACAGACGCCACTCGAGTCCTTATTCGGAAATAATAGCTCAGATCTCGTGAGCTTTAAGACAACTGCTGGCAATAATTCCTGGATTTTGGTAGGAAATGTTGTCTCAGCATATTCTAACTGTGATGTACGTTCATGCTGTTTTTTTTTTTTGTTTTTTTTTTGCTGTGTTGCGAGAATGCGATGCTGCCTGACAGTGGCTCTACTGCTGCAATATTGTGCACGCAATCTACGTTAGCGACTAGGCATACGGTGCGAGCTCTCCACTAAGGCGTCTCTCATAACTTGAATCGCTTCGGGATGTTAAACGCCATAGACCAAACCTCTACGGCGTCTGTTGTTTGAAGCTCAAACGCACAAATAAATGGCCTTGAACACAGGTGGTCGAAAGTTTTGGCGCCCTCCACTACGGCAACTCTCGGTTTAAGGTCATACACAAGGGTATGACCATGAGAGGTGCAGTGCGAAGAGTAGACCTTGCTCTCTTAAGTTTATAATTTGTTCCAGCTTGTTTGTATTAACCTTGCTTGTATTAAAACGAAAGCTACCCAGCCGGGGTGGCGCTGTGGTTGCGGTGCTCGACTACTGTTCCCAAGGACACGGGATCGAATCCCGGCCTTGGCGGCCGCTTTTCGATGGAGGCGAAAAGCAAGGCGCCCGTGTGCTGTGCGATGTCAGTGCACGTTAAAGAACCCCAGATGGTCGAAATTTCTGGAGTCCTCCACAACGGCGTCTCTCATAGCCTCAGTCGCTTTGGGACGTTAAACCCTACAAACCAACCAACCAACCAGTGCTGCACGACATACCAGTTCCGTGCACCCTGCCCCCCATCTCCGCCCCTCCCCCTCCCAGAAAAAAAAAATCTCACAAGAGACTGACGGGAACGTAAAACCCTGAGAGGAGGATGCGTTACATGTGCGAGGTGCCATACTCGGCCGCAGAAGAGGGAACAGAAGCAGAAAACTTCGTGTTTAGAAAACGTTTTGTTAGATGACTAAAACTGAAAACGTACACGTTTAAGAACAGGTGACACTGCTCACTGCATACCTCATGCCAACGAAATACTCAAACCACCACGTTAAGCTCTTAATCAGCCAATCAAGGGCGGAAATCACGGATGCCTGCTTCTGAAACACGTAAAGAAGGGAAAATAAGTTTTCGTAATGCTTCGTACGAACAAATTTAATGATCACCTTTCAAAGATATGGCAGCATAATCTGACTGCGTTCTTCCGATTGCGTTTAGCCTTTAATTGGCTATTTTCTCTGTAGTCACTTTGCTAGCTGGGAAGACAATACAAAACATACAATTACGCAACTATGGCGATGACATCGGGGAATAAGGTGATTAAGGGATTTAAAAAAAAATTGGTCTGGCTTAGCTTATGGTTAAGCCTACGATGCGAAGCATACTAGCATTTCTTCTGCGTGCTGCTCCTTTCGTTTCTCACTTTGCTTCTTCTGGTAAGCACGCTCCTTTACAAGGCGCTGTTCCCGCTGTTCAGGAGTTTCTTCAGCACGCATTTTCCGTTTGGTAGCATTTCGCCGCTCGAACCGAGTAGAAGCACTCGAAGCTTCATCCTTCACCTCGGCATTGGTTGTCGAACGCTGCCGTCTAGCTGCATACTGTGCACGTCGCTTGGCAAGCCGTACTTCTCGTTCTTCTCCAGTTTTCCAGTTTCCGTGGCTGTTTGCAACTTGCGCTTTGCGGTCTGGCGAGCCGCCCTCTCCCTGGCCGACATCTTGCTGCTCAACTCGCTCAACGAGTGCGTCACCTTTTATACAGTTGCGTGACGTCAGTTTTTCCTAGCGGGAGGAGTGGGATGTTAGGCCGCCAGCGGAGGCTGCGCGTCCGCAAGCGAGCGCACGAGTTGAGCCCCAGCTTTGACAGCTGTTGTGACGTCATATCACGTGGTGCGCCGAAGTTTGGTCAAGTGGTTAGCTACGCGGCCGCGCGCGGCGCAGCAAGGAAGAGCTCGTTTGTGCGGCTAGTATGCTTCGCATAAAAAGTTTGTGGGTTTAAGCATGGCTTGAACCTACTGATAGAGCGAAAGCTGTGTGTTTTGGCGATAGCCTCCGTAACACTAACTTTTCAATCCACGGTCTTTTCATAATTCTTATACTTTGTTCACATGACAGGAAAAGCGCTGTATCTGTCACACGTTCTGCGGACACCTGAACCAGCAGCGCATGGCAACTGTTTAAACTTTTTACCTTCAAAGTTTTTTCAAGGTCAAATTATAATTAATTCGTAGGAAAGGAAAGACGCAATATTTGTCACACGTTCTGTGCACACCTTAACAGCGCTGTAAGGGAAGGGAGGTGGAAGTGAAATTGGAAAGAGCGCAAACTGATTTATAGGAAAAGAAAAGCGCAGTATCGTCACACACTTCCATTGGACACCTTAAGTGCGTTGTAACTGATTTAAAACTGATTTATTTATAGGAAGGGAAAGGCACGGTAACTGTCTCACTTGTTTTCTGTGGACGCCGCAACCGCACCGTAAGGGAAGGGAGGAAAGTGGGAATGAAAGTGGAAAGAGAGAAAGAGGAGCCGTAGTGGAGGGCTTCGGAGTAATTTCGACCACCTGGGGATCTTTAACGTGCGCTGACATCGCACAGCACACGGACGCGTCTTCGTTTCGCCTCCATCCGTGTGCTGTGCGATGTCAGCGCACGTTAAAGATCCCCCTACTAATGGGAGTAAAAGTAAAAAGAGAAAGAAATGCCGTATTGGAGGGCTACGGAGTAATTTCGACCACTTGGGGATCTTCAACGTTCACTGATATCGCACAGCACTTGGCGTGAGGGAGGAGGGGGTGAAGGGTGGCAGTTCCTGGCCCTACGGGGCTGGGATGGTAGAGAGAGAGAGAGAAAACTTTATTCGTCAGCGATTTAGTTGTTGCCTTGGGCTGCATTCAGCTGCTGCAGGTGGCAGTCCAAGTCTGTCAGCGACATCTTGCGCTCTTGCCAAGGCCCGGGACTGGACGTCTGGGTCCCGGCTGGCGAGAACAGCTTCCCAGTGTTCCAGCGAGGGAGATGATACTAGATCGGCCGGAGGCGGATCCCCCGCGCAGTCCTAGATTATATGGTCTAAGGTGGCAGGCTCGCCGCACAGTTCACAGAACGGATTTACTAAGTCGGGAAAGATTTTTGCATAAGTCCAGGGGTTTGGCTGCGACCGCGTTTGCAGCCACCTCCACATGGTAGCCTGCTCTCGGCTGAGCGAAACATGCGGAGGAGGCAGGCTCGCCCTGAGCTCTTTGTAATACGTGGTAGTGGCCTGGTACGTATCTAGTGACTCACCCCGTCGGGCACCCGCTTCCGAGATCCCCTCACCAGCTCGGCTGACAAAACCTGCCGCACATGGTGAGCGGCCTCGTTCCCCGGGACGCCCGAGTGAGCCGGGACCCATACGAGATCCACTACGTTCCTATCTTTTGGCAACGCGCTAAGGATTTTGAATGCAGTGGCGGAGATAGGACCCCTGGCGAAGTTGCGAAGGGCCGTTTTGGAATCACTGAGAATGGTGCTGATTCCGTTTTGAACAATTCCTAAGGGCTATTGCGGCCTCTTCTGCCTCTTCTACTCGGTCCGTGACCACCGTAGCTGCTACCCTGCGGGAAATGCTCACCGCAATCTGGATCAACGCCGCATGTGGCGGGGGCTAGCCAGCCACAGAATTTTATCTATTGTAGGCCGTCATTGCACCCGCCACTGCTTCGGTGGTAGACGACGGCTGTTGTCTCTCCTTCTTCTTTTTCTTTTCTTTATTTTCTCTTTTGTCCGCACGAGACAGCGGAGGTGGCTCAGCTACAGAGCCAGTAGCAGGCCCGTGCATTTTGTTCCGCAACGACAACAACAAAAGCACTTAGCGTCTGTCTGTTTCACAGTATTAAATCCAAATTGGTTTATAGGAACGGAGACCAAACCAAGCACACGGACGCCATTCCGTTTCACCGCCATCGAAAAGCACCGGCCAGCACCTGGGTCCGAACCCGGGTACTTCGGTTCAGTAGAGAGGTGTCTTCTCCACTGCGCCACCGCGGCACGTTACTGAACTGAATGTAGAAAAATCTGCAAAGTTGGCGAATCGCAGGAGCCTCACACGCGAAAACTACTATTAACATTTTATCGACAATACCGGCATACAAAGGAAAAAGGTTGACTGCAAAGGCACCGAACATTTTCGCCGCGGTGTCCGCTTTTCGATGCAGGCGAAAAGCAAGGCACCCGTGTGCCGTGCGCTGGCAGTGCACGTTAAAGAACCCTAGGTGGTTGAAATTGCCGGACCACTCCACTACGGCGTTCCTTATAGCCTGAGTCGCTTTAGGATGTTAAACCCCACAAATCAGAGCAAACCTAACCTAACCTTTTCGCGACGCTTCCTGTCAGCACATAGCTCGAGGCGCAACCATCTGTGATCTCAGGCGTTGCTGAAGCGACGCGCAGCGCGCGTTGAATATCTGCACGATATAGTATTCTGACGCACAATGTGTTAAATCAGACGCCCATCCTTCATAATATGGAATTTCGTGACGCGCTTCCGTTGCGGCTCAAGCAGGTGCGGCCGCCGAGCAGTCAGGCGTCAACAGCGCCGCCCAGGCAGTGCAGATTGTGTGATTGTCTTTTGTTGAGTTCACTGCAGCACTTTGAAACCTACAAAGCTCCCTGTGCAAGAGAAATGGGGTAGAGGCGTTCGCGTGACATCGCCTTTCTCGCTTGACTGTCATACGTCTGTGCAGAGCATTGACTCCGTTGCCACGGCTTATTACGCCTACGTCAGTACGTCTCTGGCAAGCTAAATCTCTCTATTACGTCTACGTCATTACGTCTCTGGCAAGCTAAATCTCTCTGTTACGTCTACGTCAGTACATCTCTGGCAAGCTAAATCTCTCTATTACGTCTACGTCTGTACGTTCCTGGAAAGCTAAATCTCTCTATTATGCCTACGTCAGTACGTCTCTGGCAAGCTAAATCTCTCTATTGCGTCTACGTCAGTGCGTCTCTGGCAAGCTAAATCTCTCTATTGCGTCTACGTCAGTGCGTCTCTGGCAAGCTAAATCTCTCCATGACGTCTACGTCAGTACGTCTCTGGCAAGCTATATCTCTCTATTACGTCTACGTCAGTACGTCTCCGGCGAGCTAAATCACTCTAATTTGGCATTGCGTGGCATTTCAAAGGAATTTTTGAGAAAGTATTAAGTTTCTTAGTCTGTTCGTGGCACGTCCGTTTTCTTTTTTTTTTTTTCATGTTTTTTCTACAATGGCAAATTCCGCGATGAAGCGGCGAATTAGGTGACTGTTCATGCATATAGCTTGCTGCCTTTGCGACGTCTCATCGGTGCTCACTTCGTGGCGTTATGAAGCAAGCGGAGCTTTCAAAATTTGTCGATTTCTTGCGTCACTGAACGTAGCTGTGTAGCCAAAGATGCCTTTTTTAAGGCAAAAGCATTTCTAGGTTTATGGTGAATATCTCGCGTGATCGAGATGTGTCCTCCAGATTACACGAGATGTGTCAGCGAGACGTCGCAATAGGTTCTGTAATGGTAATGACGTCGCAATAGGCTAATGCGACGAAGGCAAAGAAAAGGAAGTAATGCAATTGTAACGAGTACACAAACACGCAAGACAGAGTAAGAGGAGGAGATGTAGACGGAATAGGAAGAAGAGAAGGAGAAAAGGCTTTTGCGATTAAGGTCTTAATCGAAGCGAAGTGCAAACCGGTAACTTTTTTCCGTGTGAAGTCTGCTCTGTCGGGCAACTTGTCCTAGTATAATCTAGCAGAGCTCTAATATTCGACCCACTGCATTCCTGTACATCGAGTAATTTCGTATCTATTTTTGTCTTTGCACTCTCTTTCGTCCCTTTTCCTCCTCCTCACCTTCGATATACGTTCTGCAGAGCCTTTAGTGAAGAAGCTATTGACACCTAACGTATTTCAACGGATACAGGCCGCAAGTTGTCTTCACTGAATTCAATTATAGCTGATGAATTTACTTGAACTTCCCAAAACTGATAAATTTGGGCATTTGGTTCCTGTCTTTAGCCATCGTTTAAGTGTTTGAACATCAGCTGCGCAGCGTATATTCTGTGCATTTCTCTCTTTCACGATGCAAACCGTAGTGATTGTGAACGATACAAATTATATGCAGAGAATAAACCATCGGAAAAGACGCGTTCACAAGTAGCAGAAGTACTCAGGAAGAAGCTGGTTGTTTTTTCCGCTGATTTATACCCTATACCATGCACCAACTGGCCCAACTAGCTACGCTTCTTCAAATTAGATGCATTTTTTATCAGACTTAGTTGTATCCTCATTCTTAGCATCCTAGGCAAAGAGGAGTGGCCACATCAGCGGAATGCGCGGACATGTTCTCTTTCTTGCCATAAACATTGCCTATGTACTTACTTTGTTCTGTCTCTAGGCCTTCTCCTTACTTCCTTTCCTCGTCCCCCTCTGCTCTCTGCCATTCCGCTACCCTTCTATGGACTTAGGTGCCTTACTTTACGGCCTTGTTCCTTCGTATCAAGTGGTCTGGCCTCTGTGGCTTGCCTACCAATTAGTGTCTGACGCCAAAAAGGGCACTTCTTGCCCATTTTTACGGACTTCTTTTTTTTCTTGTTCCGTCCCGGGCCTATCGGGATTGCTCAACACGAGCGCGTCAGTGTCGAAGGCGGCGACGCTGTCTGCTGCCTCGTATACGTGACCAAACTACTGGAGTCGCCGTTGGGTAACAGACAGCTCAGTCCTACGCCGAGTGCCCCTGGCGAGGCGCTGCTTACGCAGCCAGGCGTTGTAGATAAACGCCGACGCGGTGCGTCGCGGTCGCACGGTGCGCGATCACTCCCTGTAAGGCGAGAGGCTCGTGGTACTTAAAATTACGGGACGCCCCGGTGTTAGTGAATCAACTGAACAACTAAAGAGGGCCAATCACCTTCCGGTCTGGGGTCTAGTAAATTAGGTATAAGAAAGAAAAACTATAAGCAATGAAAAACAGGAAAGAATTGAAGGAAGAAAAATAATAATAAAGATAAATGAAGCAATAAAGAAATTAAATAAAAGAGAAACAACTAAAGAAAGGAAGGAAGGAAAAAAAGAAGGAAAGAAATAAAAAAGGAAGTAAAGAAGGAAGGAAGGAAGGAATTTAAAAAGGGAAGGAGGAAAGAAGAATAGAAGGAAGGTAGGAAGCAAAGAAAGAAAGAAAAAAGAAGGAAAGAAAGAGAAAGAAAGAAAATCTCCTGTTCTCATGAGAAAGGAAGAACGCGTATAAGAACCTCCATCCCTTCCGGACAATAAAAGTTTTCACCACCGCCTAGCGAGTGAATGAATGGTGTTCTGCACTATACATTTTTCCTAGCAATGCGACGTATATACGGTAGAAGTTCATCAAAATCCTGCAATCTGGGCTGCCAGATGTCGAGCCTTTTTAGCCATTTTTATTCAGTTTATGGCACGTAGTCTCCAGCCACAGCCTCCTCATTCATCATTAGTGTGCTCTAAAAGTAGATGAAATAAATAAATTCATAGAAGTAGAGCGCCTGTTTATATCTTTCGGCGTTCTCAAGAAATTTGACAAATCTCAAAAGCCGATTGTCTTTTAGCATGATTGTCGTTTGTCGCGCTTCTTTTTTGACACTGTATGTATCCTTCGCAGCTAAATTCTTGACAATTTTTTTCTAAAGACCTCGCGCGTGCTACAACGGACATGAACAGCCTGCAAAGCAGTTTAGGTGTGCTCATGCCTGCTTCCTGCAAAAAATGACTGTAAGGTTGCATGCATGCCTCCAACCATTTCGCGGCCTATATGTCTAGACTTACTCACATATCCATCCTTTAAAAAAAAAAAAAAAAAAAAAAAAAACAAAGAAAGAAAACCCGCCTAGTGAACAGTGACGTTAGCCGGTGGCACAATTGCGTGCCTACAGGCCAATCCCATAACATGCACCCTGGCAATCAATCTAGTTTGGCAAGCGTCCCTGTATTTGCAAAGCTCAATGGCGACGACTCTCTCAGCGACGCACTTTTACAGAGGCACGCACATGTTGGAGTCGTCGATACGCGCAGCACGAGGAACTATTTTTGCCAAACCAGAGCGGAACCATCGGTCACACGTGTGTACGCCGGTGCTCGTGGCGCGTCAGGCAGTCGAGGGCCGTAGTTCCTGGTGGAAGGCGCCTCCTGGAATAAAGTGAGCTTACTGTTGCTGCGTCGGGCGCGTGCGTCACGAGGTGACTGGGTTCTTCTTTTCTGTGACGCCCGGAAAGTGTGCACCGCTTGATATCACCTTCTCGTAACTTCTATTGACACAGGAAACGTAGATTGTTGGCTGCGCGGTCCTTATCGCTTGATTATATTCACGGTTTGTGTCTTTCCTATTTCCTCCGTGAGGTTTTATATGCAAAGACTAGCGGGAAGGTGATAACGTTCAGTCACCAAGGTCATTGTGACGAGCACTGGCGCCAGCAATGTGATCTCTCAAGTCAAAAAGCGTAAGGCCACATTTACGGCACCATTCGAGGAAGCAGCCACAAAAGCAATCATGGCTTAGAAAGAAGACATTTTCTGGATAAAAACAAAAAGGGGTAAAAGTCGATTAGCGCTCGTCCTGCGTGCCTCTCTTGTCCTTGTCTGTTCCGCGCTAAGCCTCCCACTTATCATATAATGGCGGTCGTCTTGCTTCTTGACTGTCCAGTCGATCTCGTATTCTTCATGCATTTCTCCTTTTGGCGCGCTTCCAGTTCGCCTAGTGCCGCAAGGCGCCAATTGAATCTGTTCCACCTACAAGAAACTCAACAAAGCACGCAATTATCCTGCTTCACCAAAATAATACGAGTTAATTGGTGTATGTCGCCGAATCTGAGCAATGTTTTGCCGATGGCCGGCAGCAACCATGAACACAAAACATTCGCATCCGAAGGGACTAAATATTTTAAATTATCGCTTTACTTCGCGGTGGATGTTCAGCACTAAGATGGCCAGTACAATCAGCTACGACCATGTTCAAACGATAAAACAGGGATAACGGGGTTGTTCAATGTACGCAGGCGATTGGGAAGGATTTTGAGCAGTATACAGTCAGGAGCTTTAGAGCCTTTGAAATTAGCGATGTCTTCAGGGGTGAAGGTGAGACTTATTCACACCCTACAGAAACTCTTAGCTTTTGGGTCTTGTAGGTACCGCATATCAAGAAACCACTTGCACGAAGGTGCACGAACGGCTCTTATGACTGCTCCTTGAGATAGAAACGCTATCGATTTGCTACTTGTACCTTTGCTCTTACTATTATTGGCATCAGAGCAAGAAATGTTAAACCGAAAACGTGCACTTGATGCACATTCACTGGAATGTATAACCTCAGTGCGGTCACCAAAATCAGAATCTCATGGGAAGGCGTTGCAAGCGGTGTGTTAGCGTCTGGCCCGCATGCGTGATGGCTGTGATTGTCGCACTTCTGTTTCCACTGAGTACTGTCACAAGCGGCTTGGTAACTTAGCTAAGATTAAAGGCGTGAAGCCATCTCCTTGTAAGCAGGTCAGAAGAAGAGCTTACTTGTTGTCGTGGTATGTCGAAATCGGCTGAGTGTCTGTCGTGTTGTCTTCATGCCCTGCTGTAATACGATGTTCATCCTCATAGAAGAGTTTTTGTCACGAATCAGGTACATAAGCCACTATTAAGTTACAACCCAGAAATGCAGTGCTATAAGTGAAACGCCCGGGAAGAATCCGCCTCTGAAATCGCCTGCCCGAGTGTCATGATGGGCTCGCTTGCGTCTTATCCCAAATCACTACTGTGTCTTATCCTAAATCACCTGCCTCGAATCGTGCCACATTGCATATGTATTCGCTACGGTGCGCTGTAATGGTTATCACATGATGACTGTTTTTTTATATTCCGCAGTGCAGCTGTTTGTACCAGAATTGTGCATATTATTGTATTATTTAGCCGAACCAGCCTTCAATGACACCTGAGAAGTACAAGGTTATGTTTTGCATGTATATGTTAATCTTTAGTGTTTCAGCTAACTGTTTCTATTGATGTTTCCACGCAAATAGATGCTTGGAATATGTGTAATACAACTGGTTGCAGCAGATGCTTAGTCATAAAATAACGTATTAATCTATTCCTAGGTGCAGCACAACACTGGGAACAGTACCTTCATAATCTGTGCGGATCTAAAGTGTCTAATGTCAACCTTCAGTGGAGTGCCTGCATGTGGATGAAATGAGGGATTTCGCGGTGTAAGAAAGTGGGTACGCGAACTAACTTTTCGAAATATTCTGCAGCTTGTTGTGCTATTACATACGCCGACGAGAACGGGGATTGCCTGTCTAACCCTTATTTTGGTATGCGTCCAAATCCTTCCACCAACAGTACCATTTATTCCGCAATTATGGACTAGTCGGTTGCTTAAAATACATCTCGCTTGCCTGTCATTCTGCGCATGTATCATGCCTCGTCGTGTTGTCATCCTAAAGTAATCTAAGGAGCTGTCTAAAAGGCACTCAGATGTGTGAAGCGTGCGGCCGGGAGTTTGTCGAGTAATATTCCTCTTGCGATTCCTCTTAAGTTGGGCGCGGCGTGGACTGCCTTCGGCGCCTTGCTGCTACACATGACGTTTAAGATAGGCACAGCTGACACCATCTGCGCTCTGCTCAATGACGCGCCAGGCAATTACGAAGTGAGCAGCCATTAAAATTGCGAAAGCCGCGTCTGTGAGACGTGCGTATATAGCTTTTCCTGATTTAGTAAATGCAGTCGTAGGAGACGTCGTGGGCTAGGTGCCTACAGGGAGCTTTTAGAGAGCGTCAGTATAAACTTTTTCTGGTTAAATATCCAGACGACTGAATTATGAAAAACGAAATGTAACGTACATTCTTCATAGCGTAAATTGCGGCTCTCTGTATTATTTCTTCCCCCTGGAAGCAGCAAAACGTTTTTTTTTCTTTCCATTTTTATATTTATTGCTCAAATTTTGAAAGGCCAAAGCTGAGTGTGTCTTTTTCGGCTCAAAGACGTCTGAGCGCCGTTAACCGTGATGATATGATGGGATTAAGGAAATAAACCCTGGGCTCTGCGTCACAGTGCATCAACCCACCCTGGCGTGCGACCTTTAATTGGCTCTCCTAATCCTATAATCCGCGCAGTCTTCTCATTCGCCGTACCTTACAAAACGAGAATACATAAAGAAAACGAGAAAACGTTCACACAAAACGGGGCATATAGAGAGAGTAAAGTCAACTCGATCCTAACTTACCACGTTTATTCCATAGACACACGCGTGAAGGACATTGGCAGTGCCTGTCGGGGGGTGAGGGGCCTTGCCATGCGTCTAGTCCTTCGTATTTACTTTAAAATAACGATGTTTCCTTTTTAGTCTAGTGGGGGGGGGGGGGGGGGGGGCAGTTTTTCTTTTCGTAACTTTATTTTGGCATGTTGAAGCGATGCTTATAGACTCCCCGATAGGCATGCTGCCAAAAAGGTTTTCTCGGGAGTCAGCATTACTAACCGCATGAAGCAAAATACTTTTTTATTGGTGCAACCTTCTCTTAATGGAAGAGAGAAAGTACCATGCATGACATGATTGAATTAGTGAGCAAAACGTATACGAGAAAACGATTACTACAATATATCCAACGAAATATACCCATACACGGAAATAAGATAATAGAGCAGTCGTGGGATATTTTTGCATGAAATAGGTCCAAGATGAGTGCAAGAAGGTCCCAAAGATATTCGGTGTTAGAAACTGGAAAAAATAATGTTGGGCAAGTTTAAGCTCGGTTAAACCAACGGTAGTACCAAAGGGGAAAGACATTCCAGTCCAGCAGCGCTTTTAACATGCTTTCGATTATTCATATCCTCGCGCCTCGCAGCCCGTTCATGCGGTGGTAAAGCAAGTCTTGCCATCATCTTCTTCCACTCACGTTTTCTCTTCCTTTTTTTTTTTTTGTTTTGTTTTGTTTTTCAATTGCCTACATCTTTTGGATCCATTGGCTCCGCCTGACTTTTTTTATTGGCGGTTTCACATTTACACTGACACATAGTTTGGCAGTTTCTTTATTTCACGGCATATATGTATATTTCACGGTGGTACAGCCTTTGTCAAAAATGTAGAGCCCAGGGGGTCTGCTTCTGAGCCGTTGGCGCTGATTTAGCGTTAGTGCAGGTCTTTCCCATAGAAGAGGGCAGGACAAAAAACGTTTCTTACCACCAAGAGATTCGAAACACTAAATGGTTCAGAAGCAGACCTCCTGGGTTCTCGACTTTTGGGATACCTTTGGAACGACGCAGCGGCCTAGATGTCAGATTCAAGAACGCAGGCCGGTTCACCTCGATGGAGAAGGTAAGAAAAAGATGTCCCGATCCGTCTGACGCACTTTCTAGCACGACACACTTGACCCTTGACGTAAGGCTTATCTTGGTTCCGCTTATACACAGCGGTAGGCGAGCTTACGAGACGCGCAGTTTGGCTGAAGGATGCATCTGACAATAGCCACCGGTCTCGGTGTCCGTGTTTACAAACAAGACAAAGGTTACGAAGCGAACCATGTCAGCGACATATCTAGAGGCTTCCACATACGAAAACGTGACAGAAGGCAAAATGAATGCATTTAGCCCAGAGGTGGGCAACCTCATGAGGTTTCGACCTCATGAGGTCGACCTCAACCTTAAAATGACCTCAACCTCACGGGGCGAGGTGAGGTTGAGGTGAGGTCGGTGACAGCTCGAAATTTTTTGAGTGAGGTCACGAAATTGGACCTCAACCTCACGCGTGAGTTTGAGGTTGAGTGAGGTCGTCATTGTGTGAGGTCGAAATTGTGAGGTCCAGGCTTTTTGCTGTTGCCGCGGCTTTCTTCGAAGAGCGCCCCTTTTGACGCGGAGCTCGAGCGTACTGCCGCGGTGTGCCCGCCGGCTCTCGGTGTTTGGTTACCCCCTGTTCGGACGACCGGATGCTGCAGCCCCTGCCCAGCTTTCGGCATTCCACCGTATGTCCGCAGCCCGAGGACGCTTCCCTCTGGTCTTGTTGGAAGGAGATATTTTTTTTTTTTTACTTCACGAATTCCTCATGCCCCCCGCCCGCCACCCCCGTTTCCTCTGACTTGTTTCTGCCGATGCTTGCCGTCGGCTCAAACACCCAGGAGCGCGCAAAGCACATAACTCACGTTGACCCGCGGTGCTTTTGTTGGATGCCGCAAAGAAACAAGCAAACTAAAAAGTGAAGCAAACTGTCTTTGCGCAGACGGCGCGGAGCAGAACTGTTTGTCGTGTGCATGCCCGTTTCCAGGCACTAACATCACGGCTGCTGCCTTACATTCGATAAAGGACCCCGCTGTACATTACACGGAAACTTAACAGAAAATGGTGCAGCGAAATTGTAAGAGGATGGGATAATGACAGATAAAAAAAAAAAGGAAAACATGAACAAACCAGGAAAACCGGCACAGTACCACCTGAGCATTTTATCGAAGTCCTCCCTTTCGAATTGTACATTATCGTTCTATATTCCGGTCGTGTAAATTTATGTTCTTGTATTCTCCAAAACAACCTCTCTTTGGTCTTGTGCTGCTTGTTCCTTCTAACAGATTCACAGGTGGCCCTGAACAACTGCAATGGGATGAAGGTGCTAGCGTTCCTTATATAACTGGTATAGCGGTAAACCATGCAAGAGGATGAACCGGACGGCACAGCTTATAAGACGCAGTGGTATACAGGAAAGAAGCCTGCACATGTTAGCTATTTGCCGAGATAGAAGAGACAAAAATATATATGGGGCTTGCATACAGTGAAGCCCATTGAAAAAAAAAAAAATGGTTTCCTCCGCTAAGGCCCCTTGTTTCTCTCTCAAATTCTAGTGAAATCAAGCAATGCAGGAGAAAGGAGGAGAGTAAGGGATTCCTATCATAATATCAGGTTTCTCTTGAAATCTCTTATTCAGGCGCAGAAAAAAAAAAGACAGAAAAGCCTTCTCCTACATGTTTTTATGAGCTAGAAAGTATTGAGATGGTTTTCGGCTCGACATTTTGGTGTCTAGACAGACGAATTGGTGTAGCGAACTGAGCGTGTCTCTTTTGTGCTCCCGTCTGCTCCAGACGGACAAATCAATCGGATGAAAATTTTTGTGGCCAGATGTCGGAATAATTTTTTCAGACATTTGTCTTTTTCTTTAAAAATCAATTTAGATATACGTGAATGAAGCCAATTACATGCTAGCACTGAGGAATGCAGTACTAAGTCGATGTCTCAAACCTTCTATACGCTCTGGGAAGCGCAGTTCTGTTCTGTTTTTAGTGTGCGACATTTGTTATTACTTTCGTAAACATGGTATTTCTTCATATATATTTTCTTGTATGTCAATTAAGTTCGTACACTGCCGAAAAGAGAACAGGCTTCCTCACATTAGGCTCTTTCTTTGGCATCTTTTCAGGGACCCATAGCACAACCCTCCTTTCCACTTACCGGCGCGGTCATTTAGTTTTTCTCTTTTTGCAAGTATTGAAAAGCGCTATGCAGTCTCTGGAAGCGGAGCTTACACACATACCCCACTGCCTTTGGTGTGTATTGGTGACAGTTCGGAATTCACTGCATGAGCAAAACCAGATGCCATGGAGACGTACGGCGAAGGGAGGAGCGCGTGCACAGCAGGGGGCGCGGTCCCTCCGGGCTGCTTGCTCGCCTCCTTTCTGTTGTTCTTGTCTTTATTTTACGTTTATGTGCTGTAACTATACGACACTAACGGGGAAACGGTTTCTCTAGATTCACATACGGTGCATGCGGCGAAGCAGCTTCGGAGACACCACCGTACAATTTATTAGTTTAGTCTTCAAAGGAAAACAGGTGAATACTAGAAAGAAGCTCGTCTCAGAATTGTTGGCGAAATGGCATCCAGTATTCAGTTCAGACGTACAAGTATTTATATCATGTGTGCTTTTATTTTTTTTAGGCGGGTGGGAGTTGGACATTTTGCTCCGGCGAAATTTGACGGGCGAGCCGATGTTCGCGACAGCAAAGTGGTTCACGTTTAACCTTTTTTCCTAGCAGTTCCGACCCTTGTAATTTTTTAATGTAAGCGTGGTGTTCGAAGAAGCAATTCCGCCAATTCTTCGTCCAAGCGCTCGTCCTGTGTGCCTCTCCTGTCCTTGTCTGTTCCGCGCTAAGCCTCCCTCTTATCTTGCAATACGCCACGGGATCACAAACAAACGTCCAGGAGTGGCCGGTTGGGACCTCATAAGATAAACAGCATTCCTCCTGGAAATTGCCTGAAGGTTTATTCGGCGTTGGCCGAGTTTTATGTATAATTGGTGTTTTGCTGTCTTTTCCTCTTTTGTTTGTTTTGTTGGCGATTTAGTCTTCGCAAGTCGTTTCATGAGTGGCTATTATGGAAAATTTGTGCCCCGTTAATATGGCATCCGTTAATATGGAGGACCCGAATTATGGACAGTTTTCTGGGGCGAAGATTTTTCAATGTATTTATGCCTCGTTAATATAGAAACTCGCTCTCTGAACAATGGACAGGGGATGAATGCACACAGCCTATTCGGCCCATGTATTTTTGTCTCGTTAATATGGACATTGTTTGAAAAAACCAGGGGAGTCCGAACGCAAGTTAAAGAAGGGTGCGCAGGCCGGGAACCTATGCGACAGCCGATACGGTCGGATGCCTGAACGAGTCCTGTGGAGTTGGAAAGAACCAAAGCGGGCATGTCGTCGTTTTAGGAGGGGAGGGGGGGGGGGGGGGGCGCAAGAGCGGAAAGCAAGGGAGGAGGAGGAGGAGAAAATGAGGGTGGATGGCAGGGATCGTACACAGCAAACCGAGGGTCAGCTAACTAAGAAAGACCCCAAAAGGAGGGAACCGGGAGATTTCTGGGTGCAGTGGCAGCGCCGCAACTAAAGGCCGCAGTCGGGAAAATAGCAACATGTGGTCGCAATAAATTCTGCTGAACGTGAACAGAAGAGAGGCCGGTAAAAGCGTAAGAAAGAAATAATAAGAAGAAAGACAAGCGCCAAAATTGGGGGTGGGAACTGAAGTTTTTCTATCCCAGAACACAAAATGTGTTCCATGAAGCCGTTAAAGCGTTTCGGTCAGGGTTAAGACACACACACGAAGTAGAGCGACAAAAAAAAAAGGCGACGAGCACGCAATCAGGACCGGGCGTCCCGTCCTGGAGGCCCTTCCTTCTCATGCTCCTGGTTTTCGTCACTGTTGCGCTGCCGAACTAACACATTTTGCAACACAGCGATCCGCATGTCGGCTTCGCCTTGAGTCAACGATGCGGCCTTGACAAGGTCTGAGCTCTTCGTAGTCGGCTAGCCGTCGTTCTAAAGTGTAATTCAGCTTGCAGTGTTTGTTTCATAGGAACACATACAAACGGCACTGGAAAGGGCTGTTTGATAGCCCTCTGTGTAGTAGCCTGCCAACTTGACTCCCTCGCTTCCTTACAGAAACAGTATAAGGCAAGAAAGAAAACCAGAAGAACGGAAAGTCAGGGAGGTTAACTAGCGAAAAAGAGTGCAAAAGAGCAGGAGCCTGTAACCCTCAACTTTATTCTGACTTTTGGCATGGCGGGAGTTAAACGCAAAAGAATGGAGCTGAACTTAGGCGCGAAGCGGGAAATCTGTGAATACAAGCGGCAAAAGCCATCTCAGTCAATCCAAGCCATGAAAGACTGGACCCAAGTTCAACTAGGCCTCAACCTCGCCAGGTCGACGGTATACCATCTATATATACTACAGGACTCCGATAAATGACTCAACGTCGGCATCGCAGCAAAAGGCACAGTCCGACAGCGCCAAGCACAGTTCGAAGAAAGAGAGTCAGCCATGTTAATGTGGTTCGGGAATGTGTACGCGAATGGTGCTGTCGTGAGCGACGAAATGCTTCAAGAGAAGGCTCGCTGCCTCGGCAACATTATGGGTGCTTCTTCTCCTCCGTCTTGATAGGTTTTACCTGTGATGACTTACGGATTTTTTGTTCAGTAAAACAGGGGGATGCTTACTGAGAAATATTATTCTACGCTCTGTCTAGGCGTTACTGACTTCAGCTACTCAAGAGGATGGCTGACAAGGTTTAAGAACAGACATGACGTTTCGGGTCGACGGATCTATGGAGCAGAGGGTAGCATCGACATCCCGGCTGTGTTTATATACCCAAAATAATTAAAACAGCGGCCATTAATTATAAATTTTTTTCAATTATATAATTTTCGTTTTTATTCATGACTCGTTATTATGGATGACTCGCTTTATGGACAGCTTTGGTCGGAAACCAAAGCGTCCGTACTAACGAGGCACGAATGTATTCCTATTTTTTCCTAATTTAATGTATTCTGTCGCAAAACAATGTACAGTGTATTAAAAAAAAGAGCTCGGCAATCATCAATTTTTTTTTCGAATTAAGAAGAAGAGCAAGGATGGAAACTTGGGCGAATGGTGTTGGTTTTCTTGCCTCATAGCGCTAAACAGACAGGGACACAGCCAGACATACGGGATGGGCGATAAAAAAAGCGCCCGTCCCGTGTGTTTCGCTGTGTCCTTGTCTGTTTAGCGCTATGTGGCAAGAAAAGAAAAAGAGCATATCGTCATTGTTGTCGTCGTCACTAGGGTCAACAGCATTTGGCTTTTCAGTTTGTAGTACGAACTGGCTTGTTTTATTTCTAATACGAATCTTATTCACGTGGGTCAGATGGGATAAACTCTTTGTATTGCATTATGGGGTTATGCGTATTAACGTTGTACCCATATAGGCCTTAGATTGAAACCGACCACAAAAGGGTAGGCTAGGAGGAGGAGAGGATTGCCACTTTAGTGCAGAGTTGTGCATGTAGTGTCCGGAATTTTTCTGTTTTTATCCGGGATATTAATTGTATAAAATTAGGAGTAAAATACAGCCTTCATACGACAAAATTCTGGCTAGCCTATATACCCTAGGATTACAGAGAAATGTATATTAGCTTTAAGTTGCGGTTTAATTTAATGATTCTTTTTTTTTTTTTTTTTTTTGAGGTCGAGCGCTCGACCTCAACCTCACATTTTGAGTTTGAGGTGAGGTTGAGTGAGGTCGCCAATGGTCACCTGAAAAGTGAGGTGAGGTCGCCTGGGGGACCTCAACCTCAGTTGATGAGGTTGAGGTTGAGTGAGGTCGCCAAATATTTTTTGAGTTTGAGGTGAGGTCGAGGTTTTTGAGGTCAAATGCCCACCTCTGATTTAGCCATTATCGCAGTAATCAAACGCATTACGATATCTTTCAGCGATAATTACCTTGGAAATTCAAAATGGACTGTGAATGAAAAACGCTTGTGGTGCTTCAGAGTTCTTAGATTTCTCTCCGGATTCGAGCCAGTTTCGGATTGTAAAAATCTATCATTCATACTGCTCTGCTTTCGATTTCATAACAAAAAGCACAAATAACACAATTTTCTAAATGTCATTCTCCCTGATGCAAGCAGTATCCACGTGGCTTTGAGTGTGTTGCCCTAGATTATGAAAACTCTTGACCTCCCGAACGGATTAATCTTACAGGATACGTCAATCCACGGCTTTTAAAGAGCAAAGGCCGCATGAACATTTAGAACTTCCTGAACATTTACAGAGAGACAAAAAGAGGGAACACAACGAGGTTAACCAGAACAGTGTTCTAGTTCATTACTTTGCACTGGGAAAAAGAGAAGCAGAAAGACAAACCAGCGTTTGGGCGAACATCTACTCAAAATTAAAGGTTAATCGAATCCAGCCGACATAAGACAATCATTGCATGAACTGTACACAGCACCCCGCTTAGATTAGGCCTGCTCAAGTTATTCAGTTCAGTTGTTTTCTTTCTTTTTTTAAGTATGGCTATATGGGCACTGAAAAATATCCTTTTCTTTTTTGTAAGCCCAGTGCTGATAGGCGATTACCGCCCTGCAGCACTGGTCTGCTGTATGCGCTACGCAGATCACCTCCATGAATAGTATAAGTATTGGATATCTCGTCACGTAACTATCCTCTTTTATTGCCCCTATTAAAACCACCTACTTTGTGCATCAAATGTACTACATATTTTACATCCATACTCATGTAGAGGAAGTCCTAAGAGCTCCTGGATGGCCTAGAGAATGGCTGTTTGGACCAACCCCGAATACAAATCATAGTACGCGAGTTGGAATGGCCTGTTATTCTACCTATAGTCATTCTCGTATATCCGGTTGACATAGAGCGCCTGTTATTTGCTTCGCCGTTGTCTATTTGTTGTCATAAAACTGTGATCGTTGATTCGCTTGGCCCTTCAGCCACTGGTTACCCTGCATAAGCCGGGAATCCGGTCAGGGCCAGGCCAGCATGGCCTTGTAACTATAGCAAAGCAGGCTAATGGTCGCCTGTTGTCAAGGGGGCACTGAGATAGTGCAATGCGCTGAACGTGGACGGAGTTCAAGGCGTGCAATAATGCAACGCTGCTAAGGAGGGTTTTGATACGTGCTTCGCTCCATGTACTTTATTCAACGTGCCCCAGTCGTTTGAAAGGGAGGTGAAACGGCTGTTCCTGGCGTCTTTCGCTACAGAGTTTAATACATTTTTCATCGCAAAAATGCACCACTAGACTGTGTTCGCTTGCCTTTTGCGCACACTAAGTACTCTTGTAGCTACCCTTCTAATGAAAATGATTTTATGTTTCGGTACAGTTGAATGCAATCGAATTACTATTGATGCGAGGCATATTAAGTGGCATGATGTCACGTTATGACAGAAATATTAGAAGATAGATTAGTGCACGGCACGAGGGCTCACTATGCCTACCCTGACAGCAGACTCGCAAGTTATGTAGCCCAATATTTAGGATACCCCTTTAAGAAACGCATTATGTTCTACTATATAGTAAAACCTGAAAAATTTGTGTTTACGTTTAACACCGCTTGTGTCACAAAAATAACATTATTGACTCGAAATCGTTAGGAATACACGCTCATCGCACATTTCCACAGTCGGGAAACTCCAGCCCTGCTTTAAAAATACGAAACACATTTATGTGCAACTGAACATTTATTATCAATCAAATTGGTTTCCGCAACCAAATCTCAGCTACAGCATTCTTCAGTAAACTATTCCACTTCCTGAGAGCATAAAATAACTGCAGCACCAGAGAGCACTTATTCGTGGGCGCACTACGAAATTTCCGCTTTAATCATTCCTTTTCAAACGCGAATCTTTTCCTTAGGCACCCAGTGACTCTACCAAGCTGTCCTGCAGGGATTTCAATTCCAGCCCGAATCAGCGTCGTGCGAATACTTCTAGACGGTATACAAAAATTGCACATCTGAATAGTCGCACGCAAATATCGTAGATTCCGTGACACAATGGGCAAATATCGATGCACCAAGACAGTCGCGAACTCGATTTTCATGGATCAAAAACACGAATAAGGAAAAGGATGGAGTAGGTATACACAACTACTGTGCCCATTTTTATCGTTCCCGGGTGCTGAGTAGCCGACGAGACCTCTGTTGTTTCATCATCATCATCATCATCATCATCATCATCATCAGCCTGACTATACCCACTGCAGGGCCAAGGCCTCTCTCATATTTCTCCACTTAACCCGGTTTTGTGCTAGCTGCATCCACTTGACCCCTGCGAACTTCTTAACCTCATCCGCCCACCTAACTTTCTGCCGCCCCTGCTACGCTTTCCTTCCCCTGGAATCCAGTTTGTTACCCTCAACGACCATCGGTTATCCTCTCTTCGCACTGCATGTCCTGCCCATGTCCATTTCTTCTTCTTAATTTCCACTAGAATGTCGGTAGCTTGAGTTATTTCTCTGACCCACTCTGCACGCTTCCTATCTCTTAATGTTACCCCTACCATCTTTCGTTCCATAACCCTCTGGGTTGTCCTCAACTTAAGTAGAACTCTCTTGGTTAGCCTCCACGTTTCAGCCCCATAGGTGAGTGCAGGCAAGATGCAACTGTTGTATACTTTCCTCTTGAGCGATACCGGTAAGCTGCTAGTCATAATCTGCGAGTGCTTGCCAAATTCGCTCCATGCCAATCTTATTCTTCTTGTTATTTCCTTTTCATGATCCAGATCTGCGGTTACTACTTGTGCTAAGTAGACATATTCGCCTACTACTTCCAGTACTTCGCTACCTAATGTAAACTGCTTGTTGTTTAAGAATCTCCTATTTTATTTGTCCCTTGTGTCGTTGTCTTGAATCATTATGCTCTCGGAAGATTCCATTGACCTACAACGAGACACACAAGCCACGTTGGACAGAAGCCCTTTAATAACCGTGTCTCAGTTCTTGCACACAGATTGCAACACTGAAGAAGTAGACTGAGATGCCAAGGAGGCTGAAAGACTAAACTCTCTGCGGCTATCTCTATGACCTAGATTGAAGAGACGGGTCAAGAACAGACAGCTGCTGTAGCTTTTATAACGTCTTGTTTTGATAAGAGGATGCAGTCGACGGCCCCTTTGATAACAGCCGCTTGACCACTTGTAGTAGGAACGCGGCGTGAAAGGCGAGGAATAAGCAGTTTGCTCATCTACTGCTCGCGTTCCAGCCTTCAAGGATGTTAGCGCTTCCAAGATAGGGCAATAGTAGCAGGAGCCTGCATATGATTCACGTGAAGAACAGGTCAGATTAGGAAGTTTGCGCTGATAAGGGAGCCGTAGCTGTTGCAGGACAGGGTTAATTGGAGGTCAGTGGGAGAGGTAGTTGTCCTGTAGGGGGCATAAATATAAATATAATTGGCTTTTGTTATTGTTGCGGGTGTGGTTGTGGTTGTCTATTTCAAATGACCAGAAGCAAGGAAACAAATATTATTGCTGCTTTGTTCATACGTGTTCATTACAGCCGTTCAGATAGGCTGGCACAAGTGTTTCAGTCAATTAAATGTTAATTGCATCGGATTCATTGACGTTTTGACTCTTTTGTGCAGATTTTTGTATTTTATGGATCGAATAATTTTCATGACGAATAGTGGCAGCATGAAAACGCATTGGACGGACGGGAAGATACTTCCCGTAAAAGCAACAGGAAGGACAGGAAGATACTTATTCCTGTCCTTCCGCTCTGTTTCCATCGCTCTGCAGCTCGCTACAGCAGCCACGGCTCGGCTGATGAATCGGAAACGACCGGAGAGAATGAATTCAATTATACATGAAATATATTTTTTTACAGTCCCCATGATAATTGTTCAGCGTGATCGCTGTATGCACAGTTTTATGCACTGCACCTTATGCAAGTGTTCAAGGAAAAAATAGCAGCCTGAAATTTCGCGCCCGTATTCATTTATGGTCTGCGCCCCGCCGGGGTGGCGCAGTGGTTACGGCGCTCGACTACTGTTCCCAAGAATGCGAGATTGAATCCCGGCCTCGGCGGCCACTTTTCGATGGAGGCGAAAAGCAAGGCACCCGTGTGCTGTGGGATGTCAGTACACATTAAAGAACCCTCCGCTTTATGAAAAGCACAGGCCTAATCGAAAGACTACGAGTTTGCTGTTATGTTAAGTGATATGACTGTGATGTGATGTGGCATGTCTGTGATGTGACTTTACTAACTTCAACCATCACTCTCTCACAACTTTTATATCCACTCACCCGCTTCCCCCAGTGCAGGGTAGCAAACCGGTTGCTTTTACGGGTTAACCTTCCTGCCTTTCCTCCTCATCTTCCTCCTCCTCCTCCTCCTCCTCCTCCTCCTCCTCCTCCTCCTCCTCCTCCTCCTCCTCCTCCAGGTGGTCTAAATTTCCAGAGCCCTCCACTACGGCGTCTCTCATAGCCTGGGTTGGTTAACGTAGCACAGTTGAAACAACCCCTCTCACAGCGCTCCGATTTTCGATATGGTGCTTAAAAGAGGCGGCCCCCTTCAGACGCCGGGCTCTAGTCTCAAAGTGCGTTCGGTGAACACTGAGAGCGCCACTTGACGACCACAGCGGCGTACTACATTGGTGTTCTATTTGTTGTATGCGAACGCGGGGCCCTTCAGAGGTTGCGCCGTGTTGGGAAGCGGCCAGAAATACGAAGGCGCGATGTCCGGGCTGTGAGTGTAGGATCAAAGCCAGCCGCCGTCGCTCACCTATGATAACATGCAGACGCGGCTATAGTGCACGGGTGGTGATAGTCAATACAAGGCCGCATCCAGGGGAATAATCCTTTGAAGTTGTGCTCCCGTGAAAGAGACAACGTTCCAAGCTTTCACGTCAATACGAATCTTCCTGTAATCTTTACCTTTCACCCAGACGTGCTTCACTAAAAAAACTACCATTATTGCTATATATTGCACATATAGTACCTCTAATACGTAGGTACTCTTCACTGAAGATAAAACACCATAAAGAAGACAAACTGACTCGTTTGAGAAAGTATATATGTTCGACAAACTATTTCTTCACGGGAGAAGACTAAGACCATATCTCTACACTATCCGATGATGCATTTAGCTTTTTTTTTCTGTGACATTGTTCTGTGCACAATATTATTTTATCGCTATATACCACAGTTGTTTTCTTTTGTTTTGCCATTATGTATGGTTCTCTTCTACACACCCACTCGCTCCTTTCCTCCTCTCTGCGCGGTCAAAAGATGATTGTGTGGATATTATGTTTAATAACCAAATATATCCTGTAACAAAAAAACAAATGTTACTCTGAATTTGGCAAGGAGTCTTAGCACGGAAACACGGCGTGAAGGAAAAAAGACGGGCGCTAACTTGCAGCTAGCGGTGTTATTTGCACGCTAAACCTTGGTGTAAGCTGCATTAGCAATGTGACCGCGACTCGTCTTTCTTTGTTAAGAACAGGCAGCAATATTTGCATTGTGATGCAATATATTAAAACAATCGCCTGCTATCTAGAAAACAGTAAATCTCTGCTTGTGGTAAACCCGCTTACCGAAAGGAATAATTTCATGGTCTCTCCTAAAACTATAAAAACAGTTTGCAGTTTTCTACGCTGTCGAGCCGTCATTTATCGAACCCGGAAAATACGTATCTTTGTGTATACCGAAGACATAGATTACATCTTTTAAAATCCTGTGTAAATGTTTAAGCCAGCGGCGCGCGGTATAATACCCCCATTTCCGCCGCTAAGTCGATATATCGAACAGCAAGCCCGCTCCCTTCAAGCACGCGTCTTCACCTAAGGACGTTCTCTGATTACTTTTCGAGCATGTAGTCGTACTGCGCGGCTTCCGAACCTTCTGACAGTGCTATAGAGCTCTAAAACAACGTCCCGAGGTGAGCCTTGTGTGAGTGCTGTTTTCAGTATTTTATGCTCATCATCGTGCGTTTTGAGTGTATATTGGTGATGTTTCGACTGACAATATACCAAAGAACGGCGCTAAACTCTGTGCTAAATATCACCGATTTCATAGCAGCCCGCTTAGGAAAGGAAAGATTTACCCTTCTGTATGACTAGAATTGTGGAACAAAGTACCTAGTGAAATCCCGTCCCTATTTATGTCCAGTATTCGCGGTGGCGAGCGCTCCGTGTTAACTTCTGAACCTCGAGCTTCTCATGACAATCATCATTGTGGAAACATTGTCGGCATGTAGAAGAAAGTTAAGCATTTTCAAAACGGCTATAAGGCGGCTGTCTTGCGATGCAAGGTTCAAGAAAGCCATAGAAGGCGCCATGTTTGGACGTGCATAATTAAGGGATAGTTCTTTTAAATGTGCATAAGAGCTCAGTCCCTTAATGGTTTCGTTCGTTTGAGACGTGAAACACCGAAATTCAACAAACCGCCCCCCTTTGTGTTCGGTGACATCGGCGTGGCCGGCCCTGAACCCCGGCTTCACCTATTGTACCCACGAAGGCTGCGCCAACACTATAATATTTACGAGGGAAGCGAGCGCGATGGCCATGCACAATCACAGTCATTGGACGGCGCTCTCAGGCAGAAAAGAAATGGCACGTGAAGAATAAAGAAAAACAAAACGCCGAAATCGAGGGCAGTCGTAAATTCTAAGCCTAAATAGGCCGAGTCAATTGCACGGCTCCGGGTCATCCCTGGTACGAAAGCCTGCAATTATCCTTAGCGAGGTGAGAAGTTCTTATAGGACACCGTGCTTATAGAGCGATAACAGAGAGGCCTCGCAGAGCGCTGTAGGAATCCTTATAACTTTCTTCCTCGTTAGCAGCTTTTCACGAAAGAAAATTACTTTTCCAAACGCGTGCCTTAGATAAGCGCCCTCTTGCAGAGTTAACATATGCCGCAGAACATATGATAACACATTTGCGTGAAGTCCTCAACGCGATAGGGCTCCAACCAACAGTAGACTCACTTAACACATGGTGAAGGGTAGAATAAAGTTAGTTAACTGTGGCTAAATCTACTCCATAACGCCTCTCACTTTGAGAAGGAAAGTACTTGCGGTATCCGTGCACCAGTCTGGTACCCCACACCGTATAGTAATTGTCTATATACTTTCTGAAAACATTTTTGTGGGTTCTGAGCATAATTTAGACCTACTGCTTTTTTCTGTAGACAGTCCATGCATGGTATACACGCCAAAATATACAGTGTTCACTACATTTCGTTTATAGAGAATCTATAGGCTATTCATACCAAAAAGTCAACAGCGGCCTTCATCAACTTTCCTCTCTGAAATCCACAGACCTGCACTGTTTAACAAAACATTTATAGGGGTGGCTAGAAACAGTTTCTCTAATTCGTTCCTGCTCGTATTCAGCCTGAAGATGATGACAATAATATATGTTAAGCTCTGTTTCGGTACTGGCCAAAATTTTGGTTATGGTTTTAGTTTAGTTCCAGTTCATTTTCGTCCAGAGTTCAGCGGCAGCACTTTCGTATCTGTAGTTCACCCAGTTAGCACTTATGCCCAGCTATATTTCTCCATGCACGTACGGTGGTGATCGTCTGCGATTAAGGAGAGTTTCTTTCCTGAGAGAGTATTTCAAAGTTAATTCCTTCTTTCTTAAACATCATCATCATCATCATCAGCCTGACTATACCCACTGCAGGGCGAAGGCCTCTCCCATATTTCTCCACTTAACCCGGCACTGTGCTAGCTGCATCTACTTTCTTAAACGCCAATAGCAAAAACAGACTGGCGGGACAAGATTTGGGGGAAAATATCCACCGTTATAGAGCTTACTGAAGTGAAGTCATTGCGACCCTACTGGCAACCATGACACGCAACATCGGATAGAAAGAGAAAGTGCCTGCGGCGTTAGTTGACGTCAACATCGGTGAGATCCGAGTCTGGTTGTACGGCTGGACAGCGTTACAAAGCGTATTACAAAGCGTGTCGGGTGTCGGACATGCTAGCGGCGCCAGCAGGGAGGAGTCCTCGAATCTCACAGAGGCCGGCACACCGACGTCGACGTGTCGGAAACGTTTTTGAGCTTTTAGTTTCAAACAGCGCAACGTTATGGCGGCTTCCGCAACGCAGGGTTGCCACAACTGCCGCCCGCTGGATCTGATGGTGAATAGGATCTATTCGCTTATATGTTCATGGCTTACGTGCAGCGACGACCTAAACGCCTCCCTCGGCTCGATAGGCGATCGCTGATATCTAATTATCTCGCTAGGTGGGAAGACGAATAAAGTACAGTTAGACGTATCATGATATGATATGAGGCTTTGAATGACAATTGCAAGCAATATTTATCGTCGTTAGTTGGTTCAGAATTTCTCTCAAATATGTTTCCGCATTTTGTTTCTATTCCGGTGTAAAAAAGCCTTTTAGACACAAGAGGAGACTCGAGGTGCCCTATAATCGCGTAGTCTGGGCGTAAAATATGCGCAGCTGTCTGAGTCCCTCCATCCAGCAAAGGAAGGCACTATCCTTTCAGCGACGACCTACAACACAGTTCGGTGGGTGTGTGAGAGACGACGTGGAGGTCACCATGCAAACTCCCACGACCTTCGCTCCTTGACGTGAGGGAGTGTTGGCGGATTTACGCCGCTACTTACGGCTCCCGCTTGCAACAAGCTGCGCCTCGTCGCGTTGTGATTTTTTTTTTATCCTTTTTATTATCCTTCCCTTCTTAACGCCACAAGACGAGTGCGGGAAAACAGGGCCCGGTACCTCTGCAGTGCTTTCCGTTTGGACTGTCATGTCGACAGCCACGCAGTGTTGACTTTATGCGGATACCTCTCAACGGCGACGTAGTTGCTGCCTGCCAATGAGATGCTTTGGATGGACAAATATTCTTTTGAGGTGTATGAGTATGGGAGGTCTCATGGTCAGCAGGTTCCTTCCACTATCAAGTATTGACAGGCGCTCGGATTGACTGTGATTCACATGGCCATATGCTTACCAACACTATATGATGCTTCAATCCAGTGAAACATCCAGCACTCAGTTTACAGCTGTCAGCTGTCTGGAAAGTGAACATACACAAAAAAGGCATGAAATGACCGAAGCTTCTATGAGTGGTCATATTGGAATGTAAGTTCTGTCATATCCCAGTCGAAAAAAAACAACAGAACCGTGTCAAAAATACGACAAAATATCCTGTAATTCTGTCGTAACCATCAGATGTTTCTGTAGTTCTGTAGTACTTTTCTGTAGTTCTGTAGTTTTTCTGTAGTATAATTCTGTTGTCTGTAGTTCTGTAGCACTTTTCTGTTGTAACTACAGACATTTCTGGTGTTATCACAGAAAGTTCTGTTGTCACAACAAGTTTCCCGTCAAAAACCGCGCAGAAGTTCTGTCGTAAGAAGAAAAAATTTTCTGTAGTTTTTTCCTATTGGTATCTTATTGCCATTTTTGCAATTTTTGATATCGGCTCTTATTAACACCAATTCGTCCACGTTTTCTAACCTTTGTGCGCAGATAGTCGGTGAGGACTGCAGCGAAGCTCTTAATGAAACGAATTCTGATGGTGCGTACGATAAATTTATAACATTATTGGAAAATATGTTTTACCTGCTTTCCCTACAAAATACATAATCCCCCAAGGCGAACCGAGCAGCAAGCCTTTGATCAACTGTGCTTTCTTGAACGTATAAAGCAACGTGACAAATTGTGCAGCCAGTTCCTATAAACGAACTGTCCTGACGTGCTGACAGCTTTAAAATCGTATAGAAATAAAATAACAAAGGAACTTCGTGCAGAAAACAAAAAACATTATGAGAATCTGTTTGTTTCATCCAGCTCGAAAGTGAAGGGGAAAAATTAACCTCTGTCATAGGAAAAGTACCATGACTAATTACTAAGCTTATTCTTGGTAGTGTGGAAGCTGAGGGACGTAAACTCGCCTAAATATTTTTTTTTTCATCTCTGCAGCCCAAACATCGTTTTATGCGAAGACGTGCCCCTGAGCTATTCTCGCATTGACTCAACCATATTTTAAAATTCCATTTCTGAAGGTGAGGTGATAACGGCTTTCGACAGTCTTAGCAGTAGCAAATCTGTAGATCACGATGGTGTTTATATAATACCAGTAAATGTTATTTTTGAGATATCGAACTGCCTGGCATACTTTTTCAATTTATCTTTATCAAAAGCTGTACTCCCAACTAAAATGCTATCAGTGAGGGTCACAGTATTATATAAGAAAGGCGATAAAAATGACCTTTCCAACTACCGCCCAATACCTACCCTGCCAACCTTCTCGAAAGGATTTAAAGGGACACTAAAGACACCCAAAGATGCTATGAAATTCTAATAAACTGCATTTGGTGACACTGTCGCCACATATCCGGCAGCAAAAAATCGAATAATAGCTGAGATATTGCGATAAGAAGTTGGGGTTTTTTCTTGTTCCCGCCGGTCGAATTCAAACTGCTGCTTCCAACTACGTAGTCGGGGTTCCACCTATGACGTAGGTGGAGACTCCGTGATTGCTGGCGCGCAGGCAGCGGTGCAGAAATGTATTTCTGGTGCTTCGTTATTTTTAGTTTTTACTTTTTACCGTAGGCCCTTTTTTCGCCGGGCGACGAGCGCAATATATCGACGCTCTCCTTGGCATGGGCGGCATGTATGCCCCTTTTGTTTATGACGCCTGCAAATAGCACGTTGAAGGTCTTGTTGACGCAGTATATGTTGGTCAGATGTGCCATGATTTAGTGAAGAATTGAATGATAATGCGTTTTTCTTTCGGTACTTAGCATATGTATGCTTTTCGTGGCGTACGTAGCTGCAGTCAAGCGGTCAGGTCGCAGTCGAAGCGGCAACGGCGGCGATATGTTGGCGCAGAAGTGTGAACGAAGGAGTGTGTCGGCGGTAGCGGATTTCGCTCGCTCGTGCCTCCGAATGCTCAAATGGGAACCATCAAGGCGCATCTGCTGCTCCAAGCTCGTAATTCAGGCGCTGCAGGTTCAAACAAACTATCCGAGTGCGCACGGAATGCCTGAGCCAAAACATAACCAAAACCGAAGTGGGCGCCTGTGGCGCCTCCAAGTATATTTTTGTATTGGCCTTGCAACGTTTACGTTGTCTTTTCGCCGTCGTTTACGTATGATAAAAGCGTGTTATCATGTTTGAGAAAAAACGTACTACCGCATTCAAACATTCAACGTAATTCGAATTTGTCAGCCTCCGGGATCCCTAGCGCGTCACGTGATTTGTAGTTGTGAGCCTCGGCCGTTTGGCTGTGGTAGCGATACCTGTATTTCTGTTATTCTTCTTTGCTACCTTATAACAGCTCTGTTTTCAGTAAGAGTGGTCTTTTTGTAATCAGGAACTAGCATTCTATCGATGCAAACCCACTTCCTTTCTCTCTTTAGTGTCCCTTTAAAAAGTTAATTCTCACAAGTCTTTCATCCTTCAATAAACATCACAATATTTTCAATCCCACTAAGTTCGAGTTTAGAAAAAACAGCTCCACTGAGCTTATATACTCTTAAAGAGTATATAATTATACCCCTGTCACACGAGCAAATTTAATGTCATTCGTATCGAATGACATTAGCGTCTAATGCCATTATTCTCCTGCTACACGAGAAAATGTAATGTCATAAGGTTCGAATGATATGCTCCATCGAATGAGTTTGGGGAACTCATTCGCATTCGATCGCGAACCGAATGTGTACTCTTGATGCCATATACGCAGCAGAAACAAGTAACTGCGCACAGTGAAATTTAAAAAATATATTTGCAGAGTTTTGTTTCAGACCCTTTTAATTTAGGTTTAAAATTATTCGCACTGCACGCTCTCGCGGAACGGCATTACTCTCGGTCACAGCAATGGTCCAGTCATGGCAGCGACTCACGATCATTTTGGGCTCTATTCCTTGATGGCCGCATCTCCCCGTTTGTTTATCTTGGAACTATTTAAAGTTGTGACTGAGCATCTCATAGTTTGGACGTCAATTGCATGCTCTACATGTCTCCGTGTGTCTCCGCACTGTGTATCCGCGCTCCGCTGTGTTCAGCCATATTGTTTGTTTACATTTAGCGAATTCGTGGGTGACTCGATACTTGACTTGGACTTTTACGGCTAAAGTGCTACAGCACAGCCAAAAGTAATGTTTTTCGTTTGAATTATCGTGCAGAAATGTTTTGAGCAGCTTTAAAATGTTACACAGTGATTTCAAATGCCCTTTATGCGCACTGATGTTCCTTAAGTGCAATATTGTTTTTATAGTTGATCGTAACTGCCGCCATTTGCGAATGACATTATATTTTACCGTGTAGTACAGAAAGAAACCGAATGACATTCGATTCGAATGACATTAAATCTGCTCGTGTGACAGAGGTATTACATGACTTCGAACAAAATATTCTGGTATTAGGCATATTCTTCGATTTTTCAAAATCATTGCACAGCATCAATCACAAAACGTCGCTCAGTAAATTAGACAGGCATGGTGTACGTAGGACAGCCAATTCTTTAATATCCTCCTACATATAGGCAAAGGAAAAGCAGTACGTTGAAATAAATGATCTCTCCTCAGCAGTCGAGTCTCTCATCCTGGGCAATCCTCAAGGCAGTATTTTAGGGTGCTTTGGTTTTTCATTCTTTACTTCAACGATGTTGTTACCATATATTCCTCAGAAAAATTTATCATTAACGCTGACTTTCCAGTCTGTTTTTCTCTGGTCATTTAGGCATAAATCTCTAAAGCCCTGCTAATGTAACCTTGGTCAAAACTGAAGACTTGACATGTAAAAACAGTTTAAATTTCTATGTCGATAAAACAAAGACCATTCTCTTTCGCGCATAAAAAAAAAACTAAAACATTCGAGCTCCCCCCTCTTCTACTCGGTGACACTCAAGTCGAAATTATTCATTATCTGAAAACGGTAGCCGTGCATTTCTTAGGGTGCATGAGTTCACACAGAATATTTAGTCAGCAAACTATCACGCACAATTAGTTCTCAATGCCGACATTGCTCAGTATTTACAATTTTCATTAATATTCTGTTTACAATTCACTGTTTTTGTCTATTGTGAACTACGCCTCGTTCGTATGGGTAACAAAAAGAGCAGAAAGCACCAGAAAACTACTGTTGCTTCAAAAAAGAGCAATCAGATTAATTTTGAATATATTTAGAATATTTAATTTAGATATTTAATTTTATTATAGATTTAATTTAGAATTTTAAGCATCTAAAATCGTTGAAGTGACATCTTCGTATTACTACAGGCTCTTGCGGCTATATGAACACCGTATTACCGTATTCTTTTTGTACTCCGATTATTCTTCCGTTCAAAATTTATACATTTATTTAAGCGTTACTCGTCGTCTGCTGTCTGATGTCGTTATATACGGGGCAGCCGCCCGTCAAGCTGCTCTTCGAAGCTGCTTTTTGGCGACTATTTCTTTCCTTGCACAGAAAAAAGTAAAGGTTGTTATTATTATTATTATTCATCTCTATGCTGCTAGTTGTTTGCGTGTTGACAACAGGGAGTGAGTAAGGAGATTACGAGCTTCTAATTTCAGCTTTATTTTCAGACTTGGGCTCCCTGGCCGCATTTAGTAGACGTTTCCACTGGATTATATGCCAGTGGAAACGTCTACTAAATCTATCAGTCTATGAGGTGTAAGGGGGGTTTCAAGAGCTCGTAAACCTCTAGCACCGCATTTGAAAAAGAAAAAAAAAATACGTAAACAACTTTCCATTCTTGAGCCGAATCTCTATAAATCTCTATAGTCGGATGGTTCAAGTGCTGCTGTCAACAAAAGGAGGATGAATCCCTTATTCTACATTCGGGAATAGGCCACAAGTGGCGGTGGTCTGTTTTTCTATATTTGATTATACACTACATTCCGCGACATTTTAGTCAGTAATATGATGAGAGACTTTTCTCGACAGTAGCTAACAGCAATGGTCCCTGTACGAGACGAACGAGGTGTCAAGAAAGGAGATAAGAAGCCCGGTAGTACAATTTTTATGCGAACCTCAGCTCGGGAGTTATTGAATCAATCATCACCTTTATCACCACATCAGTGTCTCAATCAACTGTATTGCTAAATGACGGTTCGATAAGCTGCAAAATACAGGACTGTATGCAGGCCGTCGCTTATTGTGCGAAGTCATGTTACGAAACCATTCGCAAGTTACCATAGATAACCGTGACCACACATGTACGTAATGGCACACGATAAACAGGTATCTTGCTGAGCGATCAGGTAAATGCGAACATTAGTGATTATATCATGGTACACCGGAGCTTACCTCGGAGAAGGTCTCCGAAAAATCAGCTTCTCCTCCAAAAGGATGCCAAACGCAACAAAATTCCACCCTGCTGACAGAGACAATGACGCAAAGGTGCTACGAAATGACTCCTGTTCTACCTTTTTACCGGTAAGCTACTAACTAAAATCACTGAGCGTCACCGCTATCTCCTTTTCTGTTCAAGGCGACAAAAGGCCCCCCAAACGTTCCTCACAATGTACCGAGAAGGTACATCTTTTCTGGGGAGGCGTCATCGCTTCCCCGACTGAGTTCTTTCTTGTTTCACCCGCCACCAACTGTTCGCTCGCGTCCTGGCATCGATCCGTTAGCGCGGGCTTTTAGCTGAGATGCCCGTGACTGCTTCTATATGCCTTCCATTGACTTGTTGCGTGCACGCCTACGCCAGGTCGATTAGCACTTTTTCGCATTGAAAAACAGAGACAACAGCTGGATGGTTAGGTGCGCAGCTTAGTATTCTTTGAGGCGTGCGTCGGGGCCAACTTTTTTTTTTTTGCTCTGAGTGACGGGCTGTGTGCGCTTTGTATCAATCGAGAGGGTTCCAGATGGTCGTCCGTAAGGATGACCACAAGGTACGGTGTAGATAGAGTACTGACATTACAATCAGCATGCAAAGGGAGAATACATTTCTTCAATACTGCTTGCCCAAATGTATTTTTTCCGGCATCCAGTTTTTTTTAGCAAATGTGATCATATTACTATAATTAGATTAAAACATGATTCTTTAATCTCACCAAACATCGCTGTCCTGCCACTGCAGGCGAGGAAGCAATATATCTGCAAGTTGTTTCATAGATTTATCTCATTTGTATGACCAGCAATCTGGTGACATCTGGTGGCGACATATGTGAGCGGTATAATTCAGAGGGACAAGCAGTCAAAGGGCCAGTGTCAAGTTTGCACACTCGGCACCATCGACCGCACGCCGAAATATCTATTCAAGACATTTTATGCCTTTTTTTTGTCATCCAGCCCGCGACGTCATACACTAGCCATACGCCATATTTACTGGGCCACCACGACGCGTAACAAGTGTCCTGGAGGGTCGAATAGGTGAGAATTCAGCTTACTCTGGAGATTCATAACCAGGAAGGTCTGTCTACACTCAATGGATATTTGTCTTTTCATTGTGAACAGCTTTTGCTTACTATATTATAATGGGGCTCATATTGCTCCGTTAGCCGGGCAGATCACATGCACTGGCTTAACAGGGTCACGACAAGAAGAAAGACTTTGTGCAAACGAGGTTCAAGCTTTGTGCTTGAATCTCGTTTGCGGCGTTTCATTCTGCAAATGCAGTGCGATCCGATTAAATTTCCTGCAATAGAAGCGCTTGCCGACAAGTTTCTCTAAAGGCACAGACAAACAGGCGCGTTGTGCATCAATTGTGCATCAATAGGAAATAAATTATCGACAATTTTGTTTTTCTGTGCTTGACCTTTAGATGCGACTTAGCTTTGTAAGAGAAACATATGTTTTCAGACAAACCTAAACTGGTATGATATCGCTCTGCTAATATCGTCGGGTGAGAATCTAGCCTCTATTATTCTACCAGAATAGAATAACTCACCGCCAACATCACCACGCACATATATTTTTTCATGCTGCACCCCAACTATTATCATCGCCCTCTCTCTTGACTGTCTTAGCTCTGTTTTTGCCTGCTTAATTTTGGCTATCTTCACGACAATGGCCGGCAAAAAGAGATAAAATGAAACATTATACTCTGTCAAATGTTAGGCGAATATATTTATACTCAAACGAGGGCAACACGTATATAATATATACGGTCCCAGGACCATATTAGTGAGCTGCTATCGCTACGCTTTCTTCGGTGTTCTGAAAGGGATGCCACAGACAGCTGCAGCGTGTTACACATTTTCTTGCAGACCCATCGCATGTTTCTCTGATTCTTTGACGTGCTAATAAACTGGGATTCCGCAATTAATTTGGGCCAGAATCCTTTTTGCGCGCAAGACGGTCGGCTGTTCTATCGCAGAATGACTCCGTTGTTCTGTGTCTCGTATTAAATATTACGAATATCTGCGTTTGTTAGTTCAAGGTTGTATTATGAAATAACGTTCTTGTTGCGAATTATGCTTTCATTGTTGCAAAGTTTTGTAATTCTACGAGTCCGCGGTTATTTGCTTGCGGCTGTTGTATAATATTATAGAGCTTTTATTCGGCGATGCGTGCAAGTGAATGTATGCTTTAGTTCAATAATGCAATGTAAATTGCATAATTTTCACAAGAGGCCTGATTCCGCGGTTTAATCATTTCATAATTCTTCGATGCCGTGATTCATCCGAGCGACTCTTCGACGCTGAAGGCCGGCGAAAAGCATCCCCCTGTTGTGAACTGTTCGCTACCGAGTTTAGAAGCGTTACAAAACTCTTTGCGCAGCGTTGCACGGAACTAGCCAGTTGGGCGCGCGTACGCTCACAGTGTTGTCACCGTAGTTGTGGGCCCGTCCACCGGAAGCCAGTGTCACGCTAAGCGCATCGATTTCGTTGCCCGGATTCGGCCATCACCCAGACTGCTCGTCCTGGACGCGGACGGGCAGCCCCGCAGGTGGACAGGACGAGCAAACTTGCACAGCGCCGGGAGCGTGTTTGTTGTGCCTGTCGCAAGCCTCGTCCCGTTTTGCGAGTCAAGCTCGCGAATACCGTATCTACTCAGTTGTAACACGCGCACTCCTTTTGCACCACTAAGCCCCGAAACGGCAAGCGCGCTACAGCCCTACGAAAAAAGGCTGTATGATGCCGTAACATCATACAGGAATAATCATACAAACCCACGCGAATAGCAGAAAATGTCATAGATTACAATAAAATATCATAGATAATGAGAATATATTGCATTTGTATGATATTTGTATGACTGCGTATATGCCCCAACACTGAGCCTCGAAATGGCAAGCGCACTACAGCCCTACGGAAAAAGGCTATGTATGATGAGGTAACATCATACAGGATTAATCATAAAAACCCATATGAATAACGCAAAATGTCATAGATTACCATAAAATATTATAGATAATGAGAATGCATTGCATTTGTATGATATTTGTATGAGAGCGTATGATGAAGCATGTGCGAGGTTACTGCAGGGAACCGCTCAGTTCAGTTCAGTCGTTCAGTCGTGTCCGACTCTTCGTGACCCTATGGACCATTTCAGCCGAACACAAACTAACGTGTCTGAGCCGTTTTCTTCTTGAACGAACTACATCTCGCAGTTATTGCCCAGAGGAAGATTGATGCTAAACGCGCCCTATTTCGTATCTAGATTTTTAAAATTCTTCCTTGAAGATTATATAAGCTATTTTCTTCTCAGATTTTAGAATAAGTAGTGTCGTATAACACCGTTTCGATACACTAAGGATCACGCTCGTACTCAATTGGTTTTATGCTTTATAAAGACTGCTGTCATTCTTACAGAGTTAGGAAATTTCTCCCACCGCGTGTCTGCAACGGAGCTTACCCGTCAATACGTGCTTAGGTTTATTTGGCCAGAGATGGCCTTATATCAGGAAAGCTCCTTTTCATCACGACAACCACAAAAAGCTGCAAGTTAATGTTTAGGCATCTCAGTTCCGATTTCACTCGTAATAAACTACGTTGGGTCTAACAATATACGACTGTTCGTTTTGCTGCTCTCTGTGGCCGTTATTCATCGCCGCTGGGTCAGACAGTCTAGCTGCTGTTAAATAGCGACCATGGCTGCTACGAAAAGTTGGTTAAGGAAGAACTTTCCACAAGCAGGAAGATTCACGGGGGAGCATAAAAGGAAATCGCTTCAAGCTTCTGCAAAAGCGTGGCGTCTATAGAGCAATGTTTATACGAGAATTACTCCATATGCAGTAGATTTCAAAGTGACCTTTACCTAAATGTCTGCGATACCTCGCCTTGCGAAATACGGCTCAAACCCGCCGAGGCGGAGCTCCCGAGTTTGTATACTACCAGACAGAGGCTGATTAGCCTTCAGCAGCCAATCTTCTTCGATAGTTCTTAACTTACTTTTTTGTAGCTGTACTCCAGAGGATGTTAATGATTACTGGAAACTTCGATTTCTCACGTTCGAGATTGGAAAAATGAAGGGCTCTGAAGAGTTTAGGGCGTGTTGGAAGCGATTGATTATGGTAAGGTAGCAGGGAAAGCTGTGGTATCTACTGTTGAGTGCCACTTTATGGCGCGGGGAGTCACTATATTTGGCAGCAATCGGCGAATGGTACGATCGAACGTGCGGACGTCGCAAGTGTCACGGTAGCGGTGTCAGTTGCAGAGAGGACGACACCGCTGCTCGGTCCGCGTGATTGAAGGTCTGTGCTATGAGTGTTTGCGAACGAAAGTAGGACAGCCCACTGGGAGCTGCAGTAGTGGTCATTAGTTATACCCGGCAAGCTTATTCGGGCGGGACGCAAGACTGCGTTTTAGGCGGTGCCCTTTCCATCCGTCCACTACCTTTTTCGTTCTAGCTGCCACTTCTACCCATACAGTTTCTTACTCTTACCTAGAGGGAAAACTGTGCTGCCGTCTATGGGAGTTTACATGGAGTTTCCAGACGGCCAGTTCAGCCACCATGGGCGCTCAAAGCATCATGGGCAGGAGAGCTACCGAGTGCAGAACTACAACTTTTGGCCAAAGCTAATGCAAACATAAACGTTGTTCTACCGTACATAACGTCCTAAGATTGAATATTGTGACTATAAATTGCAAAAAGAGAGAGAAACAGCGTGTCAGTGTGAAATTTATGGAATATAAGCGATGGCTCTTTCTCCTATTGGCTTAATTTTGAGCAGCACAAATGCCAAAATTTCGCACTTAATAGGCAAACTTGGAAATAAAAAAATGTTATGAAAATATTTATTGTTGTGCTATCACTTAAGGAACTTTTTAGTGGCATTTCGGGAAACAGAAACCATTTATTGGCGACGTCTGCTTTTGCGCCTTCGCTACTATGGCTTTTGCGGTCTATGTACGCACCTTCAGATGATGATGATGACGAAAAAGAAACATCGCAGTAACGCTACTCCACGTACCCGAGAAAAACCGACTGTCCCGCATCAAGTAGCACACCGGCCCATGATTCTTAGCGCGCCCATGGTGGCTGAAGTGCAGCGCCCTCAGCTTTCCCTCTAGTTTGTGTAAGGAACTCTATGCTTCGACCATTCAGCCATTTTGCGTACCGCGGGCAGGTACTGTGTCTTCAGTTTGTGCTCGACGCCAAGAGGAACTTTCAGAAAACAAAGAATGGAATAGCATAGGACACCTATAATATCCGCAGTTCACTTGAGATATATATTTCATTCCTGCACGCCGACCTTCCTTACACCTTTCATACACGTTGGTAGCTCGGGTTTCGGTCTGGTTTGGTTGATGGGGTTTAACGTCCCGAAGCGACTGAGGCTATAAGAGAAGCCGTAGTGGAGGACTCCGAAAATTTTGACCACCGGGGGTTCTTAATGTGCACTGATATCGCACAGCACACGGGCATCTTGCTTTTCGCTTCCAGCTCGGGTTTCGGTTCATTAACGGCCGTTGGGCTTTTTGTTTTCTTGAATCTCCTTACCATCGGTTCTGCAGTGTTACTACCAATAAGAAATGTCATTGCATCATTAATGTAAACTTCCTGCACTTGTTAGTCATTCTTTTTTGTTGTTGTTATTTCGTCATAGCAGAGGAAGTCCAGGTTACGGCAGCTTCCGTAACGAGGTTATAATGCCTTCGTCAAGATCGAAGAAGTATCAGCGATTGGTTTAGATTTTCTGCCAGGAAATTCTTTTTTTTCTCGGCATCAAGTAGATGATGACGTAGTACAAGACACTCATCATAAAAATTAAAGCCTGCGTACAAGACAGCAAAAAATTATGCGTTTTCAGAGAGAGCGTGAATGTCCCCGGTGATGATGTTCGCCTCTCTGTTGGCCAAACCCACTTAGCAGCCTAAACGATGATCGGCCTGACTCTGCCTTGCCTCCCCGTCGACACACGCACGTAAAGCGTGAAGCCTTTTCGCCACGCCCTCTTTTCGCGCGTTCCGCTTTTCGCAATGCGACGGTACTTTCTTTTCTTCTTTTACGCCGACCTCCATTCTCTCTCTAGCTCTTTTCTTTCCGACTTTGCTTTTTTGTTTTAGCCATTTTTTTTCTTTCTTGTGGGACAGTCGTGGGAGGGAGTTTTGCAGGGTGGCACTGTCAAGAGCCTGGAACGCATCCAAACATGGAGAGACACGCGTCGTGAGGACCGGCATGGTCGAGACGCCGCAGGGTCTTGTGACGTTTCCAAACAAGCAATTCTCGCCGCCTCGCCGTTTCTCTATCAGTCTCTCTTTTTCTTGCTTGTGCGTCATCCCCGTTATTTTAATGTCTTCTTTTCCTCTACCTTCGTACGAACCAGCTTTGGAAGCAACCGAAAGTGCCGACGCAGCAGACTTCTTTCTACACGAAACAAGCTTGGCTCTTTGAGGTCGCTAACCATGCCAGTCAAGAAGGAAGAGTCACAGTCCTTGAGTAGAGGCTGCACCGCCACCGCATCTGCGACCCTGTCAGTGCTGGTTTGTTGTCTTTGCCTGGTGTGCATCACGTGAAGTGACGTGCAAGAGCTTTCCGCGTGCCTGTGCGCTCATGCACTCCATCTAGCGGCAGTGCTCTTAAATCCAGGTATACTTAGACAGGCAATCGGCGTTAAGTTGAATTCTTTCCCCCAATGCTTGGCAAATAAACGACAATAAGAACATTTTACTGAAAAGTGGCGATGCTTCAAGTTAGAAGTTCACGTGGGGGAGCTTGAGATCTGCTCATTTCGACGCATGTTTTGTTGCGCTGGTTAATCAAGTTGCCCGTACTCTGCAAGAAGGAACGGGTGAATGCCTAAAATAAATCGCTTTGCAAAAATGTTGTGACATCTCCACGGCGATGGTAGGTGGCATGGTATGCTTCGGGAACAGTGTAATACGTTCGGAGACAGTTCACAGATGCCACTATAGCCCTAATCTTTCAGTTCGACTCAGCAGCAAGATTGTATACACATATGGCGAAGGTTTCGACTGTTTTTCTACTATGTCCTTAGCACTGCGGACGACTCCAGTAAGACTATACCATTATCACTCCGTGACTGAGATGGATATTAAAATGTTTTGTAGTGGTCTCTTTGATATCTCTCCGCTGGTGTTACTACCAGTCAGTGAATGCTGCTGGACTTTAGGGCCTCCCGTTTACGAGAGTAAAAGCATTATTGTCTCTGCAAAGGAAAGAAAACCACGCGGGAAGAACGCAAGGGAAAAAAATGCCACGTGCGAGTGCTCAGATACGCATCTACAGGTTGTTCGATCACTCGCAATCTAAAGCCGTGCCAAAAGAGGTCGGAAGCACCATATCCTGTTAAACGATCGATTTGAACACCACCACTCGGCACTATATTGCGGCGCGCCGACATCTTTACAACCGTAATTACAAGTTCTCTGCGCCCAACAAACGGCGAACACTCGCTTCCTCGCGCAAAGGGTACCACGAGGTAGATAGGATCGGTGCGGCGCTGCTTGTCTGATGGCTGAAGGCGACCGATCCTATCTGCCTCGCGTTACCCCTTTGTTCGAGGAACCTGCTGTGCGCATTACAAGCGCAGCTCACTATTTCGAAAGGGGGTGCGTTTGCATATAAACGTGCGTACGTGTAGAGTGCGTTCGTGTGTGTTTGTGGGTGTGAGTGCACGTGAGCCACTCCTATATTGACTGCACACTTGAACGCGCCCTTGACCTTCGGCCTCGATCAGGTATGACGGCCCCCGAGACAGGTTCCGTCAGCAATCTTAACGTCCCTTCCTGGTCAGCCTTGAGCGAGCAAGTAGAAGCGGCTGTATGTCTAGGACGGAGGGTGAATTGCGTCGGCCTCGTTTTCACTTTCTAGTACGAAGGGCGAGTTACCTCCGACATGATTTACGTCACGCTTGCCTTTCAACGCATGCGTAATTATAAAGTGCGTGCCTTTAACGGTCGTAAATGCACTGGGCAATTTATCTGAAGTGCTAATATGGCTTTCTAGTGTTCTCTATGCTGGTTACTTGGAATCGTGGCAAGATAGATCTATCTTATAGGATGTGCTTATCGGAATCTATTCCGATGAGCATTGTGGGACAACACGGAGCCCGTGACGTAACATCTAAGCCATGTGGTCTTACCATTGCCGTTAACTCTAGCATGCTTGACCCATTGGTCACATAACCTGTACTTTATACAGATTTAGAACTTTACGTAGTGAATTGCATAACTTTACTTGCTTAGCTATCTAATCATTAAGTCCTGTGGATAGCTTGCAGAATGTCCGCCTTGATGTACAGCCCACCAGTACGAACCGCTCCGAGGTATTTCTCGTTAGTTTTGTTGTACAAATCTGTAAACAGCAAAAAAAGTTCATCCAGTGCTTAAAAAATTAGGGGGAGACTGTAGCTCCGCCGTTAAGGGTATGACGCGATAGCGCTTCACACAAACGGTCAGTTTAGCTCTTTTTACTTATTTAATTCTTATTTAATTTTTATATTTTTATTTTTTACGCACCGATATTAGAATCAGCAAGTATTAGTTTTCCGTTCTTAGCAGTCCAACCTTTGAGCACTTTTATCAGTTTTCAATTCAATTAATGAATTGATCAATTACGCATTCTCTATTTTCCTAATTAGCCTAATCAAGCATTGGCTTTTTCTTCTGAGCATTCTCACACCTCTGAGCCCCATTCCTCTGTTTTTCCTTTGTTTTTGTTTTTTTCATTTCTGTCATTGATCAATTGAACAATTAATTACACACTCTAAATTTTCCTAATTAGAATAATAGAGCATTGCCTTTTCATTCTGAACATTCTGACCCCTTTGAAGCTCCTTTTTATATATTTTTTATTTCTCTCAATTACTGCAATTTGCTGATTCATTAATTATCGCTTCTAAATTTTCTCAATTAGCTTCAAGCATTGGCGTTTCATTCTGACATTTTTGACGCTACCTTTCTCGAAATTTTCAATTTTCAATTCTTCAGTTCATCAATTAATCAATTAATTGCAATTATTTTATTAACTCGTCATTGCCTATCACACATCAATCAGTAATCAACCACTAGAACCACAAATTACCACGATACTATTTTTTACGTAGCCCCCAATTATTTCCGACATCCGGTGCCGACTATAACTACTGTTACTAGGCCGACTGCTTTTCGTCCGAACGAGCTAGTTTTAAGCTATCACTTAAAACTAGGAATCAGTAACTTCTGAAGACCATGTCTTTACATTGAAGATGCCCACCTCTTCAAACACAATCAGCGCTTTGTGGTCGTATCGCAGCTCTCAGCGAGATACCAGGTTTGAGCAGAGGAGTCTGAAATAAATCCTTGCTCATCTGTCACTTCTACAGGGCGGTCGATGTCTGGCGTGACGCTCGCTTGATGCGGGTCGCAAATCACGCTGTGACCCTCGTCCTCCCTGATGTAGGCGAGGCACCGGAAGCTCCGGCATGTGCGGATGTCACGGCGCTCCCGTAATAGCGGGCCATTGTCTTTCGGTCTTTTATGGCGAGCGCTATTTGAGCTGTCCAACGCTCAGTTGGCAAGACGTTGCGATCCTCCGCTCCTCCCATTTCACCACGCCATGAGAGCCTCCGCCGGAGTGGCATTGTCCGGGAGTCCGTGTGCGGCAGCCTGGTGACGAAACAGAAAATGCCGCTTGCCTTTCAACGGCCATAGAGGACCGTGAGTGTAAACAAGGACACAATAACAACTTCCTCCTTTTGGGGGGCCGAAATGTGTACCCTCTGCATTTGCAGGGCTTGCGCATTTAATAACGGGCGCCGAAAAAAAAGGTCAGCACCTGCAATAAAAGCTGGCATTCGTTCGCTCTTTCTTATTTCAATGTCTGCCTTTATTTAATCGCTTTTTTGTTGTTTCGTAATTTCCTTCCCTTTATTTTTCTCACTTGCTTTCACCCTTCTTTTGTTTCTTTATGTTTTGCTTGCTTCGTTTAATTCCATCCTTGCTGTCTGTTTGTTTACATTTTTCATTTTTCTTTATTTTTTTGTTGCGTTCCACAGGAGGGTTACCTAGTTTTGAGTCAGCAATATTTTTGAAGCCCAGAACGAAGTAAGTAAAAATAGAAAGAAGGAAGGAAAGCAAAGAAACAAGGAAGGAGAGAGCGAGAGGAGAAATGAGAAGCAAGGAGGGAGTGAAGGAGGGGATAGAAGGAAGAAAAGAAAAAAGGAAAGAATGGAAGGCAGGAAAAAGAGAGAAAACGGCAAAGAAAGGAGGGAAGTTTGTAAAAAAAGAAAAAAATCAAGAAAACGGAGGGGGATGAAGAGAAATAGCTGAAGAAATAGGAAATAAAGAGAAATAGATAAAGAAAGGAAAAAGAAAAGACGAAATAAAAATAAATACTTTGGATTCGCTTTGAGTGAATCGCACGATAACTACCTGCCGTCGTGTCCAATTGCTCTTACACTCATTAGCACCTAGTCGTAAAATACCAGTTTATGTGGGAGGCCATACTGCATTTGTATAAATCCGCGCATGTTGTCAAGGCGTGGAAGCATGCCTGGTCTGGGCTGGCCTAGACGGTGGCCATCTCTGGCTCGGAAGCCTAAGCTCGCGGTCCTGTGAAACATGCAGTTTTGTTCTTTCAGCAAAATCAATCACAACCTAAATCACTTGAGACCATGTGGTGAATTTTAATTCGCATCACTTGCCACGTTTCGATCACTTTCAATCTTCCCGCCCTGGTGGTGCAGTGGTTAGGGCGCACGACTATATTGAGCCCAAGGATGCGGGATCGAATCCCGGCCGCGGCGGCTGCTTTACGACCGAGGCAAAAAGCTAGGCGGCCATGTGCTGTGCGGTGTTAGTGCACGTTAAAGAACTCCAGGTTGTGGAAATTTTCGGAGCCTTCCACTACGGCGTCTGTCATAGCCTAGCCGCTTTGGGGCATTATACCCCATAAACCAACCAATTTTCAATATTCGCGTGACCTCTTGTTAACTGGAGCGCTGTTGAGTGCTTCAATTCCCTCGAAAAGTCGTAAAGCTGTGAAATCAAGGCTTTGTCGACTACTCAGGATTTTCCGCTCACTGCCATCTACGGCGAGGCCGTTTTTTTCTGCGACACGGGATCATTACGTTGTCTCTGAAATAATGGAAATGACGAGAGATGTTCTCAATGTCAAAAGGCTCATTTGGGAGTCCAAGTCGGAGAAATAATGACGGAGCTCCAAGAAACATCAGTTACTTTAGGACCGCCCAGTCCTTAACAAGCGCTTCAGAGAATGGCCAGGTGCACATGTAGGAATCTCCTTTGGCGTCACCACTGTCGAAACAGTCTTCGGAACTTAGGCGAGGATCATCCTTGCTATTAGCTCCGTTTTTTTTTTTTTTTTCATGCACGAATAACTTTGTATTGCGCAACGTTGCCCTCTAGTGCAATCAAGGGTTATTACGTGAACTTACTGGACTTGATGAACGTTGAGCGGCACACGGCGTGGAGTAACATTCGCTGTCTCTTTTATTGCTGTGAAATAAATTTATTTATTTATTTACAATACTATCGGTCTTCATCCAAGACCATAGCGGGGGGCTATTAGAACAGTTTAAGCTGAGATCATATATACATATTCTCCACGCGCAGTACAACATGATATAAATGCACACGTGTGCGAAAAATAAAAACAAATTATCAGTGTTAAAAAGACATATAAATCAAATAATTATCAATGACAAGCACAACTTCACAACGCAGTCAACATCGCGTAAATGGCAACGTTATAGACGCGACAGGTTTCCTATCAGTATGTATCATGTACGGCACTTGCACCCTTATCATGCATCCATTCAATGCTCTACTTCTGACACGAATAAAGATAAGGAACGCGCGCTGGTAATGCGAATATCCAAGCGATTCCATTCACTGATGGCGAGTGTAAACAAAGAAGGCATGAACGTGTCATTGTGACAAACGTGCTCGTTCAGTGGGCACGAGTGTTTGTGCTGAGATGACCGCGATTGTGATAAGGTCACGGATTTTTCCAAATCTACTTTCTAGTGGTTATGTTGGAAGGATACTGAGCCTAAGGAAAAATAAATTTGAACGCCTCGGAGGCGACAGAGTAAAGCCTACAGTTGACGTCAGGTTCACGTGCACAAGGCTGACATTTCCTATATAGATGGATTGCGCACATATAAGAACGTATACCACGTGGGCTGCGACATCGCTGGATACAGGATGTTCCTGGACCTGCAGCATTGCCTCGAGTTACTGGAAGCACCGAGGAACGGGCGCTTATTTTGCTTTTTATTTTGCTATCATCGCGCGGTCTTCGCTCTCTTCCGCGGTTGCCGTCACGGAGACACGAAAGCAGTGTTCGACTGTCGCGCGTCATCTTCCGATCAGCGTCACTTTCCGCTGTCGCAGCGTCGCGGCTTATCTGCTGAAGCGAGGAGACATTGCTTGGTATCGTTTTTCAGCCGACGCCTGTGTCACTTTCGGGACCCTTCGGGGAAGCTACATGCTTGCGTAGACACATTTTTCGCTACAGGCCGAATTGCGTTAAACAAAATTAGCTTGCTACACCTCCAACGGATAAGCTTGTGCAGTTGATAATGTGACAATAAGGCTTGCTGGCAAGTTCGCCTCATTTGTGTAATACTTAGTGAGAATATGTTACTTTCTTATGTTTATAGCAGGTTCCCTTTAGATGGGGCAAGTGCTAGGCTTCATTTAGCAAACAAGTAAATCTGGTAACGTGTTTTCTCTTAACCATTCAGGCAGTTCTTTTCTCATTCCTTGGCTGAATTCTCACTCGCCCGCGTTCAAGCTCTCAATGAAGTGTATGAACTCCTCGCACATAATTCTACGTTTTGAAGACTGGCCAAACATTGGTTATCTCTTGCTTTTAAGGGACCACGCTTTCGTTGTGTGGAAATGGTAAATCATCCTGGTCCTCAGGCGCCTCAATGAGCCGCCCTGTCTGTTCAGTCGGCCCTTAGTCGACCCTAAAAAGCCTCTATACGAAAGCCTTTGCTTTAAAAACAAGTGCGTGTACGCTTATTGGCCGGTTAACTAGACGTAGCGCCATCTACACGGTGTCACAAAAAGCAGTGTTCCGAGCATAGTTGTGTAATCACAGTCACAAGGCTTAAGCATGAGCGGTGGGGTTTGTTGCGGGACCTTGTCCCCAACATTACCCTTCCGATTCCTTCCGACCTTTCTCGTCGTGCCCAAGTTCTCACTCACAAGGTGAGAGCCGGTGCAGAGTACACAACGGACATCCTGAGGCGATGGCGCCGAACCTGGATCGGCTGTCCCAATAGCCCTGCTGACTCCGTTGACCTGCAGCATTTTATCTGGACCTGTCTTGGCACGGCGAGATTCTGCGGCCGCTACACATCTGCTCACCACGTTTAGACATACGAAAACCGAACAGCCCCCAGTTCCGGCAAAGCCAAGCGCAAGCTTAGTGTCCTGCTAGACTACATGTCGGAGTCTGGCGCCCTCAACCTCACCTAACCCACCCACTTCCTCTCTAGACCTCAGGTCATTGTTATGAATAAAGATTTATGAATGAATGAATTGTGCATTCACGTGAAGTCTCCCCTAATTTTCTGCAACAAAGCAGTAATAATAAATGGTCAGTTAACCAGCGGTAATCATTCACGGTGTTCGGATCTGCTTTACGCGAATTCGATATCTTGTAGGGATAGCGACAACAGTGTCAGTAAAAGAGCGGTGTGCGAACTCATGTATAGGTATCACAACATACCTATACAGGTTGAGCAGAAAACACCATACTGGCCATTTTGTATGAACAATTTGAAGCAGTTATTTGACAGCTATCATGGATATTATCGCCGTGAAGCAGGCCTTCAAATAGACGCCGTCTTTAAGTTTCCTTCCACCTTTTTTTTAATTGATTTACAAAAAGAGCGAGCAGGTGAAATGCCAAGATGGAGCTCAATTTCTTCACTGGTTAAAACGACTGCGCGTCAGTTCTCCTCCCTTCTGTTACACAATGTTTTCACGGAGTAACCCACAAGAAGGAATTCTTCGCACTTACAATGAAGCATTTCGGAAGAGGTTCTTTTCAAATGTATACATTTATTCTCGTCTCCCTCGCATCTCTTTGCACAATAACCAAGAAAATACAAACGCCTGAGGTTATACTTCCAAGAAAACAAAACTTGAAAACACTGTTTTATCCCTAAGCTCAGGAGCGAACGACGCAAGGGTGATAAAGGAGGATAAACCCTTGAAATGCGGCGACTGGTGCAAAAGAGCCGGTGTATACGTGGCACACATTCGAAGAGAAGCCGCTTAGGGGTAGATTCTTCATGGATCCAGGGCTGCGCAGATTCGGCTGCAGCGTATTATAATAAGATCCATAGCCAGGCGTAGGTATCGGGCAATCCCGCACTTTATCGCAGCTCGAAGCTGTAAAAAGTGCGGAGCCCCGGTCCTCGTCTCACGGCGGGGGCATATAAAAATGACGCTCGCGCTCTAGCGGGCAAGCCTATGCAGAACGGTCTCCTGCCTGTTATCGGCCTCAGGCCAGCTGCCCAGAGAAGCGCCCGGAAGCCTTCTTGCATCATAATCAGAGCCCAGGGATGGAATAGGACATATAAATATACATATATACGGTTTCAAAAAGATACTCAGTACTAAGCGAAGACGACCTGTATCGTCGTATTACTGCATCCTGCGATCACAAAGACACCGTTTTCATCGAGACAGTTTTATACAGTATAAATGGTGGAATAAAGAAGCACAGAAGTTGCCACCATCTGCAGTATTTTCGCAGATCTCTCAGGTATTGCCGTTTACTTCGCGGCGGGGACCACGGAGTCTCGGTACAACCACCAGCTGAGCTAGTGGAGGGAATTTTTTGTTTACATATTTTGTTTTTAACGATAAAAGCACCCTTTTCGCCGGACTGACGGCAGCGTGACCTGCAAGAGCCTCAAACCCGATTACCACTAAAATTGAAATTTCTATTTAGGATTTCACTAAAGCTTCCAGAGACGTGAAACTGTCAGTATATATACGGTCCTAATGCTGTAGGGGTCCGAAACGGAGGGAGCATCCTTTACGCAACAAAAAACTATAGTGAAGACACCCAGGTTACAAAACAGGGGTAAGTCAAGGTCACCGTGATTCTATATGAGAGCAATCAAACGCGTACGGCTAAAACAAACCCGTTGTTTAGAAACCAATTATTTACACATGTATACAGTTGATCGGCTACACAACACATGAAACATTAACGCTAGACATTCGCACAAAGTTTCACACTGGGTACATGAAACGAGACAAGGAAAGCATTACGTGAGCTCAGGCGAATGACAAAACAAGGTTATAAAGTGGGTATTGCACAAAGGATGATCCCAAGGAGACCCATCATTTCCAATTCGGCCTAAACAACAGGTTGAGACGGTCGTTGACCGCAGAAATAAAGCGAACAAAACCATTGTCTCAGTAAATGCTCTTCTCCCAAGAAAGAGAGTTCTTTTGACAGAGTTCTTTTGAAAGAGGGAGAGAAAGACGCGCGCCGCAACAACAGCCGTCGTCCACCACTACCGAGGCGGTGGCGGGTGCAATGATGGTCTACAACAGATAAAACAATCAGTGGCAGGCTAGCCGCGCCGCCAGCGGCGGTGACCTCCCTGCCCCAGCCCCATTAGGGGAACCTTCTACGTTCAATATGATGCTCTTTGTACACGCGCTCTCGTATTTCACAAAACAATTCTTTTTTTACAACTGGAACACTTGAGGCCTTCTGTCACGCGTGAATTTAACACAAGGTGCGCGTAATTCCTTTGCTGTAAGATCCGTAAAACGTATCTTTCGCTCTGAATCTTCAGTGCCACTAAATGTTCATATTTTAATGATTTAGTTTGGTTGGTTGACGATCGTCAAGTGGTCGAAATTACTCCGCAGCCCTCCACTATGGCTTCTCTTTCTCTATTTCCTCTTTCACTCCCACCTTCCTCTTTTTCCTTACGGCGCGGTTCAGGTGCCCACAGAAACAAGCGGGACAGATTCTGCACCTTTCCCTTCCTGTGAACCAATTAGTAATTAATATTATTATCGTTATTGTATGAAAACTGTACGTTTATAGAACCGTTCCAAACAGTTTTTAAACACGTACAATTCATTAGTTACCTTACACACGAACACCCATACAGTCATAAGTGGTTTCAACACATCAGCCAATCGGTAAATGAAGCCGAGGAGACAAGACTAGCACCGTAAATGTCATCGTGCAAGGCTGAAAGAAGCACGCTCAGTATGCTGCTCTTCTTTAAGCACACGCTCCTGCATTTAACAAAACAATACTTCCTTTTTGCATCTGCAACACTTTGTACCTTCTGTCACGCGTGCGTTTAACACAAACTGCCCGTAATTCCAATGCTATAACATTCGTAAAACGAATCCCACTCTGAACCTTCAATGCCACAACTATTCTGTACGTGGTTTTAACGATTTAGTTTGGTTGGTTTACGATACTCAAGTGGTCGCAATTACTCCGAAGCCCTCCACTATGGCCCCTCTTTCTCTCTTTCCACTTCGCTCCCACATTCCTCCCTCCCCATAGGACGAGGTTCAGGTGCCCACAGAACAGGGCTAACAGATACTTCGCCTTTCCTTTCCTGTGAACCATTAATAATAATAATAATAATAATAATAATAATAATAATAATAATAATAATAATAATAATAATAATAATAATAATAATAATAATAATAATAATGATAATAATAATAATAATAATCAATCAATCAATCTTTATTTAGTGTGCGCAGGAACAACCATGTGGTCTTCGTGCTGCAGCACAAATAAAAAAAAAGAAACAAAAATAAAAAATGCAAAAACATGTTTACACACACACAGAGAACACAAAAGAAGAAATAAATAATACATGAAATGAAACTGAGACGAAAAGAATTACGTAAATTAAGCAATCAATGAGTAGCATCTCTTATATACACAGTGAGAGAATTTTTGAGCACTTCAGGAAAGAAACAAAAAAAAAGAACGGTAGATAGAAGAGAGAAAAAAACAACAACAAATAACTGACATTGATTATAGTAATATAGAAATATGCATAAAATAAACGACCATTCCAGGCGCAAAAAGTGCATGGTACTTAAAATACAGGCTGGAAATCTCGAATAATACAATAAAGAAATAGAATTGAACATGGGACAGTAAGAGGCGGTAGCGAGGCGGTAGCTACCATTGATCTTTAGCCTAACCTTTGGCGCGCCGCCCAGCACAAATGCACAAAAACAGGGGCCCCAACTCGCGCCGTCAACTCGCAAGGCTGTAGCTACCGAACGCGGCCTAACTCCCGCTCCTTCCGTGAGGGAGCGCTACAGCCGGGGTGACGTCATCCCATCTGCCGCAAAAACAGGGGCCCCAACTCGCGCCGTCAACTTGCGAGGCGGTAGCTACCAACAGCGGCCTAACTCCCGCTCCTACCGCAGATACCGCCAGGGGTGCAACGTTGGACACTATAGGAGGTGACCTAGCAGCAGGTGGAACCAACGCAGTCTCCAGGGATGCTTTCATTTCTGCTGGCGTAAAGAATGCCGTTGCAGCCGGTGCCGGAGCGGCAGTTGTACATTCTGCCTTAACCCCACCCACAACCAAGTATATCGTTGCACCCACGGCACTCCTTGCCTCGCTACTAGTTATACATAGAATAACCAGGTGGCACCCCGCAATAAACAATAGTTGAACCATATGCCGTGGCCAGAGTGAATCACTGCATAACCATAAGCATAACCACAAGCACCACAACCAGCTACACCACCAGCTGAACCTAGGCGTAGCCATAGCTATTGCTTTCGCAGTTACCAGGCTTAACCAAGCTAAGCCACTGCCAATTTTTTTTCAGTCTTAACCACTGAGCCAGCGTGGCGGAGAGGCCTCGAGAGTTACCCGTTCAAGCGAAAAGCCTGAACAACTTACAAGCGTTTGTAAGCACAAACCTCACAAGCAGGTCAAAGTGCTAATGCTTATTTATTTATTTATTTATTTATTTATTTATTTATTTATTTATTTATTTATACTACAGCCTCATCTGGGGCTATTGCAGGAGTGGGTTTAAGAAAATTACGTACACAAATAGCAGGTTACAAAATACACTTAACATGTAAACACGCATAATAGATAAAAACCTTTGAGAGTGGACAAGACATAGCTTGAATGCTTTTGGTGGAACCTCTGCGAGTGATAGCGAAGGAGCCCCTTTAAAGCGCCAGCTGTTAACTCGTGGCATGCAGTTTGTGCCACAGGTCCGACAGTTCAGCTTATTAGCTGACTAAATGGGAAGTCTGTACAATTTATATCTAATAAATAATACCATTTGGTTCACAGGTGAGAAAGGCGCGTATCTGTTACATTTGCTCTGTGGACACCTGCCCCGCGCCGTAAGGGAAGGGAGGAAGGTGGGAGTGAAGGTGGGAAGAGAGAAAGGGGAGCCGTAGTGGAGGGCTGTGGAGTAATTTCGACCACCTGGGGATCTTGCTGTGTGATGTCAGCGCACGTTAAACATCCCAGGTGGTCGAAATTACTCCGTAGCCCTCCACTACGGCTCCCCATTCTCTTTTTTCACTTTCACTGCCACCTTCATCCCTTCCCTTACGGCGCGGTTCAGGTGTCGACAAAGCAAGCGTGACAGATACGCGCCTTTCCCCTACTGTGAACCAATTATTGTTATTATTATTATTAATCAACATTCACAGAATTAAACAAAGCATAGAGACAAGCTCTCCCAGACTAAAACCAACGATAACGTAGCCTCTACGCATTATCATTTGAATACCGAAATTCTGGTCGCAGGCAATCGAATCAGGTAACGCACCTCGGCTTCCTTCTAACCTTTTCCATGCTCAAAAGAGGTGGATATCTACTTGCCGGCAGGGGTCTTTGTTGAGTTGACATGCACATCTTCATATCAAGTTGACAAGGTATCATTTGCCTTCGATTTTTAAGCAATAGCTCATACAGCTCGTTAGGCGGCGGTGTGGCTATGATAATAGTTGTAGGTGTCGGCAAGACCAGTCGGAAATAATCGAAGGCTACGTAAAAAACAATGGCATCGGGGTAACTTGTAATTCTAGCGATTGATGACTAATTGATGTGTAATAGCCAATCATGAGGTAATGAAATAATTGTAATGAATCGATGAATGAAAAAATTAAAAATGTGGGAAAACTTCATCAAAATGTTTCAAAATGCGCAGAATGAGAAACCAATGCTTGTTTAGGCTAATTAATGAAATAAAGTGTGTAATTGAGCAAATAATAGAATTAATTGGAGAAAAATTATAGATAACGAACAGGATGGTAAAAGGTTTAAAAATTCACAGAATGGATAGCCAATTTTTGCTGAAGCCAAGTACTGATGTATAAAAATAAAACAAAAACATTAAAAATATAAAGACGGTAAGAACGTCCATGTGTGTGAAACGCTATTTCATTGTACCCTTTAAGGGCGGGGTTGCCCTGAATTTGCATCAAATGCAAACAGCGCGTTCCGCTGAGTGCAGACTGAAAAGAAATTGCGAGGGGCCTTCAAGCTTACCGGTGGTGTCATCGCTTCGTAGTCCTTAAAAAAGAGAATGAAAAAAAAAACATCAAACACAAAGAAGACGTGTTAGGAGCGCGTACAAATATATTTGTCATTTGCAACGAACCACGTATAATTTATGCTATATTCCAGCTGGTAGGCGGACCATGAAAGTTAGGTGTGGCTAGTTTGAGTGCAGTCATATGCACAGAATTTTGTTTACCTCAATACCCTGGCTTTACAGGAATCATCAGAGCATTTTATTACTCATGCCGATTTCCATGTCAAGAGCAAGGTTCGAGCTCTATACTGGCAGCGTAATAAGGTCGGCACTGCGGTCTCCTTATTTCCACGGCAATCACCGGAAGCTTCCTTTTCACATGCGTTGAAAAATGGCTGTGTTTGTTTTTGGTTTTTTTTTTATTCTCCTTACATGACTGCTTGTTTGAACGATAATGCATCATGCATTGTTTTCGCAAACACAATGGCAAGGCTTACCACCTTCTTTCCCCATGCGTGTCCGGTGCCAAAGACCCTGTACCGCATCCATCACTCATAACGGGAACATGCGAGCTCGTGACTCTGCGGTTCGCACAGCGCCATCTGCAAGCGCACTCCAAAGATGGTGCGCTGTGACGCCCTATGAACACTGTCACACTTTACAGCTACTATGACCATGGTCAGGCGCCCGTACCTGGAGCAGGCCGAACTCCAAAGACATGTGCTCGAAGAATCCGCCATGAGTGATCAACCCTTCTCCGATGGGCTGTAAGAGGATGGAGTGAGTGTTATGTACGCTGGCCGTGCCCACTGTCATCAGCATGACCACTGACACACTGCTACATGTGGACAGCAGAGTGAAAGGACAGAAAAGACAGAGAAAAAACAGAACATAAGGTTTGGCACGAAAAACAACAGATGATGAATGTAATATTTCATTGGTTTCCGATCTTATGAATGTAATATTTCATTGGTTTCCGATCTTTATTTAATGAGTCGAAACTGACGAATTACACTAAATTTCGAAACATTTTGTCGTTGCTCTTATTGAGGTAAGAACTTCCTTCATTCGATATACCCTACTGAAAAAATTGATTGAGGCTATAACCTCACATTTTCTCACACAATCACCCGCAATTCACGTACGACATCACATAGAAGTCACATATAATTGCGTATGATCTCATAGTTTCTTATACATTAACAAAAATTATGGAAGATATTTTATGATAATGATGTGCACCGTATGAGAGTATATGTGAATTAATGAGATTGTGTGAGGTTATTGCCCCGTAGAACTTTTCGTTTTTCAGTAGGAGACGTACGAGGAAAAGAAGTTAGACACTGAAGATTTTCGTGTCGATTACGTCTTGCTATACAAGAGAATTATATAAACACGCTTTCATTTATTTAAGACCCAAAAATACTAAAAGACCCGCTAACCCTGGGCTGGTTCCCCTTTTCTGCTTTCCATTTCAGAGGTATTTCATGAAATGTCCTGACGAAATAAAGTGTGCGCTGTACCAGTATCGACATATTATAGGGCAGGCAGAGTACGCACTTCTCTTCTGCCGTCACTGCACCCGACACCGTTTTGGTGGTGAACGACGGCTGTTGTTGCGGCGCGCGTCTTTCTCTCCCTCTTCTTTTTCCTTTCTTCTCCATTTTCTCTTCTGTCCGCACGAGGCAGCGGAGGTGGCTCAGCTACAGAGCCAGTAGCAGGCCCATGCATTTTCTTCTTCCTACAACCACAACAACAACAACTCTTCTGCTGCGTCGGTTTTAAATTCCTTTCCTCCAAATACAAGCCACGTGAATAGTGCGATGGACGCTCAAAACACTCGTGACAGCTAAACCCTCTTCTGTTTTCGTTTTTTTCTTCCCCTATCTGAGCGCTAACCACACAACCATCGCGGCGTCCCGAAATTCGAGCCAACGGCTGTTTGCCGTCTCTTTGATCAAAAGCTTCCTGTTGTGGAGTATTATGTTACCCGCGAGATTGGTTTTCACATTAAACGGCATGCTTCTTCGCCCATTATACTTTCCGCAGCTGGGCCAGGAAATGCGGCAAATATGGAGGCTGAATGGCGTCCCGTCGCCATGGTTACGGAGCCATAACTCCGCGCACTGCGCACAACACACACAACAAAATATTTATTTCGAATGTGACCATTAGGCCTACCGACATTAAGTGGCTGCGCTATCATGTAACATTTAGAATTGGAGTAAATAGTGTAGCCGTTTTAATGTTTGCGTTGCGGGCACCGCCGTATTGGGCAACTCTGGTGCTGCTTAAATTATATATATTTTTTTTCTTGCTGCATAACCACCGCTAAGCTAATTTAACTCGCTTGTGCAAATCAGATAAGCCTCCCAGATCATTCTGATAGTTTGGAAACCGGAAATGGTTTTGGCGTTCATTAGTTGCAGCGCATGCGTAAAACTGTGATTCAACGGCTACTCCAATCGATCAAAAAGACGAGCGTCGGGTCTGGGATTAATGCCTCTGCTCTGGAACTATGTTGAGTAGTTCATAGCACTCCGCAAGGATTTAGAGCAGATATAGTCGCTGTGCATGGTTTCATCCCGAAGTCCATATAATTTTAAGCAAGTTCACTACTGTCTGCTGGAAAATGTTGAGTGGTGGTAGCTCACGGAGTTTGCCCAAAAGGCGTGAGACACACCCCAAGTGTGTTAGTAACTGCCTCAGCTCTGCTTTACAGAGTAAAAAATAAACAACCTTTACGGCCACTACCCCGGGAACTCAGTTTATTGAGAGTTCAAGACCATCTCTGATTTGCCAATATATCAATCCGGGACCATTTTTTGCTCAGTTGAGGAATATTTAAAGAAAAATACTTAACCGGAGTGTTGAGAGACCGCGGTCTTGTGCGTAACGTGACAGAGATCACAATGTCTGTGCGAAGAGCATGTTGGCGCTTGTTCAAAAATTCTGAGCTCGTCCTCGGATGGTATGCGGTATATATGATCAATGTGAACGCGAACCACGTGTTAGTTAAGTAATACCCCGCTTTTTAAAAAGCATGAAATGATTTTAATATCCCTACTCGGCAGACGTAGGCGAACGTCGCCTTGAAACAGCAGCGCGCCTGTGGCTGAACCTGAGGGCGATTATGAAGAAGAATGTAAAGTACAACGTGAAGCAGAACTCGGCAGAGGCTGAAAATAAATCAGCATTCAATATATGAAAACTTGTGAATGTTTACATGCTGCTATGTTCGCAGAATAAAAAACTGCAAACCGAGCATGATCAGAACCTTTGTCAACGCTCACAGACCACCTTTATCTCCTCGTGCTTTAGACCACTCGGAAATTGCCTCTTCCGAGTACATTACTGTACATTAAAGTATAAAACACCAAGCAAGAAAAAGAAAAGCCAAAATGAACACTAAGTCACTTTTAACTGTAAACGAATGCCTCTTATCTCATCGAAAAAAAAAAACGATATTTCTTCAGCAGAAAATAATATTAACCGAGAAATACCGGAAGTTGTGTTTGTAAATAAACACCGAAAAAAGTCCGCCCAATTCTCTAAAAATAAAAACCAAGGATTCAAACTCCTACATATAAGAACTGCCGACTAAGAAGTAGTCTACTTGCTCTTTTGAATAACAAAGGACATATTTTCATGTTACACGAGCTGATATATGGTGCTATAAATAACTAGATGTATGTATGTATGTATGTATGTATGTATGTATGTATGTATGTATGTATGTATGTATGTATGTATGTATGTATGTATGTATGTATGTATGTATGTATGTATGTATGTATGTATGTATGTATGTATGTATGTATGTATGTATGTATGTATGTATGTATGTATGTATGTATGTATGTATGTATGTATGTATGTATGTATGTATGTATGTATGTATGTATGTATGTATGTATGTATGACTATATTTGTAGGAAGAGTGTTAGCGATTGACTTAGACCAATTCTTGTGCCATAAGCAAAAACTCATAAAGAGCAGATTATTTGAGACTAGTCGTTGCGTATCGTGTTTCATGGGTAGTAAGGTATACCAATCTGCAAGGCCATGTTCATAATAAAAGTATCTTCCCGCATGATCAACACGCACGCGATTTCGTCATTGTGTGCCGGATAAAGGTTTTCTGTGTCGGCGGAGCGTGCTTATGAGCCCTTTGCAAGCAGCGCTCGATAAATCTGCTCTCGTCGAAACGTCTGCACCGTGAATCTGAATGAGCCCGATGCACCTGAATACGCCCCGCAGCGTGTTTGCAAACCAGTTGACTTTGATGTCTGTTCATTCAGACTGCCGAATGTCAATCGGGGGGCACCTGGTTAGAACAGAAATGAAAACAGGACGACACTGACATCGGCCTCTATATTTGTTCATACAAACGAATGCTTACCTGCCGCCAGCGTTGTGTCGTGCATAATTATTTATTTTTGTCGCGAAAATAACGGAAGTAAAATAACATGTTCGATTGCCGCTATTGTATAAAGTCACTTCAGTACTCACCTATCTAACCTAACTTTAGAGACCGCAAAAAAGTTTGCAATTACGCTGTATAAACAGCGCGGAAAAGGTGGGGTAAAATGTGCGGGGTAATGTTAAGAGTGCGAAAGAGAGTCCATTGCATAGGAAAGAAACATGAGTTCATTTTCTAGAAAAGCTCAAAAACAGGACGATGAACTTTGACGGGTCATTTAGCCAAGACATAACCATCGACCAGACAAATGCAGTGCAACTTTTCAACAAACATGAACAAAGGAGTTTTGGTTTTAACGTATTCTAACCAGGGCGCACTGAAGCATGTCGATCCTTATGCTTGTATCTTTTTTTTTAATTTGAACATTATATATTAACCAGCTAATAGTATTTTTTTATTTACATGCCTGTGTACGTGAGCTTACATATACTCCTTCTTTTCAGCCGTGTGCCTATGATTGGATGGACGTTAACGAGAAAGTGCTCCGTTGATTAAACCCTATTCTACATATTGCAGGGTTTCCCCAAATCACACTGGGCTGCAATTCGCGTGCATAAAAAAAAAAAGTCAATTTATGATTGAAATCGATCCACGACATTCAATAAAAGCGTACCTCACAGCTGAAATCAAAGCTTCAGATTATGAAAATCAGAAACATTCACGACTTTTGTTCTTAAAGTCGTGTTTCGACGACTAACTCCTTTCGAATGTTACGGTGCCATATTTCCACTCAGCGCAGTTTTCGATATAAACGGTGTCACTTGCGAACCCAGACGCAGATGCAATTTACGTACTATAGTCGCTGCATACCCACCGCAGTGACTTATTTGTGTATCGTTCGATTTTTCATAACAAGGTCGCGGGATCAAATCCCGGCCTCACCGGCTACACTCTGATGGAGACGAAGTACAAAACGACGATTTGCTGTGCGAGTTTAGTTCAAGTTAAAGAGCCCGAGGTGGTCGAATTACTCCGGCTCAAGGCTTTAAACCTCGCATACGCGTAGCAGACGCGCGATGATGAAACATGTATCAGGATTAAGTACTGTTGTTTACCGTTTCTTGTTTTCTTGTTGTTCATGCAGTGCCCACTGAGGAGCAGACATGCCCGACTCTAAGCCGGACTCCAACGCCAAAACACCCATGCTGGGTGGCGGCGGACCAGCGGGCGTCATCCGGTTAACAGAACCGCCCCGGGGCATATGGGGCAAGGTGAGCGATCCTCTACTCTACCTAAAACACTCTCTCGAAATAAAGTACCCGCACATTTGAAAAAATGCCCCCCTTTGCCTTTCTCTGTTCCTCTTGTTGCCACCTCCTGACAGTGGAGAAAATGAAGCGACCCCCGAGGGTGAAATTAAAAAAAAAAAGGCCTCCCTTGGTATATTACATGGGTCAATTCTCTCACGCCCTTCCTACACTGGCATCTCTTCCCATTCGGGCACTTGAAGTGCGCTAGATGTCGCATCCGTTGATAAGTAAAATAAATTGCACGTGCAATGCGATTATAACACGACGTCATGACAATCGATATATTCCGTTTCTTAAAGAGCGCCATTCGATACGCATTAGCTGCTTCGCTCTCAAGATAACTGAAGAAAAAAGAGCGCGGACCTTAGTGAATTGCCACGTGTCCTACAATATTAAGCGGAAGTGCTGAGCGCTGACTAAAGAATATATATAATATATATGCAAATGTTACTTGACGTCATAAATATATTACTTTCCACCACATAGAGGACGTCACCGTCGATTAGCTTCAGCAATGAGCTCGCATAGCATAGCCAATTTAATAAAGCAAGGCCTTGCAATCCGCGTTATGAAACAGTTCCGCTCTCATTTGCAAGCTGCAGTCTACGGCATGAAAGACTGAGAGTGTTGTCAATCCTGCTTCGATCGTTTGCTGCCTCCCCTAACGTGAGGCAGGAATGGAGGAGCTTATCTTTGTAATCATGGTGCGTTGAAGTAATCTCGTTTTTTTTTTTTTCTGAGAACAAAATGAGCCGTAGAAAGCATCGTAATCATGGGCAAATATTACTGCCTTGTCTTCGCGATATACCTGTCCTCTTAAACCTAGTTCCAACGCAGATTTAAAGTTCGTTAGGCGACGCCTAGTGCTAACGTTTTGTAACGGCAACGCGGGTGATGAGAGACATGGACAACGCGGGCCAAAACGAAGAGCAAATAGAATGCCTGTGCTACTGAAGGCAAAGAGGGAGAAGGGCGGCTTGGGAAAGCGCATGTAGGGATAGAATGCGAACAACGGACTCTTGTTCGTGAGGCTAGATGCAAAGGAAAGACCAAGCGACAAAGGAAAGGAGAGGTTGGTTGCTCAGCCTTGGAGCTATTCTCTTATGACACATCTAGAATAGGAAAGGATGGAGGCTACCGCCCCGAGCCTACATTTAGCCGACATGTCGCTTCTGTGTCGTGGCCCATTTCTCTTCTTTCTTGGTCAGGACGACTGCTCTTGGCTCCGTTTTTTTTTTTCTTGTAAGGACGAAAGGTAAGAGAAAAAGAACGGAAAGACAGTAACCAGTGCAGCCCGGAGGCAGTCGCAATTACGGCACATGTCTTTCGTGGACATTGATTGTCAGTCTGAAGCAGGGACTCTGAGCTTACATGCAAGGAATAGGGAAACGTGGTAGGGATATTGGGAGGGGGGGAATGAGGCAGACTGCAAAGGGACGTGAAACTGCGGCTTGGGGTTCTTCATGTTACGTTCATATAGTGTGTCCGTTAAAACGGACCTGAACGACAGGTGCGCGACCGTGAAGAAATGTGGAATGCTGTAATGGACCCGATAATGGCTGAAGCCTGTCGCCATCGGGTTGCGTCATCTTGTTGAGACCAAGGCTGCGGGACAGAAAACCGGCCGCAAAGACTGCGTTGAACGGCGGGGTGAAATCAAAAATGCCATTTTGAACTGTGTGGCGGGAATGCACGTTAAAGGAGCCCATTTGACCAGTATTGATCCGAAGCTGCCTACTACTGGCTTCTCTTACAGCCCCGACGCGCGGTTTTCCATGCTATGGTAAATTCACACACAAAAAAAAAGAAAAAACCGTTGGAGGCACTTCGGTCTCTTATAAGAGCGGTAAGACGAAACCTTTTTCTGCGACTATCTGCGCTCATTTGCCGCTTACTCACTCATTTCTTTCTTTTCTTTTTCTCCTTTTTTTCCCTCCTTAGCACCTTGTCGCCTTGTTTTTCAAAATCACAAGTTTTTTGCAGAGCTTTCTCGTATTTTGCACAATTTCGACGTTCGTAGCTATTTTGACGTCTGCAAGCTATATCGCCATCCTTGGCTATTTTGACGTCTAACTGACTTTTCTGGCTCGAATTAGTTACCTAATTGCTCCACATCAACGAAGTTCTGCACACAGACACATTTTTTTTTCCTCCTCCAGATGAAACAACCATTATTTTGCTCATCAATCAATTGATTTCTCGACACTGACAGTGTGACATCCTCCGCGGAGGCGCGAATTGTGTCCACACTCATGAGCCTATAAAGGCTTTCGTCCTGATATCCACGCTACAGATTGAGAGCGGGTTGGCACGGATAATTTTCGGGGCAGCGCTTCTGTAATCGAGGTTATTAGCCGCGCATTCTGGCAGCCTGAAATGAAGAAAATAGCTTTTATATTTATTTCTTGTTTCCATGTGCTCGTGATTAAATACAAATTGTAGCAAGAACACTATTTTTAAAGAGTTAACCATTAAGAAAATTTCATTGCGAAAGCATTTCTTGGGTCATAGGTGACGTTGACAGGATGTATGGAGATGATGTCTGACAACGCCATATGTACATGAGATAACAAAGATGAGAATGACGATAACTATAAATAGGTTATTAACAAAATATCATTGATATGTTATGTTAATGATGTTGCAGCGTTGAGCACAGAAGACCCAATTGGCATGATAATCATAATGAGGTACTATAGATACATAAGGCTGATAGCGCTCCTCAAAGGATATTTGGGCCACTATTATAGGTCCCACCGCGGTAGCGCAGTGGTTAGGGCTCTCGACTATTGTACCCAAGGATGCGGGATCGAATCGCAGCCGCGGTGGCCGCTTTTCGACGGAGAAACAAGGCGCATGTGTGCTGCGCGATGTCAGTGCACGTTAAAGAACGCTAGGGGTTCCGGAGCCCTCCACTACGGCGTCTCTCATAGCTTTAGTAGTTTTGGGACGTTAAACCCGATAAAGTAAACTTAACTAAACTCATGTCATCACTAATAATAAACATATGGCGTCACCACATTGGAGCGTGAAAGTTGATACGTATCAATCAATGAAAGGGAGAATGAACTCATGACGGCACTATATGCGGGACGGAACTTGGAATGCCTTCGCACTTCAGCCTTTAAGGAGGCTTATGTGCGTTCCCATGATTTTTTTTTCACATTTGAATGCATTTCCTTGCCTATGAATGAACCGGATTGATTGATTGAACGTTCTTTATTGATTGGGAAGGCTCATGGCCATGAATGGGGATAAAGGGGAGTAGACAAAATCTTCATTGTTTAGGTCGTCACTCGAATCACATAGCTCTAACCAGGCCACTAAGCGAGCCATACTTGGCAAATATCTGTGTTAGCATCAGTTTCTAGAAGGGAACAGTAGTTCAGGCGGTAGGGTTCGATCTCGGAGCGTCCAGTAGAAAAAGCAGGGAAATCCCAGAGTAGATGAGATATGCCGCCGCAAGTTCGTACAGTGGGGGCACGTAATCATTTTCTCCGTATACTGACGCCAGCGGGCCATAATACGTGGCGTGCAAGCCGCATTGGCGACGAGCTTATTCAAAAAGACTTCTTGACTTCGGGTGAGGTGGGTTTTTCTCGTAAAAGGTGGGTCTGGTGTGGCCACCTGCATGCGATTCTGACTGAGGCTACGAAGACTGGTCTGAGTATAGTGCATGAGAGCAAGAGAAGGGGTGCGTTAATTCTGAAACCTATCCATCTTTCGCCAGGCTCAGTTATCATACGAAAACCAATTTTTCCAACCATATAGCATCTTCTTCGATGGAAATCACGCATGCCTTTATTCCGCTGTACACTTTCCTTTTCGTTTATAATTTTAATAAGACTGGTTGAAGTATACCTTACAAGGTTAAGGGCTGGGCAACCCTGGCCCCGTTTCGGTCACGTGCCGATAGGTCTCCCAAGAATATGCAATACCCTGTACTTGCTCCGAGTATTCTACACCGGCTGCAGAGACAGATGTTCGCCACCTGCTGTGCACTTGGGCACGGGGCATGAATTCTACAGGAAGTGAGACTTAACACCAGGAGGAAAGAAGATTTCTCAATGTGGTTGACGGACATTGCTAAGAGCAGCCTACTCCGCTTCTTGAACGCAAAATATTTCACTCCAGTTTCTATGAAATACAGCCTGCCGAAGTTAAGCCTCATGGCAAGTGTTTGAAAAACAATTAGAATTTCGCTATAAAAATGAAATAAATGTGTCACTTAGGTGCGAACGAAGTGTTCTCCGCATTACTATAGTGCCCTTGCTGGTTGTTGAGTTGTACGCGTACGGACTCAGCGCTAGCGATCGTACACCGAGCTACGTGCAAGGCGGGGTCGGAGCAACAACAAACAGCAAATGAAGGTTCATCGAAGCGGCGGTAGATTACCGTTACTTTTGCTTAAGAGATCAACAATCGCCACACATTGTACCAACAGAAGATAACGATGTACTGTGGTTAATATCACGCGTACCTTTTTCTTCTTGTATATGTCTTTGCACTCAAGTGTCTGCGTTTCCAGACAGTAAGAAAGCGGAGAAGGGGTAATCTTAACTTCGAACTTAAATAAAATAATTTAAGTGGTTTTATGGTTGAAAGTACCACGCATCGAATTGTTCCTTATTTCTCCAGACCATGCCATACTCTTGTAACGGAAACGCGGGGGATTACTGTTTTCGCTGTCTCTCTCCCCTTTCGCTGGCGAGCACTTAAAAACGACTTCCTGGCATCATTATTTGGCGCTGATTGATCAATTGATAAATTTTTATGTGTCAAAGCATTATGGTGGGCATAAGATGCGGGCTGTAATTTAATCTTGTGGATTAATTTTGATCAACATGTTTTTTTTTTTTTTAATTAGTGCGCATATGGATCAAGTACATCGACATGTGGCCGCCTGGGCTGCGATTCGATCCCGTGACCTCCGACATTTGCCAAACGATAAGTCGCGGAACCATGGCTCATTTTTATCTCGGATGACAGAGAACTCTGAAACAAGCACTATGTGCTTCAGCGGGCAGTGAATACACGATGAGAGCGCCCGCCACTCTAATTGCAGTACTGCCGCACGCCAGCCCATTTGCTAAGGACGGAAATATTTCTCGTATATTCAAATTTGCACCTATCCGGTACTGCTGTATTAGGTGTTTGATGTTCAGCTGCTGAATACGGGTTCGTGGACACGATGAGGAACTCGACGGCTACATTAAAAAAAAAAAAAGAGGAAAACGGAAAAGTCCAAATACGCGGCTCCTAATTGTACCCCTGGTAGTAAGATTTGTTTTTCAGTTCTTCACTGTGGGCTATCTCGCAACACGTTTATTGTTTACATAGGTAAAGCTAAATACTCTGCTAATCAATGCCTCAATCATTCATTTTGTCAATTATTAATCGTCAAATCAATCAATCGATCACTCAATTTTAAACAAGTCACAGTGTCTGCTCTCCGCTCAATATTCATATATCCTTAGTTTTTACCTTGTCTTTTCATCTTCTTCTTCCTTTCTTGTTTGCATTTAAACACTCGTTCTGTTGCTTGAGGAGGATAAAGATGCGATTTCTGCTGCCCAAAGTGATGTCAGCACTGCTTGGAGCTGTGGGGGGAGGGAATGGTAGGGCGAGTGTAACATGGCACAGCTTCACCGCCTTCCTCTCCTCTTAGTCGGGTGAGAACGAACTAAAACACGAGACCGGGAAACGTAGCATATCCGCTACGGTTTTCGTTCTACGACACACTCATATCCGCTGTGCCTACTGTTCCCCAGAATACGCTGCGTCAGGCATGGGGCGAAGCTGGGTTGAAGCCCCATAACGTGTGGAAGCCGCGCGACGCCGGCAACGAGCTGTGCGGCGAAACAAAAGCGCCATCATCCGACCCCCGACAGGGCGTGTCATCGCAGCGTGCCTCACGCGTATACGGAGGGTCCCGTTAAGGGAGGAGGCGGACGAAGGAGAGCGACGTCTTCGAGAACGAGATATGGGATTAATGAAGGACTGGGCGATGGGAAGATTAATGAGCTTCAACAGCGCACTGTAGTAGAAGGGGCGGACGAGGACGACAAGATATGAAGGATATGGCGGTGGTTGGGGGTGTCTCCGGGATGAAAACTTACGACACGCACGTCAAAACTATAGAGGCGGCCGGCGTGTGGCGACGATGACATTTGCCGGTCGAGACGCCGTTGCTTGACGCTGCTTTCGACGCTTGCCACGCTGACTTAACTGCAAACGCATGCTGTGTGTTGTTGCGGGTAGGCTTCGTCATAACTATGATGGGCGTTCCACGGATGTTCCTCACCCTTGCGCAGTTTTTGTAGGCGCGTTTTGGTCGCGTGCCACAACTTCGGAGCGTCACCGTAGGGTGGCGTTTGCATATTTAGAAAATGTTTTCAACCACCGTAGATTTCATGATTCGAGGTTGTGAACGACGGCTTTTGCGGCGCATGTCTTTCTCTCTCCCTCTTCCTTTTCTTTCTTCTCTATTTTCTCTTCTGTCTGCACGAAGCAGCGGAGGTGGCTCAGCTACAGAGCCAGTAGCAAGCCCGTGCGTTTTCTTTTCCTTCTTCCTACAGCCACAACAACAACGACATTGAGCAGCTGGAACTTCGTAGAACTTTTAATGAATTGAACGTAGAAGGAGAGCCCCAAAAGTTCGCACTATTTCACAGCAAAACGTTTCAAAAAAATTTTCGTCAATTTTCGAATTTCTTTTAAATTGGAGATATGCTCTTGGGAACGGTAGCTGCCATTCCCGTTTGTTCTAATCTGATCGCTCTAAATATCTAAGTTAAAGTACTTTGTTCACACTCCCGCTACTTCGGCAGTGCAATTAAGATAGAGTTTTGACACCACAGGTGCATTTCTCGTGCTCCATTAGACAATAACCCAGCAGCCATAATCACTTACCACGCAATTTTATCGGTGTAAGCGATAAGCGTCTAAGTCGCCGCTGATGTCTCACCTGTAATTATCAACCTCTCAAATTCTGTTTGTGGTGTAAGCGATAAGCGTCTAAGTCGCCGCTGATGTCTCACCTGTAATTATCAACCTCTCAAATTCTGTTTGTGAGGCCAGTGCGATTGCAGACAAGCTCACAAGATATAGTTTCAGTGAACCTCTAGAAACTGTATCTAGCGCGCTCAGCATCTCCAATATTTTCCGAGCAACTGAAGTTCGCGCGGTCTATCGCGGCGCACAAATGGCGTGGTGCGCAAAAGCGCGGAAAGACGACGACGACAGCACGAATAACTACAATGACGTCACGAATAACGCCCCTCGTTCACCAATCTCTTCATCATCATGAGAGTTAGCTGGTCAGGGAAACGAACCTGACATTATTTGCTTCTAGTGTCCCTGGAGTGAACGACGACCGGGCGTGTGGACTCATGTCCGTATGAGGGCAATGTTGTGAGGTCTTGGCTCTATAGCCATCGTCCATAAGAAAGCCATCAATAGACCTCTCAAACTGCGTTAGGTCGACTTCCCGCTGGAGCCTTATAAGTTGCTCGCGACTAAATAACTACTTGGCCGAACTCCGTGCAGCAATCTTAACTAGATTTTCATTCTTCTTAGTAACATTCACAACGATCTTTGGTACACGCTTTAAAGGTTTCATAGTGTCGGGGGGAACTTTTGGTACGTTCAAAGCCATTTGCGATCCTTCAATATCCTAAATTATTTAGCATATGATGCATATGCATTGGCTACTCAACTGAAGAAAGGAAACCGTTGGAAATGTAAATTCTTGGTACTGATATCGATTATACCTCTATCGAAGTGTACGTGCCGTAATCGGGATCGATTTCGCATCCTTGTGCTCTTCAGCAATTATCAATGAAACACAACTTGTCCTGCTTTCTGCTTTGATAGCAGTCGAAGACCACGACCACTAAGTCACTGCAGCGGATAAACTCAAGGTCTAAGAACAAGAAAAACAAAAGCAATGTCGCTTGATTTGGGGTAATGTTAAAGGACGCAGCTTCAAGAGACTAAAAAAAACCTTACTTTGGCAGGTTGTGTACATTCTGACTGAAATGAAATAAAAAGTATTGTGGCAGCTCAAGATAACACAGACTTGTAATATGGTGAATGTAAACATAGGAACGCTCCGACGGCCAGGGCGCAGGTCAATTGATGAGGTCTGGAAGCTTGTGGGGGTACATTATTATAATGAGTGGGTATACGCCTGGCACAAAGCATGCAGGAGTAATTCGACGCCAATCGGTACGACATCTACCATGCAGCAGCCTTAAGAACGCTGATTTTGCGATGATGATCGATGTCTAACTCTGTACGCAAATTACCCCTTTCGAAAGATGCTGTGAACATATATAAAAACAAGCACTAAACTTCCAGCTTTGAGAAAGGATAGGTACGTATGTGAAGTGATGGTGAGTCACCTTCAAGCGATTGCGTCTGCCAGGCTTGTCTAAGTAAAGTTTTCTATATAAAATTTTCATTAGCAATATTCGAAGCTTTCTGTTATTATTAGACAGATCCAACTGTTTGATGGAATAGTTACCTATTGGGTATTGGATACGAATGTTTGCTTTTCAAAATGTCCAAGTCTTTTTCTCAAGTGAATAATGTTTGCTGAGCACTCACCTCATGCGGGTTTAAGTCGAAGGAATTGAACTCCTCATCGTTGTCGTAGTCAAAATGTGTCCCGCTTTCGCGACGGCTCTGATTAGTCGAGACAGTATGACGTCATGGAGGTCTCGACCAATCACAGAGCACCACCACACTATGCGCGAATGCGTGCCTTATACGACCTTATGTCAATCAATAATTAATGAGTACCTACCAACTAATTAATGATCTAAAGTTAGAAGTTTCTAGACGTTGTGTAGACAATACCTTTCACTACTTTAGTCGCTTAAGTCCCTCATAATTTTTGGTTTAATTTGCTTCCTGCGAGGCGACACCACAACGAAAGCGAATAACTGTTGTTGCTTTTGCAAGAGCGGATCAACCATGTACTCAGAATTTAGGCCATCATTCGTAGACGTTGTATATAATCAAGACAAACTTCTATTCGATTCAGTTCAATTCAAGTGGTGCTCAAAGGTGATAAAATTGCGGAATTTCACGCGATCCAATTTTATAGGGCCTGGCCGGCTATCAAATCGGCAAACCAGTTTTTTTAATGACCAGCCCTGTAGTTTCGTATACCGACGCGATGCGCGCTTTTGAGGTTACCATAAAAGGGAAAGTATGCTTTCCCATTATTCTGCGCTAATCGTGGATAGAAGCGCTTTCCGAATTTTCATTGGTCTTTTGGGAAGTGATACCAAATAATCGTGTCTCGTTCTAGCCTATACCTCAGACCGCCGAAATCGATCGGCGCCGCGTGCTGGTAAACTATCAGCTTCAGACATCAATTCTTGCAGAGAAGTTTGACATAGCTTGAGCGCCTGCAACAAAGCTTCAATGTAGGCTCTTTATTTTTTGTTTAATGGTGTTCTGTGCAAAAAGTAATCGAAGGTTTAGGTTTCAGGTTATTAATAAAGATTTTCTACAGGCTACGAATTCGGTTCGGACCAATATGTCACTGGTATTGAAAGCCTAGAGTATAGTGAGAAAGTACAAGCTGTAATTACGATGCGATGACGGCGGGGATGTACTCCATAAATTTAATGGGATGTACTAGTAGGATGCGCTATCTTTTCGATTGTCATTCTTTCATCGCACAGAAGAAACATTAAATCAGAGCGGACCGCTTTATGATGAGGCTGGTCTTCTAAAGCGACTTATCTTAAACCTTTTCTGTTTGCTTTTATCTGGACGCACCAAAATAATTGTCCCCTGGTGACTGCCTATGCCTATAGTCTTGACCGATGAAGCTAACGATGGTTTTTTACATACAAGTTAACGTTCTGGATTTTATTTTTTGACGACTATACTTCAAACCTGCCTCATGACAGTCCCTTCTATTTCATCTTCCCCCTTTTTTCCCTACGTCAGTGATAATTGTCTGTCAGCTTGGTTTGCAGTAAGTTTCATCACTTCCTAAAAGATCTGCATACGGGCATTGGTGCAACTTGGCTCAGAAACACTCTTCTTTCTGCTCACAGATCGGAAAATGGATGAAAGACAACCTGCTGCTCGTGCTGACTATTCTGGGCGTGCTATTGGGACTTCTGCTCGGCTTTTTAGCACGGTTCTTCACGTACGGCGAAGACGTCATCATGCTCATCTCCTTCCCGGGAGAGATCCTCATGGGCATGCTCAAAATGCTTATTCTTCCCCTCATCGTATCGTCCATGATATCAGGTACGTCGCTTCTTCCTTCTCCCATTTGAAGCGTGTCCAAATCCTGCTCCTGCTTCTCGTCTTTACAGCCTCTTCTTGTAGTGTCGTGTCGCTTTTTTGCTGGCATCGCCCCACTACTCCACCTCGGGTCAAAGTCAACGACGGCTCATGTTTGACCTTCAATAAATTTGGTTATAAGCAAAGACCATATTGACACTAGAAAAAAAAAACTCTCCACCGGGAATCGAACCGTTATCCCTGCAATCACCAGCCAAGCGCGCAGGCCACTAGCTACTCTGCGCCGGGCATTTCATTAATGGCTGCTTTATCGTAAATGCAGCACAAGCAGCCAAGAGTACATGAATGTGACAAATATTCTTATGCACAGCCCGTTTTACAAGTTGGTTTTATTGAAGATGTTCGAGTATTATGTCTCTCCAACATCGTAGTTCTCCTTATCTAACGTGAAGTTGGTAATACCGATCACAATTACGATGCGGTTAGTGATTATGATAATGATGAAAGTGGGGACGCTGCGATAACTATATTGATGATGTAGCGATGAAAGCTACGGTCCATTCTGTTCATAACGATGATAGTACTGTGGTGATTGATGATGATGATGATGATGATGCATAATAAGATATGTAACCAAGCTTAACGAAACTTGCTTCATGTAAGTTTAGCAAGGTTAAACCATGGCGATTTGTTAGTGTAGTAGTGTAGCTAACAATTTCGGTGCTCCTCCACCAACTCAGGCTCACTCCATAAGTCACTTCACTTAAAAACTTTATTGAAAATTGCCTCGGGTCATGTTCACGGTGTATCCAGTAGCCAATAGGATTCACATTGCCGTACACTGCAGTAAAAAAGCTTGGTCAAAGGCCGGTATGCGTTAAAGAACTCGAACCAAAACTGACCTACAGCATGCGCTTTGTTCCGTCTCCTTAAGGGTTGTCCATGTTGGACCCCAAATCGAGCGGGAAGATGGGTTCCAGGGCGCTGGTGTACTACTTCGCGACCACCATTTTCGCTGCCATCGTGGGCATCATCATGGTGTCCGTCATCCACCCGGGTGACCCGTCCATCAAGGAGGAGGTGGGCACGGGCACTGAAGACAAGAAGGTCTCAACGCTCGACGCATTCCTCGACCTCGTCAGGTATATACGCCAAGTTTCGGAAGCGAATAGTGCTTTGTTTTGTTTTCAAGTACGAATCACTACTTATTTTTCCATCTGAAGTGTATTCCCCGGCTCATTAACCTCGTTTGATGGCGACTAGCTCAAGAACACATAGAAGTTTGCATTTCATTGTCCCAAAATATTGTTGCTACTTTATCGTAAAGGTTGGTAGCTGTTAGAGATAACATCTATTATTCCATGCGGAACAGAAATTAATTCCAACTCCCCATTTGCTTTACGAGAGCTGCATGTACATAATTGTTATAAAGCTTACCGTTGAGCCAGTGCATACGAAGGCATCAGTCACACTTGTCCTGTCTAGGCCGACTGTAACGTCACTTGCCGAGTTCAGACAAATTTTACACGCTGCTCTAGACAAGGGCATGATTCAGAAATGAAGTTGTGAGTCGCAAAAAAGAAAACATAGCCACCAGCCAATTTCATAGGCAGGTTTATCATGTTTTAACCTTAAAACCGCTATCAGACATTGTGCTTTAATTCTAATTCGGTGTTAAGCCGCTAGTGGTGTTACAGCACTCTTGCTAGGTGCTAGCCCTGTTTCGGTCGCGTCATCGAGCTCATGGACAAAGCTGATGCAAGTTGTTATGAAAACTAACTAATGCTTTGGGACACTGGAGAGATGTACAGAATGTGGCCATGCCGGAGAGGCGCATTTGCTTGCGTGCAAGTTGTTATGAAAACTAACTAATATTTTGGGACACTGGAGAGATGTACAGAATGTGGCCATGCTGGAGAGAGGCATTTGTCTGCGCAGTGAAGACTGTGCTGGAGCAGAATTTTCTAGTAGCGTAATTAAGCAGGTAGCCTATGGTGCGTGGGCACCTATCAAAACCCCAGTCCTGGCCTAAAGCTGTGAGCTGAAAGCACGGGAAAATCCAGCTTTTACAAAGCTCTTTTATTTCATGCTTATAAAAAATTAGAGCATTGTTGCAGGCATTTCGAAGTCAACACATCAAAGCACCCGATATTATAGGCCTCTCTTTTTGGAACACCGCATGACACTGAATGTCCTGTATCCATCCATGAAATCACAGCAGTTAAGAGCTCAATTGCCATGAAAGGTGGGTCGTTTTCTTTTATTCACTTTAGCGTTACCTACTGTTATAGGTTAGATGCTCGCACATAAAGCAGAACTGTGATGGAGTGCTGACCTGTTCACGCAGGAACATGTTTCCTGAGAACCTCCTGCAGGCCTGCTTCCAGCAAGTTGAGACGACGTACGTAAAAGAGAAGCCCAAGCCACGCTTCATCCATCCCGACGAAGTTCTTAACGCCACCAACACGACCACCTACGTGCTGAAACGAACACTCCAGTTTAAAGACGGAACCAACGTCCTCGGTGAGCTGTGCGAAATTGTGTTAACACCCCTGTTCGGGTGGATTAATGTATACGCAATACGATTTAAACGGTTTGCTAAAGAATAAAAGTAATTAATTTTGCAAATATGATCAACTTCCTTTACATTATTTAGAGAAACTTTAAACGATTTCTTCTGTAAAAACATTGTTTCTTGTTTCTTTGACTTATTAAGGCTGTAATGGCGTTTTGCTGCTCTGGCAGTAAAAAACGTATCTATTAGCAAAGCAATTGCCTTCAAAAATCTTCGCCGCTAGCCGATTCGAACTCATGATGTGCTTACTGACAAGTACGGGTTGGCACTATTTCAAACTGAGTTCTAGCGGAACGTTGCCCTCGAGATCCGCGCAAACCAACTGATGTTGATGCACGCATTTTCCTTCGGAAGCCATCCGCTAGATGGCAGCATGTGCATGTACTTTGGTTTCTTCTACCTTATTAAAGATCCCTTATCAGTATATGTGGACCATTTGTGATAAGCAGCGATACGAGCCAACGGGTATTTTTATCGCGTGTTCTTTTAAGGCATGCAGTTGTTATGTTACTTGCGTACTGATATCCCGCACAGACACCTACAAAGGACTATCTGAAGTTAAAAACACGAACCGAAAGTAGTTAATTGACCTGAAGAGAACATAGACTAAATGTAATTGCAGTGTGGTATGTCTTTGGGGAAAAGGGAATAAAAAGGCACAAAGCTGATCAAGAGGAATGTGACAAATTACGAGTCAGTTGTTGCAGCAAAAGTATCAAAATTCGGGCGAGGAAAACTTAACGCCAGCTTTCACGCCTAGTGCTGCTGCCATAGATTTATTTATATATCTTGAATCTAGGTTATATTACTGTCTGTCATTTGAAATATTTCGCACAGAAACCTGCTAACCTGGTTATGAAAGCAATCTATCGAAAATAATCCTACGGCATTTTGTACGGTGGGGCTGAATTTTGGTTCCTAGAAGCGCATTCTTCTAATATCAAAATAGTGCGATTTTGTTTTATTATAGTTCGGCGCCCACCTGGAAGCATGCGCCAGCTTTATTTACTTACGACATCTCGGTGATTTCCGCCCAATCTAGCTAACACAAAGCAGACTCCTCAGCGCGAACGCAAATAGATTTCCGGCTGCGCTCTTGAACAGAATTAGCTCAGTGGCACACTTTCCCAGGTGAATTTTTGTCTTACCAATCTTTCTAGATCGAAAGTTTCGTGTATTTGTAACCCGATCCACTGTAGCGCTGAAAAGAGCATAGAAAAGCAAATGTGGCCATGTACCAAATGATCTCGTGACACTGGCCGAGAGCCCGTGCCACCGAAACGCGCACAAGCTCTTCCCTTGTTTCAGTCGACGCGATGCTCTTGTGATGTCATCCCTTGGCGCGCGCGCGGAACTGCGATAAGCCGACCGCGGATGTGGAAAGAGGGGAAAAGAGAGCCGCTCCGCTTTGTCAAAAGTGGGGCAGCCCCGGGACCACACGCAGGCCGCGGTCACGCTTCCGGCGGTAGGGCTGGCGCACGAAAAGAAAAGCGCCCGTCTTAATTGCGTCTTAATGCGCGGAACGACGTGCGTCTGACGTGTCCCCGCTGTGTCGCACACACGCAAGAACACGCTGTCTGGCGAAGTCTCGCTCCCTTTTCTTCATCGGAGCCAGCGGTTGTGATGTTGAAGTCGTGAGACGAAGCAGATGAATGCGTCCCGGCCTCGGGGCGGCCGATCTCAGGCCGGCGTGAAGGGTGCGTTTTGTTTGAGGACGATGAAAGGAGAGAGCGTTCCGGGCCGAAAAATAGGCGGGTTGTGAGAGGGAGTGGTTGGGAAGTGAAGGTTGAAGGCCGAATGAAAAAAAAAAATTGTGGACGGTACCCCTATTCTACTTGCGGGTATGCGACCTCGGGCCTGTATGAAAGAAGGAACACAGCTGATTGCTGTTGGTTGGAGAGTGAAAGTGTGCGAGAGAGCAGCGTAGCATGCATGCGGCATTCAGACAGCATGGAGACGAAATAGTGCGGCGGTAAGAACGTTGGTGGAGGGTTGGCTGGAAAGGGAGAATTGGAAGTGCAGAGGAGAAGGAGGAAGCGAGCACGCACGCAACGTATATACAGCACGGATGCGGAGTAACCTCATCGCGGAAGCGGTAATCCCGTATTTCAATCCTCCTCTTCGTTAACGTGCGAGACCGTGGTAGACTACACGAACACGTAGCCTAAATAAATTGGAGGCGAAATAGGCAGGCATATTTGAGGAAACAGTGTACAGTGGTCGTAATAACAATTGTGGCTTTCGCCAACGTCGGCAGATATCGTAATTCCCAGGAGGTGATGCTGTAGCTGACGTCGTACACGTTGTCGACATCCATTCATGCCTTCAGAAATTAAAACAGGGAGATTAGATGTCAAGATTTCCGCAGGAAATACCTTATAATGTCACGGTGTCTTTCGTGTCATCAACGCTGAAGAAGCAGCTATGCTGCATATCCACTTCACGTGACTATGACAGCCTACATCTAGGTCAAAGTGGGTCAGGCCTAGCAGGATCAGGGGATCGCGCAGGGTCCATTTTTATCAAGAACCTTCTCTGTTTTACCTGCATGAAATTCTGCATTCTCATTGTTTTGTTTGTTTTTTATTGATGACTTTCTACGCTGTGTACTTCAAAGAAAGGTCGCCGTTAAACTGTCGCCACGAGGTTAGGAACACTAGCCGTTATAGCAGGCAATATTTTGAGTCTCCTGCAGCTATTGAGAAAGATCGGGAAGTGAACCTGATTTCAGCGGGTGTGCCATACGCTGTTGCGAGAAAGCTGGAGCAGACACCATAAGCCATCTCAGGACCACTGCCAATTTTTCTGCGACACATTGTTGGGAAACTCACAACGCGGAAGTTTGGCACTGTAGCCCATCGTAACAACAGTACGGTAGCAGCAGTCACGCGGGAGCAGGAGCACATTGCGCGAGTTCTCGCATTGCGGCACAGTACACAAGCAGCCAACAAGCACTTTCTAAAACGTTAGGCAGAATGCTAACTCTTCCTTGAGCCTCTCACTGTTTGGAAGGAGGAGCGTCGGTGAATTACAATCAGAGTAGGGACTCCTGAAGTAACCTTACAGCAGAAAGAACAAAAGAACATCGAACATTCGAAACAAGACTTCGGAGGAAATAACGGTGTTGGTGATACTGTGAAGCACAGATCACTGATTGGAATGGTCTCGCGTATTAAAGCAAGGAAGGTCCAACGGGCAGAACCTGTAGGCAAGACATGACACTTCTAGAAAGCGAACCAGCTGACAGTATATAGGGAGCGGTTGCGAGCTTTCTTCGCCCTGTTCTGGTTTGCATTCCTAAACAAACCATACAGAGTTTTGTAGCGCTCATCATCTTGCCTGCATCTTCACCTGCACGTCATATCCATGGTGCTTTCTTCTTTTACTGTGTCCGTGAAATGTGTCAAGAGGAAAAGCTCCCAAACATTTAGCCTCGTACCAAGGCGAGGAAGTAAGATTTAAAACGGTACTGTATCTCACTGAAGTAGTCGTTAGGTCGGAGGGTGAAACTTCTGAAGAGCGAGCCTTATCTCGTAGTCATGGGTAACAAGTATGCCTAACGTTAAGCGATTACACTCGAAAGAGCATACTGTTAAACTTATCTGTAGCAAATGACTGACGTAAGGCTCAGTCTCCAGAAGTAGCACCATCATACTCAAATGGCCACTTCATGTTGCTTACCTTCCGGTCTACAAAACAATGCATTTCTGGAAAGAAGAAGCTTCCAAGATCACAAGGCCGTAGAGGCATCTGTTCTAATTATTGCGTTGGTCAAGACCCGCTCGAGTCTGCGACCACAAAGGGTACATTTTCAACATGACCAGCTCGATATCATCCGGATAACTGTCGTTGGCCACATTTCGAGCCGCTATTTTCGGTCAATGTATACTGTCATTCGGTATGACAACATCGTAGGAATTATACCAGACCGAATTAGTGGTGAAGCGAATTCTTTACTAAGCTTACATGCGCCCACAAAAGAAGGAACAACTCGGCAGCAATAAGAGCAACAAACGTTCTCTGCGCCCGCCAAAAAATAAAAACACGGCAGCCATCTACCACACTTCGTTTGAAGACCTTTCTAGATAAGGTACGGGCAGGGAATAAGACAATCGAGGAAGCATGGAGCCAGTTTCATGCTTACTAAAAACGTTTTGGTAAAAATAGTTACATTTCTCGAAATAGCATGCCTATAGGCATTACGACATTGTTTCGCCTTGCGTCCTTTGGACGGGTGGTACACATTTCGTCTTCAGTTAAAAACAGTTAGCGGGATTGTTGCTCGTTCGCCTTTCCACATTCTCTGCAGCCAGGGTAACGTGCATTGTGTTTGCAAATAAAATAATCACCTCATACTACAAGAAAATGATAGAGGCGGCGACATAGTCTACACACCAGCTTTTGTTCTTCAATGAGTGCTTTCCAAAGGTTCTTCGTTGCCCTGTTTGCGGAAGAAGAATCGTATTAAAAATAACCTCCGGCAGCCATGGTACCTCCCGACATAACAAGGCCGCATGCCTTCCAAAACCAACAACTTATACCGTGATGTTTTCGTTGTTGTTGCGCCTGCGTAGTTCGAGCGGGAAGTCTCGGTTAACTACTGACTGGTATCATCAAGACGCTCTCATAGGGCGCTTTCTAGTGCCTTATTTATTGAATAATAAGTAGCTCGGTCTTGACTGCATGAGTGGCCTTGAACATCCGGTCATTAAGCTAACGAGTGGTGGGTGTAATAGCACTGGCCTCGACCCGATTCCCACGGCCGCTGGGAATGTCCGACGGCGTGAGTGAACGCCTTCGTAACCAAAGTGTTGCGCGGTTCGCCGGATGCTACCGTATCAAGGAAGGACTATGTTTTAGTGTTTAGCTACACCGCGCCTCTGACTGCTTTCTCGTTTAACGCTTCTTTCTAGGCCGTCGTCAGTCCCAATCGAGTAAAGGACAGCATTGGTAAATCATCCGTACCCTCAAATGGTTCGTGGTCCTCGGCTGATAAACTATTTCTCCTCATGTACCCTCTCATACCCTTCTGCAGTATGCAATTATTGATCAATTTTATAAACCTTCGCATTTTTTTCACCTAATTTCTGCAGGTATAGAACTTCGAGACATTTTATGTTGATATTTTACATCTCATTTCGCCGTAGTGAGACACTTTCTTTGGGTTTAAAGCCAACCTGCACTTTCTTGGGGCAGATTCTTCAAGCAAGAAGCCATGTTAGTGCTCCGAAGCTTCGGTGCTCATTTACAAAGGCATAGTGGTAAGCGAAAGAGGGCGAGCGGACTTTTTGGTGCCACGCACAACGAATGGTTAGTACTCAGGGTGACTGTATTAACTGGGGCAGATATCTCTGGTTGCAGTCAGTCTCGAAAAGAGTGGTGTCTCACAACGGTCAACAGGTGGCACACCGACGCTAGTCAATAAAGAGAAAACCCAACGCAGCGCATTCAGTCAGTCCTCATTCAGGGTTCAGAGTTTGCAAGCATGGTCGAGAAAGCCGTTTAAAAACATCATCAATGCGGACACAGACATTTCATAATCTAAACTGGTGATCTCCACTGACATTCCTTTTCTCCATCCCGCCAGGGTAGCGCAGTGGTTAGGACGCTCAACTACTGTGCCCAAGAATGCGGGTTCGAATCTCGGCACCGGCAGCCGCTTTTCGATTGAGGCGAAAAGCAAGGCTCCGTGTGCTGTGCGATTTCAGTGCACGTTAAAGGTCCCCAGGTGGTCAAAATTCCCGGAGCCATCTACTATGGCGTCTGTCATAGCTTGAGTCGCTTTGAGACGTCAAACCCAACAAACCAAATCTCCCCATGGAGGCGAAAAGCAAGGCTGCGTGTGCTGTGCGATGACAATGCACGTTAAAGGTGCCCAGGTGGTCAGAATTTCCGGAGCCCGCCACTACGGCTTCTCTTGTAGCGTGAATCGCTTTGAGGTGTTGAACCCCACAAATCAAACCTTCTCTCCCTTGGTTCTTCCTTCTACAGATTTTCTGGAAACTCCAGTAACCGACTCGCAATCGCCGTGACTGTTCTGCCAAAGAATTACGATGACAAAGTCGTGCAAAACCGAGCTTCGCTTTGCCTTCGGTGCTTGGAGTTCCTGGAAGGGGAACCAACCTCTTTTTGTTTTTTAATTCACTGGTCATTCGTCTCGCGACATACGATAGCCGCACTTTCTGTCGAATTGCCAAAACCCCTGGTGACGGCGCGCCACAGACGGATCCCGGCTCATCCAGCGACCCATTGCGACCTCCGGATGACGCCATAGGATGCGATATTTAAATGCGGCTCGCGTTACGCCGCCAGTCGTTTTTATTTTCGTCACCGCCCGCCCATCGTTCACTCCGCTTCGCATCGGCTTGCGCAAAACAGAGCTGTCACGAGGGACAGAGCCGGGCAGCGTAGATCGGATGACACCCCTGGGAACAGGGACGTCGCGATGTTCCCGGTGGATGCTTCTGGTGTCCGGGACAGTGAGTGATGCTCGTTTGTGCATATGTGTATCTGCGTCTGAAAAACAGATAGATGGGCAGGCCAGACCTGAAAAATAGAGTGAAAGGAATAATGTATGAAAGAAATACGGGAGGAAATGGGTAAAAATGCAAGAAAAAAAGGCTCCGGAATCTAAATGCGAGACCTCTCTGTCATTGGCTACAGCTTGCGCAAAGCCGTTGTTCCGATATTCCTCCTTTAGTTACGCCGTACCTGATAATACGAGGACTCACTCGCACATAACGACTTCATTACCATGACTCCTTTAGTGTGTTAATTGTTAATTGATCTCGAGTAAAGCCTCCCTTGGGAAACTTTGTTCGCGTACATGGGCTAAGATACTCGCTTTGTGTTCAACCCCTCACTTTCTTCCTCTATTATCTAGCCCATGCTCATTAGCATACAGTGGCAGCTTACCATATTACATGAAAAACCACCCGAAAAAATAGCCTGGCTTTAATCAAAGGCGTACAAACATGAATGCGTGGCCTGCTGAGGAGCAGCCTGCCTGTCTCCTGACCCAGGGGTCTCGTGTTCAACTCCATGCTCATCCTCCGTAAAACCCCTGCCAACTCGGCTTGATCCATGGTCATGTGACGTCACGAAACCTGCCGACCAATCAGTAAGCGACAATGCCACCTGATAACTGCAGTGGCTTCACCAGGTCATAACGAAATTTCCGCAAGTGACACACCTAGTGGTGACGCACTAAAAAAGCTGCGACACCAAAGCACAAACAAAAGAAAAAACAAATCAGCAGAGCGGACACCTTTGTGTTGGTGCTCCTAATTCATTGGCAATCGTGAAGGCAATATGTGGCCGCTGTGTTCATCCATTGGCAATCGTGAAGGCAGTATGTGGCCGCTGTGTTCTGTATGCGAGGTTTCGGCGAAGGGCCTGATTGCGCCGGAAGCAGCACCGTCCCTCGGCAGCGCCTCTGTCGAGCGCATTTGGAATGCACGTTTTACGCAGCCGGGTTTCCGACTAACCGCGAACTATGTGCAAACGGTGTCTTGTGTAAGCTGCCGGGAGAAATCAATTCGCAACACGCGCGACGGCCTTATATCGGCGTCCGGGGACACTGGAGCGTTGACGAAATACTAGCGAAATTGGAAATATTGGAAGCACCTGGGTGGTTAGGTACCTCCAACCTACGCATCTACGCGTGCGCGCAGGTGGCCTTGTCGTTAGCCCTTTGCGCCACCCACTTAGATGAACAGGGCACGCGCCGGTTTCCACATAGCACGCGCCACTACATGTTTTAGGACATGCACTATGTCACACTAATCGCTGCAGCTGCAGAGCGTTTTCTTTCCTAGTATTTTTGTGCGTTGCATATCCCTACTCCCATATGTAAAACGATGTCGATAGGACATCCAGACTTTAAAAATAAAACTTGGTGCTCGTAATATCTCGCCTGATACGATAAAGTCAGATAAAACGATGCCGTGTGTGCGCCTTATGTGGCTGTTTTGCAGTCCCGTGTGACATCTTGCAAACACTATATCTTCCAAAATCAGGTTACAGACGACTTAATGCTTGCTGTCTAGCGCCCACTGGGGTTACCCTTATGTCTTTTTTAAAGGCCTGCTATATGCTGCGAAAAAAAAAAAAACAAGACACAAGAGAGCTATGGTAAGACACGTGCCTTTTTATGCTTCTCTTCTATGTGCTAGTTAAAATGCCTGAAATTAGTAACCTTGCAACCAGTCCTCCTACGAGCCTTGGCAACTTTCTCTGCCTGCAGTTGCCGAGCACTCTGGCCTTGCGAGTTCCAATCTTCCTTCCCGCTTTCTCTCTCCATCTCTCTCCACCTCTTTCTCTCTCTCAATCAGTCCCAGGTGGCTGATGTACATGTATCGAAGAATGTCCAAAAAATGTAGTCGAGAACCAACTGGTGCGAACATGTTTGCGTGGCCTGTAGGTTACTGTATCCGACTCGGTATCAAAGGTTTCCTGGTTCGATTCTCATTCTCACCGTCCCATCTCTAAGGAATTGCCTGAATTCGCAGCTCCTGTCAGCTCGGTCGGGTCATCTGGCCTCATGACATCACGCTGCTCAACGATCAATCAATGACTCCATCAATTATGTCACCTGAGAACTACCACCTGGCAGAGGCGTGCTCATCATTGTTCCCGTAGTAAACCGACGCCAGATTTTCAAAATATCACTTGCACACCCCGTCTGTGACTACGAGCCTTCCTATTAAATAAACCACATACAGGTCAATGCAACTTGCACACTCTTGGCAACTGTTATAAGCGCGAAAGTTGAATTTTGGCTTTTCTTACTCGATCTCTTGCCAATGTGTTGACCTTACCTTAGTAGAACCCCCGCGATCACAACCCTGACGGGCGACATGTACGGCTGAACTCCACCATTCTGTTTTGTAGTTGTTCTTGTTTGTTTACTGATCTTGGGCGCTGCTTGCAGGCCCTCTTATGTGTCTCTTTTTTACACTTTGTGCTGACGGCCTTTGAAAATGTCTAGCAGCGAGCAGCACTCGGGCTCATTCTCTGTCGTTTAAAGTGGGTGTCTCTAAAATAAAAAGAAACACATTGCACATCAATATAGATATAACCGAATCTCTTGTGTTCTTAATCAGGCCTGATCGTCTTCTGCATCGCCTTCGGCATCATCGCTGGCCAGATGGGACCAGATGCAGAGCTGATGGTGCAGTTCTTTAGCAGTCTCAATGAGATCATCATGAAGATAGTCGTCTTGGTCATGTGGTAAGTTCGCACCTCCGTTAGCTGTGACTCTCTCTCTTCTGTAATTCGTTTACAGAAAGCTACTCTCCCTAAGCGTCATGTCCAAATTGTTGACACTGAAGATTATAGTTATGTTCAACTACACTTGCCATTTCTAAAGAACATCTGAAAATAGAGGGCAAAAAGTTTGTCAAAAGAAGAAAGTTCTTCAAAACTATTTTTATCAGAACCCGTCAAAACACTCTTCTTTTTGCTGCCGCGTCCAACTTCGTGCAATGCTGATTACTTGTAAGACAGGTTTCTACATTATGAGAACAATCTTTTTAGTTATATTCTGTAAATCGTAGCAGTTCTTTCTCAAAACTGCTTACCAGTATTCATATGAAAGCACCCAACCATGCATATCATGAACGTACCGAATTTCAAAATATCGCTCTGTACCACCCGTATGAAACCTGGGTGCTTTGATAACTTATTCTACTGCGCTAGACACTTTCAGGTACAAACTGGTGTCCTCACCCTATTATGCAAATGTTCATGCAATTGTCGAACGTAGCGTAGCGTTCCGATAAAGATGTATCTTAAGTGTGCGTCCTCCGTTTTTCCCCCCTTAGAATTAAAACCACTTCAGCTTCCTTTCTAGAAAAGAATGTGCTCAAGAGATAAATTTAATAACAGCGCTGTATGAATGCCGGCCTCAAATCAGAGTCAAAATCTTCAATCGAGACTGTTGATCGATTTTAAAGGACTAAAGCTGTTCACGGTGAAGTAGGAAATGGCACACAACACTAGACTTACCTTTAAGCGTAACAGAATGGAGCATAGCTCTGGTGTTTCCGACTATGTTATATTGGCCCCAACAAATCGGCGACAGCAGCGCAGGAAAGGTTACTAAAACAAGAAGAGCTACGTTTATCACCGCGTTCGCTTATTCAAACCACGCTCCACAACTGTCCTCCTGGTTTAGTCTGAAACATTTAGTCTGGGCGACGCGGCGATCTTCGCCGAACAGTGCTCACTTCGAAGGCACCTTTCAAAAGGCTGATGTTCTCAACATCGTGCTTCGCACTCGAATGTTTCTACGCAGGCTACTGTACCCACTTTTCCTCTCGACCTCTATTCGCAGGTACTCACCCTTCGGCATCATGTCTCTGATCATCGGCAAGATCATGTCCATCAAGGACTTGGCACTCACAGCGCAGCAGCTGGGTCTCTACATGTTGACCGTCATCACTGGCCTCCTTATCCACGCCTGTATAACGCTGCCGCTCATCTACTTCCTCATCACTCGGAAGAACCCTGTCACCTTCTTCAAGGGCATGCTTCAAGCATGGATCACTGCGCTCGGCACGGCCTCCAGGTGAGAGGCCCCTTCTCCCCGTGAAGACGAGTGGTGCTCCCCTGCTCCCTCTTTCACGAAAAGCCACTACACTCAGGGGCTATGCTACCTATTTATTCAAGTTTGTCTTAGTAAACTACTACATTTGCCCTTTGCAAAGTGAATTCGTAGTACTTAAAAAGAGGATAGGCTAAAAAGGTGGCACTAAATCCAACTACATTCAATTTCACGTTTCTAATGAAAAAAAAAAAAAATCCGTCCTCTGCCTTTTTGTAGCTGCGTTCACGTTTTTGTGGCAATGAAAAATTCGTTTGCTGTCGAGAAAATTGGCTTTAAAATTTTGCCGCCTGTCAGTTTGAAATAATGGCTCCTATATTAAAATGGATTTAAAGAGCACTGTTTCAAAACAGCCCGCAGTTTTGGGTTACCCGTAGGGATCATTGTAAATCTACAATGCGCTAATATATGCACGTACCGCTATACTTCGAATTCATCCTACCTCTCCTATAAAATGTAACAAGTTCGGTAATATTTTTTAATCTAGAAAAAATGCCCCTGCATGATAAACGATGCCAAAATGCTTTAATGGTCAACAAGAGGTCACACCGCGGGCGCAGATACACCTGCATCATTAATACTGTTTCTTCGTGCCCTTGTATTCAGGCCGTCTCATCTTATTAAAACAAGACTATTTTACAAGGCTAACCAAGACGGTTCTACTTCAGTTGAGGACAACGCAGATGGTTAAGGAACGAAAAATGGTAGGGGTAACATTAAGAGAGGAAGCGTGCAGAGTGGGTCAGAGAAATAACTCAAGTTACTCACATTCTAGTGGAAATCCAGAAGAAGAAATGGGCATGGGCAGGACATGTAGTGCGAAGAGAGGATAACCGATGGTCGCTTAGGGTAACAAACTGGATTCCAAGGGAAGCAAAGCGTAGCAGAGGGTGCCAAAAAGTTAGGTGGGCGGATGAGGTTAAGAAGTTCGCAGGATTCAAGTGGATGCAGCTAGTGAATGACCGGGTTAATTGGAGGAATATGGGAGAGGTCTTCGCCCTGTGCAGTGGGTATAGTCCGGCTGATAATGATGATTTTACAACACGTGAAACACTAGCCCGCAAAGTTGCTATAATCTGTTCAGCTATTTTTTTGTGTGAATGTGATTTGTGATGGGTTCGAATATTTAATACTTCCACTAGAGGGGATAGCGGCGGCCATTTTACATCCTGTACCGCAGCAGCCTCATCGATTAAAATGTGAAAAATGAGTGGCCTGAAAGTGGTACATCGAAAACTACTGCTATTTTAAAGGTGCAGCCACCAGGGAAAGCAAACAGCAAACATGCGCACGCCACCGGACCTGCTAGTGATCTGCAAATGAAGGGCAGAGGACAAGGCTAAATCGCAAATAGAATAAGCATATATGGGTTCAAACGAAGGCCAGTGGAATTCCCTCAGGCCACATGTTATTTGGAGAAATGCCAATGCTGAAGAGGTGAACAGTTATTGCCCTCGCCATATGCAGAGTACGATGTAAAATCGTATTACGGGCTTAAATATAAGCACAGCAGATACACTTTGCGCTGCTTATGAAGGCGGAATTTAATCATATTTCATGTGTCGAGTACCAGAGTGTCAAGTGTCCTATTTCAAGTGTCTTATCATTGTCAAACCTTCTAATCGCATCGATGTGAACGGAGTCGCAAGCTTATTTCCCGCTGTTTAATTGGACGTAGGTGTGGCAATAAAGGCGCAAAGGGATGCCTGAACTATAGATCGCGCAGCGATATTTCCTCACCTGAAAGGCAAAATTCAGAAAAGGACTTAATTTCTGAAAGCTGCGCCTCTACGCTCTCCGGTAGTATTAAGGCAGTTACGTGGTGCACGCTACAGTTTCTGCCAGGGGAAAAGGTAAGAGTAATAGTTTACACATTGGAACTTTGACCTTCTCGCAGTGCGGCCACTCTGCCGGTGACATTCCGATGCTTGGAAGAGAACAACCACATTGACAAGCGGGTGACCCGATTCGTTCTGCCCGTCGGTGCCACCGTCAACATGGATGGCACGGCACTCTACGAAGCCGTCGCTGCCATCTTCATCGCTCAGATGAACGGCATCAACCTCTCCATTGGAGAAGTTATTGCTGTCAGGTAGAGTTCTCACGACAGTCAGCCCCTTTCGCATGACTTCCAGGTCAGCTCTTGCAGAAATGCTTTCATCGAAGTCATATGACCCCAGGCTAAGGTGTAGAGTTATTGGCTACAAACATTTAACACAGCTTATGAATCATGCCACACTTGTCGGCTTTCGTAATGCTTGGCGCAACTATAAATAGAAGTCTGTGCGTTGTTGGCTAAAGTACGCGTGGCTAGAAGCAGGTGAAGTCATGCGCACGCATACAAGCCAAGGAAAGCGCTCGTCTTGGAAGCGGGAAGTAGGGAAAGGAAACTCACTTAAGAGCCACACGACAGGCTATCGGTAAAAAGGCTATTGATAAAAAGACAGTTGTGTCATCCCTCCAACAAAGATACTCCAGTTGTGACTGACTTAAATGTCCTTCCCCCCAAAATAATTAAGGCACTCTATGACAGGCGGCAAGGTGTTTGCTTTTTTTTAATCTTGCAAGGATGCACTGAAGTTTTAGCAGTGAGTTCAGCGCTGGAATCATGCTGAATTGCGGCCCTTAGTATTTTCGCGCATTTTTACGGCACAGTTCCTGCAGTCAGACCGATGTCAAACTTGGAGATGTGACGATGTTATTTTAACTTACGGGGCACTCAGGCAATGTCCAAGTTTGGTCGACCTAGGGCAGTTTCAACAACTGATATCTGCAGAATGCTTGTATTTTACGCGCTGTACGGATGTGCCCGGTATTACCCATTATGGTTCAGCGCCGTCTAAATTTCGCTGTTTCCTCTGCGCAGTTTGACGGCCACGGCTGCCAGCATTGGCGCAGCCAGTGTGCCCAGCGCGGGTCTTGTCACCATGTTGCTGGTGCTCACATCAGTAGGGTTGCCCACAGAAGACATCTCCATGATTGTTGCTGTCGACTGGATGCTGTGAGTTCATCCTTTATTTATCTTCCTCTCGGTTCCGTCTAGTCTCGTTGAACATACGACATTTACCAGCGTGAAAGTTTGGAGCAAATCCCTACTGAAAAATTAAAACTTCTACCGGGAAATAACCTCACAAAATCTCACCAAGTCGCATAGACTGTCATACGGTGGACATCATTATCATAAATATTTCGCATAATTTATGATAATGAACAAGATACTATGAGATATATGCAATTATATGCGATATATATGTGATTTCTTTCCGAATTGAGCGAGATTGTGTGAGAAAATGTGAGGTTATGGCCTCATACAATTTTTTCAGTAGGGATGTCTTCTGGGGGGGGGGGGGGGGTAAAATCTAGAAAGCGCATATGTGAGAGGTCCGCGAACAATCAGGCCATTTGACTATTCAATATCATACCGCGTATTCCAGACTCTCATCACCACGAATGAACTGTGGAGCCACTGCCTAAAACGAGAGGCGGTCTCATATGCAGATTCTGCGGCCTGAAACCATTTTGCTCCTTATAGCATATATAAGCTTAAATGCAAGATAGTTTCATTCAGCCAGGCTTCAGTCTCTGCAGAAGACTCTCAATCCTTGTAAAGCTAGATGTATGAAGTCTAGCACTATGCTGGGAACTCCAGCTGACTATTTGGAGAGCGCAAAATAATGACGATGGCCATACATGCAACGGGGTCAGCATAGCGCGCTCTTCTGCAAAATGTGCTCACACACTCCGAAAACGGACATGGCACTAGTAACACCCTGAAAGCTCTGCAACTGCACTCTGCGCAATTCTTTGATATTGATTCTTTGTCGTGACCTTGCTATGACGTTTAGCACAACTTATAGGCAATCTGTTTCGAAGCTTTCGGTTGTCTCAGAATGTTCAATTGTTAGAAAATTGTCCAAGAAGAAAACACTGAAATTCGGGATACAATGAGCTTGCGGATAAGAGTGATGCTGTTTATTTTCAAGTCTAATGGTGCTGGGGCCGCAAGACGGACACGGCCAGCACTCCGTGGCGTCTGCGCTGTTGGCAGTTCCCCCACTGCCCTTCAACACTTGGTGTCTATTGTGGGCCTGGCGTCGGACCGAGACTTCTGATTCCTAGCCTGATGTAACTCTTGTTAGCACTGTTGGACTACCTCGGTGCCGAACTGTAAATAGAACTTCGTTGAAGTGTTCTGACAGAGCGCTCAACAAAAACTGCTCACTTCACTCACACTGCTTGAAGAAGGGGCAAGCGCTTCTAGGAAGTTTAGATTACATAAACGGTTTGTTTGCGTTAACGCGGAATTCTCGGCAAAGAGGCCCAGTGCGAAGAGGTTCAGTGTTCGCGCGTTAAGTAACCATTCGCGCGCAATTGTCGTCTCCGCTTCTAAAGCTGTGACTATTCCTTGCTGAAGAACCGCTTCGAATTAATCTACACGCGTTCGGCAACGTCAAACGTGAGCTTATTATTAACTTATTGTAAACGAGACGATAAGCTTTGTCAAAACTGCATTGCACCAGTATCGTGCCACCGAAAGGACGAAGGGCTCTATTAGCCTTCTACAAGGCACACCTGACACCTAGCTGAGTGTCCTTCAGGGCCCCTACTGTAGGAAATGAAGTTTTATCAAACGTTTCTGTGACACTGGCCACCCCGAACAATTTATGTAAAGTGCCTTCTTAACTATTACTCTTGTCCTATCGTCTCCCGTAAGCACTCTGTCAGTAAAGACTGTTGGTGCGTGTACACTTATCTTGGCAGCGGATTTAGGTCTTGAAGCTAGATTTCGGTGCCACCCGGAATGCAACTTTCATGACCACAACTGTCCCTAGGATATTCCAGTGCTTTATCATGACTCCATGGGCTGTTCAATGCACGATGATTCACCTCGGGACTGTCGGATGCTCGCTGTTCGGCCTCAGGTTTCTGTCGCTCGACGAAAGCTGTCACCATCTCCTTTGTTCTCCCGCTTTGCCAAGAAGCAAACAACCTTCCCGCTTGTCTTGTTCTCTCCGTATTTGTCAGTTCAAGGCTGTGTGGCCGAATTCCCTCCCTAAACGCTTACGGCGTGTCAGGGCAACGCGGGTGGTCGTTTGCAACACCCTGTCGGCGGTGGCGTAGCCGCTGTGGTATACACGTGGCAAAGGGACCAGTGGGCCAAGCAATCACGAAGGGAAAGCCGAGTTGTCTTATTTTCGGGCGCTGGCTTCTTACAAGCCCCCGGCCGTCGCGCCAAAATAGGGGGAATGTACAGAAACTACGAAAGAGCTCTTAGCCGGCGAATGCTGTCTGGCGAGTTCCGTAGCCAAGACCTGTAGTGTGTCCTAAACAAAGGCGCACTGCTGATCTCTTTTTTTTTTCTCTCTCTCTCTTGCTTTCACGTTGTATCGCTTATCTTTTGTATAGTTTTGAACAATTTCCATTCCCCCCTTCAGTTCTCTTCTGCAGTCCGGACGTCTAGGACCCTCGTGAGCAGTGACACGAAGAAGAGCGAGGTCTCTGGTCGCGTTCCAGAGTTTGTTTTTAGAAAGACGCCACAGGGGCTCCTCTTCCTGCCGCGTTCCCCCGGGCGTGGATAACTCTTTTGGCACAACTTACCCCACGTTGGCGCCTCGAAACTCCCACTACCTGGGCTAGACGGTGTCTCTATTGCTTGTTTTATGCCATTGGAATGTGCGGCTGCTAGTTCTAGTCTGTGTAACCTACCATGCGTCGTCACAGTTCCGTGGTTCTTCGTTCTACCAAACGAATGAGCTGTATTCGTAATTACTATAGAGTAAGCAGCTCGCGAGAGCCCAGCAAATGTTCAAGGCCGATGCCCATCAAACGTCTGCGCATGCTTAGGTATCGAGTAACCACGTCCTTGTTGACTGATTGTCAAATATTTTCTGTGCTGTTTTTACCTTGAACTCCCCCTGGTAGTACAATGAGCGTTATATCAAACACAGTTTTACTTGGCCCTGGTTCACGGGGAATTTTGGCACTGCCTCATATTTACTTTAAAACCCTGCGTCGTTTTTGCAGATTTGTCCCATTTTCAGATGGGGCAACGTTTCTAAAAGCACCTTGCGGTTGATCTTGTCCTAACTACTCTCTGTTGACATTTTTCACGTTTGCATCCTTCTCCATTTTGTTTTTTCTTCCAACCCTTGTAGTGCTTAGAACTGTCTCATGCCTCCCCCACCAATATTGACAAGATGTCTCACACTCTCCACTCTAAGACATAAGGACTGCATCATTCAAAATCGGGCAATCACTTTTTTATCTTCGTGCCAGGAGGGTAGCAAATTTCTTCGTTGTCACTGAGTAAATTGCACCGTGATCGTAGTAATCTATTTCCGAAAACTTACAGCGGCGATAGATAAAGAGTATGCAGCAATACGCAAAAGCTAGAAGAAAAAAACGAAACCCGGGCAATCACACCACGAGTCAGTCCAGAGCCAACTACACAGCTCCAAGGCCATCAGATGCCATCAGACGTCAGATACCATCAAGCGCACTGGCGGAGCATGAGGATCTTTTAAGGTCTCTTTCACAAGCTAATCAAAAACCAGCTTGATATAAAAGATTTCTCTCCTTTGTATAAAACTATGTGTATATATAAACTATATAAACTATGTGGTCGTTTAGGGTAGCAAACTGGATTCCAAGGGAAGGAAAGCGTAGCAAGGGACGGCAGAAAGTTAGGTAGGCGGATGAGGTTAAGAAGTTCGCAGAGGTCAAGTGGATGCACCTAGCACAGAACTGGGTCAAGTGGAGAAATATGGGAGAGGCCTTCGCCCTGCAGTGGGTATAGTCAGGCTGATGATGATGATGGTGATGATGTGTAAAACAGACCGCCAGTCATTTTAACCCCTCTCCCTAGCTCTATCTCTTTATTTCTCTCTTCACTTGTGCTCGAACCTTTTGAGAACACTCTTCAATGAAGCCAACGAAGGCAGACTTTGTACTGATACCAGGCTATCTGTAGACCTTTCCCACCATCTCCAAACTTCATAACCTTCCTAGCAAATGGATCTTACTTTCCCATTACGGGGCCATACTGCTACAACGTTCGCTTTGGAATTCGTTTACATCTGTGGCTGCTTGGCCGACATATGTGCTCGTCATGGACTCCGTCACCTTGTCATTCCACATCTCTGTCTTAAAATCTTTACTCTTTCTCTTTTCTAGACGCTGGCTTTCTCAATGAGTTTAGCTTGAATTCCATACAGAGTTTGGTGGCCTCGAAATTTGGCCTTTCAGCTCAATAAACTCAACTGGTGGGAAAACACGCCTTGAACAAGAGTCAAGTCTTTCCATCTTGCTTTCATACTGCATGAAAAAAAAGGAAAAATTATTCATTCGTATACAAGCCTTTGGCGCCCTTTCCTGTTGCGCAGGGACCGTATTCGCACGTCCATCAACGTCCTGGGTGACGCCTTCGGGGCGGGTATCGTCTACCACCTGTCCAAGGGAGAACTGGACAAGATGGACGCCGAACACGCCCGGCTCGAGCTTGAGATGGGCGAAGCCGGTCGCAAGGGCTCTTACCTTCGGCGACCCAGCGGCATCGCCGCGCCCGGAGTCTCGGCACCGCCAGACTACGGGGCAAACCCGGGACAGAACTTCGTCAGCACCGAGGGAAACAGTGAAACGCAGATCTAAGGACGCCACGACGTCAACGTGGACACAAACGGAAAGCGTGTTTCTTCCGACCCTTCCGCACCTCTCCTTCATCGCTTCCCTTCCCTCCTCCCCCCAACCCGCGCTGAAAACCATTCATCCGTCTTGACGTGAGACACATGTATGTAGCTGCAGCCTAAGATGTGTTTATGGCGATAACAGCAGTCGAGTTCTGGGGTACTCGACGCCCGACATTTGAGTGCTCCGACACGCGGCACCTGTCGTGAAAGTGTTTGTGCATTCGCTGCTTGCTACTCACTGCGCAGGTCTGCGTATCAAGGATGACTCCATCAGCTAAGCTCCTCGAGCAGCTTGCACCGAGTGAACTAACGAAATACTGATGCTGTGAAATAGGCTTCTTCTTTCATCAGTAGAAAGGAAATCAAAGAGACACTGACAATTTACCCCGCTGGTCGCGTTCTATACAAAGATTAGTGTGATAAAGCTATACGTATTAATTTTGTGCTAACTGAAGATCCTTTAAGGCAAAGCGAATGAGAATTCTTCCGTCTCTTGAAAATTTACCTTTGCTGGACTGGGGATGGTTCGCTACGGAAAAGCTATCAATTAAGGATTGAAGCCACGAGATATTTTGGCTATAAGCACGATTGTTCTGTCAAATTTTTTAGAGCCAACAAAGATTGCATAAAATGAATTGAGTAATGCCAGGAAATAACTACCATTCCTATGAAGGAAATTTGTATTTAAAGCTGTTAGCACCTCACTTGAAGTCTGATCTTCATTCATTGTTCCCCAGTCAGCAGGACGAAGAATGGACCAAGGGCACATTAGTTACCACTGTCTGTATCTTTGGACTATATCTGTCAAGGTGCCGCTTCAGCAACCCTTGCGCGATGTAAATGTTTGCTGAAGTCACCTGAGCATGCGCAGTAACTACCTTAGTGTCACATCTTGCCACCTTGTTTGTTTAATCTTAATTACTCATCCAGGACTGAGGGAAACCGAAAACAGCGATATCGCGCCGTTTACAAATATTTTCACATCCCAGTGAGGAACGCGAAAATACAGTCCAGACTCGTGCGTTTGAGGCAGATTTCAACATTGTATACAACGGTGGCACGTGTTGGGAGCGTATCGCATTGCTGGCGAGATAATGCAGGATAAATGATACATGATACTTCGCCCTAGCTGGCATGCTTGAGTCAGCCCAGAACATCACGTCTTGTGAAACCACCACACAAACTGGCGCCATCGTTTTCTAACGCATCGTTGTAATCGTAAAGTAAAATATTAAGTACATCTTCTCTTTTCTCGTACAAGCTTCTTCTTCCAACGCATCGCCAACTTCATTGGGTCCATGTCCAATGTGAAATGCTGTTATGGCGTCACTCGCCTTTACGGGCCAGTCGAACAGACGTCACGCACCGTGTACCCACAGCGTCCTTAAATTTGAGGATTTCGGATAGATGCCATTCCTAACTAGTTCACATTGCGACAATGGTGAAGTACACGATGGCGCAAACCGAACACCAGCTGAAGTGACCCTTTCCCTCTCAAAGCTGTGAATGTGTGCCGTACAGAAGCCTGTGTCAGGGACACTACCCAACCCCTAGCCTTCACTGAGAGACGATAACTGAAGTGGCATGCAGTGTCTTGTAAAGCTGACGACAGTTAACTTTCTTATTCTGTATATTTGTATTTTACCTCTCAAACAGAACCGTGTCTCCTCGTTGCGTATCCAAGAAGGAGGCGGTTCTCCACTGCGCTGTTGTTGCAATCCCGGTGAAAAGGCTCTGAATGCGTCAACGTAGCCAGAACCTTCGCTCTATACTCTGCTTTGCAGCCGCGCAGGGGTTCTGAAAATAAAGAAGGTTCCGAAAGGCAAGTGCACCCCCAAAAGGGTGCCGCGGAACGTCTCCGCGCCCCAAGAATGCGTCTTAGGACCACCAGGCTGAAAACGGCTCCGCTTGACAAATCGAGATGCGTGCGCTACTTATAGAACGCTTGGTGGGGGTGAAAACGGCGTGCAGCGCCGGAGTAGGGGAACCGATTGCCTTGTCCAAATAGCGAACACACTGCAGGAATACGGGGTCTTCCGTGAAAACATGCTAAAGTCAGCGGCACTTCGGTTAATCTACAGCCTGCTGTCAATGTCCCGTCCCGTGCTCATCATCAGGCTTCTCAGCTTGTTTGTAAACTCCCTGAGTCTGAAAACATTGGTTGAAACAATGTTCTAGATACTCCTGGATGATTTTCACTGGATGTCCCGCGAAGCCATTATATAATGTAAACAGATGGAAAGCCAACATGTTTTGACGTCATGTATCAACGGTTCGAACAAGGCAGGAACTTAAAAATGAAATATAGTTATCTTCAAAGCGCAAAAGTTTTTGGGGGTAATACCGGTTAGGCGATCAGTACCCCCACAAGATGCTCCACGTTGCGGTACAACGCATATCAATGTCTTTGATACGTAGGTGCAGTCCTGTATGACTAAAATGGATTTGATTAGCACCTGCTGACGTGACCAGTGTCGTGACGTGTCGCTAATTACTTTTCACCAATTGTAGACTGACTAGTACCCTCTGGAAACCCAGTCCAATAAGAAACAGCGTGGGTCGCGCTGTACTAATCTGCGTCTGACTTCCTACACATTGCCACAAAAGGCGTTGCACGTTACGGGACTCTCTTCAAAATGGCCTCGCTTCCACCCTTTCTTCCGCAACATCCGGTTAATTCATTGTTTCAGTTTTATCTGCGTGGCGCGGCCGTTTTGATGCAGTCGGCGACCGACCGACCCCGCCTAGTAACTTCCTGGCCCGTTTCCAAACATGACAAGAGAGACGGCGTCCGTGTACGGAAGAGTTTGTTTTCATCAAGCGACCTTCGGCACGTTATTTTTTGCGCAAACGGACACCTTCACGCAAGGTCAAACGTAAATGTTCCATTTTCTATGGGCTTTGTGTTTCCAAACATTCCTGCCTCCTATCCTTCCACTCCCGCCTCCACCTTCCGTTTGTATTTCAAGGTCGTGTTACGTAAAGGTCGTGTTACGCTAAATTGGGTGCAGCTGCCCGAGAAGGCTCAGGCAATGCAGGGAGCTAGCTTTCCTCGAAGACACTGTAGCCACGCTTAGGTTTGCGAAATTGTGCGACAGCCTCGGCCTTGGACCTCAGTTTTCGCATAAGGTATGGTGTTATGCTTGGAGATAGCGTGACAGATTACGGGTGGGCGGTGTTCTTGGTGCTTTAAACTTACCCCAGAATGCACGCCTCGTTAATAACGAAGAGATGAGAGAGCTGCCTGAGATTGGCAGTCATATCTTCCCTTATCATTTGGAGTGGCCTTGGGCTATTATTAAAGGACTTCCTATGCTGCTGTTGAACATCGCTGTAGCTGCGATTCGGCCAAGGCTCTCTTATTTAAGTCCTTCTTCTGTTTTACAACTGCTTTCATGATCCGGTGTACGACATTTCTGTCTAGGACAGCACAAGAAACGTTCATGACCAAAGAGAGTGGGGGAAAAAAAAACATTTGGTTAGCCAGTTGCGTAGCATAATGTTTTTTTACTTCTGCTGAACTGGAACAGCATAGATAGTTGAAAAAAATTAGCGTGACCATATGCTGAGACCAGCCAACCATTGGCAAAATCTCCTTTCCTTCGATAAAACTCGCTTTTCATAGCACGTTCTGTGCTGCCAGGAAGCGATGCTCAGCTCATCATCATGATTAAACCTGGTGGTCTGCTACAGGGGCACTTGACCCGACTGCGCATGTCTCGCTTGTACTCAAAGCACTTAAATTTTTTTTTAATTGCTTAACTAATCCAACCCCCCTGTTTTTTCTCAAAATGAACCCTTTTCATTGCACTTTCCATTCCTTCTTAAGTTGCATAACTCAGCTCAATTCGATTAATACATCTGTTCAGCCATCGCAAATCGTTTTCCTAACCAGTTGTTTTTAGCAAAACAGTGAAATGCGGCGAGTTTATAGTTAGTCTTTTATAAATACAAGCTCTCGTTTATAAGCTCTAATCGACCTATTGAAACGAAAAATATTTAAAAAAACGGCCCAAGTGCACTGACACAAATGTGCCGATGGACACATGCATTAAAAGAAGTTTTCATTTTCCTCGCAAGTCGCGTCCTGAGTACGCCCTATGTCTCAGCGAACGTTGCCCTAGCACAAAATGTTTATGACCTTTTCAGTGAAGTCAACTTCCTACTACACTGGAATTATCTAAATAAAGAATATGCTTATAGTCAAGCTATAGCGCGAAACTCATCACTTTTTCATCACAGTTTACACACGTCATCACTCATTTGCTGCGCAGCCTTTAGTCATTTGTGTTTATCGTTTTTTTTTTCTTTCATTTTTTTTTTTCGTGTAAGCGTGCATTTGTTGTACATGAATCTTTTTCAGGTAAGCAGCGTGTCTTACAAGATTGTACTTGAATGCTTGCATGGATGAGGTGCTCTCGTCAACGCGTTTATGGTCATGTCCTCTTTATTGTTTTTTTTTTTCTTTGGCCCATTGCATGTTTATTATTGTACAAGTTTTCAAACTGATGTAGACTGAGAATAATACGATGTTGCATAATATAATTGTTTGAGAAGGCAACTGTCAAGTGACTGTTTTTTTGTTTTGTTTTTAAATGCCGTCACTTGCCTTCATAAACATTTTACTCTCATTGAGAGGTTGTCACGTTGTTTAAATACAATACGAAAAATAGTTCGCCCTGGCAATATTTCGTCCCCAGCTTTATCTATTTTGTTTGTTTGTCCAATGCTTTTTGCTCGTAATATTGCATGCAGAGTTTTTCGATGATTGAAAGAAGTTCATATGCAGAGGTTAAATATTCACGTGGGAAACACGCCATCTGCGACCAAAGTAATCATCTCCTTAAAACCTGAAACAGCCGTATCTCGAAACTTGCTTATTCCTAACGCTAAGCCGTGACTAGCTGCAATATCTTCGTCATTTTTAGAGGTGACATTTCACCTGCTGAGCACTACTTTTATACCTGTTTACAAAATTTATCTTAAAAGTAGAATCTTTAAATCACCATCATTAAATTCTCATATACACTCAGGTTGCTAGAAATATATAAGCTATTTTCGTAACCACGACCAAATTTATGACTATTCACATTAACATATCCCCCACGTCACCACATTTTTCGTTTGCTTTCCATCAAATGCTTCCTTTTCTTCCTAGGAAAAAAAAGATTCATTTTTTTATTATTGTTTCTTTTTTCTACAAGACTGCCTGAAACATGTAGTCATCAGAGTATCACGGTATATCGCAGCGAGTCATATGCTATGGTTTTTTTGTGTTTTTGGTGTTACTTTTGTGGCATAGTTTTTAGCGATTCGATTGTGTACACAACAGAAAATTGAAACGTTCAGTGAATTAAAAAACAATAAAATGCTGTATGTTTTGTTCCTGTTTTCTTTTCTGGTTTATTCGGACCAATCTGTTGTAAAGACTACTTTGATGCATACAATGGGAGCATCGCAGGATCCCGAAGGAAGCCCCATATTAACAAGTTCCAGTCGATTCGCCTGGACTATCTAGAAGCCTGTGTTGAAGCTATTTTCTGCGCAAACATAGGAACTGAAAACTAAAATTGATAGTTGCGGCCTCAATCACATCAATAGTACTATTTGACTTCATTACTCCTGGTTTGAGCTATGATATTAAGGTGCTTAACAGAACTAGCTCGCTAAATGAAATCGCAACCTCGAACGAAAGCTTTGTTGTTGTGTTTTTTTTTTATTCTTTTTTGTTTTTTGAGGGCCGGAAATACAGGTGACTTAAGCGGCTTATACGTTCGTCTTTACTGAAATCCGTATTCGCCTAGTGGTGCACGGTGACAATTTGTGATTGTTCAAAGTACCGCATCTAACGCAAAGCGCATTCCGCTTGTCATTTAAGTCAGTTTTTATAAACGATAGTAATGGTTTAGCTTATAATCGCGAAGAAATCTCGCGAGATCTCAAAAAAAAAAAGAGAGAAAAATATATACATGCACCACGCAGCATCCTTAGGCACCATATCCCTGAAGTTCCCGTTCAGCTGACGGTGCGTCGTGTTCTTGCGGATGTCTCTTAAAAGCTCGGAAAGACCAACTCGTCATAGATATCGTTCTACACATATCGTACTGTCGCAAGCATAATAAAGTGAGCGAGAAGGAACTCTTTGTATACATTTCAGGTACTGCATACACTTATTCCGGCCTCTTTCACTTCGTCCTATTTCTTGACCAGTGTTTGGAATCAATATAGTGGATTCAACGTCTACCCCTCGTGCCCTACTCGACCTCTCAGCCATGTTCATATCACGCAAGGAAAGATAAGCGTCAAATAGACCGGATACATGTCCTGAAAAGCAGTCTGCTCTGCTTCTCCAACTGGTGTTGAAAAGCGAATTTTTGAAATCTCGCCTCACATATATGTTAATTAGGATTGGTTTTTCTCATGTTGTAGGGTGAGGATAACTAAGTTATTTCTAATCAAGATAAGATAATAAATAATAACTGGTTCACAGGAAGGGAAAGACGCAGTATCTGTCACACTTGCTCCGTGGACACCTAAACCGCGCCGTAGGGGAAGGGAGGAAGGTGGGAGTGAAAGTGAAAAGAGAGAAAAGGGAGTCGTAGTGAGGGTGAACGTTCAAAAGGCAACCATGTTTTATGCTATATTGTTAGGTCAAGTTTTGAGGCAGAGTGGAAGAAAACCAACACAACTTACCTGCTTCCCTTACGGCGTGGTTCAGCTGTCCACAGAATAAGTGTAATGGATGCTGCGCCTTTCCTTTCCTGTGAACTGATTATTATTATTATTATTATTATTATTATTATTATTATTATTATTATTATTATTATTATTATTATTATTATTATTATTATTATTATTATTAAAACCGGACGCACATTTTCAAGATGGAGGTGGGGGAATACCAGCCAAACAGCGTAAGGGCTTCTCAAAAATCTAGAATGGTTCATTAATTCAGCATCGATTTCTCACAGCTATTGATCGCAATAACAGCTGAAATTGTCAGGGCCCAAGATTTTCTGAGTGCGAAATTTGGCTCATACAAAATATAAGGCACCAAGGCGCCTTGTTTTGTGCGGATTTATTTTTCAGTCGACTGACGCTCTGTCAAGCACAGCAGGCTGTTTGGAAGGGAACATAAACACGTGACAGATGCGGAAGAAATGTCCGCGTCGGAGTCGTGCATCTTCGCGGGGTATTCTTGAACGCGAAAGGGAGCTTGGATAAAAAATAAGCAACACACACTCACCAAACAAACCTCTTGTCTTTCAAAGTCAACGTGTGTACTGTGAATTTGTGAAGAGTGTTCAATGTGCCGCCGCATACTGTGTGTAGAAAAAAGCGGCGAAAAAATAAACTCTCGAGCGCTTTCTTCGTCTAGGGACCTTTCTAGAGTGGAAGCGCACTGCCTTGAAATCAGTCTTTCGAAGTTGCTATATAAATATATATATACATTCATAGCGTACTCTATACATACATATTATATATAAATATTATACCGCTATTACTAAGTGTAATTTGCTTGACGTCATTCCGAGTGTACCACCTTGTAACTGGCACCTGTTAACCTCTTGAAATGCTATATAGATGCCACAACCTGTACAGCCCACGAACGTGAAATACTGCCTCTGAGTTTCGTTATTTTTCTCGTCAAAAGGGAGGAAAAAATGAGTATTTAGGCACATTGTGCGATGTCTTCTCATTAGTAGTGTGTACAGTGCGTATGACCTCTGTATTCGTTGTGAGCACTGCGAGCATTTTTATGGTCACGTTATTTCAACAACATCGCCTTTTCGGGCGAATCTCAAGGCGGTACTGTACAAATGTTTCTCCAATTTGCTGCTAATTTATATAAATTATATAACACCGCCTCATATTAACAGTTACATACGGAACACAAGAATCTGGATTAGTTTAAAACAATAAGCACCTGTCTCATGAAAGGCCACCAATTGCTTCAATGGTCTACATATCATTGGCTTCTTGGATATCGTGCAGTCTTACTCATTTCATTACGATATCACAAACAAAAGTATATCTTCTGGGCGGTTGATAAGACAGTGTGAACGTCCGCTTGAATACACTTAACCGTGTTTCAGACTAACACTATCTCAAGATTTCATTCCTGGGGCACAGACAGGGCATTTTTATTTCTTTTAAGCGAGAACTCTAGAGTATCTGTATCAATCGCATATTCCTTCACTTTTTTCCTACTGACCTCTTCTGAACACAAATCTTCCGATTGTCTCTATGATGACACACAAGCACGTGGAATGGAACACGTCTTTGTTTACTTTTTATTGAATGCACTATGTCTGGTCCTTGTCCGTGAGAGGATGTGGCGTGACCAATCACCGAATAAATGCGTCCGTATTTCTAAAGGAAACCGGAGTCTGTCATTCATTATTGGAGACACTTGGAGTAAAAGGGGACGTGTCATTCCTAACCTGCACGTTCCCGCGGTATTATTACTCAACGATGACCCTACTGAAAAAATTGTATGGCGCAATAACCTCAGATTTGCTCACAGTCTCACTCAATTCACATAAGAAATCACATACAAGTCGCATATAATTGCATAAGTTCTCATAGCTTCCTGTATATTATCATAAGTTATGTACAATATTTTGTGATAATGATGTGAACCGTATGAGAGTATATGCGATTAGATGAGATTTTATAAGGTTATTGGCATGTAGAACTTTTGGTTTTTCAGTAGAAGACTTCGCCATATTTTTAGGCTCTTGAAAAGAAATCGTAATAAGGCGCCCGATTAACTTAGGAAAAAGCTGCGGAAGAACGGCCCTGTGGCGTGGAGATTGCAATGTACAACCTTGTCAGCACGGGATACGCCTCACTATCGGCTTTCAACGGCTGAAAGTATTACAATATCAAGTTTCCAAGAACATTGCACATAGAGAGGTGTTTTTCACAAGGCTCATAAGGACCTAGACTTATATACTTGGGCAGTGTTTGCCTGCATTAGTAATACAGGCACGGTGATAGGACACAACAAAGCCGAGAAACCTTGCTGATTGCGGAGTTCTACCACTGAATAAAACATCACAGGTTTCACCGCGGAAGCAGCGGTCATGTTTTAATTGACGCGAACTACAGACGGGTTCATTCACTCGTCCTTAGAAAAAGTTACAGCTGATCGTCTTCGGTGAGCAAGATTTGATGCGGAGCCAGAATTTCGACCCAGAGAAGGAGACAATGCTGTGACGCTCTGAAAGTGCACTAAGCAGGTAGGCAGGTCATCTCTACAGAAGCAACAAGGATTTATATGAACGTTTTGAATGGACTCTAGCCTTCATCAGACTGAACTCCTGGATTAGTGACTCAGGTTATTATCAACTGATCATACTATGATTAGTATGATCTCCAGAGAAATCTTAGTAAATCGCCTCAACTCTTTTTCTTCAATGTGCACCGGTCTACTTCATTAACCCCGACTTGTACACGTCCTCACAAGATAACCCACTGCCTTTTCCTCAAGTTAGTAGGGCTTTATTTCAGGACGACCTTGGTAGCCACACTCTCACAAGCATCCAAAATACGGTACGCTTGCTTTTCCACACGTTCTTGTTGAAAAGCAAGATGTAAGGTTTCGGGGATAACCGCCTCAACTCCGAGAGCTGTTCCGTCGACTTCACGTTTATCCCCGCGCTCAACGGAAACCGTATGCGCAACTGCTCATTTGACACCGCGAGCGTCGAAACAGACTCCAGCGTCAGAAAACGTGCCGCGGCCAAGACGTCGAGCTAGTTGCGGGTTACAGATACGAGTGCTCTCTCCGCTCCTTGCATGCTTGCGTACTTAACTCTTCAGTCAACGCTATCGCCCCTTCATCGTCTCGTCGGAGAACGTCCTTGAGCGATGCCCTCCCGCCACCATAGTGCGTGAGACCGTGCTCCTTCGGCGAGGCGCGGGTACTTGCAGCTCGTTAATCACGCTTGCGGTCAGCACGGGCGAGATCACTTTCTAAATTAGCGAACGCCCTCAAGGACGCAACAGGCGCACGCGAATCGCCTTGGTGCTCGTATGTGGGACAAGTGTCTGGGGCATCTGGCGGAAGCTCGTTTGGCTCCGGAGCGGTGGCGGTGATAGCAGGATCTCGCTTCTGGAAGCTCCATGTGTTGAATGAGAACAACAAGTCGTCATTTAGGCGCAGAGGTTCTTAGCGGAAGAGAGTATCTTCAAGACTTTCTGGTTAAGTATGCACTGGAGAAGTGAATGGCACATAGCTGAATGGTAAGTAGTACGAGAACAACCTTACCCGAATATACGCACGTCTTCTGGACACAACTGGCACTTCATGGCATCCACTGCCTGGAATCCAGGTCATTAACGCGGGGTCCACCTGAAAATAATATCCGTACACCTGCGTCAGTATTCACTGCTCTCATTAGGTAGTGTTAATGCCTTATAGTAGTAATCAAAAGTGAGAGAAGGAAATAAACACTCGTACTGGCAGTCTCAATACAGAGGCCTTTAGTATTATACAACTCAAGAAAAATGTGGCTGATACCCCTCAAACAGGCCTTCCAGTCAATAACGTCGACCGCTAACCAAGACACCACAGATATTCCGATTAAGCCATGGTAAACAACTTTTCATCTTCCACCCACTGCGTTGTCATGCTTGCAGGTCTGAAGGGGTTATCCAAGACGTCTTGACAATCGATTTACGCCATTACTTTAGACGTCACGAAAATCTGTCGATAGCATTCGCTGCAGACTAAGGGTTCTTTGAGCGCCAAAAGAGATTTTTTTTTTTTTCTTGGGTTGTATCCCGCTGTAAAATTTCGGTGTCCAGCTGCATCACTTGGCAACTGGACCGCTACCATTGCCGCGTGTATACGCGTGCAGGTAGACTAGGCAGAATGGGCAGATGTGAAAGAGAAGGGGAGGGGAGAGAAAAGGTGCGCCGGAACCACGTCTTCCGTAAAAGCGACAACGACGGCTGTGTTAAATCCACGAACCACCCCCTTAGGGACCGTGTTAGCCAAAGTGTGTGCGTGTTATAAGCGGCTGTTTAACAAGAAAAAAAGGAAACAAAAAGCCCAAAAGCCTGTCTACGTAACATCAAACGCACAGCCATTGTTCCCTCGCGCGACTGGAGAGGAGCTGGAAGAATCAGGAGACTAGAGATAGAGACAGAACAGATGTGCACTGTAGCCAGTCAGACCCGAGGCGGTGATGATGGTTGTGGTTTAACGTGCACTGACAGCGTGCAGCAGACAGGTTCCTCTCGAGCTTTGGACGCGGCCGCAGCGCCGGTAGGGGAATCAGTGAAGGATGGGCGTTAAAGAGAGAGATAAAACCACCCTAATAGAACCCCCGGATTATTTGGACGACATAGGATGCTGGAAACGAGCAAACAGTATTGCATAACATAGCGCGTATCTTCCATTTCGCCTGCGTCTAAATACGGCCGCATGGTTCTAGAGCACAGCAGCAGGTTCCACTGCACTGCCAAAGCGAGCCGGACATATTTCAACAACGGAGTTACTGGCAGGGAACATCTCGACATCCCGGGAAGACGGGATTCGCCGGGTGGCGCAGCTGGCCTAATGACTTTTCTAAGGTATACCTCAAGAAGAGGCGTTTGAGGAAGAATCGGGACAAGCTGAAAGACCAAATGGGTGAGGGACCAGAAGAAAACCCTCCAAAAATTTACCCATGCAAATAGCAACGACGTCGCAGACACTGTACGTGGACGCCAGAATGACCCACATGTGGGAGGCCCGGCACTCGTTAACGCGGCGATGGAAACGTCAGAGGCACAACAGAAACCTGGCCAAGCGCACAGCAGCCTTGAACAAACAGATCGCCGTGCACGCGGCCAAACTATGCAGGGAGAATTAGCTGAAGACCTGCGACGGCCTGCAGGGCAAGCTCTCGACGTGGAAGACGTGGTGTCTCTTGAGGCATCTGATTGGTTTGGTTTGGTTTGTTTCGTTTAACGTCCCAAAGCGACTCAGGCTATGAGAGACGCCGTAGTGGAGGACTCCGGAAATTTCGACCACTTGGTGTTCTTTAACGTGCACTGACATCGCACAGCATACGGACGACCCGCTGAGTAGCAAAACCGCGACCAATCGCAACCTTACCAAAGTATTGAACACGTACAAGGGAGACGCACGCAGGCTCCAGGAGGACCTGAAGGCGAACTACCTAAAGACAGAGAAGAGGCAGTACCCGGTGCCCGAGAGGTACGAAGGACCCGACAGCGAAGAGTTTAACCGGTCATTTTCTATGACGGAACTGTGGACAGCGATAGATGAACGTAACAAGAGAAATGCACCTGGCAGGGATGCTCTAACCTACAAACTACTCGGTAACATGAGCGGTACAGCGGCCCGCGGCCTCTTAGGGCACATCTACGAAGCCTGCGAGAGCTCAGGGTTGCCGAAAAAATGGAAGGAAGCCGAGGTCTGCTTCATTCCAAAGCCTGGCAAGGCCCTCACGGTAGACAACATGCGGCCCATCTCCCTCACGTCCTGCGCAGGGAAGGTGATGGAGCGCATGGTCCTTTACCGGCTGCAGAAGCACCTCAAGGAAACGGATCAGATGACGGAGACAATGTACGACTTAAGAAAACATCTTAGCACCCAAGACGTGATGCTCCAACTTCACTAACTGGTCGTCAAGCCGGCAACGAGGCACGCGCCGCGCGTGATACTCGCCCTCGACCTGAAGGGAGTGTTTGATAACGTGTCCCACGCGAGTGTGTTGCAGTACCTGAATATGACCAGGTGTGGCCGAAAGACATTCGGCCACATCAAAAATTTTTTGTCAAATCGAATAGCGACTATCAGGATAGGGGAGGAGAAGTTGGACCCTGTCGAGCTTGGTGATAGGGGTACCCCACAGGGGTCGGTACTGTCGCCCCTGCTCTTCAATCTGGCCCTCCTGCCCCTGCTCGATCTACTAAAGCAAATTGAAGGCGTGGACCACGCGTTCTACGCCGACGATATTACTGTGTCGACAAATCGAGCTGGGTGTGATGCCTGGATGGAGGAAGCCATGCAGAAGGCGGCAACGACCGTGCAAGAGTACACGAAGTCGTGCGGACTGAGCTGCGCTCCTAAGAAATCAGAGCTGCTTATGATCCAACAAGAAAACTCCAAGAAAGAGCTTCCGCCGAACGTGATCGTCGCTATTGACGGAATGGCCATCAAGCAATACAGCAGATTAGGATCCTCGGCCTACTACTCCTGACCGACGGGAAGGTACCCTCCGCCGTCCAAATATCAAGACTACAACCGAACAGATACTCAGTATGATTAGAAAGCTTATGTCTAACAGAAGCCGAAGCCTCAAAGAGAACGATGCCATGCGCCTGATACGCGCGTTCTTCGTGTCGCGGGTTACCTACTCCACCCCTATCTCTAGCTGACGAAGGCGAATAGGGACATCCTCAACACGATGTTTCGTAATGCAACGAAGCAAGCATTGGGCACGCCCGTATACTAGTCCATGGAAAGACTACTAGACATGGGCGCCCACAACAGGGTGGAGGAGGTCATTTGAAGCCCACCTCTCTAATCAGAGAATCCGGCTCAGTCACACGAAACACGAACGAGCCGTCCTACGCATGATAGGACGGAAGATTGAGCCAGTACCCCTCAAGGAAGCCCTTCAGGAAGACTAGAAGACGACGATTCAGACCAAATCCCTTCCCCGGAGCATGATGCCGGGCAAGGACAACGAGAGGAGCACCGCTCGGGCCAGAGCCATACCAGGAAGCTGGAAGAGAACCCCAGGGTCCTCTACGTGGATGCCTCGCTCCGAAAACCCAGTGACCGTACAGCGGTGGTGGTTACGTCAAAATACAGGCTGATCGTAAGCGCGTCCATAAAGACAATAGAGCCCGCAGTTCCCGAAGAAGCGACCGTGGCCCTTGCACTCGCACAGCCGACATAGAGCTCGTGTGGGTCCCGACTCCCGGCTCACTCGCAGGTAGCAGGCAACACCATCGCAGACTACCATGCCCAAGAAACGTCAATCTGGGGCGAGCACGAGCCGGGAGAGCTACCGCATCCGGTTACCAGCTTTCGGGCGATTACCCGGATGTACCGAGAGGAAAGGTGCATACTTCCAGAACCGCACCCCAACTTCACCAGGCAACAACAGACGATCCTGTGTCGAGCCCAGGCAGGATCGCTTGCGCATCACGTACTGATGAACCGCATGTACCCAGCGGAACACGATATACTCTGTCCTTTTTGCAAAAAACGAGGAGTATCACCCTGCCGCACATTTTAGCAGAATGCACAAAACTCAAGGCCCCTCCTCCTACCCTTCCCGCCAATACACCCAATCCCTAACCCCTTGAGCGATGGGAGACCTTGTTATCCAGCCCCGCCTTATCGATTCAGCTGGCACTGACGGAGAGGGGCGAGGAGCTGCTGGGAACATATGGATCCCACAACTAGGATGCATGCACCACCGAATTATTGATTCCTCCTCCTCCTCCTGAGCAACCCCCAGTCTAGCTTCCCAGAGGTGTAAGAGATGTTTATCCCCGTTGGGCGTGTTGGTGCTGAACTTTTTACCAGATGGATTTTATAAGACAACCAATCAAATCTCGACAGCGCACTTATGGTTACATGCTATTATCCAGAAAAACATCAGCCAAAGACAAGGAAACCAAGGATATTTCCATAAATTGCGGGCTTCCATTTGAAATTAAAGGCAACTTTTCGTAGCTATTTGCTGTATAAAAATGTGGGCCTAGGATTATTAACCAAACTTTTTTAGGGCTGTAGCACTACTACCCGCATTCTGGCAAAAACCCGAGGTCTGAAACGCTTTGACCTTCGACTTTTCCGAGGGAGGGGTGACAGGTGGATGAGGAACCCAGCTCCGTCACACAAAGAGCCATTTACCATTTTACCATTTTATTCCTCCTCTCGAACTGAAACAAAAAGCATAATAAAAGAACAGGAAAAAAAGGAAGCAAAAGCTCAAGAATAAAAAAATATCTTTTTAAAATAGTGAAATAACTGATTTAAAAAACTGATTTATTTATAGGAAGGGAAAGGCGCGGTAATTGTCTCACTTGTTTTTCTGTGGACACCGCAACCGCGCCGTAAGGGAAGGGAGGAAGATGGGAGTGAAAGTGGAAAGAGAGAAAGAGGAGCCGTAGTGGAGGGCTACGGAGTAATTTCGACCACCTGGGGATTTTTAACGTGCGCTGACATCGCACAGCACACGACGCCTCTTCGTTTCGCCTCCATCGAAACGCGGCCGCCGAGCTCGGGTTCGAACCCGGGTACTCCGGCACGGTAGTCGGGCGTCTTACCACTGCACTACCCCGGCGGCGTATTTGGGTTTGCTCGGTACGGTGGCTCCGCAAGGGACAAAACGACAGAAGAGACGAAGAAAGCGGGCGGTTCCGACGAGCATCTACCGCCCCCAGGTGCCGAGCAGCCTAGCGATTAGCGGCGCATGCTTTTTCAATGGGCGTTATATTAGACGCGGCACTAGCTTGAGAGAGCCTATAATAATATTACTACTACTACTACTACTACTACTAAATAACAATAATAATAATAATACACAAAGTAATATTTCTCTGCTAATTATTATTATTATTATTATTATTATTATTATTATTATTATTATTATTATTATTATTATTATTATTATTATTATTATTATTGGTATTAGTATTAGTAGTAGTAGTAGTAGTATAGGGGAAGACTCGTTTCACGAAGTTGGCAATGAATTGTCTGTAGGTAACGGCCGAATTAACTGGCTAAATATTATCTTTACAGTTTTAATTAATAATAATAATAATAATAATAATAATAATAATAATAATAATAATAATAATAATAATAATAATAATAATAATAATTGGTTCACATGAAGGGAAAGGTGCAGTATCTGTCACACTTGTGTCTGTGGACACCTGAACTACTCCGTAGCCCTCCACTACGGCTCCTCTTTCTCTCTATCCACATTTACTCCCACCTTCATCCCTTCCCTTACGGCGCGGTTCAGGTGTCCACAGACACAAGTGTGACAGATACTGCGCCTATCCCTTCCTGTGAATCAATTACTATTATTATTAATAATTAAAACTGTGAAGATAATAGCCAGTTAATTCGCCCGTTACATACAGACAATTAAGTGCCAACTTCGTGAAACGAGTCTTCCTCTATACTACTACTACTACTACTACTACTACTAATAATAATAATAATAATAATAATAATAATAATAATAATAATAATAATAATAATAATAGTAGTAGCAGTAGTAGTAGCAATAGTATAGGCTCTCTAAAGTATATATAGTGCCGCGTCTAATATGATGCCCATTGAAAAAGCATGCGCCGCTAATCGCTAGGCTGCTCGGCTCCTGTGGGCGGTAGATGCTAGTCGGAACAGCCCGCTTTCTTCGTCTCTTCTGTCGTTTTGTCCCTTGCGGAGCCACCGTACCGAGCAAACCCAAATACGCACCCCGGCGAGGCGAATAGTGAAATAAAAATTAATATAATGGCGATAAAAAGGAGAAGAAAAAAAGAATTCTGTGTCGCGAGATGGTACTCTGGTACTCTGGCCGGGGTGGTGCAGTGGTAAGACGCCCGACTACTGTCCGGAGCTCCCGGGTTCGAACCCAACCACGGCGGCTGCGTTTCGATGGAGGCGAAACGAAGCGGCGTCCGTGTGCTGTGCGATGTCAGCGCACGTTAAAGATCCCCAGGTGGTCGAAAGTACTCCGCAGCCCTCCACTACGGCTCCCCTTTCTCTCTTTCCACTTTCACTCCCGCCATCATTCCTTCCCTTACGGCACGGTTCAGGTGTCCACATAGCGAGTGTGACAGATACTGCGCCTTTCCCTTCCTGTGAACCAATTATTATGTACTAAAGACAAAGAAAAAAAGCACTCCAGTAGCATCCAGACCTGCAAATAAAACAAAAACAGGAAACAAAACCGGAAAAGCAAAGAAAAGCAGCAAAACAACGGACATATAAAAATGACAAATAACGTACGGAGAGAGAGAGAGAGAGACAGACAGACGTACAAAACACACAAAAAAATTACGAGGGACATTAGCGACTGAGTAGTCGCTTCACTTCACCGCGCCAAGGAACGCCATGCGTGATTCCGTTCTCTCAACGGTAGGGTCTCAAGGGACTTTAGTAGGGTCCTCTGAGCAGCGTCACCTGGCGACAGATAGCGGAAATATTGAAAAAAATGAATAAGAGCGCGTTTAAAGCCTCGCTGCCGTACCTGAGCCCTTAGCGCATAATATATTTGTTCGAATCCTGAGTTAATTTTTTTTTATTCAAATTTCTTTCTTTTTATTGCAACATTAAAATAAGCTACTAATATCTTTCCTGGAGGCAGTTCCCCTTTAGGTTGCATCATGTGATGTTTTTAATTCTTAATAGCCACAATACCTGCCGTGAACGCAGCCACGAGACAACACAATGACAACGCTTAAACGATTTATTTACACAATCATTTCCTGCCTTTAGTGAGTGTATGTTACCTTTAGGTTGCGTTCAGACACCCCTCTCGGCAACAATTGCCGTTTAACCCGCTCAGAGGCAACCAGTGATGAGAAAGAATTTGTGGGACCCTACCGTTGAGGAGACGGAATTACGCGCCTGCTACTGGCTTTGTAGCTGAGCCACCTCCGCTGCCTCGTGCGGACAGAAGAGAAAATAGACAAGAAAGAAAAGAAGAGGGAGAGAAAGACGCGCGCCGCAACAGCCGTCATCCACCACCACCGATGCGGTGGCGGGTGCAGTGACGGCCTACAACAGATAAAAATCAGTGGCTGCCTAGCCCCCGCCGCAAGCGGCGTTGACCTACCGTCCCAGCCTCGTAGGGCCAGAACTGCCACCGGTTTACCGTCCAAACGCACACTCGTCAAGGAAAGTGTGGCAGATATTGTGCCTTTTCCCCAGAAGTCTCATCTTGTCTAGCGTTCCTGGCGTCTGCAAACCCACATTTGAAAGCGCGCCAAGAAACGCAACGCGACAGCCGCCGCAAATTTCGGTGGCAGTCTAGCTACCAGACTGGGAACAGCCACCTTTCACAGAGCGCACGTGGTGGTAATGGTAGTGGTTATTTATTGTATATACAAAAGGAAAGAAAAGATGTTTGCCAGCCCCGGTACCTGCTATCTGATATCTGAAGCACCTGAACTGGGGCGGCGGAAATAAAGTGATAGCAAGGAAAAGGTAGAGGTAATAAAAGAGGTGAGCGATAGGGAGAAAGAAAAGGGAAGGTAAAAATAAAAAAAATGTATACACTATGGTACAGTATACAGTAGTTTGCTTGAGGCCCACCCGCAAATGTCTTAGGTCACTGAGCACTCGGCACATCGGCCAGGCCTCCGCATTAGCTCTGCGTCCAGGCAACTGTTCACTACGCACGCACTTTTACACTGTACAAAACACTGACGTTCAAGTGTGGCATTGCAGATAACAGGGACGCATCCCGTCTCAGCCAATCAGAACGCATCCCACCCGGCCAATCAGAACGCTTTAAAAGCGGGACACACTTTGTCCACGACAGCATGAGCCATTAAAAGCTAACACCTTAAAAGACAGACTGGAGTAAAATAGTCCACACAGAGACGCAGAGTGCCTGCACGTGTTTGGAGTTGGGTGCAGAGAGGAGAGGAAAGGCTGCGACGCGCACTGAGGGAGAATGAAAAAAATTAGAGGGTCTCTTAGATGCCTCTTAAGAGGAGAATAGCGAAAGCCTACCCTTCCTTTCATCTAATTTGCCTCCCTTCGTTAGCCTCTTGTCGGCATTCGTTGCAGTGCTCCATATAATTGGTTTACAGGAAAGGAAAGGTGCAATATCTATGACACGCTCTCTGGTAAGTTTACACCATCGCTTCTGTCGCGTGGCGTTCCTTGGTGCGCGTTCAAGTGTGGCCTTGCAGATGGCAGGGACGCATCCCGCCCGGGCCAATCAGAACGCCGCATGCTGTCTACGACAGCATGAGCCATTAAAGACTGCCTGATATATTTATAGGAAGAGAAAGGCACGGTAACTGTCTCACTAGGTTTCTGTGGACACCTCAACCACGCCGTAAGGGAAGGGAGGAAGGTGGGAGTGAAAGTGGGAAGAGAGAAAGAGGAGCCGTAGTGGAGGGCTACGGAGTAATTTCGACCACCTGGGGATCTTTAACGTGCGCTGACATCGCACAGCACACGGACGCCTCTTCGTTTCACCTCCATCGAAACGCAGCCGCCGAGGTCGGGTTCGAACCCGGGTACTCCGGCACAGTAGTCGGGCGTCTTACCACTGCACCACCCCGGCGTGGCTCATTAAAGCCTTTCGCCTTAAAAGCAAGCAAGAAGAAGAAAGCTAAGCAAGTAGGGAGGTAGTGAAGGGTAGCTGTTCCTGGCCCTACGGAGCTGAGACTGGTAGGTCAACGCCGCTTGCCGCGGGGGCTAGCCTCCCACCAAATTTTTATCTGTTGTAGACCGTCATTGCACCCGCCACAGCTTCAGTGGTAGACGAGGGCTGTTGCGGCGCGCATCTTTTATTGCGAAAGCAATGCTGCTTGCACTTTCTGCCATTGATGGTCGTGGCGCCTCCTCACACAGCTGCGCGCCACGTGACCGGGTGACGTCACGACAGACCGATAGACAGGGCCCCGGCTCGCGCCATCGATGGCGGAGGTGAGGTTTCACAAGAGGCGGAGCGGTGACGTCATGCCGTTGCCACGTGACCACGTGACGTCACGACATACCGAGAGACGGGGACCCAGCTAGCGCCATCGATGGCGGAAGTGAGGCGTCATAGGTCGGCTGCGCCGCTGCCGAGAGAAAGCGCTCGCTAGAGCGGGATAAAAGGGGGGGCTGCAGCTGCGCTCCTCCCTGGGACAGGTAGGTCACTGCCGCTTGCGGCGAGGGCTATGAAGCTATGATAATAGCTGACATTTTGCACAAACGCACGGCCTTAAAGAGATGCATCATCTCCAATTTGGTCTAAAAAAAGGTAATATTAAGAGCAATCCGATGAAAGGGCCACAGCAGGCTGAATATATATTACCTACTTTTAATCAGAAATACGCGCTTAAATTACCAGGAAATCAAGGTTAAATATACAATCTGGAATCCGGTAAAAAGGTCCCCGGAAAAAACATCCCCGGAGTAAACGTCCCCGGAAAAAATGGTCCCGGAAGAAACATCCCCGGAAAAAAAGTTCCTATTTGCGAAATAGATAAATTGCCCACATGGGGAGATCGCGTTTTCCGCGCCGATCTGCAGTGATGTATGCTACAGCACTTCCACTTGTCGGTTTGGAATCGACCGAGCATCAAACTGATGCGGGGCGTTCATAACAAAAAAGAAATGATGGCAGTAATAACACAGTGACAGCGCCTCGTCTTCGCCTTATTTGCGGGGGAAATGCAAGCAGACCATCGGGTTTATTGAACCGGAAGCTTGGAGCGATGCTAACGAGTAACATTGGTCAACAACCGATTCAGCCTCGGCTTGCCTTCCCCAATACAGCATCTCTATCACCACCGAAGTGCACAAGGATTCTAAACCATCATCAAAGGAAGCACAGCAAAGCAGCGATGGGGGCTAGTAGAACTTTGTCGCCGGAAGTTCTTCGAGGTAGTTCTAAAGAAGCTTTCTGTTTTTGGCTGTACCTCAAAACTACCACGCTCCCAGCCGTTTGAACCTTTCTCGCGAGCAAAATACCCGGACTAATTAGACCTGTATTAATGACTGGTGAATGAGCTGCAGGGCCCTGAACATTAACGCAATATATAAAAAAGTCAAATGGTTATTCACCGTGCTTCTCAGCATTGCATTTAAATACGTCCGCCCAAAGGACCCAGGTCCCAAATGATGATCACATTTATGTCAAAGCCAAGAAAGAGTGGAACAAAATGTGCATTTGATGTGATGGTAATTCCGGAAGAGTCAGTTCTAGATCGCATTTTTGCCTTGGGGACGTTTTTTCTTAGTGGCCGCTTTTTCAGAGGCCTTTTCTTTCGGGGGCCTTATCTTCCGGACACCTTTTTTACCTACACCCGTACAATTCATCGATTATCACACTAGACACTGATAAACTCTGGGTACGTGAAGCGGGACTAATAACGCAGGGCCTTAGCGCGAAGTAGAGGGAATTTATTGTCTTGCACACACATAGGTACTTGTATATACACACACGCACTGTGTAGTACATACATGGGAGGACAACGAAAGGTGCGATACTAGCAGCAATCACATATTATTAGTTATTCCGTGTTCATCAATACATACAGAACACAAGCTCAAAAGGAATTACAATGAGAAACTTAATGACAGATGATTAAATCTTATATGGCAATACACTTCCTCATCATTCGAGGTACGTAACAAAAGGGGGGGGGGGGTGTTTACTATGACAAAGCTGGAATAACAAGCCTGCCGTCCCGGACGACGAAGAAACGGATGTGCCAGCGCTGCAGAAACCGAGCCTCTCCATCTCTGTCTAGTTGATCAGAGAGATACATGCACAATAGAAGACTGATTTTAAGAGAACACCGATGGAAGCGGCACAGCTTACTTATAATGGCTTGCCTACTGCTACTCAGAAAAACGAACGCTAAAAGACCAGGGAAACAAGGCAATTTCCCTAAATTCCACGCTGCCATTGCAAAAAACTGATCACATTTAAGCAGCGTTTTCGTGCGTCAAAGTATGAGCTATAGATTTATTAAGCCAACTGTTATTCCTGATATTCCTAGCATGGGTAATGTTTCTCCATACGAAGAACCATTTAAGAAAAATTACAAGAGTTCAACGCTGCTGAACCAAATATTGAGCGAAAGCATTAGCTGCCGGTGACCGAGCATTCTCCTTTTTCCTCAGCTCACATATAAAGCCCCGCTTTAACCAAGCCGTATAAACGTGCCTTAGTGGCCTATAGGGGTGACGTGAATGCCAGGGTCCTAGCAGGCTGATTCTGACATAACCGTCCCATGTCAAACGAGAGACCCAAGTTGGCAGCTCCTGCCAGCCCATACCCTAGTGTCATGTGAATTGTGACGTCACAGCGTCACGTGGGTAAGACGTGGATACCGTCCGCACTACGCTGAAGGCTCGAAACCTAGAGTAGCATTGCTTTTGCAATAAAATTAGAAGGGCAATTAAGCGTCGCCTTATGGGTATACGCAAGAGAGCATTTACCCCCACTTATACATTCCGCAAATTTTTAAGGCGAAAGCCTTTAATGGCTCATGCTGTCGTGGACAAAAATGTGTCCCGTTTTTGCGGCGGCTCTAACTGGCCGAGGCGAGATAACGTCATAGAGGTCTCGACCAATCACAGAGCATCAGCACAGTATGCGTGAATGCGTGCCTTATACGGCCATATGGCAATCAATGATCAATTACTAATTAATGGTGGGTTAACTATTTAGTTAGTTACTAATTGTTTATTGTATAAGTAAATTAACAATTATTAATTTAATAAATATTTACTTATTAGTGCCAGTTGCGTAGAATGCGGCACCTTTCACTACTTTAGTCGTTAAAGTCCCACGTAATTTTTGACAATGAGGGACCAGCTGGCACAGAGTTTGGAAAAATGTTAAACCTCTTAAGTTGGTTTGGTTTCTGGGAAACGAATTACACATCTGTTCCCCTTGTCGGTGAAAAATTTCATCAACGACCGCATTTCAATGGAAGCCAAACAAATTATCCCAGCTGTGCGAGGTGTTTGGTTTCTTTTTCTTATTTTTTTGTGATGGCCAGAAACAATACAGGCAGTTAGTGAGGTTGTTGTTGTTGTGGCTGTAAGAAGGAAAATAAAATGGACGGTCCTGCTACTGGCTCTGTAGCTGAGCCACCTCCGCTGCCTCGTGCAGACAGAAGAGAAAATAGAGAAGAAAGAAAAGGAAGAGAGAGAGAAAGACGCGCGCCGCAACAACAGCCGTCGTCCACCACCTAAGCAGTGGCGGGTGCAATGACGGCATACAACAGAAACATTCGGTGACAGCCTAGCACCCGCCGCAAGCGGCGGTGACCTACCTGCCCCAAACCTATCAGGGGAGTACCAGTTAGTGAGGGCCCAGCAGGAGTGGTGCAGTGGTAAGACACCCGACTACAGTGCCCGGAGCACCCGGGTTCAATCTTGACTTCGGCGGCTGCGTTTCGATGGAGGCGAAACGAAGAGACGTCCGTGTGCTGTAGGATGTTGTTGTTGTGGCTGTAGGAAGAAGGAAAAAAATTACCGACGATCACGTTACTTCCTAATGCGAAATTTGAGCGCAGCAAATAAGCTGTTTCACCTTTTCGATAGATTGAGGCAAAGAAATCGAGCAACACATGTATGCGCTATCACAGAATTTTTTTCTCTGGCAGGTCGTTTATATAATCATTTCCTGCCTTAGTGAGTGTATGTTACCTTTAGGTTGCGTTCAGACACCCCTCTCGGTAACAATTGCCGTTTAACCCGCTCAGAGGCAACCAGTGATGAGAAAGAATTTGTGGGACCCTACCGTTGAGGAGACGGAATTACGCGCCTGCTACTGGCTCTGTAGCTGAGCCACCTCCGCTGCCTCCTGCGGACAGAAGAGAAAATAGACAAGAAAGAAAAGAAGAGGGAGAGAAAGACGCGCGCCGCAACAGCCGTCATCCACCACCACCGATGCGGTGGCGGGTGCAATGACGGCCTACAACAAATAAAAATCAGTGGCTGCCTAGCACCCGCCGCAAGCGGCGTTGACCTACCGTCCCAGCCTCGTAGGGCCAGAACTGCCACCGGCTTACCGTCCAAACGCACACTCGTCAAGGAAAGTGTGGCAGATATTGCGCCTTTTCCCCAGAAGTCTCATCTTGTCTAGCGTTCCTGGCGTCTGCAAACCCACATTTGAAAGCGCGCCAAGAAACGCAACGCGACAGCCGCCGCAAATTTCGGTGGCAGTCTAGCTACCAGACTGGGAACAGCCACCTTTCACAGAGCGCACGGGTAGTGGTTATTTATTGTATATACAAAAGGAAAGAAAAGATGTTTGCCAGCCCCGGTACCTGCTATCTGATATCTGAAGCACCTGAACTGGGGCGGCGGAAATAAAGTGATAGCAAGGAAAAGGTAGAGGTAGTAAAAGAGGTGAGCGATAGGGAGAAAGAAAAGGGAAGGTAAAAATAAAAAAAAAATGTATACACTATGGTACAGTATACAGTAGTTTGCTTGAGGCCCACCCGCAAATGTCTTAGGTCACTGAGCACTCGGCACATCGGCCAGGCCTCCGCATTAGCTCTGCGTCCAGGCAACTGTTCACTACGCACGCACTTTCACACTGTACAAAACACTGACGTTCAAGTGTGGCATTGCAGATAACAGGGACGCATCCCGTCTCAGCCAATCAGAACGCATCCCGCCCGGCCAATCAGAACGCTTTAAAAGCGGGACACACTTTGTCCACGACAGCATGAGCCATTAAAAGCTAACACCTTAAAAGACAGACTGGAGTAAAATAGTCCACACAGAGACGCAGAGTGCCTGCACGTGTTTGGAGTTGGGTGCAGAGAGGAGAGGAAAGGCTGCGACGCGCACTGAGGGAGAATGAAAAAAATTAGAGGGTCTCTTAGATGCCTCTTAAGAGGAGAATAGCGAAAGCCTACCCTTCCTTTCATCTAATTTGCCTCCCTTCGTTAGCCTCTTATCGGCATTCGTTGCAGTGCTCCATATAATTGGTTTACAGGAAAGGAAAGGTGCAATATCTATGACACGCTCTCTGGTAAGTGTACACCATCGCTTCTGTCGCGTGGCGTTCCTTGGTGCGCGTTCAAGTGTGGCCTTGCAGATGGCAGGGACGCATCCCGCCCGGGCCAATCAGAACGCCGCATGCTGTCTACGACAGCATGAGCCATTAAAGACTGCCTGATATATTTATAGGAAGAGAAAGGCACGGTAACTGTCTCACTAGGTTTCTGTGGACACCTCAACCACGCCGTAAGGGAAGGGAGGAAGGTGGGAGTGAAAGTGGGAAGAGAGAAAGAGGAGCCGTAGTGGAGGGCTACGGAGTAATTTCGACCACCTGGGGATCTTTAACGTGCGCTGACATCGCACAGCACACGGACGCCTCTTCGTTTCACCTCCATCGAGACGCAGCCGCCGAGGTCGGGTTCGAACCCGGGTACTCCGGCACAGTAGTCGGGCGTCTTACCACTGCACCACCCCGGCGTGGCTCATTAAAGTATTTCGCCTTAAAAGCAAGCAAGAAGAAGAAAGCTAAGCAAGTAGGGAGGTAGTGAAGGGTAGCTGTTCCTGGCCCTACGGGGATGAGGCTGGTAGGTCAACGCCGCTTGCCGCGGGGCTAGCCTCCCACCAAATTTTTATCTGTTGTAGACCGTCATTGCACCCACCACAGCTTCAGTGGTAGACGAGGGCTGTTGCGGCGCGCATCTTTTATTGCGAAAGCAATGCTGCTTGCACTTTCTGCCATTGATGGTCGTGGCGCCTCCTCACACAGCTGCGCGCCACGTGACCGGGTGACGTCACGACAGACCGATAGACAGGGCCCCGGCTCGCGCCATCGATGGCGGAGGTGAGGTTTCACAAGAGGTGGAGCGGTGACGTCATGCCGTTGCCACGTGACCACGTGACGTCACGACAGACCGAGAGACGGGGACCCAGCTAGCGCCATCGATGGCGGAAGTGAGGCGTCATAGGTCGACTGCGCCGCTGCCGAGAGAAAGCGCTCGCTAGAGCGGGAGAAAACGGGGGGCTGCAGCTGCGCTCCTCCCTGGGACAGGTAGGTCACTGCCGCTTGTGGCGAGGGCTATGAAGCTATGATAATAGCTGACATTTTGCACAAACGCACGGCCTTAAAGAGATGCATCATCTCCAATTTGGTCTAAAAAAAGGTAATATTAAGAGCAATCCGATGAAAGGGCCACAGCAGGCTGAATATATATTACCTACTTTTAATCAGAAATACGCGCTTAAATTACCAGGAAATCAAGGTTTGTTTAGAAAAAAATATATAATCTGGAATCCGGTAAAAAGGTCCCCGGAAAAAACATCCCCGGAGTAAACGTCCCCGGAAAAAATGGTCCCGGAAGAAACATCCCCGGAAAAAAAGTCCCTATTTGCGAAATAGATAAATTGCGCACATGGGGAGATCGCGTTTTCCGCGCCGATCTGCAGTGATGTATGCTACAGCACTTCCCCTTGTCGGTTTGGAATCGACCGAACATCAAACTGATGCGGGGCGTTCATAACAAAAAAGAAATGATGGCAGTAATAACACAGTGACAGCGCCTCGTCTTCGCCTTATTTGCGGGGGAAATGCAAGCAGACCATCGGGTTTATTGAAACGGAAGCTTGGAGCGATGCTAACGAGTGACATTGGTCAACAACCGGTTCAGCCTCGGCTTGCCTTCCCCAATACAGCATCTCTATCACCACCGAAGTGCACAAGGATTCTAAACCATCATCAAAGGAAGCACAGCAAAGCAGCGATGGGGGCTAGTAGAACTTTGTCGCCAGAAGTTCTTCGAGGTAGTTCTAAAGAAGCTTTCTGTTTTTGGCTGTACCTCAAAACTACCACGCTCCCAGCCGTTTGAACCTTTCTCGCGAGCAGAATACCCGAACTAATTAGACCTGTATTAATGACTGGTGAATGAGCTGCAGGACCCTGAACAATAACGCAATATATAAAAAGTCAAATGGTTATTGAATTGCATTGCATTTAAATACGTCCGCCCAAAGGACCCAGGTACCAAATGATGATTACGTTTATGTCAAAGTCAAGAAAGAATGGAACAAAATGTGCATATGATGCGAAAGTAATTCCGGAAGAGTCAGTTCTAGATCGCATTTTTGCCTTGGGGACGTCTTTTCTTAGTGGCCGCTTTTTCAGAGGCCTTTTCTCCGGGGCCTTATCTTCCGGACACCTTTTTTACCTACACCCGTACAATTCATCGATTATCACACTAGACACTGATAAACTCTGGGTACGTGAAGCGGGACTAATAACGCAGGGCCTTAGCGCGAAGTAGAGGGAATTTATTGTCTTCCACACACATAGGTACTTGTATATACACACACGCACTGTGTAGTACATACATGGGAGGACAACGAAAGGTGCGATACTAGCAACAATCACATATTATTAGTTATTCCGTGTTCATCAATACATACAGAACACAAGCTCAAAAGGAATTACAATGAGAAACTTAATGACAGATGATTAAATCTTATATGGCAATACACTTCCTCATCATTCGAGGTACGTAACAAATGGGGGGGGGGGGGGGGGTAGTATGACAAAGCTGGAATAACAAGCCTGCCGTCCCGGACGACGAAGAAACGGATGTGCCAGCGCTGCAGAAACCGAGCCTCTCCATCTCTGTCTAGTTGATCAGAGAGATACATGCACAATAGAAGACTGATTTTAAGAGAACACCGATGGAAGCGGCACAGCTTATTTATAATGGCTTGCCTACTGCTACTCAGAAAAACGAACGCTAAAAGACCAGGGAAACAAGGCAATTTCCCTAAATTCCACGCTGCCATTGCAAAAAACTGATCACATTTAAGCAGCGTTTTCGTGCGTCAAAGTATGAGCTATAGATTTATTAAGCCAACTGTTATTCCTAATATTTCTAACATGGATAATGTTTCTCCATACGAAGAACCATTTAAGAAAAATTACAAGAGTTCAACGCTGCTGAACCAAATATTGAGCGAAAGCATTAGCTGCCGGTGACCGAGCATTCTCCTTTTTCCTCAGCTCACATATAAAGCCCCGCTTTAACCAAGCCGTATAAACGTGCCTTAGTGGCCTATAGGGGTGACGTGAATGCCAGGGTCCTAGCAGGCTGATTCTGACATAACCGTCCCATGTCAAACGAGAGACCCAAGTTGGAAGCTCCTGCCAGCCCATATCCTAGTGTCATGTGGAGTGTGACGTCACAGCGTCATGTGGTTAATACGTGGCTACCGTCCGCGCTACGCTGAAGGCTCGAAACCTAGAGGAGTATTGCTTTTGCAATAAAATTAGAAGGGCAATTAAGCTTTGCCTTATGGGTATACGCAAGACAGCCTTTACCCCCGCCTATACATTCCGCGAATTTTTAAGGCGAAAGCCTTTAATGGCTCATGCTGTCGTGGACAAAAATGTGTCCCGCTTTTGCGGCGGCTCTGATTGGCCGAGGCGAGATAAGGTCATAGAGGTCTCGACCAATCACAGAGCATCAGCACAGTATGCGTGAATGCGTGCCTTATACGGCCATATGGCAATCAATGATCAATTACTAATTAATGGTGGGTTAACTAATGAGTTAGTTACTAATTATTTATTGTATAAGTAAATTATTAATTATAATTTATTAATTATTTACTTATTAGTGCCAGTTGCGTAGAATGCGGCACCCCTCACTACTTTAGTCGTTAAAGTCCCACGTAATTTTTGACAATAAGGGACCAGCTGGCACGGAGTTTGGTAAAGTGTTAAACCACTTAAGTTGGTTTGGTTTCTGCGAAAGGAATTACACATCTGTTCCCCTTGTCGGTGAAAAATTTCATCAACGACCGCATTTTAATGGAAGCCAAACAAATTATCCCAGCTGTGCGAGGTGTTTGGTTTCTTTTTCTTATTTTTTGTGACGGCCAGAAACAATACAGGCAGTTAGTGAGGTTGTTGTTGTTGTTGTGGCTGTAAGAAGAAGGAAAATAAAATGGGCGGGCCTGCTACTAGCTCTGTAGCTGAGCCACCTCCGCTGCCTCGTGCAGACAGAAGAGAAAATAGAGAAGAAAGAAAAGGAAGAGGGAGAGGGAGAGAAAGACGCGCGCCGCAACAACAGCCGTCGTCCACCACCTAAGCAGTGGCGGGTGCAATGACGGCATACAACAGAAACATTCGGTGACAGCCTAGCCCCCGCCGCAAGCGGCGGTGACCTACCTGCCCCAACCCTATCAGGGGAGTACCATGTTAGTGAGGGCCCAGCAGGAGTGGTGCAGTGGTAAGACGCCCGACTACAGTGCCCGGAGCACCCGGGTTCAATCCTGACTTCGGCGGCTGCGTTTCGATGGAGGCGAAACGAAGAGACGTCCGTGTGCTGTAGGATGTTGTTGTTGTTGTGGCTGTAGGAAGAAGGAAAAAAATTACCGACGATTACGTTACTTTCTAATGCGAAATTTGAGCGCAGCAAATAAGCTGTTTCACCTTTTCGATCGAGCAACACATGTATGCGCTATCACAGAATTTTTTTCTCTGGCAGCAGCAGCAGCAGCAGCAGCAGCAGCAGCAGCAGCAGCAGCAGCAGCAGCAGCAGCAGCAGCAGCAGCAGCAGCAGCAGCAGCAGCAGCAGCAGCAGCAGCAGCAGCAGCAGCAGCAGCAGCAGCAGCAGCAGCAGCAGCAGCAGCAGCAGCAGCAGCAGCAGCAGCAGCAGCAGCAGCAGCAGCAGCAGCAGCAGCAGCAGCAGCAGCAGCAGCAGCAGCAGCAGCAGCAGCAGCAGCAGCAGCAGCAGCAGCAGCAGCAGCAGCAGCAGCAGCAGCAGCAGCAGCAGCAGCAGCAGCAGCAGCAGCAGCAGCAGCAGCAGCAGCAGCAGCAGCAGCAGCAGCAGCAGCAGCAGCAGCAGCAGCAGCAGCAGCAGCAGCAGCAGCAGCAGCAGCAGCAGCAGCAGCAGCAGCAGCAGCAGCAGCAGCAGCAGCAGCAGCAGCAGCAGCAGCAGCAGCAGCAGCAGCAGCAGCAGCAGCAGCAGCAGCAGCAGCAGCAGCAGCAGCAGCAGCAGCAGCAGCAGCAGCAGCAGCAGCAGCAGCAGCAGCAGCAGCAGCAGCAGCAGCAGCAGCAGCAGCAGCAGCAGCAGCAGCAGCAGCAGCAGCAGCAGCAGCAGCAGCAGCAGCAGCAGCAGCAGCAGCAGCAGCAGCAGCAGCAGCAGCAGCAGCAGCAGCAGCAGCAGCAGCAGCAGCAGCAGCAGCAGCAGCAGCAGCAGCAGCAGCAGCAGCAGCAGCAGCAGCAGCAGCAGCAGCAGCAGCAGCAGCAGCAGCAGCAGCAGCAGCAGCAGCAGCAGCAGCAGCAGCAGCAGCAGCAGCAGCAGCAGCAGCAGCAGCAGCAGCAGCAGCAGCAGCAGCAGCAGCAGCAGCAGCAGCAGCAGCAGCAGCAGCAGCAGCAGCAGCAGCAGCAGCAGCAGCAGCAGCAGCAGCAGCAGCAGCAGCAGCAGCAGCAGCAGCAGCAGCAGCAGCAGCAGCAGCAGCAGCAGCAGCAGCAGCAGCAGCAGCAGCAGCAGCAGCAGCAGCAGCAGCAGCAGCAGCAGCAGCAGCAGCAGCAGCAGCAGCAGCAGCAGCAGCAGCAGCAGCAGCAGCAGCAGCAGCAGCAGCAGCAGCAGCAGCAGCAGCAGCAGCAGCAGCAGCAGCAGCAGCAGCAGCAGCAGCAGCAGCAGCAGCAGCAGCAGCAGCAGCAGCAGCAGCAGCAGCAGCAGCAGCAGCAGCAGCAGCAGCAGCAGCAGCAGCAGCAGCAGCAGCAGCAGCAGCAGCAGCAGCAGCAGCAGCAGCAGCAGCAGCAGCAGCAGCAGCAGCAGCAGCAGCAGCAGCAGCAGCAGCAGCAGCAGCAGCAGCAGCAGCAGCAGCAGCAGCAGCAGCAGCAGCAGCAGCAGCAGCAGCAGCAGCAGCAGCAGCAGCAGCAGCAGCAGCAGCAGCAGCAGCAGCAGCAGCAGCAGCAGCAGCAGCAGCAGCAGCAGCAGCAGCAGCAGCAGCAGCAGCAGCAGCAGCAGCAGCAGCAGCAGCAGCAGCAGCAGCAGCAGCAGCAGCAGCAGCAGCAGCAGCAGCAGCAGCAGCAGCAGCAGCAGCAGCAGCAGCAGCAGCAGCAGCAGCAGCAGCAGCAGCAGCAGCAGCAGCAGCAGCAGCAGCAGCAGCAGCAGCAGCAGCAGCAGCAGCAGCAGCAGCAGCAGCAGCAGCAGCAGCAGCAGCAGCAGCAGCAGCAGCAGCAGCAGCAGCAGCAGCAGCAGCAGCAGCAGCAGCAGCAGCAGCAGCAGCAGCAGCAGCAGCAGCAGCAGCAGCAGCAGCAGCAGCAGCAGCAGCAGCAGCAGCAGCAGCAGCAGCAGCAGCAGCAGCAGCAGCAGCAGCAGCAGCAGCAGCAGCAGCAGCAGCAGCAGCAGCAGCAGCAGCAGCAGCAGCAGCAGCAGCAGCAGCAGACGGAGGACTTCCACCGGTCGTCTCGCTCATGGCTCAGAAAGAACTGGCAGATAATTTCGCAGTGGCGAACGGCAGCGGCAATTTCGGCTCGGGCGGTGCACATATACAGATCCGCCGCCGCCGATCTGGCTCTCTGATTGCCACCGCACAGGGGTTGCATTGGAGGAGGAGCGAAGAAAGGAATTAAGTTCGAGCCGGCGCTTTGACAACCGGAGACTCGCAGGAAGAGGGGGGAGGGGGGCGACGTGTACACCCAGCGGCAAACGATGGGGGCAGAAGAGCGCGCAGCAAGCGGACAACGCGATAAAGGGAGGAGGGAAGAGATAGCAGCGACTGACTGATGCTGCTGACGCCGATAGTGGGTCAACCCCAGCTGCGGAGTTGGTTTCAGGGACAACGCCGCCGATGCCGACGCGAACAATATGATATCCTCGCTTCCGCAGCGCCAAGAACCAGGTCTAGCCGTGGAAAGGTGGTCACGTATTCGTCGACGTGCCGGGGCCTACGTGAAATAACCGGCGCGTCGGCAACTGAAGAGCACCCTATCCGCCACACAGGAGCAAGGGGGGGGGGTACCCTCCCCTCCTCTTTCTGCATGGCGGCGACGGTGTTTTATGCAGTCACGTTATCTTGACTCTCTAGCGGCGTCAGCGGCATCCAGCGGTATCAGTCGGTCGCTGCTAGCGCTCGGAGGATGAAAGGGGGGCGGAGCTGGTTACGAGGCCGACGACGACGTCGATGCCGACGCGAAACCCAGGAACGGACGCCAAAGAACTGCGCTCTAAAAAAATCACGGGCCTGCTACTGGCTCCGTAGCTGAGCCAACTCTGCCGCCTCGTGCGGGCAGAAGAGAAAATAGAGAAGAAAGGAAAAAGAAGAGGGAGAAAAAGACGCGCGCCGCAACAACAGGCGTCTCCACCACCGGAGCAATGGCGGGTGCAATGACGGCCTGCAACAGATAAACTTCGGTGGCTGGCTAGCCCCCGCCGCAAGCGACATTGGCCTACCTTCCCAGCCCCGTAAGGCCAGGAACTGCCACCCTTCACCACCTCCCCCTTCATGTAAGCGCACGTTAAAGATCCCCAGGTGGTCGAAAATTACTCCGTAGCCCTCAACTACGCCTCCTTTTTTCTCTCTTTCCACTTGACCTCCTACCTTGCTCCCTTCCTTTACGCCGCGGTTCAGGTGTCCACGGAAACAAAGGTGACAGATACTGCGCCTTTCCCTTCCTGTAAAGCAATTTTTATAATTATATAATAATTAGCGATGTCGTAGTGAAGGGCTCTGAATCATTTCGACTACCTATCGATCCTTACCATGTACCGGCATCCACGGGCGCTTCCGTTCAGCGTCTATAAAAACGCCGCCGCGGCTGAGATTTGAACCGCGCGTATTTGGCTTCAGCAGTCGAGCGGCATGATTCCGTTTCAACTGTAGGGTTCTCTGAGCAGCGTCCCCTGGCCACAAATGCAGAAATTTTCTTTAAACGAAGAAGAGCGCAATTAAAGTCTGTTCTTCTCCTTGCTTCTGTGGTGAAATGGATTAACGGTGCGTTTACGAACGCCAAAACAGTGGTTCGAATCTACTTTTTTTTTTTTTTTAGCGCTAGGTTTCGAGCCATCGCGTAGCTCACGGCTGGTCGCCACAGTTGAACAGCTGCGAAGAAGAGGAAGGAGAATAAGATAAGAACAAGAAGAAGAAAGCTCGGTCACCGGCAGCTAATGCTTTCGCTCCACATTTGGTTCTGAATGATTGATTGATTGATTTATAGGAAGAAAAAGCGCGGTAACTGTCCACTTGTTTTCTGTGGACACCTCAACCGCACCGTAAGGGAAGGGAGGATTGAACCCTTCTCACTTATATGTGGGCTGGTAGCTTACGCTTTCACGTCGTACTCTTAAAGGATGAGCTTAAGTGTCATCATAATGTAGCACCTTACACTGATAGGGCGTGATAGGGGAATAATGCAGCAGGCAAAAGAAGCTTCCAGCGTTGCTATCGCAATTCAACGGTTGACCAGAGTTAAACCACAACTAATTTTTTTTCTTCTGCACTCGTTTATACTATTGACAACAATAAAAATAATTATCAACATATTTCAGTGGGGTGTGTTTCCTTTTAGGTTGCGTTATGTGATGGTTTTGCTTATAAACACCTGAAAAAGTGAAACCAGCAGTGCACTCCGACGACCTCTGGCGCTGCATGGTTACACACACACACACACACACACACACACACACACACACACACACACACACACACACACACACACACACACACACACACACACACACACACACACACACACACACACACACACACACACACACACGCACACGCACACGCACACGCACACGCACACACACACACACACACACACACACACACACACACACACACACACACACACACACACACACACACACACACACACACACAAAGAGAATTAAACCAAGACGTTCACAACCGCTCGCAAGTACTACTCAGCAGTAGCAAGGAGGCAACATCAAATGCTGGCGACACTGACATTATTTAATTCCGTAATTATTTCGGTATTGATTTCCTGCCTTCACTGGGTTTGCGTTACCTTTTGGTTGCGTTTAGACGCACTTCTGCACCGGAATACTCATTTAACTCACCGACCTATACAACCAGTGAGGAGGAAGAAGCTCCGGGACCCTACCGTTGAGATAGATAGATGGCTTTATTGAAAGGAACGGCAGAGAGGTTGGCCAGAATAATTAAAATCTGGCCTGCTACTCTGCACTGGGGAAGGGTAAGGGGAGAAGAAAGAAGATCATGATGGGTGAAGATGTGGGAGAAGGCATATGAAATATATATACAGACACGGCAGCTTACTTTACAAGCGCGAAACATGTCCGGTACCGTACAAAAAACGGCGAAGAGCCCGCCCTGCCTGGACACCCTTCTATTGGAAATAAAGCAGAAGAAAGGGACATGGGCAGGGCATGTAGTGCGAAGAGAAGATAACCGATTGTCGCTTAGGGTAACAAACTGGATTCCAAGGGAAGAGAAAGCGTAGCAGGGGGCGGCAGAAAGTTAGGTGGGCGGATGAGGTTAAGAAGTTCGCTGGGGTCAAGTGGATGAAGCTAGCACAGAACCGGGTTAATTGGAGAAATATGAGAGAGGCCTTCGCCCTGCAGTGGGTATAGTCAAGCTGCTGCTGCTGATGATGATGATGAAATGGATGCAGCTAGCACAGGACGAGGTTAATTGGAGGAATATGGGAGAGGCCTTCGCCATACAGTGGGTATAGTGCCGGTGGTGATTATGATGTTGGTGGTACAATAGGCTACATTTTCACGTCACATTGTTCAACCGTTTAGCCACATCAAAAAAAAAAAAATGGCTGCATCAACTGCGTCCCTGTCACTGCCACACCGAATTTTATAGCCACTTCATGCTTTAAAATGAATTCTGGAAGACATGCAATGCCAGTACTTTGGGTGCTCTAAGACCAACGGTCGGGTACCTGCAAATGGAGCCGATGCAGAATGTTTTTTGTCGAACACGGCGCATATGCGGAAAGCCGCAGTCTAGTCGGGAGAGGAGAAGCATCGTTTTTATTGCTGAGACATTCGATGTTACAGAAGCACATTGTAAAAATCTTTTTTTGCGATGCGTTGTTCCTGCGCTGTTTACAGTTTGATCATTTGACGAGATGCGGTGATTAGGCGTACAGAATTGTGTCAATGAAACGAACAAGGACGTTAGGCGCAATCTACCAAGTGAGGGTTTGTTCCAGAAGATAAGACTCAAGAAAACAAGCACACAATTGTCCGGCGATAAACATTACAAAAGCAATAAAACACCCAAAAATGCAGCGATGATGGTGAAAACGGAATAACTCCAACGACCAAAACCTCCAGAACAAGTGTGGTGTGTCAGTGAATTGGTTACTGAACCTACTACAAGCCTACCTTCAGTCCCGGTTTGTCGAATTTGAAGGGTCATTTCTTGCTCAAAGAGATAGAATTTGCATTAGGTCCTGCATTGCGCCTGTGTTGAGCGACTTGTACTTGGCTAGCGGTAACCGCACTCTGCAACCGAAACTTAATGAGCTCGGTGGCGCAAGGTCCTTCAGGTTCAGCCTTTTTCGAAAGTTTAGAGCCCAGAGGTTCTGCTTCTGAGCTTTGTAGTGGCGCTGATTTAGCATTAGTGGAGCGAAGGGCAAAACAGCTTAGCGTCAAGAGATTCCGAACACTGCATTACAAGCCGCACGAAATATCTAAAAGCAGACTTTTGACAGAGATAGTACGTCAACGATTTTCTGATTTGTTAGCGTTACGATATTTCCTCGGAAGACAAAACTGCAAGTATCTTGTCCCTTTTACGACTCGCGCACCTTGCGCTTCAGTTCACATCCGAGTGTCCTTCGGATCCATAGCTCCACATTTTGGATATAAGAATGATGTTTTCGAATAACCACACTTTTTGTTTTACAAGACTATAGCCCTTTCGGCCCTGGCATCGTCAATTTATCCCACAAATTAAAACGTAATTCTCACTTGTAAAACCGAAACTGAAACCAGTAATTTTTTTTTGTGGAATGTTCCTCCGAAAGCCCTATCGCCACTGCCAAAAGCAGCTGAGCATTTTGTGCAAGCTGACGCGAAGACGACGACGAAGTGTTTGCTCGTACCATGGCTCAGCAAAATCGTTCACGGCGCAAAAACCTGATTCTGTACAATATTCCTGACATTGATTCGTCTAAAAGCTACCAGGACTGAAAGTAAATACTACTTCACCACTGATATGCGCATCTAGATCACGAAACTGACCCTAATCAAATCGAGTGCGCCCATCAGCTTGGCCGGCATTCCAAGGATTGCATGAGCAATCATCATAAATGTCACTTCATCCAAAGCCAAAAAGAAAAAACATCCTTTTTTTTTTGTAGGAAGAAGCTTATTATTACAGATTATAGCATTAGCGAAGAGTTTGCACCTGCAGCCTATAACATTCCTAAACAGCTAGTTGCTTACGCATGGCCAAACCAAAAAATTTCGTTGTGCTTTAAAGCCTCACACATCGGTTCAAAAGGTTTCACTTCCGACGAGTCTCCACAAGCGTAAAAAAAATGATTAAATTGAATCAGCTTTCCAGCAACTTACAGCAAACATTTCGAAACTTGCACCGCAACCCACTCTTTCTTAGTGATTTTCGCTTAGGTCCGCAATTTCATTTCAAATCGCTATATTCTTTCTAACCTGCAGGGTCTTATCACCATCTAGCAATTTACTCTTCTTGATAGAAAAGCGGCTGTACTCTTTCATCTCTGACAGCGAGGCCCTCGCTGACTTAGCAAATCTTTGTCTTTTAAGCAGAGTCAGCAAATACAGGAGAAATAAAGGAGTACTCACTGCAACTACAGAGTAATTATCATTCACTTTCATTAACCATTCATCAGACAGCGCAATATTATATGTGCATATTATTTCACTCTTTAATACATTCAGTTCTTTTTGACGTTTGCTATACAAGCCCAACACTAACAATTAAGATTTTTCGTGTAAACTTAAAAACGAATTGAATGAAATAAGAACGAAGTACCCTAATGCCGCCTTTCTAGTATTTGAGGATTTACATTTTCCTACCATAAACTGAATCTAACTCCTGTAGCTAACAGCTAGGAACGCTTAAGAATTTCTCTATGTTTGCCTTGAAGAAAAGTGATTTTTTTTCTCTCTCTCTCTGAAAGGCGTCTCTGGACGCTGAAGGGGCACGGTTCTCAAGTGTTAGTATTCTTTTTTTATTATTATTATTGTGTGGGGTATTCTTGTCAGTCATATCCAGAGTCTTTTAATACACATTTAGGCAATGGGACCAAAACATCAGTTCGAATAAACAGGAATTTCGTGTGAAGCGAGTAGTAAACAACTATATTTCATTGTGTCAACACCACCACACCTTCTACTCCTGAGTATGACGCTATGCTTCTTAAAATCCTGCTTCTGTTCAACTGTCCTCGTAGTTTGAACGAAGCTGTCCCCGAGCCTCTACTCGACGGTCGCACTGTAAATGAGCCAGAAAAGAGGCAAAGGGGAGTTCAAGACAATGGCAAACGAGCTTCTCGAGAACAAAGGAACAGAACTGGGGACAAGATGCACAGAATTCGTTCCAGGCGAACCTTGTCGGCGCAGGATTCGCCGCGTTCATCATCCCCGCGACAAGTGCTCCGTTAGTTTTCCTTCCACTTTTTAACTGCTCCTCACTCTAGCGGAACGGAGCTATGGACAAGACGAAGCTGCGGCCCTGAACGCAGTCAGGGGGCCACGGCTCCCTTCCCCACTATCTCTTTTCAAGTCTTTTAATATTCTTCAGCGCGTCCCCGGAACATCTCTCTTCTTTTCTTGGCTTGCTCCTCACTACGGTTCCCCGCTTACGGTGCACACACACACTCGTAAGTAGGCAGTGAGCATGGGCTGACTTGCTTGGCGGGCGGGAGAGATGCCTTGAAGCCCCGCGCGCTGCTCTGGCATATGCTCCCACCAATGGTCTACATCAGCGCCCTCGGCCGCCATTCTTTTCCCGGTCGCAAACATAAAAAAAAGCGCGGAGAAAGGGGGCCGCCCGCCGCATCTCGCATTCTCACCCCTTCTGCCTCCTTCTTTCTGCGCACTTCCTATCACTCGCACCCTCACCTAGCTTTCTTTCTGTTTTTGAAAACTTTCCTCCTCACTCAACAATCCTCCTTTCCACTTCGTTCTTTGGCGCGCAGCCGCGCGCGCTGCGTACGCCAAGGCCCCCCAACCCTGGCACCCAGCGACCACAGCCGGAGAAAGATTCGCGCTCTTGTGTTTTGGTTTGCTTGTGCCCGAAGGAGGTGAGATTTCCCGCCAGGCGTCGACGGCCCCGTACTACGTACGTACCGCCCCGGTAAGTGAGCCAGTCGAGTCACGCCTTATCTTCTCGGCTACTGCGAACAGCGAGAGAGGGTTATGGCCTTTTGGTGTCGAACTGTGCACCTGTTGACAGTTTCGGTTCGCCCTGCTGACGACTCAGTTTCGGTTACCGGTCGCCCGCAACCTGACGGGATGAACGGTGCAGCAAATTTCGTTTCGTTATGTTTATAAGGGTGGAAGCCACCGGGATGTATAATTCGTTTTTGTTATGTATACAACGGGAGCACGATGCCGGAACGTTAAACATGCCAGGGACAGACGTGACAATGCTGTGCTAACTATTTTGTCGTTCTTCACTGCTGTTTGGTGCTCGTAATGTACAGGTGCGAACATAAGTAAACGGAGCACGCTTTTCGGTTCAAATTAAAATCACGCGTTCTGTACTGGTCATATGAAAACAATATTTGTACAAGTGAAAGGGAGCTGGCGTCTATTACCGGTTCTCAGATACCACGACTGCCAGTTTTAAATATGCAACGCATGAAACATTTTAGAAGGAAAATTTGTGCTCCGTTTACTTTTGTATGCACCGGTACAGTCACTAGCTGGAATAGCACCGATTAGTGCTTTCAAGTTTGAAACTTTTTGCACCTGCGTTTAATGAGATTCCTACCCTAGGTAAGCGACATAGTATGCCATTACGGAAAAATCTCTTCTCTGAAGGTAAAGTTGGCAGTGGATTCTTAGACACGCAAGGAACATGTTATTCGGGAGAATATGTTCCCTAGAGTGTCATCTCTAGTCATGTTAGCCGCATGAAGCCATGCGCTTCGGTTCTGTGTTGTTTCGTCATGTTGTAATGCAAGTTACCATTGTCCACATGCGATCATGCTTATTTATACTGTGAGGGGGGGGGGGGGGTGCAATTAGGATGCAGTACAATATATGTGTTTTTACTTGCTAAGAACCGAAACGAGGGGCAGAATATTCGGCTTAGGTGTTTGATTCCTGGTAATTGTTGGGTTTTTACTTTTTTTTTATGTGTATTTCTCCGAGTGCTGCTCTCCTAATCCAGCGACCTCAAAATGGGAACGCTGAAGCGAAAGGGCAGCACTTTTGTTCGTTTCTTAACTCATTTGATTACTCTCGCGTGCGTGCGTGCGTGTGTGTTGGTTGGTTGGTCCATAGGAAGGGAAAGGCGCAGTATCTGTCACACTTGCTCTGTGGACACCTGAACCGCGCCGTAAGGGAAGGGATGAAGGTGGGAGTGAAAGTGGATAGAGAGAAAGGGGGGTCGTAGTGGAGGGCTACGGAGTAATTTCGACCACCTGGGGATCTTTAACGTGCGCTGACATCGCACAGCACACGGACGCCACTTCGTTTCGCCTCCATCGAAACGCAGCCGCCGAGGCCGGGATTCGATCCCGGGAACTCTGGCACAGTAGTCGGGCGTCTTACCACTGCACCACCCCGGCGGGGCTGTGTGTGTGTCCCTCTAGACGATTGCGGATTGCTAGCGCGTCCATGTCGAAATGGGACACATCCTAGCTGGTCACTTAGGCAAGCCTGGGAACGAGAAATATGTAATTTGTTAGCGTTTGTAAGCTGAGTTGCAACTGGGCGGTCTCAATAGCCGCTGTTGTCAACGTATCAAGAAACACGCCTTCTGTGCTTTTCTGTTTTCAATTCCCTGCGCACGCGAGTCAAAGGGTTGCCTTATAAAAGAGTTCAAGCTGAACCGCCTTGTATTATTACTGCTTTGCTTCATCATTCGTTCGGAGTATTCCCGACACTTGATCAAGAATTAGGCAATGTTTTTTCTCAAAGCATGTCACCACGAGCTAGCGTTGATGAAACGGTTGAGCCAAACGATTTGTATCCCTACCGCACCACATTATTACTTTTTTGCTGTTGTTGCTTAAAGTGTCTGTTCTCGCACTTGCCAAATGAGAAAAAAAAGAACGCCTTCCGGGGTCTTATTGTGACCCCGAGCTTCTAAAGCGTACTTCGGGGTGGTAGGAAAATTCAACTTGTACGTTACGTATAGAACGCCGCGGTTGTGCAGCGGTTAAGGCATCGACTTTTGCGCCCAAGGATGCGGCTTCGAATCCCGGCCGCAGCGGCTGCTTTTCAATACAGGCGGAAAGCAAGGTGTCCGAGTGCTGTGCGATGTCAGTGTACGTTAAGCACCCCAGACGGTCGAAACTTCCGGAGCCCTCCACTACGGCGTCTCTCATAGCCTGAGTCGCTTTGGGACGTTAAACCCATAAACCAAACCAAACATCACGTATATTACTCAACACTAAAACCTTCTGAGCCTGCATGCTGCCGCACTGCACTCAAACTTTCAACAGCAAAATTTCTGCGTCGTTTCCCATTCGTTTATTGGGCGGTTATCGCATTCCGTCTGTCTGGCATGCAGTGCGCACGTTTCCATCGCACTGATTTTCCGGCGTGCAATCGTCTGAGCGGTGGCCTCAAGACTTGATGAGATTTTTTATATCGGTTGTGGGGTCAAACAGAGTGTATTTGACATCCCCGCGTGCAGATACTACATGCGTTGCCAGTTGTAATGTTTACAATCTCCTCACCCTCTGAGATAAGGCTTAGAGAAGATCCATATGTAATAACACATTTGCTATTTGTGAAATTCCGCGTACTTAAATCGCTCAACAAGTAGTGTCAGTTTCCAAAAGATAACTGCTAGAACACGATGAAAAGCAATCTGGTTCTTTTTATAGGCTCCCTGAACATCTAACTTTAGGGCGATGTGCGCGCCAAAAGCGGCAGCGTCGTCATCTAGAGTGGGAATGCACCCCTACGAAGACATGCAAACAGAAGTCTTCAACGCTTTTGTTTATGATTGCTTGCTTGATTGGCTTATGAGATTTAACATCGCAAAGCTACTCAGTTAGGCTATGAGAGATGCCGTAGGGGAGGGCTCGGGAAATATGAGCCACCTGGAGTTCTTTAAGATGCAATGACATCGCACAACACACGGGAACCGTGATTTTCGTCTCCATTGAAAAGCGGCTGCCGCCGGCCCGGATTTGACCCCTCATCTTTAGGGACAGAAGTAGAGCGCCCTAAGCACTGCAATACCACGGCGGGCCATTTTTATGATTGCACAGGGAAAGTACAATGTCGGCCGTTCATGAAGAAAAGCACAGTATATATACTCTAAAACATACTGCAAAAGTTATGAAACCTCATTTCGAAGCCGATGTATGTTTTAAAACACCGCGATATCTGCATTGCTGGGCCACTGGCACCGTTCTGGAGCGTGACTCATAGAGACAAAACGTTCACTTTTTCACGTTTTACCGTGTAGGCAGCCATTCGTTCACATTTTGCGTGTAGACTTTGAAGATCACTGTGAGAAAATATGCGCAGGCAGCTATATCTTTAAAACAGCCTGATAAGTGTGTGCTATGGAGCAAGACATACCTGTAACGGATGTTCTATCAGCTAGTGTTTCTGGGAATGGCAAAGACTTCCCCCTGGAGTCCAATATGCTGTTACGTGGGCTCCTCTGGTTCATGGTACGCTCGTTGAACATGGGCAGTCCAGATTTTCTACGCGAAAGGCAGCTCTTGAACGGCATGACAAACGAACGAAAATAAATTGCGCACCGTATCAGACGACGGCGCAGACGGTACCACCGGCCGCTCAGGTTGCTCGCGGGCAGACGGCGGAAGCGGCCATAGGAAGCGGCCGAGTTGACGTCTGCGCCGTCGTCTGCACGGTGCGAGCCACCCACCACAAGCAACGGCCGCGTATCGTCTGCAAAGGTGCGCAGTTTGTCTTTGTCATGCCGTTTGAGAGCTGCTTTCCGCGTTGAGCGTATAGGCTCCCCAGTTTTAACTACCGTGCTATGAAGCAGTGTACTGCATCTAACAGTGTTGGACTCCAGGGGAAGGTTGCGCGATTTGGAAACACCATCTGGCAGAGCGCCCGTCAGGGGTATGCCTGGCTTTGCAACATACACTTTCAGTACCGTTTGCAAAATATAGATTATAAACGTCATTACACACCTTGTGACAGTGCTTTTCAAAGCATTTACTAACTGTGAACGGCTGCTTATATGAGTACACAATGAAACGAGGAAATGAAATTGTTCGGAAAATTTTGTTTGAATGAGAATCTGTATGCATTGCGCTCCTGTCCAATGCAGGCCGCCGGGTGACTACCACGCGCACGTATCGCTGTTAAAAAAAAATACAACGCCACCGAAATGAGGCTTCGTAATTTTTTCCATGTTTTAAGGTATACTGGTCGTTTCTAAGGGCCGATATCCTACTTGTGCTGTGAGGTAAGAAAAATGATCTTATGGCTTTTATGTACATGTATTCCTATGGGGCGCTTTCCCACTCTGGGCGCAGAAGTGGCCTCCAGGGGCGCTGAACGCAGCGCCGACCGTTGCGCGCAGCCATTACGGGGAGAAACAAACAAAAAAAAAAAAAAAAAAAACATAAGAAAAAAAAACCTGCACACACAAATTTTCTTTAAAATATATGATCTCTCACTGTTCAGGGAGCCACATGTTACACGAATCAGTGATTATTCAGAATCGGCGCTCGCCGTGTCCGAAGTCCATCTCCTTGAGACTTGGAGCCTGTTACTTTCCACTGGTTGTCAATTTTCAATATAGGGGGTATTCACGTGACGTCACAGCTGACGTCAGTATGCAGTCGACGCCATATTTGCGTCCTGTTCTGACTAGCACTAGTACGGGGCGGCGGTTAGCTTAGCTGTTCGCGCGCGTTCGTTTGCTCTGCCACTCTGCCTCATGTCAGCACCGTTGTTATGAAAACTCAGTCGGTATTATGAGTGACAGTTTGATTTATCGGCAAAGTGCGCGCGATGCGGACAGAGACCTGTACGAAACAAAACTGTGGTATCGACCCGTGTGCAGTCGATATGCGCAACTGCGCGGTAAGCGTCGGCCTGTGTCCACGCATAAATATGTGCTACATTCATATGCCTTGTCCTACGGACGAGCTTCGTCACAAGAACCCAATCGCAAGCCTACTGACCACTCGAAGAACGCAACTACGGTACAAGCGGCTGGGTTAAGAGCCGCGGTTGAAGCAGACGAACTCGCTCTTTGTGCAATTACGTGCGTGCCGTCCAACGTTTACACCAACTAAACCGCTGAGCGTTTGTAGCTGATATTCTGCATAGAAATGGCATTTGGTAGTCAGTATCTTTTATACTAAACTTGTTTCGTGTACTTGCCTCAATCGATCAGAAGAAGTCACATGTTTGCATCGTCTGTGGCGGTAAGGAAGCAAAAGAAACCGCTGCCACAGGCCACAGCGATGACACCGGTGGCGCCACCTCGTTGCCTTACGGGCTCGAAATAACTTTTTGCAACAAAACTCTTTAAATACAGCGCAGTTTTGGCCAAGCTAAGCTTGATTTGTTATTAGAGATAAATAAGTTTGTAAAGTTCTTCAAACCTTCTGCAAAACAACTTTGCCCGCCTACGTTCCTTCGCCGAATCTGCATGCGGTCTGCTTTGATTAGCAGCCGACACAGACGATGCGAACATCCGACTTCTTTTGATCGAATGAGGCAAGTACGACAAACACAAAGTTTAGCGAGCCCTCTATGAAGGATTTTATTGCAGCAAAACACGACGAGGAGGTGTTGGCGGCGCGCTGCATGCATGCGCATGACTGGAAGCGATACCGCGCTGCTCTTTTAGCGGGAATGTGTCTTCCGAGTGCGTAAAGGACAGTCGTGCACGGATAGTGACAAGAGCTCCTGGCTGCTAAGGCACATCCGGAAGATTCCAGTCCAGCCCATTTTGACATACATTTCTCATATTCTATGATACTTGTGCGGTTGAGCCGTGCCAGCCATACGTGACGTCGCGTCTCGGTGAGGTATCTCGTTCGAGTGGAGTTGTTCGTGTGTACTTCCGGAACCTTAAAATGCCGAGGTCGTTCGCGCAGCTCTTCAGCTTCCGTTGTTTACACTGTGCACGCATCTATTACAGTCTACGATAGCTCAGTAAACAACATATAGCTGCGGATGCCACTGCTTGTAGAACCGCACGACAGCACTTGATACGTACGTTCGCCCTGTTTGTTCCGTGGACACAAAAATGGCCGACTGTGCCTCAATTACCCACAATGCAGCGCGTCACTGAATACCCCCTATACTGTAGATTTCTGCTACTGCCCCCTTTGTGACTCTTTACGTCGTGAATTTTGATTACTTTTTTATTCTTACATTTTACAGGGTGTCTCGTATCTCATCATATGAGATATCACTATATCTCATACATATAGATATAGTGATGGCCTGCAATTAAAAGGAGACACGGGTGATTTTCATAAATTGCCAGTTTCTCAGGGATTAAATTCCCCTGATGTTCGACTCTGGACAATCAGTTTATCAACAGAATTTACCACCTTTGACGGGCATCAAGCCCACTTTACGAGGGCGATTTTGCACTTCGCTTAATAATGTTTTTTAACTCGACCGTGACGGTTGCAATTGGACTCGCGAAGATCTGTTTTGCAATCGAAAGACATAGCCATCCACCACAGCGGGTTTAGGAAAGGAAACAAGAAATCCGTGTTTCAGGTTCACTCGATTTTCGAGAGCAATCCTTCATACAGGGGGGAGACATGGCCAAGTGGTAACGCGGAAACGAGTCAGTAAACTTTGAGCTTTTTGTAGCAGACCTGAATGCGGTGGGTAATTTGTACTGTCACGGCGATCGGGTCACGACGGAAGCTGTGGAAGCGGCTGTGATTGCGCAAACTATACCTCCAGCTATGTAAACGTGAGGCTTCCGTTATATTAATCGAGCTAAAATCCAGAACGTTTAACCTCACTAGAGCGCTAGCTCACAAACATATAATAGCTGTAATATATTTCTTGTATTTCTTAGAAAAAGGGTGCCATATAATTTCAGGGGACGGCTTAAAAGTAATGCACCGAATTGTATCCTCGATTATTGTTTATTCAAAATTTATTAAAGTCACGAAGAGTCTACAGCAGCGTATCTCCAGGGCCTACATTAAATTTTATCTTAGCGACCCGAAAAGTTGTAAATCATATACTGTGCCAACTCAGTACTCTAATGAGGCTGGGTCAATAGAGGGAAGCAGATTTTGGCACTCGCTTTCTTTTTTTAGTTTCCTGGCCGGTGCGAGGGCGATTGTTGTCGCCTACGCTGGTGCATGAGACGTGGCTACACACACACAAAAAAAAAAAAAGGCTAGTACAAAGAAGTCATGCATGCCTGTTCGTCATTGACTCAAAGCTTTGCATTTTGACGGAGATTTTACAGGTCTACCAGATATGCAGCTGTATTATTCGTGAATATCATCAATTTTGGTGAAACAGTGAGAGAAATTTGAGAATTAGTTTTTCGGCGTGTCCCTCCCGTTTTTGGCGGCCAAGAAACATTGTCTTCGTATATCTGTTGTCCTTAGACAAAGAAAGTCTTCGTAGCGTAAAACCACAGCCCACTTGTCTTGTTTAGCAAGCTTGTCTACATGCTTGAAAAAAAAAAAAAAAAAAAAAGGAAACAAGAAAAGTGTTCCTTCGTAAGCAGTCAGTCAGTGACTCAACAAATTAGTCATCCAGTCATTCATTCACTGATCATGACTCAGAGGGAATACAGAGCGAAATGAAAAAAAAAAAGCAGGCTAAATTGCGTTTATGTATTTCGGGCCTTCATATCTCCACGATTCAGCTCAGAAATGTCCTCGCAGCCTGCTCGAAGGAAAAACGACTCGCAGAGAAGCAATACGACTCGCATCCTTTGTTGCACTCGGCTATATTTTCTTTTTCTTTTTTTACTTTTCTCTCGCGTGAGCCCAGTTTAGGCGTATCAAGTTCGCCGAGTGTAAAGCACCCCTGAAAGATACAGCTCGACAGACGTCCCCGTGTGCGCTTGACCTTTGCAGGGAGGAACGTGAACCTCTTGATCCCGATACGAGAGTCCCAGTGACCGCCACAAGATGTACGCACGCCGACTTAGCCTCTGCACGATACGCGATGCCCGGGCAGACGAACGCTGTGCTTGAAGCTCTGATGGCCTCTTGCTGCATTGTCCTCGTGGGTTTTTCGCGCTGAGTAGACGTTGACAGACAAGAAACGCGAAGCAGAGCAAAGCACAAGTGGCCACAAAAAGAGAAGACCTTCAAAAGGATTCAATAGGCCGACAAACGCCTGTGACACCGCAAATATTTACTGTAATTTCACAATGAACATACACCACGTTTTTAAGGCGAAAGCCTTTAATGGTTCATGCTGTTGGTGACAAAATGTGTCCCGCTTTTGAGGCGGCTCTGATTGGCCGAGGCAGGATGACGTCATAGAGGTCTCGACCAATCACACAGCACCAGCGCAGTTTGCGCGAATGCGTGCCTTATATGGCCATAAGTCAATCAATGATAAATTACTATTTATTAACTAATTAATGTATTATTCATTAATTAATGAATAAATAGGCAATTGGTTATTTAATGCCCCATCAATTAAGTAATTATTCAATTGCCTACTTAATGGCTAAATAAACAATTAAATAATTGCTGATTAGTGCCAGTTGCGTAGCAGAATGCGGCACTCAGGCTTTCGCCTTTCACTACTGTAGTCGCTAAAGTCCCTTGTAATTTTTTTATTGTAACTTCGCAATGAACATACACCACGTTTTTTACTTCAAGAGGGCTTGCGTACAAAACCGATGCTCCCTCGGCTGCAAAATCCTATCTGATTTGGCTATCTCTGCTGTACTGAAAGGATTTGTCCCATACAGGAAGGTTGCGATGGTCAAATGAATCAAATTGGCATAGAACTTATATAATTGAAGAGGCCTTTGGCTTGTAGTGGGTACAGCCAGGCTCATGATGATGATTACTGCCATTAAGATGGCGCTTAAGCCGCGTTACATCACGCAGACACACCTTGTGATGTGTGCGTGTGCGTGCGTGCGTGTGTGTGTGTGTGTGTGTGTGTGTGTGTGTGTGTGTGTGTGTGTGTGTGTGTGTGTGTGTGTGTGTGTGTGTGTGTGTGTGTGTGTGTGTGTGTGTGTGTGTGTGTGTGTGTGTGTGTGTGTGTGTGTGTGTGTGTGTGTGTGTGTGTGTGTGTGTGTGTGTGCGTGCGTGCGTGCGTGTGTGTTTGCGTAATGTGCTAAACTGAATACAGGCGTACTAAATGAAATACGGTTGCTGCTGCCCCTAAACAGACAGCGTCTGGAAGAGGAGGAGGTCGGCGTTGCTTCCTTCTTGGAAGCGCAGCCGGCATTCTTGAAACAACACTCTGTTACCGCCTGTGATTGACTCGTCCCGTCAGCGCCCCCTTCTTCTTACCACCACTTTGTTCGCGTTGCCTTGAGCTGCATACAGATCGCGGCTGACCCGTCTTGCTGACGCTACAGTTCTCTTCCCAGCGAGCTCTTCTCATCAGTCCGGTGCGGTTGATAGATGCATACTTAGCTGCTGAGCTCATCAATCAATGTTCCGATGATGGGCAGTCCCGTACGGTGCGAGATTAGCCGGCGAAGGAAATATTTTGCATCGATAAATTTTCCCCTCAGCAAACTTTCTAGTCACCGATGACGGTATTGTGTCTGTGCGTGATTAATTTTTGTTTACTGTTTACATATCTACTTTATTTTCAAGTACCGGTTTGTATGGCGGAGAGTGGAAAGATTAAAAAAATTGTGCAGAGGAGCTAGTGCAAAGTATAATAATTATCCATAAGAGACGATGCGAATAATCTCGCAAAAGTCTTACAAAAACTGGCAAAACAAAAAAGTAGAAAAGCGATAAAAAAAAGAACTTCAGGGAGAATGTCATGATTCAAAATGTCATAAAAAGATTCCTGAATCTAAATAATTTACGGCCTAATATGCTGATTAACCATGCTGATAGTAATTCACGATATGTTGTTGTTGTTGTTGTTTTTTCAGAATAAATGAGTCGAAACGTGTGATAGTCGTACAGTAAGACATGTGAATTTACTGAAAAAGCATTGTTCGCTAGAAAGTCATCAGGCCTCTCATTATCAAATTAAACTTTTTCACTTGTATATGCAAACGCTATAAAAAGAATAACCTCGGGCACTTTTACGCGTCCTGAAAACTTTGATGGTCTAATACTGAACAAATAAAACATACCTTCGCGTCTGCATTTTTCCAGCAAAATACCAACATTTGCCAGCCAGCATCACAATTTGGTTAGCGCTTGCTGAAATCTGTGAAATCAGTAGTCCTCAAGTAGGAGCAATTAATATCTCGTTCATTTTATGGAGCTTGGACGATTTTATATGGAACACAAATAAGGAGCTCATAAAACTTGACCGCCTGGTGAAAGTAAAAAAAGGAAAAAAATATTTGTATTCGGCTACTGCCTCAATCTTTTCCCCCTCAACATTGCTCAGGAAGTGACGGACAAGTTCTTAAATGCAAGCTGGAAGTTAAACTTAAAGCAACATATTCGCGCTTCCTTTTATTAAGGCAGAAGCCTTTCTTGGCTCATGAGCGGCGTCCACAGGAACGTCTCAAACGAGACAGATCTATAGCCAATCCAACAGTAGCTACATACTAAGCTAACATTGGTTATATTGGGTAAAGTGTCTAAACATTGGCTATTAAATAGTCAAAAGCCGGATGGGAATCCGGAAAGATAGAAGGTCAATCCAGAAGTCTAGAATCTAATCCACTAGCCACTTAACAAGCCAATAATGAATTCAATGGTTACAGTAAAATATGATAGAAATTATAGAAATAAATTCGATAAAACACTTTAAATATGATAAAGATGTACATTATGAAGTATTAAAAATAAATAAAAAAGAATAAAGGTCGAATAAAATAGAATTAAAATGCTTTCGCCTTACTGCATCTTAGCAGCCTTAAGTGCCCTCTAGAATGTTTGCCACACAGCTTGACTCCAATAAGTCCAGCTTTCTGGAAAATATTTTAGTCACGATGTAATAATAATAATAATAATAATAATAATAATAATAATAATAATAATAATAATAATAATAATAATAATAATAATAATAATAATAACATCAATTTCTGCCAACTGGGCCTTTTTCACTTACACTGTGAATCCCCACATCTGATACCACACAGCACACGGGCGGGTAGGTTTTCGCCCCCATCGAAAAACGGCCGCCGGGGCCGGGATTTGATCCCGCAACCTTGGGCACAATAATCGAGAGCCTTAACCACTGCGCCACCCTGGCGGGGCACATTAGGGAAATGAAAGCAGAAGTCTCAAATTTCGGTGGACACCTGAACCGTGCCGTATGAGAAAGGAGGCAGGTGGGAGTCAAGGAAGAAAGAAATATGTGCTGTAAGGAAGACCTTGCAAGTACTTCCGAGCACCTGTGGTTCTTTAACGTCCCAGCGACTAATCACGTCACAGCACATGTACGTACGGAGGAGTGAATGTACCGCTGCGCGAGCGAACGCGAAAGGCGGCTCAGTGCAGCGTTTCTGCCAATATATTTGACGAGATGAGGCAGTTACGAACGCTCTGACTCTGCGGCCTTCTTTTCATGGCTACGAAAAAGCTGTCGTTGAATATAATTTACCGCAGAAGGAGTTCCTCACTCAGGTGTCGCTACAAAGAAAAAAAGCCAGCTCCGGTCATTCACACCACTCGCGTCAGCGAACAGAAAGTATACACAGCGCACTGTATACACTCGTCAGGGTTTCGAGGCACGTCACGTCTCGGCTTCGCTTCAACGTGACACGCCTCTAACAGCGGGTCCCGCGTTCTTCTTCGTGACCCGCTATTTTCCTTTCTTCGAAGGACGGCCTTCAGTCATTTCCACTTCCGTTGCGTGTCCCCAAGTCGGCGCAGCAAGTATATAATGAGCGACGAGAGCGGCTCAAGGAGGTCGGCGCGTCGTGCAAAGGATCCGTTTCACGCGCTGCTGCTCGTAATTGGCTTTACGAGGACTCCCCCCAGCGAACAAGCCCCGTCATTTGGGTTCCTATGGAGCTCCCAGGCTCAGCAGTGTCCTCCTCCGAATGCTAATTAGAAGTCGCCTCTGGCCGTAGGGGGTCGCTCGTGTCTGTGTTCTCAAGAAACCCGCGCGTCTGCACGAGAGACTCTTTAACGGGATTCCAAATAACGTTTCCCTGTAGAGCGAGACTTCTAGGGCGTGACTGCTTAGTAAATTAAGTCTGGCGTAGGTTATTCTAGGTTTTGACCAAGATGGAAGTGAGCAAATAAAGGTGGCTTTCCTAGGCACTTTCTGGCGCCTCAAGCAAACTACTGTATACTGTACCATAGTGTATATATTTCTTTTATTTTTACCTACCCTTTTCTTTCTCCCTATCGCTCACCTTTTTGATTTCCTCTACCTCTTCCTCGCTATCCCTTTCAATCAATCAGTCAATCATTTATTTCAATAAAATATACAAATTGCAAAAAATGTTGGGCCAATAGCCGAAGCTAGTTTAGGCCCATACATACATACATACATACATACATACATACATACATACATACATACATACATACATACATACATACATACATACATACATACATACATACATACATACATACATACATGCATGCATGCATGCATGCATGCATGCATACATACATACATACATACATACATACATACATACATACATACATACATACATACATACATACATACATACATACATACATACATACATACATACATACATACATACATACATACATACATACATACATACATACATACATACATACATACATACATACATACATACATACATACATACATACATACATACATACATACACAGCAGTGGAGACACGCTGAAGGACGTGTAACAAATGTGTTCAAGCTTATACACACGCAAACATAACTATCAATGAGCACACAAAGTAAACCATAAAAAAATACATAACAGCAAAGAAATGAAAACAGGCATGCACATACACAAATAATTACAGGCGACTTGCATAATTGAGAGATCATGGAATGCAGTTCCCTATCTGAAGAAAATGAATACAACCAAGACATACACATTTGATAGCGCCGCCCCAGTTCAGGTGCTTCAGATATCAGATAGCAGATACCGGGGCTGGCAAACATCTTTTCTCTCCATTTGTATATACAATAAATAACCACTACCACCACCACCACCACTTTCTGGCCTGGAACATATCTGTTTCCAGTTAGTAAGGAGCAAAGAACATCCGCGCTTGACTTTTTCCTTTCAAGCCTGGATGATTCGTTAGTAACAAAGTCCATTATATTTTCCTTGGCAAAAAGCGATAAAGGGCTGTGAATGAATAGAAATGTTCGCCGCGCATGAATTTTCCGGTCAAGCCTCAGCGATTCGTCATTAAAGTTCATCATTATTTTCTCTCAACAAAACGCCACAAACGACTTGGAGCGAGTTAAGATGGTCGCATTTCCGCACGTCAGCTCGCAAAACGACGACGTGGTCCTCTAAGAGGGCTTTGGTGCGTAGCGGCTCCTTTCATGTTTTAGTGGACAATATTCACGTCCTTCCTTCCTATCTCCCTTTCTTCTTCCATCCAGTAAAATGGGAAAAACAGGCGTAGCGGAACTGGAAACCTAGCTTCTATACTAGTTGGGTTGCGCATTGCTTTTCAAACGTTTCTTGGCCACTTAAGCAATAAACGACGTAACAGAACCAGCAAGTAAAACTTTGCACAGGCTCGCGCCGCTTGGAAGCCCTTTGCCTCTGGCTTGGGCCGTGTCAGAGAATACTTACCCGGGCGAGGAAGGGCCGGGTTATTCGATCCTGATTACAAGCAAATTCAGGGAAAGAGCGAATATGGCCATGATATGTTACGCGTTTCGAATGCACAGTAGAAGGTGCTGTCTGCGTCCCATGGGAAAAAGCGTCCGAGTTCTGACTCGGCATCGAACTCTGCTTATCCACGTGTATTCGCCGTGAACGGACCTTTGCTACCCATCAATAGAGAGATTTAGCTTACCGTGATCCGCCACCGTGACTCTCTACCGCGCATGTGCGGGGCGCTCAAGCTGATTGGTCCCGACGCGGCAGGTCTGTGTGCCGACATCCAGTATGTGGCGCCATCTATCGGCGTCAAGGGGGGTCTGGGCATGCTCAGTGGAACACGCGGTGGCGGATCACGGTAGCGGATCGCGGAAAGCTAAAACTCTCTAATAAATAAACAGGACAGCCGCTTGTGGGCTATTGATTTCCGGCTTTCTCGTCTGCAGCTTCGGTAACACCGGCGCAGATGCTTATGTATAGTGTTTCGAGATTCGCGCCACGCTGTCTCCTCTCATGCGTCTCTCTTGTGACTTGTTCCTATTCTCGATGGGAGCAGGACGTAGTGCGCCTAGTCAAAACATCCGCTGTGCTTGAGTTGCCTCTTCTTTCTTTGTCTAGACATTGCAACGGCGACGCCTTGTCACATGACACACGAAAGGCACACGGTGAGCTAGACGAGTCAACGCCATGGATGAGCTCACGGAGTACTCGGCCGCAGAATCAGCCCGTTGCACAGAATATTGAGATGCCGCAGTTTTGGTGAAGGAATGAGACCGCGTATCCGCAACTTGCAGTTCCTTTAATAAACTATTATTTATTCCAGCCGCCAGTTAGAGCATCGAAAGAAACTTTAGCCCAGGCGGATTCATAATGCAGGCTCACCGCACATGCCCAATTCTTCTTCAATGAGTAACTTGTTGCATTTTACTTAGATTGCTACTTCTGAGCATTCGATGTGACTGTATATATTCAGTGAAATCATCGTCATTGTTATCATCATCATCGCTAGAGTGATAACACCCACTGCCATGCAAAGGCCCAGTTATCAAGGTCCAGCGCCAGCTGCGCCCACCTGATCCCGCAAACGCGCAAACTTTCTAATTTCATCCCCCCACCTATCACTCCGCCGCCTCTTGCCACGATTGATTGCCTTAGAATCCAGCCTGTTACCCTTGGGGATGATCAGTTATCTTCCTTGCGTCATACATGACCTGTCTATGCCCATTTCGTCTTTATTTCTACTAGAACGTCAATAATTCGGGTTTGTTCCCTTGCCCACTCGACATGCTTTCTCTGTTTTAACATAACACCTATCGTTTTTAGTTTGTTTTTTTTTTCGCAGCTCTCAGCGAAGTCCTGAATTTAAGTTTCGTTATCTAGCCACTACGTTCTTGCACTGCAGTTGAGTACCGATAAGATATAGTTTATATGTATTATAGTTTCCTCCTGAGGAATACTTGTAGAATGTCATTCATCATCTGATGGTACTCGACGAATGCTCTCCAGCTCATCTGATAATTTTAATTATTTTTGTTTCATGGTCCGGATCTGCGGCTACTACCGACTAACTATTGAAAACTGCTGTTCCTTTTCCAGGCTTTCTAACATTACTTCAGTACTCCGCATATTAGTTTAGGCCTACCATTCTGATTTGCTTTATGTAATTAATCATTTATAATTCGTCACCTAAGCTACTCAGCAAATCAACGTCATCAGCGAATCTCAGATTACTGAGGTGTTCTCCATTAACCCTTAACCCTATTTTTCGAATTCAGCCCTCTGAAAACTATTTATAAGCGTGCAGTGAATAGTACAGGAGTGATCGCATATTTCTGCCTAACACCGTTCCTTGTCATAGTTTTATCACTTCTTGATGGAGAACTAAGGCTGGTGCCACGAAATCCTTTATTAATACACCAATTCCACCCCCCCCCCCAAAAAAAAAAAACTATATATATATATATATATATATATATATATATACATATATATTAACCTTATTATTAAGAATTTCTTTCGTTCTGTATTGTCAGTTTAATTTCAATTCTAGAAGGTCGAGCCGGGTCTGGCTTCCTGCCTGTAGTATATATATATATATATATATATATATATTCCTATAGCGCGGAGGTAAGGCCGTGATATTTTGAGCAATTCTCGTCGGATAGCGACGGTAGAAGCCGTCCTAGTTCGTACATTATGTTCCTAGCATCATTCGCTTACCGCTGTTGCAATTATGTATTCATACACTTTTCTAGTACAATCACAGGTTCATCAAAAGCGGTTTTGTGACTCGTTTGACGAGCAAACCAACAAATCAGAATAAGCTTCTCTACTTTACCCACGTAAAGACGACAACAGCCACCTCCTCTTTTCGCGTGCTCATTCTTAATCGCATTACTGACGACGCGCTGCAAGTTCAACACTTTCAGAATTACAGTCACTTCCGCTGGGCAATCGAGCGAAATAAACAAAAACGCCCTATAGGGTCTCTACGTGGCATACGGATTGTTCTCGCACAGTTACCGCCTTTACTGCTCGATCACGTTCCACATGGCACTCGCGGTAATGCAGGACGTTATATATCCGTAGTTTTGTACGAGCGTGGTGGCGCTGGTGAACACTCAAGACCAGGCTGTCCGAAGTATAAATATTCGCCGTCACTATTAGTCACTTGGTAGAGCACAAAATATACTTGGAACGCGTGTATGTAGCCAAATTTAGGCTACTGAAACTTGTCAATAGAATCAAGACAAGAGTAAATACAAAATGTATTTATGTCCGTAGCCCGAAGGTAATACAGAGTGGAGTGGGGAACATATATTGCTCAGCATACAGTGCAGCAAAGAAAATATATCTAAGAAGGTGTGTGGCATCAAAAAGCAAACAGCAAGAAAACGCAGCAAAACAAGCATGGTAAAAACACATTTATGGCGGGAACAGTAGTCCTTCAAATTCTGACGCTTAAACTTTTGTAATTTGACTGAAGATAAAGCGCACGGGAAGACACACCGTGCGCTTTATCTTCAGTCAAATTACAATGCACCATCTAGCCCAACTTCAAGTTTTGTTAAACTTTTGCTTAAGAACAGAGGCGATAGCGCATTTAACGCTGCCTTTTTATTCCGCGAGTTTTCGGCATTAACTGGCACAGTTTGGAAACATCTTGAACGTCACTGGTTGGTTTGGTCTTGGGGGAAACGAATACCGTGTATCAGCCTCACTTCTCGGCGGACACATTTACTCCTACAATGAAAGGCATACAATTGGAGGTACACCCTTTGTCGAAAATAAACGGCCCAAGGGGTTTTCTTCAAAGCCCCGTAACGGGACTCGTATCACAACTCTGGCGTTCGTAATCTCGAAGATGACAAAACTCATCCTCATTCTGCTCCAGCTTGCATTCATATTCCAGTATTGCTACCAGAAACCGCATTACAGGGCTAAGAAGCGAAACCGTTTGGCTGTATATTTTTGACAAAGACTGTACATATTTCGTCACTTCGCCCCGCCATGGTGGTGCAGAGTTCAGGGCGTTTGAATGCTGTGTCCAAGCACGCGGGATGGAATGCAGGCTGCGGCGGCTGCTTTTCGATCTAGGATAAAAGTAAGGTGTCCGTGTGCTGTTCTGCGATGTCAGTGCATGTTAAAGAAGCCCAGGAGGTTGAAATTTCTGGAGCCCTGCACTGCGGCGTCTCTCACAGCCCGGGTTATTTTGGGACGTTAAACCCCATAAACCAAACCAAACCATACGTCGTCGGTTCTAATCCATATCATATGAACCTCCAACTTGACCAGCAGATGAATACTAAATGGGAACCCTGGACGCTACACACAAACACACGCAACAAAAACGGTTGCATCACAATTTTGATTAAAAAATTACATTTGTATTTTTTCCGACACGTTTCTTTTTTTTCCAATTCTTGGTTAGGCGACGGCGACGCCGTTTCGACCCAGCGAGCTGTATACTCATCACGTAAAAGAATTGAAGTCATTAATGTCAGCTTCATTAATGAGAAGGTGGTTCCAAATCGCGAAAGTGCTGGGGACCGAGAACCTCAGTGCACGAACCTCAGTGCACGAGAACCTCAGTGCACGACGACCTCAGTGCACGAGAACCTCAGTGCACGAGAACCTCAGTGCACGAGAACCTCAGTGCACGAACCTCAGTGCACGAGAACCTCAGTGCACGAGAACCTCAGTGCACGAGAACCTCAGTGCACGAGAACCTCAGTGCACGAGAACCTCAGTGCACCAGAACCCAGTGCACGAACCTCAGTGCACCAGAACCTCAGTGCGATAGAAAGGAACGTGGGGAAATATTTTGGGGTGGTTGAGAGCTGACTCTTAAGGAGCCTGCAACATAAGCCAGAACTTTTGCTATGGTACGCACTCTGTGTATTACGGCGGTTTTGTTAGTTGGCGCCGCCGCTACAGCCCTACCAGTTCGTCCATCCGTCTACAAAAGCCGTGGGTACGGATCCCAATGGCAACATGTGGTTTTCTTCTGCTTTTCTTTCAGCGACAGAAACTCCACCAACTTCCCGTTGGTCAGCACCACAAACATTTATAAACTGCATTTTACTTCGCTTCGTTCTCGCTTCGCTGCCTGCATAGAAATTTGATCCTATTTCGAGCAAACATCACACTAAGCTTTCGAATAGTTCCTACAAACAACCAAATCTGCTTTGATTAGCATGCAGGTTTAGGGAGTAACCTGGCACTAGCTAATCCTGGCTCAGAAGTGCGAAAACACGACAAATATTACGTGACAAAGCCACAAGCAAACATATTGCACAAATACACCAGCTACACACAGTACAAAAACTTCGTGGACATTTGCGGTCGGCTTCTAAAGCTACGACGCGACAGCATTACTGACTCTCGTCGACGCTTCCCATTGCGGACGCTCGTTCTCAAACACACACGTTCCAGCTCGCTTGATCACTAATCCCTTAATTAGTACCCTGTGTTACGTCACACATACTCACTAGCATATAGTCGTAGGTTATATTAGGTGAAAAACCAACCGAATAAAACCGCGCTTTAACCAAAGCGCGCAAGCTTACATGCATGGCCTATGAGTAGTATGCATGCCCCGGGATATAAAGGTCCCGGGTTCGATTCCTTCACGATCGGAAACGATCTCCTGCCAATTAGAGCACGACACATGCTCTTGTCACGTCACACGACACGCCGACCAATGAGCGTCTGGCAATGTCACCCGTATGCGCTGCGTTGATTATTTTGTCGTCTTTAAATTTCTGTCCAGTTCCAGGTAACCGCCCCCTTCACTTTTCCGGTAATTTCGGCCTGTGAGAAGGAAGGGGGGGGGGGGGGGGGGTGCGCTTGCTTGGAATTATACGGTAATTCTGAAGCGTTAAAAGCACGTGACAAAGAACATACTAATACATAACATACAATCACCACCAACACACAATCCACAGCATAATAGAATCTCAGCCTCTGCTCTCATCTTCAGTCACTGGCCAGCTGCGCACATGTGTTACCACAGATGCGTTTATCAAGGACACAGGTGCTATCACAGGAGCTAGGACGATCTGTGGCTCATCCGGCATGACGTCGAGAGGAAAAATGACAGAGTTTACGCTGTAGGCGTGATGCGCAAAATCAACCGCACCTGTTTAGACTGTCGTGTACGAAATTTGCGCAAATTTCGAGTCACGTCGTTAGGGGTCCGCTTTGGGTTAAACGTTTGTAACCTAACAAGCGCATGCAACCCACAGCAACCTTGTCCCACGCAGTGGCGCTGTCTCCTTAAACGCCTGGAGTAAATTATGGAAACACTGCTAAAACCACGCTATGTATAGGCCAACTATGGCACCGTCGTGTTATGATAGATCGACTCGGCGAGCATTGCCTTGATGCGACTGCAGCGCACTCCTAACGGCCGTTCCGGGAAACACGCTGCCGACCACCAGCAATGTGAAGCATGTGAACGTCGAACAGAGAGCCAACTTTGTAAAGGAAATAATTTCTTTCGGTGGATGCACTCTCGGTATGAGGGTGCACCAGCGCAGGTTTTTACTGTTGTCGACGAGGCTTTAGGCAGTGTAACCTGCTTTTCTGCGGCACAATAATGTTAGAACACGATGGCTATTTTGGCCGACGCTGAAAATGCTATTCTCTCGCAAGACGTCCTAAACATGCCAGCTTGGTACGCGAACTCAAAATAATGAGACAACTACACTGGCGTCCTTGATGCCTTTCATGCAGAGAATAATAAGTGCCAGAATTGAAAGTTATGAATTCGGAGGATTATGGTATAAAATACTTAGAGAAATAGAAATGATCGGTAATGAAAAACTTGTAAATAAAGTCTATCGTTAATGAGCGCGCACATATTCGAATAGACGCATAAAACCGATATTAAATAATATAATAGTACGTGCTAAAATTCCAGTACGGTAGTGTAAATCTCGTGCGCTACAACCACGGGATTACTTTTTTTTTTTTTTTGCAGCCAGAAAAAGGAACACTGCGTACGTTAGGCTGAAATTGCGAATAAGTCGTAAAAATTCAAACGCAAGACATTAAGCAAATTTATTTGTATTTTTCGTTCTGCTCCGTAACAGCATTATATAAATCATTCGTAAAGAAAACTAGTATATCTTGCTTTAACAAAAAAACAAAAGCTACGCCCTGTACAAGTGGGGTAAAACATATGCCAGTGGGATATATACGTGTGAATACCATCCGACGTTAATTTTAACCTTTGCTTTGGTCCACAGATATTCCAAACATAGAAAAGTACAAGCTCATGATTGAAACTACCACCATAGCCATAAACGCTGCCTCCCTCCAAAAACAAAGGAGATTGATTTACGGGATCTTGTTAACGTTGTTCTCGACTCTAGCTCCCATTGGTTACTGATTCGGCGTGCCGCCGAGTCGTCCGATGCCCTGGAGTTTCTTGTTGTAGTGGGCGTCCGTCTCCAAGTGCTCTAACTTATACTGAAGGTTCTTGAAGAGAACGATGCCGCAGTATTGACACGAGAGGTCGACCTGTCCTTCCCCATAGTTCTCCATCGTCTCATCCTTCGGTGGCAGAGATGTGGTTGCCATGGGCGACGTCGTTGCCTGCTTCGGTGCCGTGTCGGACAAGGACAGGGCGCGCATGCCATCACCGAGCGATATCTGGCGCAAGACCTCTTCTCTCTGCAACGCCTTCTGGTGCTTTCTGCCCTGCAACATAAATGGAAAAAGAATGTAGGTTATTGGCTCTATAAGAGTGGTAGCTAGATAGTTTATTGTAAGGGCAGAAAAGCCGGTCAGAAAGATGAAAAATTCTAGGGGACACTTGACCACTAAGCTGCGATGAGGCGAAAGCCCCTATCGCGTGGTGGTCCGAAGCCCTTCACTACGGCACCTCTTTCTCTCTGTTTTCACTCCCACCTTCGCGATGACGCGATAGCGTAAGCTACCAGCTAACATATAAAGCCTCGCTTTAACTGAGCCGTATGAACGTGCCTGCGTGGTCTAGGGATAACGTGAATGCAAAGGTTTTGGCATGCTGATTCTGATATCATCCTCCTATATGAAAGAAGAGGTCCTAGTTGGCAGCTCCTGCCAAACGTAATGTCAGGAAGTGCTCGGCCGTGTCAGCTTCCAACTACCGCCTCCCACGTAACGAAATAGTTACGGATGGACGGACATGATCTGCGAGGCTATAATGGCTCATAGCTTTTAAAGGCGATAGCTTTTAAAGGCTATCGCCTTTTTAGAGCAGCAAGTCAGATATAAAGGCTATCGCCTTAATATCTGACTAGCTGCTCTTTGCTGGGGAAGGAACAACAAAAAGATGGTCGGCTAGGTGGCGATGTGGTGAGAAGACATGAAAATATATACGGGCACATTTCTTGGCATCATAGTCACTAGCCGAGGCCCGAGTCGCTCAACAGGCGTGAAAATTCGGCCGCATTGCCTGAATATCTTTTCAGCGCTCGGGCCAAGCTAGCGCTAATCACTAAGTCCTTCACGAGTGACCTCTATCAAGAACTAGTTGGGGCTGTGAAAGTTGCAGTGCTCGTGGTCTCTGTTCTGTTGTGACAGTTTTGTACGGCAAATTCAGCAAACTCGCGGCGGCATAGCTTACAAAACACGCAAACAAACGACACGAAATGACAGGTTTTTGCTTTCGCCTAATCCTAACCCGCCGTTATCGCGTCCTCAAAGCCTCAGGCAGACATGCACTTGTCTACTTCAACATTGTTGACTGCGCAGCTCACACCCAATTCAGGCACCTCCTGGATAATCCAATTCCAAAAAAAAATGAGGCCACTATATAGAGCTTAACTGTGGCACTACTGCAGTTGCAACGGCATAAACACAGCAGACATCCCCCGCCACACCCACCTTTACTAAGCACTGCAAACTGACATAAACATATCACATCTAAGCTGTTGGCGAAATTCGCATTACTACACACCCGTCGTTGATAAATATTTGATGACGGACCGCACCCACTACCAGACTCATACGGATCTCCCGGCATAAGATACATTTTATAATATTCTTAATTACAGGAAATGAACACAGATTTAAAGTTACGTGGAATCACGACGTACAGGGCCGTCGAAAATATGTGTGAACACTGCTTCAACGTGGCCGCGCATCGAAATAGCGCATGAAGTGGCGCATGCGCAAAGGGGCCTGGATATAATGCTCTAGAAGATTATAGCCTGGAAGCGCACCGCGCTTTTTTCATTGAGAAACGCACAGGTATGTGTGCTGGTAGCGGCCAAACGCAATGAGATGGCGTTTCTGCACTTCGCACAACGCAGCGTGTTGTTCCGTTCTAAGCAAGGTTATCAACTGGCGTACCAAGCTTGGGCACGGCAATCTCTTATCCGCTGGCGATGCTAATAAGCACCTGTAAATGAGTGCCAAGCTAAGCGGCTGATTTCGGATGACCTGCGATGTTCGTCGTCTGACAAACGACACGCTATCGATTTTAAAAGTACCAATGCCATTTGCTTTATCTCGCCGCGGTGGCGCAGTGGATAAGGCGCTCGAATACTGTGCCCTATATAGGATGCGGGTCCCGCCCGCGATGGCCGCTTTTCGATAGGGGCGAAAGGGCGTCCGTGTGCTGTGCGATGTCAGTGCACGTTAAAGATACCCAGATGGTCGGAATTTCCGGAGTCCTCTACTACTTCGCCTCTTATAGCATGAGTCGCTTTGGGACGTGAAACCCCACAAACCAAACCAATGCTACTTTTTGGTTGCTAATGCTTTGGTCGCTCAGGGATTAAAATGCTATCACATTTGCAAGCACCGCCTCCAGACCCGCGTGCTCCCGAGCCGCTAGCCTCGATGCGCTGAAGCTCTGCGGAACAAGACCACGCCGAGTTCGCACATATTTCACACGGTCCAGTGTACAGCCGGACCTCGTTAGCCCTAAATGATATTCTCTCAACAGGTAGATGTGAAATATTGCGGGGGGGAAACGGCATAAGACGCATACCATCACATGCTATGGCTAAATCTCGAAGTGTTTTCTCGTGAAACCCAACTCACGCTGTTATGGGCAATCAGGGCCTCTTGGCAGTTCATGGACACATTGCACAGCTTGCACACGAACGAAAGCAAGGTACTATGCGACAGAAGAGTGGCCGCGCCAACAGCAGGCACCGTTGATATCTGGGTTTCCATGCTGGGCTCGACGGCAGCTCTTAAACCTTCGCTCAGCGTTTCCAGCTGCTTCTGGGTGGCCACTTTCTTTTGGTGCCTGGCGCTCTTCACGTGGTCCATGTAAGGCACCGGGCCGCTGAAATGCATGCTGCAGTGCTGGCAGGAGTACACTGTCGACGCCATCTGCGAAAAGAACACACGGTTGCGTTTGGCTGACATATAGTTGCTCAACAAGACAAGTAGCACGCCAAGCTTCCAACACGTTCAAAATATTTCGACTTGCTCTGTACGTACTTACAGTCGATAAGGAAACAAAATAAGATTAGCACGATAACATCATCCTAGGGGCGGAAATCGCTCCCAACGGCTGGCGCGGCCCTGTTCTTATAGGAGCACTCGTGGCGCTTCCAAGGTCAGCGCCACTGGTCGCGCTACTTGGAAAGAAACGCGTGCAGATGATGATGATGAACAATGCAAAGGGCCGTTGCGAACTGTGTGGCAAAATATTCAAGCTCAAAAAATAAGATTACTCCAAAGAACTAGAAAGTAAATAGTATAAAATCCACAGTGAAGGCATTTTTCATTCCTTGCGTAAGAAAAAAAACGTGTCATATTTGTCATCATCATCATCATCAGCCTGACTATACCCACTGCAGGGCGAAGGCCTCTCCCATATTTCTCCAATTAACCCGGTTCTGTGCTAGCTGCATGCACTTGACCCCTGCGAACTTCTTACCTCATCCGCCCTCCTAACTTTCTGCCGCCTCCTGCTAAGCTTTTTTTCCCTTGGAATCCAGTTTGTTACCCTAAGCGACCATCGGTTATCCTCTCTTCGCACTACATGTCCTGCCCATGCCCATTTCTTCTTGATTTCCACTAGAATGCCAGTAACCTGAGTTATATCTCTGACCCACTCTGCACACTTTATATCTCTTAATGTTGCCCCTACTATTTTTCGTTCCATAGCCCTCTGCGTTGTCCTCAACATAAGTAGAACTCTCTTGGTTAGCCTAAACGTTTCAGCCCCAGAGGTGAGTACAGGTAAGATGCAACTGTTGTATACTTTCCTCTTGAGCGATACCGGTAAGCTGCTAGTCATAACCTGCGAGTGCTTGCCAAATGCGCTCCATCCCAATTTTATTCTTCTTGTTATTTCCTTTTCATGGTCCGGATCTGCGGTTACTACCTGTCCTAAGTAGACATATTCGCCTACTACTTTCAGTGCTTCGCTACGTAACATAAACTGCTGTTCCTTCCCGAGGCTGTTGAACATTACCTTAGTCTTCTGCATATTGATTTTCAAGCCTACCTTTCTACTTTTCCTGTCTAGGTCATCAATTATTATTTGCAGTTCATCCCCCGAGTTGCTTAGTAAGGCAATGTCATCAGCAAATCGCAGATTACTGAGGTATATTCTCCATCTACTCTTATCCCTAACTGCTCCCATTCCAAGTCTCTGAATACTTCCTCTAAGCAAGCTGTGAATAGTACTGGGGAGATCGTGTCTCTTTGCCTAACACCTTTCTTTATGGGAATTTTGTTACTTTCTTTATGCAGATACTATGGTTGCTGTCCAGCCACTATATACATCTTCCAGCACTTTCACGTCTACCCCCTGATTTCGCAATTCCTGCATCACCGCCGAAATTTCTACTGAGTCAAATGCACTTTCGTAATCAATGAATGCTATCTATAAGAGCTGGTTATATTCCGAGCATTTTTCTATCGCCTGGCTGATGGTATGGATATGATCGATAGTAGAGTACTGTTTCCAAAAACCTGCTTGATCCTTTGCTTGATTGCAGTCTAAGGTTGTCCTGATTCTATAGCGATTACCTTAGTAAATACCTTATGATGTATCGCTGTACCCGTAGGCCAGCTGGAGGCCACAAGCGTCACTACCGGGACAGAAAGCTAACGTGTTTGCCGTTAGGCGCTGCAACGACCGCGCCAGCAAAAAAGGGTACTGACCCTGCTACGCATACGGATGACGTGCACTGCCCAGACGGCGCTGCAACTGTTCCACAGCGCGCCTAAAACTGCGGCCGTCCGCCGTTCGTGTCGCTACTAGTCTTGACCATACTCTAAGCAACTACATTCCATGCAAAGGTTTATGATAGCATTGTTTTCCCAGTTGCTCTCTGCTCAGCCGAATTAGCTGACGCACATCACGCGTGGCTTCGGTAGACCACGGAAGCTTAATACCTACAAGCGCAGGCAAGCCGAGTGGGAAAAGCAGCAAGATATTATAGTTGGTGCATCAAAAAAAAAAAAAAGAATGGTTCTCTCGCTAGGCTATGCGTTAAGGCGCTGCGATCGCCACAGGAAGCTTCAGCCCATATTGCCCGTATACCTTGGGCATACACTGCGCCACATTCGTTTGGGACGCGCGGCGTCAAAAAGTTGTATTTATTTGGGCCCTCGTCGAAAGGAGTGCTTTCATGTGCAATGTAAAGGCTCTTCCTCTACACATTGGCAAGACCGACATGTACCTGGCTTCCACTGTCATTGATGTCATTTGTTTTTACAAGCAGCATTGCATTCTTGATGCACGCCAGGGCGTGCAACAACAATTGCTATCCCACTAAAGGCCAACTGGGATAACCTTAATGGCTATAGCCAAGTTCTACTAAGCGTGGGCTGTGAATGAGGCAGCGTGTAGCTTTCACTGCTTGAAAGGCCGCTTATGTAAGAGAGCAGGCTTAGCATGTTGTTTACCAGCTGAGCTTAGAAGGAAAGAGAAGTAGCCAACGAATCCAATGAGCAGAGAGTCTTCAATAAACTATCAGTTGGAAAAATTACGGGGAACCTCGCCCTAGGAGTAGACATGCTGGTGTCTTTAACGTTACTTTTTTATTCCGCGAATACTTCTACATTTTTAGCTTCAGTTAGTTTTTGCGGAAAGGACGGCGCAGTATTTCACTTCCCAGTGGACACCTACACTTGTCTGAGGTGCATATGGCGTTGGTTCGAGTCCGTATCACAAACTAACCTCCACTTAAGTAGCATATGAATGCTAAATGGAAAGCGAAAGAATATAGTCACCACCCTTAACAGTGAACAAAGTAGGTTTACGGCACGATTTTGATACGAAATCACATGCGCATCTTCTCCGAAACCGTTTTCCTCAATTTGATTACGACGATGGATTTTCGACTGAACGAGCTGTATAGGCTTCAAGTAATATAGTTATGCACCATCTGCGGATTGAAATTCTATTGCGCCCTTATTAGGATTTGCGCCAATGCACCATCTGCGGATTGAAATTCTATTGCGCCCTTATTAGGATTTGCGGCAATGCACCATCTGCGGACTGAAATTTTATTGCGCCCTTATTAGGATTTGCGCCAGTGCACCTTTATTCTCAGGCTGAAACGATTGCATAAAGAGCGGAAATGGGACACTAAAACACGCCGCCCCAGCCTCTCGTTCACACCGCCCGCTCTCTGATGGAAACCTGTATACTTCTCTGAGGAAACATTATACGCCCGCTCAGCCGTAGAGCCTACTGGAGTGGTCACGCGGCTTGCTATGCCAGACACATGATGACCCATTGGGAATCACATGACAAGCCGTCGCCTCGAGAAGAGGACCTAGTGAAACGTTCTCGCGTCACGATCTCGTGCGCTTTCTGTGCGGTTGAAACCGGATTTTGCGTGAATTCGCAACGTCTTATTCGTGACTAGCGCAAACGTGGCGAATATTATTTTAGTATCCTCACAATGCGTTACAGAAGCTGAGAGTTAACCTTAACCTGTAATCTTACTATGTTGTCGAGAAAATTAATCATGTATAAAAAAGGGCGATAACTATTGATTGCACACGAATGCCCCGGGAATTCTGTAATTTAAACTATAGAAGCGGGCGAAATTTCATTTCGGTTACGCGGGGTTCGAATAATCATGAAATTCTACTAGATCGAATTTACCAAGCCTCGCTGCGTTTCCTATATCGCTCCAACAATGCGACTCCATTACTGCTTTGACTGTTGCTAACAGAAATGCTTTCTCAAAAAGGAGCTGTTCTGGTTCTGTGGATTCCTTACATTGGTCACAGATGGACCAGATTGTCCGTAGACTGTAGAGAGATGTAGGCTGCCCTTACACTTCTGGGTGCACCTGGAAACTGTCGGTGTGGGTTACAGAAAATCTGTAGTGATTTTGGTGGCGCTAGTGTCAGCGACCGGCTCCCACACAGTGTACACTGGCAACAAATTAATTCAGAGAGCTCCACAATACCGCACCATGCGAGCATTGATAATGCCTAAAACATAAATCTTCCTCACAAATTTGCACTACATAGTTTAGACATCATTTCAGATGATTCTTGATCATGAGTGTTGCGGAAGCACTAACAACTGCTCCAACGCTATAGACTGGAGAAAAATACAAACACATTCCGTAATCTTCAAATTTTAAATAAGATAAGCCCAACAAAATACACGAGTTACTGTCCTTGGTGCGGTGCAAGCCCCGCACTCTATCACATCTCTTGGGAATGCCAGGACAAACCTGACCCAACGTTAATAGTGCCATGCCCGACACACGAGCAGTGGGAGGCGGCCCTGACCAGCGACAACCTGGACCAGCAAGCCTGGATTATCCAGCTAGTCCGCAAGTCAGCTGCTGCCAGCGGAGCCCTGGTCTAGGGGCACCGACCACCCAGCTCCTGCGAATTTTTACTGATTATATGCTCATTAAAAGCTCTCTCTCTCTCTCTCTCTCTCTCTCTCTCTCTCTCTCTCTCTCTGTCTCTCTCTCTCTCCATACTGATTGCACAGTCGCCCGCATTACTAAATCTAAGCGTGGTACTTGACAACCTAAGGAAAGAGGGAAAAAAAGAAGCTTACGCTTATGGTTGCCGATTGCTTTCTCGTGACTGCAGTTAGCGGTGATAAAAAAAAAAAAAACGAAGTCGCTGGTAAACCGTTGGTTCGTGTTCAACCTTCCGCGAGGGGGCGCCAATATTTCCCTCTACCCTTTCCAGCATTCTGGTTATGCTGAATGTGCTAGAAATTGGCAGCCACATTTCTATGCTAGCGTGAGACCACCTGAAGGAAAAAGCGACCACGCTGTGTACCCGAGCACAGCAAAGCTGCTTTTCTGCACACTTTGCAAGGACATCGTCGAGGGAGCGCAGCTGCTTTTGACGGGGCGTGGATGATAGCGCACGGCTGCCGGGGAATCGTTTGTGACGGCGAACCACCGGCATAACGAGGGAAGCAACACACCGCCTTTGAATATGTCTGAAGCTCACCATAATGTGCGACGCCACGCCCCCTGTGTTGCTTGAGACGTGCCGACCACCCGTCTGTCGCACACGCCAGCGAAACAATTATACTCTATGCCGATCTAACACCCTCGTTACACCTGACGCTATACTACATCAGCGTGTCAGGCGCGTGAAGAACAAAGGAAGCTTTAGTACGACGAACGGTTGAAGAAGAGAGCGAGAAAAACCTATAGCGTGAAGCGATAGTTCTGACCTAGGCGCGCGGCGAACCTCTCGCCGCGCGCCTAGGTTGCAAATATACCACATGAAAAGGTCCCGTTCAATTTGCTGACTCCCACAGCGCACAATTCATATCCAGTCCTCACTTATCCTTGCGGACTGGTTTAAATAGACATGGACAATAAGCAAAGTTATAAATGAGCAGTGAAGACTACGAAACAAAAACTTTGACCGCTACTTTTTTTTTTTTTTTTTGCGTGATATTTCTATATTCAATGTGTGATGAATTCCGATGTTAATTTATCCAGATGTAGAACGCTGTTAATAAAAATGTGGATATATTTTGTTGCGGTACGCTGCAGTCTATCGGACTGCCAAAAGTTTCTGCTGTAGTGTTCTTATATCTGCCCCACTGCCACATTACATGGCGTTATAATGGTCTGTAATTATATCCTATGTATTATATGAAGTACAACAGGGCCAAATTTATCTCAACTCGAAGTAAAAAACGAAATGAGGCCTTAGAAAAAATTACATCGTTCTTTGAATCAGGTTAACAAGGCCACCACGATGATTGCAGGATTACTGTTTTCTATCCCACTGAGCAATCAAATATACTTTTGCTGGTATTTGGTCGGATTAACCGAAGCGTACACAATTTTGGCAGCATTGCATCTCTAAAAGTAAAGAAAAGAAGCAATCGACTTAATTCGGCATTCGGATTCGACTCAAATGAATTGATAGATCGATCAGTTAGCTTATCATGGCGTAGTTGGACAGTCCAATTTGTTCTGCAATTCCTATTGAATTCCCATAGTGCCTAGGACATTCTAGGCATTACACTACCGCCAAGTGGTTCATGGGGCCTCCAATAGTGTCATCACTTCCTATACGATATTAGTTGCTTGCTCAATCGGTTTCTTAAAGTTTTGACCAAATGAATTTGTTGCCCTCTGATTAAAAACATACACACACACAAATTGGTTTCGAATTGACCTTTCAACTTAACCCAGTTGCTTCCTTGATAGGGATCCGCGGTTTATTTCATCAAAACAATGAACTAATCTGATTCCTTTAAAAAATAACAGTAGCTTTATCTCCTGAAATGTTTTCGTCCGTTTCCACCAACACCTCGGCTGTGATAAAATAAAATTTCGCTCGACGAAAAAGCGCCACTGGTCTCAGTGCGAGAGTCCTGTGAAATGGGCGTAAAAGCAGCATTTGCATGTTGCGCAATTATATTCTGAACTCGTGTTTGTAGAGTCTGACTACACTGTTCCTTTTGGGCTATAATGCGTGATGAATGATGTGGCTGATGGCCATCGTAGCGTGAAATTCTCATAATTTTAATCCTCTTGTCACTGTACACCCCAGACTACCTGGGGGAAAAGGTGATCGGGTCTAGGTGGAATCATGTTCTTTTTTCTTTCTTTTCACTAGGCAGTTCAAATCTACAGCAGAATGAACTGGTTCGGTGGTTAGTTACCGACTGGGTTCAAATGGTTGAGCCCAATTGATGGCGAAAATACAGTTGGAATTTGGCCATTTTCCTTCTTCAGTAATTGATGCAACTGAACCTCTGTCGCTTCCATACCGGAATCACGTGGGGAACAAGGACACTTTTGGTCATAAGACATAAAAATGGCGAGACCTGAGTACTCCGCGTAATTTATTTAGAATACAGTAAAGCACACAACATCCTTCAGGTAAGTATTCAACGGTAGTTCAAATTTCAAATGGAATAAGATCTCGTGCTCGGCCGGCTATACAACTGCATGCTCAGTGAGTGACCGACGTACCGTATTAAGATAATGCAACGTTACTGCGTAGCGAAAAACAAATACTCAAATCATGACTTTCGCCTGGATACTAGGTTCACGGAGTTCTTGATAGATGTGTGATCAATGAAATCAGGACTTTTGCCTGGACTAGTTGGTTCATGGCTAAATGGTGAAAGAACAGCGCCAAACAAGCGAGGACGAAGAAACACGAAAACGAAGAACTTGATTGAGTGCTTGATTTTAGTAAATAAACAGTTGGCAGTCGACGCCCGTCCTGTGTTCACGTGTTTTTTCTTCCTCGTTTGTTTTGCGCTGTTATTTCACCATTTATCAATGCAATCCCGTGGAAGGCATCTCTGATGCGATGATCGCTTACCAGCCGTACCGACGTTCTTCATTTCGGTCCAAACTAAACCATCCTTCAAAGGCTACTAATTACCGGAAACTAAAGTATTATTCCCAGTAATTGATCCTATACGAACCTATTCCATCTCAGGGGATTCCCCTTGAATTCTGACACCGAAACTATGTTTCTATCGTTCCAGGCAAGACCAAGACATGGAGGAGGCTGAAACGACCCGCAAACAAAAGGTAGTACTCACCACGCAGCTATGGATGTGTACAGCCGGGGAAAATCAAATGCAGGGCTGCGGAGACTATCCCGAGGCGTGCAGGCCGTGCGCGCAAACACCAACGAAGCGTAGGTCAAATTTCGAATAACCTTAAGCGAGCGGCTACTGCACTAATGGTACGTAATCTTCTAAAGGCAAACTGACGCATTCTTAGATTTGTTCCGACAAGAGCACGCGACCGGCGATCGCCACTCGAAGTCTTGCACGCGTCTTGCACCACGATGAACCCAGCTAGCTGGCGGCCATTTAATCTTGTATCCGTTGGAACCTGCGTGCAACAGGACTGCTGGCGCCATCTAGTGAGTATTTACCACACTACTTTTAGCTGCCTCGCTTTTTCTTCGGTAGAGGACAATGTTATCCTTCAAAACAAGAGTGGATGCTACAGGCTTTAGAAACCGTGTTTTTACTCCGCCTTTTTTTTTTTTTTTTTTATGCCCTTAAGTTGGTCTATGGGAAAGGGAAGGCGCAGTATATGTCTCACTTCTCGTCAGGCACATACACTTGGTTAACTAATCAACTAAGCCGACGTAGGCGTTGTCGGGGTTCTGCGACACACATAAAAGGTTGGCAGAAACCAAGGTGAGTTGGGTGGGCTGACTACTAATATGACGGCCTCGGTACTGCTCTAGAACACTGCCGTGCTTTTTTTTTTTTTTTTTTTTTCACAGTTTCCCCGCTGCTCACATTAATTTGTTGAGGATGTATTGCGAAGTGAGAAATGAATTCAGGAAAAATGTTCAGTTGGTAATTAAATGCGTGCGCACTTCCTGCATCTGAATGATATTTGTGTCAGTGATAAACATATATGATATCATCAGTGCGCAGATCACTGTTATCTTTTGCACGGGCTTATCTGTATTTTACTTGTATGTTGAGCGATTTCTGTTCAGATTTTTACACTGCAAAATGTGTCATACCATAAAACCAGGGGCAAAAGGCTCGTTATCACATGCGTACGAAAGAAGCTAAGCAGTTTTCTGCTGTTGGCCACTTTGGCATAAGCTATGTTGTAGAGAACATGGAGGAAGGAGCCTCCATGGTAGAGAAGATTTTTTCAGTGACTGGTGCTATATCTCGATATCGTACTGTCCTCCTGGAAAAGGTTTAACTTCAATTGTACTTACAATGCATTATTTGCCATGGTCATAAGCTATTGCAGTTTAGTATGAGCAAGCACCGAAAGAACAAATATCGATAAAATAAGAGTGACTCAATAGAGGACATAGTCAACGTCGATCGCCAGTCGAAGACCAAGACACCTCCTTTGCAGAGTGCGAATAATGTAAGTAGGTTTGAATATTATATTAGAGTGTCGCTTGTTCATGCTTACAATTCCTTTTCAGCATGACAATCAAAGTTTTCTTCGTACCATGGCGTTACTGCGACCTAAAACTGGCCCTTTTATCCCCGAATTTCCGACCCCTGTTCGTTCTATACTTTCGCATTCAGTACAAACTGGAATCATTAAAACACAAGCTACCAGTCCTGCTGAATAAACTTAACCAGGGAGCCTTCGAATCGACAAAATAGCTAAAGATACACCTTTCAGATTTGTAGAATGAGGAATATTGATTGTCGTGAATATTGTTCCAACAGATATTTTTTCTTTTTTTGTTTTTCGTACGTTTTCTTCATAGTGTTCGCAATCTTTGTTTTGTTTTTGTAAGAATGGGGAGTTTATTCAGCAGATCAACAGGACTTGATCAGCAGGATTGAGCAGATCAGCGGCGAACACAGCGGCAGCGAACACAGTCAGATCCAGCACGCGCAGCGATCACGATGCCACTGACTGGCATGTTCCTTGTGCACTTCTTCCTCTTCACAATTACCCGCGGGACGAAGAGGAGACATCCTGGCGACTTACGGCGTGAGCAAGACGGCAGGGTCGTAATAGGTTTTGAGGCGCTGGACGTGAACAATCTTGCGTCCGCGCCGGCGTAGATCATGGGACGGCGTAACAGGGTCCACCACATAATTAACCGGAGAGGTGCGCTCCAGAACACGGTATGGGCCATGGTATTTAGCAAGAAATTTTGAAGACAGTCCAGGGGCATTGGAAGGTATCCATAGCCACACAAGAGCGCCAGACGAGAAGTGCGGTGTCGAGTGTTGGCTGTCATGGTTGGATTTATGGCGGTACTGGGTGTTAGCCGTGAATGCGCGGGCGATTTGTCGACAGTCTTCTGTATGCTGGGCTGCTTGAGACGCAGGTGTATACTCTGATATGTCTGGCTGATACGGGAGTATGGTGTCGATTGTAGCAGAGGGGTGACGGTCGTAGAGGAGAAAAAAAAGGAGAGAAGCCAGTAGTAGACTGCGTTGCGGTATTGTATGCGTACGTGACATACGGAAGGACGAGGTCCCAGCTTGAGTGGTTGGAGGAGACGTACATAGAGAGCATGTCGCCAAGGGTACGATTGTGGGGTTGCTGCAATCATGTCGGTACCATAAGATAGTGATGAGCAACCGCGTTCTTGCCCGGAGCCAAATGGCACCGCAATAACGTGAAGATAGCCTCGCTGGCACGCACCAAGCGCTCACCCATCATAGCATCACGGTGGCAACCATCCCAAACAGGCCACGGATGCACTTTGGTCCAAGCTGAATAAAAGTGGACCTAGTGAAAATGCGACGAAGTCCTTATGGCTTTATCACCACGGTCATTTCCAGTCACCAGAACAACGCTTTTAAACTACTGTAGTAGAAATCCTCTAATGAGCCACGCAGTATGAGGAGGAGGACAATATCCCATCTTTTGGTACGTGGTTTATTTTTATTTTTTTTTTTTTCATACTACCAAGACGGGCTTCCGTTGAACTCCTGATTTCAATCTCTATAGCGTGGACTAGACCATAGATGTTTTCTTGATCGCAATACGTAAAGACTCCCATGTGCCCTCCAGAACTTTTATGAATGATTAAGAGAGTTTAACCTAAGAACATATGCATTCGCTCCAGGTCCTTTCAGGAATCAGGATTCTTAACTATTCGTTGAACCAAGCAATCGAAGTACTTAGTCAATCAATGAGTGAATCAGCATGAAGTCAAATACAATTATTTTGCTTGTTTGTTTGTTTTTTTTAATTTTTTTGTGAGGAAAGGACAGTCAAGATAAAGAGGTGGACAATGACGAGTCGCTGTGCTCCTGCACAGTTCCGCAGCCCATGCAAAATCCTGACCATGTGATATGCGACACGAGCAACTAGTACAGCCAATAAATAATTTGTATTATTGAATCAGTGTGCTAAAGGTGAATATGTTCAAATTGCATGCACATGTTCAGTGCTATGCACATGTTCACTATGAGGTAGTACGTAATCTGCCAAAAAATATTCCATTAATAAAAAAGCATGACACTTTCAAGAACAAAACAATTTGAAAGTTGATTTTTCAGTGCTGCAATGAAAGGAGGCCAATTAATTTTGTTAGCTACAGACTACAAGCAACTAGCGCACAGATTGAGAGCATTGCAAACAACCGGCACATGAGAGGGCTGCTCAATTTCGCCTCAAATCAACCAGCAGCTATCCTTAACCTAAATACACACGCACGCAAGCACGCACGCAAGCACCCCCCCCCACACACACACACACGCGCGCACACACGCACACATACATACATATACACAAAGAACTTAGAATAACAGTCTGTAAACATCAGAACCCTGGCTACCAATAGGAATCGATCCTTCTAGAAGAGCTATAATGAAGCCGATGCAACTAGCTTGGGTTACATAAAATGCTGGGGTGAACTAGGGATGCGCACTATGAGTGAGGTATGAGTGGGCCAACTCCCATGTTTACAGTTCTCGCATCGCTTCAGCTTCCCATTTCGACAGCGTTATACTGAAAATAAACCATACCATAAATTAAGGAGCTGTGGTGAATCGAAGTTACCTTCCGCCTTCTAATAGTAAAACATATGTTATCTCTAAAAGCAAGAACACAGTGAAAACTGACGGACGAGTGTTGCCGCAACAGGATGTTTCCGCAAGCTTCCTGTAGTGGCGTAAAGTGTTTTGTTTTTTTTTTCTTATAAAAAAAAAAAAACGAACCGCTTTCGTGCGTCGCTTTACGTTCTCGCCCTTATATTTTTATTTATTTTGCGTACTAAAGCACTTCATGACGTTGTGGCACGAGAAAGACGAAAACTTGCGGAAATTATGGACATTTAAACTGAGTAAACTTTCGATAGTCGAAGTCCTCACTAAATTGGTGCGCTAGAATCCAGCCGGTGTGAGGAAATGTCCCTATCGAACTTCACAGAGAAGAGAGCTTAATTTAGTGAACAAACGATTACATCGCAAATCACCTAGTTCTACGCTTTGTGGTGATAACGTACGTGACGTAGAAGTCTGACGATGTTCTTTGAAGGACCGATGCAAAGAACCTGAGTGTCCCTTCATGAACAAATTTGCCCCCCAGGTGCTGGCATGGATGAAGAAGCACCTGCAGCTCAGCCTGAGCATCGTGGGCATCATCCTGGGACTCGTCGTGGGCTACTCCGTGGCGGCTGCCGAGCCGAACGAGGACATCACCACACTCTTATCGGTGCCCGGAGAGATCCTGTTGCGCATGTACAAGATGCTCACTTTGCCGCTGGTCTTCTCCTCCGTCATTGCCGGTAAGCTCAGCCCTAATAACATGTTTTATTGCGAAAACAATACTGCTAGCACTTCGAGCCTTTGGCGTGTCGTGGCGCCTCTATACATGACCTTTCACGTGACTGTGTGATGTCATGCCAGACCGAGAGACGGGGCCCCAGCTCGCGCCATCGGATGGTGGCGGTGAGTCTTTACAGGAGCCGCAGCGGTGACGTCACGCCATTTTCACGTGACCGTGTGACGTCACGCCAGACCCAGAGACCCAGCTCGCGCCATCGGATGGTGGCGACGAGTCCATACACGGCGTTGTGTCGCAGTCGAGAGAGGGCGCTCGCTGTTTGTGACGTCATGCTAGGAGGATAAATGGGGCTGTGGCTCTGCTCATCGCAGTAGTCGGGGCGGAGCCGCCAAACAAGGCGCCTGAAAAATTGCTTTCGCAATTTTCCAGGCTTACCCAAGCTAAGCCCTCAGCCAACTTTTTTCAAGGGACTCGGAGGGCAAAGTAAATTTGTCCTATTCAGATATTGTACAGTCTTCCTGATTGTTAACAATACACAGCGAGCGTCGAACGAACTGTTGGTCAGCGCCTCATAACGGCGATAATTGCATGCAACACGGCCAGAGTTCGCGCACGCGCCCAAGGAAAGAGCGTCGTCTGCTACGCTGTTCCGATCACTAGGACACACGCCCTGTAACAATATCTGTTTGCAAAAACCCGACGGGCAGGAGAGCGCATGATGTGCATGAATATGATGTGAGACTTAGACATGATTTCTGTCGAATTTTATATTACGGGAGGCCGCGCTGGCGAAGCAAAGTAAAGATAAGAAAAAGCAACAGATAAAAAATACAGCAGCACGTGGAAAACATTGCTTGGAATGCGAACCTTCTGATGTGAGCAACCCCCTGTGAGGTGGGAATATGATAAAACAGGCAGCAAGCGGATGACGTGTGCAATACTGCCCGCTGTCTTTCTTTCTTTTTTTCCTTAAGAAATATATTGTGGCAGGGTGTGTCTTCGTCATACATGGCAAAATTACTTTTGAAAAGGAATTAAATTACATTACTAATTACTTTGCTGAAAATCCCAGAAAAGTAATTAAATTACATTACTCATTACTGCTCCCAAAAAGTAATGAAATTACATTACAATTACTTCTACTGAGTAATTAAATTACTTTTAAATTACTTTCTAGTTTCCATCCATGCAAAAATAAGCAAAGCTAGTAAGCAAAACAACTTGTTCTCCAGACGCGAAGCACCCACATTTTTTCGTCTTCCCGCCAAATTCCGTCCCAGAGAGCTATTCCTTCTCTCTCTCCTACAGTACGTGCGATTACAAAAACAAGACTACCGCAAAAAAAAAAACAAAAACATGGTCGAACGGTCCTGAAATGACCGGCGAACCCAGCGTCTTGCTGGCCCGGAGCTGTCTCCACCATTTGACGAGCCCGATGAGCTAGGTTATTTATTGCTTCCGCACTCCCAAGAATCGACGTCGGCACATTTGTGCTCAGTGCTCAGTTATGCTCAAGCCACGGTGCCTCTCGTCATGGACCCTTCTGCCTATCTCCCCCAACCCCAATCCTCCTTTGCCCCGTGGTGTTGAATGTAACCAGGCACCACTGTGTCCTAGCCGACGCAACAGGGAGTGGCGCTACGCCGCGCTCCAAACTAGTTTTCAGCTCCAGCCTTCTGGCATCATCTCTCCCTTCAGCTTTCCCTTGACGTCTTTTATCCTGCTGCTTGGAGAATGGTTGAGGTCTCAGACGCACTGTTCTGCTCAATTCTGTCCCCCTTTGCCGAGCCGTTACGCTGGCTTTGCTTGCCGCACGCCGTTCCTGCTTTCGCGGCACTCTACTTCGTCGTCTATTGAAAGAGTAGTGGCGCATTTTAGTAAAAGTAATTTCGAAAGGAATTAATTACTTTGCCTGACAAATTACTGCCAAAAAGTAATTCATTACATTACTTAATTACCAACCCGAAAAAGGAATTCATTACATTAAAAATTACCGAGAAAAGTAATTAAATTACAGTAATTCCATTACTGTAATTCAATTACTGCCATGTATGGTCTTCGTAATCGGAACAGCGTAGCAGACGACGCTCTACCTTCGTGCATGTGCGTGAACTCTCACTGTGTTGCACGCTTATGGCCAGTATGAGGCGTTAACAAACAGTTTGTTCGACGCCAGCGCTATGTTATTAAAGATCACGACGGCTGTACAGCTCTCTAATAACCAAGAGAAAACCTCTGGTGAATTCCGATTTAAATAAAACACGGCTTGTATACCCCAGAAAAGGGTAAAAAAAAAAAAGAGGAAAAGAAGACTTGTCACTATCACCGCGCTATTCGCAGATGAAAACTTGGGCGACACCTTACCTTGAGAACCTTTCGCGACATAATTCCTTGATGAGGTACTGTTAGCTTGTCCGGCTGGCGACCCAAACAAGCCCAGCTTTCTTTGCCTCCGAGACGTAGCAGAAATGTGCTTTCAATTTGTTTTTTTTTTTTCCTCCGCTCGCACCGAGTAGCTGAAACTGGCATAGAAGGCTAATCACCTGCGCTGTTGAAAATTATTGTCATTCAGCTGCGGAGTATTGTGAGATATATTTGCGAGCGTACTCGTATGTCGACAAAAGTGAGCTGAGCTTGCAAAGTGTTGCAACATTTGGCTTCCGATATTTGTTCAGTGCTGCCGTAGAAATTAGCTGACCGCGTATTTGAAAATAAATGGCAAATAAACCGTAAGAGCATGATATGTCGATTATTATGCTGCGAATTTACGACATGGGAAGAAATACGATCAAAAATTCCAAAAATCTGGCCAACATTTCTGGGTATATTGGACAGAGGTTATGATCTCTTGAGCAACCATTTTTGTTTTCTAATTAAGCATATTACTTGGTTTTGACGTCACGCCCTTTTGAACCAATCAGTCTTCCTCGACACAGTGTCGACGCCGCCTTTTTCCGCCGAATAAGAGTTGTTAATGTTACGACGCTGTCGAGTTGAACTGCGCGCGTGGACAGCAGCTTTCAAACCGCTGATCGCAGAGGAAACGCTGCACCCCCTTGCATTTCAGAACGGTGGCAACCTGTCCCTTTTGTAAAGACATCACGAATTTAAATAGAGCAAAGGGAAATTTTAAATTTTAATCTGTATTCAAAAATGCGTCTTGTACTGCAGGACAAACGTTAAAATAGAAGAATGAACCAGGGAATCAAACTTTACAGACAACAATAATTAGATGAATGTCCCTCACTGTACGTTTAAACACACTTTAGACGTCAGCAGAAAGGTGACACGTTGTCGGCCACATTGGTTGGCTTCGCTGCAATGACCGACGACAAAACGTCTTCCCAGAATCAAGAGAGACGGCGTAAATAAATGCAATGTCACCTTGAAAGAAGAAAGGTGGTGTTCGTTACATGCCGGCGCGTAATAGTCTTCGCTGTTCGGAACTACACTTCCTTCCTTTCTTTCTTTCTTTCTTTCTTTCTTTCTTTCTTTCTTTCTTTCTTTCTTTCTTTCTTTCTTTCTTTCTTTCTTTCTTTCTTTCTTTCTTTCTTTCTTTCTTTCTTTCTTTCTTTCTTTCTTTCTTTCTTTCTTTCTTTCTTTCTTAGCCTAATGTTTTTGGCGTCATTACCCACCCGCAGCGCTCACCAGAGTGAAGCCGGGCACCGTAGGACGGATGATGACCCGGATGACGCTTTACTACGTAGCCAGCACCATGTTAGCTGCCTTCGTAGGTATCATAGTGGTCGCCATCTTCAACCCTGGCAAGAAGATCCTGCAGACAGACGTGAGCAAGATCGGCGTGTCCGGCCTCGACTCCTTCCTCGACTTTTTCAGGTCAGCGCTCACTCCATGGAGATTCAATTTACTACATTTTTCCGGTATCTCAGATACCATACTCCGACATAACCCATTAAATCTGGGTCGATATCTACATATATGTTCACGCCCGCAACGGAAGCTGTATAACTGACCGCCAGTGTATGCAATCATAGGGCGGGTACGAAAAGGAACATCTTCAGAAACATACCTCATTACTTCACAGAAAAATTTCTAAACTAATTAGGTCCTCCAAGCTCCGATTCAGGGATCTGCTTAGAGTTTTCGCGCACTTTCTTCCTGGTCCGTTGACCTCATTTTCACCCTCGACATCGCGCCTGCCAGTTTATAGAAGAGGATGTCCCAAGCTAAACTCGGCCACATTTTTCTAGCTAACGTCACGGAGTTTTAGCGAGCGCAGTAAGCGCGAGCGCGGAGTTTTAGCGGGTTAGCGAGCGCAGTAAGTACAACACTAGAAAAATAAAATTGAGCTGGCGTTGCAAAAATGCATGCATGTACACACACACACACACACACACACACACACACACACACACACACACACACACACACACACACACACACACACACACACACACACACACACACACACACACACACACACACACACACACACACACACACACACACACACACACACACACACACACACACACACACACACACACACACACACACACACACACACACACACACACACACACACACACACACACACACACACACACACACACACACACACACACACACACACACACACACACACACACACACACACACACACACACACACACACACACACACACACACACACACATACATACATACATATATATATATATATATATATATATATATATATATATATATATATATATATATATATATATATATATATATGGCGTCTCGTAACGTCACAGAACCGGCCGACTAACACTCCGCCGGGGTGGCGCAGTTTATACACTTGTTCAACAAAATAATTACGTACAGATCTTGCATCGACATCACGCTGCGGAGGAGGTCTTCAGTCTGATGGGCGAACTTGTGGTAATGAAAATTCATTAGACACGGTTGTCAGCCAAGGGGCATGGCAACCACGATCTTTTACTGGTGTATTTGTACCAATTCATGCAATAAAGAAAAAAAAAGCCGGGGTGGCGCTGTGGTTACGGCGCTCGACTACTGTTCGCAAGGACGCGGGATCGAATCCCGGCCTCGGCGGCCGCTTTTCGCTGGCGGCGAAAAGCAAGGCGCCCGTGTGCTGTGCGATGTCAGTGCACGTTAAAGAACCCCAGGTGGTCTAAATTTCCGGAGTCCTCCACTACGGTGTCTCTTATAGCCTGAGTCGCTTTGGGACGTTAAACCCAACAAACCAAACCAACCGGCCGACTAATCAGTGCTTAGCCTTGCCACCTGCCAATTGTCATTTACTAGAGCCATGCCTGCGAATTTTCGCTCACAACGACACATTTCCTGGTAGATGGCGTCTTTAAAGTTGGCGCGTTAGAATAACATCTGGCATCCTGTCTGCGCAGGAACATGTTTCCGGAGAACATCGTCCAAGCCTGTTTCCAGCTGCACCGCACCGTTCGGATTTCTCAGCCTCCGCGTTACGTGCCCCTGGGCGTCAACGCCAGCGAACTCGAGCCTGACATCGTGCGCAAGCTGCAATACTCAGACGGCCTAAACATCTTCGGTGAGAGAGCGCCAGCCACTCTCTTTACAGTCCGTTATTATAGGGAGGTCAATGGCGGAGTTGGTTTGCAGGACAGTCGACTGCCTTCGAGGCATACTGGGCACTGTTTAGCTATGTAACAGCCACCGGCTTGAGTGACAAACTGACTGTGCTTCACGTCCCCTTTCTCTTCCCCTTTGTCTTCCCCTTTCTCTTACCCTTACCCATTTTCCCTAGTGTAGGGTATCAAACCGGAAGCCTTTCTGGTTAACATCACAAGTGCATGGGAAGACGAGTGCTGCAATGTAAATGCACAAAAAAGTAAACACGGAAACTTTTCTAATGCATCTATTCTCATCTCACTAAATGTTAGTTAATTTCGCATCACTGCACTCTAGAGGAGGAGGAAGATGAGGAGGAAAGGCAGGGAGGTTAACCGGTAAAAGAAACCGGTTTGCTACCCTGCACTGGGGGAAAGGGGTGAGTGGGTATAAAAGTTGTGGGTGAGAGAGGGATGGGTGAAGACAGTACAGTCAGATCACAGACATGTCACATCACATCACGTCACTGTCATATCACGTAACGTAACAGCAAAATCATAACCTTTCGATTAGGCCTGTGCGCTCTAGAAGAGCCCGTTAAATGATCTAGGAGCGTATCTTTTTCTATGACCTTCGTTTAGTTCGCTGCCTTGAGAAATGAGCCTCCCTTGGAGCATAAAGCGGTTAGATGAGTAAGTCCTTGACATGGTACTATCGCGTTCAGTATGAGCTACACCTCAATACAGCTTCCCCGGCCGCTCACACGCAGCATCGTCATACTGACCGTCATAATAAGTATTTGTAGTTGCTTCGGTTCTGTTCTTGCTAACTGGTTATAAATAGATTAGTGGATAATAATGTGGATAGCGATAATTGTGTTAGTATAGGATGAAAAAATTCCATATTGGTCGCATAATTATCAAGACTCGCCTTTAGTTTCTAAATAGGTAAACAGGTTTCTTCTTCTGAGCAGGTATCATCGTCTTCTGCTCCGTCTTCGGTCTCATGTCGGGCTTCATGGGTGAGATGGCCGTCATCATGGTGGACTTCTTTTCCATCCTCAATGTGATGAGCATGAAGCTTGCCTACCTCGTCATGTGGTGAGTTGTTCACCGCGCGCCTGACACTCGAAAAAGCGCAGAGTGGGATGAGCGCTGTCATTATCATACTTTAACTTTATCGCCTTCTGAGCATACCTTCAATAATCCCATCACTCACTGGTGCTTTAATTGATATGGTCATTTCACGTCACGCGGTCTTCCAGAAACAGTCAAGCTTATCACTAGTCGGCCGATGAGTTTGAAGGTATCCCTCTTAAGAGCGTTAGCTCTTACTACGTACATTTTCTGCTTTCTTGTCCGCACTCAAATTCAAGATGGCGGCCAACTCAGGCGATTATAGCTACACCACAGCAAATAGTTTCTTCGCTACTATGTGACCACCCCCTGGCCAGCACTTGCCCACCACAGAGTCCAATACCTGGCCCACAATGTATAACGTCATGATTCCCCAAATTCATGCGACCGAGCTATGCACGCAAATGCTTTTTCGAATAACTTAGTCATACGACTCGGTGGATAACGCTAAAGCACCGCGAATACTTTACAATCATCCAATCTAGCCACTTGATGAAAAGCTCCGTAGTAAGTCTTCTACGGCTTCGACCCAACAACGGAGTAGCGAGTTTCGATGTTTCGTCCTTTATGCAACAAGGAGGATTATATACATTAGTTTACACCCGACGTATATTTCTTTCTTTCGTGCATACGAACGTATGGGTTCTCCTTATTGCATTTTGTTCACTATCTTTTGTAGAGCATTTATGTTGTATTTACGGCATTTAATGTGTATTTGCATGCGTGAGCATTCGCCCCTGAGAGCTAGCGAAATCCGCTGCCGCTGCAAAGAATCTGCCGAAATTTCCAGCGAATATCTGAATCAGTCCACGACCGACTCATGCTGAAAGTAAAACTTCTGGCAGGCTGCTCTCGCCGGGCCCGCCTAGACTGACAACAAATGTATTCGAATCTAGCGCCTCGTCCGTTTTTGCGACTTGCCCTCTGTAAAATGCATTTTTTTTTATTATGCGTACGCTCGGTTTATAGGTAGTACAGAGGCGACCAGTTAATTTTATATTTGTGACGACATCTCGCAACCTGTTCAGGGTTCTATATCTGCACTTAATATTAACCGTGGAACAAATTTTACGTGAACAATAAACTTAGAAGCGAAATGCACCTCACCCCTCGCGTTATTGGCAGCGGCGCGCTCTGGTGCCGTAACGGCTCAACATCCGAGGCTCTGCGGACGTCTTCGGCTGCAGTGGCTTACACAGGCATAGCACTGGTCGCCACATCAGCATCAGTAGCAGGACGTCAACTCAGCGCCGCGTCTCACTGCTTTCTCTGTGTTTTCTATAAAGCTCTTCTTGCTACGCCGAAAACGCAAGGGAATTGTGCTCCCCTGATGGGGCTGAGACAGGTAGGTCACCGCCGCTTGCGGCGGGGGTTAGCCTGCCACAGAATTTTTATCTGTTGTAGGCCGTCATTGCACACGCCACCGTTTCGGCGGTGGACGGCGGCTGTTGTTGCGGCGCGCGTCTTTCACCCCCTCTTCCTTTTCTTTCTTCTGTATTTTCTCTTCTGTCTGCACGAGGCAGCGGAGATGGCTCAGCTACAGAGCCAGTAGCAGGCCCGTGCATTTTTCTTTTTCCTTCTTCCTACAGCCACAACAACAACAACAACAAACGCAAGGAGTCGACGTGAAAGTGTTTACTGTCACGTACAAAAAGAGAAGAGAAAATGACGGAAGCACAAGCAGGAAGGTTGCCGACCAGTTCATGTGCATAAATTGCAGGCTCTATCTACTGAATTTTAGTTATCGCTCTTGATTATAATACTTAATTAGTCACCATTCTGGCGTTTGCCTTCCCCCAGTGAAAGTTGGTGTCATGGCCTAGGGCGGTTGGGGAGCCTATCCTTCGTCTGGAGTGACAATGACTATGCTTCATCCATGCGCGGACAGGTACTTCCCCATCGGCGTAGTGTTCCTGCTGTCTGCGTCCATCGGTCGCGGCGACGCCCTGGGCGAACAGGCCATCAACGTAGGCGCCTACATCGGCACCGTCATGACGGGCCTGGCGATCCACTCATTAATCGTGCTTCCGCTCATCTACTGGGCCTTCGTGCGCAAGAACCCGCTTGTGTTCGCCAAGAACCTGCTGCACGCGTTCGTCACAGCCTTCGGCACATCAGACAGGTAAGTATCCGCAACTGCAGATTTTCGATGAACGCTGCGTTCGAAATCTCTCGTGTACCCGGCGCCGGCATTGCGTCTTGTAAAGAAAATCTCCAGTGCATCAAGTGGCCAGTATAGGAACCCCAGGTGGTCGACATTTCCGGAGCCCTCCACTACGGCGTCACCAGTATTGGCTCGTCATCTCTAGGCGCAGACAATGGGGGAATATAGTTGGTTGGTTTGGTTAGTTTGTGGGGTTTAACGTCCCAAAGCGACTCAGACTATCAGAGACGCCGTAGTTGAGGACTCCTGAAATTTCGACTACCGGGGGTCTTTAACGTTTTAATGGGAGAATTTTTATTTTTATTTATTTATTACAAGTTCCTGCAGCGCCCGAAGGCATTATTTCAGGGGGGGGGGGGGGGGAGATGACAAGTAATCTTGCTGGGAACGCCAGTGATAAAATACAAAAAGGTGTAGAAAATAACACGACACAAGTGATAATGCAGAATGAAAAACATGCATCTAAAGGGGGCAACTGCGCGACGAACAAAGTGATGAAAACACTCAAAAACAAAGTAATGAAGGAAACACACGCAAGAGAACTGGGCGCCACGTCACACATCCGATACAAAAGCCCGAAATAAATTTTAAGTGCAGCACTCAGTGATGCCAGCTGGCAGCCGGTTCCACTCATTGATCGTCAGTGGAAAAAACGAGGTTTTGTACACATCCGTCCGGCATTTTATTTCGCGGATCTTCCACTCATGATCAAGTCGTCTAGACAAAAAGTGAGGTTGAAGCTAGTTCGCTAGTCAGCACTGTTGCTCCTCTTTAAGTTCGTCATCTCCGAGATGGCCTTGTGCACGTCCTCTTAACCTGAGCTCAATACCGTCACATTTCCAATCAGTCTCGTGGAAGCGGCCAGACTGCATAACCGGACATATTTTGGCTAACCTTGAACATGCTAGTGGCCCAGGGGTTTTCGTCGTCTTCTTCTCGATCTCTCTGCTGCCTTACGCGTCCCAGAACGTCTCAGTAAGCGCTCCCCTTGCTACCTCAGCTATTTTTCAGTGATATTATCACATCTGTTATCGCATAGGATACCTCCAGCGTGCATTAAGTTAAGACGGAATAAGCGACAAAAGAACAAAAAAGAAAATAGAAGAACATTGTCAACTGCTCATCAAATAAACCGCTTGCTTATGCGTTATCGAGACTATATCCTTTCTCACAGGGATTTCTTTTTTTAATTCCCTTTTCTCTGAAAATTTTTCTTTGTCTACAAATCCACAAATAATTTTCACTTAACTTGCAATGCTGGTATTCAAAGGATATCTGGCCAGTTTCGCGGTGTCACACACCCGCGACGAGCACTATTGCAGATCTTAATGCCAGCCAGAAGGCAGAACATATGAGAACCCAAGAAGCACAAACCATTGTAATGTGTTGGAAATATCTGGTCCAACCAAGGACCAGTGCAATACCAATGCAAAATCAATACTGGGCCAATGATTGTGCCGCTTGGAAAGAGAAGAGCACAACGCAAGGCTGGAGGTCTCTTTTCCTGTGTTGTGTCTTCTGGCTCGTTTTCAGATGGTTCGATATACAACTCGTCCAGTCGTAAACGCTGTCGACAGCTCTACAGTAGGGGTAGATTGAGCTTTAAACCACGTCTACAATACTATCAGTTTTTCGGTGCTTCGTCAGGCGGTCACACCAAGGTCCGTTATAGTGTGCCGTCAAACGGTTGCTTGTTACTTCCAGAAGAGTTGGTGGATGTGAAGCGAGTTTCGACTTGCACTCAGAGTCACAGTGTCTTTGATTGTTGTGCGGTGATTTTTAATCCTTTGTTGACTTAAAACATGGACGAGAAACATTTGCTTACCTTTTTCTTTCAAATGCATGTTGAGGACCAATTTAGGTTGTCTTGTTATCGATGTATCGCACATACATTCGGCTACTTTCAGTTAAATAAGTTCTTATTTAAGCTGGAGAATTTCAAAAAGAAGTGAAATATTTTTATCGCTACCACCTGCCGTTTGGGTGGAGAAGTAACAATTATAAGACAATTTACTGCGCCGATCCACGAGGCCAGTCTGCACAAGCAAACATTTCCCGATGCAAATCACAGTGTCCTTGGGCTTGAAGTGAATAATTTCTTTAGAGCGGTGTATACAATCTTTAAAACCACTTCTACCAGTAATAAGGCTTGTTTTTTTTTTTTTTTTTTTTTTTTTTTTTTTTTTTTTTGCAGTGGACAAAATTTAACACAACAAGAAAGAACCACACAATCGGCTTTTTTACTCAGACCGAAACTTTAAAGTAGCTTTCCTGACTGACCCTTAATTGTCATGTCTATCTTTACACCGCACTCACGTCGGAATGTAATCAGGCTGCCTTGGGTCCCAAAGGCCCAGCGGGCAGAGATGTTAATGTTTATGGGGGGTACCGCATTAAGTAATGTTAAATGCATCACATACTGCGGTGTCTGCTCCATTGTGCAGTGTGGCCACTCTTCCGGTGACCTTCATGTGCCTCGAGCAGAACAACAAGCTGGACCGGCGCGTCACGCGGTTCGTGGCACCCATCGCTTCGGCCTTCAACCTGGACGGCACCGCCCTCTATGCCGCCATTGGTACCATCTTCATCGCCAACCTCAGCGGCATCGAGCTGGACTTTGCTCATTACCTGGCCATTTGGTACGCCAAAGTAGAGCGACTTGTCAGTAGCGTATATCTTCGACAGTATTAGGTAAAGTGCCGTTAATCAACGGTATTGCCTTAAAAGAAGCACCGGCTGAGAAATACAGCGCATGAACATCTTATCATCCTGAACAGTAATTCCCAGAGCTGGTAGTCTGTATGACTCCAATTTTTCTTCAATATCGATATTATGCGAGATTTTTTGGGGCGTACGAAATGAAATTTTGTGCGCAACGCGAATTTCGATTTTGAATTATATAATGCAATTGAAAATAAATTCTAGCCTTTACTCGAATCAGCCACGAAATGCTTTTAAATTGTTATAGAAAAGCTTGCCTGGGAAACAGGCAAGGTTTTCCCAGGCAAGCTTTTACTGATACGTAAAAGGATCCTCTTGGGGCTAACAACATACAACTTGATCACTTGAGCATTAGGAACACCAGTTTCCAATCTAGAAACGTCAAAATATTGCTATTTGCTAGCAACTCAGTTCTAAATGTTAAGCCTGTGTTGAACACGGCACAAAATCTTGCCGCTGACATCCTTGTGCTTGTTATCAATACAAGAAGTAACTGAACCACTTTCGCTAGTCATTAATATACAGAAAAATATGAAATCCGCGCACAAGTTTTCAGTACATGACTGAGAAAAAAAGTGCTTTCGTTTATGACTAAAAAATTAACGGTTCATTTTGTACATGCATGCACGCGCCAGTGAACAGTTTTTGCACATGTTTAATATATACTTCTGATGATTGAAGGAAGATATTCACCAAATCAGGCAGCCGTTGCACCACTTTTGACTCCCATAAGAGCAGATATATAAAATTGGGCCATGTGACTGCACAGAAGCACGGGCTACCTAGTTAGCTAGTTTGAGAAATATTGCTGACTGGGGTACGCTATTTACTAGAAAACCCGAAGAACACTCTTGTCCCTAGAATAGCAGCTTGGGCATGTTGGTTATGCATCTTGAGGTAACAGCGCGGAGCACAGGACGGGAGCACAAGATTAGAGGACGACACAACGAGCGCTGACTTTCAACAACCAGGTTGTTGAAAGTCAGCGCTCGTTGTGTCGTCCTCTAACCTTGTGCTCCCGTCCTGTGTTCCGCGCTGTTACCTCAAGACTCTTGTCCCAATGTTTGTGACTGAATTCGTTAGAAGCAAAACGACATTTACTTTGAGCACTCACTCAGCCAAAGCTTCAATCTTGCTTGGTTTGCTAGCGAATGTGTGCAAAATTCGGAAGAGTTAGAAACCCAACCTATTCAATCAATTTTACGGAACTATATTCGGGTCAAGTCTGAGGTACAGTAAACACCATTTTAGGTTGTTATATCGTGGTAATTGCTGTTTAACCTTCTCAATTGCATTTCAGCGTTGCCGCTGCGCTGACCAGTTTTGCGAACCGAGGCATACCCAACGCGGGCGTCATCACAATGATCCTGGTGCTCAAGGCAGGGGGCATCGGTCCATCGCACATCGGTCTCCTGTTGGCTGTCGACTGGATTATGTAAGTTATCTCGTTATTGACTCACCGCTCGTATTTTCTATGCCAGAAGAGATTCCATGGACGGTTGATATTTGAAGTGTCGCCTTTGTGCGATCTTCACCAATCTTCTCTACCACAGAGCTCCTTAAAGTGAATTATTACACTCGAATATTGTGATGAAAATGACACTTTCTGGAGTTGGAGCTGGCGTTCGTCTTCAGTGGGAGAGCGCAAGCATAATGAGGGTGCATTTGTGTGTTTCAAACATATGCTACATTTCATGCTACACTTCATGCTACGTTGTACCTCGCAAGCGACACTTTATCATGAAGTGTAGCATGAAGTGCTACAGTGTGACTTGCGAGCCGTCTGAGCCCCGCACCTTTTATCTAAGATGAAAAGAAAAACTGGCATCGTGGGGTAATATTAATTTATGCACAGATGAGATGTGAAGTGGCCTGAAATGTCAAAAATTAACTCGGAGGCAGAGTGAGCATTTCCTGAAACTTAGATGTTCTCTTTCTTTTTTTCTGCCATTAGGAACCGTTGCCGGACATGCGTCAATGTCTTCAGCCAGTCCATAGCGGTCGCCATTGTTCATCACTCTGTGGAGATGGAACTCAAGAGGAACCAGAATGCACTTGAGCACTGGCCCGTCGATGAACTGACACTGAAGCGCACAAAGTACACATTCAACCGTTAGGCACAATGCTATTTCATTTCCTCCACCAGAATTTCTCGTTCTTCTGGCTGCTGTGAGCACTTTTATCTACCGATGAAAATTTTCATCTGTGCAGTCTGTTGCACGGAGCCCAAGGAAACATGAGTGGCTGACCATACGCAATCTATACTGCGGCGATATCTAGCTGCAATTTACAAATGCCACACAGACTACGTAGTGCAAGCTCTGCGAAGTGATGTTGGGATGGGCAGCTGAAATGCTTCTCGTGAATACAGTGAATACAAGGATTCAAAATTATATCAGTTGTACGAAAAGCTTTGAGGCGTTTTGCTCTAGTATTTAAAGCGATGACGTAATGCACAACTCAATCTCAAGCTTTTTCTCACAGCAATCGTTAAGTGCGCAGAAGCTCGGTGGTGACGTCACGAATAATGGGATTTCAAATTTCCGCTTCCATCACCTACGCCCTACCGTGCGTCGTCGGACGCCTGTAAGCAACGCTCCGAGGGTTTTATCTTTTGATGACATTGAATTTATTGCTTTAATGCGAATGTTTAGCGTTTTAAAAGTTACGGCAACGTGGATGATGTCATTATATGCTACGAAAATCCTAACAGCTGTAGCGATTTTATTCGGCTATTGAGTCACCGTTCTTTAAAAAAAAAAGAAAGAAAGAGAATGCACGCTTTATCTGCCAATTCAACTCATTCAGTGCAGGTTAAAGAACCCCAGGTGGTCGAAATTTCCGGAGTCTTCTACTACGGCGTCTCTCATAGCCTGAGTCGCTTTGGGACGTTAAACTCCACAAACCAACCAAACCAACCAACCCTCTGAACTCAGCAAATTTTGAAATCTTTTTGGTTGCCTTTGAGATACACCATGCCTTTGGAGCAAGCCACGCGCAATATTATATCGCGCCCCTTTTGTGAATTCGCAGTGAGACTGTTAGAAATATTTCTTATTACGCGCCGGAAAAATGCCAAAGATTAACTTTCTGGCTTCCAACTTTTGGTCAGACTCGCTTACTACTATAGCTACACAAATGATCCTTGACCACTCAAGACAAATATTAGCGATCAGTTAACCGTGCACGTATGACTGCACAGCTTTGTTTGGTTATCTGTTTATTTTTTTATTTTTTTCTGAAGGTAGGGGGTGAAGAGATAACCCATGATGTCGGAGTAACATACTGTAACGAAAGTACGCATTTCAAATCATCATCACTCTCATATTTCAGCGCATTTTGTCATTTAAGAAAGTTCGTTAAATGGGTGCGTGTTCGTTCATCGATGCCCTTTTTCATTGAACGCGATTCAATGCGCGTATATATGCAGTAAATAGCACTAAACCGACCAGCAGCAAAGTCCGGCACCTCTTTGGTTACTTCACTTAAAACGCAGCTTTCTATTCGTCAGCGCCGACACTGTTTTTCGGATTATAGAGCTCTGAAAATGTAGCTTACGCGAAATAAAATGTTCATCCCGTTTTGTTGAAGTGTTTTCTTTTTCCTGTTGTCTAATGCACCGAAATATCTGCGGCTGAAATTTTTTGAACAGCAGTATTATGGGAAGGCTTCGAGTCGAGTCCTTCATCTTTTATGAGCTTTCTGAGCGTGAACAGGAGCAACGGCTAAGGAATTTCCCACCTGAGCGATTTTATTGGCCATTACGTCTCTTAAAAATGGCACTTTTGGAAACGATAGTGCTCTCTTCGCCTCCCCCAGAAAAAAAAGAAAGAACAATAGAGCAGCCACCGTGCACTCTGGTCAGTGCAGAATCCTACAATGTGGACTTTAAAACAACCTTCTCCAAACGGACACGGGACAGTGTTCCAGACAAGCTTCGAGGCGAAGACCATGTTTAGTGTCAGTAACCTTAATAAAACAAACACTTGTAAGCGTCACGCTACTGGAAATTCGCATGACAGTAAAGAGGAGCCTCGACAAATCCAGCATAGCGACGGTCGTTAGATACTGTTTCTGCGGTCAGCTTAGAGAGATTCGCGCTTTTTAAAATTCCATGGCAACCTCTCGTTTTTTCTCTGATAATCTCTCTCTTTTTTATCTCTCTAGTGGCAGCTTTGTTTGAGTTAAAACGTATTGCTTTTCATAAGGGTTAAAAGAAATACGCGAAGGGACAACTAATATATATGCGAATGAAAACGGCCTGCGTGACAGCGGTTGTGGTAGACGGGTGACGCTCACTGTGAAGACGTATTGAAATCAGTAACATCGAAGGCGAAGTACCTCTCGTACAAAGAGCGAATTGCAAGTGTACGATACAAATCTGTCGCTTCCAGTTGTAGAGGGGATCAAGGCCAAGCGACAGTCAGTTTAGCACGTTGTGAAGACTAGCGGAAAGTTGTCTGTGCACCCCCGGTTCATTTTTAACCGATAAAGTTGAGCGCCTTAGAGCTTTTTTTTTCTTTTTTTTTTTTACGCTCTCGTAAATTTATCCACCCTCTCGTACAACAAACACCTTCGTAAATTCCTAATCATGAATGTTGGTTTTAAGCGAGAATAACGAGGTTGCCTTCTTCAGTGCAATGTCTTCTCAAAGCAATTTACCGCGCCTTAAACTTAAAGCCACCAAGACAGAATTTTGTCTCTCTATTCCACCCTTGTCATCTGCCGACCTGTTTCACTGATTCCAGCGGCCGCAACGGCGTGCGGCAACGGAACTGTAAGACGACGTCAGAATGAACTGGAATTTAATTGAAATAAAATAAAATCCCCTGAGTTCATCCCTATCCCAGTCGATAACAAGACACCATGTCGTCATACACGCATGCGGTAATAACGCTGGGTATTAACTGAAATCATAAAATCCCCTGAGTTCATCCCTATCCCAGTCGATAATAAGACACCATGTCGCCATACACGCCTGCGGTAATAACGCTGGGTATTAATTGAAATCATAAAATTCCCTGAGTTCATCCCTATCTCAGTCGATAACAAGACACCATGTCGTCATACACGCATGCAGTAATAACGCTCGATATTAGAGAGTCACAAATAGGTCTGCTATGAAACGTGACGCGTAACCACGTCTACTTAGCAGCGTTTCCTATTGTATCTGCATAGCCGTTCTAGTTCAGACAAACCATTCTTATAGACGCATATATACTCTTATAGACCCATAAACACTGCACTGTCATGGTAATTAGATCGTTTCTGTAAGGTGCATAAGAGCCTTTTCTCATGCCTTTTCTCTGCTGGTGCTGCAAGCTTATAACATATCACTTAGCGACCCTTCGTTGGCCTCCAAACCTCTAAGTAGCTAGAGCAAACTCTGGACGAAAACTTCTCAATGTGTCAGTGAACTAGTCAAGCAACAACGTAAAACCACACAGTTCTGGTCGAGGCATTCTTTCTAAAATATTTCTTAGCGCAGCCTCAGCGGATGCCTATTCTGGGAAAACCCCCAGTGACCATTAAGTTCCTGTTTAGCCAGTCTCATTCGTACTTTCTCCGAGAGCTTTAACGCAGGACTATATCACGTCAACAGGGACTATCAGTAGTCCAGGTGGCTAAAATAAGAAAAGTTTCCTTTTTTTTTATACGGTCTGGGAACGTGCTTGCAGGAGGCTTCAGAAACAAGCACGCAGTGAACGAAGGGCATCTATTACTAATCGTTAATGATGTAATTACCAAACACTGTACCTGACCATTTACACAGTGCGCTGTTGACACTCGGGCATGTAGGATAGTCCCGGACACATTTTCAGTTATTAATTACCGAAATTTATACCTCATTCTACCAGTAGGCGTGACATAAGGCCAGTAAGGGCCCTGTGGACATCCGGACATCCGTGTTCCACACGGTGACTAACAATTCGAACTTTGCCAGTGCCTGCTTCAAAATATTTAGCACCCTGGAGCAATTTCTAGACTTCTGAGATGCTTGATTCGTCCTATAAACAACCACGAATGTGCGCCCCATGCCCCTTTAGAAAGAAAACAATCTGCAGCAGGGTTCATGCTGCGAGATTGAGCACAGTTATCACCGGATAGTTGCAAATGAACGTACGCCATTTGTCATTTTCTGGCAGCTTTCTCGTAGTACGTGACACAAATGAATCGTCTTCGCGAACTATTAAGGTTTCTAAAATGATTGGTGTGTCCCCTGCGTACATACGTAAAGGTTGATATAAAATTATACTCGAAGAGCAGAGTATAATGCCCCAAGCATATTCCAGGATTAGCGTTTACTGAAGGAGCGCAAGACAACGTATATTACCAGTAGTGGCAGCGGCACATCGCTACTCCAGGATTAACGTGTACTGAGGGAACGCAAGAGAACCTATATCAGTAGTGGCAGCGACACATCGCCACCAAGCTCATCATAACTATCTTGTGGCACATGGCACAAAAAGATGGGCATAAAAAATTGCGTGACAACAGCGCACTGACGGAGATCAGAAATGAAATTTCGGTGAGATGAAGTTTGTTGTAGACAGTAGGTCAACATGCAAAACAGGAATTGAAGTGAAGAGCCAAAACATTACGAGGGACTTTACCGATAAAGTAGTGAAAGGCGAAAGCCCGAGTGCCGCATTCTGCTACGCAACTGGCTCTAAATAGTAATTAAGTAATTAGCAATTGTATAATTAGTCATTAAGTAGGTAATTGACGAATTACTTAGTCAACAATTAGTAATTATTTATCGAATAATTATTGACATATGACTATATAAGGCACGCACTCGCGTATACTGTGGTGGTGCTCTGTGATTGGTTGAGACCTCTATGAGGTCATCCCGCCTCGGCCAATCAGAGCCGCCGCAAAAGCGGGACACATTTTGTTCACGACAGCATGAGCCAATAGTCTTTCGCCTTAATACCTGCAGTCAAACCTTACTGCTCGGTTTATTCCAGGCTTCTCAGAGCTTTTATTCTTGGTAGTTATGCACATACAGCACTACTTCCTCCCATGCAGTTCATTTGAGCTTAGCAGAAGCAATGCGTTAGGAATTCTGATACCGGCATCAGCTATACAAAAAAGAGCAGTTTCGAAAGCTGCCCCCTCCACAACGCGTAACTTGATTGCCCACCACTCCGATGCGAGGCAATCAAGAACACGATGGGTAACTCAGCTTTGTTACAGACGCACCAGGAATGCTGAGAACAGCAGATACCTTCACAGGCTACACGACTGTTGCGCAAGTGACGCCTGTTAACCCGACAGTCCGCAGTACACACAGGATCGCACTACAGTCTCTGCAAGCTGCTTCGCTGCCACTTATGAGTGTCTCATTCAAAAAGCGAAGGGCCGACCTCAGCTAACCCTCACCTGAAGCGCACAAAACTACTTCACAGCTGTTCGATTGGCCGTCACGCCGATGCCAGCCAATTATTAACTGCTTCAAGTACACCCAGCTTTCTCCTCAAGGCAGTTGTTAGCGGGGGCCAGCTGTTGCTTCCAAAGATCTAGACATTCAGTGGACAACACAGTGACGAATGGTGGTTTGAAAGTTTGCAATGGGTCCCAGGAAGTAATGCGCACATCCACAACACAACTACCTACAGAATAAGCAATCAGCAGCGGTCGTCCTTCTCTTCAGCTTGACCCCGCGCACGGCCCAAAATTCCAAGGCTCTGTCGCCGCGTACATTCAGAGATGGTTAATCTCTGCAATGTCATAGGTACCCAGTCGCTGCTGGGTACCCGAGAATCTGCGACACCTTGCGCTTGTGGGCGGTGGTGTTCAGGTGTTCTAGCTTGTACTCCAGGCTCTTGAAAAGTAAAATACCGCACGGCTTGCAAGAAAGGTCTTGTCCTCCACTCTCCCTGAACGGGTCCAGGTCTCGTTCCTGAGTAGGTGGGATCCAGGATGTCGTGGGAGTGGACTTCGGCCCCTGCTTCATTGCCAGGACGGGAGGCGAAGACGTCACCCCAGACCGCTTCGTCGATCGGTCCCACTCCGGCAAAGAGGTAGACTCAGCGCTTTGTAATGGTCTTGGGTACGTGGGTGAGGGCGGATTCTCGCGTGAGTTCCAGTGAAGAGTGCAGTTGGACGACGCGCCTTCAGTTTCAAGGCCCGGTGATGATGCAGACGCTGCCGCCTCGCGTTCAGATCCACCAACGATCTGGCACCTGTAGCTCTCATTCCTTAGATTCTGTTGGTGTTTTTTTCCCTGAAATGCGATGGGAATAGTAAAGTTCAATTCGACAGTTGACTGTGTTGCTGCATCATCGCTGAAAAACAACGCACAGGCATCGAGGTAAAAAGAAATTACTCGCATTTTTTCTGTTTTCTGTTCTTTTCTGTTGGCTTTTTTTCATAGGTGTAATTATTCTGCGTTTTGTTAACGAACACAATGCCGCGCGTCAGCGACTTTGGTGTGTATTCATTTTTTCATCTGTTGTCGGTTGAAAGAGCGCAAGAAATTCGTTCTTTTTATAACCGTAAAGCTTGCCTGAATAGCGGACATTAAGGTAAGCAATTAAAGCCTGCAAACACGTCTTCACTCAACACTGTGCATCAATTTCTGATCACACTCGTTGCACTCGGGTGGTCTAGGAGTGCGCGGCAGGTCTACCTAAGAACTAACTACAGCCTCCCAGTCAGCGAGCCATCTCTGATTGCGCATGCAGTAAATTATAGGGCAGAATGGGCAGAATTCTTCTCAACGCCTAATGAACAAGACTTGAAGAGAATGCACCCAAGCAGCAATATCAGAACCAGCATTGAAACTATCATAATGGTGTTGCCAATATTGGGGAGACACTGGAGACGCAGTTCCTTGCAGGGCCGGGTTTCGCCAAGAGGTTCCCAATATTGAGATGGTGTCTTGTGCTGCTTGGGCTCAGTCTTGTCTCCGCTCCCTCCAAGGTGGGTCCCGCTTTCCCTTCGTCATGAGGGCTAAAATTGTGCGAGGCTTTACTCCAGATTTTTTTGTGCCATTTATTGTCATATAGTCAAACTCTTGACGATAGCGCACTCAAGTACATCAGTACATCGGACCGGCAGCACACTTCACAAAGTTGTATGCACAATTGTCTAACATTTCGTCCAGGGAAAAAAACTATGTAGTGCAGCTATAATACACCGAGATGCTGACAAATGGTCATCATCAGGGATAACCTTCAGCGTAATCAGTTCATGAAGAATAAAACGCAACAGGCCTAGTGCATTGGCTATGATTGCACGCATCGCTCTTCTAAAGGAAAATCCACAACAACCAAAGCAGATTTCAAGGTTAAGCTGAGTCCTTATGACAGCTTCTCCCTAATCATGCCGATAAATCCTAGATATCATCCTTTTTAAGCAAAACGTTCTTTATGAAAGCAACATCTTGCCTAAACATGGGTGATAACGATTAAAATGATAGCATATCTTCCCCAGAGGCATTTTTTTATTTTTTCCTTTTTATTCTCAAAACATCGCACATATTGTTTTCCTAAGGTAGATTTAACTGCTCGGTAAGGGGGGGGGGGGGGGGGGGGAGCCCGAGAAAATTGATCGCTTATCCGTCTTGGGAAACAAACCTATACTATCATCCTTCTGGGCGACCTTGAGAACGATTTAATGATTTCTAACATATTCAGCCTCAGAAGCACCTATTAACAGCGGTCTTCATCATCAGCATCAACAGCAACACTTACTCCATAACACGAACCTCTCCCGCACCTCTCCAAAAGCATTTGTCCTCAGCGACAGTCACGCTCTCTTAAAGCCTCCTACAAGCTCTGCAATGGAAACTTTTGCCTGGGAACGTTTGACTGATGCTAACGATGATCATGGCGACTCGTGTATGAAAGGGCAGCTGTGGCCGAAGAGAGCCACATGAAAATGTTACGTATAACTAATGCTTTGTACGATGTCTGATTTGTGTTAATTTTTAGAATTATGTAAAGAAAGCATGAGAGGTACATCGTGTCTGCAGCAGCCGCGAGTCATTTACGCAGCATTTCAATGGGCTGAACAAAGGTAAGAATTTAACAATCTACAATCGTGTACTAGAACAGAATGTCTCGAAAATATTTTTGTTATTATTAAAAAGTCTCACCTAGTGTATAAGAGTTTAATTGCGCATCCCTAGTGATTTTTTAATGTGACAGACTCCAATGACATCCAAGGCTCAGCCTGGTGGACAACTTCTGTTATTAACTTATAGGCAGCAGTTTGGGTCATAGGCTGGTTATTTGTGACTACTGACCACGCCAGGTCAAAACATAGCCTTAGATAAAGAAGAAACACGTTGAATATTAGCGATTCGATTGTAGCCTAAACAGAAAGCAGGCTGTACTGTAATACACTTTCAGCAATATCAGAGCTTCACACTATGCGCCTTCGTATAAAGCTGAGATGAGAAGCCATTCGGCAAAGCGGCCATTAATTCCTGGGAACCAAACTTTGGCGTCTGGCAGAAATGTTCTAGCAGGGCACTCGGCTCGCCAATAACGCAGTAAAATCTACACTCGCTAGGTCAGTAGAAAAAAAGGGAGAGGGTAGAGGATGGTGCTTCATTTTTAAGGCGAAAGCCTTTAAAGGCTCGTACTCGCCGCCATGACTCTGTCCGTCCGACCACGAGAAATGTCACACTTCTTCGCGAGATTACGCAGGACAGCGCGAGATTGTGACATCACCATCTGGTGACGTCATCGGCCACACTACCGTGAAGAAGATAGTGCAAAATAAATCCTGTCTGCGCTACGCCCAGGATCATGAACTGCACATCACATTGTCCTTGTCTACCGTGAGGATGATAGTAGCGATAACAATGACACTGCAATTAGTGATACTGACAATGATGATATTAGCAATGGTAATGACGGTCTAGTTGATAATGATGCACCGTATGCACCAGCAACGCTCAGGCTTTCGCATTTCTGTAGTGTGCATTCCACAGTGCTCTGGGATTTCTTTTTTCATTATTAACAGACAAACACGCACACACGAGGACTCTTGTCTAGCTTTTTTTCTTGCAGCACTAGCTTCCTGTCCAAAAACGAACACACATTAGGTGATAAAATCAGTCGTACCATATAGAAGAGGACGTACCTTGTAGTGAATGTCTTCGGAGGTCCGTGAGTTGAGGCGAACCTTACAGAGCTCACAGAATGAATATGGCTGCGACTTGCGAAACAGCGCTGCATGCGGTCCGGAAGCCAAGCTTTCGCTGTCAGCGCCCAAATCTTTCAAGGAGGTCTTGAAAGGTTCCTCCGCGCCGGAAACCCTCAGATTATGTTTCTTGCTCTTAACGTGGCTCTTGTATGGAACTGGACCGTTGAAGACCTTGTTGCATGGGTAGCACGAATACGTTAGGCCGTTCATGGTGAGGAAAGGCCTGCAGAATTCGACATGTCAACGTTAGGTTCGTTTGGGATGATTGCATCAGCATGTTTCTTTTGTCAGCTTCGGGAGAATCGTCCCTCAAAATAACGTGCGCTCATTTCCATCTTTAGCCCGTCGTCAGTCACGTAGTGTGGCTTAACTTATCACCACTTTTTAGTGGACCACCGGGTGTTTCAACGAGCATTTTCATAACTACTCGGCAATAAGGAATTTAAAAATAGAAAAATAAATCTCTTCAGGAATAAACTCAGTCGCGGCGGGCGTAATTATCAGTAAAAGCGTTTAAACGTCGAGTTAATTAAATAAAATCACCAATATTTTATTTAACCGTTTCAGGGGGTGGTTGCAATGGGAGTTCCAAACCGTTGACAAGACGATGCCATATCCATTTTTGAAAAAAAAAATGAAAAAAAGCAAGGCACTTTCTAAAGCTCTTCCGAATGCAGAAATCCGGTGCATTTTCCGAACAAAACAAACTGAGACCACTAAAGGCGTGGGAGGATCGGCGGAAACGCGGTTTTCGTTTGAAGACGTGTTGCAGTAAGAATTGCGCCCAATTCGATCTGAACGCGCTATTGGGCTATGCTATATTATTCTGCCCAGCAACTTCTCAGCGTCTGGAAAGGGGCAGTCATTACCAACTTTGTGGTTGTTATTTTTGAGCAGGATGGAAGAAAATAAAGTGCTTGATACGGCACAGTAGATCAGGTACAGCTAAAAGCAATATGAGAGGGAATACATGAGCATGTGACCTCCACGCTTTGCAAAGCGCTGCAACCTACGTGTGATAACAATCAGCGGCAAAGGCGCATACAAAGTAAGTTCGGATGGCTGCTCTTTCCGAGCATGCCCCTGGTGCCACCCACTCTCGTCTCCTGTTAGTGGGAGCGTTATGCAAAACCACGCGCTTCCGTGTTCCCTTTCATAATGCTTCTGGCTGTGCTTCGAATGTGGCGCTGCTGTGGCTACAGCACATCAGCACGCGACGCGTTTGCTTGTAACACGCTCAAATTCGGTTTTGTGCTTAAACAGGCACCGGTATACCTCTCGTCTAAGCATTTTACAAAACAATTGTTCTTCCTTGCAAGAACTCCTACCGCATAGTCGTGTCCGCGGCTTGAACTTCCTATCGTTACTAACTGCCGAGCTGTCTCAGCTGAAACATTAGTGACATTTAGTCAATATGCTGAGAGTTTTGAAGCGGAAAGCTCCCCTACGCCATGTTGCGCCAAGGTAATCGAGTATAATAATTTGACCTATAGGTACGGCGCGAGGAACCCGCCGCGCTTGCTTCTACTTCGCACACCTGCTCCATGTTCTACTCCACACAACTGCCAAATTTTATTCGTACCGGTTGATATCTCCATAAATTACAACGCTGTCTGACACAATGCTACACAGCCTTTACCAGTCCCTTGCCTCCTAGCCTTTTCCTCCACTGACACCGCTGGCCATCTGGCTCGCTTCCTAGGACCCCCACTTCAAAATGCCATCGACACTTTCGTGTCTTCAAGGCCCGGCTGTGATGTCCTTAAGGTTCGCAGACAGCCCTGAAGGAGTCGCGTGCCAGAACCAGTGCTTCGACTACACTTTTTTAACGTTCGCAGACAGCTACGAAGTAGTTAGACCACATCAAACCATGTCTCACCCGAGGTACCGATCTGTAAACTAGGCTCAGTCGGGTGGAAACCCAGACAATTTGTTTTCTGTATATTACAACCGTCGCGGCTGACAGTTTGTTCTTGGAGATATTTCGTATCTACTTCGAGCTTCCTACTGAAATTTGATCAATTATTCGCTGAAAAAGCCGGCGTATCGGTACTATCGATCCGGCTATATTTCTCCGCAGAGCTGTGGCATGCCACGAGTTTCGCGTCCACGCTACTAGTGCCGCCACCATCGAGACGATGGCAGCGCAGCGGTGGTAAGCGTTAAACTAAGCTCGGGAGGGGCAAATATATTTTTCAAAAATTAGTATTTCTTCGCAAGTTAGTTTGAAACGAGCGACCAGTTATTGGAAGGGTAAAGTAAACAGTTGCTGTACGCACGCCACATACAATCTCTTCCCGGGCACTTAACCGCAGCAGTCGGAACATGTATTGAAAAGTGTAACTCGGGCTATTGTCAACTTCTTCCGACTACAAAGTCCGGCTACAGAAGATTGCTCAAGTAATTGAAGTACGCCTGCCTAACAGGTGTTTATCACACCTAGCAGAATGTCATCAAAGATAACCTCTCGTACCGGCGTTAGGCCAACGACTATTATGACTCGAATACCAAAGAAGACAGCTGGGCTAGTTGGTGCGGAACAGCACGCACCGTTCATGACGTCATGCACGTCGTAACGAAACCTCTAACACTATGCCACTTACTTTCACAAACGCATCGTGCACCAATTCCCCTCTAGGCGAACCGGCTCTGATCAACGATAGTGCCCGACAAAGCGTTTGATATGTATGCAGAGCTCTCCCCGTCCTTTTCCTGTTTAGTCAATTCAACTGCAAGGTGCATTGGTTATACCTTAAGTATTGGGGCCAATCGAGCCCAATATTTGGTCGTACTGGATACAGCGATGGAGGCGTGGTAAAAGTCTGTGCCACGCATAGGCCAGCAATGTCAGCGATCGGTCGCTCGCTATGCCACCTTGTTATTTCCGTCACGACCAAACATGAAGGCGACTATTCTGCTTTAAGCTGCTCTAATATGATAACATCATCGTTATCACCTCCGCGGAGACTGTAAGGTTATTAACGTAATTCGGCTAGGGCACTTGCGATAGCTTTTCCATATAAACCGCCCGTTACGAAAAGGTAGGCACATGTTCAAATCTAAAATTCAAAGTGGATCCCCGAACAGCCACGCTTTGAGGCGGGGCTTCCAAACTCGAGCTGTCAATGCTGAATGACACGCTATCTTAAGGCTCCAGTAGAAGTTCACATGGCCCTCCCGATTGAAGCCAGTTTGAGGACCATTCTCACTGCCCTGCAAATGATCGCGGTGTTCTAGGATACAACAAACTGTAAAGAACTGTTAATCCTATGCAGTCAATGCCCTTTGTAAGCCTTCACCTAAGCCTAAAGCTTTTTAACCTCCTCAACGCATTGCCCAAGCGACCACGCAAGCTGACCTCACAGAGGGTGCTTGAAGGCTTGCAATGATGTCACCAGTCTCCGGCAGACAGGAAGCTCTGACAGACAGCAGGCTACAGCAGACACCAGGCTCCGGTAGACACCACGCTACAGCAGACACCAGGCTCCAGCAGGCACCAGACTACGGTTGACACCAGCAAACGACAGGAACTAGGCTGCGGAAGGCAGCGTAGCCAGAGCGAAGAACTCGGTGTCCTGAGCGCTGGCGTCGGAGACCTGCAGCGGGCGCCCGGCTCGCTCGTGCGTTCGTGCTTGTGGAGGCACGTGCAAAAGAATGGTGGCGATGGGTGCGCCCAACGCCGTGGGACTTCGTTTTTTTTTTTTTTTCTATTCTGGCTTTGAGGCTCTGCCTTTGAGAGTGTTGGTGGTTCCAGATGATTCACTCACGCACCCCCAAAATTGATTATTACTCGGGAAGGAAAATGTTTGCGGCTAACACTAACAATAAAGTATCAGGCTAAAATTACTATTGTTTGAAAATTCAAAAAAGAAATTTGTGAAATGGGACGTCAAAAAAAAAAAAGAGTTCCATGAAAGAATAGCTTGGTTTCGAGAAAGAGGATAAAAAAGGTGGATTCGGGAGCATAAATTAGACTTTGAAGATAAATATAAATAAATACAGGGAGCTAAGGTATTAATAGAAATACGACAGTACCCGGCCAGTGAACTTGCGATACCATCTCGCAACAGACGTATTCGTTGCTCGCGAGTTTTTCCGCAGAGCAAGCCGGGGGACTCTGGTGGACGCTGCCAGGAATTATGGAGCCCGGACTTACTTTCGGAAATGCGATTTTGTGCGTAAAAACAGAGGTGCAGTCGGGATTAGAAATAAATCAGAGAGCCGTCGGATGATTGGCGCTCGGTGCTCACGGTGAAACCACAAATGAGGCGGTGCAGGGACATATGGGCTGGGCATCTTCTGAAACACGGGAAGCTCAGAGTAAAATATTATATGAGGAATGCCGAAGGAAATTCGATAGTAACAGGTGGGCAGCTAAAGTATTTAAATACCTATACCTTAAAAGCGTTGACTCACAATGGAGTAAAAGAACTAGGAAACTAACCAGTATGTATGCTGTTCACAAGGAAGGATGGATAAAGAGCTTTAAACAACAGATGGAAAACACAGAAGGTAAAAATTTGATAAATTTTATGGAAAAGAAACAGTGTAGAACTATATGAAAAGTGGAAAAGGCAGATCAGGAAGGAAGCTTTTTTTGATATCTCAAAAAGCAATGACCTACTTTTTTGAAGCTAGATTAGAGTGCCTTAGAGCATGCAGTTACAAAAAGAAATTTAACCAAGAATAGGACACATGTGCAGTATTAGGTAAATCCATAGAAAGAATTGAACATCTAATACTCGAATGTGATGGTATCCATCCAGAAGTCGATGCAGGCGCAGTCACTCTTCCTGAGGCCCTGGGGTTTAGAGATACCAGTGGTCGTGTGAATGAATCTGCGGTGGAAGCTAGCATAAAGCGATTGGAAGATTGGTGGCTTAAAAGCAGAAAAGTGGCATAATAGTGTAACTTTAGTATAACTAAATATTAGTTACTACGCATAATGTTAGAGCGCGCATAATGTTAGTAATGTAGCAATAAAAATTGAATAAATTGAATGGTGGTATAGTTAGCCGACCTCAAACAACCGATATAGGGATAAAAAAAAAATAAAAAACGAGCATGATAGCAACTGCTATTACCCCGTTTTAAAGGGGACGCTCCTGTATTCCATCCATCCGTCCAGGTCGTGTACACCCTTTCATTGGGTGCGCATGTTGCAGTCGCCTTTCTACAAAAGGTTATATCATCGCTGATAACCACGGATTATAACCCAATCCGTACCCTCTTCCGCGCTCAGCTAGCGAGTATGCACCTACATCACATTGGCGGCCATTTTGTGGCACATGCAACACGGCAAAAGGCTTCAAGCATACTAAACGCTTTATCATTACCTGCTCCTACTTGCAATGCAGAAGCTGGACTCTGCACCAAAAATGGCGTCCGTGACGTCTTTTAAATACCTTCTTTAAGAGAGCGCTGCTCCAAGCAATGAGAATATGCTATATGCCTATATGCTAACAACCTATATGCTAACGCAGACGGCTACCACAAGACTGCGCAGCTATTGTCTAGGGTCACTGTAGTTTACTCTCAAGAATTTGACCTGCAGATGACCAAAAAATTCTCCTAGTCATCACGACTTCTTATTGCGAGGAATATCTTTTATACTTTGACGGTGATGGTACAAAAGCTAGTCGATCCGATAAATCAGAAGTTTGTAACGGGATCATCACCTTGAAATTCCGTTCATAGACGCAGCGCTGTGGAACAAGAAGGTCTTTTTTATTAATTGGCATAGTTTATCTTCTAACTGCCTCACAGCTGCCTATTTCTTGAAACGATTTCACCAGCTCAATTTTTATGTCTGGTCGCTTGAACAATTTTGTTGCGCAATCTTATTTTTTTCTTGAGCATCAGAAACAGACCCTCCCTATCACGTTTGCGTCCTTGATACAACATCCCCTTTAGACAGGAGCGCGCAGGCCCCTAGTCGTGTACCACGGCCTACGTTCGTGCAACCGACCACACCGAACCTTTTCCGCTTGAGAGATCACGTCCGCAAAAACACGCTGGAATCAGAGAATGCCCTTGGATATATTGAATTAAGCACCGCGTAGTACGACGATGCCTCACACTGAAGCAACGCTGTTGGTGGCTTGGACGGAATTTATCCCTCGGTGAGCACCACGAACACCTCGAACACAAAGGTAAGTGAGTGCAAAGCGATGGAGATCAAAACAAAAGGCTCACTCGGGACCTGCTTCGGTTTCTTCATTCGATTGCGCTGACAATGCCTAAATTCACATAAAATTTTTCTTCTAGGTGCTGTGGGATATTCTTGGGGAGGGGGATACCGGACGCGGGTTATGCCGGCCTAATGTCGCGGCGGCGCTCTTGGCGGCCGGGGCAAGGGGAGATGAGACGTGGGAAGGGGTGGGGGCGAGATCATCATGGCCCGTACCAAGCGAACAGCCCGGTGAACATCGGCAGGTCGGCAGTCCGGCGTGGAGGCTCCGGTGCAGCAGCGCTCCTGGGTAGCCTGGAGCGCTGCTGACACATGGCATACACATGATATACACATGACATGCACATGACATAAAATATGTCATGTGCATGAATGTATGAAAAAATCACGATTGAAGCAGAATGCAAACACGTGCCCATGATTTACTGATACAAGCACTGAGAGATCGCAAAAACTCAGATTTCAAAAACGAGAAAATTTAATGTTTTTTCTCCGTACTTCAGCAGAGAAACAAGGTATTAAAATGCGAAAACTACACCTGTGACGACGTTCAAAGGGAACGAACTATGTGTGCCTAAACTACACTGCACGCGGTATGCTTGCATTGGTTACGTGAGTTGACTGACAACTACGGTAAAGAAAAACTGTGTGGTTTAAAATCGAACAAGGTGAGGAGGTGTCCTTTGTATATCTCACATCCCTATCCCTCCCCCTTTTTTTTCTTGTGATTCAGGCTTGCCAAATGGGCAAAGTAAAAAATCTGCAAAAGACTCCTCTAGTTTCCCCTACTTCAACCACATGCCACGTGGGTGCTAAACACTCAAAATAAGTGCGGGACTTTCAGATATTTGGTATATTCATTTAGTTTTCTACGGCAATCGGAAATAGTTTACGAGATCGGGCAAAAAATTTATAAATCATATCTTTTCAAAGAGAAACAGTCGGCTATGATAATCACTGCATTCATGCTTTATCCCTTGGGGCTATATTAGTTTCTCACAATTACATGTTCAAGATATCAGCAATACTCTACACCTTGTTCTTCACTTGCGCGCAGGTGGCGCAAGGGGGGGACGTGCAGAAAAGCTTAGCACGTTCGAAATGCAGTTCTCTTCTGCTGCATTTTCTGAATATGCAGTTCACGTAAGCTGCTGTCAAAACTAATTTTCAATTAGAATTTCGAAAATTTTGCTTCATTGCGACTAATAGGTCATATCAGAATTCTTCCTAACGTGAATGAAGTTTAACTTCCTAATGCCAATGCAAGGAAGGTGTTTGAACTAACTGCTAAAGATCCATTCTTGCTACAATGGAGGATTACCATACGGAAAGCTAAAATGCAAGAGCTGCGAGCTTTCATCTCTAATGTTCGTTGGCTTCCTCGCGTCGTTGAATTCTAAGTAGTGCCGTTTAGCGTATTATCTGTCTGATTTCTGAAAGAAGTGCCAGTGCCAAATCTGCTTTCCCGTACCAAACCCCTCTCCTCTTCAGTTACAAAATATTGGAAAAGCTAGCTGGGCAGCTTTCCTTCTATAGCAGCAAATATCTCCCCTTTATGGTGGTTGATGACGGTTATTTCTCCTGTTTTCTTGCGCGAATGCTTTGAAGTCCGGAAAATTGTAATACTTCGCTCTAGCAGTTAAATTCGTGTTCTCTTAATGTGTCTCCAACCTCAAGATTCCTTCCTACCCGGTTTCACTGGCATTCAAACCCTAATCAATTTACCCCGAGCTAAGACTAAGAGACATTGCACAGACGGAAGGAGGAGGGGGGGTCGGAGGTTCAACTTATGCGCCTTGAAATTATTTACTGCCATATAACTTTCCCATTTGACAGATCCGGCAATGCAAAAGTAATTTGCCCCATGAGAACAAAGAATGAGTATCTGGATCTCACGGTACCAGTGCGCGTATTCTTTCCAGTGGAACTCCTGAATAACATTCACAATGGCCAATAAGAGAACAGCTATTTTTTTTTTTTTTTGCGACTGCGTACGAAGGCGGCGGCATCGTCGTTCATGAAGATCACTGTACGGGCGCCACTGGAAAACTGAAATAAAAAAAAATTAAAAAAAAAACACTTGAAATCACGTTTCGCGTGATGGTCCAAAACGAAACAAAACAAACTGATGCAGTTAGAGGTCTCTGGGAGGCAAGGGCCAGAAAATGGGTTTTTGCGAGCCGAAGCATAGTGCCTGCCAGCCGGCGGGGTTAAAAACAGGTGCAAAGACCCGGTCCCGGATAACGCCCAGATGAGTTCAGCCGACCTCCTCTTTCTTCGTTCCAAAAGATGACAGCCCGCCGCGCCTTCAGCCGCAAACTCTTCTTCAATGCCTTTTCATCTGAGCCAGCACTCTCCCCTATCCCGAACAAAGCAAACCACACCCTCCTCCTCTCTGCTCCGAAACCCCCTTCACGAGCATCATCCGTCCGGCGACGCAAATTGTTCACCTGTGTTTAGCTTTGTATTCTTTCCACTTTCACTTTCAAGGTGCGCTTTCGGCACTCAAGAGCTGACCACAACCCATTCCGGTTTCTCGCCTGTCTTCCTCTCCGAGCCTTCTCTCAATCTGAGTCCCTTCATTCTCTCCTGGACATTTTGCCCTTGCTTTTACCGATCGGACTCCTCACCCCCCTCTGGCGCTCCGCAGGAGTTGCTCTTTCGGAGCGGTTCCCGTCCGGATACACACGGCGGGAAGCACGTGCAGATGCGTTCCGGAAGGCTTCGCCGGAGGACGACTGCCGGGTCTGCATCTTGCACGCTAGCGTCCTCCGGTGACCTGGCGGGGCCGTCTTCGTATTGCTGTTTTTTCGTGTTCGCGACCGATTACAAGAGCAGAGTATGCAACCGGTGAAGTGTAGCGCTGCACTAAGGCGAGTTCCTTCTTCAAAGAGCTTCACCTGCACCGACGAACAAGGTAGGCGTGGATGCATAAATGCCTCTACTTAGTAAAGGTGTGCTCTCATGCCGCGGAATGAATTCACATTCAATATCTTGATACCTTCCGCTAATGTAAGAGACAGCGATTCTTCAGAAGGTGATGCTTGCTTGAAAAATTCTTCGAATGATCGAAAAGCAAATTCAAAGTATGCGTGCAGGAATCCCGACACGCCTACCGTCATTTCTTGCCGAGTTGCGACATTAAATATGAAAGATTGTCACGACCGAAGTGTCACAAACACTCGACCTATCGTCTTTAGCAAATGGCTATGCACGCGGCCGCGAGCATGTGTGAAGGCGAACACGCTCTCCTAAATCACTGATAATTACGAATATTTGCAGGAAGCGCACTTCCCACTCTCCTCATTTCCCTCGTATTTTTCGTAGGCGGCAACTACTACCTGTATTCGTAGTCCATTTATTGTTAGAACTACAACTGATCGTGGCTATTGATTATTATAGGCCACTTTTTCCACGCGCGTTACCAAACTGCACGCAGCACAACACCACTGTTAAAACACCGACATCGCAGCCGCGTGCTGCAATTTCTTGTATGGCTTACCCGAGTGGCACAAAAAAAAGAACAAAAAGAAACATAATATGAGCCATGTTTTCTCATTCTTAGCCTTTTGTCACTTTGTTTGCCTGCCCACGTTTTTCTTTTCTCTTTTTTTTTTCCAGATTAGCAGTGATAAGAGCAACACTGGTCCCTAATCCAAGCGTTGTCTCGTGAAGGAACTGTTGGTGCGCATTCAGGGGGCGTAGTGATAGCTTAAAACAGATTTTGAAACAGCATTATCCCTTCTGTGTTCGAGAGTTTGAAAACCAGGCTTGAGACAGCTGTTTGCGTTGCAGTGTGAGGACAAGAACAAGCCCTCGCCTACCAACGACACAGAGTGAAGTGTTTAAGGCATTCACGATTGCTCACGGGCACATCGACGATTCCGCACCACCGGAGCATGTCTGCAAGCATCTAGTGCGACTGTTATGCGTGCGACTGTGTGAACAGAGTGGGCTGGTCATCGCAACGCCCTCTGCTGAAGCTATCACCGCAGCAATGGATCCCCGGCTTGTTCAAGCAGTGCTTCTGGGGCGGCGTCGGTCAAGGCTCGTTCAAACGCTGGCGGAGATAACGGGAGTTATCTTCGTGATTGCGACTGTTATCATCGGCTCGGCTATCGGCGCGCCGCAGGGGAGGAGGTTGAAGGGTGAGTGAATTTAAAAGCTGCTCACTGTGATTTGGCTCTTGTCAATTTGCGTCGTCAGCGAATATTATCAAAAACGATGCGCTGACTTTACGCGCGTAAAAATATAGGCGAATCTCGAATGGTAACGCGGGAGTGAGCTTCATTTTGTTTTTTGTTTTTTTGAGGCTCATATGGTTCACCGTGGAATAGAAATTACATTAGCTCGTCATCATCCTCGGCCTGACTATACCCACTGCAGGGCAAAGGCCTCTCCCACATTGCTCCATTTAACCCGGTCCTGTGCGAGCTGCATCCAGTTGACCCCTGAGGACTTCTTAACCTCATCCGCCCACCTAATTTTCTGCCGCCCCCTGCTACGCTTTCCTTCCCTTGGAATTACATTAGCGCGTGGTCTGTCACAAAAAGCCGGAAATTTCGTATGTTTTATCTTTGAGCTATCACATTGTGGACTGCGGGTGCATAGACTACGAGATCAAACAGTACGTCATCGTCTAAGCGAAAGTAAGGTCGAGACTGTTTAGGAGGCAAAAAGAAAAAATAATAAGTATCTATACCTTTACCAAGGTCCAAACAAGAGACCAGTGATTAAGCTTTGCGAACGGCATAGTCGCACACTATGTGTTCCCCATTCATTCGGATTGGCCCTGTGCACGGGTATGCCTTACGGCATCGTACGGTTGTCAGGAATTCTGAAGATATTAATTACTCACCTCCACAGGTAGTGAACAGATTATTCATCTTAGAAATGAATTGCCGCGTGATTTTTATTTTTTTTTTATTTTTCTCCCCTTGCGGCTCTAAACAAAGGCTTCCCTGCATTACTCTCATAGTTGCAGTCATATGGCGTACGGGGGTAGGAGGCAGATGTTAACAGAGCCAGCTCTTTCACTAACTAAAATTTAATCCCACAGTTCACGCTGATGCAGTTTCTCATGAACCCACAGTCGGTGCCTTAGAGAGGAATTGGCAGTGTTAGTGATGTTAACATCTCTGCAACAATGCATAAAATTTAATTAGACAGCTCGTAGACAATATACTGGCTGCCTGTAGATATTTTCTCACGGGTGGTCCGAAGTTCAAAGACACTTCTTAGGCATAAAGAGCCGTCTCTGAACGGCACAGGTCTCCTCGGCCAGCCAGAAGAACCGCAACTCTTGACCGTTCTCGGATTGAGAGTTCATAAGCTAGCGATTCACAAGCATATCAGCAACGTCAACTGGCAGGGTTCCCGTGGTTACATGCCTGCTATGCGTCTTGCTGTACGTGTGGGCTGGGAAACTCTCTTTTCTTTTTAATTCTTCATTATGCCCTCGTAATTTGTTCTCATTGTCAGAGTTACAGCTTTAACTTCCCCGATAAACTTCTACAATGTATTAAACAACTCATAAGCGGTCCGAATTTCGCCACGTGACCATGCTGTGACACCGTGTGCACTTCGGACGACGAGTCGCTCTGTGCAGATTTAATGCTTGAAATAGTGAAAGTCTCGATTTCCTCGCTCTCAAGTGAGCTAAAATTCTTGATTTGAAACCTAATTTTCCAAACATTGAGGAGCATGCAATTGCTATTAGTTTTTTTCTCAATTGTTACATTAATTTATAAGTTACAGTTTTGCGGCTGTTAATTATTCTGTCGTTGTATTTCTTAATTTTGCGATCTTTAAGAATACCTCATATTCTATGTATTTTCTATATTTCTTTCCATCGTTACTTCCTATTCGACGTATTTTTCGTTGCCACTTTGTGCTGATCGCTAAATTTTACGTTTGTATTATTAAGCGCCACGGCATTGTTCTAGTCGTTTGAGCATGCGCCTCGTATAATGGCTAGGTTAATATAAACCGGAACACTCTCCTAGGGGTTTGAGAATCCACCTCGCAGATAGGAAAGGCAGGTTCTAGTTCCCAGTACACGCCGGTAAATAGAGACGTTGCAATGCACACAAGCTTCACCCATAACTCGGTGCTTGGCTTTCTCAGAGGAAAAATAAGTGCAAAAAGAAATAATCTGTTACTCATCTTTGTGTGAAGCAAAACAAGAGAGGGTGTTCCTTTAAAGAGACGTCGCTGCCCCATCAAATGCTAAATCATTGTCCTCGTCCTTAATAATAATGGAAGAGAGAGAGAGGAAGATAGAGCATTTATTTAAACTGCCCATGTCAGGGTTTGTATATAACGATGCAAATACTATATTACTACGACAGTGAACAGGGGCTGAAAGAGAGTTTGCAAGAATTAATCGCTTGATTGGTTGATCGATTGATTGATTGATTGATCCTTCATGCCTTAGTTGCTTTCTCTATTTATGTGTGGGTATGCATGTGTTTTGGAAAAAATATGGAGCTACTATCTAAAGGCTGTTTTACTCTCCCGATCTCTCCATAATGTATGTTTCCTTTTTCTTGTATTGATGTTTTGGTTCAGAATGAGTGGTTTGAATTGAGGCTGCGTTGTGTCAAGGTGTGCTTCGTGCTGGATAGGGTGTCATGTAGCTGTGGTTCGGTTGGTTGCTGCTCTACTTGCGATCTTTGGCAACGTACTCGGATCTTTCATCCCGGGTTCCGCACTCCACTTTCTCTTCATTCTTTGCGCAGTGAACCCAGACCTGCTGACCAAGTCGTGGAATCCTTTTCCGGTGATGGGTTTTGCCGTGGAGCAGTGCGAGAGCAAGCTTAACCGCACCGGCCGCTGTATATCGTTGCCTGACTGCCGCCTCTCACGCGGCACGCGGGAGGGCGAATGCGCCGACGGATTCGGCGTCTGCTGCGTCTGTGAGTCGCAAAAATTTGCCGGCACATTTCACGAAACTGATGGCACCCTGTGGTGGTGACGCGAACGCGTACGATTGATCAGCAGTGCGCGAACTTAACTTTTCGGCGACTTCTTTGCGAGTGCTTTTTCGGTGCATTAGGACATTTTGCAATAATTTCTTTACGAAAGGTTGCCAGTTCTCACGAGATCAACATCGCACTGTGGAGGGAGCCCTCGCAAGGCTGTATCGCGCTGCTTGTGACTGGTGCTGCTTTGTGAACACTTTCGATTGCTCATCCCAGAACGTCGTGGTATTAAAAAAAAAAAAGAAAAGGTTCGGCAGCTCTACCTTTTGTAAAGCCAGCAGCCTCCTTTGCAGAAGCACCATTCGCCAGCCTGATCTCAACTCCACCCCTCATCTCTTAGCTATAAGGACCTCTGTATACCCCCTCACCGCCAACCGCTCTCCGTTTCCACTCCTTTTCACTATCCAGATGAATTGTATTGCATATGACGCTTCGGCTTAAGTAAAACTCATTCTTCGGAGTAGCAGCAAAAATAATCTAGAGTAAATTGAGTTCAGACGCCTGTTCATCTCGGAAGTCTTTTCCCGCTGTTTCAATAACTTACGGTAACCTTATCGAGGCTTTTGACTCATCTCGCAAACGCTTGGAAAAGGTTGAACCGCTTGTAAACTAATCGCGGGTTTATAATGTTTTCTATGCTTGTACTCGCAAAGCAGCTGGTAAGTGTAAAATTGCAGAGTGCCAGGAAAACCTTTGTGTCGCACGGTTATGTCTGATCAAATGAATACTTCTTCAACTGTCCCGTAAAGCCAGCGACGTCGTGTAGGAACTTCACAGGTAGCCTTGCTGCCAGAGCTAAAGCGAAAGCCACACGATCAACAATGCCCGGTGGCACGTTCAATCTTAGGCTGCACGCGCATAAATTTCTTGAGGTTATTATAAATGCGGGAACACAGTAGGACAAGATGTCAAATACGTCACTTGCAAAGGGACAGCAAATGATTTTCCTTTAGGCTTACTAAGGCGAAAGCCTTTCTAGGCTCATGTTGAATATCTCAGGGACAGCAAAGAATTTTTCTTTAGGCTTACTAAGGCGAAAGCCTTTCTAGGCTCATGTTGAATATCTCGCGACTGCAAGGTATGTCCGCGAGATTCCGCAAGATGTGTGAGCGAGATTCCGCGAGATGTGTGAGCGAGATTCCGCAAGATGTGTGAGCGAGATTCCGCGAGATGTTTCAGCGAGACGTCGCAATAGGTTCTGACGTCAGCACAATTTAGCGGTAAAGACGTCGCAACAAGTACTGATGACGAAGGCAAAGAAAAGAAAGTCATGAAATTATAACGAGCACGTGAACGCACAAGCCAGAGGAAGAGGAGAAAGAGTAAAGGTTTTCGCCAGTAAGCCTTTAAGCGAAAATAGGTGCAATCATGTAATTTTTTTCCTCCATGGTACGCAATATCTGGCTCATATAGAAAAGTCTGGGTGAATGAACATTTACAAGAGTGGCACCTTTTCGCTCTTTACTGCAGACGAAGCTCGAGACAACGTGGCGACGACGCTGTCCAACAACTCCTATTTCGTCCAGCCCCAGTTCCCGCTTCCTTTCGCCGGAGGGGGTAACGTTTCCCTCACGGTCTTGCTGCCGTCCTCCACGTGTCAGCTTCGCCTGGAGTTGGAGGAGTTCCGGCTCCTTCCACCGGTGGCGGGTCGTTGCGTCAACGACTCGCTCAGGGTGTTTGTCAACGGCAGCGACACCTACGTGCCTGAACTGTGCGGACACAACGCCGGACAACACGGTAAGGAAGTTTCCGGAATTTCCGGAATATCACATTTTCCGGAACTCTCATTTCAGTTCTTTTTTCTCGGTCGAGTTTCCTCTCCCTGAGCACGACTGCCTTCAAAAAGCGCCGCTCAAAGCTGTCAAATACTAGTGGTTTCAAGAAAGCTGGCTAGTAATTTTTAAGAATCAGCTTTTGATACCTGATAGTTTCTGCGACACAGTTGTACCGGTGTTGGCGGAAATCAGAGAGGAGAGGAATAATGCTAACTGGTAGGCTGGCGAACTAATATCGGATAATTAACAATTTTTACCATTTATAGTCATCTCGTCGCGATGAGAGATTTACAATCGGCCATTTTTATTAGCCATATTAAATTTTAGAAACCTTGAAGGTAGCGTGAAACTTGTACCACTAAGTGACGGCGCTGGGGACAGAGCTCAGAGCACGGAAAAAAAAAAACGTGTCTTTTGGCACGCGACAGTAGAAATTTGTTAGCGACAGCAGTTAAAGTATCCGTGTTTTCGAAATTCTGAAAACTGATATGGTTTGTTAATTTCTTGCTAAAAATCCAAAATAGGAACTAGATCGGACACCTAACTGTAAAATTTAAGAAGTTAACTTAATTTTAGATTAAGTTAAGAAGTTAAGTAAAATTTAAGAAGTTAAGAAGAATTTAAGAAACTGGAGTTACCAACTTACCATTTAACACTGTTCCCCTGTTTTCTAATGTTCTGAACACTGATACGAAAACGGACAAGCCGTTTTCGTACCTCAAAAAGCCTTTTTTACAGATTTGCGGCCGGTTGCCTTGAAACACGTGGTACACTTTCGTCTTATCCTGCATACATTACAGCTTTCACTTGTGCAGTGTTCACAAACACTCCATCGAGTAACATAACGCAGTATTTTTTTTTTCATCCAATTACAACAACCATATTCAAAATTCAGCAATGGCATTTCTGTCATTTTGGACAAAATTGGTTGGTTGGTTCACAGGAAGGGAAAGGCGCAGTATCTGTTACACTTGCTCTGTGGACACCTGAACCGCGCCGTAAGGAAAGGGAGGAAGGTGGGAGTGAAAGTGGGAGTGAAAGTGGAAAGAGAGAAAGGGGAGCCGTAGTGGAGGGCTACGGAGTAATTTCGACCACCTGGGGATCTTTAACGTGCACTGACATCGCACAGCACACGATGTCAGCGCACGTTAAAGATCCCCAGGTGGTCGAAATTCAGCAACGCGCATATTTTGTAGCGCTCTCTTTCAACGCGTCGCGACTTCATCCGCAGTGGTCCTACACTTCCCTGAGAGCGAGGAGCGAAGTCTTCTCTCTCTAAAGGTCACTGCACCGAAGCCGGGCTTCCAGAGACGCTGGTCTGTCCGCATCGTCCTCTTCAGCTGCGGAAGCGCCAAGCTGGGTGAGAAAATCGCCTCCGTTGTATCTCACTTCATCTAGAAACTCAATGATGGCAGTTTTTGCCCAGGCCGCACAAACCATTGGCCCAAACGTGGTACTACGTTGCCAATGTGTTGGTCATATGTTGGGCCGGACATTGCCAACACAGTGGCAATGCTGGGCCAATTGACTGTGCTGCCTGGGTAACAACTTTGTAAACGTCAGGGTATGAATTAAAACATAGGCACGGGATTATAACAGTAAAGTCAGGCTGATTACCCGAACTCACACTGCAATCAGGGAACAATCACCATTATGCACGGCGGCATTATACAGCGTCCTAAGCAATCTGTGTTGAAAGGCAGGCTTAAGGCTATTTAACAGCTTCGACAGCGTACACACGCGTTTTACTGCTGCTGTGCAGAAGCAACCAATGTGTAATTTTATTTTATGACTGAAACTCCTTTCCCCCATACCAAGTCATAATAAAACTTCTCCACATCACCTCCAAAACTATTGTGCCATTAGGGTGGGCACGTCCAATAGCTAGGAACCGCTTAAGTTGATGACAGAGTACCTCAACGGACGTGATTTCGCAGCTCCTAAAGCGACCCAAGGTAGTACAGGTCTTGTACTGTAAGGTACAAAACAAGGTCCAGTACATCCTCGCAAGACAAGCTGGCAACTCTGATACGCTGATAACGACGTATTAACAGTATTCTAGTTCACTAAAGTTCTGCACAATGCTGACCCTAGTTGATGGCGATGACGATATTATGTCATGATGTACCTCCCGAACGCCCATTGGCATATGTTCTGCCTGTTAATAACGTGTCTCTGCGCCACAGCGCAACCCGGGTGCCTGCAGCACCACGGCGGATGCAGGGGCTCCTTCCGCAGTTTCGCCTACTCGGAAGAGGCGCTGCACTTTGTGCGGTCCCTGAGCTACGCTGTGTGCATCGCGCGGCCCACCTGGCTCCAGGCCATCTCTCTCAAGATACGCACCGTGTCCCGGTACCCTGCGGAGTCATCGGCTGGTCGCGGCGGTGCCGGAGAAGAAGACGATGAAGACAACGATGGGCCCCAGTGCCGGAGCAACTTCATTCAACTGCCACCTGGCTTCGACAGCCGGAGAGGTCTGGCCGCGCCCGTCAGAATCTGCGGTGGGAACCGAACCGTGGTGCTGCACAGTGAGTGTATTTCGACGAATGGGCACTGTTGGTGGTGACTTGGCAGGCTGTGATCGGTTCTGCGAGATAGTCGATCTTACGGGACAGATTGTTACGGTATTGCAGGTCTCTTGCTTCTGTGATTTGCGTATTTAGGCCCTTTATTTTACACTTCCTTTTCTAAACCTTCCTTCACTTGCTAAACTGCTTGGTAGCTATAGCCGAAATTTTTCTCTTGTTACTGTGCCGACCTTCTACTTCCTCTGGTATTTATGGCAAGAATGTTTAAGGCCCAGACAATAAAGACACCATAAGGCGAAAGCGTAGATGTCTGTGCACAAGAACGGACGTGTTTTTTTTTTCTTTTTACATTAGGTGTCAGGAGCCCAAGGGCACGCAACAAAAATAACATAAATGATCGAGTCAGTCCCTTTTCTGCGCTCAGCTGTTCTCGGGGTGAAGACCTGACTTCACGCTTCAAACCGAGCACGAGTAACTGTACTAAACATATTTTTTTGTGTCAAAACTATACATCCGGGGCACAGAGGCGTTGCTCTCGAAGCAGGATTTCGTCGAGGTAGTGACCGGAACCTAAAGGCATGCGGTTCTTACGCCTAAGCGTCATTTCGCATTGATTTTCGATTAACTTTAATGTTAATATTTGAATTCCGTCTAAGACAGAAAAATAACTAACTGCTTGCATTGGCGCAACTTCCTTCCATTACAGTGTCTGTCCAAGGCCCACTCGTGTTCTACATCGTCAGCAGCAATGGCGTCGATCAGCGAACACAGTTCCGTGTAGACTACAGCTTGTACCCATGTTCATGAAGAACATCACACCCCGAAAGCATCCATGAGCTGAGCATCTCTCTCATGTCGCGGATGTCCTTGCAACAATAGAGCTGCAGCATCAAATAACATATTTTGTAACACATGGACAACTGTGAGCGATGGGTGTTGGAGGAAGAAGAAAGAATAGCACTTGGTGCCTCATAGTCAATTCTCAGTGACTGTGCCGGTGTATACAGAGGAACAGGAAGAAGGAAGGAAGCGGAAGCTGTGGCTTAAGCAAATGACATCGTCACGACTCCATGACTAAAAAGTATGTGCGGTGGATTCAGTGCCAGTGGCAACCTTTGAAGACCATAACCGGATGAATATCACTAGAGTCTGCAAACATTGACAGACAATACAGTATATGTGGTGCGTGACTAACGTGTGGTGTTTTAACAAGTAGAACGACTGAAGTGAATGACGATAGTCGGGTGAAACGGTGTCACACCCAACGTTCAGACTATGGTCTAGTGGCTACAGCCTCACAGCCGTGTTCCTCTGGACAATCTTTGGAGTTCTAAAGGAGCAAGATTGCATCAGATCTACGTATTCTTTCCGTAAAACTGGTTGCCGTTAATCAGTCAAATCTTGGTAAAGTGGGAGAGTTAGTAAAGCTTCATCAAAGGTTGATCTCTTAATCGCTGCAGATTCGTTCTGATGCTGTGCGAGATAATGCCTTCTCTCGGCGGGGCATGGCTGCTTTTCCTCGCAGCTTTTACACTTATGCGATATAAGAAAAAAATACTGCCACTCGCCTTATGAATATTTCTTCCCCGATTCCTGAATGCGGTCACCTTTTTACATATTTACATCTATTCGATAAGTTCGAATAGTTCTTTCCGAAACCAATATGTTTTTTGTATTCGGATCCGCATGCCCTAGGTACATTACTCAAATATACAGTAAACTTAGGCTATACAATAAATTCAAAATATATAATTTGTAAACTGACGAGAAAGGAACTTCCGCCTAGTTACAGGTCATATAGTCAAATATAAGCAATACAATGCACGAGATAACGCGAAGCACACATTGCATTTTGTTTCATGTGGGTTGTGATCGAATTCGCACAGAACGCCTGGCTGATTCTCTTACAATCACCAGACAATTTGCCATGCGTGTGAGGCTAGTGTCAATAAGACAACAAAGAAAACAAAACAGATTTTATCCCCGTTTATAAATAGGAGCAGGATGCAAGCGAACAAAATTCCCCGTGCATCTAAGGAGCATTAGAGGAGTGTCTTCGGATGGCAGAGGAAGCGGACGTCACTGTCATGTCGATGAATAGTACACGCTCACGGTCTACATGTCGCATCACATTTCTCTCAGTCAGGTGACGGAGAAATGCGCAGAATATGACAAACCCCTATTGCAGCCATCACAGGCTAAAAGAGTTGATCTCAGATGAAACATCGGCACTCATGCACCCAGTGCGATTGACCGGGGTGTAGATGAGTTAAATGTAAAATTACTGAAAAATAAACGTATAGCGGCTGCACTAATACTATACACCTCAATAAAGCGATCGATGAAATTCAATAAAATATCCATCAGATAAGGAGAAAAAAAATTTTGGAAAATTTTTCTAACAGTGTTCACCTCAGTTCATGCAACTGTCTACGCTTTTCAAGTGTCTGCTGTGTGGGTGGCTGGAGACTCTTCAGGCTGCGAACAATCCACCTTTTTTGCTCATGCAAAATGGACTTGGTTGAACAGAACCCGATCTCTCCAGTGCTATTCAACGCTAGTTTAGAAAAGGCATTCAGGGACCTGGACTTTGAACAGTTTGGAGTAGGAGTTTAAATTTCTTAATAAGCTGCGATTTGACGATGACATTGCTTTGCTGTATAACTCATGAGACGAATCGCAAAGAACGATTAACAACCTAGACCGGAACAACAAAAAGGCAGGTCTAAAACTTAATATTTAGAAATGTGGTATTCAGCACTTTCGGAAGGTAGCTGCAGCTTACGGTAGATGGCGACGCACCAGAAGTGGTAAAAGAATACGTTAACTTAAGGCAGGAAATGACCGCAGATTCGGACTACGAGAGTGCAACAATCGTAAGAATCTGTATAGGGTGGAAGCGCGTTTGGCAGGCATTCACAGAAATTGAATGTAAGCTTACTTGTATATTCCTCAAGGCAGAAAGCACCTTAATCTTATCGGTATTGCAGTATGAGGCAGAAACATGAAGGCTAACGTAAGGGTTAACCTTAAATTGAAGGCAGCGCAGAGAGCAATGAAGATGAAAACAATAGGCTCAATGTTAAGGTTTAGGAAGCGTGCAGAGTGAATCCGGTAACCGAGGCGAGTTAATAACATTCTAGTCGAAATCAAAAGTAATAACTATAGGCGTGGACAAGTCATGCAATGCGAAGTCAGGACAGCCGATTGTCGCTAACGATAATACACTGAATTGCAACAGAAGGAAAGCATAGCACAGGGCGTAACAAAGTTAAATTGGAAAATGAGATTAGGAAGTTTACATCGGTTATATGGATGCAGCTGACATAGGCCTGTGTTACTGGGGGAGGGGGGGAGGGGGGGGGGGGAATATGCCTTAGGCTATGGCAAGATTGATAATAAAGAACAATGTCTTTAAAAGAATACGCGGGTTCGAATTCGAGATCCTGATCTAGGGGTTCGAGATGGGAAGCCCGGAAAGAAAGCGCGTGGGCGGCGGCGTCGGCTGCCTCATTCCCCTCGAGACCCATATGAGCAGGAGCCCATACTATTTTCCGGCAAGCGGGGTCTCCGGTATAGGTGCTATTTTGAAGTAGTCGGTAGGCTAAGTATGGCGCCCAGCCTTGCTCGACGTTTCGACAGGCCCCTCGCGAGTCGGAGATAATTGTTTTGGAATCAGTGTGGGTAGCTGCCAGCGCAATGGCGACCTCCTCCGCCTGAGTTATGTCACGGGCGCGAAATGTAAGCCCGTTAACAGTGCCAGTTATTGTAAGAGCTCATGTTCCAAATCTCTCTAGCGTGACGAAATTGAGCTTTTTTTCCGGTACAAAATGAAAGTGGACGACTTAGTTCGAGGATATATGCGCCGAACGGAAGAACGCGAATCGGACACACAACCTGCACCACATAGTTTCTGTGTCCTAATCTTTCTACAAAGAGATAGAAGCAGCATATATGCCCTTTAAGCAGTTCGCTGGCTACACAACAAGCCACTGTATAGCGACGCCTACCGATCAACTCATATCCAAATCACTTGGATGATATCGAGCTTTGGCCCGCTGCGTTTATTTCAAACCACGCATGCTGTGAAGAAACCTTAGTTTTAGCACTCTTTGGGCACGGCAGGCTAGCCTGACAAAGCTCCAGGTTACAAATGGGTCCGTCGAACAGCGGGATGAGTTTGACCAGCTCGGATCCTCAAGAACAGCTCGCACAGCTTGAGTGAGCCGAAGGTAAGGAAACTTCATTGGAATCTTGAGCAAATGCGTGGCGATACAGAATGCGACGAGAAGCCCGCTGGTTGTATTGCAAAGACTATGGCGCTCAAATCGGTGTACGTGCTCCATTGTGCCGCGTCTTGTACATTCCTTTGTTTCCAGCTTGGGGCAAGAAAAAGAAGAGTTATTGTCAACTGCGTGTTCGCTGTTTTTGACAGCGAAGGGCGAAGCGAAAAATCTATGACACGGCATCGTGAAGTAGAAAACCGAAATTTGGCGCCGTAGTCACTGCAACACGTCATCTTCACATGCGTCGAATTCACGCAGTTTAGGTTTGGCATTGAAAATGCGCCGGATTTCTTTGCTCTTAAAACTTGCATGCCATTATCTTGTTCACGACTTCAATTCAGTTCAGTTTAGTTTAGTTCCGTTTATTTTCCTTCAAGTGAAAGTGGGAAAGACGAGGCAAAAGGCGTGCAACATGACAAGTCCTCGTCTCCCATGTGCAGCTCGAAACAGACAACACGTTCCAGGTGCATAGAAAGGGAATTCTCTAAGTAACAATATATATATATATATATATATATATATATATATATATATATATATATATATATATATATATATATATATATATATATATATATATATATATATATATATATATATATATATATATATATATATTAAGGGGAAAATGAGGGTGCTCGTTATAATACATGAAGGAAAGAAGCCAACAGTCGGCGAGGCCAAGGAAAGCGTTGGGGATGGTACTTTATGTGTTTTTTTTTAATGTTTACTTGGATAATCACAGAAATTAGTAATGTAATCTATTTAGGGGAAAGATAATTAAACACAAAGTAGAAGAAAAACAACGTGCCGATGGTGGGAACCGAACCCACGACCTCCGAATATCGCGTCCGGTGCTCTACACATAAAGTACCATCCCCAACGCTTTCCTTGGCCTCGCCGACTGTTGGCTTCTTTCCTTCATATATATATATATATATATATATATATATATATATATATATATATATATATATATATATATATATATATATATATATAACAACAAACACATAGGAGAGATGAGAAAAAAAAATACAATAAAAATATGGATCTGTGTTTGACAGGAATAACATGACGACATAGATTGCAGGGAAAAAAACATTTTTGAAGAAAACGAACCACTGATAATTTGGATTCGGATGAGTGTACCTATATTCAATAAATATATTCAGTGGTCTTTAGGAATGCTTTATGTGCTGCTTTGAAGGAATTAAATGATAACGTCAGATCGATTCTGTGTTCATGAATGTTTAGTAATTTTACTGCTTTATATTCAAGGTCCTGTTTCCCATAATTAGTTCTGATATGCTTTGTTTTATGTGCAAGGGTTCGAAAGCTATAATGTGGAGATATATTTGTGTACCTGGTGCACAGCCTTCTTTTATGGATTATTTGCATCAATTTAAAGTAATACACCTTGTTGGCTGGTATTAAATCATAATCTAGGAAGAGTGGCTGGGTTGGCAGGTCACTTATTCTACCGTTATAGTTCTCAAATAGACGCAGAATGCGCTTCTGCAGTACAAGCAGCCTATCGTAATTTAATTTCGTCGTGATACCCCACACTAATATTGCATAAGGGTAAAATAATGTGTAATACAAAGTTTTTTAAGCCAGAGAGCGATAAGAGGAGCTAGACGGCTCACACAACCTACGGCACGGGAAAGATCGGTTAGAAGGTGATTAGTATGCGGAGTCCAGGATAAGTCTTCGTTAAACCAGGCGCCTCAAGATTTTTGCTGTAGACACCTCATCAATATATTCCATTCCGTATTTAAGTGTAATGTCTTCTTTAGCAACTTTGTTAACTGCTTTGAAAAGTATAAACTGTCCAGCTGCAAACTATTGTCCTCGAGCCAGGTAGACAGTTGAGATATGTAAAGATTTGCATTTTTTTTTTTCAATCTACTGCACATATTTTCCCGTGAAAAATACACTAGGTCATCAGCAAAGACGTTTATTTCATGTTTGTGTTTAACCTCGGTAATATAATTTATATACAACAAAAATAGTGTGGGACCTAGTTTGGAAACTTCTAGATTTTCCTGGTGCTCTCCATAAAGGTGTACGAATTGGCATCTGTATGATTAATAGCTTTTATGAGGTCTGATGCAACGCCTCGAATCCCATACCTGTGGAGCTTATAAAACGAAGTTTCGTGGTCAATTGAATCGAAGGCCTTTCTTAAATCAAAAAAGATTCCCAGAGTGTACATTCTTGTTTCAATATTTTTTATAATTAATAATTTTACGTTAAGCAGGGCCTCTTCGAATGTCTTGTTCTTTTGAAACCCGAATTGAAAGGGGGAGATTATCTTGTGTTTTTGGATGATATGAGTAAATCGATTATTTATAGCCTTTTCGTATACCTTTGACAACACCTGTAAAACTTAAATCGGTCTGTAATTTGTGAACTCATTTCGCGTTCTTCCGTTGTGTATACGTACCACTTTAGCGATTGTAAGCTGATCTGGAAATATGCCAGTTGAAATAGATACATCTATTAAATGTGACAATACAGGGCTAATCTCAGACGAAACGTAATTCACGGTTGGGTCTTGTATGTCATCATAACCACTTGCCACATTTGGCCTTAATTACTGTGTAAGATTTTAAGTTTCCGCTGGCGTAGCAGTCTTTGTACTATAGCCTATTTGTGAACCTTCATTGCCGGCTGGGTGTTGGGGGACATTGCTGTATTGATAAAGTACTTATTCATTTCATCTGCTAATTGTTTGCCGCTGAATTAATTCCTGTTTTATGTTGAAATGGGGGGAGTTTAGGTCTTTGCCGACGAGGGCGCTAACTTGTTTTCATATTTTCGCGGTATTACTTTTTATTTTCAAAAACATAGCTTCATAATATTTTAACTTCGATTTCTTTATACCAGCGTTTAATTTGTTTCAAAATTTCTTGAACTCCGCAAATAGGTTTACGTCTTTAGTAGCAAGGATTTTGTGGAACATTTTATTTTTAGCTGTTATTCGTTAAAATAGCGCGTTATCTATCCACAGCTTCTTTATTTTCTTTTTGCGCGTTTTTGATCTTTGTAGCGAAAATCAACTCCTCATGAGCGCTGGTCACTTGATTAAGAGGTTATTTAATTTATTTAAAGTTATTTAAGGCGTTCTTCAAAGCAAGTCAAGTTCATTTCAGTTTTTGTCATACTAAAACCGTGGATGACGAAAAAAAAGCGGTTCGCAATGACCGCTTGACAAACTTTGTCACCCGTAGAAGCCTGTTGCATTAACAGGTGCAGTTACATATAGGACAATTCTTATACGTTGTTAAAGAGAAAGGGGAGAAAAAAAAGAGAGAAATGGCAGGTAAAAATATTTCAACACAGTATCAAATACAACCTAGTGAATGAACAGTTCCAGAAGTGCAGAAGAAGACGGTTAGATTGCTATAGGAGAGAGGTGTTCGAACAGTTCGGTAGAGTATATTTTAACATCACGTTAACGTTAAACCCCATGCACCAAACCAAGCTAAACCTACAGTTATTTAGTGAATTTCATTTATTAATATGCCTGCCTCGCCATGGTGGCTTAGTCGTTAGGACGCTCGACTACTCTTCCCAAGGATGCGGGATGGAATCCCGGCCGCAGCGGCCGCTTTTCGGTGGAGGCGAAAAGCAAGGCGCTCGTGTGCTGTGCAAATGTCAGCGCACGTTAAAGAACCGCAGATGGTCCAAATTACCGGATCCCTCCGCTACGCAGTCTCTCATAGCCTGAGTTGCTTTGGGACGTAAAACGCTACAAACCAAACGATCAATTAATGATCTCTACAAGTCAATACTCACTGAAACTTCGGCAGTGAACTGCGACAGAGAACATAGTATGCCACTAAATTATCTCCATCATATTTCCACCGGAAGTTGCTTTCGATTGAAACACTATCATTTAACTAATAAGTTAAAGGCAGTCTCTTAAATTGACGCGCCTATTGCTTTTCTCACCTATGAATTTCATTCGTGTTATTTCGTGCATTATTTTTGAGGTTATGTCCCCCTCAGATCTGAAGACTCTGCAAGCGATGCCACGCATGCGCGGAGCTTCCGCTAATCAGAAGCGTGGATACGCTGAAGTTACAACTGTTTCTATTTTTGCACTTCCGTGTGCATTGTTCATATTCCGCGCTATAGGATCAGACAAACGGGGGCGGCTGAAACACGAAGATGGCTTAGAGCGAACGGCACGTAAACATTCAACCCCGTCGGGCGGATGCACTCGCACTCGATATTGGCTAAACAGGCTGTCGCCGGCTATGCTTCGTTCGGTTGTGCTTGAGGTGTGTATTAAAGAAAAAAAAACACATAAAACACCGCAGAGAAGTGCAAAAGTCAGAAACAAATTGTCGGCGCCGGGTTGCCCGGCCAGCGCTGGTCTCAAGCGAGGGGTCAATATTACAGCCCGGCATTCGGAAAGCGTCTACAGCCCAGCTAATCCCCAATGCACTCGGCATGTTTCCCAAAATAAGCCATGAAAATGCTGACATTGACTTTTATTTCTTCTTCCTGTAATTTAGTTTCAGACGCCAACGCACGTGTTTTAAGGGCTCTGCGTCAGCCATGTGCGCTGAGCGAATGACGCACTCTCGGTAAGCAGGCATTGGCGAATCTGTAGCTCTATTTCATTGCTTTAATTCATCCAGTTTTCACAATTTTTTAATTCTTTTTCTTTTTTTACCCGATGGGGTGTCTTTAATCCCCGTGCTCCGGGCAATACGATCGCGCGGCCTGGTGGGGGATTTAACGCCAATATGCGCGGCCGAGACCCTCGGAACTGACGGGTTTTCTTGTACTGTTCAACTTGTTTATTTATCCGGGCTTCGTCTCAATTTATGCCTATCTTGGAGGGTACCTAAACAGTCAGCATATCTGAGAGCAAAGCACTAAGTTCAAGACATGAGTTTCTACTGGTGTTTATCTGAGAGCAAAGCACTAAGTTCAAGACATGAGTTTCTATTGGTGTTTGAAGATTGGCAATCGCTTCGACGAATTCGTTGTGTTCTATTCTTCTTTTTGTTTTTGCATGTGGGCGTAGCCAGCCTTCGCGCGTGGGGAAGCTGAACTTATGCGTGAGAGGTTGTCATGGTAACGTGTCGGGAATTTAGGCAAGTTGATCTTAAGATGCGATCACACGGTCATGGACTGGACGCGTCAAGAAAACCACATCCGACTGCGCAGAGTTAAGGAAGTATATTGCCGCGTGCCTTTCTGCGACAGAGGAAAATGAGGACAAAGTTGAGAGTAGTGTGCGGTGCCAGAATGACCCTTCAGTGGCTTCTGCCTGGTACTGGTTACATTTTCTGGTGAAGATGTGAGTAGTACCAGGCAAAAGACATTGAAGGGTCAGTCTGGCACCACACATTACCCTTAACTTCGTCCTCATTTTCCTCTGTCGCCCGATGTATTAGAAATGTAGTTCAGCATCCCTGCATTTTGGGCGAATTGATTGTTCATATTGAACGAAAATTTTGACATTTTCTGAAATTTTGTGCGTCTTCTCCCATGACAGTCCCCATTCCAATATAAATAGTATGGGCAACTGTACCTAAGTTTTGTGACCATAGAGGGCACATTCTCAAAAACGCCCACTCCCAAGACTGATTAAGATAATCTTGGGTTGCCGGAATGATAAGGTGCTGTGCTCTCTGCTAGAACTTGCAACACCGATGGCTTTTGTATGCAAAATTAAACCCTGTGTCGAGCTATTATCGCGAAAGGTAGATCTAGTTAGTTATATGTGGTTTTATGGCACAAAGCAATGGTGGCTATCGTGCGCTAAGCACAAGGTTAGACGCTGCGAAAGAGAGCAGGCGGACCCACAAAACCATATATCGGGTTGTTAAAGAGGGTCACTACAACTTGTTAGTGAACGACATGCGAAGGCGTCCGCTCCGCTCGGAGTGGGAGCATAATGCCCCAGTCACATTGAGTATGATTGCAGTTCGGCGCATCTGATTATCGCATGGCTGGCAAGATCTACCAATCGGAGCTCTAGCTTGAGCACTGACGTCATGCTCAAAAGAACCAATCAGGCGCTGACGCAGGCTCGACCAACGCCCTTTTATTAGGCCCTTCTCCAAGAACGGACCAAGACGGGAAGGGTGCGGAGTGTCACTTCCAAAAGCGCCGATCGTCGGGCTGCTTTTGGGCTAGTCTCAGCGCCGAGGACTCATGGCTTCCAAGTGACCACCCGTGGTCTCCAGGAGCCGAGCAGAGCCTTCTTCAAGCCTGTCCGGCTAACCATCTATACGCCGGGCATCTACTCCTACTTCCAGGAGGTGAGTCGTCTCGTCGCGTAAAAACCGCAACGATATTCCGTCGAATGCGAACTATTCATGTCCCTAGAGGATAAGAGGTGGTTCTGTTTCTTACCACACAATTGATATGATCCCCAGCTGAAAGCCAAGCCTGTGGCAACAACTTCAGACAAATACTGTCTCCAATCTCCTTTTTCTATTTTTGTCATTCCTTCCTCAGGACGTCCGGGATGGTTGCCCTTCCTTTTACACCACAAGTCTGCTTAATTTAGCAATGCCCGACCAAGTGAATAAGAGCACTTGCAGAGCTAAGGATTGTTGGTGAGCTGCTTAACCAAACAAAGCCAAGCCCTCCACAAAGGAGGGTGAGGGTAGGGGAAACGATGAGAGGTAATGGTTCGGTTTGGTTTGTGGGGTTTAGCGTCCAAAAGCAACTCAGGCTATGAGAGACGCCGTAGTGGAGGACTTCAGAAATTTCGACCACCTGGGGTTCTTTAACGTGCACAGACATCGCACAGCACACGGGCGCCTTGCTTTTCGCCTCCATCGAAAAGCGGCCGCCGAGGCCGGGATTCGATCCCGCGTCCTTGGGAACAGTAGTCGAGCGCCGTAACCACTGCGCCACCCCGTCGGGGGTGAGAGGTAATGGTAATGTTTCATGTATAATGAATGTGTCCTGTATTTGCCGTTATCCCCAAACAGTTGGAGCAGTAAGCTTTGTCAAGTCATCCGAAGTTGTAGAGCATCGATTGGGTAGTTGAGAGCGCTAGTCAGAAATTCGCGAAGAAAGTGTGCTTGTTCATTATTGAGTGACACGTGTATCTTGAGTATGGAGGTTTCTCCGTTTGCCTGACGTCGGGAAAGAGAAAGAGCTTGAAAGGGGCCACGAAAAGCTAACAATACTAGAACACGTAAAATCCATAAATCCTCTCCACAACGTAAGAATTCTCTAGCAAGCTCCATTAACACCGGCGATATCGGTGAGCAAAAATGACACTTCTCTCGCCACCTTGCCACGCCCCGTCCCTGTCTCGTCACTTGGAAGCGCCCAATGATTAGGCGCACCCAGATAGCTCCGTTGACGTCATTGGTGAGGGAGCGCTCGGGGAGGTGTGACATTTTGAGGGCAGCAAGCTTTGCCACGGAAACCGCGGCATCACCGAGTGTGACAACGAAACAACACCCGGAAAACGCCTAGATGAACATCGCCTAATAACCAAAGTACAAGAGGCTGGCAGATTACCATGCAAGGAGGAAGGCTGAGACGGTGACTGCGGAGTCTAAAGCAACAGAAATTAGAGTTGTACAGCTTGCGTCACCGCGTGTCCGAAACCCGCGCGAAGACGTGCGAGCTCTAAAGACGAATTACCTCAAAATGGAGTAAAAAGGGGACAACGTGCCTCTAGCGCACTCCCTTGTAGAGCCACCATTCTAAGCTCTGGGGCAGATTTTCATCGCTAAAAACACCGAATGCAGGTGGTTGTCAAAGAAGCTGATTTTGGCTTCAAAACATGGAAAGCTCTAGCAATGGAGAAGATTTTAACTAAGGTTTAAATATCTTTTATTGTTAATTTCTGCTGTCATTACTATTTGCATGAACTAAATATGACTGGGGAAGGAATATAGCTCTGTTGCCAAAATTATAGCATTCCGTAAATTTAGTGCATGCTTTGGAGGGAATACTGTGCCTCAACAAGGGAGTGAGCTGGAGGACGTGCTACTCCCTTTTTATTCCCTTGTTATTCTCTTATTTTATTCCCTTATTATTTGGTGTGCATGGTGCTTTTAAGTTTTCCTGGTACCTGGTTACCGCCAGATGGCCACACACATTCTTCTATCGGCTACATGCGTTCCTACGACGTGGCACTAAAATTTTATAACGGCACATTCGGTGCCTATGTAATGCATATGTTAGTATTTTGTACAGCACTGGAAGCATGGATGTGTATTCGTATTACCCTTTTGCAAAATATGTTTTTCAATCTCAACAGACCGCTCGAGGATTAAATTTCCAGGCGATCGGCAATTCGCTGATGGCCTTGTGTTTACAAGTATTCAGCCGATGGTATGGAAAGTATCATTAATTACTTGGATAGTCAAAACAGAAAGACGATTCAACGAAATTAGCATGCAGAAAACTGAACCAATGATCAGCAGTCTCTGAACGAAGTAGCATTTTAAAAGGTAGCGAGGAACAGGAAGTGGTAAGGTAATACCTCTGCTACTTATGCGGCTGCTGCGTTTCGATGGAGGCGAAACGAAGAGGCGTCCGTGTGCTGTGCGATGTCAGTGCACGTTAAAGAACCCCAGGTGGTCGAAATTGCTACGTAGCCCTCCACTGCGGCTCCCATTTCTTCCTTTCTTTCTTTCCACTTTCACTACCACCCTCCTCCCTTCACTTACGGTGCAGTTCAGATGTCCACAGAAACAAGTGTGACAGATACTGCGCCTTCCCTTTCCTGTGAACCAATCAAACACGCAACATCCATATATTCGCTGTCAATCAGTGGGCCGATAAGTTTCACTCTGTTATGGTCATGTTCATGTCCATCAGATGGGAGTACAGACTGCAGAAACGCGAATACAAAAAAAAATTGGCAGTGGCTTAGCTTGGTTAAGCCTGGTAATTGCGAAAACAATAGCTATGGCTACGCCTAGGTTCAGCTGGTGGTGTAGCTGGTTGTGGTGCTTGTGGTTATGCTTATGGTTATGCAGTGATTCCCTCTGGCCACGGTATATGGTTCAACTATTGTTTATTTCGGGGTGCTACCTGGTTATTCTATGTATAACTAGTAGCGAGGCAAGAAATTCCGTGGCTGCAACGATATACTTGGTTGTGGATGTGGTTAAGGCAGAATGTACAACTGCCACTCCGGCACCGGCTCCAACGGCGTTCTTTACGCCAGCAGAAATGAAAGCATCCCTGGAGACTGTGTTGGCTCCACCTGCCACTAGGCCACCTCCTATAGTATCCAACGTTGCACCCCCGTCGGTAGCTGCGGCTGCAGCCCCATAATTCTTCTTAGCTCTAAGAGCATGTGGCGTAACTGCAGCTCCGCCCGGTCGTAGATCAACGTTGGGCTTTACTCTCGGTGTGTAAGGGCGTACCCGAACTGGCGCCCGAAACGTCGTTCTAAACGGTCTCTCAAGTCTCAGGGATGACGTCACTCCGGCTGTAGCGCTCCCTCACGGAGGGAGTGGCAGTTAGGCCGCGGCTGGTAGCTACCGCCTCGCGAGCTGACGGCCCGAGTTGGGGCCCCTGCTTTTGCGGCAGATGGGATGACGTCACTCCGGCTGTAGCGCCTCTCGTGGAAGGAGCGGGAGTTAGGCCGCGGTTGGTAGCTGCCGCCTCGCCAGTTGACGGCGCGAGTTAGGGCCCCTGTTTTTGCGCAGCTGTGCTTGGCGGCGCGCCAAAGGTCACGTTAAAGGTCAATGGTAGCTACCACCTCACTACGCGTAGGGCTGAAAAGTGAAAGTAGTATTGCTTTCGCAATAAAATAGAATTTGCAGGGACGGAAAGGCTAGGAGGTTAACTGAGACGATGTACTGGTTTACTACTCTGCAATAGGAAAAATGGATTGTCGAACGCGCCATGCACTGCATAGCATGCATTTATTTATAGCCCTCGGTCGTAGCCACCAGCGTACGAGGTCTTATATCGTTCAGCGGGCGGAGATCAAGGCGATTCATTAATTGGACATATTCGGTTTGACATATATCGAGGTACGCCTGTGTCGTAATTTCTTCAAAAGCTGTTCAGTATTCTCACTTGTACCTAATCTGAGCGCTACGTTAGGATGCCCAGCAGGAGTTCGCGCTGTTGCTTTACTATGAGAGCTCTAACAACTAGGTCAGGTATAGCCCACCCAAAGCCGTACCGAAGACTCGTAAACGATAACGGTTTGTGTTCACCTGTAGTCTCTTTTTCCACATGAAACATAAGCGACACCCTGCCGTTTGATCCTTTGCTTGACAGTGCTTCGAGTGACAGAAAATTTGCGCCCGGCAGCTCATCGTGTATATTGGCACCTATACAGGCCTGCACATATAGTGCTCCGATTGTGTTCTTGTTGGCTTTTGCGTGCACCAAAGCGCCGATCATCGCATCTGAATGTTTCTCATTTTGCTACCCATCATTGTAGCTAGACGAAACAACCATTCTGGCGGGAATAAAATGTATGTAGTCAATCAATCAGCTATCGTTCCGGTGCTTTTTGTGTGCTTATTCCTTCTTCGTCAACTTCATCTTTACCAAGCCCACCTGATTCATCGTAGTCGTATATTAGGCTCTTTCCAACCATCTTACGCACATTTAACTCGGACGAACCGTTGACGTAACGGGCCCCGAGGTTCCTGAATTATACTTTGATTGCACTCCTGCTTTGATATACGTTGGTTTACGCTAACAAATAAAAATTTTACACAACTGTGTAAAAGAAAATGCTTCGGTTTATTTATCTTTTTATTCTTTTTCGTGTCGCTTTCTTTGGTGCAGAAGCTCCCCGAGTCCGCGCCCCGGCCATGCTGCTGCAGTGGACGGCCCTATGGCTCAGTCTATGCGCCGCCTCTCCACGCATGGTGGTAACCGGCTCAGAGGTGCCCGACTGGAACGAGATCTTCAGCAACAGGTATGCGCTCGCTGGAGTAACTTAACCATATAACGTAATCATATAACGTAACCGTAGGGAGCCATACGGCTCCCTTACCGTACATGCTCAATTTACTAGCTCTAGAATGACTGCTTGCATTGACGTCATGCAAGTCTATCAGGACCACACTGACACACCGCAAGCTCATCGTGTCTGGTTATCACCGCCTGCTCTAATGTGCACTGTAGAAGCTACTCCCGATCTAGCACCGGGGGGTTCCAGACCATGTATACAAGTCATTCGTATAGCTGGTTATGGTGGCAGAGTGGACTCCATTGGTGCAACGGTTACTTTACTATGGGTAGCGGTGGATGGCAGAGTCATGCGTGGACGGACGATTACTAAATTTTCCGGGACATTGGCTGCAGCAGGGATAAGACAGTGGTAATTGAAAAATGAATGGATTTAAATACTGCGATTTCAGAAGGCTGGCATCTTCTGATTACTGCTCCTACCTAATTCAAGCCTTGAAATTATTACTGTGACCGCAAGCTATGAACCGCAAATTGGTCATCACAATGAGAAAGGTATGGTGAGAGTGCGCGTGTAAAAGCGCCCTCTGATGTCTCTCTGAAGTCCAATGGTGAATAGAGGTTTCCCGTACGGCAAATACGGTAACATATATTTCTATTCCTAACGCTGGAAGGTTTCATCCCAGTCAAACAAAAGAATCAACGGGTCCAGTTGGGACTACCAGTCAGATTGAATTGGTTCTGCCAATCCCAAATGGTTTGTCCAATGGGTCCTGTCGAACCCAACTAGTTTCTTCACTCCCAATGGGGAAGCCCGATGGGTTTCTTCAATCCCAGTTGGGATACTCAGTTGGTTTCTTCACTCCCAATTGGGACGCCCATTTGTTTTCGTGACTCCCGAATGGAAGTGAAGAAACCAATTAGGCGTCCCGATTAGGAGTGAAGAAACCGATGGGGCACCCCAAATGGGATTGAATAAACCCATTGGGCTAATTGGGAAGCCCAATGGGTTTCTTCAATCCCGAATGGGATGCATTCACTCCCAACTGGGCACCCAATTGGTTTCTTCACTCCCGATTGGGAGTCATGAAATCCATTGGGCTTCTCATTGGTTCTAATTGGTCCAAAGGAAACATTCCCAACTGGGAAAGTCAAGTCAGTGATATCCCTGACTGAGATGTGCACATATATTCATACCTCTATAATGAGACAACAGTGAAAAATTTAAGTTCTTATAAAAAGTATATCTTGCTTAATCTTATTAATTGATTTTATTGTGTCCACTGCAAGTGCAGGCATAATTAAATAAGTTCGCTCTGAATAACAGAGACGTATCATTGGTCCCAACCGCACTGTTCAACTGATGGAGTATATAAGTCTGCGAAGTATCCTGTGGATATATGCATTGAATCTGTGTTAGTTCCATGTGTGTGATGCATGCTTTATCGCGTGATTTCTGTAAAAACTTGTAATTTCATTCCACTTGCATAAAAGTAGGCTCCCCGGTAACTTCTCGACAGAAAACATTGAAATTGCATCTCCATTCTTTCCAGCTATGTGAGTTCAAAACCATTTGGGCTCAATGGGTATGCCATTTGAGTTCAATTGGTGAACCATTTAGTCTTCATGGGTGACCAATTATTTCCAATTGGAAGCACCAATTCATATCAAATGGTCAGGCCCAATAGGTGGCGAAAACACAATTGGTGTTTGAACAATTCATTTGAATTGGGAAATTCTTAATTGCACCCATTGATGTTTTTTACTGGGATCAGCCTCATTTGACTTGCGGTATCATTTACCACAGCGACCATATTTGCGGTGCGGCGGTTCTAAAACATACCCTTGTAGTTGCTGAGTGCTTATAAAGAAAATGCAAGTAAAATATTACGAAAATCGACCTCCGCTCGTTGGTTTATTAACGGCGCAACGTGTAGGCACCCTATGGTTTATGCCAGCGTGCCGCCATCTAGGAATAGGAGAAATGACATCATGGAGGTAGTGATAGCAAGCGCCACTAGAGGACGCTATAAATTTAAACCGGAATAAGTGCAGCGGTTGTGTGCTATTTAACAGCTCCTGAAATTGTTCTCTTGAGTGAGTAAATTAGTACAGATATTTTGTAGGCCTAAGACGACCACGTTAGTTAAAACACGAAAATCTTTACTTGACGCGTAACTTGAGGGAATGTTTCGCCACCTAGTGACAAAAAACATCAGAACTGCCGCGCTGGTGACAAAGTGCAACACAAGGTGCCTCTTCCATCTTTAACGTTCACAAGTTCCACTGTCACTTCAATGATGAAACCGAACTTGCCGAGTTTCCAAGAGAAACAAGCGGAGCATGTTCAATCGAAAAATATATTTGACTTGCTATGTGCCGCAGATTAGCTTAAATCATTAATACATTCGATATTGCATTCAATCTTTCTGGAGTATGGTCGCTCCGACACCTCACTGTAATGTAATACGCGTATCGCATAATTATCACGGATTTTGGTTTTTGGGACACCTTATTGCAATGTAATATGCGTATCACAGAATTATCATGGCGTTGGACGGTTCCGAACTGATTTCGAGCAAATGGGATTTTATAACAGCTACCCATTACTTAAAAATAACAGGTTAAAGAACCCCAGGTGACCCAAATTTCCGAAGTCCTCCACTACGGCGTCCCTCAATAGCCCAAGTCGCTTTGGGACGTTAAACCCCACAAACCAAACCAAACCAGAAATAAAAGGTAAACGGGCAAAGAAAAAAAATAAAGATCTGTTCCGACACCGGGAATCGAACCCGGGCCTCCTGGGTGAGAGCCAGGTATCCTAACCACTAGACCATGCCGGAGCCTGCCGAAGCCGTTTTGCGGATGGATTACAACTCTTCTTTGCCTTCGCCTTTAATTTGGCCATATTGCGTGTTTTGATTGTGGTTACTTTCAAGAATTTCCTGCCTTAAACGTTGGATCGTTTGTCATGCAAGTGATGATCCACCTTGCACATTGCGGTAAATTGTCTCGCACTAAGTTTGACAATGGCACTTACGACTTGCCTGGTTCAGCGCGGGACGCAAACCAAATCTTCTGCATCAAATCTTCATTGCAAACTCAGCATTGGCGGCTTCTGGTTGCCGCAACACTACGCAGAGTATGGCGCGAACAATTTCGGGTTTTCGTTACGCGGCTCCTGACCAAATAATACACCACAAGACAAAAGCTATGTGCAAGCTCATATTCAATTTGATGGCAAACGAGCCAGCGGTTGAGGCGGTAATTTTTCGAAACACATCACGATGAAAATGCACAACAGTGTATTCCTCACTAGAATTGTTGAAGCAATGTTTACACGTGCTTTATCAACTTTCAAGAAACCATAATGAGTCACGGAACATATTATTTTTTCCTTATTGGCAGCAGCAGATAACTGAAGCTGCATCACTGTCCATGATCCGGCGTGTTGGAGAATGTTTCGGAAACCGTATACCTCATTTGCAGAAATCTCGGATGATAGAAAAGGGACATATACAGATCTTCTTACAGTGTGCAAGACGTTATAATCAAGTGAATCAGTCAAGGGTCAAGTTCGCTCAGTCCAGAAATCGTAATTGTCTTACATTTCTGAAAATGCAGCTATCAGGGTGTCATATGTGGCCAATTCTTTATTCTAAGATACCCCGTTTTGCCCCAGGGCATTTAAGCATGCGTATCACAACATGATTGAAAAAATATATAGATCGTCATTATTGCAACACATTTGGCTAAAAGGTAAACGATATTCCGCTCCGTTACAGTGCTCGCAAAGCAGGAAAGCGAAAAGGTTCGTTCTAGTCTGATATTTTTGTAAAGTCGTAATCAGTGATTTAAATATGGCCTGCCTTTGGTCATGTTTGCCATATATCTGCCATATAGTGCTGTGGTCTAAGAAGATTGGCTAGCTGTGAATTCCAGTCGAGTTGTTTCATATCTGGAATAACAATTTCAAACCCAGTTTTTTTTTTTTTTTCGGTGCAGGGAGAACGTCAAATTAAATTTCAAGGTCGCATGAACATATTACTACTGCTTTGGTATGTACCAAAGCGGGGGAAAAAAGAGAAATGTCGGCAGTCACAAAGTTGAATGAAGATCCCGCTTGGCGGCGATGCCCTCCATTACAGGAATGATGATGACTGGGCTCGTGTGTGGCACGTGGAGCGCCACCGTCGCTGCTACCACGAGCTCATGGAGCACATGAACTGGGTGTGCGAAAAGGACATCTACAAGATGCGGCGCCGCAAGAGAGATGCCCCGCTCGACAAGGACAGCGGTAAGGACAACGCTTCCGACACTGTTGAAAAAGAACAAATCATCCCACCGCCAAAGATAGAGACGGAAGGAGGGGATAAATGTTATGTCACTTTTAGCCCTCCTACGAACGCAGGCTGCCAGTCAACAAGAAAATATATATTCCTGTACTACATCGTTCGCATGCTTGTTACCTATCCGTTAGGATAGGATAGGAAATACGTTAGTTTCTCTAGGAGGGTCTTGTGCTAGTAGCGGAAGAGTTCCATCTTCCGTCTTCTCACAGGGTCGGTGCCCCTATTCCAGGGTTCCGCTGAGCTTCGCTGCTCGCTGGGCGTGCTGGATTAAACCTAGTTGGCAATCCAAATCGCCGCTGGAGAGCTGGCTCTCCCACTGTTCCGCACTCGGGTCTTTACGAAAGCTGTCGTTATTTTTACATTGCCACGTGATGTGGTATAGCGAAGGTTTGCTACCACACCATGGGCAGGTGTCTCGATATTGTGACGGGTAAATTTTGCTCAGTGTATGCAGGTTAGGGAATGTTCCTGTCTGCAGTCTTCGCCAGTACACGGCCTCTTGTTGCTTTAGATCCCGATGAGGCGGCGGATAGCGGATCCGTACCCCCTTATAGTAGTTCAGAATATCGGAGTACGTAGGGCCGACTCGCTCGTCTTACTGGACTACAGAAGCCTTATTCTGAATGCGTGCTTTATTGTCTGTAGTGATGCATAGGAAACTAAAGCACATTGATCACCTGTAGAATTCGCCTATAGCCACTTCGTTTAAAAACCTATTGCTGCATTAGCTTGTCGACGGCTTCAAACTCACTATTGCCACTAACCCCACAACTGAAATTCTTTCAGAATGAAATAGTGTGAGTTGTTTTACCATGTAATAAATAATATTTTACTGTTGTTTACGTCCAATGCGGCTATTGGTTTCCTCCTGAAAACTTTTTTCTTTATTTTACGAATACCTATCTTTTAGAATTCCCGAGAGCATTCGGCGAAACACCAATTGTACTGGTGCCTAGCACATACTTCGATGGAAGAATACATGCAAGTTATGTTGCTACAAAAAAAAAGGGCGTGTGTTTCTTGCGATGGCAACGGAGAGTAAGCAATGCTGCCAGTCATCTACTGCATTCCGTTGCCCTTCATAAGCAACAACTTTTACTCTTAATTTCCACACAAGGCCTCCTGTCAGCTAAAAAAAAGCGGCCCATAATGTTTCTAACATAAAACTTTGAGATACGTTGAAACAAGCGCATGAACACATCAAACACAAAGAACAGCAAGGAAGCGAAACACACACACACACACACACACACACACACACACACACACACACACACACACACACACACACACACACACACACACACACACACACACACACACACACACACACACACACACACACACACACACACACACACACACACACACACACACACACACACACACACACACACACACACACACACACACACACACACACACACACACGCGCGCGCGCGCGCGCGCACGCACGCAGGGAGATGCACGCAAGGAGATGTGCTTTTTCCGGTCTTTCGAATCACATACAGAAGAATATAGAACACCAGGTTCGCTGGAAACAAAGGAAAATATGCTTTTCCCAGGTGCAATCAACCGTGTTAGATGCTGAGGTCCTTAGTAGATGTGTATGATGCATTGAAAGATACGAATTGCTTTTGAGTGATATTAACGAATTTTTTGGCCGCAAATTAACTCGCATCGCTTGCAATATTGGCATGTACTGGAGCAGATATTATTAGCACCTACCTGAACCTAAAATAAAATTAAATGAATGAATGAATTATTTTAGAAGGAGGGCCCGAAGCCCATGGGTGTGGGTTAGGGTAGTAGTGGTAAGGAAAATAGGCGCACTGCACAATACAGTTCGTTGTTGCACTTCACTATACAGGGGCTATCGCAGTGCCCAACGTAAAAGAGAACGTCATGAAGCGTTTTAGAATCTTCGCAATGGAAAAAAATATTTGTATTCCTCCGTGGCCTCCTAATAGTTCCTCTAAGAATTTCGGCTACCGTAGGTCCACCAGTACACATTTCTGCATGTCAACTTCCCTGCGCAGGCCTAGCCAATACACCTGTATCTGCATATAAACTACACCTTTCCGATTAGCAAACACTCGCTGGATATTAACGAAGAACCTAATATGCCCACCGACAGCAACATCCCCCCCCCCCTACTTTTCTTCCGCCCCATATAGCCTGCCTGGACAAAACGTCCAGCTGCGACTTGACAGTGTGATTAAGTTCAGCGAAAACCCACAGGGCATACGAACTATTTTTCTCTCGACTGCACAGCCTTCGTACAAAATATAGAGCTCAAGGCGTTCAACGCCAGGAGCCTTTAACGGGGCCCCTGAAAGCACTTCCGCAATGCCCAAACTATAGGGGACGCGTTAGAAGGAGATTTTGCGTCATCAGCGGGAGCGGGATCACTGCAGGTGCAAAAACAGTCCCCTTAGATGGCTTATAGAAGGAGAGCCATTCAGCTGCTTATACTTGACAAAGACTGTTCATGGGCTGAATTCGGGCCGCTTGCTTCAAATAAAGCCAACTATTACAAATGTCTTAATTCGCCTGTTGACTTCTTGGTAGGGATAACTTTCTATACGAGCGCTCCTAACCACAACCCTACTGTTCCTGTTTTTATTCGCAGATCTTGCGGAAGTTTTCCTCAAGCCCGAGGCCGCGCTGAGCCTGTTGGGCAGTTCTTCCGACAAGAAGCCGGGAGGAGGCAGGCGCAAGTCCTGGCGGCGCCAACGACTGGGCGGACGCGGCATCATAGACGAGTGCTGCGACGTTCAGGCCGGTTGCAGCTGGGAAGAGTACGCGGAGTACTGCCCAACCAGTAGAAGGATACGCAACCGCAGGCGCTAACCACCCGCCTGCGGAAAAGCACAGACAGAGCGCACGTCTTCAAAGGAAAAAAAAAAAAGCACATGCGGCTGGAAGACACGTCTGTCTCGGAAAGAGCCTTTATGAGAGTGTTCTGGATGATAGTGTGAGGAACGTTTGAAGTCGCAAGTCAGTATATTTGGCAGCTATTCGGTTAAGGAAGTAGAGAAAAATGAAAAGCGAAGTAGACATAACATTACACCCCTAACACATCGTCAAGTGTCCGGTAGCTTTTTTGTCACTGTCTTAAATCCCTGTTCCTCGTTCGTTAAGTTGAAGGATTCCCCTGTCCTTGAGCACCAAGAAAGACGCAGAGCAGACACCTCGCTTAAAGCTAGGTAAAATCGATACATGCGCTGTTGATTCACTTCTTGTCGTTCACGTCACTTTCTGGCTGCTTCATTGCTTCGCCGAGTTTGAAGAAAGAGTTAAGGTACTGGCAGCAGGATTTGTGAATGCCATGTAATTAAGTTCTGTGACGAAAATTGAGTTGTTTTCGGGCAGCTCAAAGATGTCGCAAATATACCTACGTCTTCCGACAAAGCACGCAGACAAGCCTCATCAGCCAGCTTCCATTTCCGCTCTTCTTCTGTCACTTTCACCCTCCACAGTTGTGGGAAGTGCTTGACGTATCTTGTCCCCTAATACCTACCAGAACAGGCGTTATCAAAGTCGTGTAGATGTCCCAGCTCCAATATATTACCTCCGTTGCCACAGATTACCATGTCATAAAAATATAACGTAAAATATATGGAGTACGTACCGGACAAAGTTTCAGCTTCGAGAGCACTTTTCGCCACTTAAGGTTATTTAACGCGAATTTTTGCCACTTGCACTTCTGCGGCATTGCACCCGAGTTGGTCAGTGCGAATGAACCGTGTGTTTCAGAGAACCTCATCCGTTTAGTCAAATGTACTAGTTACAGAGTCCTGTGATAAGCATCGCTGTGATATGTAAGAGTTGCCCTTATCAAATCCGATCCTTGATGTCGTTGATGTTGGCCGTTGAAGAAGTGTCCCTGTTTGCTAGCACCACAGAGGCGTCTTCCAGCCGCACGGTGAAGAAGGGAAAAAAAAAGATGAAGAAGTTGCGCAGCGCGCAGAGGAAGTGTATCCGTGCTGTCCTTCGACTGCAAGGACAACTTTGGCGTTCCTTCAAACGACAAGAGGAGGCGCTGAAGTCCCGAGCCTTGCAGGCGAAATAGATGTCTCCTTCATCGTTCAAGTCCCCAAATCCTTTTGAGAAGCCCTAGGATGCTCCACGATGCTCTCTAGGGACAGAGCACCACTCATTACGTACGTTGCTTGACGTGCGTTATGCATTACAAAAGAAGAAAAAAAACCTGTCGTACAAGTTAGGTCCTTCGTGACCGCCACAAGAAAAAAAAAACTGAAGAGAAGGACGGGTGGAGGAGAAGGCGAACATTTCCGTCATGGCTGTTGGAGGAATAAAAATAACTCAGAACTAACCCCTGGGAGTTGTGTTGCTTCAATTTGTGGCCGAATGTTTCTCGGCCGGTGGCACTGTTATGAAAAGATTACAAATATAGCTGTCTCGATGAGACCTTCGGGAGCTCCTCGATCATGCAAGCTGGGACACTCAGCTTGGGAATCAGGCTGCCCCCTTTGACGATTTTACAGAGGTAAACAATGCTTATATATATATATAGGACCTGAGCAGCCATAGATAGGCGGTGTCCCGTCAGTTTTAGTTCCGCTCTGGGTTTCGATAAACGCTAAACAATTATGGATGCATGAAAGATTCGCGACAACAATGCGTTCCCTTCCAAATAAATTCAACTCATACAGAGCGCCAGATTTCTTCTGATATGGGCTTATCATGTGGACTCCCCATGTGCAAATACAGAACACATTATGACCTCCCATGCCGCTGCTCTATTGTCTCCTGATTACCTTAAATCCCCTGCACCCTAGTTTAGGGTGTGGGTGGCGTCGGCGACTCTGGCCATGACCCGTCTTAACAGACATATAGTTCTTAATTTCATCTTAATAAAATGTGAGCGCTATTGCCGCCCTTTAAGAGCTCATGAGCTACACGGACCGTATCCAAACAGGGGCGGTTAGAGAGAAGGCGTAACTATAAGCGGCGGTGAGCCTGCGCCATGAAACGCTTTCGCTAGAGGGTTTAGCGACATATTTACACCACATGTCTGAGCAGAAAAATTGAAGATATGATGCGTCTTTTCGCATCAAAATGAAAGGGCAGGGAATATCACAAAGGTTCTCCTACCCTCAATTGCTGTTATACGTATGCCCCACTGGGGTGTCTTTTGCAAGAACCCTTCTTTTAATGTTTTCTGGACGCTAGACAAAACGAGAAACAGGAACCAAACCGTATACTGTTTATGTATTCTCGGTAAGGAATGAAAAGGTCCAACAACAACAGCCCATCTTCTTCCAGATATCCATAGACGAAAACGAAACGTAAGAAATTTGAAACGAACACAATGTGTAGAGGTGAACAGTGGAAACTTGGATACCTAGTCCTGATAGGATATACACGAAAGTGTGTGGATAATGATGAGGAAGGCTATGCTGATGTAAAAATTATATAATTGAGTGAGGTGTTTGTTTTATCCTCGAGACTCCAATTGGTGTGGTAATAGAAATGGTATTAATTACAATAGGGACGTAGGTTAGGATAGAATGAGAAGTGTAGTTATGGCCGGAAGTTGAGTTAGGTGCACATGTATTGGTTTGTTGTTCTCACCGGGAAGCTGCCTTCTATCTCACAAATAATTAGTAGGGAGTTGATTACTTTTGCCCGCCGAGGTGGTAAAGATGGAGAGATATTTATGCTAGTTCGGTACTGGCACACAGGCAGCAATAGCGAAGGTTACAGCTCGTGTATGTTGGTTTTCAGGAAGAGACTTATGGTCAGGGGTCCACACTGTAGAAAGGCATGGCATGATGAGGTGACGTCAGAGTCTAGGATTATTGCCCTGAGGGCAATACTAGGCTTTGGCGCCATTTCGACAGGCTACATTTAAGTTTGAGACGTACGGGGTGACAGTAGGAAAGGTAGAGACAGTGGCTAGACCAGTGGCAGATTCCTTTTCCTATGTGGCGGGGGTAGTGATAGAAGCTTTCGTGGCCGTGTCGAGCGCTTTGTCGAGTACTCTGAACCTAGTGTGATATTTCTTATGAAATTGGGCGTAAGCGTCCACGGTGCCCCACCAAAAGGTGAACACCTTGCCACAAGTTACAAGGAAGCGAATCTACCGGACTAGACATTTTAAACTAGGCATATTGGCAAGGTACCTTTTCTATAAAATTACGCCAGAACACTCCATTATTTCATTATTTCGTCCGTATTAAAACTTTAGGTCAAGTGGAAATAGCTAGTTCTTTATAAATAGTTTATGGCGTACAAGCAACTGCGGCTATCATGCGCCAGGTCAAGTGAAAGCCTGAATTCGAATTAAAGGTTATAATAATACACGACGGACCTTTTTCGGCCAGCTATTGAAATAGTTCGTGTCTCCTCACAAATTAACATCTTTTTTTCTTTGAGTACCTGCAGCTCCAAACAGTGACTTCATTCGTCCAAAGGAGACGGTAAATCCAATTTGCTTCTTTCTTTCTACTGCATAGTGGGTGGAACAGCGCGAAAAGACGAAACACACAAGAAGAGACGCACAACAGACGAGCGCTGCACCCACTACGCAATTGTACCAACTCGCCCAACTGTCCATCCTATTTCTTTCTACTCACAGAGTGTGGTTGTGGCCGGGAGGCTGCGGGGCTCCTACATAGAATATTCTTGTCGATACACCCAAACATTACGGGGGACCCTTGAGGGTATATTTAAGGGTATCACGTGACAGCGTAGGGAGCCACCTGACATATAAAGCCCCACTTTAACCAAGCCGTGTGTGGCCTATGGTTAAGCATGCCTTACTCAGCATCCAAGAGCACTGCAAAGTTGATTTTAGTTCCACCTTCCCACCTCAAATTGAGCAAATCGAAATAGTGAGTCCTGCCAACTTTTCGATATGTGGTTGAAGAACCAGAGCTCGGCCTTGTCAGCTGTCAGTCCCAACCTGACAGCCTCACACTCATGATTCGAGCACAACGCCAAAGCCTACAACGACACCGCATTTCCTGAATATGAGAAAGATTATGTAACCCGAATGCAAGACACAAGGCAAAACAGAGTAAAAAATATAGGGTGTTTAATACAGACTTTGTACATAAACTCGGTATACGCACAACGAGTTGGTCATGTTTGTCTCCGCCCTGCGTTCAATGCATGGTCATACATAGTCCCACACAGTATTAGAAAGCAATAACAATATGTATGTCTATGCAGTGCTTGTACCTTTTTATTTGTTTAAGTTAATTTAACATGAAGGCCAAGTTGTTAATTGTCCAAAGACCAATTGTCCGAATGTTTTCTTTTGTCAAGTTTACTTCTGCAGAAACGATTCCTAATAATGAGTTGGAATTTGGTCATTTGGTTTCCAAGGAGAGACTTCATATCATCCATTTGTTTAGAATACGGAGCAAATTTGTTTATAAAAGAAAATGGAGCCAGCATGGCAACGGCCTCGTTAGTAACGAGAATGGAAGAATATCTTATAAGTCTGTTACTCCACTTTGCCAACTTTAGTCACTGATTTAATTCAACAAAATTTGAAGATTCGCACTAGGAAAAATAGGAGCTGCATTTTCGAGAAAAAAAAAATCTCATCTTTATGAACGTCTTGAAGATAGACAACATTTTAACAAAAATATTTGTATGGTGCCGATCAACAGAGTCAAAACAGCCATTGTGGCAACTGTGACATCTGGGCAGAGATCCGAAATTCGTCCTCCTTGGGCTTTCCAAGTGACCATTTGACCTTCTCCATGTATTCACCATGTGGTGATGTTTAGGCCTAAATATATGCGGGGAAAATATTAAAATAGAAAAAAAATGAACTCGAAATTCTTTCCAACATTCATTCGTTGCTCCAGTTTCCCCAAAAGTACCTCTCAATTTTTTTTATGTATTTTTTTTTTTGCAATGCCTTCCAAAACCTCTCTAGTTAGGATTAGCTCGCATCTCATCCATCGCTCGCAGATTACGGAAATGACAGGAAAGGTCACTAGTTTGGTGGTCAACGTCATTGCTAACGCAATACTTCAACTCTGGAAATAAGCTCAGAGCTGACCAGTAGCGTCGCAACGCAGCTGTCATTACGTAAGCCTCCATCAGTTGTTTGATATGTTGACGATGATTACATGCGTAGTTCGACACGTAGTCACAGGATGATGGCGGCGCTGGGCTCGGCAAGGACCGAGTAGCGAGACAGGTGAATCTTGTCTTGACCCACGATCAGGCAGTTGGAAGAACCCTCGCCGCTGCCTAGGTTGTGGAACAGTCGCTTGAGCTGTTCGTACGTGACGAACATGCAGATGTTCCAGGAGCCGAGTCGGACAAATGAGGGCGTGAATCTGCGTGATGCGAAAGGTCATTTATTGCAGTGAAGCAGCTAGTGAAAATGGGCACCAAAATTGTTAAGTGGATGTACATGAAATATGACAAGCTTCAGTGTCACTTCTTAAAGAGCTTTGTTAATAAAGGAAAGAAAGTGCAATATTCAGGGGCAAATGCCATCTGGTGATCTTATTTGAAGAGGGAAAAGGAAATATCGTTAATCCTAGCTCACACTCTAGAACTCACACACTACACTATGAGCCTGAAATAAATAGAAAGGGTAAGCACGCGACAGCTTGTTTCTGCAACAAGCGTTAGCGCTTGGCAACACACACTACTTGTGGATTACACCAACCTGCAATTAGTCTCCTAAGAAATAATTATTCCATTAAAGGGAACTACTGGCTGTGCTAAGGTAGATAGTTTCCTCGGGACCAGCCTCTTTGCGAATTTAACATCTCTGGCTTGACTCTTGCAGAGGCCTATTCTCGTTTCATTCAAGATTAAATGGTTTTTAACCTAATTACTATATTCTGGCCTAAGGAAAAACAAATTTTCAGTCTTCCAGCACGAAATACCAGAAATTAATTTTTCACAAATGGGCAGCGCTGTGGCGGAGTGCATTATATTTGATGAAAACAGCAACATGAAATGCCATGATTTGTTAGGCAAACATCATAAGAACACCACCGCGGTGGTACAGTGGTAAGGCGCTCGACTCCATTGCCCAAGGATAGGGATCGAATCTCGGTCGCGGCGGCCACTTTTCGATGGAGGTGAAAAAAAATAAACCCCATGCGGTCGAAATTTCCGGAGTCCTCCACTACGCTGTTTCTCATAGCCTGAGTCGCATTGGAACGTTAAACATCGTAAACCAAACCAAACATCATAAGAATAGCAGAATTGATTTCTCTTTGCGCTACGAACATCGGTTTTGAAATTGCAGGAAAGTGAAATGTTATTCCTGGTGACAAATTCTATCTGCATACAAATGGTGGACGACACGCTACCCAATCGCTATATTATGAAATATTAGTTACTGCAATCGTTGTTCGTCGTAAACGCTATCTTATTTGAGGCAAGGAATCTAAATTCGTCCGAAACGAAGAAAGCGCTTTGACTGAAAAACCAAACCTTCTACGGGGCAATAACCTCATAAAATCTCATCTAATCGCATATGATCTCATACGGTGCACATCATTATCATAAAATATCGCACATAATTTATAAAAATGTACAACAAATTATGATACTTTATACAATTATATGCGACTTGTATGTGATTTGTTATTTGAATTGAGTGAGATTGTGTGAGAAAATGTGAGGTTATTGCCTCATGCACTTTTTTCAGTAGGGCCGGGCGGGGGGGGGGGGGGGGGGGACAACCCGCGGAAAAGCTGCGAATTCACTTCCAGCACAGTTGTGTCCAAAACACACAGAATGGTCAAAGTGATGCGTACCCTTTGTAGAAGGCCATGAGGCCTCCCTCGTGGAACATGCGCACGGCGCAGTCCATGGCCCCCGTGTAGAGGCCCGCCGCAGAGTTCATGTAGCGCGTCTTGACGACGTCCACGGGCGAGGCCACCACAGTGGCGCAGAAGCCAGCGCCGAAGGCGGACACGAAGTGGCACGCCATATTGTCTCCGAGCAAACCCCGAGAGAGGATGGCCTCTTTGACGCTGTCATAGCACACCAGCTCAGCTGCGTTGATGATGCTGTTGCGAGCGATGTTGGGCATCATGCCTGTAAAGAGAGCAAAGAGTACAAGATATAGCGAAAATATGAATGAATTCCACAAAAAAGCAGCTGAAAAGCAATACGAGAAAGGCGACGGAATGAAAGCGCCGGTTGGCAACCAACTTTCTAATAATGTAGGTTGCAATTACGGCGGCTCTTGTCCCTTGTAGTTATCACTTGTCCTAAGCTATGGTCAGCCACTGGCTGGTCCAGCATTCCGCCGCTTGCCCCATTTTGCTGGCCTAAAGAAAGCGACAACTACTCAAGAGAAAGGAGAACGACTGTAGTAATAACAGTACGATTCAATTAATCTGGTAGAGTAGGATTCTCTCAGTCATCGGTTTCGTTTATCAAGAGCTACATTTACAACACTGATCTTACAAGCTTCAAGTAGTCACATTTCCCATTCAAAGTTAGGAACGATGAATCAGTGACAGAGCATCTGAAACGCATATGTGTGAAATGAATGTCTTATATATTTTCGTTTTCATTTACAGCTATGGTAGTGGTTCGCACAAACCACAAATTGTCTAGGAGATGGGGCACAATAACAATATCGGAGCCAAACTACACATACCGGCCCGTATGAAACCTTAAAAGCGATAGACTTGCTTTACACATGTTTATCGGATGATTATTCAAATGGTATAACATGCCATGAAATAAAGCACGAAGGGTTTTACATTTATTATTGTCAGCTGGGCTGGAGACCCTTCATTTTCGACGAAGGTTATGGATATCCTCCTGTCTGGGAGCAATTCATATAGAGGCCCTTTCTGTTGGTCACTCCCAGAAAAAAAAATGCGAGCGGAGGTTTTACCTTATTCAACCTCAGAGCCCAGACACGGTGCTGTCGACCTTGCAACCATCTCTCATGTTGAGTGAACTGCTCTTCGAAACCTACAGCCTGGAGCAATACTCCCCTGCCTTTTTTATTAGCCAGTTCATTCTTCCACGATAACATACGTAGACTATGGTGCACTGAAGAGGTAGTACAGTCGCCAGCACGGCTATCTAGAGTGCTGAAGCGATGTGCTGCCGATCAAACAAAGTGAAATATTGGCTGGGCTGCTCTGTAAGTGGTACAGTGTAGTTTCCAGTGGAAATAGTATGCCTACAAGTTTCCGTTTCGTGTCATCATTATCTCTATAATCGGGCCCCTTTTCTAAAATTTGCCTTTCTTTCTGCGACAGGTCTGTGTTCGAGCGCTCTAGATAGCTAGACGTGCTGACGACTGTACATCGGCACTGCTGGGAATTACATAGCACAAAGGAAACAACTTCCAAAGACGAGGGCGCTCCAGGCTATGTTTTATTACCAAGACTTCTCAATTTTATAAGTAAACAAAGGATAAAGCCCATGGAGGCAAGAACTGCTCAAGAAAGTTCTCGAACAGCAAAACAGTTGTAAGGAATAGACGTGCGAAATGCATTCCCGATCAGAACGCCTGTAAAATGAATCAGTTTCACTTACAGTTTCCACTACATGGCATTAGCATTATTGTCAATATGCCCTATACGGGCGCACATATCTCATACATACAAAAGTGGAAGGAGCTACAAAGCTACACGTATAAGCCATTTTCATCAACTAGTGTAAGACAAATGCCGGACGCTTGGCTGGATGCAGGGAGATCAAAGGTGCTCCACGCTCTCACCTTTGTACAGTCCCCTCAAGCCTTCCTCACGGCCGATGGTGCGGTATGCCTGGAAGGAGTTTCGGTAGCGTCGGGGTGCCGTGCCGGATTGGGCCTGCATGCGCACCTTGACAACGTCCGTGGGCTGCGCCGTGGTCACGGCCAGGGCACCCGTGGTCACCGCGGCCACAATGCGCACGGCCAGCACCGAGACAGAGTTGCCGCCGTGGTTGTGACCTGGGTACAGAGAAAAACACGGCATTCGTGAGCTGTTGCCCATCGCCACCACCAATGACAAAGCGAGGCCTCTCCCGTTGGACCCTATTAACCCTGTCCATGTTACCGTGTGTAGTGGGTGCTCGTCACAGCTTTCCCCTTAGCTAGCTTAGAAGTTCGCACTTGACAGCTAATTATCACAGACTACAGGATTAGGTGTCATTATCATTAGCTGGACTATAGCCACTGCAGGGCGAAGGCCTCTCCCATACTCCTCTAATTAACCCGGTCCTGTGCTAGCTGCATCAAATTTTAGGCGTAAAGTATTAGGTGCACTGTACACAAATAAATTGTTTAACCACGCATTTCTGTAATCTCGTTTCAATATCTCCATTTCCCCACTTGTATCCACCGCCACACCTTACCACGCTTTCTTCGAATTCACTCATTTCATCATGATCATGATCATCATCGCCTGACTATACCCACTGCAGGGCGAAGGCCTCTCCCATATTTCTCCACTTAACCCGGTTCTGTGCTAGCTGCATCCAGTTGACCCCTGTGACCTTCTTAACCTCATCCGCCCACCTTTCTGCCTTACCAATTTCAGCGGTTACCAACTCTTCAGTACTTTGCCGTTTATATATTTTGGCTCCATATAAATTCGGCTCTCTGAGCTAGAATCGAACTTGTCAGTTAGTGATAAGCCTAAAGCATTTGGTGTTGTGCGCCTATAAATTAATGCAAAACACTATATGGCACTCAGGGCTTTGAGAGGCAAACGCGAGTACTGCAGATCAATCCTCATGTGCGTGCTTTTAATTTGTCGTTGTGAAAGTATTTACGCTTAATTCTTAATAAAACACATAATTCTCGAAAAGACACCACAACAATTAAAAAAGCCGCTACAAAATTGAAATCTTCTAGCAATCCCTCCTTAGACAGCAAAGACGCCTGAGAGATGAAAAAAAGATATGAATTAAGCCCGTTTCTTCCGGGCCTAAGTGGCGAGCTTCTAATAAACATGACGAACTATGTATATTTTGTTATTCCTTTATCTCTCACCTAAGGCTGGTAAGATTATTCGAAAAGCTCCGGCCATACAAACGTTTTATAAACAGCGAGTGCTGTTTTTTTATTTCTGAATACGCTGCACACGGTGCAAATCTCTGCTAAATTGTATACTGCCAAAGGCCAGAAAATCAGAGGATAAATCTAAAGCCACCCTTAGCATGCCTTGCATAAGATGTCTATTTTTGTTCCGGTGGAGTTCTGCGCTCTGGGAGTAAGCGTAAAGTAGATTCGAGAGCTTCGCTCAAATATGCCTACATACGTGCTTCGCTTTTTTTTTTTCTGTGTATGGTGAACTTGTGCCTTAGACCTCTGGCACCGCTTCCGACCCGCCGTGAGAAGCAATCATGCGTAAGCCACGGCTTGGATGGCATGTGGCTACTGCTACCCTCCCCTAAAGAATGTATTCGCGTGCCGGAAGACTACAGCTTCTCTTTTGTGTGCTGTGACCCAATTGCACTACTGTGCCAAGGTCATTTTCTCTGATTATTAACTCTGTCAGGATGTTTACATTGCAAACCAATGCTGGTTTACTTACATTTCCGAAGCGCATGATTGGTGCGCTCAAAACGTCTATACTTCGCTTGTCTGAAATTTGTACTCGATTTTTATTACTCGCTGTACAAACGTCCCAAACAAATACAAACGTCCCGCTGAACAAGGGCACTTTCAGCTGAAACGTGCAAAACAGTGATTATAATAACTGAGTTATTCGGGCAATTATGACCACGTCTACGAACATCGAAGACCCCGCTACCAAAGAACTTGGGCGTCTGTGCGGGTACATCTTTAAGTAAGCTCTTCTTTGTGTTCGATATAGACATCGCATCGATTCGGATCGTGATCAGCAGTCGGTGCGGACAATCTCGAGTGAGGTAGCTATCGCTTACCCAGGATTGCCATGCTGTAGGCCTCCTTGACGTTATCGTACAAGCCTATCCGCACCGTGGCAAAGCAGGCCTGTCTCTGGAGGCCCGGCCCCAGACCCCCGTACAGCCTGGCAGGGCCTTCCTGGCGCGCGATGGTCACCACGGTGCCCAGTACGCCACGGTACTTGAGGCTCGACCTGGTGTAGCCGGTCGTGCCCTCGCCCTGGATCTGCGAGCATGCGAATGTATATCGGTTTAGATGGCGGGATCGGAAATGAACTCAGTGAATCGGCTGCTTACCACATCACCATAACACGACCACTCTTTTTGTTAGGTTTCGTTTTATTATTACAGAATGCATCCTAGTGTGCTAGATTGTGGAGGCGGGGACAGTGCAGCATAAAGTAAGCCAGGCGAGAGGGCATATAATGTCAGTTGAGCCAATCGCAAACACCGCGAACGAAAAGAAAGACGAGAGAAATGTAATTTCCTACAGAGTATACCATACTCGTGGGTGACACGGACTGTTTCTCACTCTGCAGCAAAGTTCCATTTGTGACATTCAATCACCGGAAAGAGAATTTGCTTACAGAAATACGTAAATGAGCCTCATAATATTTTCGTTGTTAAAACAAAACTACTTTGTACCGCCATAGCAGACCAAAACATAAATTAAGAGGTAAAAAAAGCGAGGAAAGAAACGCTTTAGGATATTGACGACTACGTGCGATTGTTTTATTTGCCGCTATGGTGCCACCATTCACAAGCATAAAAAAAAAAAACGTGTATTATAATTATCCACTTTTTCAAGCCGAGTTTAACCATTGGTATGATAAAAAAAGCTGATATGAACGCGACAGGGATCAATACATACCACTTTCACTTCATCCTCAATATTAATTTGAGCCAAGCGTAAGAGCCAAGCGTAAGGTCTCAGCGTAAGAGCCAATAAGGCACAGCCGCAGTTATTACTGCAGATCCTTGAAAGAAATCGCAAATTATTGAAATATTGAAGTCCCTGTACAGGAACAATACTATGATACGAGGACAGAGCTGCTGTCCAACACTCAGTTTGCCTACTTATTGCAGCCGCATTGCAGTCCCTTTTTAACCGCTGCAATGAACGCCGTTTGCAGGGGTTCCTGTTGGGCGGCAGACGTGCTTAAGTAGCTCGTATTGCAAGTTACAACATCAAGCGTAACCTGTTGGCAAACTTAACGCTTTGTGAGCTGCCGCTCGTGTCTTTTTCCCCCACTTCATTCAGGATGTTTAATCTGCCGCAGCAACCCGGCTACATCAAGGCTGGCGTGAGCATCTTTCATAGCGCGTTAAACTATGTCAAAGATAATCCAGCTTACCTTTTAATAAGCTGTTGATAAACTCCTAATCTTCTTACGCATGTACTAATTCCCCCTCAGCTGTTCAAAACCAGCCCGAAATGACAAAGCCGTTTCCGATTAGCGATAACCTGCAAAGACGAACCCGTGGCAGCTGAACCACCATCCAGTAACGATTCATCGGTAAACGTTGCTTCCCGATGTGCTGACATTTTAACCCGATGACGTTCAAAACGCGATAGCTCTACCGTTGTCGGTGTCGTCGAGAAAATTAACAAGCATGGCGGGCATGACACTGGTAGCTGGCAGCTGACATGACCGCGCACCTTACTTTTGGCAGGAGCTACCAACTAGGGTCTCTCCTTTCATATGAGAGGGTGATATCAGAATGAGCCTGCCAGGACCCTGACACTTTGAGTTAGACATGTTACCGCTAATCCACGTAGGCACGTTCACATGGCTAGGTTAAAGCGGGGTCCTTGCGAGTGGGTTGGTAGCCTACGCTATCACGTCATACCTATCGCTTACGCTATCGCGTTAAAGGCGCAGTTTAAGTGTCCCCCGCAAATTTCCTGGTCCCACCATGTCGCTCAGTTTTAGCTATCCCTTTTGGTCAAACCAGTTAAAAATTTCCATTTTGAAACCCGACACCTTCCCGTTGTTACTTCTGAAGAGTTAGAATTAATGGTGTCGCTGCATACGAGCTAGGCTATCAGGTATCGGCGGTGCCCTGCGCCTTTCATTTCCATACAGTGCTTGTGCTTTGAGCAGCGCTAGTCACTTATTTTGAATGCCGCGGCGGGACAGTCTGATAAGCTCCAAGTGCCCCAGAGTGCCCGATTTGAATTCGTGACCCATGACAAGCCCACAAAAAACGACTTGCGGTAACAATTTCTAAACGCACCATAAAAGGAACCAGGACAGAAGTCAGGTAAAGGAAAACCTAATATAATACAAGCTTAAATGTCCTTCCTTCCTTTGATCACACTATAGCTTTTTTTCTATATTGATCTTTATTTTGTGATTATGTTGTTTAAGGTACTTCATTTCTGTATTTCTTTGTTTGCCTTATTGTTTGCCGACAACATTGTAGCAGTATTAGTTCTATGCCAAGTCATATTTAAATTAGATATATATTTGTATTTTTTTTAATGTAATATTGCATATAACAGTTTTTGCCATTTTGCAGTCTCGTATTTACACTGCTATACCTTGTTATGGTCTCTTGGGCCTCGTCACGCTGCCGCGAGCAGGTTTTTGCCCAAGAGCTCCAACAATGTACTTGGTGAAATAAATGAATTGAATCGAATTTACCCCATGGAGAAGTTCTGCTAGAGATATAATCATTTGGTTCTAGTGAGTGGTCAAAGGTGCTGCAGCGATAACATAATTGAAGCGCATCATCACCTGCAGTCGGACCTTGGCGACGTCCAGGGGAAAGGTAATGGCATCCGCTATGCAAGCGGCTGAACCCGCGCAGACCAACTTGGCGGCCAAGCCAAGTTGCGGCTGGTTGCTGTTGGCGGCCATGGCGCTGGATACAGTAGGTTTGCTTGGTCGACCTGTAAAGGTTTCAGAAAATTACGCTTGTGCCCCGTGAAGTATTACTAGCACAATATGCCTATACCAATGAAGTTTGCTTAAATTAAACGCGGAATTCGCGAAACTGCGCCCTAAAGTAAGAGAAGATGACCTGAAATATGTAAGAGGTGCACGTCCAGTTTTGCCTGTGAAATATTTAAAAATCAATTCATATCGATTACGTACAAGGTCCTCAAAATTGTAATTACGGGACAGACCTTGAGGTTTTATCAGCCTTGCAAGGCACACACGAAATACATGAACTTTGAGAAAAGCGATTGAGCTTTTCCCGCGCTATTAAAGAAATCTCGCGCTATTGAAAATTGTTAAATTTACGCACAAAACATGGAAAATTTTGACAACAATGATGTTCCTGGGCCAACTACAGGCGTGCAGCGTCATTAAATCAGTCGATTCGGGGAATGTTTTTATTCATATGGACTTCACTTTACGGTTAGGAGGCTTCTATAGTTATCAAACCTTATAACTGAAATTATTGGCATTCACGCGCTTTATTATGTTCGTGAAATACCTCGTGCGACTTCACGACGTATGGTATCCAGATATTAGACAACAATCGCTCGCTTTGCATGCTGGAAATTAGGCATCAAAAATGCGTTTTATAAATGCATGTAGCTGTAAGACTCTGTCGCCTCATGAATCATGCGGTACCTATTACCATATTTTAATCAGACTTACGTATCGAAATATTATGTGGCGTTTATGCAAGCACCAGGAAGAGGAAAACGCGACGAATGGACTTTACACGATTAATTATCGCTAGCGTCAACAACTAGACCATTCGTGATGTGCAATCCCTACTTCTAAAATGCTAGCCACTATCCTTCGCATATAATAGTTGTGCAGAATTTATTGGTGGCGTCTCTCATAGCCTGAGTAGCTTTGGGACGTTAAATCCCACAAACCAAACCAAATTTATTGATGGGCGAGTCTTTTACCACTGCGGAGTCACGCGCAATCAGACTTCCGAGACCTGACCTTATAGGTTTTTTTTTCTGTCCGGTGTACCGTTCGAGTGCTCTGTTTCCAGAGTCAGTAGACAATACTGGTCGTATGGCACACCGGTTAGTATAATACATTCTCTGCGCTAAGCGTAAGTAGTACGTCTCTGTCGTTAGTTTCCTTTCCTGGCTGTCGGTGTCAATAGCGTTTTGGTGTGACTTATTCCAGTGTTTCTGTTTTTATATTAAGATTATTTGAAAGACGCAGATCTTTGCTGTATTTATAGGTATACACATATGAACTGCGTTTTAAGCATATAATACTTTACGCTTAAGCATACAGGTACATCCATGATATACTAAACTGTAAATAACAAAATTGCAATAAAAATTTATCTTACTACCGACAGTCAAACAAATTATTGCTGGTTCTACGAAGACGCCTAATCTACCATGATAAGCACAAAGGAGCACGGAGAAGTAGAATTTCCCTCGAGTTGTTTTAACACGACAAAATTAATGGCGCAACTACCATGAAAATTAAAAGTCACATATACAATCACTGCTTTCTCATTTCACGCGAGTGTGCTCTTGCTTTATTCTAATATCTTCGGTTCCGCGCTCTGTAATGCTAATTGTTAGCGCTGTTATAATTGTACGCACATTTCAATCCCATTCACACATCTGAAGTAACATTATGTTGCCAAAACACAGATAAACTTACACACAGAAGGCCTAACGTACAAGACTAGCACCTGCAATTAGCGACAAGAGCTGTCTCCTAGTACTGAGAAGCGTTCATACTACCGTCACCACTGACGTCGTGGCAGACATATGCATGAACTATACGAGGCTCCATCTAGAAAACAACAGCCCGCATAGTCGCCAACGCTTACACACTCTAAAGGCCCATAACAATAACATATTAACCGGGATTCGAGAGCACCCCGTATAATCAACACATTCATTTGCACGCCCAAGATATCTCCCTCCGGGCGCCATCGGAATCCTCTCTCGAATAAGACGCCGTCATCACGTAAAGTACAAAAAAAGTGGACCCCACTGCTGGCCGCTCCCACCACTCCCTAGACACGAGGGGAAGCGCAGTATGAATAGAAACTTCAGCCGAGTCCCAGCATATCACCCGTGCACTCTTAATCTGGTTCCACATACTAAGTGAAACTTTAAAAAATGTTCCACTTATAAGCGGAACCTTTTCAAAAGTTCCACTTATAACTGGAACTTATGTGGAGCCAGATTAAGAGTGTTCTGAGACACCAAATATAGTCCATTCCCATTCATCCTACAGTACCACTTGCCGAACTTCCACAGCATGCCCAAATACCCGTGAGCCTCTATGCTCTCAAGGTTTTGCTGGGAAGACGCTCTGCTAACTGCTAACCGAACCGACCAGCCGAGGTTGATCGAGTGCGCCGAACAAAAAATGGCGGTCACAGAACTCCTGAGCCGCTAATGGGCATCCCGTGGCACAACAGCAGCAACCATCGTCCAATAAGGTTATTTTCGTCTTTCTTCTCCTCTTCCTGTATTCTTTCAACCCACACATTTCAGAAGGTTGGAAGCATTTTTTCAACTTGCGTATGATAGTGTGCTACAATCTGGCGATGAGCTAAAGGCATTTTAATATATATGACTCATAGCAGTCCTCCGTTAGACATGCGCAGCGAGCGCAAAAGTGAAGGAACTAACTTAAAAATCAATGTCTGGATCACCCAGTCACCAAGTCAAATTATACGAGCAGGTATGGGGCTGGTTGGTTGGATTGTGAGGTTTAACGTCCCAAAGCGACTCAGGCTATGAGAGACGCCGTAGTGGAGGGCTCTGGAAATTTCAACCACCTGGGGTTTTTTTAACGTGCACTGACATCACACAGCACACGGGCGCCTTGCTTTTTGCCTCCATCGACAAGCGGCCGCCGAGGCTGGGATTCGATCCCGCATTCTTGGAAACAGTAGTCGAGCGCCGTAACCACTGCGCCACCCCGGCGGGGTCAGGTACGGGGCGTTTGGAAGTAACAGATATCAGTATTTGCAATGCGCGAGGAAAGGTGGTGCTAGACAAAAGTGATGAAACTACAGAAATTAGGACCGAAACTATCCGCTTTTGACGTACTGATTTCACTATCGATGCAGCATATACCAAGCAACAATTTTAGGCGACGTCTGCGAAATTCGTTCAAGTGGTATAGACAAAACAAACCACAGTCTTGGAAAATACATCCACGCTAATAAATAAAGAGAAAGAAGCGACCAAAGTGGTCAACAGGAATCACTCACCCGAGGAGTTGCCGACGGAATGCTGCGAATTTTCACAAGTGTCGATCACTGCGCCCCGAGGGGAAGATGTCTGTTAGGAATTTTTGCGAAACGGTGGCAAAGGCGATGGTATAGAGATGGCCCAGGACTCCTGCCAGACCGCGGTCCACACGGGCCTCGGGTCGGTGCAATAGATGGATTCTTCCGACGAAGGGAACCCTTCTACCATAATACTCAGCCTGACCTGCGACCACAAGAAAAGAAAGAAAAGCAAGATATGAAATTTGCTCTTAGTACACAGCAGATACATTGGCATTCAGAACATATATACGTCACAGATAATGACAGAGATAACGCGTGGATAAAGGTCAAGCAGCTACTGAGCAATTAATTTCTGAACGTCACACGACAGCATGAAAGATATTTAGACAACTTTCTAAGCAGACGAAGTTAGGCTAAGCAGCGTAAAAGTGCGGCAAAAATGCTTTTGCGATACATACTGATGCTCACTGATTCATCGGCAGTTCCTTTCAAGGAATGTTATGCGGTGATTTCGTTCAGCTGATCTTTACTGATAAAACACTGAACATTGTTAGAAGTGTTCTAATAAACTTTGGCATTCAGGAATTCTCTAGATCATGGCACAAACCATGACTCCAATCCTTCAGCAGCGTTGTGAACAATTTTGTCCGTAACAAGAAGAGGGAACACCAAGGGTAAGTTTCCGGCTCTGTTAACTGCAACGCAGCACTGGCGCGTAAAACCAACTCCCTTAGGAGCGACTCCTTAGAAAATGGGATGTGGCATCTTTGCACGATTATTTGCTTGATTCGCTGACCCCTGAAAGCCTTGACTTAGAAGGCAAAGGTACACTAACGTCAGATAAAGGCAGACACATAACAGCGCACACGCACAGTCTCGCACTTGCTTACCTGTCTACATTTCAATCTACAGCAATTGCTTACTTCTGTAAATAGCCAACAGACTGTAAACTAAGTGCGCACGAAGTCACGGAGTCAGATAAAGACTTTCCAGACTTCCTCCAGTCTACCAATGGATGGGCAGCTGTCATTACAAAAGGACACGCTATAATAATACGTGATCAGCGACAAAACAGAAAGTTGTGAAATTATTCTTCGCGTCGCGCGTTTTCAGCGCTCAGTAAGCCGGATAAGCGAGCTGGAAAAGACATGATAGAGAGGAATAGTCGGTAAGTACGGATCAGACTGTATTGTACCTGCCAAGAGTGACGCGCACTTCGTGTCCTTGCCAGTAATCCATGAGAATAAATCGCGACTTTCGGAGAGACTTGTCTGCTCACCTAAACACGACTAATCTGTCCCAACAGACACAACAGAGACTGGGATCCTTCCATTAAATGAGACAGCTTTCTCTTAAAAGGTAGTCTTTTTTTCGGTCGTCGACAAGTGTACGGCCTCATGGGAAAAACGTGCCGTGATCTGATGACGTCATAAACAGTCCACCATCTCCCTATCGACGAGCGCTGCAAAGACGATCGTACGACGCAGGAAAATACGCCCAGGTGCGTAATTACGAGAGAGACGTCGGTTCTGCGCGGCTATATTTAGACAGTTGGTGCATTTAAGCTGCGGGTTCGGTGAAAAACTGCAAAAGAAGACAATGCATTCAACACATACGACCTCCAACCTTCAAAGTCGCCCCAGTACGCGTGGAGACTTCTCCCGTGTACTTAAATCAATCGAAACGTTTTGGGCGGGCCAGTTGGGAGATGCACGACGAATGAAAAAGAGTGCCAGCAGAAAAACATTTAAGTGACGCGGGTAAAGGAAGAGACGGCATGGACTCATAAATGTCGTGCTATGTCTGTACACCTGCTTCGATAAAAACAAAATGATGTGTTCTCTCGCTTTTTCCCTCTTACGTTTTACTTCATTAAATTCGCTTGTTTTCTCCAACGAATCAATTCTATTTCTGCACCTTGGAACGTTGTATACTAGCACACGTTTCACAGTGCGACCGCCACCTTAGTAGCCGAAAGTGCCAACCGATTTCTCCAACAGAGTATTGCTTTTGAAACACTCCATCGTGTCAGGGATTGCCGTCCGTTTGGACATGGACGGGTTATGAGACAACCAACAAAGCGTAACAGTTCTGGAATGAAAGGATGATTTAAAGATACAGGCCGAAGACTGAGCAGTCAAAACGCGTGCACTTTCGTCAGTTGCGAAAGCTCGCAAAACGATGTCCCTGCCGTTTCCTATACCTGCGAGAAGGCGGCGACGCCGGGAGAGCACTTGAAAACAAGCGCGTGGAAAGGAGACTTGTGCAATACGCTAGCCTGGCGCGTGAAGCTTCCACTTCACAGTAAGAAATCGCAATACGTCCGTAGTTTCGCGCGTGCAACTAATAACTAAAGAGCGCGATGGAATGCAGACCGTCGACTAATTTGCGGCATGGGCTCTAATGTTGCGCCCTTACGGATATTGCGTCCTTCCACCGCTCGTCACCTGCATTACCGAACTCAAAACCCGATGATCTTATTAAGACAATCCTCAGCTGTCTCATAAGCGGGTGAGGAGGAAGTGTGGACAGGAAGTTGCAACAAAAATATAACGTGATTTGATGTCAAAAATGACGCGCAACAGTCGTTTGTACATTGTTTAAGGTGGCGTCATTTTCCATGTAGCACTGATCTGCTAGTCAACTTTGAGGGTAGTTTGCGATAGGCGTTCAAACCGAAGGCATATATGCCTCCAACTGCATGCCGTTCATTGTAAGTATATATGTCCACCGAAGAGGAGGAGGAGGAGGAAAATCCTAATTTGGACACAGTATTAGGCTTTAAGAATGTCCAGGGCCCGGATCACCTAGGCCAACTGGTCGGTCAGCTGGTCCGAGGCTAGCAAAGCCCGCTACGTTGGGGGAGAAGGGTGTGGAAAATGAGACTGAAGTGCGACGGGGTAGGAGAAAATGCAGTGTTCTAAATTATAACATGCTTGAGGAGAGTGTCTGATATTGCAGAGAAAAGATCGAGCACGAGTAAGAAGTGTATTCAAAGTGCATGCGTCCGCTGAGAAGTGGGACAGATACTGTACCCTTTCTAGGCTCATATGGACCGAAATCCCGTGCGCGAGGTCTGTGTGCGAGATCTGTCATTTTCCGCGAGATGTGTTCTTGTCTAGCGTTGCTGCAATCTGCAATCCAACTTGCGCCAAGGAACGCCACGCGACAGGAGCGATGGTGTACCGCCTTAACTCACACTTGCCGGAAAAAGCGTGACAGATACTGCGCCTTTCCTTTCCTGTAAACCAATTATAATTGTATGTAGCACTGCAACGATCGCCGATAAGAGGCAGACGATGGGGGAAAATGATAGGAGAGGAAGGGTAGGCTTTCGCAATTCTCCTCTTACGAGACATCCAGAGACCGCTTATTTTTTTTTTTCCTCTGGCCACGTGTCAGTACACAGACCTCATCACTCCAGGAAGACACGGGAAACCATAAACCATAGGCGTGTCGCTGCGGCCAAAAGCACACGGAAAAAGACGCTCGTGTGCGTAAACCCCAGTCGTACAGAGTGTAAGGCAATGCAGAAAACAAACCGTCTTCTTTCCTCGTGTATGCAGGCACTGACTGCGTACGCCCAACGAAAAGAGGATAGTGTCATACTGTATGATACCACTGCAAGACAAGGGCCTCTCTCCAAATACCCCCCTCATATCCTCGTTATCTACCAAGCGCTGCCATCTTTACACATGAGCGGATTTCTTGATCGTACTGCTCCATTCATTCAGTCATTCCTTGACGCTCACAACTGAGTTTCCCTTTAACGTGTGGTCGCTTGGAAAGACCATAGATAGTCTGTTTTGTTGGTTTTTTTTTTTTTTTGTGAGGTTTAACGTCCCAAAGCGACTAAGGCTATGAGAGACGCCGTAGTGGAGGACTCCGGAAATTTCGACCACCTGGGGTTCTTTAACGTGCACTGACATTGCACAACACAAGGGCACCTTGCTTCGCTGGTATAGCACATAATATCTGCTGCCCTTTCATTTCAGCCGGATTATGAGCATCTCGTGCTTCTTCTCTTGTGGTATATGCTTTACAGCCTCGACATCGCAGCTTTCGCGGAAGAAATGAGGTCGAAATGGGGAACTCACGTTTAGAATGTCGTAGAAGCGGACACTAGCCAGAACTGAGCAATCTAGTTGCATAGCGCGAGCTAACGCCACGCGCCGTCTTCGTCTTCATCTTGTTGTGTCCCCTCGCGAGACTGCTGCGCTCGATATCAACGCCAACGTTCGTTGATGCATGAACGTAGGTGGTGTTAGTGTAGCATCGCACGATTGACCCTCTCAGTTTCGTGGTGGTATTGCTGGTGATTACTTTTTCTTATTAATCACGCAGAGTGCTAGATAAAAAACGTTGTGAAATAAATACGCCTTTTTAAATAATCGCTTGCCATGTTGTTAACATTATTTCAACATAAAGAATATCAAAAATGGTCACTGCTATTTCTGTCACGGTTTCGCTGCATGGCATTGCTCACAGGTTATTGGCTCCTGTGCTCTTGATAGCTTTTGTATCTCGTTAGCAGACATTGGTCGTTAGCAAGCAATGGTCTAAGGCGTCAAGTGAGAGAAGAGCTGAACTGGCTGATCGCATGAATTGCTGCTGAGCATTTTCACAAAAGGTTTTTGTAAAACTTTACATAAGGAAAGGTTCATTATTTTCTAACCCGACCTTCCCTAATTGTGGCAACCATCGGTAGATTTCGCATTTTTGTGACACAGGTATGACGGCAAACGAGGTGGGGGTATATGTCTTTTTTTCTTCTCGGTCATTTTTTGAAAGCGTTTTTTAGCTACGGTATTTTAAAATACAAACCTGTTAATACTAATGAATCCGAATATACGACTTTAAACGCGTGCTTGCCAAAACAGCCTTCAAACAAAGGGATCTTAATTGCGATTTTAAGGGCTAGCGGTACGCGTTATACAGTACAGTAGCGTTCTCCACGATTTTCAATAATGATAAGAATTAAGGTAACACGTTACCAGCGTTCACGCTTTCGCAGCTTGTAACAACAGACGCTGTTTCCCGCGCTGTTGAACCTCTCCACTAAACTTATTTTTCTTCTTCTTAAGCGCAGCTACCTGTCTACTGCGAAGCGAGCGCTTTCTTGAAAACGACCTGGCCCATGCCCAGAATAATTTCCAATCAACCTCTGACGCCATAATGACGCTGTCGAGAAGCTGAACTGACGTCACTGTGACGCCCACTCTTTGAAACGGGGCTCATCCCCACCGCCGCCAGTGCACGCCAGAAATTCTTCAGTGGATGAGAACCTGATTTTGAAACCGTCGTGAGGATAAAAAGCAAGGCTGACACCAAATGAAGAGGGGGGAGTGGCAATTTGACAGCAAGCGGAAGAAGAGGAAATTACAACGGCAAGACAGGCAGTGTCGAAAACGTAAAATTCTCTATCTCTTTTGCCTTTCGTGCTACGTCGCGTCCCCAGCCCACTGCTATACGAGGTCATGAAGTCACCTTCATTTGCTCAAAGGTAAAAAATGTGCGGGGAGGGGGGAGGGGAGGGGGAATCAATAAGCCAACGACTTTGATCGCTTAGTAGATGTCGGGCCTTCAGGCAGATTTTTGACTCCAGGATAATGAGCGATTAACAGTCGATCATTTGTACATTCTATGGTAAGTCGATGCTATTTTTAGCGCTGGCTGTTGACGACATCGTTAGTGTCTTTTATCTAACCACTAACAGAGGTCGTCTTCTCTTCTTCTTTGCCTCCTTGCTTTCTCCTCTCAAAACTGTTTTAGACTTCTCTAGCCTCAGAAGCCTGCGTCAGCATTTCTGACTTCCCGCTCGTTCGACTACAGGCTACACGGCCTTCCCGGTTTGCGAAAAAAAAAAAAAAAAAAAAAAAAAAAAAAAAAAAAAAAAAACATGGGGCTTTCTAGTAGTGGTCTGTTCCGCCGTATGGTGCAATTTGAGCTGAAGCAAAATAACCAAAATTTTATCTCATGGAGGACTGGGGAAGATTGATTGCCTGTTCTCCAAGTGCTCGCTCTTCACTCTAGTTGATAAGATACAGAGCTTGATGAGAAATAAACGCAATCTCTTGTGGCCAAGATGAGGTAAGGAGTCAGATAATTTTTCGGAACAGAACCACAACTGCGAGACCGTTACAGCAGGAGTGCGTCGATAGTCTGTTCTCTTCTGCGGATGACTCGTCTGCCGTGACCATTATATAATGATCACTGAGCCGTTCTGAGCGAGCTTGTTAAGCGAACGCAGAATCAAGGAAGAAATAAAAATAAATAAAGCGCTTGTTTGTGCGCAATCTTTGTCTTTTGTCTCGTTCCCGTGCGTTGTGACCAAATGATTTCGTACAAAGTCGCCCAAATTTTCACCTTAGTAAATACAATAATTCACTGTCTTGCGGTTTCTTACAAATGCGCAGACCAAATATGTAGATGACGAATACCTAAATTTGGAATGTGCACACTAGACCGTCACCGTTCACAAGTCAGTCATTACTTGGTGATAGGCTTGGACGTCCGAGCTATTTTGGGATATGGAGGGTGGGAGGGGGGTGCAGACAGATGGCTTCATCTCGAGGCAAACAGACTGAGTTAAGCAGAAAATAAGTTAACAAAATATATTCCACCAAGAAGGCTGTACAAAATCATATTGATCTGCTCTAGTTTCCACCCATTGGCTTCGGTGCTGCATGAGATGGATGGGCGCCCACCCAGGCTTTGACCGGGTGGCCTCAGTAATCTCCTAAAACGCGATTTCAGAAGGAAAAATAAGCACCAGTGCTATAAAAGAAGTTGGCATTTGGCATTGCTTTTTTTCCCCGAAGTCGTTGCACTGTGTGAACGCTGTACCTTGCATTTTCGATGGAGACGAAAAGCAAGGTGCCCGTATGCTGTGCGATGTCAGTGCACGTTAAAGAACCCCAGGTGGTCGAAATTTCCGGAGTCCTCCACTACGGCGTTTCTCATAGCCTGAGTCGCTTTGGGACGTTAAACCCTACAAGCCAACCAACCAATTTTTCATTTATGTAGCCTAATCCACCTGAACACAACACATACGGAAACAAAACGCTTTATCGATCAGCTGCAACGTAAACACGAAGCACATACTTCTATTACCGCCGCCATGGGCAAGGTAATACACCCTCGACAGCAAGAAAATAAATCAAGTCCACAGAGTCATTAAAGCTCAACAATTTCTTCGCTTGAAGCGATCTGACACTAGAGGCTGGAGTGAAGGGTTGGCCAAGGCGTGGACTGAATTAACTCTGGGAAAAAAGCTCACACCCCGTTCAAGGTTAGCGTGATTTCGTCAGGCTCGGAGGAGAAGAATCTTTCCTCATCTCCGAACGGCCCTCGAAGGGGAAGAGGAGGAGGCATCGGGCGAAGCTTTTGCATTTCAAACGAACAGTCAACAACGGAGTGGAACTCGGCCAAGACGCTGACAGCTCAGCCGGCCTCCGAGTGAAGCGGGGTGTACGCGGGTTAAACTAGCAATAAAACAAGAACTACCCCGCCGTGTCTGTACGGAGACCTTTCCAACGAAGTGGGTCGAGCGCGCACGCGAGGCTGGCAACGCGGGGCTCACGCATTCTAAATTTGAACCGGCGGGTTCCCCCGCGGTATAGCGAGGCGAAGTCCCAACCGCGGTTCGGAAGGAGGGGGGCAAACCCGCCATCGCTGAGACTTCCCATACCGAATGCGGAACCGCCGCCGAGAAACAGCCAGTCCATAGAGAATTCAAATCACATATTTATGCATTGCTGGTTGTAAGTGGCAGTCAGTTCGTGCAGAACTCTGATGGAATTTGCTTGCCTCATGAAAGAGCGAACGGAAAGCGCACACACGCAAGAATTAATCGATCTTTGTTTCGTGCCGTTTCTGGGCTCCCTATGCGTTTACGCACATATTCATATCCCATGCCGGTGTCTGTCTGTGCCATTTGTCGTTATCCGGTAAACTGCATGGAGCTTCTCTATCGTATACAAACGTGACAGCTCTTTGGGATTTGTGCTTTTTTTATTTAGTTGTGGAGTTGTTCTTGTGTTAGCGGAACGTCGTAGTGTTTCGTGTGCGTCATATCCTATCCAGTTGTTTCATCCTACGATTTAAGTCGACAGAGCCTCGTGTTAAAAACATCGGGAAAAACGTGTTCGTGGTGATTGGGCCGCTGTGGCTAGTGCTACCTACTTATTATCATTATCAGCATATACGAGATCACGTTCACTGCAGCAAAAAAATTCCTAGTTATAATACGATTGGCCATATCCTGTACTTTCTGTGGCCACATTATCCGATTGAATGTCGTGCTCTCATCGATCTCCACACCTGGCTGGGGCTACTAGTGAAGCATGCCAAAGCCGTCGTGACAAAGGGCAATGCGAAATAAGCACTGGCATCAATTCTCCGTTCCATTCACTAATCAAGCGATGGTAGAAGGGGACAGTGAGTGCTTCAAACGCCTTCCACCACAGTTCGTTATCCGGTCACGACCCATTCTTGTGCGCTGCGAAAGCTTCAGCGCTCGGCTTTTGATTTCCGATCCTCATTTATATTCCGGTCATTGTAGAAGCGAGGGTGATAAAAACCTTCGGCTAGCTTCTCGGTACACAGCACGACATGCGTTCACAGCAGCTGGTCGCGCCTGCCCTTTCCACGATGCGCCGATAATCGCTACGTCCTCTGTCGCTGCTTATCAGAAGAAAACAATACTTCATGAAAACTTAAACGCAGCCCAGAAAGCATTGGCCAAGTAAATTGCAGGACTAGTTCTCTACATAGCACCAACTGCAAGTACTATAAATCGTATGACGTCCCACAATTTCGGGCCTAAATGAGTTTTCATGCGAAATTACTAAAATATAGAGTGCTTATGATAAGGAAACCCTGGAAGCTCCGCACACTGTATAAGTATTTTTTTGCGTACCTTTTATATAATGTACGTATAATTTCCGAATGGTGTGTATATGCGTCATATCGACTTCCTACGCACTCCGCATTTCCGCATTTGTTGCCCTATAATTTACAGGTGCATTCCGCATCATCCACGTGGTTTTCCGTATCCGCTGCACGGGCAACAATGATAATCGCCATATGACGCATTTTAGCTGAGTTTGCGCAGTGCGAAATAGCATAATGATGTTAGTAACAGTATTGAAAATTGCTTGTGAAAATAAAATTTCGTAATCGCTCAGGGTGGACTGGATGATGAAAGAGAGAGTGACAGGAAGTGGAGAAGGGAACGTGCCACGTAACGCAGAGTTCCAGAATAAGTTCGACCAAAGGTGCTGCGGTCTAATTTTGGGGTTATACGTTAATGTTTGGGCTAAAACAGCACGATGGGGGTGGACGCAGAAAGAAGAGAACACAGTGGTGTGTTTATGCTATCTACTGTCTCCGTGCACGTTCATCTCACACCGTCTTAAATCAAGCATAAATTTCGGCCTTACGGAGGTCTCTCATAAGCAATAATTAATGTCCTACAGCATACGGCCGTCTCGTTCGCTTCAGGTCCAAAGAATTATAGTCACTGTCGCCAAGACTTGATCTTAAATATCCTACGAGTAGCCAAAGGCAATAACCACATTCTTCTTACCCATGTCTGAGCAGTTTATGGTCCAAAGGTGTACACAGATAGATACATCGCATACGCGGAAATTTCAAGAAAACAGCCGAACGATGTAATCTTAACCGCGTCCTGCCTAACTTAATATGCACTGTTACAGGAACTCTATCATTAGGGCCACACTGTTTGCATCTTTCTCAGTAAATAAATAGAGCCCTGAAAATACTGCTGAAATCATATCTATCGATATTTTATACATACTTAAGTAAAAATATCACCTGGCAGAGAGAGAGAGAGGAGACTCCCTGCTTCTATAGCTAGGGATCTGGATGAAACAGCCTGCAAGTTAAATGCACAGGCTGATACCAAGTGAGTGATTACGTTCCTTTTTACACATCACTACCCTTAAAACTTACTAATACTACCCTGCTTGCTATATCCACATTCATAGGAATTACCTTTATGTCCTACGGATTTATTGATAGCAATAATTGTTTGATTGTGGTATTAGACGTATAAATTAGGTTCATTTACTATCCTAAATATAATATTTTCCCAGCATCTTTCGGAAACACAGGCTTCTATATAGGTATCTTTATTGTCTGCATGTTAGGGCCTGACTAAGGGACACTGTCGAGCATAAAAAAAAGCTCGACGAAAGCCCCCCCCCCCCCCCCCCGCCCTTATCTTACTTCGCAAATAATATTTCAGCACTTTATTTTTTCTTTTTCTTTTTCTTTTTTTTTTCTTTTTTTTTTTGCTAGAGCGCGAGTCTTCCCCGTTCCAAGAAGACCTGGCTGTCGCTAAGCGTCGGCTGGGGCGCTAAGTCAACGGCCGCGCTTAATGTATGGTACGTGGGTCCCATAATCGCGCGAAACAACGGTGCAGCTCTACGTTCATCGCTCACCACGCGTGGTCACTGCGTCACGCTTGCTTACGTCACTAAAACTAACCGGTTGGGTTCGAGGTCGTTTCTCTCAGCGAGCGCCAACCTCTCTCCACCGCTCTCCTCTGTCTGAACCGGTGGTCTCCCAAATTGCTTCGGAGGACGACCATTACAGCCGCCGAAAGGTGCGGCGATAAAAGTTGGTTGGTTGGTTGGTTGGTTGGTTGGTTTGTGGGGTTTAACGTCCCAAAGCAACTCGGGCTATGAGAGGCGCCGTAGTGGAGGACTCCGGAAATTTAGACCACCTGGTTCTTTAACGGGCACTGTCACGACAGCAAAGAATAAGTTATAAGAGACGCCGTAGTGGAGGACTCCGGAAATTTCGACCACCTGGGGTTCCTTAACGTGCACTGCCACGACAGCAAAGAATAAATTACGCAACTAATTCAAGTCATGGAATTTTTAAAATGCCAGTTCGGAGATGCATCTTTCTCTAACTGAGCAAAAGAAAAAAGGGTTTGAGGCGGGCATACAAGCTGCTATCTAGAAGCCATTGCACAAGCTCACTCCTCCAGTATTGCAACCCGTTCTGCAGCTAGGTTGCAGCGAGTCGCCTCTAAACAATTTTCCTCAAGGTACGTGAAACCCCGAACTGGCAGGATTCCATTTATTGCGTGTACATTTACGAAAGCGGGCTTTTCTATCTGGCTTCCTGATTGAATAAGAAGGGTAGGTGCGCTCGAAGACCAAGGAGCGCCTTGAACGAAATAACCACCGCACCAAAGAACAACGAATCAGTAGATCGACCAGTCGACGTTACGCTTTCTGCTACGTGCAGTCAGCTTTATATGTTAATGTGATGATCTCGTGGGGAAATCAAGTTCCCAGTACCATCCGGAGAGTAATAAAGTTAAACTAAATAATTGTAGGGTGGAGTAAGATATTTTGCGTTTTTTTTTTGGTACTTCGGTATATATATATATATATATATATATATATATATATTCGTTATAAATTTAAACTCCGAATAAATTCTCAGTCCCTGTAATCGTATAGCCGTATAGTCAAATTTCCTTAAATTCAGCACACCACTGGTTTAACTGTGTCGCCCCGCCGCGGTGGTGCAGTGGTTGAGATGCTCGACTACTGTGCCGGAGTACAAGTACCCCAGTTCGATCCCGACCGCCGGCGGCTGCGTTTCGATGAAGGCGAAACGGAGTGGCGTCCGTGTGCTTTGTGATGTCAGTGCAAGTTAAAGATCCCAAGGTGGTCGAAATTACACCGTAGCCCTCCACTACGGCTCCTCTTATCTCTTTCCACTCCCACCTTTCTCCTTTCCCTTACGGCGAGGTTCAGATGTCCACAGAAACAAGTGTGACAGATACTGCGCCTTTAGTTTCTTGTGAACCTACTGCTATTATTATTATTATTATTATTATTATTATTATTATTATTATTATTATTATTATTATTATTATTATTATTATTATTATTATTATTATTATTATTATTATTATTATTATTATTTGGCTGTCTTAATATTTCCGTCGTTTCAACAACACATGCTTTTTAAGCCAAACAATGTTAGTACTTACCAATGCACAAAACTCAAACACAAAAATACCAAGAGAATCGGATTCGAAAAGAAAAACCGCAGTATGTTTTATGTCTATAGATGGGTTGCTTTAACTGGCACTAATAACGCACTGACGCCGAACAGTTTACGCACCGAATGTTCCGCAAGACGTGGAACACAAAACACGGAGGCGAGTTCATGAGCAGAGTACTCGCTAGTCCTTCTCTTCACGATATTTGTTTCTCTCTCCTCGCATTCATTATCGCTGCTGCCCTCACAGCATTCGGCCAGTTCCTATAAACAACGAATTAGTTAACAAGACTGAATAGATCAAACCCCACAGCAAGGGACCATTTGTTCTGCCGCCCCGGACGGATTCAGTTCGGCTGATGGTTATGAATCATAGTGATTTATATAGTTAATGTAATACGATGGCTGCTTTAAAAAAAATAAATCAAAGAAACGCATTTACCCTATGACTACCTCATGATTAGGCACAATATACTCTTGCGAGCGATATGCCTCCAACTACAGGGGGGGGGGGGGGGGGGGGGAATTCTCATGCGCAGCAATTGAAAGAAGTGGTCCTTAGGACGTCACGTGGATGTACCTCATAGGAAAGCGAATCATCGTATGTTGCCTGCTGAATCCTAGGAAAATCATTATCGGCATATTTAGACTTATCTTCTCTGCAAAACCTTTTCCCGCCCAATATTTGATCATTCATATGCATCGAAGCAGTGACCCCAACTAAACCTTGTCCACGTGTAGGTATTTTCGCGAATAAACAGTTCGATGTCTACTGACATCGTGACAACGATTTCTCGCTATGCACGTGCATAATTAACTTTATTCTGGTCACGTTTCTCAATAATGCAGACCCTAAACCCTAGGCTACCGCCACTCAGATGTCAAACACCTGGCCTACGTTTCGAGTTCATCACGAGCTGCACAACCTTTCTGGGCCACAAAATGATCGCTTTAGTTCGTCTCTCCCGTTGTGGCCGAGCGTTTAAGAGATTGACTCTAGGAATCGATAATGGCAAGCAGTGCCCCGAAAACCTCAGCCGAGGAAGGGAAGCTGCGGGATCAATGCTACACGGCTCGTTACCTCCGAAGGCCGTTCGAAACGGCTCGCCTGAGGCGGTACCCACGATGTCATTTAACCCGTACTAGGCATACAACGTCGAGTAACGTCTGAGTGGCCGGCCTCCCCGACCTTGACGAACAAAGAAAGCAACCCAATTCCCCGTAACAATATAGTTGTGACATGATGAGATTGCCATGAAAGCCGCAGTATTGCCTGCCGATAGGACAGAGGTCAAGGCCAAGTGCGCACTAGCTGATGCGCCTCACTGCCTCACTGATGTGCCTCAATCGGTGTTTCTTGATTGCCTTGTGTCGTAGTAAGGTAGAAAGCTGGGCAAGATATTTCAATCGAATCCATACGAAAAGTGTTGCGCCGTCCTTCCTTGTGTGCTCTTCATCTTTCGACCTACATTGGTTACGTATGCAACAACAGAGACATTTAACACAGCGGAGACGTGCTAGCGTAGACGTGTGCCCGCTTACTGGACTCCTCCTGCACACTGACATAGGTGCGACCAGGTGTTGGTCAATGCGCCTGCGCATCCGGCGTCCGCTAAAGGTACATGCTGGTACGTGTCCGCTGCTCTAAATCTGTCTATTGTTTGAGAACCAGAGGAACAGCACAGTAAAATTTTGTTATACTTGCATGAAATACGCTTTATTTTTGTTATCTAAAGTCACACATCGGCATCGAGCACAGCCTGTCTGCAGATTAGGAGACTTTAGAAGAATTTCGTCTCCTGGGACGTCCCCTGGACGTCCCCAGCGCTCACCGAAACGAATAGGTTTCTTTGTGGGGGTTAACGGCCCAAAGCGACTCAGGCTATGAGAGACGCCGCAGTGGAGGGCTTCGGACATTTCGACCACTTGGGGTTCTTTAACGTACACTGACATCGCACAGCACACGGGCGCTTTGCTCTTACCGAAATGAATATTAGGCGTATAAGTCTCATATTCACTGCCAGAGGTCATATTAAGAGTGGAAGTGTGCCACCGAGCTCGACCAGCTTGTCGGAAACCTTCCATGTAACGAGTGCAGCAACGGAGACAGCTCCGCTTACACAAGGGGAAGTCGCTGGAAGCTGTCTCGAGAGATTGCGGGCGCGCCGCAACATACAATGAGCGCTCGCGGTATCCGTGTGACATAATCGCTCTGTTTGTGTGCTTCCGTACTGACAGGACGCCACACTCGAGCGCGGCGGCGTATACGTGTCGTAATCTCGATTGCGCGGTGGTGGCGAAGGTCTCGCGTTGCCCTCCTCAGAGGTCCGCACGAACATGCATCCGCCTGGCAACCCACCACCGGTCATCCGGTCGTGGTGCAGGATACCCTATGGCGCCTACGTCCGGGGAATCTGACTCAGTTGCAAAAGAAACTGCGTCTTCATCGCGCCGAAAATCGGAAATATGTGGACGATGCCAGTTGAGACTGTGCATAGGGGACGAGGCATGGCTATCTTTCAGGCAATGGTTTTACTTGATGAGCTGGAACTCCCAAGCGATATAGGGGAAATGATGGCTTGCTTAGGGCCTTTAATGAGAGCAGAATGAGAATGAGCTGTGACCGGCAGGGTGTTACAGAGACTAGTGAAAATAATAAATGAATACCGCATGAGTAGAATTCTCCGTTCTGGGGTGAACTGCACTGGCAGAACGTCGACAGTGTGAATTAAGTATATGTAGCAAAACGATCGCTTGTTACCTGGACGACAAGTAAAAAGTGCAGGTTGTGTTGGTGCCGATCGGGTTGGTGGTGCTGGTAGAATGACAATGGTGTTGATGATGATATCCTCTAGATGTCTCCTCCGCCGACCCCTTTTAACCAATGTTATGCTCAAATTAGTTGTTTTGAAGCCCTTTCTCCCTTTCCGCAGATATTCCGGATCATGGTGTTGACTGCATTCACTGCCGAAAATTTTAACGCCTACGGAAGTCACTGCAACGCACACGCAGACCAAGGGATGGGAGCAATTTTAAATTTCTTCGGCGATTGCCGATGGATCGCTTCTGCAGTATCTGTATAGATACACCCATCTTTGACTCGTTTTTTTTTTTCAACGGATAACACCGATCAACGAGAGGAATGGAATTCTACAGAATAGCTGGCTTAATTACGAGTGCTCTCTAGCTTAAATATGCCGAAGAATCCCGTTAACTAAAATTCTCTAAATTCGAACTTCCGGTTCAAATAAACGATGCTTTGACTACGTCCTCATCACGTCTATTCACCAATTCTAAATTCTAACCCCGGATAATTAAAGCAACTTTTCAATTCTCTTTCTAGCTCAAAACGTCGAAATTCGGCTATAGCAGCAAAGATGCATAGTTACACATTGAAACAGAGGTCCTATGTCTGGAACTGCACTGCAAAGTCGATGCGACAGGTGCGTATGTGATACGGGATGTTCTCCACTCGAAACAAGTTATGTCAGATGGTACTGAAACTCAACACCGGTGTATACAGTCCAAGAGATATGACTTCACATAGCTGATATGCCTCACGGATATGACTTAACGAGGCAACGTTGAAGACACTAGCTGTTCGAAAGAAAATCCGATGGCGCCGTTACCGGAGGTGAGCACGGAATCTTACGTGTGGTAGTTGGTAGGTGATATGAGAAGGCACTGATTGGATGGCGGGTTATGTGACGTCACGAGACCGCATAAAATGGCATACTAAGGCCCTGCCAACTCGGTCAGCTCCTTTGAGACGGAAGGGAGAGATGGGAGTCGAACTCGAAACCATTGAACCCCGATTAAGACATGCTATCCCGAGACCTCGCAGGAGCGTTCGTACCTCTTGTTTAGAGCGAGGCTTTAGATCTATCTCAGGTGGCCTTTTATATAATGCCGCAGCTCTCGACTGTGTAGTATTTATATATTTATTATACACTCAAGGTATATGGTACATTATAGAGGGGAGGGGCAAATAACAGCAAATTATAGAGAGACTGAATATCTGTGATTTAATTGAAGGAATATAAGATAATTACCTAATAATAATAATTGATTATGATAAGTTAATTAAAATATTGAATAATTAGCCGGAATTAGATAAGTCGTGTTATATATATTAGAAATTAACTCATTAGTAACAGAAATCCTGCGATATAATAAACGTAGATTATAAAACATTAGTGATTAATCTACCAGCAACATGGATGTATACCCGAAAGAGGATCCGAAAGGGACTCGCTTACAGGATACCATAGGATACCGCTTACAGGATATCGCTTACAGGATACTGCGCCATACCGTAGAGGGCCGAGCTCAAGTTTCCCACCTATTTTTCTTTTTGTTCGTTTGCGTGACGGAAAATGAATTCTCAGAATTTAGAAAATTTGGAGCTTCCACGTGAAATCATTTGAGTATTTGGCTATTCTAACACATATTTGTTTTTCGTTCTTTTCTTTTACAAGCCGAATGGGGGACTTGGCCACGCCGACAATCGCACTTCATGGTCTTCTGGCGAGCACGAACTGAAAACACCAGCCAGTTGAGACCGGCTTCGTAACCAGACCCCGAACAGCAGAAAGACCAAAAACATGAAAGGACAATAGCTAGCCATCACAAAATAGTACCGCGCCTCGAGAGATCAAATAAAGAACAGAAACTTGAATTCTTCGGCGAAAAAAAGCCGTCCACTAAAACATCTTGTTGTCAGGAGCCAACCAGCGAGCCAAACTTCCTTGCCGTCAATATAAGCAATCTGGTTTCGGCCGCCTTCGATCGCCCTATACTTTTCTCATGCCCCTCCGTCGTAAACAGGATCCGGGTCCCTTCAATCGCGCTAATAGGGCGTTTTGCCTTCATTTTTTCTAGTGTTCTTTTTTTAATTCTTATTCTTTTTGTTCTCTCACGAACGCTGCTACTAGACGTGGAGAAACTAGTATGACGGGCTGCGAAACACGGTCTAGTTCTCGCGGAGTTAGTCGGCTGTGACGAACACGGCTGCGAGAAAAAGATCGACACAGAAAAAAGGAGACACGAGGTTGTTGCCAAGTGCTCCAAGACCTCGAGCCAGCCTCTTCCTATATGCCGCAACGCCACTCGTGCGAAAGCCGCTTCCGTCCGCTCGCTAGAGTCGGCGCATTACTTTGCTTTGGGGATGGCATCATCCTCTAACCTCCCTGTTTTCGCCCCTCCCCCTCTCATTTTTTCTTTCTCCTCTCTTGCGAACGGCGAAGCAAGGTTCGTCGCCAGATACTAGGCAGACAGACTTCATCGAACAACGCATCACTCAAGGATACCTGATAGCGAAACTGAAGCTAAAGCGATGATTAATTTCTACGAGCCAGATTTTCACACAGCCATATCACTAGCGGCCATATCACCTCCATCCATAGGTGGTTGTAGCGTTCGGGTTCGCACACCGGACCTCGAAGTAGTCAGATCATTAGGATAGATAGTGGCGTGAATGCAGGGCAATTTAACGTTACATACCATGTCACAATCAACATCGTTAAAGACGAACTAAGCTGAAACCAATGAATCAATCAAGTCATTATCAGAATTAATACAGAATGAATGAATGAATTAATTAATTAATGAATGGTTAGTAGGATTTAACATCCCAAAGCGACTCAGGCTATAAGAGACGCAATGAATGAATGAATGAATGAATGAATGAATGAATGAATGAATGAATGAATGAATGAATGAATGAATGAATGAATGAATGAATGAATGAATGAATGAATGAGTGAGTGGTTAGTAGGATTTAACATCCCAAAGCGACTCAGGCTATGAGAGACGCAATGAATGAATGAATGATTGAATGAATCAATAAATGAATTAATGAATGGTTAGTAGGATTTAACATCCCAAAGCGACTCAGGCTATAAGAGACGCAATGAATGAATGAATGAATGAATGAAAGAATGAATGAGTGAGTGGTTAGTAGGATTTAACATCCCAAAGCGACTCAGGCTATGAGAGACGCAATGAATGAATGAATGAACGATTGAATGAATGAATGAATGAATGAATGAATGAATGAATGAATGAATGAATGAATGAATGAATGAATGAATGTTTATTGAGGCACAAAGTACAAAGATGGTCTTGAGATGGCGTTGGGCTGGGCGGTATAAGGTCCAAAACGACATGGACTCGCCGTAGTGGACTCCAGGTCCACCCAAGGGGTCCTGAAATTTCGGCCTCCTAGGCTTCTTTATTATGCAACCATATCTCACAGTACAAGGACGCATTGCGGTATCACCTCCACTGATGCATGGCCACCGCTGCTCCTATCGAATCCGCCGCACCTTCGGACTTAACGGTTGAGCGTCCTAACCACTGAGCCACCGGGGCAATTGTAAAGAGAGCATTTTGAAGAGGCTGAAAAAAGGCACAAATGCCAAAGTGCAAGTCTCTTTTCACACGTTTTCCCCGAATGCGCCATGTCGGCGCACAAGATACAAGCAGCTATACATCAAGTGATTAGATACACCACATTAAATGTATTTAATACATGCCCCGGTGCAAGCAATGAACCTGGACTGAAGTTACAAAAGAAACAACTTCTGCTGCAGGCGCAATATTACATGCCGACATTTCTAGTTAGTATTGCTAATGCCAACGATTCATATGTAGGAGTGGAGATGGCTGGACAGTAGGATGGTCATTTAGAAAGTTTGCAATAATGGAGCTATGCCCCCCCAAAAAAAGGATAGCATGCGCTCTCCTTTAATATTTTGTACTCCACATTTCGAAACTCAATAGTTTTAAATCTCAAGTACAATGATTCGCACACGCTGGTCTCAGCGAGTCTGAAGCTCACTCAGCCGAAGAAGCGCTTCGAAGTAATTAAAAAATTTACCCTCGGTTTACTCACTTTTTTTTCGTTTTTATACAGAAAATAGTTTTTGTGCTGCAATGACCACAACAATTCGAACCTCTTAAGAGCAAGGTTCAGTTGTGATATAATAAATGATCTAGTTCCCATTTGGGATTCAATAATTTTTCACCCACAATTATGCTCCAAGCTACAAAGAGATATTTTTTTTTTCTGCTCACCACTCGCAATTATGCATCACGCAAGTTCTCCATTCCCATTCATACTGATCTTCTGTTCATTTAACAAATGCTAAGTTATGTGGGCCTGTGTTCTCTATAGAATTTACTCTTTTTTTTGTCCGAAATCGCAGTTTAGAAGAAGTTTTTGCATCAGAAGAGGAAAGGTATTATATATATATATATATATATATATATATATATATATATATATATATATATATATGAAGGAAAGAAGCGCAACAGTCGGCGAGGCCAAGGAAAGCATTGCTTTCCTTGGCCTCGCCGACTGTTGGCTTCTTTCCTTCATGTATTATAACGAGCACCCTCATTTCCCCTTCAATTATCTGCATATATATATATATATATATATATATATATATATATATCGCTTTTTTGTCGTGACTGTTTTCGAATTAAACATACGGCCCTGGGCGATTGGCAAAGGCATCCGCGCATCTACGCTCAAAGCATGACATCATCACATCTTTAAAAGCATGCAACTGGCTTACCAAATTGTTTGTCCATTTTAAATACGTGGGTAAAGCTGTCATAAGTTTCGTGTATCGCTGTCGTCATCGTCGCTTTTGACCTTTAAATTCTGCCTTAGGCGCACAGGAACGAAAAGCCCGCGAGTTAATTATTTTAACTATAAAACCGATACTTGAAGTTGGCGATTCCAGTGTCAAAGGACGAGTCGAATAGTAAAGAAAAAATAAAATGAAATGAAAGAAAAAAAATCCTGTTTTTACCCCCCTCTCCCTCAGGGCCAGCATTAAAGCAGGCCAGCGAAGGTCGAAGAACCGCGTTTCAGAACGCGACATCCCCATCGGTCGCAGAGTGCTTCGAGCCAAGACCCTTCGCCTAGCAACAAACGAGCGGCATTCTCTGCCTGCCATTTTCTGGGTACCTAACTTCTACTTTGCTCCCCACCCTTTTGTCGGCCCGCAGCGCTCCAGCCAAGCTCGTTTCCTCTCTCTTTTCGTTTGCTGTGCCTTTGCTTCGTGCACTGCGTGGCATTGAAGGGCTCAGTGGGCGTCCCTAACGACCTCTCATACTCCGACGATTACCACAGCAAACCCCCCCCCCCCCCCCCCCCTGTCCTCGGTACTTTTTACTTTCTTTTTTTCAAGAAGCAAAAAGGTGGGCAAAGGAGAAGTGGGGATGGAAATTGGGCAATCACTGGAGCCGCTTTGAAACGGTACTCGCGGTGCCGACACGTGCGCGTCGCTGCTAAGGTGTATTTCGAGAAGCCAACGGTGGTCGCCCTCGTGCAAGAGTCTTCCTTCACGAAATCTCGCCCAATAGAAAGGTCCCAAGAGCACGTGGCGAACGCAGGCTTCCAAAACCAACATTGACTGCATTCAATTCAGACCTAGCGCTCAAGAAAGACACACACAGAGGTAGGGGGACAGGGCACACGCTTGACTTGCAACTGTCCCCCTGCACAAGTGTCCTGTCCTCCTAACACTGTGTGTGTTTCTTGTGTGCTAGCACCATGTCTGAATTCATTCGCCAACTAGCCCAATCAAGAGCGTTATCATTGCATTCAAGCAGTATTAAAATGATTAAATCTCGCGGCAAGGTAAAGTTTCATTTTTCTTCCTTTCTGTTGACGCAGTGGCGTTTAGGAATTATAAGTCATACGTCTATTTTAAAGTCCATTGACCATAGCTGAATCTATTTCTTCAATTAGGCAACCTGAGCTACGTTGATCGAATGGGTGGGGCAATTTTTTCTTTTCAAGCTCTGTGCCCTCTTGCCACCAAAAGTTAAAAGGTCATGCAGTGGCAGCCATTTTGTTCTCATGTTCCTAATATTTAGTGCTAACTCTGTATGCGGAGTCTCCTGTGACAGGTCTCCTAATATGTATGACAGAACATGGCGCTCAACTACTGAGCCTCGTAATCTCGCTGGCGACGTCTAAAATCTCGAGCGTGCACATGTGCAGTGTCAGCGCACGTTGACGAAGCCTCAGTAGCCGCTATTGATTAGGGTCTCAAGCTATAAAGCATTCCTCGTAGACCCTCGTAATACTATACTGCGCCTACTGTCCCCTGAGAAGCCAATCATCTCTTCGAAGAGAAACACGTGCGACCTACTTTTCTCACGAAGGCCTGCGACAAGCTAACCTAACAAGTAGAATCGATCGGCGCTCGGTCGGGAGTCCGGGGCTTCTTTACCTGACTTTACCGCCAGCCATCTCCGGGCACCATGGCAACAGGAATGGAGAGCGCGATGAAAGTGGGACGCAGATATCACCCATTAGTGGAAGCTCTTTTGTTCGAGCCTATAAGCTGCGTGCGGTGCAAAGTTACATTACGCGATAATGCTGATCACGTTACTGCGGGAAAAACGTGGCAGCGTGATCTAAAAGAGAGCAACAACAACAATAAAAAAAAAAAAAAAATCATTCATAAGCATCACCTCCATCACTCCCCACGCCCGCTTTCCGATGACACCGATAAGAGCACTTCGATTCTTGCTTGATCGAAGGATAGCGGTCTAAGCCCATTCCTCGGCCATAATTTAATAACCTCTATGGACAGTCGATTTATATGTCTAGTGTCAGCTTATATAGGCTGTCAGTGGACTCTGTTTTTTGTTCGTTTGAGAAATGGTCCAAGCACACTTTAATAATATTCATATCGACGAGCGGGTAGATACAAGAATTATCGATTAGAACGTACTACAATCAGATGGAACTCGAAGATACAGAGGCAAATACATCACTAATGAGGTCCTTGAGCCAACGGCATCGGCCGCGATTGTCATGACACTGTGGTTTACTTCATTTTAAGGGGGAAGCCTGTAATTCACCTGCGACTTCACACTAAAGGATTCCCTTCAGGCCCAACGAAGTCGCTCTGTAGGTATCGATTCCGCATTCCGCGATTCCACGATCACAACCACATTTCTGGTCTGCTTTGTCAGTTACGTTAAGTTTGTTTCCGGATTAGGCAGAACATAGGTACTGGGTTACGTTGAGAGGGCACAAGTAAAGTAAATGCAGAATGACTGGGCAGCCATTTTTGAAGAAACCAGCAGAGTTTACTCTGCTGGTTAGGACATGATTTCTATTAACTTAGTTTGCCTTTACCTACTGTGACCTATTGCGGTAAAATGGGACAAAAAGTAGTACAGAAGCCACGGAAATATATCTTCTCGGGAGTGCACTGCAGGTAAAACCACGAGGGGAGTTAACACTTCTTATGATATACGCAAGCAAATCTATTAAACATGTCAGCGCCAGCAGCAAACGGACAGTTATTAATTGCATGGCAGCTTCTACCTAACTAAATGGAGTAGAGTACATTATACAAAATACTTGCTAGATATTAAACCTCAAGTAGAGATGACTTAAGAAAAATGCTAGGAGTACCGATGCAGACGATAGCACACACACACACACACAAAAAAAAAGATGACATTCGGTCATATCTTACGAAAACGAATCTTTTAAAGCCATTTTTCCTACCGATTTTGATTTGTTATTGTGAACTAGATCGCAGGAATCCCAAATTACAAAGACGCGCATTAAAATCGAGCAGACAGCTCTACTGAATCTTCTTTAATTCGCTGTCTACAAGAAGAATACACGGAACTAACAGCTAACTGGCGCGCCCCCACAACTGAGAATAATGCGTTGCTTCAAGTGCTCCACTAGAGTGTTCAAAACGCAGGTGAGTGTATGACTCAGAGTGCTGTCCACACAGCCCCCCATTGAGGTCGGCAACCTAAGTACCGAGGCCATGAACGTTACCAAAGATATCTCCAACACGAAAACAAGTTATATATCCACCGACCAAGCATTTTCTGGGCTACAAAAGGTCGCTCATGATGGGGCCGCCACTAACAGATCGATTCCCGGTTGGGAAATACCTCTTCCAGTGAAGTACGTACGCCCGGTCTCCAGTTTCCATGGCTACCGCTTTGAAGCAGACGACTCAGATGAAAGTAGGGCGCTGTCAGTTGACCAGACGTTTTGAATTTAGGTGAAGCTGCTGCGAATACCTAAATTTCGCGTTTACAGAGCGAAGATTATGGCTAACAAGTTGAGCATAAGTCCATCAATGGCAAAACGTGACAGACGTAAATCAAAGATGAGCTACCAAAAGGCATGGATAGAATGATCTTCAAACAGTCCACATATTACTCATGTTGGATCGGCAGTGCAGGCGTTGAAGCGGTACCAAATGGTGAAAAGTTATAGTTGTAAGTATTCAAATACTTTATTTCGAATAGTACACGTGAGCTGGGTGCCTCTGGGATCAGATGCAGCGGGTTAGGTCTTGCGTCTCTATTGTCGCTGGATAACAAATGCCATGAAGTCCCCCCCCCCCCCCCCCCCCCAAATAAAATAAGAAACGCGTTAGCGGCTTAATACGTAACTACTTCTTCAGCGTATCAGTGTACCAAATAGAAGTGACACCCCCGTGAGGAAAAAACTGGTACCTTACTTTTAGGCATATAAAAAGTTCGAAAAAACTATTATTGAGGTCTTGCGGGCACAGAATTTCCCAGTTCGCAACATTACATTAGAGGCATCAGATTGCACCAACGTGAACAGTAATATATTCACAGCCAAATACTCCACATCCGGCCTCCATATGCTGTGAAATATCCATGCATTTCAGAAAGTTAATAGCGACTAGGTAGTCTGCGCGTCAAGTCACCACTCCTTGAGTCGGTACAAGCGAAGAAAGGCCCAACCTCGACATATTCACCGCCAACGATTAATGAGAATGACGCCATTGCTCCCGGTCGCGAAGTTGACACCTCAAGTGACGATTAGGAATCTCCTGAAAAGTGACAAGCTGTAAATCTTCACCTAATACAAAATCCACCAGTTACAACTGCATTCAATTAGCTTCATTTTCCGGCAATTCAAGCTTCTCATGCTGTCTTTTATAGTTATATAACTGCGACAAAACGCGCTCTAAGCAAAGGACACTGAAATCTCGCAAGTCAAACTTACAGGATCTTGACTGCCGCCTCGTACTCACAAAAGCATGCAGAGTCGATGCGTCCTACCCTAGAACACTTATCTCAGCACAGCCGAAGCTATCACGAAGGCTCAGATCTGATCTCCAGGGACCCGCAAACCAACGCAAAAAAACCAAAAGCAGGGCAGCGCACCTTGATGCGATGAACAAGACCGGTCGACAACAGCTGTCGAGTGAGCCGGCCGGAGACCGGCGAGCTTTTTATACCCCTGGAGGCCTGCCAATCGCCGGCGCGACCCTGGAGGCGTGGTTCTGACGTCAGAGTGACGCGGTCGTTGCCGAGGGCAACTGCATCCTTCCCGCGCCCTCCGCCATATCTTTATATATTTTTTATGCAACGTTCGCCTGCTTCTCGCACCGTTCCTTTGTGTTTCCTTGTTTCCAGGCGCCGACATCGGCGTTTCCTTTTCCTATACTACGTTATGAAACAAACTATCTTCGTCTGCTTTCACATTTCTTGCGTCCATTGTTTGAATGTTTTCGCGTTCGTCTGCTTTCCCAATACACTGCTGCCAAGTTTTGCTCTCCTTTACTGTTCGTCTGCTTTCTCATTGCAGTAGCGCCATTATTTTTCACCAGTGCCAGCTTTCTTCCTTCACGTTAGCCGTAATAACTGTAAGTGACAGCTCAGTACACGGGGCTGCACTTGTTTTCATGACTTGCGTGCCGCTAAAAGACGCTGATGGCCAAGCCTGGAAAGGACACCAAGCCGAAGGAAATGAGGAAAAGAAAACAAGAATAATAGGCCGCAGGAGATAAAACAGGATGACGTAGGGAACGGATTCCCTGGAAATGCGACTATCGTGTTGCCGGAAAACAACTTGTTGCGATTGCGCGCAGAGAGGAATACCCTCGTGATTTCTTTTCCGGCTCGTATCATAGCGCACAATGAGTTGCTGATAGGCAAAGGAAGGAAATAGATTGTTGCTCGGAAACAAGGGAGCTGCCAAACTGTGTGCATATTGATACTCAGAGCAGACGAAGGTCTTTTCGGAGTGATATAATAAGATTCTTATTCTCAAAAATCCACTTTTTTTTTTCCTAAACGAAGCACCTGTTCCTTCAAAGATATATCCTGTGGCTTGTCTACGCTACGTTCGTTTATTGACCTAGAATCGGCAAGAAGTCGGCGTAATTGCATGTCTTTTCAGCGGTATCTTAGAAATTACAGCGGATACATTTCTGTCTCTTTCATCGACAAGCTAAACTCTTCTATTAACACATTGATTAAAGAACTGCAGTTTTGAGCAGTTATGTATCAAAATTCAGTGCGTTAATCACCCAATATATTAGCCCCCTCACTGACCTAGTTATGGATACACACGTTAGGTTAATTTATTTAAGCACTCGAGTTAGTCTTTTTTGAGTGCGCTGAGGCAATGGTGAAGATATGATGATATAGACAGCAGCATGCTCTGATAAACCGATTAAATAAATAAAAACTTCTATACTGCTATCGCATATAAAAAATTATTATTCAGTTGATTTATGGAATCATTAAAAGACTTGGTGGTGGTTAGTTGACGGACTGAATGATTTATTCCTTGACAGACAAATTGATTTCTGACAGATTGGAAGATTTATTGATTGACAAACTCACTCATTGATTGTCAGAGGGAAGGACTGACTGGCTGATTCGAGTAAGTCAACGCTTATTAGCTTAATATTTTTTTCTTCTAACTTCTGATTACTCGAGCAGTAGATATGCTCCCAAAGAAGATATGAAAAAATATCAGACTCATAATTCGCTTTCTATATTTATATTCCAGGGAGAGCAGTCGTGACACATCGATTCCCCAGAATTCATATATTGTTCGTAACATGGACCGTACAATTTAAACAGCATAGGAGGTTATTCTAGGAAGTTCCTTGATAATTTCATGGGGAAGAAGAGGATATATTATGCAAAACACACATCTGTCATCGTTGGGTGTCTTCATCGAGAGTAATACAAAACTCCGCGCTTTCCAAAGAAGCACCACGTCACCAGTGTTCTGATTTGGTGATATTTTCTTTTTCAAACAGTACTTTCTAGTTTCAAAATACGATTTATTTTAACAAAGGAACTACTTAAATAAACAGAATTTCACGCAATCCCCGAATTTGAACTTTGTTTGGGGGCGGCGCCTTGTAGTGCCGAACTGCGAATCAATTTCGGTCAACTTTGGCAGATTTCAACGTTCGCTGGCACAGCACAGTACGCGGGAGCTTAATGTAATTCGCCTGCACTGTAATGCTAGCTTTTACGCATCCGGCGCCTTTGTCTTCGGCAGGCGAGTGCTACAGAGGTGGCCAGCACCTGCTCAACTTTTCTCAGAACCTCCGGAATTGTTTTTCGTTTGTTTGCAATGTCCGTCGACTATTCCTTCATTCGTTCTTCTACTCTGCACCGAAAAGGAACGTTCTAAGGCCATTGGAGAGGCTGCAGTTCAACACAGTGCCTGTAGAAATGACACGTTCTTGATATAGAAACTGCCGCTACCGTACTACGATGGATCACAATATTGGCCAATAAATTCACACGGCAATGCGATCGATGAAAACATTAGTTTCCCGAAACTTGATGTCCTTATTCTGTAAGAACTGTTGCTTAACGGTGGTGTAGCCACTAATATTAAAAAAAAAATTACCTATTATGACCATTGTTATACTCATATGGAATTCGTCGAGGTGAATCAACATGCAGCAAATACTGGATACTCGATTCAGGAGTCTGCTTCCTTTATCCATTTTTTTTTCTTTTTCCCAGAACTGTGGCCTCGGCTACAGAAAAAAAAAGTCTTGGAAAAGACCTTACCAGTTTGAGAGAGAAGGAAAACTTTGATGCTGATAACATCAACAGCGATAAAATTCACTGGACCGACAAGGATAATAAGAAAGTGGAACAAACCTAAATCATCATATGGTACATCTGCGATAAATTCTTAGGGCTACTGCATTGACGCTGACTTCAACATCGATCTGCAACAGTGCAGAATCATGGCTGCTCTATGCCAATAAACAGAGATTTTCAAGTTTCGATCGGAAGTGTTTTTGATTGGTCTTCACCCTTGTAAAAATACTGAGCTATAGGGGAAAATAATTTGAGGTTTCAGACTGAAATGTATTATGACCCGCTCCCATTCTCTATAATCAGTAATATTTACGATATTTTCATCTTATCAGCTCCCTGTTATTATCGAAGTGGGCTATACGATATTGCTCGCATCACTTTCTGCACGTAGCACCTTAACGGAGGCACAACACAACTATATTGTTATAAAAGCCTGCTTTTGAAGCAAACATACCCAATCAGTGTATGTGTATATACCACTCGCAAACTCTCTTGAATATACAGCTTTGCAAGCTTCTGTTATAGCTTCACGTGTGCTGAGAGCGACATACCTTTCCCACTACGCTCGAGCAGTGGTAGTTCAGGACAACCAAGAAGCAATTGTATAGGCAGTGCAAAATTAAGCGCGACCAGTCCCGCATAAACCTTCGTTATAGAAAGCGCGAACAGAAGAAATCATAATTATCTATAGAGAGAAAACGATGTCACCTTGCTGTTTTGTTCGCTTCATATATAATGAATAACTGCCAATTCAGAATTATTTGCGTTATTTCGCCCCAAAAAACTAAATGAAAAACACCAAAATACTGGTTTTAATTGCATTACTATATGATAGTAGCAACACTTGCTTTTTTTGTTAACCGCGGGGAATGAATCCGTTGCTGTACGTAGTATATTTGATCATCCACTTATCCTGAGCGCACTGAAGAGCTCCAAGAGCTCTCGCGATATTAGAAACAACTATACAATAGCGCATTGTAGAATGTTTGTGCATGGTGTAAAGCATGGAAAATATCTTAACTATTAAAGAGCCATATCATTAAGAATAACTCACAAAGAGGATGTCTTATTATTCATTACTGTACTAACGGCGTGACACTTTCAGAAGAAACGGAATGTCTAGAATCTAGGGCTATGGGTCACTAACAATCTTCGCTGGATTAAATAATGACTTCATAACGTGTAACGCTTTTCGTAAATTGTTTTTCTTAGGACGATCATTGGGATTTTCTACCCCATCTGTAAGTCTGCTTGCTTAGAAATGTATTGCTCTAGGTACCCTATATTATGCTGCTATCATATGGGACTCGTTCACTCAGACTAATATGAACAAAGTAGAGAGAGGTAAGAAGGCTGCAAGATACATGTATAACAATCACCGACGTACATCAGTTACACATCTGTTAGTCAAAGCTGGCTTATTGACAGTAACAGCGAAATCGTTCTGCATGGCTTAAATTTATGTATTAAATTAATAATAGACACTGCAGGACTGAAGCCACCAATTTGCTTTTTTTTTTTTTTTCTTGTCTGGATATACGCCCCGCCAATGACATGAGCTACGTTTAACTCCCTATCGCGGCCGTAATATCAGATTTAAATACCGATTCCTTCCACGAGCTATTTCCGATTGGTGTAACCTCACTAACAATGAAGCGTTGCAACCTTACTGACGTGTTTCTCACAGCATATTACATAGTTTATTTTACATGCATTTCTATTTTTACTTTATATATATATATATATATATATATATATATATATATATATAGTGTTACGATACGGCAAGCCAATGACAACAGGAGAACAGAGGACAGAGAGATGGTCGATGACAGTGATTGACGTTTTATGAAAATGTTGCCGGGCCTAGCGCGAGCGCTCCTGTCCGCGCCACTGCCCGCTTTTTCTTCCTTGATGTCGTCCGTAACATGACCCGGGGCCACCGAGCGATCGTCCCGATCGTGGGCGAGGAAATGCACGATGTTGATGATTCCATGGCATGATGATAGGCGTGTCTAGATGCTTGAAAAAGAAGAGGAAGAAGGAAGAATAGAATGGCTTGCCGGCACGATGATTCGCGATGAACCTTGGCAGGACACTCTCGGGCCACACGTTGCCACGACTCGATGGCGGAGGCCAAGGCACGCACTGCATGGCATAGGCAGGGGAGAATGTCTTGAAGTGTAGCGGTGTCTTGGGTCGTAGGGTCCTTGGTCGGAACATCAGGTCGGTGGGGTCACATTAGGTCATTCGGGTCTCTCCTTGTGTCTTGTGGTCATGTGTGGCGTCTCGGGTCAGTCTCTCCTTCGTCGTGTCTTGTGGTCGGGGCGGGGGGGACGGGGCGGAGGAACGGCAAGGTCTTGCTGGGTCCGGCAGGCTGGGGAACAGCCATGCAGTGCCTCCTAACCTTTCGCCGACGGCGCAAGAAGTCGCAGGGCGCTGATGCTCCGAACCAGGATGGGGGGGGGGGGGGGGGGGGGTGATGATGAAGTCCCCAGTGAGATGACGTTTTATGAAAATGTTGCCGGGCCTAGCGCGAGCGCTCCTGTCCGCGCCACTGCCCGCTTTTTCTTCCTTGATGTCGTCCGTAACAATATATATATATGCACAACTTGCGCTGTTATTGCTTGTTTATCCTTGACGCCTTTGTTAAACTGCTTAGCGTTTCCACACCCTGCTAAATTTCGGACACCGGGATTGCAGTCGCTGTAAATAAATAAATAAATAACATATTTCCTTTCCTGCAACGGATGCAGCTAGGCTGACGATAGCGATAACGACAATAGCTTGAAAAGGAAAGCATGCCATATGCAACGCCCCAAAATCTTGACTTGAAGACTGCTAGGAACACGACTTAAATGGTGAGAAAAATTTATAGGGAGTGAGTGAGGAATAGGTTGAAAGGCAGGATGCGTAAGATCTCCTGGAACCTGATGTTATCGGTTGCCTATATGCATGCATACTTCTGAGAGAAAATGTATCATACAGTAACATTCCTCATAGTTTTTGGCAGCTTGCGTACTCTTGTTTGCTTTTCACGGAGTATCGTACTATCGAGTGTGTCGACGTCGGAAGCGTGGCCCACTCAGAGTCGGAATAATCCCGGGGGTGTCTTATCAACGCGGGCAGCGACCGGTCCTCGAACACAGACCTCTATCGCCGGGTCGCGTGCGGACACGGCGTACGTGCCTGAGGTAAGAGATAAGAGGCTGTTTATTATCTCTCTCAGTGCATGAAGACGCGGCTCGCAAACAGCTTTGACTTAGCGGCTTAGATGCGTGTTTCGAGTGGTTTGTGTCACGCGTCTCCACCTGACCTACCTGAGTCCGACACCGTGTTCGACGCGCCTTTCAACTGTTTACGCTTCTAACTCAAAACACATCCACCGCGTGATTTTTCGAGCACATGCAGATTGCGCCCGTCTGCGTGCCTCAGTCCTGAAAAAGCTATTCAAGCGGCGTTTTAAGGCGAAATCCATTAATGACTCATGCTGTCATGGACAAAATGTGTCCCGCATTTGCGGCGGCTCTTATTGGCCGAGGCGGGATGTCGCCATAGATGTCTCGACCAATCACAGAGCACCACCACAGTATGTGCAAATGCGTGTCTTATATAGCCATATGGCAATCAATGATGAATTACTAATTAATGATTATTCAAATTATCAATTACTAATGAACAATGCTTTACCCAATCAGTTAATTATTTACCTACTAAATAATAATTATTTATATGAGAAATTAATTAATAGCTAATTAGTGCTAGTTGCGTAGCAAAATGTGCACTCAGGCTTTCGCCTTTCACTACTTTAGTCGCTAAAGCCCCTCGTAATTTTTCTTTTAAGTTAATCAGGAGAGTGGAGATAGTTGTTGGACTTAAGATAAACGGCATGTTGCGTCTGATTTGGTGAAAGCAATACTGTGTCTTCTTTTAGAGCATTTGGTGTAAGCCGCCAAAGCACCAGTGATAATATCTATTCGTATTCTATACAGCACTCAGCAGAACAGCTAAAGGCTTCTTCCAAACGTTTTTAACTATGACCCTCCAGAATCGCTTCTGAGCTGGACCGTGGAAAAGAACGTCAAGTATAGGAGATAACGCAATATAGATGTCAATACTGTGAAAAAATATAGTGAATTTTTAAAGATTCTTCTGTGACAATGATAGGAGGAAGATATGTTCGTTAGTTCATTCTTGTACACAGTTTTTCTATTATCTTCACAGAACAGCTGTAGGATGAGCCTCGTGGCAAAGCTTCCTCGACCTCGTTTCTTTTGGCGTTTTACGAGTCACAATGCTTCAAGGAACAAGGAGGTATACTCTTTATCGCAGTTTTGTTATTATCAAGGAAACAATCAGAAAAGTCCTTTTGTCAAAACACTGACTTGCAGACAGAAGCTCCCCTCAACGCTTATTAGGTTATTCTTAATATTGTGTACTCATATTCCTTACCTTGTTCTACCCAGTTAGCTTCGTTACACGACACAATACAATCAAGCTATTATTACTACAAGTTGAGAATATCGCTCAATAGAGAAAATATGAGGCTCGTGAAGCTGAACTCTTAAACAGCGGCGGTAGCTTCGTATGCTATTTAAGAAGAAAAAAAGAACGACCGACGCATCAGCCCACAAGTCAATGCGAACATGATTTGTAAAAGTCAGGCTGTAAAAAATCAGGAAAAGACAGCACATCTGTTCTTTCCTTTATATCATTCATATATGCCCTGATATGTTCATAAATGTCACGTTATTATATATATCCATATATGTCATTATATGCCTTCACTGACATCTCCATTCTTTTCGTGCTCCTTGTTTTCCACAGTTTTCAACAAACTCCACCGCACGAATATATTGATCGATGCTGCAGAAAGCCACGCAGAATAAGAATAAAAAGCTGGTTTACTAGATTATATTTGTTCAAAGAAGATTACATGCTGCCCTTATTTAGCAACGCCAACAAGAGTAGGGATTAAATTCGAGAGGAGGCTGTGCCGAGTGGAGAATTGACTTCAACTTTGTGGCACTTAAGAAGTGACTTCGAGCTCAAGGAAATAAATCACCTATAATTTTTGTACACGAATGTTAACAGTCCCGTCATGCTTGCTGATAACAGAGTGCTTTAGTACTTCGAAAAACAGCGCACCCTTAAGACGTGAACAGCGAAAAATAGGAGGACCCATTCTCATTATAACGGCACTTTATCGCAGTTAGTTTTCATCGTTTAATTACATATTCTTATTTGTTACTCTTTTACTGTCTATTGGGGTCATCCTTTTATTCGCACTTCCATATTTTTGTTTGTCCCCAGGTGCATCATAGTAATCTCTTGTATGTTTTTTTTTTTTTTCATTTTTGTTATCTTAATGTGGCGCGTAAACCTAGCAGCTAACCCCCATGCTTTCCCGCCCACTTCAATATATATATATGAAGGAAAAAATCCAACAGTCGGCGAGGCTAAGGAAAGCATTCGGGATAGTACTTAGTTTTTTTTTATATATATATATATATTTTGCTTGGATAATCACAGAAATTAGTAATGTAATCTGTTTAGGGGAAAGATAATTAAACACAACGTATAAGAAAAAACAACGTGCTGATGGTGGGAACCGAACCCACGGCCTCCGAATATCGCGTCCGGTGCTCTTCCAACTGAGCTACATCGACCGCTGTCCCCCCTGCTACTTTCTTGGGTATTAATGTTGTCTGAATACGAACCTTGAGAGTGTTCACCAGCGCCACCCTCAACCATAGCGGCGGACGTGGAACGTCCTGTGTTACTGCCAGCGTCACGTAGAAGGTGATCAAGAGCGAGGGTAAAAGCTGTGCTAGAACCCTCTTACGCTACCTATGGCTTCAAGACTGCCAGAACTGAGACCCCCGTAAGCTACAAGCAGATAAATGAAGGGGAAATGGGGGTGCTCATTATAATACATGAAGGAAAGAAGCCAACAGTCGGCGAAGCCAAGGAAAGCATTGGGGTTGAACTTTATGCCATTTTTTTTAATTTTTTACTTGGATAATCACAGAAATTAGTAATGTAATATATATATATATATATATATATATATATATATATATATATATATATATATATATAATTTAAAGAAGCGAACAGTCTACGGGCCCCACCGGGGTGGCGCAGTGGTTAGGGCGCTCGACTACTGTTCCCAAGGGAGCGGGATCGCATCCCGGCCTCGGCGGCTGCGTTTCGATGAGGGCGAAACGAAGTGGCATCCGTGCGCTGTGCGATGTCAATGCACGTTAAAGAAACCAAGGTGGTCGAAATTTCTGGCGTCCTCCACTACGGCGTCTCTCATAGCCTCAGTCGTTTTGGGACGTTAAACCCCACAAACCAAACCAACCAGTTAGGTTGTTGTTTTTTATGATTATACTGTTGGAGTTGACAGGAATGAGTCTTATGGTGGTTATCGGGATAAAGAACATTAAATGCAAAGCGGAAGAAAAATACAACGCGCCGATGGTGTATATATATATATATATATATATATATATATATATATATATATATATATATATATATATATATATATATATATATATTGTGTCACTCTGAACCAGTTGAAGTCGGCGCTGTGTCTTCATATATATTTCACTGTTCACGTCTTAATTGTGCACTGCTTTTGCAAATATGAATTACCTGCTAGCCCGTTTTACGCTCTTTGCTTTAGTACTTCGTCACCATATGGCATGGCATTTATTCAACCGGTGTCTGATAAGGCATCGCGAACGTACAGTAGGGGTTTTGCCGCACAGGCGATGGGAAGTTCGACAAGCGCTTTGCAGGGCCTCTCATCGGCTTGCTCCTGAGCCGGCATTTCACCGTGCGCTGTAGTATACCTGTCGAACGGGTGTAGCGGGACGCCTGACGCAAAACGTTATCTCGTTGCGTAAGGCATCCGTGCCCCGGCTAGAAACATTGGCACCTGCCCAAATTGCGGCGACGGGAACACCTCTACGGTGCCACTCAGTTCATTTCACATGCACTGTAAGCTCCGTCCTTTGGCTGCAAATTACGTAGGTCGTCCTTGGCGGAGGTACGTATACGATGACACTCCCAGCAAGCTTTAGCTACAAAATCTCTATGGTACGGGGTAGAGGTACAGAGCGAGTGAGTGTGCAGTGATCAGCATTAGAAATCTGTATCGCCCGAAAAGCGTACCTTTGTCATCAGTGATATTCGCTCATCGAACGATCCTGAAACTTTGTTAAGGAGTCCTTGAGACACGTTTTTCCTCGCGTTTCCAGTGTCATGTACACATTGAATGTGATGTGATGCAAATAAACTTGAATTCAATTCAACTGCTGAAACAAGAAAAGACGGCTTGAATGAAGCAAATTTCCTCCCTGGTAGTGGTGGTAAAAACGTTGATTAAAAATAGAGGGTTACATAGAGGTTGCTCCAAGGCCAGGCTTGGTGACCTTCCCCTTACAAACAATAGGTGGAGTCCCTAGTACGGGACCCCAGTGGCTCCCGCTGCCACCATTGCTAGTTTGACCGCGCCTTTTGGACTTTCAGGTTGGAGCAGGCGAGTAGGGTTACCTCCCACTCCTCCCGGGTTGGGGTTTGGGTTGGGTGTAAGATCAGGGCTGGAGAGGAACGCCCACACCGCGTGGAAGAGGTCCGAGGACATTTCCCCAAAGTGCAGGCACTCCCAGGAGAAGGCAATGTCAAAGTGTTTCAGCGACGCCTGCACACCGTGGTGTTCGTAAGGAAGGGAAGAAACACGCGTTCTTCCGCTCTCGTTAATCCTTTACACAGGTGGGAGTAAAGGTTGTATCTGTTTTGATACAGTTATCTGCCTGAAAGTGTAGGCCAGTGTGCATTCCTCTTCTGAGGAGGAGGAGGGGATTTGCGTTTCCTCCATTTTCACTGCTCTTTTATGTTTTCGTTGATAATTAATGATTATCACCAACGCAAATGGGCGGTAACTACCTTAATTAGGATCGACCTGAATACCGTCATTGGGGAAGGAATGAAAGCAAGGGTAAAGGAAGGAGCGAGCAAGACGCGCTGCCAGGCCGCTCGTAGAGAAACGTATATCACTGTAAAAAATATTCGTCACTTTGACGGCCTCCCTCTACTCAGTTTTGATGGAGCGCTGACGCCAAAAGAATAAACTGCCGCCGAGGAGTCAAATAGCGGGAGAGAGCGAAGGGACCAGGAGTCCTAAAAAACAAACACAATGCGCGCAGATCGTTCGCCGCCGTTTGGGTTACGTCACACAACCCGTGATCCGCATTTGGCCTATCGCAATGTTTTGTTCGGCGTCGGGCGAGACCCAGCGTGCCGCTGCGTTGACTGCGTGCGAGGTCGACGTCTCCTGCACCGGTTTCGTCGGCTTCTCGTGTTCTTTCTTCCTTTGTGTGTGTTGCGCCATTTTGTATTGCACTTTGCAAAAGGACGGCGTGGTTCGGAGTCAGCCCCGCACACGAAGCTGCAGTCTCCGACCAAGTCCGCCTGATTACGGTAAGTGTACTGCGTGTTTTTTATTTACTTGAGGACTTTGTGGAGCTTGTGGTGTAGGATACAAGCGCGTGCGCCGAGCTTATGCGAAACATGCATCTGAAGGCAACCGGCGTGCGCTCGTATTGTGCTCCACATAACGACAGAAGGCTGTCCGCTAGCATTCGTTAAGGGAAAGTTGTAGGCGCGATATATTTGTATAGAGAACGTGAATTTTTCACGGGTATTTGTGCAAAGTGTGTCCATGGTTTGGTTTGTGCGGCTTAACGTCACAAATTGAAAGGTTACGTATAAGAGGTGATTAGGAAGGAGTTGCTGTGGAGATGGGGTTGTTGAATATATGTGATAATGGCGCGGCTCACGGTCAGGGTGCTCACGGCGCGATGTGCAAGTAATTTTTAAAGCGCGCATGGACCGCACGTTGGGCGTGATACAGGTGCACAAGTTAAATGGTACGTTGTTCTCGGTAATTGAAGAGCAGCAGTCAGAGAGGGCTCGCGTGTTCAAAAACACGAAACCCAGCAGCGGGTTGAAATATTGTGATGTTGACCGGAGTGATGTCACGAGGCTCATATTTTCAACGTGTGCATTCGCCTATTAAAAGCACAAGACAACGCTGGCTGTTTTTTTTTTTTATGTAATTCTGTTTTCATTATATCAAAATGCACGGATCAATTTTGAGTGTTTCGCTACTTTTGGTGACCGCAGACATTGAAAGAATTAACATTCGATGCCTGGAGAGCTGCCGTCTGTTTGAAGATCGTTTTATCTCTCTTTGACGCCTAGCCGCCAGGGCAGGGTATGTGGCGTGCGCGGAAAATTTGGAAGATGGCGTCTTGCTGGCGCTCATAGTCGATTTGCTCAAGCGGCGGGACCTAGCGCCCGCCTGAACACCTGCGTCCTTCGGCGCTGCTCTTGGGAGCTATCATATAACTCGTCGCTGCGGGCCACAGTGCGGCCATGGTGCCCCAGCATGTCTTTCGTCTACCGCGTGACCACCTGCAGTCCGCAGAGAAGGGTGTTTGATAACAATACCTTCTGTCTCTTTTTGCTTTTTGCTGGGACGATGTTCGCTGAAAGCCTCAGCCAGCTCTTCTCTGTACTTAAGTAGGCGAACGTACGCGCGGAAAAAACCGCGTGTCAAGCGTTACACGACTCCAGTCAACATCACAGTAGAGCAGCCCGCTGCTTCGTTTTGCCCAGAGAGCCGTCTGCGTGGCAGCCCCGCCACCATGGTCGCATGCGCAGAGAAAGGTGTTTGATAACAAGATTTTGTCTTTCTTCGGCCGCAGGGGCATCTTCTCTTGAGCCAAAACAAAGTCAAATATAGTATGAGTTCGCAGTGCTATTACTTTTAAATAATTTTGTTTCTAGAATTAGAAGATATTGTAAACATTTTTTTTAATTAGATGGGCAAAGTTGTAGCTGTAATCCTTATGGTCTGTCAGTAGTCATTTTCCAATCGAGTCTATTTTGTGTACATATATTATTATATTTTCTTGTTAATAGATAGCCTCATTTTGTAGAGGCAGTGCTCTTGCTAGAAAAACTTCTTCTAAATCAAGAAAGGCGGGTTGAACCATGCTGAGAGTTTTTGCTCATCTTACAACTGGACAGTTTATATTAATATAGAAACAATAGTCCTGTATGTTATTATTCTTGAGATTCATTTCATATTTGTCTGTGTACTTATGCAAAGTATGTTGCAAATCATAATTGTTTTGTGTACCCATGATGAAGTTTTATGTGAAGTAATGTGGTTTTCACATGCAGGCTCAGACATGGGGGACGAGTTGTGCTGGCAGTAGATGAAGAAGAGTGCTTTAGCATTGCAAGCACGGAGAAAGCAATGGCACTACTACTTGGAGCGTTCTTCGTGTTCAATATCTCCTATCCACCTGGCGCCCTCTTACTATGGTGTTTCTGCAGAGGTAAATGAGTTTCAAATGATAGAAAAAAATCTTTTCATCAGGTGTTGTAATTTCTGTACTGGTTACATATTTAAGACATAAGTGTTACTATAAGGATAAAGCCCTTTAGTTGCTAGGAAATAAATAGAATTTCATCTCTAGTTTTTGAGCAATTTAATCATTGCTGAGGCTTTTTATATATTGGGTTCCATAGAACAACTTGCACAATTGATATTTTTTATTTTGATGACTAGGAAAGGTGAATAAACACTCTACACTTGGATCAACCATGCCATCATGAAACTGTTTGATGGCAATTGCTGAAGGGACTTGTAGAGCAACTGCTGGTTCATTCTTTAGTTGTGCCTGACTATCATGCGTAAAAAAATTACTTAGCAGGTATTTAGCATGGCAAGATGGCAGTCTTAATTAATTTACACTAGTAAATATCATGCATATTAGTTTTGCATTTTACATCATGTGCCTAATACATTTCTGACTTGCGTAAAAATTTCTGAAAATGTACTGTTGCACTTAATATGCACTACAACGCACAAGATGCAGTAGGAGCTATGTTCTTGGCACACACTGACTATAGCCTTGCTCACAATTCATTAATTCAGTTGAAGAAATGGATAACAGAGTTCATTTATTATTTTTACAAGGTGCATGCTCTCCCTAAATGCTCACTAATTTATGGTTGCATGGATGCCAGAATTGATTCACTCGTGATGCGTTGCAACTCGTATTGAGCATGACAGTACATTCTATTTACTTTGTTGAATAGGAAGCAACCAATTTGTTAATGAGATCTAATAGCCTCCTTTACTGAACTCTAGGTGATGTCCATGTAACTACCTGAAGGGTTTGAGTTCGCGTCCTGTGTTTTGGGCTGATATTTAAGGCTTTCACGGTAATAATGTGAAAATGTTGTTTCATTGCTGTCGCTCATCGTCATATGTAGAGGCTGCTTCGATTTATTTAGCTGCATCTCGAAGTAAGTTAAGTCTTTTGCCTTAACTGCAACCTACTACTATTGAAGATTACCCTCTTTTCCTCTTGAAGCATGTATAGTAGGAAATGATTCTGTATAGTTGAGCATATTAAGAGTGTGAACATGCATTCTGCCATCAGGACGTCCCAAACATGTTTCTCTTCACCACTTCAGCATACTCAGCCTCAAAGAAGATTATGCACTATAAACATTCAAGGCATTCTAGACAACTATATGCCAAAATATATGAGTCACATTATATATGACATAGAAATGAATTTTGAGTATGTCAAGAATGATTTTCCTTGCCCCCTCCTTTCTAATTACTCTTGCTTCGTTAGTGTTGCAAAAATGAAATAATTGTTAAACCTAGCTTGCCATTATTTTGCAGGTATATCATGGGCACATCTTCCATATATTGTTATAAACTGAAGCAAATTCCCATAATTTTTTTTCACCTTTCCCACGATTTTTTAGTAGCCTGTATCTATGCGTAATCAAAACATTAAACACTATGCTGCTCAACAAAAATATTGATTTATTTATACCACGCATTACTTTTGATTAGGATAGCACATGTTACCTCAAATATCTCCATCACTGGCCTTGGTAGAACGAGAGAAAGAAGAGGGTTTGGACGGTATGATGGATAACTCAACAAGGGTAAAGGGGGTACGCCTCAGTTCGCTGGTAGAGCCAACGTTTCCACAAGTGGACTTGTCTTCATCTAAGAACAAGGGTAAAGGGGGCAGAACTTAGTTCGCAGGTAGAGCCAACATTTCAAAAAGTGGACTTGTCTTCGTCTAAGACCAGACGAAGACAAGTCCACTTGTCGCCCTTTACCCTTGTTCAGTGCTCCATCATACCGTGTAAACCATCTTCTTCCTCTCGTTCTACAAAGGCCGGTGATGGAGATATTTGAGGTAACGTGCTATCCTAATCAAAAGTAATGCGTGGTATAAATAAATCAATATTTTTGTTGAGCATTATAGTGTTTAATATTCGATTATGCATAGATACAGGCTACTAAAAAGTCGTGGGAAAGGTGAAAAAAAAATTATGGGAATTTGCCTCAGTTTATAAGAATATATGGAAGATGTGCCCATGATATAACTGCAAAATAATGTCAAGCTAGGTTTAACAATTATTTCATTTTTGCGACACTAACGAAGCAAAGTAATTAGAAAGGAGGCACGGAAAATTTTTCTTGACATACTCAAAATTCATTCCCATGCCATATTTCCATGTCATGCCAGACAAAGACAAGTCTACTTATCGAAACATTGGCTCGACTTGCGAACTGAGGCGTGCCCTCTTTATCCTAGTTCAGTGCTACTTCATACCATCACTGGCCTTGCCATTTTTAGACAAATTATTGAGTATATGCTGGAACTACTCCCTGCATATCTTTACTTTCTTGTTTCTCCCACCCCTCTGCTTTTTAATGAACCATTGTTAGCAGCGTCGCTCACCAAATCAATCTAATTTATTTTACTATTCATATTTTACAGGTACTTTGGAAAAATAAACCTTTTCAAGGGCCGAGGAAAAGGGCCAGCCAGCGGTATTTCACCGAGGTCGTTGAGCCTGCTGCGGGTGTTTTTACACTGGTGAGTTGACCTTTGAATTGATCACTGTCACTGTTATGTGGCTTGTGCTACTGTGATAGCTTATAGCAGTGTCGAGTTAATGCACATCTACACAATGCATTAGGATTTCCTTCACTCCTCTTAGTTCAAGGAACCTCATTCCTACATGAAAGGCTTTTTAAAGAAAGTGTTGTTCAGTGTGACTTGATTGATGCACCGTTAGACATGAAAGGCTAAGTTGCAAATTGTGTAGTGCATTAAGATAGAATTCATTTGTATTATAAATTCGTCTGAGAATAAGGCGAGGAAATATTCGGCGGCAGCTGGTAGTTGCTGTGGTAGTTAAAGTAAATGGCAAAAAACCCTTTACTGTGATTATTTCTTGCAGCTCCAAAATTTTGAATATCTGTAGTTGCTGAGATTTGAAGCAGGCAATGTGCAAAACGACCAACTATGTAGCAGTCAAAGGCGAAATTTCTGACCTGTGAGTTTTCCGATTCTCGATTATTTCGACATTTTCATGGAACCACAGCAGTAGTCATAGAACCAACGTTCTAAGTTTTTCAAACCTTTTATATTCGCCGCAATGCTGCTGCAAAGAGCCGAACCACTATATAATATGCAGAGTGGAAAGTCAATAATTCAGAATTCAAGGGGGCCGAAAATGTGATCACACAGAAAATTTAATCCAGAAAAGAGCCTAATAAAAGCAAGTCTATTATCATCAGTGGGTTCATTCAGTACATACGAATGGCTGCAAGTTCTTACTGTTCTGAGATATCGTCCACTGCCAAAGCTTGCACTGCTCAAAGTTCGCAGAGCTCACATGTGCTTGCTTTTTTCGCAAACACAACAATCTTGATCAATTCATCATTAAGAGATGAGGTAAATGCTTAGAATCGTTGAATAACCCTATGAAACTGGCAAGAACTGCCAAGAACATACAGCATCACAGTACTTTCACCTAATGAACGCTCTGAATATTATTCAAAACCATGCGCCAAGGACAATTTTTTTCCATTTAATCTAGTGTTCTGCTTTTGCACACATTCTTAAAAATGTTCAAGAAATAATTCAGAATTGTGAGTGCCTTCGCACACATTTCTGCAGTGCAACGCAGTAGCAGTGGTGGCTTTTCACAGCTATATAACTGCCATGTTTTGAAAGTGGTTAGCCACATGAGCTACAAGACTATGCAGGGAAGTGTCCCACAAAATGTGGTCGTTCAGTGAGCTCAAAGAAAAAATATGTAGCGCAAAAAGACATGGACACAAGTAGGAGAGACATGCAGTGCAAGAAATGTTTATTTTAGTAAAGAAGTGTTATTATACCTTCATATCACAGTGGACCATCAGGCATGCACTAGCAAAGCGTATCTGACAGATACACAAGTTCCCTTGACAACAGTGCGACCGATGGGTTGCTTGCATAATTTTCTTTCGAAAGGGACGATCCACTGGGCTTCAATTATTTCACGTACTAACCTGTTTTTATGCACTTTTAAAATCACACGTTTTCTGAGATGGGGAATGCATTCACACACATGGAATTGGGTCGATAAACCTTTCCCGCACATGCTCTTAATGCCCAGCCCATGGTCCCAAAGCTTATCACTCAAGCATCTGCCCACTTGTGCTACATATTGTTTGCCACAGCCCATAGGAGATATAAGTTGGATAGACAACATTTTCAGTGCAATAAATGGATTTTTCTTCAAGCCTCATTGTGCAGCTAACTGCCTTATTGAGTTTTGAAAACGTTTTCGAGCACAGATGACTCAACTTATAAGGAGCCGAAAAATAGAACTCTGCCACTGTGTTGCTGGGCTCAAAAGAAAATAGCGCAGTGATCTAGCAGCAGAGCGGGTTTTTCGGCTCCTAACAAGTTGAGTCGTCTGTGCACAAAAACTTTTTCAGAGCTCAATAAGCCGGTTGGCTGCTGCACAAGGAAGCTTGGGGAAAATTTTGTTTATTGCTCCGAGAATGTTCCCTACCAAATTCTTCTCCCATGTGGCAAACAATATGTAGGAGAAATGGGCAGATGCCTGAATGATAAGCATCGGGACCATGGGCTGGATGTAGAAGAGCATGTGCGGGAAAAGTTTGCCGACTCACTGCCATGTGTGTGAATGCATTTACCATCTCAGAAAGCTTGTGGTTTTAAAAGTGCATAAAAACAGGTTAACACGTAAATTAATTGAAGCCCAGTGATTGTCCCTTTTCAAAGACAATTATGCAAGCAGCCCTTTGGTCGCACTTTGTCGAGGGAACTTGTGTATCTGTCAGAAATACTTTGCTAGTGCATGCCTGATGGCCCACTGTAATATGAAGGCATAAAAACCTTTCTTTACTAAAATAAACATTTGTTGGAAGTTCGCACTGTGTGTCTTGACTGTGTGTCCATCTCTTTTTCTGCTATGCTTCTTTCCTTTTATACCATGAACCAACAAGCCCAAGCATCTACCCTTGAGTAAACTCACAGTGGCAGGTTTAATTTGAGTCTAAACTTCGTCTAAGCCCATGTTTGCCCTAGGCTTGCAGAACCACTACAGCCATTGTCATCGATTACTGCTTGTCGTCTATGTAAACAATGTGCTGAGACAGTCAAGCATCAGAACGGAAACAAAACTGCGAATCTCTTGCTCCACCATGTTGGCAATTGGAAGTTTATGTAAAGTCATGTTTTGTACAAAACTTGATTTTTCTAACCTTCCTGCAGCCCTAGTGAATCTGAAAAATTTGTTGTCGGTCTTGTGGCGGTTGCAAATGTGCCTTGCGGGAGGGACAATTTTGTTTCTCGAAGCTGGCCAGTTAAGTGAGATGGTACTGATGCATTCAACTAAGACTGTGCCTAAATTGCAGCATATGAAGTGCCCCATAAGGGAAAGTTTGACCTCGAGTAATTTTAAGCGTTTCTGTTCTTTAACTGAAAGAATCAGGCAAAGGAAAAAAAGTGACCAATATAGTTGCCTTCACATGGGAAACATAAAAGTAATTGCATGAATATAATCTCAATGGCTTAGAGATGAAATGGTAATGAAGTGAGAAAATGAAGCCATTCCTTCCGACAGCATGAAATGTTTACCTGAACTACGGTACTATAAAGAATTTGACTGTCATCTCAATTTTTGTGGTTCATCTCTGTTCAAATTGTTTATTTTCTAAGGCTTTGGGAAATAACAGCTGGGATAAGTGGACTTGGAAACTGGAATATCGGGCTATCTTGACAAAATCACAATCTCTCGCAGAATCAGGGAAGAGGCTGGACAAAATGACTCAAAGTTCATAAATACGAATTGGACAGATTTCTGTTGTCTCACTTTATAGAAATTATTGGAATGCAATGATGGTAACAGAAGTTGCCCACGTGTTGAATGTTTGTATTTTTTATATCCGAAGTTAGTTTCAGCATATGTTGGATGCTTTTCTTATGGCCCCATATTGTTTTATTTAAATACCCTTAATATGATCATGTATATAATATGAGTATACGTCATATTCTGTTTTCTAGATACACCATGCATGATTTTGGGAAGAATCTGCGAGCAGCAAGCTGCAAGTTCAAAGTGTATTTTTACATTACATTTTAGTGCATTTATAACAATAAAGGTTGTTTTGAAACGCTAATTTTGGTGTCTTCTTTAAAGATATTCTGCGAGTCAGTCTGCAGCTTGACAGCAGCAGGAGTGGAAGTCCTTGATTAAAAATAAAAAAGAACAGATCCAAATGACAAAGAGAAGCAGTTGAACTTTGCTCTTGAGGCTCGATTTCAGAGCGGCACAAAGTTTAACTTAAATTTTGCTCAGCTTCTTACAACCGAGGCTTTAGGAAATTCTAAATAAATGTGTTTTAGATTCAAATAGCTGAAATGATATTGACGGATTCTTATAGGTTTATATTGATGGCTTAAATATGCTTTATGTTGAACGATAAAAAATGTTGAACTGATGCTGTACTGCACAAAAAAGTGCTTAATGTCATTGGACCGTGAAGTGAAAACATGTCAAGTTGTCATATTGACGCTTTAAATGTATTTCAAACTGACACAGCAACCGTCAATATGACGGCACATTGTACAATGGCACATTGATGACTCCGTTGTATTCCTGGTTCACAAGCAGTACGTCAAAATGATTAACAACACCATCATGTGCAATGACAGCCAGCCATCATACTGACGGCATAAGTGTATTATACCAAATAATGAAATGAACCGTCATTTGAGAATGACGATCAACTGTCATATTTACAACTTAAGTACATTATATCGAAATGAAGAAATGCACAGTCATTTAGAAATGATGGTCAATTGTCATATTGACGGTTTAAATGTATTCCAGTTTGACAAGTAAACATCAAAATGACTAAAAGCACCGTAAGTTGAAATCACGGATAATGCTTGGAAATAGAGCTGCCAAGAATTTTCCGTCATTCTGACCAATTTTTTTTTTTACAGTGTAAGTATATATGTTTCTCTATGGGGCACTGTAGTTGACAGCATCGAATTATTTTGATTAGTGAGACTTTTTATGCTTCGCCTCCGCCGGAATGCGGTCGTCGTGGCCGTTGTTCAATCCGATTCATTGCAATATTGGGTAAATCTTTTCTGAGTAAAGCTCGGTTTTACCTGGTTCTCGCATTCTTCTCTGATTTGTCTGAAATCGCGTCAAGCTCGTTCTTTCTACAGAACTGTGCGCCTTCATTGCTCGTTTTGCTCCACAGTCTTGTATGTTTGCATCCACGTACACTACAATGGACCCTTGAGGCAGGTGATCGTCTTGCTCTTCAAATCTCTTGCGAAGCGACGATGCCGAGTTGGCAGTCGTTGGTCTGCGATTATCAGTTGGCTTTTTGTCGCGTGACTGTACAAACTTCCAGAAAGGGAGAAGGGGCGCAGATGGCTTAAGAAAAGTGTGTGAAGTTGCATAGGCACTCAGTGCTTGCGTGGAATGTGATAGGATGGCCTTAAGTCTGCGAGCATCATGGCGCTGCTGCACCACCTCATCGATAGTGTCGAGCTGCGCATTGTCCTGTAACGCTATTGATCGGTGTAATTCGTGGAAGACATGTAATGGTCCCCATAGCTTCTCGGTTCACGGCTTGAAGGCGATTTTATTATGCTCTTGTAAGATGCTGGAACTGGGCTCGATAACAATACGTGGCCGCAGAACCGCCCTCGCCAACTGGCGTGTAACAGACGAGCCAGTGCCACTTGTTTTAGGATCGATTCTTCTAATCAAACCCATAGCCTGAATAGCTTGCTTTTATTACCTAAGAAAGCGAAGCAGTCACTGTTCCCGATTGGTGAATTGTTAAGCCAACAATTTATACCCTCGGACTATCTCCGTGGACACCTGTCCCTTGCCGTAAATGAAGAAGAAGGTTGGAGAGAAAGTGGAAAGAGAAAGAGGTTTCAAACACCTCTCCGTTTCGCCTCCCTCGAAACGCAGCTGCCGGTGGTCGGGTTCGACCCCGGATACTCTGATACTGTAGTATATCCGAACGGGCGAGTTGTTGCTGAAACAAATTGAAGGACAAGCAGCGCAATAGACAAACAAAGGAGCAGGAGAACCACGGGACGACCGCTGACTCACAATTGAAAGTTTATTCAATGAAAGCAACACAATTTATGGAAAAAGCTCCAACCTATTCGAAAATGGACAAACCGCGGGGAAAAGCCTAATTCACAGCTTGCATTAAATGTTAGCGCAACTGTTACAATGCAGAAAATAGCTTGAAAATGAATGCCGATGGCAAGGAAACGACAGTGATTTTTGCACACACGTTGAGCATGGTCCTAATGTATCATTCTGCGCTTACGATAACGTTGCCATAGGTTGCTACTTCTGCCCGCTCATTTTCCCTCGGTGAGAAGGCGTTCTGAAAGAGCTGCGACGCAGCCCCTTAATAACTTTATTGTGGGATTAATTTCTCCTGCGGCGTCCGGCGTGCTGTCAATCATCATGACAGCCACGCCGGGCGCGTGAGAAACCATTCTGACACAAGCTTCCAGCGCACGAACAATGCACGGGGGTGCGGGTGGCTGCTCCTGGCCCTACGGGGCTGGGACTGGTAGGTCACTGCCGCTTGCGGCGGGGGCTAGCCTGCCCCCAATTTTTATCTGTTATAGGCCGTCATTGCACCCGCTACCGTTTCGGTGGCGGACGACGGCTGTTGCGATGCGCGTCTTTTTCTCTCCCTTCTTTTTCTTTCTTGTCTATTTTCTCTTCTGTCCATAAGGGGGAGCAGAGGTGGCTCAGCTACTGAGCTAGTAGCAGGCCCGTGCATTTTCGTTCCCTTCTTTCTTCAGTCGCAACAACAACAAAAACGCACGGACGGAGGTAGAAGAGACAACACGAATGCCGGTCGAAGAAGTATTCAAACACATAAAAGGATGAATCACAGGCCCCAGTGTACTAGAAAGTATATCACTAAGCGTAGAAAGCTGGGCTAGATTTCTCTTCTGCCTTCGTCCATGTGTTTTTCGTGCGCTGGAACAATGTCTCGCAATGGTACTAGAAAGAACTAGCCCAGCTTTCTACGCGTGAGAAACATATTAGTTCTCCTTGTCTATAGCGTCATGCTAGCGCGCTTGCCATGGAGACCGCCACCGCTAGTTAGTGGTAGGTAGGGATTGACAATGATAGTGGTAGGAGTAGGGATGATGATGACAGAGATGGCTGACTATGATACCATCACCTGGTGACGTAATGACAAGTATTGACTCGGATATGACGTGATTATGACGTCACACCTGGTTATGTTTATTAACTGGAACCGACGTCATGATGACGTCACCAGGCAATTCACGCAATACGAAGCTGACCCCGCCGGGCGTTCGATCCAGGCGTCCGTGTGGCGCCATTCATTTGTCGCTTCCTCGAACGTCGCATCACAAAGCATACAGAAGCAGACGCAGTACAGCAGGCATCAGCGGTGTTTGAAATTGGTTTACAGGAAAGAAAGGAGGGCGCTGCGAGCAGTCGGGAAGGACGGCCGTGTGTTACATCGGCTCCGCCGAATTTATGCTCCTTTCCCGGACAAGGATTTCCAAAGCGCTTCAAAAGCAGCAGGACTTGTTCCCGGGCACTTCAGAACAACGAGGAGACCACCGTTTCTCAGGTGGGACCATTTTCAACGAGGATTTCAAGTTCAAGCGGATCGAGCGAGTAGCTAAGCCTAACAGATAGGCCTCGAGTCAGCTGCCCGCCGCGGCTCCGCGGGCAAACTCTGCCGCAAATCATGACAACCTTGACGGGGTACGACCCGGATGGAATGCGTATCGTCACCATTCCGCAGGCGAAAACGCCAGTTTTCGACAAAGTAACAGAAGCCAACATCCAACGCAAGATAGAAGAGTGGGAACGCGCATCAGCCCATAACAACCGCTCGGCACGGCAGAAAGGACGAACGCCAGATGGCCACTTCACCGCCGCAGCTGATACGCCGCTGCAGGAGACGCCACGCACGCAAGTCAAGCGTTGGAAGCCTCCTCCGCAGCCGCGTCTCGACAAGCAAGATGCAGTCATCATAATCAAACCTAGAGGAACGCTGGATCTCAGCAAATTCAGGGGAAGCAACACTCTCGGAAGCTCCTTGCACATGGCAGCAGGCATTAATAACACATCAGCAGCGCTCAGCGTTTGGCCCATTTGGGAACAAAACATCATCGTCGTCGGCGTACGAGATGCCGAAATAATCAGAAAGATCCTCGCAATTCAAGAACTTAAACTAGGGGACACAGCACACGCAGTGTACTCCTACCTCCGGCCTTCTGACGACACATGTAAAGGAGTAATACAGGTGGACCCTAGGGTTTCCAACGAAGACATCACGGAAGCGCTTCGCTCCCCGGACGCACCAGTGGTGAGCGTGAGAAAACTAGGTTCCTCCAACAAAGCGGCCGTCACTTTCGAAGGAAGAAAGGTCCCTTTTCACGTCTTTTACTACGGAGAGGCGCTTCCTGTGCGCCTGTACAAGAAAACAACACCAGCCTGTTTGCTGTGCGGGAAACTTGGACACCGGGCGGATGTCTGCCCTTGCCCTGCGCAGTCACGATGTCCGCAGTGTGGCCAGGACGACATTCAAGAAGCCCATGACTGCCAACCCAAGTGCACAGTGTGCGAAGGCCCACATCCCATGGGGTCGAATCAATGCAAGTTCAAGTACCGAACATCACAACCAGCCAAATCCAAGACAGGTCAAGACAGTCACCAGTCCAGGGCCAAGTTTCGGGACCGGTCCAGCCGCAGAGGCACATCTAACAGCGGGGACCGACTGACCCAACGGGCCCAGTCCAACAGCAGCAACTCAGGACCACGCGGCTCCCGGTCATCAAGCAAAGGACGTGACACTAGCGACAAGGCGTCGCACCCCACCGGCAGTCGTCCAGCTGAGAAAACAACAGGACCCCATTACAAGGACCAGCGCAACGACGGCAAGGTGAGCTGGGCAGATGTAGCTGCCTCCTCCCCCGAAGCGTTGGCTTACAAACAACTTAAAGCAGAGATCGAGAAACTAAAGTCAGAAAATAGGAAATTAAAAGAGCAATTAGGCGTCGCAGCCAACCCGAAGAACACATTACCTCCATTGACACAACAGGCATGTCCGATGGAGGAGGACAAGGAAGAGGTACACCCTCCGTACCCACAGGAGCTAAATACTAGCACTATCGACAGGCAAACTGCACTACAGACGCCACAGCAGGCGCCAATGCCGCAGGTACCACAACCGCAGGCAGCAGCACCGCAGGCACCCATGCCGCAATTTATTGAGAACACCGAAACACAGGACCGCATTACCCGCTTGGAAAACACAGTCCAAGATCTCATGGCCAATAAATTACAAATTATGATCGAGACGACAATCAAAAGCATGTTAGAATCAGTCATCAAGCCCATGATGGAAAAACTTGAACCAGTTCTAATCAGGATGCAAGCGCAGGAGATTAGAATTGACCGAAAAATTCAGGAATATTCGGATGTTTCTCACAACAAGGGCACAAAACTACAGGGCAAAATGGGAAATCGTCGCCTAGTCATCCCTGAACTTGATAAAGAACCTGAAGATCCACCACAGGATCCGACACACATTTCTAATCCTCAACATGGCGCCACAACCAAGACCTAAACTCACCATCCTACAATGGAACTGCAGGGGACTAAAGCGCAAGAGGGAAACATTACAACAATACATAGACTCTTATTCTCATGCGCCGCAAATAATAGCCCTGCAAGAAGTAAATATGGAGGCTAAGATCAGAGGATACTCAACACATCAAACAAACCCCTCGACATGTATTTTGGTCCACAAATCATGCACAGCAACCACTGTAGACCTTGACCTACACAGCGACATTGAATATACCTTCATAAAGTTGCTACCACAACACCGTAACAGCAAGGGCACCTATATACTCAATATATATAGTCGCCCCAAACAGCGCCACGCAGCCTTTGACGCTATCTTTATCAAAGCACTAAGAGAAGCTCACACAGCTCCCCTAGCTATAGTCGGCGACTTTAACGCTTCTAGCCCATTATGGGGATATCCAAAGGAAGACACTAAAGGCAGGAAACTAGCTTCCGCCATCGCTGACATGGCACTCACCTTACTTACTGACCCGCAGCATCCGACTCGAGTCGGTACCAGCATAACTCGGGATACCTCCCCCGACCTGACGCTCGTCCGCAACGCCCGCAACTATGAGTGGCTCAATACGGGAGAGACCTTAGGCAGCGATCACTACATGCTGCAGACCATCTTTGAAAGCAACAAGCACAGCAAACCTCGTGGGCAAGCCAGAATGACAGACTGGGAGAAATTCAGGAAGGATACTAAACTAGTTACATCGGAACAAATAACTAGTTACGAAGAGTGGGCGGCATCTATTCTCGACCTTAAAGAAAACCTCACAAAAACCCTTGCCACCACGGAGGACCACCCAGCTGTTGACAACCATCTTCTACACCTTTGGGAAGCTAGGCGTAGTCTCATAAAACGGTGGAAGAAACAAAGGCACAATCGAAAACTCAGAATTCGAATAGCGAAGCTAACTACTCAAGCAGACCAATACGCATGGGACCTCGCTCGCACCAATTGGCTAAAAAGGTGCGAATCCCTCAAAGGTCGCCTAGACAGCAAGACTACGTGGAACCTTCTCCGATGCCTAATTGATCCACCGAAATCGAAGAGTGAACAACGTAGAAATTTGCATCGAGCCTTACACAACTTTCAAGGCACGGATGATGAACTCATGGATGAACTCACGCGTCGCTATATCTGCACTTCGAGAGACGCAGAACCCTCAAATCCAGAATACCGGGGGGAACCGAACGAAGACCTAGATAAAGACTTCACTTTAGAAGAAATCATAGCAGCACTAGCAGATATGCGCCGAGGTACAGCCCCGGGACAAGACAAAATTACGGTCGGACTTCTAACCAACCTCGGCACGGAGGCACTGCAGCAACTTACGGATTACGTTAACGAATGCTGGCGCATCGGCACCATTCCACAGGCATGGAAAACAGCCAATGTACACTTTATCCCCAAACCCGGCAAGAAAATCAGCATTGAAAACCTACGCCCCATATCCCTCACGTCGTGCGCAGGCAAACTCATGGAAAAGGCAGTCCACGCACGTCTCTCCAACTATCTAGAGAACAACGAGCTACTGCCACACACGATGTTTGGATTCAGAGCACATCTGTCCACCCATGATGTGCTTCTGCAACTCAAACGCGAAGTCATTGATCCAGCACGCAGAAACAGTGACCGAGCACTTCTATCCCTCGACCTCAAAGGAGCGTTTGACAATGTCAAACATTCCACAATCCTCCAAAATCTCCAGACCACCAACTGTGGCCAGCGAGTCTACTCATACATCTATGATTTCCTTAAAGACAGAACAGTCAACATCAGCATCGGCACTAAACAAACAACGCAAGTGAAGATGGGCACGAGAGGCACTCCGCAAGGGGCAGTATTATCCCCACTTCTGTTCAATATTGCACTCCGCAATCTTCCACCTCTTCTAAATCAGATACAGGGCATACGACACGCCCTGTACGCTGACGATATAACCATCTGGACAACTAGGGGTAGTATGGGAATGATGGAAGAACAACTACAAACAGCGGCAACAACAGTTCAGAATTATGCACGAGCGTGTGGACTAACCTGCTCTCCCGAAAAATGTGAACTCCTAGTCTTCCGCCAGCACAAAAATCAGGCCACGATCGACATCCACGTTGACAACTCACCCATAAAGGAAGTTCAGACCGTTAAGATACTGGGTCTATGCATCAATAACAAGGGCAACAACCACCTCGCCATCCAGAAACTCCGCCTCGTGAGCGAGCAAGTCGGCAGGATGATCGCCAGAATAACGACGCGGAAATCTGGGATGCGCGAAGAAGATACTCTCCGACTGGTGCAGGCCTTCGTCGTGAGCCGCATCGTCTATGCGGCACCCTACCTTCGTCTCAAGAAGTTTGACATCAAGAACCTCGACGTCATAATCAGAACAGCCTACAAGAAGGCCCTGGGCCTCCCTCTTACGACATCGACGGACCGGCTTTTACGACTGGGCGTCCACAACACGGTAGACGAGCTGATTGAGGCACACCTCACGGCGCAGGTGGTACGACTCTCCACGACTCTGACTGGCCGACAAGTCTTGAACGATTTGAACATCAATTGCCCCGAACAGCTAGACCCTAAAAGCGACATCCCAGCCTCATGGAGAGGACAATTCAAGGGAACTCCATTACCGAGGAATATGCACCCCGACTTTCACCAGCCAAGAAGACAAGCACGAGCGGAAGCTATAAAAAGGCACTACGGCGGGCGCGAGGGCGTGTTCTATGTCGATGCTGCGGGTCCTGAACAGGGAATGGCGGCCGTTGCGGTAGTACACCAAGATAAAACAGTGGATGGACTAATATTACACAGCCATGACACACTGGCTGCGGAGGAAGTGGCAATTGCCCTAGCTGCGACACACACTACCTCAGAATACATTCTTACAGATTCACAGACAGCATATCGCAATTACCTCAGGGGCAGGATTGCACCGCTAGCAGCTAAAATCCTGCAAGATAGTTACACCCGTGGCTACCAACCCATGGATAAACACTTAGTATGGGTACCAGGTCACCAGGGCATCCCAGGGAACGAGAGCGCACACGCCTCAGCCCGAGCATTTCTCCCCCGGGCACCCAATACGGATCTCGTGGAACCTCCTATCCCATTGCTAACTTACACCGAAATACTTCAGCACTTAAGATTATCTCGCCGGGTCTACCCTCCACCGGCAAAGACACTAGACAAAGGGGAGGAGATACACCTCCGCAAGCTACAGACCAACACTTTTAACAATCCACGCAGACTACACGCAATAGATCCAGAGTCATTTGACTCACAATGCAAATTCTGCGGGGAGAAGGCGGACCTATACCATATGGTGTGGGCATGCCAGCGAAATCAGACTGTCACTATTAATAACCAGCCAACGCAGGAGGGGTGGGAGGCAGCTCTGACCAGCTCGGACGCAAGGGTTCAAAAAGAACTCATCGGAAGAGCGCGGACAGCAGCCTACGCCAATGGGGTTCCGGACTGAGGACTCCAACCGCCGCTACAACCTCCTAATCATTTTCATTAAAATATTTTTACCACCACCTACAGGAAAGAAAAGGCGCAGTATCCGTCACATTTCTCTGCGGACATCATAAACGAGCTGTAATGAAAAGGAGGATGGTGGGAATTGATTGATTAAATGCCATTTATTGAATGGGAAGGCTCATGGCCATGGATGGGGATGGGGATAAAGGGGAGTAGACAGAACCTTCATTGTTTAGTCGTCACTCGAATCACATTGCTCTAACCAGGCCACTAAGCAATCAGCTGTGTAGTGTGCAATGTGGGTGACTATAAAGAACCATAGACGGTCTGAAAGAAGGAGAAAGAGGTGCCGTAGCAGAAAATTCTAGGTGGCGATGGCTGTAGTGGAGGGCTTCGAACAACAGCGCAATAGAGGCTTTGGCCTCACCGCGCATTAGCGGTTCAAAGTGCCCCCTAGACTTTTCACGTCAGCCGGGAGACCCGCGATCGATCCGGCCGGTTGCAGCAGCCGCGCTTGCATGGAGGCGAAAAGCAATCAGCTGTGTAGTGGGCAATGTGGGTGACTATAAAGAACCATAGACGGTCGAGATTCCTTCCTTACGGCGCCCAGCATAGCCCGAGTCGCTTGTAGACATTAAACCCCTTAAATATGTAAATTGGTTTGTAGGAAATGAAAGATGCCTTATCTGTTACACATCCCCGTGGATGCTTGAGCCACGCTGGAAGGGAAGTGTGATTGATTGAAAGAAGAGAAACAGGTGCCGCAGTAAAGGGCTCCGGAATAATTTCGACCACCTGGGACCATCCCTTATATCGCAGATCACACGGACGCATTTGAGATTCGCCGCGCTTGCGGCTGCAGTGGTCGGTTTCGAATCTGGGTGCTCTGAATCGCACCCACTGAGCCACCGCGGAGGGTCAAGCCCCGTAAACCAAGCCATAAATCATAATGTATTCAGCTAAGTACACAAAAATCAGCTATATGCACTGCCCCCAGTGACGTTTTCTACCACTCTGAGTGAGCTCTATATAGCTATATATGTTTCGCTGTGACGGATAATGTAAAGGCCATTCTGAGTGTGCCGCATAAAGAGAGTTTTCGGCTCAAAAACACTAATCGCGTGATTCAGGTGTCCACAGAAACAAATGTGACAGATACGGCACCTTTCCCTGCCTGTGAACCAATTATTATCATTTTATCATAGGCTAAGGTTTACTGCGTAAAAGAGCGCTTAGGATTGATTTCACTGACCTTGCATATATTTTTTTACTATCCTAATTTAGCAGACGGTGAAGTATCAACGTTCACATGTACGATTTTCTTTTATTTTGTATTTAAAATAAGTGGTTATCTAACTCAATACCTCAAAAACCCACAAGAACTGTGTGCTGTGCGATGTCAGTGCACGTTAAAGAACCCCAGCTGGTCGAAATTTCCAGAGTCCTCCACTACGGCGTCTCTCATAGCCTGAGTCGCTTTGGGACGTTAAACCCCACAAACCAAACCAACCAACAAATTGCCGCAATACGTCGCTACCATATGTGGCTACAAAAAAAAGATGAAATGTTAGCCCAATGAAAAACTGCAGCCTATCTTGTTTTTCACAAGAGCTACGCCTCCAATATGGAGCAGAGAAAATGCGGGACCATAAGTACAGATGGCAAAACGCTTCTCTAGAACGACCAAACTGAGTGATCCGGTCTACGTGTGCGACATCTATCGATAACCGCCTGGTTCGAGACGAATTACAAGTAAGCATATGCGGCCAAACAGTTAGCACAGGCAACCTATCCTACAAGAGGGGACCTTCGGGCCCTTTCGCGATCGATCTGGAGGTTCTACTCCACCGCACGGCGTTTGCACCGACAAAAAATACGTTATAGCTTAAACACTGTGAGAGAAAAACAGACAGGTAGGAATAACGAAATGCAGGTTGGTTGGTATACAGGCAAGTTAAGAATAAATGCAACATATAATAGCAGTCACGGGTAGGTGGGATGCGCAGCCACCACGCGATTCAAATGGTTTCGCCTTATTCATCTATCGATTTTTTCATTGCAAAAGAAGCGGCTGAGGCGGCGCGGCTTCGTCGGTTGTGAAATTTATCAATTTTCAGTGACTTTTCAAGACTTTAAATGGCGACTCAGCGCAAGCGCCCGAATGAAACTACGTTATGCATAAAGAAAAAAGGAAAGAAATGAAGTCAAAAGTAAAAGGGTGGCCTCCGTAATTTGGTATTTTGAAGCGCCTTTCTCTGAGGCTGGCGCGCTTCGTCGACTCCGCTAATTGCGCTGAAACCCAGAGTTGGTCGCTGGGGCCTTAGGGGAGTGCCCCCTTTTGGCCGTTAACTTAGTTTATGCTGATAGCACTGCCCGCATTTTCGGAGCTCACTCGCCTGGCAGCTTCGCCGCCTTCTGTCGTCGTCAGAGCGCTGTCTACGCTCTATGCTGAGAAACCAAAACACTCTAGTACCACTGGAGGCCCAAAGAGCTCTAGTGAAGAGGGCGCGAGACGGGGTCTGGAAGTGCGGCGTCTCCGACTATACATATTGTCCATATAGCGGGGTCTTCAAACTCCGTAACTCTCTTTTAAGCATTAAAAAGTTTTCACCACCACCAAAAGTTAGCACATGGGAGCAGGCTGCTGACTTGTTTCCTCGCTCTGTCTATCTCTTTAGCAGCTGCGGCAAGCTACGGTCATCTCGGCCAAAGCTCTGGCGACGAAAACAGGCAGCGAAGCCCCAGGGCACGAGCGAGCCTCCAAAAGATTATGTCCGTTCGGCCGTGCATGTATACTCACAGACCGTCACAAAACAGGCTGCTCTCGCTAGATCTCGCGTGCGTAGCCCTGAGCGATCCAGAGCTCGAAGTCTGGTCTGTCTAGAGAAATGCTTTTCCCTCTGTACATTGATTATGGTTGCCGTATTCTGGTGGTGCTTCGGCTTCCTTTGTGACTTATTGATCCTACTGACACTTGATGAGGGCACCAATAAAACATGAAGGTCAGAAAACAATATCAGAACAAAATGATCTCGGAGTAAAGCCTTTATGTCACACCTTCGTCGACGTCAAAGCGTTATATCATCACACATGCATGCCTTGATAAAGGCTGCCGTTAATAGCACAGTCGCGCATAATTATCCATGCTTGCAATATTCTCGTAACGGTGACTTGTATTCAGCGACGTTTCTTCACAAAGAAAGCTTCGTTTGTACGGGCACTCGCAGTTTCTAGAGCAAAAAGCTTTTATTAAGCTCGATGTTTATTTATGGCCACTGCATCGTCACGGTACTGCAGTTTGAAAAGTTGCTATTTCCATTTTCACATATACTTCCCTGCATCAAAAAACCGACGCAAGCCCACTTATCTTCTCGTTTATCTCATCATAGTAGAAGCATCCGTGCGGTTGATTGACAGAACTCCTAAAATATATTTTCACAGAAAAAGTCTAGCAACAATGAATGAGTCGGCAACGGAGCAACAATGCGGTTTCGAAACCCTACTGAAAATCCAAAGTTCTACGAGGCAATAACCTCATAAAATCTCATCTAATGTCATAGACTCTCACACGGTTCACATCATTATCATAAAATATCGTACATAATTTGTGATAATGTACAAGACGCTATGAGACCTTATTCAATTATATGCGACATGTATGTGATTTCTTATGTGAATTTAGTGAGATTGTGTGAGAAAATGCGATATTATTGCCTCCTACAATTTTTTCAGTAGGGAAGCGCCGATATTTTTTTTTTTTCACACTACTTCGTAATTCCCTCGCAGCGTGGCGTTAATTTTGCGAAAATCGCCACTCTCAGTAGTGACCACCACCTGTGGAGACATGCTCCATCTGTTGTTTCGACCATCACCATCGTCATCATCATCACAGACCGGTCAGGACACACAGATAGCCGCTGCTGCGAGGGCTGAGTTATCCCATCCGCACACAGATAAATATGCAGATATGTTACTGTTCCAGTGATAGAAATATGCAGATATGTTACTGTTCCAGTGATAGGTGTGACTTCACTGGCAGTGGTAAGAGTGTGAGCACCGGCTTGAGCATAGGCGAGATATGCTGTATTGATAAAGCATGATGTAAAGCCTCGAGAGGTAACGGAACAAACCGTGACCGCGCGCTGAACATTTGTTAACGGAACCGCCTGTTTGTAAACTTTCCCTTGCAAAGCTGCACTCCCGCAATCGCCAGATTTCTCCTGTTAACATCCAGTGACGTCACATTGCCATATTTGCGGGTATGTTAGCTCGAACTCCCAACAGGCCCTGCGATGAGAGTTTTATCGGTATAGCTTGGTTCGGTTTGGTTTACTGGGTTTGACGTCCCAAAACTAGGGAAAACGGCTTAGGCTATGAGAGACGCCGTAGTGGAGGACTTCGTAAATTTTGACCACCTGGGGTTCTTTAACGTAGGCTGATAACGCACCGCACACGGCTCCTAGCTTTTCGCCTCCATCGAAAAGCGGCCGCCGAGGCCGGAATTCGATCCCGAATCTTTGGCCAGAGCAGCCGAGTGCCCGAACCACAGCACGGCGGGTTTTCAACCCGTTCCCCTGAAAACCCGGCATTGGCGTTATGAGCGAAAAATCACGACTTGGCGCTGACAGGCGGTAGCTGGCGTGCTGACATGGCAGAGCACTGATTGTTGGATGGTATGGGCGACTTAAAGGGCCACTGTCCAGGGAAGGACCTTTTAGGCGAAGGAGCCCAGTGTTTCGATCTGGTACCGGAGATAGTCTGTGCAAAATGCTACAGTGACACGCGCGCCGCAAAGCAACGAAAATACGAATCAAAGCTCTCTCATGTTCTCCTTCGGGAAGCCAGCTTCCCCGTTTCCTGTGCTGGCCCGTCGATGATGATGATGATGATGATAACTATATTTTCCACCAGATAAGGAGGCCCCCAATTCCCGCCCCCGGCACGCAGGCCTAACGGACGGGAGCAGAGACCTCCGCGATCAGAAGCAGGCAAAGAGGTCTTGGCTCTTCGCGGCTTCTTCCGCCAGGCGGATGGCTTGTAGCTGTGGAGCAGGGACCTCGCTCCGCAGCAGGGCTTCCCAGGCTTCTCTACAATTTATATTTGTTTTAGCCCCTGGGGAGCTAGTACATTCCCAGATTATATGGTCGAGGGTCCCTCTCTCCCCACAGTGCTTGCATTTATCGTTTCTCCTATCTTCCATTTGGACATAATATGCCCAGACCGGGTTTACAAAGTTCCCAGCTTGCAGGCGCCGCCATGCGACTGCCTCCCTATTGTTTAGACTTTTATCCGGTGGTGGCACCAGTCCCCTGCTTAACCTGTAATTTTGAAGAACGACGTCCATTGGTCCGTCTCGCTGTCTGAGGGTGAAGGTGTCTACCGCTCGCTGCGCGCTTTTCCCTCGCCACGGGCCGACTGTATCCAGAGGCGCGCGCTGCCTCGCCCGTTTTCTTTTTTTTATTTTCGCGCAGGCGGAGTGCCACTCCCCACCTCCCGCCAAACGCGGAGGAGGAAGGGGAATTTGTCTTGCCAAGGCTAGACGACCGGGTAGGAGAGTGAAAAACCTTTGCGATAGAACGGAAGGAGAGAAACACGACAGAATCGGGTTTGACAAGACCACATTATATCAGGAAGTTGACGGGAGCTGCCAAATAGGATTGCTCCTTTCAGGTATAGGAAGGTAGAATAAGAATCAACCTTCCAGTGCTCTCGGATTCCAGACATGGCCCACTACTCATAGGCCACGCGTGTAGTACGTTTATATGTGTTGGTTAAAGCGGGGCATTATATGTCAGGTGGTGGCCTACGTTATCGCGTCATACCCTTAGAGGCGGCGCTTAAGTGTCTTTTTCTTCCAGATAGCATACGGACGGAAAATTTTGGAAGTAATTGAAAAGTTATACTTCCGTCTTTTTCTGGGCAAGGTTCGTTGCCGGGAACAGGTAATGGCATTTCACTCTCTAAAATAATAAGACAGGTGAATATTTCGACTGACCCCGTATTTAGATTAATTAGACTTACCATGCACGTAACGCACGGTAACCAGACATTACCATCTATATATACTCACTTAAGAACAGAATTCGGTTCTGCTGTATGAGTTATATGAATATATAAACATAAACTTTAAAGCAACAATAAATGAAGAAATACTTCCAATACTCGTTAATACTGGTCATGCGTCTGGAGTAAATAATAAATCATTTTTAGCGCAACGGGGGCACAACACAAGAAAGAGGACAACATGGAGGAAAGCTACGTTATTAAAGGGAAAAAAATGTTGCCGTCATTCGTGTTTTGGGAATCAATTGGTGACCGCACGGCAATATTGTATTCTATTCACATCGCTTACACATGTGCATTTCGCAAAAAAAGCAGGAACACGTCAGTATAGAAACAACCGGAGAGATTCTGTAGAAAGTAAATCTGTGAAAAAAAAATCAAGGCGTATATCACGACGAAGAAAATCCCATCGGCAACTTACGGAAACTCGGGGTCGCGGTGCTCCGCAAGACGTGCTCGAAACGCCAGCCGGGACACAGTGGGGACCAGCTGGTATTTCGAGAGTGGATGCTTGCTTCGGAAGCGACGACTTCAAGCGGCGGTTTGTTCGAATCGACGAATAAGAAAACGCAGAAACACTGCGCAGAGGCAGCAGAGTCACGTTTTAACCAACCAAAGAAGTTTGCATGAAAGTCACAATCACACGCACCGTGCAGAAGTTTCACCAGCAGACGACAACTGTTCTCGAGCAGACGACGCCGAAGACTGCGTCCGATGAGCCCAACAACGCAACACAACTGCACCGTGCAGACGATAACTGTTCACGAGCAGACGACGCCGAAGTATGCGTCCGATGAGCTTAACAACGCAACGCAATTGCGCGTCGGATACAGGCGGCTAAGAGTGTGTACCGCTACGAGCTGCTGCCTTTCTCTTTCACGCGAGCCGTTACGAGCAGACGACGCACAAGAGTAGTTGTAGGGGCGTCACGGGACGAACACGCGCTCGCAGATGGTGGCCTCGGAGAAGCAGACAACAACATAAGCAGACGACGTCGGCCAGCCACGCTGAATCAAAACAAGAGAAAAAAGAATGCCGCTGGAATTCTTTTCGTGTGTCTCTTTCCTTATCAGCTACACGGGACCACGGCCAAGGTTGGACGGTGCATGGAGCTAGCTTCCCTCCATTGTTAGCCTAGTTTCATGATTTATCACGCCACCGCCACATTATCTCCGGAGTGGTAAGTTAGAAAGGTATCTAACGTGTTGTCGGAGATTATAAGGCCAGACGGCCATTGCGTGTTTTGTTCTTGAGGCGATGATCTTGTGACAGAAAACCATAATGGAGACTGTATCAGGAGCTCCAAGCACGATAATTACATCTTTTTTTCAAAAACATTGCAATCAAGCCAGTCCTTATATGTTGACGTGTGATGTTTACGTCTGTGCGCCTTATGTTTCACTGTTATGATAACCGTTACATTTTAGCGTCATTTATCCTAACAGTGCGGCGCTTATATGATGACGTCCAAGTGACACCACGTCAGGCAGGAGACACAAAGCCAACAATATAAGCTTCCCTCCACTACCTCCCACCACCGGCCCCCATTCACTTGTAGTTCCCACTTAATAGTTGGCTGTCACAGTCGGCTCACCTTCAAAGGTTTGGACTGCTACTATCGCAGACGGCGAATTTTGCCATTTTGCACGTCTGCAAACGGCGACTTTGTTAACTCACCTAGCAAGCGTGACCAGAAGTAATCGTTTCTTCCTGTTTCTTGAGCTTATTCGTGTCTAGTTATGTCATGCACTTGTTTATTCTATCTCTTATTTTAAAACAGCCATAGAACACGGACAGATAGGAAGAGACAAACACACACTGTGCTGACCCGTTTGTCTCTTTCTATCTTTCCGTGTTCTAGCACTGTTATAAAATAATGTTGAACACACTCGCCCATCAAGCCACTCTGCTTTATTCTATCTCCTTTCATACATAAACTTTCAACGTCATAAAATATGCCAAATGTATAAATGCCCTTGAAAGCTTTTGCGTAATAAGGTGCCTAAAATTCGAGGGTGTCTGTACTGATGTTTTGAATCTGACATCGCTGGTAAATTTGCTGAAAGATCTTTATGAAAACCAAATTCGAAAACAAAATAACGTGTTCGCGCTTTTTTCATATGCATCCGTGAATAAAAGAAATACGGCGTGCCGCTATTTGGCGATGCCGAACAGTGTTATTACGAATGTTGGTGGCAGGATTAAACAAAATCGCCGAAATTAATAATTGGATTCGGTGTTTTGTATTGGGGATATGGTGGGGCTTTTTGTTTTGTTATTTTGTGTAGTTGAACCATCTTGTGGCATTACGTTGTATATCTCGCTATATTTATAGCAGCTTTTTGCTGAACCCTTCCGCCCGCATTCTTATCCGTTTACAGTAATAATCTGACATGTTTCGGTACGTATCTGAGCCGGCATAGGGCACAGATAAAACATTAAGCAAAACAGATATGACTGCATTCCTAAAGTTGTAGATTGCTGAAGAACATGTTAGTCATGAGAAAAATTTGTTAAATTTTGCCTCTATACCTAATCCACATGCCGTTGTTAAGCCCTTGAGTCAGAACATGTGTATTTTTGTATATATACCCCTACTTTACACCCTCTGGCCCCTGATGGAGCGTAAACATGCACTTAACTGCCTCTCCGATAATGCCCTGTCTTAGGGTCATCAATACATTTGGCACCTGCCAAAGCGTGACCTGCATCATTGTTACACCACCATATAAGTGTTGCACAGGCGTGTACACGGCTCAGTTTTAGGTGGTTACAGCGTCCCTGTATGAGTATTAAATCTGTGCGCCTCAGAAAGATCCGAACACGGAATTCAATCTCAGCCAAAATTGAAAACATTCCAAAATTGAAAACATTCCACCAGCACCGCCCCGCCGGGGTGGTGCAGTGGTAAGACGCCCGACTACTGTGCCGGAGTTCCCGGGATCGAATCCCGGCCTCGGCGGCTGCGTTTCGATGGAGGCGAAGCGAAGTGGCGTCCGTGTGCTGTGCGATGTCAGCGCACGTTAAAGATCCCCAGGTGGTCGAAATTACTCCGTAGCCCTCCACTACGGCTCCCCTTTCTCTCTATCCACTTTCACTCCCACCTTCATCCCCTCCCTTACGGCGCGGTTCAGGTGTCCACAGAGCAAGTGTGACAGATACTGCGCCTTTCCCTTCCTATGAACCAACCAACCAACCAACCACCAGCACCGTTCCCACTTCAGTTATTATTGATCGATTCGCTCTCGCCCTACCATCAGATCTGCAGTCCGTCCTGGTTAGCCTAGTTGCTAAAGCGACTTCGCCAGAAAGGTGTCGGCCCTCGGACCAGAATTAATTTTTCTTTAACTACAAATTTAATGAGAAAGCTGTCTAGCTTTCCTTCGTAGCCGTATGGCTGCGCTTAGCTGAATGTCAATGGTTAATTGCTCCCTTATTACAACTGAGTAGTTGGCTATGAAAACCGCGTAGTCGACGTTTGGAATTTTCAAAGATATAAGGCTTTCTTCAAACTTCCATTGACTGCGTATCACATTGTTCCACTATAAATGCCGAGCACCATGTGATAGGATTAGAGTACAATAAAACATAGTTTACTGAAAACGTCTCTAAGACCAGTACTACAATACAGCACGATTATGCGCAAGTCCTGCAGCGCAGAAAAAAGCGCAGAATCAAACTTCGGAACGTTTTACTGCCTATATAGGGCCAATTATATAAATTTGCATTGAAGGGCACCCTGTAAATATTTTCAGCGGATTTGCAAGCACGTGTAGATTAATTTTGAGTTGTAAGAAAAAAACAATCCGTAACGATAGAAAGAGGGTGTTATAAAATGGTCTAGTTGTTATTATAAAAAAAGGGGGGGGGGGGCTGAGCCCCAACTTACCTTTAGTCACTGCAGCATGCAAGTGAGATGTTCGAGTGCCCAATGTCTACAACGATTCAGTTTTGAGCGGCGGCATCGCAGCAGCCGCGAAGATATCACTTGAAACGAGCGTCGCAACACGCGATCATCCGACGGCGCGGCGCACTTCAGAGCTCGAGATAACTCGAACCTAAATATGGAAGGCATTGATGAAGGAGCTGCAGATGCCACTCCAACCATTTACCCTTAGCTTGCTATACTTACCGTGAGCAAGGACCGGAAAAGACGGGAAGGGCGCCAGTCTATCGAGTGACCAACGTTTTCTAATATCTTTTAAAAACATGTATCACAAAGGAAGGAAAAAAATGAGAAGGGTTCAGCGCTGCTGAGCCGAATGTGGAGCGAAAACATTAGCTGCTGATGACCGAGCGTTGTTGTTGTTAGCCTCTTGGAAAATGGCACGTACCCATCATGGGGGATTGGCCAAAGTGTGGTGTTGTCCATAAACTCAATCACAAGCACAAGCTTGTTTAAAAACGAGATTGTAAAGAATTATAAGATGCAGCTATTAGAATTGTGAACATAAGAAAAACAACAATAATAATAATTTTGCTGAAAAAAAACCTGAAAGAATTTCAAAAATGCAGGTGACATATGGCTCGGCAATGATTGGTTACAGGTTTTCTGAAAGGAAATTGCAACAGCACACTAAATGGTTCCGAGACGAGCACTGATATCTCTTTCACGTGCTTATTTAGGCAGTAGCATAATGATGTAGCACGGTTTAAAAAATTAATTTTCATGCATATATTCCGCAGTAATATCTCATCGATCGTCTATAATTTATTCACTTGCTGATTCACGCTATGTGCCGTGATATCCGAAGTTTAATCCGTACTACAGTCCGCAGTATTCAGCTCTGCCTAAGAAAAAAAATGTTCTTCGCATGTGTAATTAAGGTTCCGCAACGGCTACCACGCCTGCAGGAAAAGTACAATATTTCAATAATATTAAGAAAGGCAACAGGGTGGACAGCGTTTCTTGATTCAGAAACATCGCGGTAGTGCTTCTACGCACACCAATCTCGCTATCTTGTCTCCTGTAAGGAAGAACATTCAGATATATTATGTCGTGCACTATTTTTACTTCAACCACAACCAGCTCGAACAATAGAGGTCCAAATTATGATGTCGATAGACACCACTAACCAGACGTAAAACTATATCTGCTGTGCGATGGTGACAGTGAAAGTCTAACCGAAAAAAAAATGGTAAGGAGGACTACTTTAGATGTTCCGAATTACGGCACCTCTCATTAAAGACAAGATTTTTCTATACAGTTTTTGGTGGACCAACGAATGCATTTCAACTTTTAAACGCTCACAGTACGCTGGATGCGTTTTTCGTTATTCCTCTTGGACCAGCCGGTCCCCGCGCAGTCCCTAACATTGGGACGCCAGTTGTTCACTGGTGCGCTTATATTAATTTTTGCACATAAAAAAAGTAAAATTACACAGAATAGTAAAAAATACATCTATTTTGTCAGAAATCGTCGTTAAGCCGAGATCTATTATTTATCTGCCAAGTGTTAAACATCAACTTATTCATCAGTTGTTGAGGCGCAGACCTAGCATCGGGTTCCTTAGTGAGTTCACTTATTATAAAGACCAATACGCACTCTTTTATTGCGCCGCTGTTCCGGCAAATAACCCAACGTGTACGAGCTGCGAGGCGCTATTTTTACCTACGTGCGGATATTAAGCCCCTCCATTTTCCTTGTTGTCGCCTGCCGGATTAATCTCCGCAGCAGTGGCAGATTGCAAAGTGAGGAGACCTTAGAAGAAATGGTCCCCTGGAGCACCATTGTTGCATAGCAGGAAATGACAGGGTATTTACTGTACCGAAACACCGCATTTGGTTACAGAGTAAACTGAAATGAAAATTGGAGATGGGGGAGGGGGAGGGGAGGGGGAAGGAAATGATCGTGGAGTAGCGAGCTAAGAAAGATAGCTTTATTGCCAGCGAATACAGTCAAACCTCCATGCAACGAAACCCGTTTTAACGAAAGGCTTGATTTAAAGAAGATATTCTGATCTCCTTTCACACGCCCATATGGTCCAATGCTTTGAGTAACTCGAAATAACGAAACCCACTTCCCTATTTGTCCCGATTTAACGAACTTTTTGTCGAAAAATGAAGGCCAAAAATTATATTTGTAGTCTATTTTGTTCACAAAGCTCACAACTCTATTGACTGCGAGCCGAAGGTAACATCGTGGAGAAACTTCGTCCCGCTTTTGTCAAACTGCGCGACGCAAATAGGGATTTATTGATCTGAATTCAGGAAATTTTGCGAACGGTAAAAAGCCAGAGCGTCGACCCGGTGTCGGCATGCGGCACCGATGCCGACACCGGGTCAAGTTTTGGATGCCTCGATCTGTTGCGACAGTCTGCCGGAGGAAGACACGAAATAAGCGTTACGTTCTTGCTTACAAACTGCAAGCAAAGATCTGCGACTTCTTTGCTAGGAAAGAAGTTTGTAGCCCCTTGCACCATTTTTGCCGACATACAATTTTCGTTGCTTCTTTTCCGACGCGCTATAGCTATCAGTGCCAGTTGTCTACGTAGGCCTCAATTTAAATGCAGCAACATAGCATAGTGAACAGTTGCTGCTATTGCATTTCGGAAGACATAATAGCACAACTTCCCTGCTTCATCGTAAAGTAGCCCTGTTGCGTCCTTTCAAAACGCAATTTCATTTTCATCAAATTTACGCTTCGCAATTATGATGCCGTGATACTTCATCGGCGCCGCTAAACCCTATAATAGTCGATTTTATGGAATTAAATAATCGAGGAATATCTCCCTCAATTTAATGAAGTTCCCGATTTGACGAAATAATACGCGGGTTCTCTCCATTTCATTATATCGAGTTTTAACTGTACATTATATTAAGAACGTCCAGATTTATACCTTTAGTAATGAAAATTTATGATTCCAGAGAAGTAGTGAAATAATGGTGAAGTGCGTTCATCATCGTTCGAGGTTTGTTATTAGGCCCAAACCGTCTCGCTGTACTGTGAACGGCCAGTGCAATGTTCCGCTCCTTGGTGTTATTGATGCCGTGGTATTGTGTGGGTTGATGATGGGTTACGATCATTCATCAGCCATGTGCAGATGTCATCCGCTAAGCTGTAATGCGACCCACCTATACCTTTCTGGTTAACCCACACCTCTAATAATTTAGATAATGATCGATTGCCAAAGCAAAAATCCAGGTTGAAAAAGCGCTCGCAGTCCGGACCATCTTTATGGATGCCTAAGATGGCCTCAGATCCGAAACTTTCCCGAACATCAAGGAACATAGAGCCGAAATACCTTTACATCGCTACAATCGGCCGCACGAAAGGAGCCGGTGGTGATGACAAACATTTATTTATTCTTTTGAACAAGTAGGTGTTTGGATCGAGAACCTGTAAGCGCAGGTCCTCACAAATCTAGGTGGAGCTCCTATTCCGGAGCCCAAATGGCGTCTAACGCTGCTCGCGCCCTGGCGATCAAGGTCCGCTGTGGTGGCTCACCACAGGCTGCAGCCCCCATCAAAGTCTGTATTGAAATGTTTCAAGACTGCCGGGCACAGCATTGTGTTTGTAACAATGTTTGAGTAGGAGCCTTTCGTGCGCTCTTCAGAGACCTTTACAGTGCTCCGGAAAGCGGCGGTGGCTGTTTTTATAATATGTAATAATTTATTTTAATGTGATAAGATATTGGGTGGGCTCGGAGTAGACTTCCCGAGCAAGTTTGAGTTCCCGGGGAGAGAGCACGCGGGCCGCCTGATCGGCTAACTCATTGCCCAGGAGCCCTTGAAGGCAAGGAGCCTAGATGAGATTACAGTTTGGACGGTCGCTAGACCGACAGCAATGTTGTAGGATGCGCTTGGCAAGAGGAGGTAATCCAACCCAGCTCATAATTCCGACCGCCAAACGCATCAAGACGACGGCTGTTGCGTTTGGCGGTCGGAAAAAGAAGGAGAGACAGACGCACGGCAGCAACAGCCATCTTCCACCACCTAAGCGGTGGCGGGTGCAATGACGGCCTACATCAGATAAAAATTTGGTGGCAGACTAGCCCCCGCCGCAAGCGGCGTTGACCTACCAGTCCCAGCCCCGTAGGGCCAGGAACAGCCACCCTTCACAACCTCTCTCTCCCCATCGTGTAAAGAGAATTTATTGGGTACATACATACAAAAACGCACATTACTCACCTACCAAAGCAATGTACAAAACTCTCTATGGTACATATACATAATAAACTGAAAAAATTGAGAGCACTGTGGAATCTACACTGCAGAAATGCGAAAGCTAGAGTTTTGGTGCTGCATACGGTGCATTACGTTGGCTCTCATCATTATTATCAACTAAATGCACCACCATTATCCATGCTACTGTCATACAGCTGTATAACGTCACAACACCTGTGGCGCTCCTGGCGGAAAGAGCGGGAGTTAGGCCGCCGTTCATGCGCACCGCCGTCTCTTACGGACGGCACGAGTTGGTCGCCCAGCTTTGAGGCGTGACGTCATGACACCTGTGGCGCTCCTGGCGGAGAGAGCGGGAGTTAGACCGCCGCTCATGCGCACCGCCGTCTCTCACGGACGGCGCGAGTTGGTCGCCCAGATTGATTGATTGAACGATTAAAACTTTACTTTCCACCGATTTAGGAGGCCCCCTACTCTCCGCTCCTGGTACGCAGGCCTGAGGAACGGGGGCTGGAACCTCCGCGACTAAGGACTGGCGAATATACATTCGTTATTCGCGGCCTCAGCCGCCAGGCGGACGGCTTTTTGCTGATCAGCGGGGACGTCGCTTCGCAGCAGGGTTACCCAGGCTTCTTTACTTTTAATGTTGTCCCTAGCGCCCGGAGACTTAGCGCATTCCCAAAGTATATGGTCGAGGGTCCCTCTCGCGTCGCAGGCTTTACATTTATCATTTTTTTTTCATCTATCTGGGTGTGAAACAACCAGACAGGGTTTGGCAAATTTCCGGCTTGTAATCGCCGCCAGGCTATGGCCTCTTTATTATTTAAGCTAGGATCCGGTGGCGGCATCAGACGTCTTCCTAATCTATAATTTTCGATTATTTCTTTATAGGTTTTCAAACGTTCGTCCATCGCCTGACAGTCGGGCGGCTCCGCGTTTGCCCGGAAGTAAAGATCTCGGGCTAAATCATGGGCCGCCTCGTTGCCGGGGACGGACGTGTGTGCTGGGACCCAAATTATGATTTTGCGATCGATTTTAGCTGCAGCTGTTAGAATTCAGGCGGCTTCTTGCGAGACCCTGCCTTTTCCGGTATTCCAGAGAGCAGTTTTACTGTCGCTAAAGATCAATCTAGCCTTCGTTTCGACGCAAGCGAGCGCTATTGCGACCTCTTCAGCCGTGTCTATATTTCTGCTTCGGATGGTGGCGGAGACGACTGGTGCGCCGCTACCATTGACTACCGCGGCGACTGCCGCCCCAGATCGGCCGCTTGCAGCGTCTACGTAGGCAACTTCTTTTACTCTGAATTCTTTTGCTTTTTTAACCAGTGCTACTCTCTTGTCCCGTCTCTCCTTGTGGTATTCTGGGTGCATGTTGCGGGGGAGAGGACGGACAATGATGTTCTCGCGACATTGTGGTGGTAGGGCCACCTTGTCGGCTGTGCCCCTATTTTTCGACCCGCCCATTCTAAGATGGTTCTAAGGTCATGCGAAAGGAAATTTCATGTGCACCGCCATCGCACCGCAAAGGCTTGAAAGTGAAAGTAGTATTGATTTCGCAATAAAGCTTCATTCCACAGAGAGGGGAAAATAATAGAAGGGGGGGGGGGGAGGGGGTTCTAATAAAGGACGACAGGCATCTCAAGTCTGCTCCCCCGTACAACATAGAAGCGCGTCTGTCAGCGCCACATAAAGAGAATTTACTGGATACATACATACATACATACATACATACATACATACATACATACATACATACATACATACATACATACATACATACATACATACATACATACATACATACATACATACATACATACATACATACATACATGCATACATGCATACATACATACATACATACATACATACATACATACATACATACATACATACATACATACATACATACATACATACATACATACATACATACATACATACATACAAAAACACACATTACTCAACAAAGCACTATACAAAAGACTATAGGTTACATATGCATAATAAACTAAATATAACATGATTCCCCTGAGAAGGGAAAAAAGTATAAACTAGGAGGGTTCTAATAAAGAACGACAGGCATCTCAAGTCTGCTGCCTCGTACAACATAGAAGCGCGTGTGCCAGCGCCGCAGAAACCGCATCACCCGTCTGTTTCTAACTGTCCAGACAGATACTTCCAGACGACGAGGCGCAGCCTCTGCAAGGCTGGGTACGTTGCTCGGGCGGGAGTTCGGCGCGCCTCAGCGAGGCAACTGCGACGCCACAACACAAACAGAACCACACTGAACACAAGGTGTTCAAAAGGGGTGCGCCGGCGCCTGACGCCGGGGTTCATGCGGACGTTAAACATCCTATACGCGAGCCGCCACGTTGTTCTCGCAACTACACATTCGAAAAAAAAAAAACATGCGCGAGGCTCTCGGGAGCACCGCAGTTGGCACACTGGTCATTGGGTACAACACCCCATCTGGCAAGGCGCTATCTCGTGGGGAGGACGCCCCAGCGCCTAAGCCAGTCAAAATCTCATTTCACAGCCGACAAGAACGCCCATGGAAGAACTGACCTTACAGTTACAAGCCTGTCGGTGCGAACAACTATGAAACTCTCCCTTGCATAAGACGCGATTCAGAGACTCAGGTGCTCAATTCATCGCTGCAAAAACATTTCCCTCGCTTCTTAACAACAGCGGCTTTTATGTGGGCGATATGTTATGTTGTGCCAGCTGCGCGAGCATGTAAAGCAAGTTCCATAAAAACACAGTGCATTTTCCAAAAATATGGAATTGGTGTATGCCTTAAGGCAAATTTACGAAATAAAAATGGAGCAGGCACTTTGGATCACCAAAGTGGATTGTTTAGTTATCCAAAATGCCCCCTCCCTTTCTTTTTAATCTTTTGCTCGATCTTTACTGAACTGTGGATGACTGCTTACTGACTCTTTAGCGCCTATTAAATGATTTGACAGTCTGTCAAAAGTTTATAACGTTTAGTCATGTATGTGGCACGCTCTGTGGACGGATCAAGGCACGCGCGGACGCACAATCATGAGCCCTAAAGGCTTTCGTCTTGACGTCCCATGTCGCGCGTTCGCTGCAGTGCTCATTTAAGTGTGGGCTTGGACGTATGCCGTCTCTCCTACCGCGCAGTGTTCTCATAGCGTGACATTCCGACACAGACCGGAAGCGCGGCTTTCGAAATCACCTGCGCGAGAGTTGTGCGCGAGAGGTCAACGCCTCCTATTAGGAATGCGTTGAATCAGTGCGCGAAACTCCACGAGATGCGTCCTTCTGTAGCGTTCCTGTCATCTGCAATCCTACAATTGAACGCGCGCCAAGGAACACCACGCCATGATGGTGAAGACAGTAAACAGACAGCTGATACCACAGAAATGATGCTATAACTTCTAAACACAGTTGTCAAAGGCGAAACGGAGACGTATCCGTGTGCTGTGCGATATCAGTGCAGGTTAAAGATGAGGTGCTAGAAATTTCTACGCAGCCCTCCACTAGGGCACCCACTTTCTCTTTACACTTTCACTCCCGCCTTCTTTTCTTCCCTTACGGCGTGGTCAGATGTACACGGAAATATTAAGGCGGAAGCCTTTAATGGCTCATGCTGTCGTTGTTGGTGTGGCTGTAGGAAGAAGGAAAAGAAAATGAACGGCCCATGCTACTGGCTCTGTAGCTGAGCCACCTGATTGATCGATTTATAGGAAGGGAAAGGCGCGGTAACTGTCCCGCTTGTTTTCTGTGGACACCTCAACCGCGCCGGAAGGGAAGGGAGGAAGGTGGGAGTGAAAGTGGAAAGAGAGAAAGAGGAGTTGTTGTGGAGGGCTGCGGAGGGCTGCGGAGTAATTTCGACCACCTGGGGATCTTTAACGTGCGCTCACAGCACACGGACACATCTTCGTTTAGCCTCCATCGAAACGCAGCCGCCGAGGTCGGGTTCGAACCCGGGTACTCCGGCACAGTAGTCGGGCGTCTTACCACTGCACCACCCCAGCGGTGCAGCTCCGCTGGCTCGTGCGGACAGGAGAGAAAAAGAAAGGAAAAAAGAGAGAGAGAAAGACGCGCGCCTCAACAGCCGTCGTCCACCACCTAAGTGGTGGCGGGCGCAATGACGGCCTACAACAGATAAAAATCAGTGGCGAATGGCAGGTCAACACCGCAAGCGGCGTTGACCCGCCATCCCAGCCCCGCAGGGCCGGGAACAGCCACCCTTTACCATCTCTTGCAAGCGCTGGTCCAGCGAGCTCGTGTGGCGGCCCAGACCAATGGAGTCCCGGAATAAGGGACTCCACCTAGTGGTGGCTCTCCCGGTCCACTAGGGGTGGCTCTCCAAGCAACCTCTCCTTTTGCAATAAATGCTTTCCACCACCACCACCACACCGCGGCTCATCTGTCCTGGACAAAATGCGTCCCGTTTTTGCGGCGGCTTTGATTGGTCGAAACGGGATGACGTCACAGAGGTATCGACCAATCACACAGTACCACCACAGTATGCGCGAATGCGTGCCATATATGGCCATATGCCAATCAATGACTAATTGCTAAATATTAAATAGTCAATAATTTGCTAATGAAATAATGTAATGAATAATTAAAGACTATTTGGTTAATGAAGTAGTTAAGTATTTGGCAAACTACCTACTTAATGACTGATTATCTATTTATTTATTGATTAGTTAATTATTTAAATTCTAATAAGTGGCATTTGCGTAACAGAATGCGGTACTCAAGCTTCCGCCTTTCACTACTTAAGTCGATTAAGTTAAATAAATTGGTTCACAGGAAGGGAAAGGCGCAGTAACTGTCACACTTGCTCTGTGGACACCCGAACCGCGCCGTAAGGGAAGGGAGGAAGGTGGGAATGAAAGTGGAAAGAGAGAAAGAGGAGCCGTAGTGGAGGGCTACGGAGTAATTTCGACCACCTGGGGATCTTTAACGTGCGCTGACATCGCACAGCACACGACGCCTCTTCGTTTCGCCTCCATCGAAACGCAGCCGCCGAGGTCGGGTTCGAACCCGGGAACTCCGGCACAGTAGTCGGGCGTCTTACCACTCGATTAAGTCCCTCGTAATTTTTTTCACAGATACTGCGCCTCTGCTTTCCTGTGACGAAAGTATTAATGCGTAAGCAATGTACGGCTATGCAGGCGGGTTTCGCGAGGGCGTGACCTTGTCGACTCTGTAAAAGAGGAACTAGTGGGTATGCCGAAAAAAGGTTTTGGTTTGGTTTGTTGTGTTTAACGTCCCAAAGCAACTCAGGCTATGAGAGACGCCGTAGTGGAGGACTCCGGAAATTTCGACCACCTGGGGTTCTTTAACGTGCACTGACATCGCACAGCACACGGGCGAATGGTACCATCGAATAGAGCATCGAGGAAAGGTGTGCAAGTGACAAACGGGTTGATGTGGATTGATTAGTTAAATAGATACAAAAATTAGGTCAATCAGGCGTCTAAATAACCAGAAGTAATGTCGACATCCATAGGAGTCACGTAGTACATCACTCCCGGTGACGTAGGCCTAACTTCCGGTGGCGGGAAATTGGAAATGTTTGATTGTGAACGAGCGAGAAGTCTTTTTAAATAAGCTCCTCGCCCATGCGGCTTACACGCCACGTATTATGGCCCGCTGGCGTTAGTATACGGAGAAAATGATTACGTGTCCCCACTGTACGAACTCGCGGCGGCATATCAAATAGTTAATCAGTCATTAATTAGGTAAGTTGCCAATTACTTAACTACTTCATTAACCAAGTAGTTAATTATTCACGCGGGCCGCCTGATCAGCTAACTAATTGCCCAGGAGCCCCTGATGGCAGAGAGCCTAGATGAGATTACAGTCTGGAGGGTCGCTAGACCGACAGCAATTTTGTAGGATTCGCTTGGCAAGAGGAGGTAATCCAACCCAGCTCATAATTCCGACCGCCAAACGCATCAAGACGACGGTTGTTGCGTTTGGCGGTCGGAATTTGCGGTCGGAAAAAGGAAAGAAAGACGCGAGGTCGCAACAGCCATCGTCCACCACCTAAGTGGTGGCGGGTGCAATGACGGCCTACAACAGATAAAGATTTAATGGCAGGCTAGCCCCCGCCGCAAGCGGCGTTGACCTACCAGTCCCAGCACTACAGTGAACCAGAAGTACTGGGCACCCAGCACCGTGGGGCCAGGAACAGCCACCCTTCGCCACCTCTCTCTCCCCATCGTGTAACGAGAATTTATTGGGTACATACATACTTACAAAAACGCACATTACTCACAGACTAAATCACTATACAAAACTCTCTATGGTACATATACAAAATAAACTGGAAAAACTTGATTCCCCGGAGTGGAAAACAATAGAAGGGGGGGGGGGGGGATCTAATGAAGGACGACAGGCATCTCAAGTCTCCTCCCCTGTACAACATAGAAGCGCATGTGCTAGCGCCGCAGAAATCACCCCTTTATACCCACTGCAGGGCGAAGGCCTCTCCCATATTTCTCCACTTAACCCGGTATGGAGCTTATCATAGGAGGTTGTGGCCAATTACTGCACCAGGGTGGCCAACTCCTGTTCTGGTGAGGGAGTGCGTTGCCGGAGGTGTTCACCGACATCAGGTCGCACCCCAAACCTGTTTATGTAATTCCATCGGACACGCGGATTTCTTTTTTTTTCATCCGGTGGAGAATTGCGCGCCACCGGGATTTGAACCCCGGTCCTCTTGCATGCGAGGCGGATGTTTTACCGCTACGCCACCGCTGCACCTCCCCCTAGGAATATTGACATTACAATTAGGAACCTGTCGGTGCGAACAACTATGGAACTCTCCTTTGCATAAGACACGATTCAGAGACTCAGGTCCTCAATTCATTCCTGCAAAAACATTTCCCTCGCTTCTTAACAGCAGCGGCTTTTATGTAGGCAATATGTTACGTTGCGCCAGCTGCGCGAACATGTAAAGCAAGTTCCAAAAAAACACAGTGCATTTTCCAGAAATGTGGAAATGGTGTATGCCTTAAGGCAAATTTGCGAAATAAAATAAATTGGAGCAGGCATTTTGGATCACCAAAGTGGATTGTTTAGTTATCCAAAATGCCCCCTCCCTTTTTTTATTTCTTTTGCGGTGGTTGTTGAATCTTTTGCTCGATCTTTACTGAACTGTGGATGACTGCTTACTGACTCTTTAGCGCCTATTAAATGATTTGACAGTCTGTCAAAAGTTTATAACGTTTAGTCATGTATGTGGCACTTTCTGTGGACGGATCAAGGCACGCACGGACGCGCAATCATGAGCCCTAAAGGCTTTTGTCTTGACGTCCCATGTCGCGCGTTCGCTGCAGTGCTCATTTAAGTGTGGGCTTGGACGTATGCCGTCTCTCCTACCGCGCAGTGTTCTCATAGCGTGACCTTCCGACACAGACCGGAAGCGCCTGAATTCTACGCGCACGACGTTTGTCGGTATTAAGGCGAAATCCCTTCTAGGCTTTCGAAATCACCTGCGCGAGAGTTGTGCGCGAGAGGTCAACGCCTCCTATTAGGAATGCGTTGAATCTGTGCGCGAAACTCCACGAGATGCGTCCTTCTGTAGCGTTCCTGCCATCTGCAATCCTACAATTGAACGCGCGCCAAGGAACGCCACGCCACAGAAATGGTGAAGAGAGTAAACAGAAGCTGATACGACAGAAATGATGCTATAACTTCTAAACACATTTGTCAAAGGCGAAACGGAGACGTATCCGTGTGCTGTGCGATATCAGTGCAGGTTAAAGATGACGAGGATACTAGAAATTACTACGCAGCCTTCCACTATGGCACCCCCTCTCTCTTTCCACTTTCACTCCCGCCTTTCTTAACCTACGGCGTGGTCAAGGTGTCCGCGGAAATATTAAGGTGGAAGCCTTAAATGGCTCATGCTGTCTTTGTTGTGGCTGTAGGAAGAAGGAAAATAAAATGCATTGCCTGCTACTGGCTCTGTAGCTGAGCCACCTGATTGATCGATTTATAGGAAGGGAAAGGCGCGGTAACTGCCCCGCTTGTTTTCTGTGGACACCTCAACCGCGCCGGAAGGGAAGGGAGGAAGGTGGGAGTGAAAGTGGAAAGAGAGAAAGAGGAGTTGTTGTGGAGGGCTGCGGAGTAATTTCGACCACCTGGGGATCTTTAACGTGCGCTCACAGCACACGGACACATCTTCGTTCAGCCTCCATCGAAACGCAGCCGCCGAGATCGGGTTCGAACCCGGGTACTCCGGCACAGTAGTCGGGCGTGGGAGTGAAAGTGGAAAGAGAGAAAGAGGAGTTGTAGTGGAGGGCTGCCGAGTAATTTCGACCACCTGGGGATCTTTAACGTGCGCTCACAGCACACGGACACATCGTTCAGCCTCCATCGAAACGCAGCCGCCGAGGTCGGGTTCGAGCCCGGGTGCTCCGGCACAGTAGTCGGGCGTCTTACCACTGCACTACCCCGGCGGGGCAGCTGAGCCACCTGATTGATTGATTTATAGGAAGGGAAAGGCGCGGTAACTGTCTCACATGTTTCTTTTTGTGGACACCTCAACCGCGCAGTAAGAGAAGGGACGCCGGTGGGAGAGAAGGTGGAAAGAGAAAGAGGAGTCATAGTGGAGGGCTACAGAGTAATTTCGACCACCTGGGGATCTTTAACGTGCGCTGACATCGCACAGCACACGGACGCCTCTTCGTTTCGCCTCCATCGTAACGCAGCCGCCGAGGTCGGGTTCGAGCCCGGGTATTCCGCCACAGTAGTCGGGCGTCTTACCACTGCACCACCTCGGCGGTGCAGCTCCGCTGGCTCGTGCCGACAAAAGAGAAAAATAAAGGAAAAAAGAGAGAGAAAGACGCGCGCCGCAACAGCCGTCGTCCACCACCTAAGTGGTGGCGGGTGCAATGACGGCCTACAACAGATAAAAATCAGTGGCGAATGGCACGTCAACACCGCTAGCGGCGTTGACCTGCCATCCCAGCCCCGTAGGGCCGGGAACAGCCACCCTTCACCATCTCTTGCAAGCGCTGGTCCAGCGAGCTCGTGTGGCGGCCCAGACCAATGGAGTCCCGGAATAGTAGTAGTAGTAGTAAAAACATTTATTTTAACAGAGGAGTTCGGGGCGCGCAGGCCCCTGGACCCCCGCACGGCCCCACTACACTAATTTTCATGCTCCTACGCTTCATGACGTCGGCAGCTCCGTCTGTGGCGGTCTTTTGCCGGACCGGGTCCTCAGAGCGTAGCAGGGTCTCCCATTCCTCCCAGGTAGTGAAGTGGTCCAGACCGCGCGGGGGAGGATCCGCCGGGCATTGGAATAGAATGTGGGCGAGGGTGGCAGTGGGGTGGTTTCGGCGCCGCCTCCAGACGCGAACCCTCCCATCCCCTTACATTAGGTCCCGTTACCACCCCACTCTTACCGTCCCGGAATAAGGGACTCCACCTAGTATATTAAGGGTCGAGCGGCCCACTAGGGGTGGCTCTCCAAGCAACCTCTCCTTTTGCAATAAATGCTTTCCACCACCACCACCACACCGCGGCACATCTGTCCTGAACAAAATGCGTCCAGTTTTTTGCGGCGGCTTTGATTGGCCGAAACGGGATGACGTCACAGAAGTATCGACCAATCACAGAGTACCACCACAGTATGTGCGAATGCGTGCCTTATATGGCCATATGCCAATCAATGACTAATTGCTAATTATAAATAGTCAATTATTTGCTAAAGAAATAATGTATTAATAATTAATGACTACTTGGTTAATGAAGTAGTTAAGTAATTGGCAAATTACCTACTTAATGACTGATTAACTATTTATTTATTGATTAGTTAATTATTGAAATTCTAATAAGTGGCATTTGCGTAACAGAATGCGGTACTCAAGCTTCCGCCTTTCACTACTTTAGTCGATTAACTCCCTCGTAATTCTTTTCACAGATACTGCGCCCCTGCTTTCCTGTGACGAAAGTATTAATGCGTAAGCAATGTACGGCTATGCAGGCGGGTTTCGCGAGGGTGTGACCTTGTCGACTCTGTAAAAGAGGAACTAGTGGGTATGCCGAAAAAAGGAATGGTACCATCGAATAGAGCATCGAGGAAAGGTGTGCAAGTGACAAACGGGTTGATGTGGATTGATTAGTTAAATAGATACAAAAATTAGGTCAATCAGGTGTCTAAATAACCAGAAGGAGTAATGTCAACATCCATAAGAGTCACGTAGTAATACCATAGTAATACACTCCCGGTGACGTAGGCCCAACTTCCGGTGGCGGGAAATTGGAAATGTTTGAAGTCTTTTTGACTAAGCTCATCGCTCATGCGGCTTACACGCCACGTATTATGGCCCGCTGGCGTCAGTATACGGAGAAAATGATTACGTGCCCCCACTGTACGAACTCGCGGCGGCATATCAAATAGTTAATCAGACATTAAGTAGGTAAGTTGCCAATTACTTAACTACTTCATTAACCAAGTAGTCACTAATTATTCACGCGGGCCGCCTGATCGGCTAACTCATTGCCCAGGAGCCCCTGATGGCGAGAGCCTAGATGAGATTACAGTCCGGACTGTCGCTAGACCGACAGCAATTTTGTAGGATTCGCTTGGCAAGAGGAGGTAATCCAACCCAGCTCATAATTCCGACCGCCAAACGCATCAAGACGACGGCTGTTGCGTTTGGCGGTCGGAATTTGCGGTCGGAAAAAGAAGGAAAGAAAGACGCGAGGTCGCAACAGCCATCGTCCACCACCTAAGCGGTGGCGGGTGCAATGACGGCCTACAACAGATAAAGATTTAATGGCAGGCTAGCCCCCGCCGCAAGCGGCGTTGACCTACTAGTCCCAGCACCGTGGGGACAGGGCAGCCACCCTTCGCCACCTCTCTCTCCCCATCGTGTAACGAAAATTTATTGAGTACATACATACATAAAAAAACACATTACTCACAGACTAAATCACTATACAAAATTCTCTATGGTACATATATATAATAAACTGAAAAATTTGATTCCCCAGAGAGTGGAAAACAATAGAAGGGGGAGGGGGGGTTCTAATGAAGGACGACAGGCATCTCAAGCCTCCTCCCTTGTAAAACATACAAGCGCGTGTGCCAGCGCCGCAGAAATCACCCCTAGGAATATTGACGTTACATATAGGAACCTGTCGGTGCGAACAACTATGGAACTCCCCTTTGCATAAGACGCGATGCAGAGACTCAGGTCCTCAATTTATCGCTGCAAAAACATTTCCCTCGCTTCTTAACAGCAGCGGCTTTTATGTAGGCGATATGTTACGTTGCGCCAGCTGCGCGAACCTGTAAAGCAAGTTCCATAAAAACACAGTGCATTTTCCAAAAATGTGGAAATGGTGTATGCCTTAAGGCAAGTTTGCGAAATAAAAAAAAAATTGGTGATCCAAAATGCCCCCTACATATTTTTTTTTTTTTTTGCGGTGGTTGTTAAATCTTTTGCTCGTTCTTTACTGAACTGTGGATGACTGCTTACTGAGTTTTTAGCGCCTACTAAAGGATTTGACAGTCTGTCAAAAGTTTATAACGTTTAGTCATGTATGTGGTACATTCTGTGAACAGATCAACGCACGCATGGACGCACAATCATGAGCCCTGAAGGCTTTCGTCTTGACGTCCCATGGCGCGCGTTCGCTGCAGTGCTCATTTAAGTGGGGGCTTGGACGTACGCCGTCTCTCCTACAGCGCGGTGTTCTCATACAGTGACATTCCGACACAAACCGAAAGCGCCTGAATTCTACGCGTACGACCTTTGTGGGTATTAAGGCGAAAGCCTTTCTACGCTTTCCAAATCACCTGCGCGAGAGTTGTGCGCGAGATGTCAACGCCTCCTATTAGGAATGCGTTGAATCTGTGCGCGAAACTCCGCGAGATGCGTCCTTCTGTAGCGTTCCTGCTATCTGCAAGCCTACAATTGAACGCGCGCCAAGGACCGCCACGCAACAGGAGTAATGGTATAACCTCTAAACTCACCATTTGTCTTCATGCAGAACTCCTCGCGATTTGGGGAGCCTTGTCAGGAGTGCCTTGCACCGGAACTGGTTCAATACTTATTCTTACTGATTCCTATGAAGCTTGCAAGGAAATCGCTACTCCGGGTTCACAAGATGCAACAGCTACGGCCATACAGCGCCTCCTTAAACGCCACCAACTCGCGACCAGAACTGTCGCTATTCAGTGGACCCCAGTTCATTCGGACGAATCAGGGGGCAATGCGGCGGCACACGCCGCGGCTGCCTTGGCAGGTGGGATGTCCACATTTACTTCCCCACCCCCCTTGCTTCATCCTTATTCGACCTTGGGCGGGCAACTCACCCCTTCTCTTGCCCTTATGCACTATACTCAGACCAGTTTTCGTAGCCTCAGTCAGCATCGCATGCAGGTGGCCACACCAGATCCACCTTTTACGAGAAAAACCCATCTCACCCGAAGTAAAGAAGTCTTTTTGAACAAGCTCTTTGCCCATGCGGCTTACACGCCACGTATTATGGCCCGCTGGCGTCAGCATACGGAGAAAATGATTACGTGCCCCCACTGTACGACTCTAACGCGCGGCGGCATATCTCATCTACTCTGAGATTCCCCTGCTTTTTCTACTGGACGCTCCGAGATCAAACCCTACCGCCTGAACTATCGTTCCCTTCTTGAAACTGATGCTAACCCACAGATGATTTTTGCCAAGTATGGCTCGCTTAGTGGCCTGGTTAGAGCTATGTGATTCGAGTGACGACCTAAACAATGAAGATTCTGTCTACTCCCCTTTATCCCCATCCATGGCCATGAGCCTTCCCATTCAATAAAGGACATTCAATCAATCAATCAAAGGCGAAACGGCTGCTGTGCGATATCAGTGCAGGTTAAAGATGAAGAGGTGCCATACATTACTACGCAGCCCTCCACTATGGCACCCCCTTTCTCTTTCCACTATCACTCCCGCCTTCCTTCCTTCACTTTCGGCGTGGTCAGGTGTCCGCGAAAATATTAAGGTGGAAGCCTTTAATGGCTCATGCTGTCGTTGTTGTGGCTGTAGTAAGACGGAAAATAAAAACGTGCGCCTGAGCAAGCGGAACGAACCAAAGAACTCGGTGTCTCGGAGGGAGAAAGCCGGGCAGCGGCGCGCCATGAAGGCGGACGCGATCATGGGGCTGACGCCTTGATTTGATCGTCCTCTATCTCGCTTGGGAGCACCACGCAGAAGCATGATTCCTCGGAAGCAGCTCGGCACACATCGCAGGGGACGCTTTCCCAGCAGAAGCGCTACGGCGCAGCGATCACGTCAGAGGCGTTCGGCATCAGACGCTGCACCTAGCAATCGCGCTGTGTGCGGAAAGAGGAGCCGCGTCGCCTAAACACCACTGCTCGAGTGACGCACGCTGGATGTTGGAAGGGGAGAGAGCGAGAAAACTTATTAAACGCAAGGGTATTGGGGCATCCTCGCACCGGTACCCGCGCGGCCCGAAGGGGAGAAGCGGGTGAGCGAAGATAGTGATCTAAAGAAAGGAAAGACGCTTGATTCTACAACCCGTGAGGGTGCACGGCGAAACGTCAGGGGCGAGTGGCGCGCCACGTGTCGGGGCAGCGCCGCACATTGCGAGGAGGGGTTCTTCTGTGTTTGCCGCAAGATGGCTCTGCATGTGCGCAGAGCGCAGAAGAAATGTAGCGGAAACGTACTTCGCTACTCGTGTAACTGCGACTTCTGTAAGTAACATGCTCATAATTACCGATATACACCGCAGTATAACGTTCTACGGCACGTTTCTAAGGCAACACCGCATTCACTAGAAGCGCTTTTGTACCGCTTTCAAGCATCGAACTCGTGGTTGGGTGGTAGCGTCTCCGTCTCACACTCCGGAGACCCTGGTTCGATTCCCACCCAGCCCATCTTGGACGTTGCTCTTTATTTATGAAGTGCATGCATGAAGTGCATGCCGGGATTTATCGCTCACGGCCAACGCCGCCGACGACACCGGCTTTTCTGCGACACGGGCTCCTTAACGCTACCGCGTTAAAATGCACGGTCTGCTACTGGCTCTGTAGCTGAGCCACCTGATTGATTGATTTATAGGAAGGGAATGGCGCGGTAACTGTCTCACTTGTTTTCTGTGGACACCTCAACCGCGCCGTAAGGAACAGGAGGAAGGTGGAAAGAGAGAAAGAGGAGCTGTAGTGGAGGGCCACTGAGTAATTTCGACCACCAGGGGATCTTTAGCGTGCGCTGACATCGCACAAAACACGGACGCCTCTTCGTTTCGCCTCCATCGAAACGCAGCCGCCGAGTTCGGGATCAAACCCGGGCACTCCGCCAGTGTAGTCGGGCGTCTTACCACTGCACCACCCCGGCGGGACTCCGCTGCCTCGTGCGGACAGGACCTGTCCCAGCCCCATCAGGGCCAAGATCAGCCACCGTTCACCACGTCTATAGTGAACTAGAATACACAATATTTTAGTTCGCTATAACCACCTCCCAATGCCTCAGCTGTTGTTGTTGTGGCTGTAGGAAGGAAGAAAATGCACTGGCCTACTACTGGCTCTGTAGCTGAGCCACCTCTGCTGCCTCGTGCGGACAGAGGAGAAAATATACATGTGATTACTCGTGTGGAGGCAAAGTCTCCCTACTTCAGTGATCACCGAAGTGTCTTCATAGGTATAAACAATAAAGCTAAACAATAGTAAACTCCAATGTGTGTCCTGTTTTAATCGGTTTGGTTTGTGGGGTTTAACGTCCTAAAGCGACTCAGGCGATGAGAGAAGCCCGGGTTGGAGGACTCCGTAAATTTAGACCACCTGGGGTTCTTTAAAGTGCACTGACATCACACAGCACGCGGGCGCTTTGCTTTAATCGTACGGTCAATATGGTAAATCCCAATTGGCTACACTACGAGCTGAGCTTTCGCAACCTACCGGGCTTAACTAAAGCTAAGCCCCAGGTAATTTATTATTATTATTATTATTATTATTATTATTATTATTATTATTATTATTATTATTATTATTATTATTATTATTATTATTATTATTATTATTGAATCACATTGGTTACAATGAGACGCGGTGCGATGAGTCTGCGTGTGATTCGGAGGCGGGCGCCTTGGTAAAATCGCCGGTGGGCACTAAACGGGCAGAAAGCTGTTGCTGTTGTGGCTGTAGGAAGAAGGAAAAGAAAATGCACGGACCTGCTACTGGCTCTGTAGCTGAGCCACCTCCACTGCCTCGTGCAGACAGAAGAGAAAATAGAGAAGGAAGAAAAGGAAGAGGAGAGAAAGACGCGCGCCGCAACAACAGCCGTCGTCCACCGAAACAGTGGCGGGTGCAATGACGGCCTACAACAGATAAAACATTCTGTGGCAGGCAAGCCCCCGCCGCAAACGGCGGTAACCTACTTGTCTCAGCCCCATCAGTAGAGTACGAGCAGAAAGAGAGCAGTCAAGGGGGTCACTTGTCGGCCAAGGAGGACGAAGGGGCAATTGCGGGCAGCAAAGTATAGTGAACACAGTGCGCTTCATCGATGTTAAAGTCTTTAAAATCTTGGACTCTGCCGATGCTAACGACTCAGCCTGTAACTTTAATGAAGTTTGTTCGGATTGGCGTTTAGTTCGAACACAGGAGCGAAGGCTGAAGAATACCGACCATTGAACATAGCAAAGTGATCGACAGCCGAAACCAGCAGTTATCAGTTTCCTCTTTTATAGGGAAGGTGTACAGAACGTCAGTAACAGCTTATCTTTTCAGAACTCGCACGTTCTGTCGTCTAATTCACTCGACCAACGCACACTCGTACGAATGGCCCTTTTTTCAAATACATCATGGATTCATAAGATGCGTATAACATGCCGCTCTCGGTTGCATAAGACGCGATAAAGAGTTCAGGTCCGCACTTCATCTCTACAAAAAATTTGACCCTCACTTATTAAAGCGGTCCTTATACGTAAGCGATTATTATGTTTCGCAAACTGCACGAACATTTTAAGCAAGTTTGCGGAAAGAAAGTGCCTTCGATAACAAAGCATGCGGAAATCGCTGAAAACCGAGGCAGCGGATGTAGGAGCGAGTAAAAGAAGGTTAAACTGGTGGGATTTAAGAATGGCTTGAACCCAGCTGTACGAAGTACGATAAGTATTTTTCAGCAAAATATTATTGGCACATACGAGAAATGCAGAATTGGCTACTAGTAAAAAACAGGTTATATGGGTGCACGGTCGCCAGTGGGTGGAGGGGAACGAGACCGCTCACGCGGCTGCCCAAGCTTTCCTCCCCCGGGGTTCCACTCAATCCTCCGGTTCTACCGAGGCAACCATACCAATCGCGCTCATAACTTATGAGGACATTACAAATCATTTACGCCCCTGGCAGAGGGCACTTCCGGGACCCGCCAAAGTTATCGACATATCTGAGAAGTACCACCTTAGACGGCTCCACACCGGGTGTTTTCTAAATTCCGCCATACTAAAAGACGTGGACCCGACATTCACGGGTAGGTGCTGTTGTGTTGTTGTTGTGGCTGTAGGAAGAAGGAAAAGAAAATGCACGGGCCTGCTACTGGCTCTGTAGCTGAGCCACCTCCGCTGCCTCGTGCAGACAGAAGAGAAAATAGAGAAGGAAGAAAAGGAAGAGGAGAGAAAGACGCGCGGGTGGTGCAGTGGTAAGACGCCCGACTACTGTGCCGGAGTTCCCGGGTTCGAACCCGACCGCGGCGGCTGCGTTTCGATGGAGGCGAAACGAAGTGGCGTCCGTGTGCTGTGCGATGTCAGCGCACGTTAAAGATCCCCAGGTGGTCGAAATTACTCCGTAGCCCTCCACTACGGCTCCCCTTTCTCTCTTTCCACTTTCATTCCCACCTTCCCCCCTTCCCTTACGGCGCGGTTCGGGTGTCCACAGAGCAAGTGTGACAGTTACTGCGCCTTTCTCTTCCTGTGAACCAATTTAACTTTAACTTTAGCAACAACAGCCGTCGTCCACCGAAACAGTGGCGGGTGCAATGACGGCCTACAACAGATAAAACATTCTGTGGCAGGCAAGCCCCCGCCGCAAAAGGCGGTAACCTACTTGTCTCAGCCCCATCAGTAGAGTACGAGCAGAAAGAGAGCAGTCAAGGGGGTCACTTGTCGGCCAAGGAGGACGAAGGGGCAATTGCGGGCAGCAAAGTATAGTGAACACAGTGCGCTTCATCGATGTTAAAGTCTTTAAAATCTTTGACTCTGCCGATGCTAACGACTCAGCCTGTAACTTTAATGAAGTTTGTTCGGATTGGCGTTTAGTTCGAACACAGGAGCGAAGGCTGAAGAATACCGACCATTGAACATAGCAAAGTGATCGACAGCCGAAACCAGCAGTTATCAGTTTCATCTTTTATAGGGAAGGTGTACAGAACGTCAGTAACAGCTTATCTTTTCAGAACTCGCACGTTCTGTCGTCTAATTCACTCGACCAACGCACACTCGTACGAATGGCCCTTTTTTCAAATACATCATGGATTCATAAGATGCGTATAACATGCCGCTCTCGGTTGCATAAGACGCGATAAAGAGTTCAGGCCCGCACTTCATCTCTACAAAAAATTTGACCCTCACTTATTAAAAGCGGTCCTTATACGTAAGCGATTATTATGTTTCGCAAACTGCACGAACATTTTAAGCAAGTTTGCGGAAAGAAAGTGCCTTCGATAACAAAGCATGCGGAAATCGCTGAAAACCGAGGCAGCGGATGTAGGAGCGAGTAAAAGAAGGTTAAACTGGTGGGATTTAAGAATGGCTTGAACCCAGCTGTACGAAGTACGATAAGTATTTTTCAGCAAAATATTATTGGCACATACGAGAAATGCAGAATTGGCTACTAGTAAAAAACAGGTTATATGGGTGCCCGGTCGCCAGTGGGTGGAGGGGAACGAGACCGCTCACGCGGCTGCCCAAGCTTTCCTCCCCCGGGGTTCCACTCAATCCTCCGGTTCTACCGAGGCAACCATACCAATCGCGCTCATAACTTATGAGGACATTACAAATCATTTACGCCCCTGGCAGAGGGCACTTCCGGGACCCGCCAAAGTTCTCGACATATCTGAGAAGTACCACCTTAGACGGCTCCACACCGGGTGTTTTCTAAATTCCGCCATACTAAAAGACGTGGACCCGACATTCACGGGTAGGTGCTGTTGTGTTGTTGTTGTGGCTGTAGGAAGAAGGAAAAGAAAATGCACGGGCCTGCTACTGGCTCTGTAGCTGAGCCACCTCCGCTGCCTCGTGCAGACAGAAGAGAAAATAGAGAAGAAAAGGAAGAGGGAGAGGAAGACGCGCGCCGCAACAACAGCCGTCATCCACCACCAAAGCGTTGGCGGGTGTAATGACGGCCTACAACAGAAAAATTCGGTGGCAGGCTAGCCCCCGCTGCAAGCGGCGGTGACCTGCCTGTCCCAGCCCCCTTCTTAGTGTATCGTGGGCCTAAAAAGCACTTTTTAGCCACCCTCAGCTAATTCTGCGGGCAGTATGCTGACCTATACCACATGGTGTCGGCCTGCAAGCTAAATAGAAATATAAATGTTATAAAAAAGCACACCAGGGATAGCTGAGAGGCGGCCCTGTCCAGCTCGGACCTGAAGGTCCGGCGTGTCCTGGTCCAGAGAGCTCGGTTGTTGTTGTTGTGTCCTGGTCCAGAGAGCTCGGGCAGCGGCAGCGGCCAATGGCGTTCCGGAATAGGGTCTGCCACTCAACTCCAAAACCATACGCACTTCCCTTTCCTAAATCATTCTATTGTAAATAAATGTTTTCTCCTCCTCCTCAGCAAATTTGTACGTGGTGCGACGGTTTGAATTAGGGGAGCATTCAAGCTTCGCCCTGAGGTTAAACGCGGCAGTCCCTTTAACAACGTGCTTTCATTTCGCTAATTTTGAAAGCGATTGCTTACAAAGCTCGCTCGATAGAAAAGCCGCCAGGGCAGTAGTAGTAGTCAGCACTGCTTGTCGGAAATAATCGAGGGGCTGAGTAAAAAGATCGCAGCATAGCAATTTGTGCTTCTAGTGATTGATGATTGATTGATGGATTATAGGCGATCACGAGTTAATGAAAGCATTGTAATAAATTGATTATTTGACGAATTAAAGAACTTCGTAAATGAAAACAAAAAACATTGGATAAATGGGGTTGAAAGGTGTCACAATGCTCAGAGTGAAAAGCCAATCCTTGCTGATGCCAATTAAGAAGCATTAGTGTGCAACATTGATCAATTAAATAAATAAAATATAATTAAATAATTAAAAAATGCTTTCAAAGTCTGGTGTATAAAAGATTAGATGGTCTCTTAGATGTCTCTTAAGAGGAGAATGGCGAAAGCCTACCCTTCCTATCTTATAATTTGCCTCCCATCGTTAGCCTCTTGTCGGCATTAGTTGCAGTGCTATATACAATTATAATTTGTTTACAAGAAAGGAAAGGCGCAGTATCTATCACACTTTCTCCGGCAAGTGTGTGTTTAGACGGTACACCATCACTACTGTCACGTGGCGTTGCTTGGCGCGTGTTCGTTCAACTGTGGCATTGCAGATGGCAGAGACGCATCCCGTCTCAGCCAATAAGAACGCCGCAAAAGCGGGACACACTTTGTCCACGACAGCCTGAGCCATTAAAGGCTTTCGCCTTAATATATTAGGCGCTGGCCCTACGCGCAGCGGCGCAGCCAGATCCTGTTCGCCGCTCCACGCGCTTCTCTTGTCGCCACGCCACGGGGTCCATCTACCGAGCTGCGGCCGACCTATAACGGGATCACTCGGAGGCCCGTCGTCTACATGCCCTTTGTTGAGTGCGACAAGGGCACAGAAACCTTGAAACTTCTATAGAAACGTCATAACTTTCAGCTACTTCCGGTTTTACTTGCTGGAACTGCATGAATGGACAACAGCAGCGCGAACGCGGCCCCGTGATTCTTCCGAACTCGTTATCGAAATGCATTCATTGTCAAACTTATTTTTTAGTTTGTCCTCACGAAGGCTAAGACGAGAGTGAACTATGCCGCCTCTTAAACATAGTAGGTGGTTGGTTGGTTGGTTTTGGGGGCTTAACGTCCCAAAGCGGAGACACCGTAGTAGAGGACTCCGGAAATTTCGACCACCTGGAGTTCTATAACATGCACTGACGTCAAACAGCACACGGACGTCACCCCGTTTCGCCTTCATCGAAACGCAGCCGCGCGCATGGGCACAGTTTAGTCACAGAGCCTAAGTTTGCGTTCAAACATTGCGTGAGCAGTGTAATGCGCCGACACTATTGTATGATGCAGCCGTGTAGAGAATATTGTTAACTACGGCCATCTGGGATAGACTGATGTGCAAAGAAACCTCAAGGGCATTTCCACATTTCACCTGTATCAGGAAAACTGCTTCTGCAGCCAGAAATAGAACTCGCGCTATTGTGCTGTGTTGCAGCACGCCTCAGCTGCTAAACGCGCGAGTGCTGGGACCAAAAGGAAGCCAACCTTGGATTTTCGACATTTTATTGGCTAGAGCAGTGCACTATTGGTTACGCGACGCAAAAATCATTGCTTGATTTCCCCTGCGTTTTTCCTGCCAAGCACATTGTTTACGAGAACACCGGCGACGCGGAGCTGTTGTCTACTTCCAGGAAAAACCGGCATGAAGGCTCAGAGGTAAAATGCACGACGCAGAGCTGGAATTAGCGGATGTCAGGCTGAGAATAATTTCAATTGCCGGTTAAAGCGACTAGTCGACATCAATATTTTTGGACAAAGAAATTCTCCATTTTAAGAAAGTCTGGCAAATCCGGCAAGCCTTTTTTTTTTTTTTTGCATTCCATATAGTTTGGGAATGTAAAATGTGCTTACACACAGTGAATGGGATCTGACCGCGAGATCGCCAATCGAAATTAGCCGATTCGCGGCCGTGGCATATTGACCTGGCATGTCTATGCAGATGCTTCTTCGAAAAGTGGCCTCGAAACAGATGTCCCAGAGCACCATCAGCAGCTTGAAATGTTTCACACGCTGAACTCGTGCCCTCCAGGGACCGTTCTGTGGAACAACCATTAGGGAGTTTTAGAATAGGGGGACCCAAGGCTTGGGGCCCCCAAGGAAATAGCGTGCGGCGGCGCAACGTGCTAGCCGAGCGGCGAGTTTTAGAATAGGGGTTTTCCCGACGCAGCGGAGCCGGGCTTGCGTTCGTCGATTGCAGCGCCACGACGGTAAACCAAGAAAACGCATTTAAATATATAAGTGCCAACAACGCTATTTTGTTAATCAAAAAGTGCTACTATTGCACAAAACTATATTAAAACTACCAGTTATACAAACTGTTTTTGTCATACAAGACGAAATCGGCCAATTGTCAATCCAGGCCGAGGCCGGGAAAACTCATTTGAACCTTCCGCGCTTTCCGCCGTCTGGTGCCCATGGCAACTGAACGAGGCGAACTCGCTAGGCCTAGCAGCTCGGTAAATCCGGAAGCAATCAGAAAATATGGGGCGTTTTATTGCTAAAATTTGGTGGTGCGGGCATAATGAGACATAGCATAAGCTTCGTTGGCCTTTCGTTTGCCATGAACGCGTGACACCATGGAGCGGTGACGACGAATGTGTGCCGAGGCGAGCGGCCGCCGCTTGGCCGGTCGCCGCCATGTTGCCGTAACCCAAGCGACCCAACGGCGGCTTGGGGCGAACGCTATTTCCGAAAAATAGGGGCCGCCCCTAGCGTTAACCCAAGACCCCAAGCGCGCCTTACGTTCTGCGCATGCGCATTTCGACGCCCCAAGCTCCTTGGGAGCCCCAAAGCTTGGGGCCCCCTATTCTAAAACTCTCTATTATCATCGCAAGTAACCTTTTAATTGCGGTGACCGTATTTTTATTATATTTTAATACTATATTTTATTTTTATTACAGTGCCCATGTTTATTTCAAGTACTGCCTCCAAGGCAGTATGCAGCGCCACCTTACTGAAAAACTAAAAGTTCTACCGGGAAATAACCTCATAAAATCTCATCTAATCGCATAGACTCTCATACGGTGCACATCATTATCATAAAATATCGTACATAATTTACGATAATGTGCAAGAAACTATGCGACTTTATGCAATTATATGCGACTTATATGTGATTTCTTATCTGAATTGAGTGTGAATGTGTGAGAAAATGTGAGGTTATTGCCTCATACAATTTTTTCAGTAGGGCAGGGCCACCGTGCACGGAGAACATCCTTCTCATTAAGCGCCACATGACCAGCGCGACTGGGCATTCAAAGAACGCGTGTCTCATGTTTTCCGTGCGGCCGCAGTTTGGGCATTGATCATTCGGCACGACATGCCACATGGCGAAGCGTTATCGCGTGGGTAACACGCCCTACCGCCGGCGCCACTCGAAATCGCGGACCTCGGAAAGCACACAGCCCACCGGTCACCGACGCCTCGATATCAGAAAAAAATTACTGCAGAGTACAACCAGTACATGTGAATAACAATGGCGCTCGCCATTGAATAAGACACGATGCAAAGACTCAGGTCCCCAGTAAATATCGGCAAAAAAATTTCTCCCCCTTCTTAACAGCAGCTGCTTTTATGTTGGCGATATGTTAGGTTACGCCAGCTGCACGAAGATGTAGAACAAGTTCTATGAAAACACAGCGTCTTCTCCAACAACATGGCAATGCTTTGCACCATTTCTTAATATAGTATGCCGTAAGGCAAGTTTGCGAAATAAAAAGAAAACCGTGGAATTGGAGGAACGCAGTCTCTCGCTACAGGTGGACACCTAAGCATGCCGTGAGGAAACGGACGCAAGTAAAACGGTAAATATAATACTAATACCCAAGCCAGGTAAACCCTCGTAACTGTAAAATTTGATTATGATGATGATGATGATGATGATGAGCTCTTTATTTACTCCCAAAACAGTGGAACCAGCGAAAGACTGGTTACACTGCATAGAGAAGGTCAGCAGAGATCCCTTGGGACTCTGCGGCCTCCAAAGCGCGCAAAATGAGCTGGCGCTGTTGGGCGAGCTCGGTGGTACGCAGGAGGGACTCCCACGCATCCACTGTAGCTGTATTGTCTGCGTTGTTTCGTATACATGTCCACACCATGTGAATGAATGTGGCCGGTTGTGAGCAGTGTTTGCAGCTAGGTGCAATAAGATTTGGGAAACTTTTGCTATATAGCCATGGGTTGGGAAAGGTTCCTGTGTATTTTGCGCCAATGGACGGCCTCGCGCCGGGGTAATTCCTGGTGTGGAGGGGTTATAGACACCGTTCGAACCGATAATGCTGCAGGATGTCCGTGTACGTAACAAGGCGTAAATGAGTGTCTTGGAGAGTGTCAGTGGAAACGGGAGGCTGAGGAGGGTGCTTCGCCCGGTGTTCTCGGACCAGAGCATGCGCCTGTGCGTTCCCGCTGAGCGCCTCATGGGCTGGGGCCCATAAGAGAAGACGAGGTGTAGACGGTAAGGGGAGAGATCGGAGGATAGTGTGCGCCGGTCGGGATATACGACCTGCATCGAAGTTACGAATTGCTTGTTGAGAATCGCTAACGACTACTTTGGTGGAGGGGTCGGTCAGAGCTAACGCGATGGCTACATTTTCCGCGGTGGTAACAGTTGCGGCGTTCAGGACGCTGCAGGCGTTGTGCCAGTTTCGGTGCGGTGCCAATGCAACCGCAACTATAGCGGGGCGAAGGGGGTGGTGGGAGGCTGTATGTAACGTAGGGGCGACCGGCAAAATGTTTCTGGAGTAGCCGGGCTCGGTCGGCTCTGCGCTCGGTATGGTACTCTGGATGCATACGTTTGGGAAGCGGAGGTATACGAAGACTAAGTCCCTGCTGAGGCGTGAGGTCCATATACGTAGAAGCCGCCCTCAGAGGGGTGATTCCTACTTGGCTCAGTAGTGCGCGGCCTGCATGTGTCAGCGAGAGGCGCTCATAATGGGAAGTTAGAGTCGCTTCAATTAGCTCGTCGACTGTGTTGGAGATCCCGAGGGTCATCAGTTTGGAGGTGGAAGTGGATATGTATAGACCCAATGCTGTCTTGTATGCCTTGCGTATTGATGCATCCAGTCGCTCCCGATCTGTTGGCGTGAGGCGAAAGTAAGGGGCAACGTAGGCAATGCATGTACAAACGAAGGCTTGTACGAGGCGCAAAACGCTGGATTCGCGCATGCCCTTATGCTTGTTGGCGACTAGTTGAGCAGGCGGCTGATCTGGATTATAGATTGATCTATTCGCTGAAGAGTAATGGCGTTTCCTCCATTATCTTGTAAATGAAGGCCCAGGATGCGGATTCAGTCGGTACAGGGTATGGGGGTGCCCTGTACTTGCAGACTAAAGGAGGCCGGAGGTGATCTGAAGCGCCTGCCCTGAGTCGGGAAAATAATGTATTCAGACTTGGTGGCCGAGCGGGATAGGCCGACTCTGACCAAGTAGGTACCAACGCGATCTGTGGCTGTCTGGAGAGTCTCCTCGACTTGGCCGTCACTGCCATGTGTAATCCACAGAGTGAGGTCGTCGGCGTAGAGGCTTCGGTGCAAGGGGGGATGTCTGCCAAAAGATTACATAGGCCAAGCAGCACAATATTGACACATGCCATTCATAGACGACGAAGATTGGAACGGGCGATTCGGAAAAGACGACGAAGCAATACGGTGCTGCGCTTTTGTGCTGCCTTGACTGGCTGTTGGTGTTCTTCGGTGCCAGAGTGCCAGAGAGCCTTCTCTGTAACGTTACGTTACAAATCTGGTGGAGGTGCTGGGTATTGTAACGTAACGTTACAGAGAAGGCTCTCTGGCACTCTGGCACCGAAGAACACCAACAGCCAGTCAAGGCAGCACAAAAGCGCAGCACCGTATTGCTTCGTCGTCTTTTCCGAATCGCCCGTTCCAATCTTCGTCGTCTATGAATGGCATGTGTCATTGCCCCCCTTCTTGGCAGCATCGCCTCGATGCTGCAAATGCTGCTTGATGCGATGAGCTGACATAGTATGCTAGTTTGGTATGGGGATACCACAGCACAAAACGGGGCGCCATCAGTCTGAAGATTAGTCAGCGGGGCGATCGTGGTAGGGTTTCATCCGGGCGACGTGCACAACATCAGTGAACTGGCGTCGTCTGCGGCTTGAGGGATCTTGGGTCGCGGATTCAACTTCATAAGTAACGTCGCTGAGGCGGCGAAGGACACGGTATGGGCCGAAGTACCGACGCAGCAATTTTTCAGAGAGTCCACGATGACGAACGGGCGTCCAAATCCAGACATAGTCTCCAGGCTCGTAGGCAGCGAAGCGCCGTCCCTTGTTGTAACGGTCAGCGTCTAGTTGCTGTTGTAGGTATATGCGCTGTCTTGCCAGCTGCCGCGCTTCTTCCGCACGCTGAGTAAAACTAGCAATGTCCAGGTCAAGCTCATGTTCGTCGTCGGTGTATACGGGCAGCATTGTATCCAGTGGAGTGGTCACTCGACGGCCGAAGACAAGCTCGAAGGGTGTGAGCCGCGTCGTCTCCTGAAGTGCCGTATTATATGCGAACGTGGCATATGGGAGGATTTGATCCCAGGTCTTATGCTCTATATCCACGTACATAGACAGCATGTCGGCCAGAGTTCTGTTTAGCCGTTCCACCAAGCCATTAGTTTGCGGGTGGTATGCCGTGGCCCGTCTATGGCTAGTATGTGTAAGGTTCAACACAGCCTTAGTCAGGCGGGCCGTAAAAGCTGCCCCGCGGTCGGTAATGATAACAGCCGGAGCGCCATGACGCAACACGATGTCGTGGACAAAAAACTCGGCTACTTCGGTGGCAGTTCCATTTGTGAGCGACGCGGTTTCAGCATATCGGGTCAAGTAGTCTGTCGCGACAACAATCCAACGCTTTCCATTAGTTGACATCGGGAAAGGACCAAGAAGATCCATTCCCACTTGTTGGAATGGAGTTTGCGGTGGAGCGATCGGCTGAAGAAATCCAGCTGGTTTCACGGGTGGAGTCTTTCGGCGTTGACAGTCACGGCAGGTTTTAACGTAGGATCGTACTGAAGGTAATAATTTCGGCCAATAGTATTTATCCCGAATTCTTGCAAGCGTACGACTAACTCCCAAGTGGCCGGCGGACGGTTCGTCGTGACAAGCGCTCAAGATGTCAGGCCGTAGGTGCGTAGGTACTACGAGTAGAAATGTCTCTCTTGATCTTTCAAAATTGCGCTTGTAGAGAACTCCGCTTCGTAAAGCGTATGACTGCAAGCCACGACGAAAAACAAGCGGTACTCTACCACCGCGTCCTTCCAGATAATCGATGAGCGGCGCCAGCTCCGGGTCCTTGCGTTGAAGGTCAGCCATATGGGATTGAGTAATGGCCCCAATAAAGAGAAACTCGTCGGCGTTTTCTACTGCGGTGGAGTCCAATGGCGCGCGTGACAAGCAATCCGCATCTTGGTGTTTATGTCCCGACTTATAGACAACAGTAACGTCATACTCTTGAAGACGGAGGCTCCAACGAGCTAAGCGTCCAGACGGGTCTTTAAGGCTTGCCAGCCAGCACAAGGAATGATGGTCGCTGACAACACGGAAGGGTCGTCCGTACAAATATGGTCGAAACTTGCTGATGGCCCAGATTACCGCAAGGCACTCCTTCTCCGTTGTCGAATAGTTCGCCTCTGACCGTGAGAGTGTTCGGCTCGCGTAGGCGATAACCCGTTCTACTCCGCCTTGCCACTGAATGAGTACCGCGCCGAGGCCAACGTTGCTGGCATCAGTATGTACGTCTGTGGCGGCGTCTTCATCGAAATGGGCGAGTATTGGGGGTTTGTGTAGGCGGCTTCTAAGCTCCTGGAAGGCTTGCTCTTGATCGTCTCCCCACAGGAAGGGTATGTCATCTCTGGTTAGTGCTGTCAGTGGTTCAGCTATCTTAGAAAAATCTTGGACGAAGCGTCGATAGTACGAACAAAGACCTAGAAATCGTCGAAGTGCCTTTTTGTCGGTAGGGCGTGGAAAATTTGACACTGCGGTAGTCTTCTCGGGATCAGGGAGAACGCCCTGTGCACTGACAACATGGCCGAGGAAGCGTAGTTCTTTGAAAGCAAAGTGGCATTTCTCAGGCTTGATCGTTAGTTGCGCGCCTTTGAGTGCTTGAAGCACGATGCGCAACCTGTCCAAGTGTTGCTCGAAAGTAGGCGAGAAAATAACAACATCATCTAAGTACACCAAGCACGACTGCCACTTGAGACCTGATAAAACCGTGTCCATCATACGTTGGAACGTGGCCGGTGCAGAGCAAAGACCGAACGGAAGCACCTTAAACTCGTATAGGCCGTCGGGCGTCACAAATGCAGTCTTCTCTCTGTCTCTCTGATCCACTTCAATTTGCCAGTATCCGCTTTTGAGGTCTAATGAGGAGAAGTACCTGGCATCGCGTAGTCGGTCGAGGGCATCATCAATCCTGGGCAGCGGATAGACGTCCTTTTTGGTCACGTTATTTAACTTTCGGTAATCGACACAGAATCTCAAGGTGCCATCTTTCTTTTTGACAAGGACCACTGGCGACGCCCATGGGCTCGTCGAAGGCTGGATCACGTCGTCCGCAAGCATTTCATCCACTTGCGTTTTAATGGCGTCACGTTCCTTAGGAGAAACCCGGTACGGGCGCTGGCATACCGGTAACGTGATCTCATCGGTGATGATGCGGTGCTTGGCGACAGGAGTACGACCGACCTTCGAGCCTGTGGCGAAGCAGTCTGCGAAATCGCTCAGAAGAGCCGAGAGAAGATTCCTTTGATCGGGCCTCAAGTCGGGGCTAATTTTAACGGTTTGCAGAGCATGACAAGGTGCGGCCTCTTCTTTAGGGTTCGTTCCGGCGGTGCATAAATGAGGTAAGGCAGTAACGTCGTGAAGGACGGCAACAGCCGTGTCCTTGGCGAGATGCCGCATCTCCTTAGCAAAATTTGTCAGGAGGACAGTAGCACAACTGTTCTGGAGTTGTACGAGTCCTCGAGCAACGGCTAATTCCTTCTCGAGTAGTAGCGGAAGGTGCCCATCCGCGATGCCCTCATAATCGTGGAACAAATCATGCTTTACAAGAACCAGCACACTAGAACGTGCCGGAACCCTCACGTCATCGTCAACTATACGCAAAACGTTCAGACCCGGATCTTCGTTTTCAATGCGCGCCACGGCTCGTTTCGTCGAAAAGGAAACACGCGCTTCTTTCAGGTCAATGACAGCGCCGTTGGTCTGCAGGAAGTCTAGACCAAGGATCAAGTCTGAACCAAGGATCAAGGATGAACCAAGGACCAAGGAGTCTAGACCAAGGATCAAGGATGAACAGGAGTGGGGAAAGCACTGAGCCTTGGGGTGTAACCCTGCTTCCAGGAGAGATGATGGAAGGATCTCCTGGGACGGTGTCAAGTTGCACTATGCGGTTCGTGAGAAAGTCGCATATATATGTATACGTTCGTTGTCCCACCCCTTGGGTCTGGAGGTTCTGCACAATGGCTTCCTTCCGGACATTGTCAAAGGCATTCGCGACGTCTAGACCAACTATGACTTTGGTGTAAAAAGTGTTGCGTGTCAGCACCTGATGCTTGAGCAAGAGCATGATGTCTGGAGCCGCAAGGTGCGGTCGAAACCCAAACATCGTGTCTGGAAGTAGGTGATGTTCTTCTAGGTATTGAAGAAGACGGGTCTGCATTACATGCACCAATAGTTTTCCCACGTAGGACGTGAAAAATGGGGCGGAGGTTCTAGAGAGTAGGTGGTTTGCCCTGGTTGGGGATGAGCACGAGGTTGGCGCATCTCCACTCTTGCAGGATGGCTACCCACTCCCACCCTTTTTTGCAGAAAGTCTGTGAGCGCATGAATCGAGGCGTCGTCGAGGTTCCGAAGTATATGGTTAGATTTCCGGCCCGGTCCTGCAGCTGAGTTCGTCTTGAGACGATTGAGCTCGGCTCGTACCTCTGGTAAAAGGATGGGAGCATCTAAACGGACGTTTTCCTTCTTCTGATAAGGAGAGAGAGATATCACTGGTCCTGGGCGGATGTAGGTGTCTACTAGCTCCTGTTTAGTGCGTCTGAGGTGCCGGTAAATTGGTGGAAGATACGCTGGAGCCATTCCCCTAACCTCATATGCCTCGGGAAGTTGCCGGTACATGCAATCCAGACGAGATTAACGTGCTAAAGTGACCTGTGGCAGCACAAGATGGTAGGTTTCCGACAACACTTGTGCACGCAGAACGTGATGTTCCGACTAAAAAATATAGACTCGCAATCGAAAGATGCCAAAGTGATCCTGGGCCTAGACCTCACCAAAGCCTTCGACAATGCCAGGCACGAGGCAATCCTCGTAGGGCTCGAAGCGTTCCTGGGCAGCGAACATACTACAAAGAGGTTTCTTATCGGGAAGAAAAGCCTGCATGATATACCAAGCTTCAGAATCTCCCACGATAGAGTTAGAAAACAGAGGCACTCCGCAGAGCTCAGTGATATCGCCTTTCCTATTCAAAGTGGCGATGAGAGTCCTCCCAGCAGAAGCCTCCCACATTTTTGCATGTATGCGGACGATATCAACCTCTGAATTAACCAGGTGAGATATGCGAGTTCAGAGAAACGCTTGCAGGCAGCGACCGACATGACTGTCCATTACGCGGCTCAAAGGAAACTTTCGTGCTTACCGCAAAAAAAGAAAACGAATTTGTTAGTATATAACCCAAAATACCTCCACTGCAAGAATAGCGAGGAGTTTCATATTCAGGTAGAGGGAAAACCGGTAACAAAAGTATATCAGATCAGGATCCTATGGCATGGTCCTCTCATCTCAAGGGCATAACGAAGTCCTGAAGAAATTAGAATGTTATGCGATGCACACCCTCGGGCTCTTAAGGAGGGTTGTCACGAAAGAAAGAGGCCTCAAGGAGAGAAACTAAACTTTATCTAGGCGCACGTGATAACCATGCAGAATCATAAACGCGACGTCCTACCTTGACATCGTGACCGGAAAAAAATCGAAACTACACTCTCTGATCCAAAGGTGCGTTAAGAAGGCGCTAGGACTTCCCAAGAGCACATCTAGCGAACGACTGCTCGAACTCGGGTGCACAACACGTAGGCAGAATTAGCGAAGGCAGTGCGAGTCACGCAGTTAAACTAAGCACGACCGAGACGGGCAGGATGATCCTTGCAAAAGCAGGACTCAACCCAGACACAGGGATTCAAAAAAGGTCACAGTTAGTAGGGAAAGCAGGAACGCCTTACTAGTACCCCTTCCCTAGAAACATGCATCCAAAATTTAACGTCGAAAGAAGGGCCAAACGACCCGAAGCTCTAGAGCGATGGTTCGAAAACATGAAAGCGAAGGAAGTAGACTATGTCGATGCAGCGAGTGGCAGAAAAGGTGCGGCGGTAGACTCGGTAGTCGATGGCTCAGGGGAGCCGGTATCCACGGCAGCCATCAGAGGCCGCAACATAGAGACTGCGCAGGAAGTTGCGATGGCGCTAGCTTGCGTAGGAACGGAAGCCAAGATCATAATTAGCGACAGCAAAACTGCCATCCAAAATTTTGGAAAGGAGAAGATATCATCGGGGGCAGCCAAAATCCTCATCCAAGGAATGCTGTATAGCGAAATTCAGTTAATTTGTACAACCGCGCATGCTGCAGACCCTGGCAACGAGGCGGCTCACGAGCTAGCCCGAGCTCTCTACTTCCGGGTAGCCGTTGCGCCTCCTCGCACACTAGGCATACGACAAGCGTCTTCAAAATTAAGGGGAAATCATTGACAATTACAAATTGGGGCGCAGACTGGTACCCCTGCCAGATGTTAGCCTATAAATAGAGAAGCAGTCTCCTTGAGGCGGCTACAAACTAATACCTTCATGAACCCGGTCTGGGCGTTTCATGATCTAGTAGACCTTAGGGACAATGATCAGTGCAAACACTTTGGGGCGAGAGGGACTCTCGACCACAAAATTTGGGAGTGCCTACAATCCCCAACGATGGGACAAAATATAACAAGTAAAGAAGCCTGGGATACCCTGCTGTGAAGGGCGGACCCTGCGATCCAGCTACCCACCGCCCATCTGGCGGAAGAGGCCGCAACAAGCCAAGGGCTACCTGTCAGCCTCTAATCCGCGGGCGCACGACTCCCCGCCTTGAGGAAGCGGGCACCCTTCTCCAGTGGAAATAAAAGTTGCCCAGCCAACCAATATGCCAATTTAAAACCAAGACGAACTTCTTTACGGATCTCCGGAGTCTCTTTTTAGCCATAACCGAAGAAAAACCTTCTGCTGAATAAAAAGCTTTACCGTGTGTAACCATACTACAGTGTTCGCTTTACACTAGATTTAACCGAATCTAAACCGCAGCCAATTTTCGCACCAAATCTGGCGCAAATTGCAGCGTATCAGCCTGGCAACGTTAACACATATGGCCGGCCTCGAAGCGCGTGCTCTCCAACGCATCGAGACCGTCCAAGGAAGGGGTATATAGTGAGCGCGCGCATCGAGACCTCCCGTGGTTGGCAAAACGGAGACCATGTAGGCTGCAGTATGTGCAGTACAATGCGTGGACCAGTGCAGCGGCGAAATTCAATGTTGCTAGTTGAATATTTCCTACTTCGTTTGACCAGTTTAGGCGGACTGTGTGAATTAGAAGGTTCGTCAGGCGGTGGCGAACGAGGCTTGAGATTCTTTGTAGAAATACAACCGGTAAAGAAACACAGATGGGGAGATATGCCCACTTGAAGTGGAAAGTAGTAGTATGTGGTTATTTTAATATATATCCACAAGGAAGGCAATGTTGTTTGCCAGACTCGGTGTATGATATCTGACGGACCTGAACTGGGGCGGCGAAAATAAAGTTAGAGCGAGGAAGGGGTAGAGGAATTCAAAGAGGTTAGCGATAGGGAGAAAGGACAGGGTAGACAAAAATATAAAAATTAGAAGGGTTCAACGATGCTGAAACGCATATCTAGCTGAGGCTGATAAAACTTTATTCACAATAAGTGGGAGGAATAGGGGAAGTCCGCTAGCGTGCCGCATGCCGTGGAGACTTTTGGCAACGCCGGCCCATTCGACGGCCTTGAACTGAATGCCAGGGTCATCGCTGGACCTTAGCTTGTCCATTAGCGGCGGGTGACTGAGCGTTCTGCTTCTTCGTCCTCTACTTTTTCTTCTGCTAGCCGCAGCGCCGGCTCGGGGACCACGGAAACGGACACGACACACACCGACGAGCGGTTAGACCTGGCGTAGTATTGCTTTTGCAATAAAATAAATATGTACACTATGACACACTGCACTCTAGTTTGCTTGAGGGTCGGCCGTAGTAGGGTCTTAAGTCACTGAGCGGCACAAAGGTCCAAGTACAGAGGTACAATCCGTGCGGTTGTTGTGTCCATGTCAATGTTGGGACTGGTACTCCCCTGATGGGGCTGGGACAAGTGGGTCACCGCCGCTTGCCGCTGGGGCTAGCCTGCCGCAGAATATTTATGTGTTGTAGGCTGTCATTGCACCCGCCACCGTTTCGGTGGTGGACGACGGCTGTTGTTGCGACACGCGCCTTTCTCTTCCTCTTCCTTTTCTTTCTTCTCTATTTTCTCTTCTGTCTGCACGAGGCGGCGGAGGTGGCTCAGCTACAGAGCCAGTAACAGGCCCGTGCATTTTCTTTTCCTTCTTCTTACAGCCACAACAACAACAAAAACAACGCACGCGGCACACTACAAAACACTGACGGCCGACGTGGGGCTATCGGCCGTTATCGTCCGGAATAGTACACGCGGAGCTTTCGGTCTCAGCGCGCACTTCCCGGCAAGACGAAAAAGGCAGGACATCAAGGCCGACTGTTCGATGTATTCATACAGGCTCACATGTGGTCGCTCGCGGAAGCACGCACTGCCGGGCAGTCACAGGAGCACAATTTGAAGTTAAAAAAGTGAAATAAAAACAGTAATCACACGGGAAGCGAATTGCCTGATTCCTTGCGGCAACTTGTTTTGGACACGACGGTGGCATTGTGCTTAAAAGTGGCGCCTGGTACAGCTGTATATCGCATGGCGCGGATAGAGCTGCAGCCGCTTACAACAGCGCAAAACAATATTACTGATGGGAAGTCATGTGAAATTGGACGGTTGTGTTATGATAAGCTTTCGAACCTCAACCACACCGTAAGAGAGAAGGAAGAGAATATAAAATGCTGATGCCGTAGGATAAGCGCACTATATTTAACACATTCGCAGACCCACCGCAGAGGTACCAGCGGTACCATATTGGGTGGTAGCGGAATAATATCTGGAAATGATTAACCTGCCCTGACATTGCACGTACAGCTGGACGCCTCTGAGTTTCGCTTAGTAGCCGAGAATATTAACCACTGAGCCACCGCGGCTGGCTCCATAGTGGACTAATCCACATTAACGATCTGGAGGTGGTCCATAGTGGATCACCTTCAGATCGTTAATGTGAACTGGCTTCGCACAGCACATGGACGCCTTTCAGTTTCCCCTCCACCGAACCGCGGGCAAGGCGCAGTTTCGCTCAGTAGCCGAGAATCTTAACCACTGAGCCACCGCGGCTGGCTCCATAATGGACTAGTCCACATTAACGATCTCGAGGTGGTGCGTAGTGGACCACCTCTAGATCGTTAATGTGCCTTTCAGTTTCGCCTCCATCGAAATACGGACGGGGCGGTAAGGCTTGAACCCGGGTTCTCCAGTTCTTTACTCGAAGTTTTTGACCATAAACAACCGCGGTGGTTTGAAAGACTGATTGAAAATTATTTTTGAGGAAAGGATGGTGCATTTAACTTTCAGCATTTTCGATAAATACCTGAAGTGCAGTCTGAGAGGCAATGAGAAAAAGCCAGTATAGTTCCTTATAATGGCTCCAGTAGAAATTTACCAATATATTTATTATTGGTTCCAGTAGAAACCAATGCAAACCAGGTTTCTTTATAGTTCCAGTACAAACCAGTATAGTTCCACTAACAGAGTTTCACCAGTGTGTAATCTCTGAGACGTCGGCGCTCTCAAAAAAAAAAGAGAAAAACATTTTTTAAATAAGTCACCTTTATCTTTAAAAATGTGCATAAACAGTTATGCTCATGGCAGAGAAGCATCTGCAGGGTACAAAATTCTGCATACCGGGATGAACCAAGGCCCTGAGTTCGCCGTCCCACGCATTCAAAAAGGGAACTTCAAAGAGTGTGCTTCATCAACACTGCTGAGTGGCTCCTTTGCAAAAGTGCCGAAAGCACAGAAGCTTGCACAACAGCGTACCTGCTCTCCTGGCTTTTCCAAGTTCGACTTGTTTGCTTACGTGCTTTAAAGACGATCTTCCAATATTAATTAGACTAATTTGTCTTTAGGTCCATTCGAATTTTATGGTCCGTGCGTTAAATAATCGGAGTCTTCCTTTAATGGAGTAGACACCAAATTTTGATGGATTTTTCCTTGTTAATGATGCGTAAGAGATTTCTGTACATGGATCACCGCGAGGTTTTTGCCTACGACCGGTAAATAATTGTAATTGAATTTGCTTTACTGGCCAGTTTCGGTTTCAGGAGTCGAGATGGCTGTGATGTCAAAATCAAGTCGAGGTCACGCGCGACAAGAAAAAAGAGCGATATCACCACTGATACTTCACCTTTTGTAATTGATGTCCTTAGGCAGGCAGGCTTTTGTGTTCTGGTGATTAAAACGACATAGAAACAATCATGTCACCGTTTCATTCATCCCTCACGTAATCTAAACTTGAATCTGACGGTCACAGCCATGGATCGGCCGTTGAAACCGAAACCAAAACTGGTCAGAAAAAAATTTGATTACCAATCATTTAGCGGCCACAGGTTTATATCACGAGGTGATCCGTGTAAAGTAATGTCTTACGCAGCATTATAGAAGATACAAAAACAACCGAAAAATTATGTCTATACTCCTTTATATGGCTTTGAAAACGCCGACCGCTTTGCAGTTTCATTCGAGTTGTAAGTGATCTGGTATCTGCGTCATATATTACCTGCAGTATGAGCGTGCCTACGTGCTCGTGAGCATTTAGAGCTCGCGACCCCTTGCGCGTACTACTACTGACACCACACGCTCTTGACTACTGTGCTTGTGACAACGCTGGTAGCTGCGACCTCCGAAACGAGTGGTCGCTCGTTGAGGTCTGTACCCTCACAGGAGGACTGCGCCTGGTGCATCCTGCCTTCCATCTGACAAGGCAACGAGGGAGGGTAAGCTGTGATCGAGTCTTTTTGGTTTCTAAAACGCCCTTCTAATGAAACGTTGCTGAGGACGCTGAAAACTCAATTCACCTGACGCGAGATGACAGACTGAGGATAACTCACTTATAAACGCGTCCTCAGTCCGAGTTTTCTTGCACTAACCATTACATGCAAGCTTCCTCTCCTTTTCAGTGTCTACTTTATTTTAAAAGTCAAGCTAAGCCGCGCTATGCCTGCCAGTGAAATTATTACTTGTCGCAAGGCGTTACTGAAACGCCGTGCCCGCGTCTCAGCGAGCCGCGACGAAGCGCGCCGCATTCGGAAGGCGGCACCAGGTTAAAGCGGTACTATCCATAGCGGCACTCACCCCTTCACAGCACCCTAGCTGCGAGAGGACGCGGATCGAGGCACCCAAGCCTAGTAAGTTCTGCGTATAATCGCCCCTCTCGCAGAACCTTGGTAGCTGTAGCCTAGGCCTAGAGATATTTTCAATGTCATATGATATTTGGAGGTTCATCATGGGGTCCATGTGTGTAATCGGCGTCTTCCATAGAATCGCTTTGAACATGCTGGTTGCTTTATAATTCAAATCGAATTGAGGTAAGCAATCTGGTATCAGAGTCGTTTATTTTATGCAGGGCAATTGTGATCCCTTGCTACCCTTGCGCGAACCTCACACTCCGCACGTGCTTGCCTTCTGCGCCTGTGACAGCGGTGGTGGTTGCGACTTGCGAAACAAGGGTAAGTGATGGTCGAAACAGTCCTTTTGGTTTGTAAAACGCCTTGCTTTTCCGCTGTTGATGAAAGGACGCTGAAAACTCGATTTACCCGACACGAGATGACAGACTTGTGAACGCGTTCGCAGTCCATTTTCTTGCACTGACCTTTACCTGCACGTTTCCTCTCCTTTCCAGCTGTCTTTTTTGTTTTGTTTTTTAACAGTCGAGTTAAACCGCGCTACACCCGTACTGGCATGATTATTCGTTGCGAGGCATATGTTACCGAAATTGGTCGTGTATGCGCACCTATATCTCAAGCTAGGTTCAAACCCGACCTCGGCGGCTGTGTTTCGATGGAGGCGAAACGAAGACGCGTCCGTGTGCTGTGCGATGTCAGCGCACGTTAAAGATCCCCAGGTGGTCGAAATTACTCCGTAGCCCTCCACTACGGCTCCTCTTTCTCTCTTTCCACTTTCACTCCCTGCTTCCTCCCTTCCCTTACGGCGCGGTTGAGGTGTCCACAGAAAACAAGTGAGACAGTTACCGCGCCTTTCCCTTCCTATAAATCAATCAGTTTATATCTCAAGCTGAGAGCTCGAGAGAGCAACTGCTAGTCGCCTGCGAATGCTTTTTGTTCCGATCGCTACTTGTGCTTGAGCGTTGCCCACTTCTTTGGCATTCCATTTTAGTCAGAGCGTTGCTGGTCAGTTTAGCGTACCGGCTTTTTAGTTTGTAACGTTGCTCTTTACAGTGTTCCCGCCGAGGCCAGATCGCTGCTTTGTAGCGCTTTCCGCCCGGTCCAAACGCTGCTGGTTACAGTGTAGCCATCTGCGCCCCGCCAGGGTGGCGCAGTGGTTAGGGTGGTCGGCCACTGTACTCAAGGACGCGTGATCGAATCCCGGCCTCGGCGGCCGCATCTCAGTGGAGGCGAAAAGCTAGGCGCCCGTGTGCTGTGAGATGTCAGTGCACGTTAAAGAACCCCAGGTGGTCGAAATTTCCGGAGTCCTCCACTACGGCGTCTCTCATAGCCTGAGTCGCTTTGGGGCGTTAAACACCAAAACCAAGCCATACCAAACCATGTAACCATCTGTGCACGGGCTAGGGCCGGCCCGAAACCGGGCCCGGGCCGCTCGAAAGCCATTTCCTTCGGGCTCAGCTCGGGCCGGTATACCGGGCTAAGGTATATTTGTCTCGGGCGGGCCCGGCCGAACACCCCGATCACGAACACATGCAGCATTTGGGAAAGCGCGAATACGGCCGTAGTGCGAAAGCGTCTAGAATGCACAGCATTTTCTCGCGTCGTCCCTACGCGAGAACTTCCTTCCCGGCGTCCTCCTCGCTGCGAACGGATATTTGGTAGCCATTAGTGACCGAGCAGAGGGGCATCTGTGGACCATCTAGTTTTGAGCTTCGCATCTCTGCTTTGGTAACGCCTGCTTTGATGTTCTATTCGTTTAAAAATCCGAGTCATGCTGTTATCTATTAAGCGTTTCTGTAGTGGCTTACACATGCCTCGGCATGGCCTCATTTAATTAAAGCGGGACATAGCTCGAAGCATCTGCGGTTCAAGCGTTTCCTTTCGTTTCTCTTGTGCAAATTTCACGTGAAAGGTACACGATTAGTTAGGCGAGCTCACAGAGTACTTGGCCACAAAATCAACCCTTTGTTTAGGTTTAAAGCTAACGCACTTTTGGAGAAGCAAACAGGCTGCTTACCGAAAACTTGCTTTCCTGGGAAAGAACGTGTTAGTCTTTCCAACCGCAAGTTTTACCACCGAAAGAAACCTCACCGGGTTCATTATCCAAGAGCGCCGGAAGTGCTTCGATTCAATGGATTTGTTTTTGCGCAATAAGTTGATTAGGCGTATGTACGTACGTTCTGTGCCCCTGAATACTCGGCAAATGTGCCATTTCAAATGTGAGAACGCAACACTTTAAGATCCTGGAATTATTTTCTTTTTCATTGCTTCAACTGCAATTATAACATGACGGGCCGGGCCTTAAATTCAAGCGACGGGCTGGGCTGGGCTGGGCTCAGTCCCTGTCCGAGTCGGTCCGGGCTTGGGTCTGTAGCGTCCGGCCCGGGCCGGGCTCTGGCTCAAAATTTCGTCCCGTGGACACCTTGAAGCCTTTCCTTTAATGCAAGAACATGCATCAAGCGTTTGTTCATTTTTTAAATTTCGGGACAAGTCGGCGAATTGTTGAAATCTATACTATTGCAACCTCGTGGAGCCCTTTTACTGCCATGTAAATGGCCATCTCATTGTCAGCACGATAGTGCCTGAAGGGGAATGCAGGGTTCGTTGTGTTCTGCATATTAGGGTGAAAGCCTATAATGGCTGGTCGTTGTCGACGGAAGGTTATCAGCAGAGGTGTCATGCTTTCGAGAACGAGTTAAAAATAAATTAATAAGCCTTGTCTCCACCGGGAATCGAACCTCCATCCCTCCCCAGCCCAGCGCTTTACCAACTGCGCCACGCCCCGCCGGATTATGAAACGCTCTTTATAGTTTTAGTTCCCCCCGTCTATCGTGAGAATAGTGGGATTTCGCGAGTGACAAATACTGCGCCTTTCCTGTAAACTAATTATAGAACGCCGGTGAACTTCGATGCATTCAATGAAATTCTGGTTGTGTTCGACAATGGGCGCGAGATGTACCATCACGACAGGTGATGTCGCCAGGCTATTAATGCATATACAGCGCGCTGCACAATTAGAGGCGCGATGTAAAATGCTTTTCCCAGCTAAACCGTGGAATCCTCGCCGTTCAAATTTTGCACAGAAAGGGAATTTTGTCGCTAGTATTTTTATCAAGGTTAAGCCCAGTGGATGCAAAACATGTTAAGCAGCTGCCTCAGTGTGGATGGGGCTAAGTAACGGAGACGTGGTTTTAGGTTAATCGTCGTACTTTATTCTTTGCAGCCCGACAAACACACTCTTATGGTCCGTAAATGCATGACTCTTGGTCTGCACGTCACTTATTCTGTATTGTCTTTGAGCATTTCTACACAACACCACGCTGCAGCCTTCGTTTTGCATTCCTATTATTAACGTCCTTAGCGTTGAGGCATCTTGACCGCATACACGCCCGGCGCAAAGACGCTGGCGCGGTTGCGGGCACAGCGACTGACGCGACGGCGGGCGCGCGCCGCTTCATCCCTGGCGTGACGTCACATATCAAGTGATGCAGCGATGGTGGCGCCGCCGCCGCGTCGAGCGCGACGGCGCGAACCGAAGCATGGAGGCCTCCGCCGGGCGACGTCCGACGGCGCGATATGAGGCCCCATCTGCAGCCGGTGTGACGTCACACCATGTGATCTCACTTCAAGGTCAATGGTGGGCACCGCCGGGAGGCGACCGACGGCGCGATAGCGCGATATGAGGCCCCATCTGCAGCCGGTGTGACGTCATGTCACGTGACCCCACTTCAGGGTCAATCATGGAGGAAGGAAAGAACTTAGGAGAGGCCCTGACATCATTTTTTTGAAGCCGGCGCGACCGCGCCGCGACCGGACGCTGCAACCTCTCCTCCTCCTTTACCCTCCGCATGTTCTTTCTCCGCGACGCTGACGCGGCTGACGTACCTAGGACCCTTAGCAACGCTGTTGCTAGTGGCCCGAGTTTTCATAGCAACAGCGTCGCCGTTGCTAATGGCCCGACTTGGCTAACCCTAAATTTGACGTCACTTCCGCCACATTTTCTCCAATGCATTGGGAATGACAAGGGCCTCTCCTAAGTTGTTTCCTTCCTCCATGGGGTCAATGGTGGCCACCGCCGGGCGTCGCGCGAAGGCCCGAAACCTACGTTAATATGCTTCGCATAATATCAAATTGGTTCGGGGAACTTGCCTGATTCGATCAAAAGAAGTCAGATGTTTCCATCTTATGCGGCGGCGACGACGCCAGACGAGCGGCTGCCCCAGCGATGGTACTGGTGGCGCCATCTCATGCTGCTTACAACAACTCTGTAGCAGAAAAAGAGCGGGAGAATGTTTTGGCAGAAGGTTTGAGTTGTAAGCAGCATGAGGTGGCGCCACCAGTACCATTGTTGGGGCAGTGGCTCGTCTTGCGTTGTCGCCGCCGCACAAGATGGGAACATCTGACTTCTTTTGATCGAATCAGGCAAGTACCCCAAACAAATTTGGTATTAAAAAATACTAGCAACAAAATACCATTTCTGTGCAAAATTTGAACTGCGAGGATTCCGCGGTTTAGCTGGGAGAAGCATTCTACATCGCGCCTCTAATTGTGCTACACCGTATACAAAGGTGGCCCCGCCGGGCGTCCGATCCAGGCGTCCGTGCGGCGCCTTCATTTGCCGCTTCATCGAACGCGCCGCACCACGCAGCCAACAGAAGCAGACCCAGATGTCTAGGAGGCGTTAGTATAGCAGGCATCAGCGGCGTTTGAAATTGGTTTACGGGATAGAAAAGACGCAGTATCTCTCAAAATTCTCCACGGACACATGTAACCTGCCGTAAAGGAAGGAAGGAAGGAAGGTACGAGTCAAGAGAGGGAGATATAGGTGCAGTAGTGGAGGGCTACGATCCACCGCGCTACGACTCTTTCCTCATCGCACTAAGTGGTCCAAAGTGGCCTCTAGAATTTTTTATTAATAATGCAAGCGGCCATAAATTTACAACTGCCTGTACAAACAGCAAGTTGTGTGCAACTATTCTTGTGGCTTTAGTTGCTTTCAGTGTGCCTTGCAATTATTGTTTTGAAAATGCTGTCACATATATGCTAGGATTTTCAAGATTAACCCTTTCACTTGACTCAAGTTGGCCTTGGCTGCCTATATGTGCCAAAAACCCAAATGCAAACGTATGCAGGATTTGCAACTGGGCTTTTATTATTATTTTTTTTGCACGAGGCAGCTGAGAAGGCAGGGCAGCAATTCAGGATTGTGTTCAATTTTGAAATATTACAGATTTCGTGATTTTTATGGATCAGTGAGACCATGCAAGCTACCCCCCCTGGGCGTGAGAGCCAAGCTGTACCGGCCAGTTTGCCTTCATCAATGCAAGAATGGTAAATCCACATTTCTTTTGAACACTTTTTATGTCCTGTTAAAGTGTTGCTTGTGTCAGTGTATGCAGTATTTTTTGAATATTTGGCTTCAAGGAAAAGCAGGTATAATACATGTTCAATGGGATCGTGGTGCAGTGCTTTTATTGAACTGTAGATGGAACCTTGTTGTGTACTTCAGCTTTGCTTCCTAATAATACCAAGTTCAAAAGGCACCACTGCCTAAGGTGCATGGTGAAGTACAATGCCACACAATAGCTCACGATTATACTGCCTGCACTTGTATCTCATGCTAGCATGAATGCAGTCAAGCGACACAAGTTTGAGTAGAAATACGCGAGAGCTCTTTGGCGGAAACCGCCTAACTCGAGCATCTTGATCCAGTACAACTTTAAATCCTTTGAGGAAATAAAATGAATCCTGTTAGCTTAGCTACAGCTGAATCTCAATATAACGAAGTTTACGATGAAGCAAAATCTTGTTTCAATTACTTGCTTCTTATGTAATGCACATATTTTTCTACTGAAACTTTAAATTGTAAATTTGTAAATTAAATTGTAAATTTAAATTGTAAATTTAAGTTGTAAATTTGCTGTGCCTTAACTTCTACCACTCAGGTTTCAGTGGTTGCGGATTTGGTTGGACAAAAACTGGCTTGGCCTGCCTTGGCTGAAGCTGCCGTATGCTGTTCCTGCTACTGCGTCAGACAGCTGTGCTCAACTGCTTACACCTGCTCCCAGCCAGGAGCAGCCCCCTGGAACTGTAAGTGGAGCCAAATCAATGTTTTGTAATGTCTTGTCTTCCTTTTTAGTTTCGCACTTGCTAGTCACAGTAGCACTTCGAGGTTGGTAACATATAGCGGCATTTTTACACAGCTGCACTGCAATGTTACTAATTCTGTGATACAAACCTCATGTGTTTTATCTTAGGTCTTTGGCACACATGCTATCTCACTTTGATATTCGCGTGGGGTAAGTCTCTTCATTAAGCGGTTTGGGTCAAGAGGTTGCAAGCTTATTATCATAATGGTTGTAACATGAAATTGTTGCCAGTGCACATATAGTAAAAAATACTTTTATCCCTTATAATGTCGCTCTACACACATGCAGTTGGGAAGGCAAACTTCCGTGCCAGCTATACGCAGGCCTTTCTTGTACACAATTTCCTGAACCCATGGCATAGTCGCAGCCACAGGTATGTATGGACGAAATAGGCAACGGCATATCACACTAGGAAATACTTTGTGTAACACAATGCCAGGTAAAGTGCACTGTGAAAGAATGTTCTAGCTCATAAAAAAATCTGTAGCCTTAGCATTATGTCGTCGTCTCGCTTCGAAGGTAGAGGGAGTCTGCCTAAAGGGACTGCGAGAGAGCGTTTCCCACCACGGGCACTTGCTGTTATCTCCCGCGGTATTGCACAGCAAGAAGCAATAGGCTTTGCTACTCGAATATGAAATTCGCTTTTCCCTAAATGGCCAGCACAGTGCCGGGATGTCTATGTATTGTGTAGGGAGTGGGAGAAATGCGAATGCCCCCTGTGCATTCACCGCTTATGTGTACAGGGAAATATTTCTAATTCCCTGTCAGCTGGTCATAGAAGTGAATGCAACGAAGTTCTTACCAGAACGAACTATTTTTTGGGCTAGTTCTCGCTTTACTGCTCTACAGTACCATGAGTACAAAGTGGAATTTCCTTGAAACTTAAGGTTCGAATCACCAACAATGCAAAAATGGTACACAAAAAGGAGACATTGTAGTGAAAATTGGCATCTCCAACAGTGAACTGTCAATTTTGAAAACTGAAGCTTGAAGTGCACCATAACGACATTTTGTTGGACAATGAGAGTGAAGCACGAGACGCATTGGCCTCGGCTCCTGCACTGGATTTGATGGACGTGTTTGGCATCTCGCACCGCACTGCTGATATCTAAGGGAGAGAGGCAAACGAAGATAAGGCTTTGTTTTGGAATTAAATGTTTGGGAAGCATGCAGTCAAATCCAAAAGTGGTTTTGAGCAGATATCGCCACAACGAAATTTTCACTTCAGCGAAATTTTTTGCGTGCTGTATCCCGCACCCTCTGGTTTTAAGTTTAAGCTACTGAACACAGTTTCTCTGGAGAGGTTTTTATGAACACTTGTTCTTGCGGCAATTACTGTGTCCGTATGTCTTCAGCACTGCCTCGGCGTCAAGCCTTCGCATCAAGCCATAGCAACACAAGTGTTATATTACTGCATACCTTATGCAAGTATATAATAGCAACACAAGTGTTACATCGTTGCAAAGCTTGTGTCGGGTAAAACTGAGCTTTGGTGATGCAGTGTTGTAATTATAGGTAATTCTTTCTGACAAAATTTAACTTTATGGTATATATTAATCTAAAACCTATGTGGAGTATAATTGCACTGGACTAATTGTAGGTCTTAATTACGGTTCAGTAATTTGCAAATAAAAATTTAACCTTACACATCATAAAGTTATATATCATTGGGTAGCTTATATCGAGTATGATTGCACACTAATTGCAAATATAAATTAATTACCTTTAATTAGCTTATTATGATTACAATGCCAAGTCATGTGTTGTTGAAATGGTCTCAGCGAGTAAATTCCATAAGCACTAAACCATGCAAAATTGAGCTATCCCTCATAAAACTTGGTTCGAAAATGGTTGAACTGCAGCCTTTCTTTTTCTCTTTGTATTGCACCAGCTTACAGGCTCACTTTAAGGATTACAACAGAGCTGACACACTTCCTTCTTGCATGATTCTATATTAGAATAACTTATTACCACAATTATTCTGCTGTGGCATGCCTTTCAACCTAAAAGGCAGCTGGCATGTCAAAATAATTTTTTCTCGCCATGCCTTGCACTGGCCAGCCTTCCCACGTGTGGTCGCATCTCTTAGCCACGTTACATCCTATGGAACTAAATTGGGTATTGTTAGTTGCGCTGTGAGAGGCAGCATTTTTTAATAATTATGGCGATAATTACCGATTGATGGCAATAACTGAATGCAACACAGGATAGTGCATGGCAGCAAAAATCTGAACATTAAACATGTTCGCGACACAAACTGGTTATTGCTTGGAGTTTCAAAACTGCATATGCGTACTGCAGCAAGTAACTGTGCTGCTGCTGCTAGTGCCGAGGATTTTTTTTTCCTCTTTTTAAGGGTCCAACCTAGGAGTGCGGACTGTATGCAGAGGTGGGCAACACATATTCGGTCACTGTGGTGTCAGCAGAATTTTGCAGCTGCTAAGCAGGCCATCTTTTTAAGTGCAGGCATTTTACCATGTTTGGTGCACGATAACGTTACTTGTTTATGTGCCATGAAAGCCAACCCAACTCATAACGACACAAGAGTTGGCGCCACTACAGTTTATGGAACTTTATGTTCTTGCCCAACTTACGCTCTGTGTCTTTTTTAAAGCTCAGTACTTACTGGGAGTTTTCTTCTATAATGGTTCAAAAGTGGCAAGTAAGGCTAGTTTTCTTAAAGTATAGCCAGCAACAAATGTAGCAGTCACAAAGTTGGTAAGTGTGGCTTTGCAATGTACAAAGAAAAAAATAAAGAGCAGTGCAGAATCTGCATTGGAGTAATGCAAAAGCACGGATGCTTTTTTGTATGGTTGTATTACTTTTTGGTGTTTTTGAGTTTGGGTTGTTTTTTTTTGTAAATGTTTTGTTGCGCACCAATCTCTTCTTATGCCCTTTTTGTCTCTACTTCCGGTTGCATGACGCCACATCCTTGATGTCACCCTAATATGAACTGATTTAACTACTTATGTGCCCTTTTTGTCTCAATTCCCATTTGCGTGACGTCATATCCTTGATGTCACATTCACTTCTTGTTTACCCATGTTGGTCTTTGGTACTTCAAATTGCGCGCCAATCCGTTAGAGTGCCTTTTTTTGGCTCTACTTCTGGTTGCGTGATGTCATGTACTCTAAGTCACATTAATTCACTTCTTTGGTACTTTTTAAATTGCATGCCAATTTCTTCATATGCCCTCTTTCGGTTCTACTTCAGGGTGTGGGACGTCACATCCTTGACGTAACCTTAATTGACTGATTAATAAAATAATTAGTATTTGATACATCTTGAAGTCACCCTAATTGACTAATTTATTTAACTATATTAGTATTCGATTCATATGTGGACTTAGTTACTATATTAGTATTTGATTCAAATGTGGTGCCAAGCCATTGGCTAATGAGACCATTTCTACCCTCTTTTACATTTTTTGTCTCTAGTTATTTACCTAATTATTTTTTGGACACATTACGTCTCCCTTTATTAACCTCTACCACTTCTCAATTACAACTGCGGCGGACACAATTTTGCAGATGCGGCCTACGGATAGAAATCTGTGAACATAGCGAAGTGACTCTTTCGCATTAATAAACTTGCCTCACCACGGTGTGTCAGTGGTAGGGCGCTTGAATACCTATACCGAGGACGTAGATTAAATCTCAGTTGCAGTGGCCACGTTTCGATAGAGGCGAAGCCATTTTCGCATGCAAGAACCCCAAAATGGTTACAATTTCCGGAGTCCTTTTCCAGTGTTGTGGACAGAGGTACCTTTTCTCAGTGTTGTTTACTTATACTGTCTCTAAAGCAGATGTTTCAAAGGCTTGATCGGAACATGAAGCCGATGTGCTACTTTGAAAGTAATGTTTTTCACATTCTTCTCGTGGAATTACTAGCATACGACGGGTTGCACGAGCCTCTCGAGCTTGTTGGGTGCCAAGGACACATCCCATCAGGACTCTACCACCGAGAGTACAGGAATGCCCGAAGTTGTGCGGAAATTGTAAGTAGCATTCATTTTGATGGTGCTGTAATTATGTTCATGGAGCGTTTCCTTCATAATGGACGCGCTTTTCGACATATGTCCCTAGCTCAACTGGTGAAATACTGCATGCAACATAAGGAGGTGATGGGTTTGGCACTTTCTGGTGGCTTGCTACCCTTGCATTACATGCAAGCACATGCATGTACCCTCGAATTTCTCTTCGTTAAAAATAAAGGAAAATAAGTTGTAGAAAATGAGCAAAACGCTGTTCTCTTCTGCTTTATTTGGTGCTAATAATCGTTGGTCTTCTATTGTGATGTGATGTAGTGACAGACAGTTTTCTTGCCTTTGAAATATAAGATGCCATGAGTGTCCAACATGTGTCAGCTTTCAATGCATTCCTCATGCTACCATGGTAAGTTTCGTGCATGTGTCAGATCGAAACAATGAGCACATTTATTCTGGCAGGTTGAATGAAATGGGAGTGGAGGAATAGGGTGGACTGTAATGCAATACAGGCCCAGTAAATTGCTAGCAAATTTAACTATATATTTAAGGTGAATGAGCTAGCCATATGTGCGTTTGTGTAATGAGTATTGGGTGTTGCAAGTGCATTCTATAATAATGTATAATCTCCCACCTTGTGCATTTTGAGCGAATTTGTAATGCTGTAGTAATGTTAGGATGACAGAGTGTGGTGACCTAATACTGTGGAGCTCTGGCATTTGAAAGGCTGTTGCACGTTTAAGTGCTGGAACATTAATTTGCTCGGATTCAGAGCCTTATGCATGATTTCACGTTTGCTTACTGTGCAAGGGTGACTAGTTGGCGTTTCTTGGCTGTTGGGAAACGAAATTTGTTTGGAAGGTCCAGCAGTACCTGAAAAAAGTCATTGGGTAGAGTTGCCTGTGTGGCCAATGATTAAGTACAAAGAGTGCCGGTCTTGGTTTATGTCTGGTTCAAAGTTTGTTCATCCACAATAGGTAGAGAAAGATGAAAATGCTAAACTGCATTTTTCGTGAGTGAGCATTATATTTCAGCTTTTGGCTTCTTTCCTTCGTACATCATAACGAGCCCCTCGATTCAATTCTCTGCTTGTTAGCTTGCGAGGGTGTTATGACAGTCTTGAGAAGCCATAGGTGGCACAGCTCCCTTTCCTCGCACAGCTTCCGCTCTGCCAGGATTTTGATCGCGTTCCACGTGACTCTCGCGGTAACATAGACTGTTCACAGCCGCCGCTATGCAAGAGGGAGGCGCTGGTGAACACTCTCAAGGTTCATTAACAGGCAACATTATTACCCAAGGTTGGACAGCCGTCGACATAGCTCAGTTGGTAATAGCACCAGATGCGATATTTGGAAGTCGTGGGTTTCGTCCACACGTCTGACGCATTGTTTTTCCTTCTACTTTGTATTTACCTTTCACCTTAAACTGATTACATCACTAATTTAGGTAAATAACATTGTAAGAATAAAAAATCCACTACGATTTTCTTGCCCTCGCCAACTGTTGGCTTCGAATTCGTGCATCCTCACTTTCTCCTGAATGTTTTAGCATTATAGTTGTATAGTGAGCATTATGTACAGTGTCTGCTTTAGAGACGTTGCTGAATCTGTAAACTACACCTCTTAAGACTGCCCTTTATAAATAGGGTCTGCAGGAAAATGCTGCTCAGAAGCATTTTTTATCTATATGCTCAGCTACCAGATTCAAACTGTATCGCACTTCTCTATTTTCAGCCGGTCTGCCCCACCAAATTTTAATCTGAAACCCTCGTCTATACCTGAGAAGCCACCGCTTTCCACTGCTCAGAATGGTGGACAACGTGAGCAACCAGTGCCCCTAGACGTGAAGCATGGCACTGCGGTTGTTGGGGTCCACAGTGGCAGCTTGCGTGACGCGGCCAAAGTTCCTCCCGGTTCACACAAGAGGAGCCTGTTCAGCCTATTGCAGGAAGTTGAGACTCCTGCGGTACGTATCATAACCGAGTTTCACATGGCTCAAGCCGTTGTATATGCCATATCACTGTTAATATATCCAGCTTCCCCGCACTCCTGTGCAGCATTTTCAAGAAGAAATTTTTTTTAATTGAGCCAGTAATTTTAAACGTCTAGGGTCTGCATGTCCAGGCCCGACTGTATCTGAAGTTGTTGCAAATAACTAATTATCACCTTATCTGATTAACTGAAAAAAATCTAATAGTGTTTCATAAGGATTGTTTAAAACGAGTCGAACTCGTAATGTCTGATTAATAGGCCTGAAATTTCAAGTGAACACTCTATTTTTTCAATCGACATCTGTTTCAAGAACAGGACTTGTTTCAACACTGCACAGCATGCTGCCACGACCCGAATGTGCTGGAAGGAGGGTTCAGTGCCTTCCCAGTGGATAGTGGTAGCTTTCACGCATCAGTGTTCCCAACTGTGTTCAGCCATATTTAGCGAGCCTTGCTTTCATGCTCGAAATTAGATTTGCCGGCTTTACCTTTTCACCTTCTCAGCTGATATTAAGCTCCGGTTTTGCAGTCACTATAAGTCACAGGAGACAGTTACTGATGTCTCTGACATGACAGTCACAGGGTTAATCTACCGCCTTCAATATGCGTTCATACTGGCGAATCCCAGAGTTTGTACGACATCATTATGCTAATTAGTCATGAAGAGGGAGACTGGAAAAAATCGCCAGCGACGCATTTGAGTGTGCCACTCGCCGACAGATTGCTTTTGACGCAACATTAGGTCGCTTAACTCCTCAGCAGGACGTGACGTTTTTCAAGCCTTTGGTGGGAAAATATTGCATGTCTGTGTCTGTACAACTTCATGTGCACGCAGTTATTTTGCACATGTCAGTGAGTGAGTGAAGCCTTCTTGTGTTTACATTCGTCATGCACTCAGAGCTCGGGCATGAGACGATTTCATAATCTGCTACTTCGCGGGAGCGCAGACAAGAGCACTGAAATAATTATACTATCCTGAGCAATATATGAGCAAGAACACGGGAACGCGTGGCAGAAAGCCTCAAACCGTACTCAAGAGTGCTCATATTGCTCATGATAGTACATATCCATCCATGCCTGAAAGGAGTGCGAACTAGCATACCTCCAGTGCGGCAGCAGATAAAAAGGGCCACAAAGACACGAAAGTCGGTTCTTCTCTCAAATCACGTTTGGAGCGAGCACTGTCGTGAAAGCGAGTCGCACGCCGGTGTCAAAACCTGCTGTTTCCCAGTGTTTGTGGTGAGTTGACGAAGCTCCGTCGTACGACCTCCACAGCTCGCAAGTGTGAACGCGCCTTTAGTGTTGCATGTCTCGTGGTCAAGATCAGTACAGTAGAGCCACGCTATAGTAAACTCTGGTATAGCAAAAACTCTGATATAGGAAAGTCAAACTGAAGTCCCAGATAATCTTCCATAGACAACAGCACATTTTCCCCCCTTTATATAGTAAAGACTCTTTTAGTAAAAATCTGTTATAGTAAAGTGCTCTTGGCCGCGGCGATGACTCTCACGATATGGTATCGCCACCCGCGCACTACCTAGAATCGCGAGGCAAAGATTTTTTGTATTTGAAAACAAAAAAATAACGCCGAGTGTTCGTTTAGGTGGCTTTACCACTGGACTTAGCAGCAGTCAGAAGAAGCCTACTTTACAAAGGCCTTAGAGCCGTGAGGGAAAGCGCGCAGCGCGCAGGAAAACAAAAGAAAGTAAAGCTGTCTACAGACATAGCAAGGAGGCGGCGTGGTCTGTTCAGAAAGTAAAGAAGAGTAAAAGTGCAGCAAGAAATAGGGAAAGGGAAGGGTTAACATTCACTGCAATGTGCAGCACAAAGCATGAGGCATGTGCAGGCAGAAAGTGTAGGTGCAGCGAGTGCAGTCTTAAAGCACTTGGGTGCCACGCTCATTTATCATTTATTGCCTTTTAAAAGACGGAAACAGCAAAAAGGGACAGCATGTTCATGCAAGGCATTGGTTTTCACATGAAATCGAACTTGATTGACTTCGTAACCACATTGTCCTCATGCTTAAGAGATATTTTCACAAGATGTAAAGAAATTTTATAATGAAAAAATTTCACAAAGAGATAAAAGCGAGATGGAAGGTATGTTTTTTTTTTCCTTAAGCAACAAGACGTGTTCTAGAAGTGCCTATTTAACTACCAGACAGCATCTTCAGGGCCATGTCATCACTGACCACTGATATAGTAAAGACCCTGATAGAGTAAATGTTTTTGCTGGTCCCAGTGACTTTACTATAAAGGGGTTCTACTGTATTAGGTATTTAGGTAGTTAAAACTTTGAACTAGGAGCTTATATAGTGCTTCTTCCATCGCTTTGCTGTCTTGCATAAGTATGTATTGTGGCAATATTTGCATCAGCAGCAGATACCGTATATACTCGCCTAATGGAGCCCAACCCCAACGTCAGTTGCATTGAATTTGAAAAAAGGAAATGCTTCTCATTAGCGCATCCCTCAGTTTCGCACTCCAGTCGCCTTCATATGCGTCATGCCAAGATGCTGCGCAGCGATAGCATCATGCTGTTTCTTTTTTCTTTTGATGATGATGGAGGTGGGGGAGGGGCAAATTTGCGAGTGCCAAAACATCGAGCCCTTGACAGTAGTGTCTGCAACGGCTTGATGTGTGCGAGTAGTTGCACAAAGCTTGTGCTCAGTATGTTTGCTTTATTACAAATGGAACGCATGGTAACAACAAACGCCTTTTGAAGCTCGCGATGCTAAAAAATGGGCATCATGATCATAGCTGACTGCATGCTTTCATTGATTGATGGGTGGAATGTTGGAGGATCGTGCATAAGGAGTGTCATTGTCAAGGAGTGTCAAGGAGTGTCACCCTGCGCTATGAAACCACTTAACTGGGGTCAATACTTCCTAGACGAAAATAGGCTCATTGCCGTAGCATATATGGTATACTTTTGCAGGTATCCTAATTGTATTCATTTGGATACTGTCATTATTTGGTTGAGTTTTTAACCAACACTAGACATATTTGATTCGGTAGCGAAGCTAGCATAAACATACATATTCTGTTCGGTTCCGAAAGAGTATTGTTTGCATATTTCTATATTTCAGGCCTTTATTACCGGGCATGATGCTATAGTAAAACAGTAAATTGGACATGGCATGTCAAGATAGCAAAGACTCGCTGAAAATTATGTACAGCTTTTCAAATATTACTTTTGGGGAGGCCGAGCAAGCCATCTTATGCGGTCATCATATAAAACTTGCACCTACTATTCTGGCTGCTATGTCTGCTCCATCTATCGCATTGGCACGCAAAGGGGAGTGAACCAGCACCAGCACATGAAGGGTTGCAGTACTATTCGGTACCTGGTGCCGATAAGCTTTGGACACGAAAGTGTGGAGCACGTACACCTCACGGAACAACCGTGAAATGTAGCGTAAATGAATACTTTTACTGATCTTTCATCACTCGCATTATATGCGGATGGAAATGTTTTTCAGTTTCTGCAATGCCGAAATTGCACCTCATATTTAAGTTCGTATTATATAAAAGTTTTTATGGTATATTTAACCAAAATTTTACTTTGCATGCATCTTACTCAAAACTTCATTTTACATGTGTTTATAGTTGTTTGAGGGGTCTACTTGATTCTTTATTGCAGGGGAGTTGTTATGCAGAAATAAATGGAAAGCTGTACCAAGTGCTGAACATTAATGGGAGAAGTGGCTCTAGCAAGGTAAGGTTTGGCCTTGTACTGTTGACAATTTCTCTGGTCTGCCGAGAACAATGCAGAGGGGTTGATGAAACAAAGACGGCGGCCTTTGCTGATTCTTGTTGCAAGTGAGGGAATTTTTCAGGTTAGGCAAGCAGGCAGTGAGTGAACTGACATTTACTACCCGCTAGTCATTGTTTCGTTGCTGTAATCCAGCTTCTTTATTAATCCCCTGCAGCATAGAACCTCTCACGTGACAGATGAATCAAGTATTGTTGGAGTAAATTGTAAGACGCTACTTATATGAATTTCTGTGCTTGTCACAAGAATGCAGCTGTGAAAGCATTGGTGCCAGTTGTGTGCTTGGTGTAGTAACTCGTACGTAAAGTAGAAGCTCATGAAGACAGACTTCAAGTATCAGATGTTTGTTTAGATTATAAAAAGTGCACCTCAGTATGGTCCAACAGTAAATGTGGTTTGCTTTACGAATATCTATTGTCCGCTTTTCTTGTCTGCGCAAGTGTTGCTCCAAACAAATATTACTTGGAATATGGATGGAACGAAATCTTTATTAGATGGGCAATCTCCAGCTATGCGTGATAAAAAGTCATTAAGGCACTTGACCTTGAGCTGAGTGTTATTGAAAAGCAGTGCTTTTTACTGTGCTATTCACTTGTTAAACTGCAGAAATAAATACTTGTATGCACGCTTGTAGAAGGTAGAAACTTTAGAGTATTTTCAAGTACTGCTTAAGCATTGAGACCATGGAGTGGATATAATTCGTGCACCCTAGGAGCGCTTTGTTCCTTGTTACTACAGCTACTTGTGTTTTAATAGCCACTAGCAAGGGCTGCACAGCTGTGTCATTAAAACTGCTGTTTCTTTGCCTGCTTTTTTGCCCCCATTTCTTATATATGTGCCTATAGACTTTCTGGGGGAGCTTTTTTCTTTTTTTTTTGTAGAGGGTTGTGCCCTACCTCTGCCTTATTTAGAGCCACAGCAAACCAGAAAATTCTTTAAGATTTTTAGTCATGTTTGGCCCTAATAAAAATAAAAACTGTGCCAAGTCATGGCTTGCTCCTTATTTCTCTTTGACATTATGAAACATGGGGGAGAAATCAGTGATCTTGCTTCATCATCCAGAGGGCCTCTTCCATATTCCTCCAATTAACCCGGTCCTGTGCTAGCTTCATCCACCTGACCCCTGCGAACTTCTTAACCTCATCCACCTACCTAACTTTCTGCCACTCCTTGCTGAGCTTTTTTTTTCCTTAGAATCCGATTTGTTACCCTATGTGAACATCGGCTCTCTCCGCACTACATGACCTGGCTATGCCCAACTCTTCTTAATTTCAACTAGAATCGCATTAACTAGAGTTATTTCTCTGACCCACTCTCCACGCTTCCTATGTCGCAACATATTACACCTACCATTTTTCGTTCCTCAGCCTTCTGCGTTGTCCTCAACTTAACTAGAACCCTTTTCGTTAGCCTCCACATTTCAGCTCCATAGGTGAGTACTGGTAAGATGCAACTGTTGTATACATTACTGTTGAGCAATACTGTAAGCTGCTAGTCAAAAATTTGTATTTGACTACCTGTCCTAAGTAGATATATTTGCCCACCACTTTCTGTGCTACGCTAGATATTGTAAACTGCTGTTCCTTCCAGAGGCTGTTGAAGATTACCTTAGTCTTTGCGCACTGATTTTCAGGCCTACGTTTTCTTGCACCATCTATATTTGGCAGGTTTTCAGGATGGTAACCAAGCACAAGAAACTCTGCGCTGTGAAACTAGTTCGCCTGGCACGTGCTCAGTCCAAGGTTGATGACATGTTCATGAATGAGATGGCCATCCTGAAGTTGCTGCCCAACTGTGAGCGTGTTGTCCGCCTGTTTGACTTGTAAGGCTTACTCTTGTACTTCTAATGTTTCGTTTCCATTCTCTTTGCATTGTTTGGGGAAAAACTTGTATGCGAGAGAAGATTGACCTCTGTGGTACTAAAGTAATGGGAGTTATCCTGGCAGCTAAAAAGCGCAGTTTTAGCAGGCACATAGCAGAACTGATAGGAGTTTGCAGTGTAAAAAGTAGGTTTCATGCTTGTGGACAGCATACTATAGGCAGAGAGAGGAGCACCATTAGTGTCACGTGCACCAATTGTGCAATCATTGCCAAATGTTCGTGTTAACTTTCCCAATGTGCACGCTGCACCTCTCACATATCTGAAGTAATGCCTTTGTAGCTTTGGAAGCTCAGGGTTTTATTCATAATTTATAAATCCTAACTTCTACTTGATGTTTATCACATTCATAGAAGTCCCATGTTCACATTGCCTTGATAGCAGCATGACATCTGCATTCATAAAACATGTCCTTGAGCTGTTTCTTTTTATTTTTATTTTGCAAAGTTTGACACGTTTACTGTTCTTGGTCTCGAATGCAGCACAAAATAGTCATCACTTACCACATAAGGCTAGTAAATAGGAGTAATGGATGTGGCGACTGTGCATACACTTGCCTCTCAGAAAGTCAGTCATTTCCAAGCCACCTCAATGCTTATATGTACTGTTGTAAACTCAGTGCCACAGCAGCTGTCATTCAAGCTATATTAGTGGCTGTCCTGAAATCTAAGGTCATGCTTTAGGTTTCATGTCTCCTGTTTATTAGTTTTCTCATACAGAAAAAAAACATCTTACTTTTGAAGGACATCCTATTTGAATGGTCAGTTAGTGCATGCATTGTTGTGAGCTTCGGTTTTTCTTTCTTTACCTTCATAATCAGTATGCGTGTTCCTTATCTTTACAAAATCAAGTCACAGAAGACAGCAGTGAATTTGCACTGGCTGGCCTCAAGCTGTAGTAACTGACATGACTTTTAATTGTTTACTGCAGTGAATACCATAAAAGGGATCTCGTGCTGGCTCTGGTCATGGAAAAGGGCGACGAGGACCTCGCAGGAGTACTGATGTCTTCTGTCACGGATGGGTGTGTGAGCACAATCAACGTCAAGTTCTACTGGTCCGAGAGGTTGCTGGCTGTACAAGAGATTCACGAGAAAGGTATAGAGATGGCCGCTGTCCATGTTCATGCTTGTAGAACCTGAGTGCATGTGTTTAGTCTTTTTCCATCCTTCATCCCTCACTGCTGTTAAAGCATGAAAGCCTTATTGTATGTAGTCGTTCCTGGATATACAGTTGAACCTTGATATACTGAAGTTGGTAGAATCCGTAGCTTACTTCGTAAGCTTGAAATTTTACAACACTAAAGTTTCACAGACCATTCAAAAGGAAATCCTTTAATTGTGGCACCAGTGGATGTGTGAGCGGTCAGGATGAAGCGCCCTTATGGTCTTGGTTTCACCCCCACATTGTCGTCTTTCTGAACTGTTGAGCCCCCTCGATCACATAGGCGCATTCAGCTGCTGCTGCAGCCACATGGGACTGGGAGCCAGGGAAATTAAGACCGGCGATGGCTGGCCGTGCCAGCTTTTCCGCCCCGCTTTCTTGATGCCGGCGACAGCGAGAACAGTGCCCTCCATCATCACATCTGATAAATTGAAAACCAGGTTCACACTGCACATTGTCTCCTCCTTCCGTCGCAAATGCGGTATCCCGTGTGTCTTTGGTCACTTTTACTGCGCAGTCTGAGTGAAAAGTGAGGTTGTCAGGGTACTCTGACCCTTTCAGTCCTTTTACTAAGAATTTCAAAAGGAAGCGTCTGCTCCTAATTTAATTTCTGCCTTTTACACAGCCTCTGCCATAATACTCACTGTTAGTGTAAAATCCTTGCGCACAATAGCTTTCATGTAGGACTGCTTGCGAGCTTTAAAATGCGAATGCAAGCACATTTTAAAATGCGAATGCAAGCACTACGCTTCGAGACGAGTCTCAAGCGTAGAGGGTAGCAGACCAAGGTCGTTCGCAATATCCACTCTTTTCCGCGTTGGCTGCCAGTCGACTGCATTGAGTATGGCTAGCTTTTCCTCAAGGGGAAGTGCTTTCCACTTGCCCGACACCATTGAAGCACGGCAAAGATGTTAAAGTTTGACCGTTCTACTGTCTTCAGTGGTGGAGAAAAAAATGTGGGTTCGACGTTCTGTGGTTCACAAGGCATATGGTATGGCGATTTAGTGCTAGCCTCTCCAACTCGCATGCGGCTTCTTGGTGCTAGTTTTGTAGCCAAGACTCGTCAATAGCCAAAATGGCGGCTGGCGCGCATTGCTACAGGTGGATTCGGGGAGCCAAGTTGCGACATATCATGCAGGAACGTTTCCACAGCTGCAACATAATTAGCAAGGTTCCCAATACATTGCATCTTATGGGAGTAATACCAGACCAGATAAAAACAACGTAATAACCAGGAAAACACAGCAGTGAGGAACGTAACAGCGGAGTTCTATATCAACACTGTGTTGCAGTGCCTAGCTTAACTAGTAAATGACTGCAAGGGGTTGATCGAGACGAGCATTAGTGAAGAGTGCTGGCAGGAGTGTCGGCAACTAGCATGATGTAAAGAGTACGGAGGGCCAGGCCTTGTCAAATCAAGGTAACGTTGACCAAGTGCTATATTTAAGTGAAAATGGGGTTGTGAGGAATATTGCGAATTGAGAGAAGAGTCTTGTGTAAGTTCATGAGGCAATGTGTGGACCTAGCATGTCCGTTGACATAATGTTGTTTTGTTTATTTTTTTTGGCCAGGTGTGATACACTGTGATCTCAAGCCACACAACTTCCTCTTTGTTCATGGAAAGCTGAAGATTGCAGACTTCAGCAGCACTGCAAGCACCATGAAGGAAGACGTGACCAGTGTCATGAAAGAGTCTCGGGTACAGTGTCATTCTGTTGCTTGTGCGCCTTTGATCGAGGAAAATGAATACTTGGATGATATTTTAACCTCTTGCTTGGCACGTGATAACTCAAATTAATTATGTGCCGCAAGAGCTAACAAACAAGACAAATGTGATCAATATCAGACTGAGTCAGCCCGGTGCCTATTTCTCAGCCATTGATATTTTTGAAGATTCTCAAAACAGATTCAATTGTAGTTACTTTAGCACACTGCAACCTGAAACTTCTTTTTTTGCTTTTATCCCAATAAGCATAAGATTTCAGAAATTAATATCATTTGCGCAATGTAAAAAATGCTTTTGTACACCAACAGCACTGCGGCCACCTAAGACCAGTTCAGTCAAGGGTTAGTCAGTTCTCGAATGTAAGATGATCTAAGAGTTTTGAATATCGTGTTCTAAGATTCTGATAATTATGGTAACCTTCGTAAAAGTAACGAGCATGTGGTCCCCTAATCCAATTACTTTGGCACCGGGCAGTAGTACATTGAAATGGCACCAGAGCTAGAAGTGCTAACAGAGAAAATTTTGAAGACAGGGCCTTTGAGTACTTCAGCTTAGAATGAGATATTGTGCTCCAATGTGCATGACTACTTAGTTTGAGTATTGGAAGGAAGAGTTGCTGTATAGCATGTGTTAAGTTATGCCTAAGACATTGTACTATATTTCTTCAGTCTTGGCCTTTGATAACCATCTGACTGCAGCAGAGGCAAGAGATAAAAACAGTATGGTACACTGAGGCAAATGCAGCATTGTTGAATCAAGGTTAGCCATCTTGCTGCTCTGAAATAAATCAAATTTATTTTGACTGTTCTAGTGTCTGAAAATATAAAACGCAGCCCTGTAAAAATTAAGACTTGTGCTTACTGTACAGAAATATTACTGCCATATAATAATGGTGAAGGAAATTAAGGTGAAAATGGGATGATTCTTTTCGCTATGCATTGCTACGAGTACAATAGCGTGGATGTGACAGACGTCATCTTTCTCTTGTGCATTCTCCGTTACTGCTCAGGGGCCATGGTCTTCTGCTGCTTAGCATATTTCTATGAAAGCAAAATGCAGCAGTATTATGTTACAAAACATTTGTGCATGTGAAATTCAGGTGAATGAATGTAAGCTGGAGCCTTCCCCTTATAGTGTAACAGTTAGTAACAGCCATTTTCCATTCGATGTTTCAGATGGGAACGTTAAATTTCACGTCTCCCCGAGTCTCTCCAAGAGTGTGACCACGAGGGTGGGGCAAGCGCTGCCTGAAGGTGAGCACTCCTATGACTCTGCTCCCATGTGCCTATGAGTCCCAGTGCAGCAGCGAATGGCTGTTATTGTTGATTTGGGGCCATTTGAATTTTTATCTCGCTGAAGACTGAAATTTAAATGTTTGAACTTTTTTTAGAGTGCTTTTAAAAGGGGATTGCAATGCTGATCAGCATGAACTTGGTCTTCGATTTTGCTCTTGTTGTTGTCTGAAGCACCACCTGCCTTATTTCGTCGATATGGCACACTGGAGGAAGGAAAACCCCTCTCTTACTTGAGATGAGGAGAGAGGAGGGAAGAGAGAAAGGAGGTGATAGGCAGTTGGTGGCTTAGTGGCTTAGCCATTCACTTGTTTGTGAGAGGGGGTTAGTTCGAAACCCACTGCGTCACAGCTTTGTAGTGGTGTGTGCTTGAAAGGGGCTTCGCCTACAAAGGTGGTCAAAGTTACAGGCGTTTAAGCATAGGTGTGTGCAGTCTAACGAGCGTGTCTAAACAGAAGTGCAGGTTAACTGTCACCGCTGTAGGCAATCTTTCGAAACAATTACTTTAGGGTATTACTGTAGCCGTGTAAGTCTGAATTTGTTTCGGCAAGTGCACGTTTGTCAGAGAAGCGCAGTGATGATAATGTGTCATTCTCGATCTCAAACCTGCACACGGAAACGTCCTCAACTGTTCCAAAACGCCGCAGCGAGGGCGACAGGAACTAGTTTCAGGTGATGCGACGGTTCACATCTAGTGTGTTTCTATTGAGTAGCCATGGTACAATATTGGGGGCACTGTAAATCTTAAGAAATGTCTTGCACACACAGGGCTAAAAAACTGTCATAGAGCCTTTTCAAAGGGACGAAGTGGAAAACTGCATCGAATCAGTGTTCAGAGTGAAAATTGCTGCTGATCTTTCAGGACAAGTTGGCATGTGTCCGGCAGCAAAAGGTGCATTTTTGGCAAGGAAACTGGTTTCCAGAATTTTCCTGTCATTAAGTTTCAACACACGACATCATTACTGAAAAGGTTGGGCTGCCGCAATTTTGAAATGAAGCACAGCGTAGCATTGCCTCTGGAGCCTGCGCCGAAATAACCTTCAGTGGCGGACGGTGGCCACTTTTCAAAGGAGGCAAAAAGCAAGGCGCCCGTCTGCTGTGCGATATCAGCGCACGTTAAAGAACCCCAGGTAGTCGAAATTTCCGGAGCTCTCCACTACGGCGTCTCTCATAGCCTGAGTCGCTTTGGGACGTTAAACCCCACAAACCAAACTAAACCAAGCATTCTAGTTGTGAATTGCCAGTAGGGGCAGCAACTGTGTTTGGTTTCTTGGCCTTGTCTAGCTCGCAAAACCTCCATTCTTGGCCAGAGGGCCTGCTCTTCGTGATTAGAACATGGTAGACTATTTATGCAGGTCGACTTTGATTTGTCGGCTGTGTGTCCCTTTAAGAACACACAGGACACTTACATTGTTGAGTTACAAATGCTGCAAACTGGTCTGTTTTTTGCAGATAAGTCGGAAGTTCGACATTTGGTCCCTGGGGTGCATCCTCTACCACCTCCTGTGTATGGAAAGGCTTCCTTCCAGAATGTTGTTCCCACAGAAGCAAAAATGCTGGCCATCACAGCGGAATCATCGACAATCGATTTTACTGAAATCTCTGATCTGAACCTTCTTGACATTCTACTCACGGCTGGACTCAAGTGGCAGTGGTGCGCGCTTTCATACAGCCTGCGCACTCGCTGCGGAAACAATGGGAGTTTAAGCGAATTGCGCTCTCTCCCGCCGCGAGGGGCGTGCAGGACCTACACGACCCTGACCGCTTGCTTCTGTGGCAGTGGTCAGCGTGCGCCTGCTTTTGCGCCTTCCAGCGCTCATTCACGAGTTTTATTGTGCCGAAATAAAATGAGATTGCGAATTTCAAGCGAGATACTGCATTTTCTTCATGGAGCTGTTTTTTACAAAATCGAGAGGAGGAATCGTCCTCCAGTTTTACCGAACTAGATCCAGTTTTGTGGTTTTGTGGTCTTTTGTGGTCTTAAATGGAGAAGTTGTAGTTTGATTTACTTCATATGCTTATCCCTCTTAGCACATACTAAGTGGACGCGAAGAATGACTCTTGCCAAATTGAGCTCTCGTTTAAAGTGAGAACAAGTGAAGGCGAGCATCAGGAAATGCTGACTCAATGTTTGCATTCTTTGACTTCCTCTCTGTTCACATCGGATATGGGGACTTATGAAAACTTCCACTGCATCAATATATCAATGCTGAATAGTGCAGGAAATATAATATATTCAAGTTAGTTTGTGAGGCACATCTAAAGGTTGCAGTAAAGATTGTTTTAACTGGGTGAATGGTATGAGCCGTTAATCATCTAAATAAACATCTAAATCCATCTAAATTCCATTTACCTTTCGCATGTGTTCAGTTGAAGGAATGCACAAAATGGTTAGGGAAATTATGTAGCTTTAGTTTTATGTGTGTAAAAGCAGTTCAGTGTACGCTCAGGCAATAGCAATATTTACTTTGTCTTATTTCTTAGTGTGCAACATGTGCTAAGCATCATCTGAAAATCCAATTATTTGCTGTAATTATCCTGCATTGCAAACGCAGCCAAGTAGCAGTGTATTATTGCAATGTCAACCCGTTGTGTTGTACAAAAAGTCTTTTTTTCCTTGCGGTAACCTTGTTTCCTTTATGATAGGAGGGGAACTGGTGTTCATCGAAGCAGAGAACTTATCCCGAGTATTTTTGGCCTCTCAGGTCTGTTCACTGCCAGAAACGAAGCGAGTGCGTGGTATGCTGTTTCCATAACATCGATTGCTTACTGCACTGAACCGAAGTCTGCCAGCCTGTTACAATTAGCGGCCGAGCGAAGAGCACCTGCTTCGTTTGCATGCATTATCTCAAAAGATATGTCAGAGCGACTGCATGTTTCACTTTCGGACACGTTTCTGTCGGCTTTCGCACATGTATCACAATTTGGGCTGCCTTTACGCATCTGTTTGCAAGTCAGGTTGGTCGTAATTCGTGATAGAGCCCAACGCACGCTCCCAATATAATTTCTCAGATGCTTGCATATGCAGTCACACTTGTGCTCTTCATGGCAAGCCTGAAAAGCTTCTCTATATTGCATTCCTGCTGCAGTCATTTCATAGCTGATTGACCTGCTCTTTGTTTGCTGAAGTTATAATTAATAACGACGGTACAGGTGTGTCTCTTTTGTTTTCACTAGCTGCTACTGAACCTGGCGATGGATGGTGCTACATCTAATGTTAAAATGTCTGTTACAAGCAAGACTGAGTTCCAAACTTAGAGGCTGATATGTCCTTTATAGTCAATTGTCTTCTACATTAAATGTCTGTTAAAAAAGAGGTTCAATTATTGAGTCATAGGGTGGCCAACCATTTGGGTGAATATCTCTTATACCCGATTGTCTGTTATACATCCATGTCTCATAACGGGGTTCAGCTGTATATATTTTTGTTTTTGGCAGCCAACTGCTATGATTGCTTTAACAAGCGAAAAGTGAATTCCATTCATGGATGCACAGCACAATAGCTGATGCCAAAGCCCGATTTCCTGGCGGTCAAGTTATTGGCTTGGCCATTAGTTTTGTACCTGCTGTGCTGAGGGGATTCAGTTGACATGGTATAGTTAAGTTAGTTGGCTTATAACGATGCAAATAAAGAAATGCACAAGCGAGATGCAGACGAAGAATAGGTAAAGAAATAAACAAATGCAGATTGCAGAGCACCACCAAGACATTTTCGTGCGCATCTGCATTTGTGTAGGTCTTTGCCTCTTCTTTCTTCATCCGTGTATTGCTCGCGAAGTTCTTTCTCGCCGACTGCCACCAAGCGTTAATCAAATGATGCAAATTAAAAATTAAAAAAAAAGCTTGAATAACAAGACAGATAAAACTGAAATCAAGTCCACTTCAGCACATGTTCAGATGTAGTCACTCAACGCCTTAGCCCACCTCTGCAAACGGTGAGCAAATCTGCCGCTCCAGCCACCTGGTGCATGAAAAGGCGCCATACCACTGGTGAGTCTAGAGCTACGCAAGAAGGGGTAGAAAGCAAGAATCTGACAGACCTGTGGTGAAGGAGCAAGAAAGAGTGATCGTCAGAATACCAGCACCACACACCCACGGTGCGCCCATATGCAAGCATAATGTAAGCAGTCCTGTAATCTATCTGGGTAGCGTCACAATGCAGCAACTATGAAGTGGGGCATACTGATGCCTCCCACTGCAAAGCAGGTGATGCAGCTGGCACTGTAGAAATAGAGGAGGCAGTGCACAAGCAAACTGTGGGGACATCCCCAGTAGGGACAGATAGTTTACTGAGGCAGATCCCTGATGCAAGGCTACACAGCTGTTCTTTACAAAATGGCAGTGACAGCGTGTTTTGGTCAAGGCAGCACAGATGCCAGTCAAGCGACAGGGAAAGGGAAATGCTATGTTTAGTTTTCTCAGCAATAAATTCGTCTCGTTGCTGATGAACAAATAAGATACTCAGAAGAAGCGGTAATTTTTTTGCAAGAACGAGACTTTTTTTTTCTTCATGCGCAGTATATATTATTTTCCTTTGCGACTTAAAAAATTATTAGCTATACTATGATGCACAGCAATAAAGAAAAGTATTTGAATTAATGGGTGAAAAATATTTTTACGAACACCACCCTAAAATTGCCAGTTTTCCCATGATAGAGAAAGCGTTAACGGAGCAGCATAATGCAATTATATGTGAACTACAACTGAGAAGCTTTCTTGATCTGATAATGTAGAAGAAAAAAAAACTGCTGACCCATGCACCTCCACTTTCGCGAAGCACCCCGTTGGGGTGGCGCAGTGGTTACGGCACGCGACTACTGTTCGCCGAGTTCGCGGGATCGAATCCCGGCCTCGGCGGCCGCTTTTCACTGGAGGTGAAAAGCAAGGCGCCCGTGTGCTGCACGATGTCAGTGCACGTTAAAGAACCCCAGGTGGTCGAAATATTTGGAGTGCTCCACTGCGGCGTCTCTCATAGCCTGAGTTGCTTTGGGACGTTAAACCCCGCAAACCAAACCAAACCAACTTTACAGTTCTCAGCTTTCTTTTTTTTTTTAACAACTCCACCAAAAAGTAGGTTGGTACCACGCAGCCATTCATTTCCTTTATCAGAGTTTCTCAAGAAATGTAATTGTGGGTGTGTTTACTATAATTTGTCTTTATTTTACTAAACACAAGAAATTCTTTAAAGGGTAGCTGAAATGGTGAAAGGGAGATTCAAAGACTGGAAATTATTAAGCTTGTTGGTTAAACATCCCATGTAGCTCGTGGCTAGCATTCAAAATAATGCATAAATGCCAGTTAAAACGTGACGAAGTTCAGGGTTCTCAACGCCTTGCAGAAGTGTACTGAGACTTGTGATAACGTTACTGCTGCCGAATTTTTAAATTTTGTAGTGGGAGCTACACTGGGCTACCAGTCGAGCATTTCAGGGTGGCCAGGAGAGGCCAGTTGTGCGCATTTATATTACCATGGCAACTGGAGAGGAGCAGCAGATGCTCGAAACCGGCTCCGCTTTCTTGGGGATTCGTTCAGTTGACTGTTACCTAGGTAATGAATGGTCAGAAAATTACAAATTTATTCAAGCCGGCAGATGCACTTCTGCGAAAGACAAGCTTCTTAAAGGAGCGAACACCAGCGTTCAAATGCCCGGTGCAAAAGTTATGCTTCTCAATGCCGACTCGAGACTGGATTTTGGCATTTGCTAAACTGAAGCTCAAGTATCTCATTTGGTACTGGAGCGACTGCCACTGTGGCTATCTTGGTAGCTCTCGCCAAGCGAGGGGAAGGACTCTTCTCTCGGTGGCTTTTGAAAGGGAACACCTCGAAGGTGAAGTCAAGATATTGCACGAAGCGGGGTAGCTCCTTGTTCACAAATGTAACCCCGAAATGGCGGGTACCACCCATGCCGCGCCGCTGCCACGACGGAAAGGCGGCGGTTGCTCGCACGGATCTCGTCGAAAATCTCGGTGTCGGTTTTATGGTTGTACGCGTGGTATAACACCCCACGTAAGGGTTGTCAGGGGCTAGCCCGGGGCATAGGCAGCAATTGGGATGGTAGCGGATGCTTGATTTGAGCACGCTGGATGGCACGATGTTGATCTGGAATACTGACCATCACCGTGTTGGTGAGATGAATTCTGAGTCACTGGAGGCCCGTTTGAACAGCCTAGGCTGCAAGATCTTCGCCAGACGCTTTTTCAGGAAACTGGAGCTCCGCTTGGGGCGATGTGATGGGTCGAGGTTCGCAGTGACAGGCACCGGAGCTGTCGAAAACGCGTGCGCTCTCGGTGCGTGCTCGGAGGGAACCCCATTTATGCCGCGAGATGCACGCATGCAAGCAAGCACCAGACCTCAACGCGCGTTTCATGCATTTGCAGCTACTTTATTCCAGTAAAAGTCAAAGCCAAAAAAATTAAATCGCACTTTTCGTATGATTTTGCACTTACCGCCGTTGATGCGCGCGGACGATTCATCCCATTGTTACCAACGGTTGTTTTTAGGCTGCACGGCTGCACTGCTACTACTGCTACCCTGCTACTGGTGCAAGCAGTGCAAGCAAACGATGGTGCAAGAGCTGTGTTCATGTAGTTTATGCTTGGCATGTAAGGATGTAAGTTTCTCTGAGTGTCACTCATTGTCATTCAAAGCAAGAAAAAAAAAAACACAAAAAAAAAACGCCGCAACAAATCAATAATTGTTTTCTACAAAATTGAAGTAAAAACTGCAACTTTGGTCAATACACCTATTAGGATAGTGCAAGTATAATATTAATTTTTAAGTATGTGAGCAATTTTGAGTTACTAATATTATAAAAAAAAAATGCCCATTTGCCGCTGCCCTCTTTCAGTGCTTCTGTGAAGCGGTGGTAAAGTGCGCGGCAACGGGCCTAGTGATTTGGTCCAACTTTAAAAAATGGCGGCGCCCAGCAGTTGTAGCTGCTACAGTGCCTAGGCACTAAATAGCTGCTGTCAGTCACTGTACACTCGAAGTAAGTGTTGTTGAAGCGTTTAATTATGGCTTTTGCACTATTTGACGTCTGAATAATAATTGCGCATACTTCAGTCATGTGTGCAGATGCATGCGCTTCTTATGCTTAATGTTAGGTTTCACCAGAACATGCAGGTTTGTGATGTTGCTTATTGAATACATTTTACCTTTTGTGCCTAGTGTTTATTATATTTTGATCAGCTGTCCTCACTCTGAACTAAGCGCCTTCTCAATGCTGACAACCAGGCAGCAACGATGCGACTACTTTGCAAGCTCTGAAATCCTTGGCCTTTTATGTCATGCGTGTAGGAGAATGACAAAGCGAACTGTGTGTTTCGTTCATAGGTTGTGCTCTTGTTTCATCTTGGCTTTTTAGTGTCAACGCGTTTGCGTTTCAATAGATCCTATCGTAGCAAAATTGAGTGTGCCACAAAAGGTTACTTTACCGACTTGACAAGACGCGGTTTGCGGGTGCATTCAGTGCACCTTCAATGCATGAATGTTGCGCGAACAAGCTCAGAAGAGTTGCTAAGTGCGTGATGTTGTTTCAGCAAAGCAAAACAATAGCAGGACAAAAAAAAAAAGACACAAAAAAAACATCGCTCACATTACCAACAAAGTGCAATCGGCAAAAAGGTATCAACAACTGACTGGCATCACTGTGCGCTTATAATCATGATCGCCTATTTGCTTTCCTGAAGTTTCTTTGTGTTTGTGAATATATACATAGCATAAGCAGGAAATAAACAGTCGTAAGTTAATGCTTATGTCGTTGGGTGCTCTCTATTTTTGTCATGTATTTATTTCATGCCATTTAGCAGTTTTTTCTTTATGGTGCTTTCGTCGCCTATGGAGGTCCCTCTTGCCACGTGCTGCCTGGCGCGACTAGCTGTTGAAATGATGTATCCTGGCCTTAGCTCGCGTTCTGACTTGGAGGCATACATATTTGAGGCATTTAAGTTGACTCGAGAGGCTGTTACAAGGCAATACTCTTGTCATTTGTAGAGGTATCTTTCTGGATTGAGTCATCGTGCCATTATGGCCCATGTGTCCCCGAAACCAGTGTATTTTTGCGCATAACAAGCCAGGGATGTAGTCACATGCAGCACGAAGTCTTGTCTTCAATCCAGTCTGCCTCTGTGTAAACTCAGCATGTCAGCGCTCTTTCTATTGAAAATGCAGCTTGTTCGACATACTGGGCTTTACAGCTGAGGTAGCCTGCACCATGTAATTATTCTTACGGTCAGACAAATAATGTTGCATTGATTACAGTGCAATTAATCCCATACTTTCTGAAAGTAAAGAAGCACAGGCGCAAAATTTTTGCTAGCCTCTTTTCTTTTTTAATGGTGTGTTAGACATAAGTATATGGACATGAAACGCATATTTGCCTATTTTGGTTTGGTTTATGGTATATGGGGTTTAACGTCCCAAACTGACTCGGGCTATGAGAGATGTCGTAGTGGAAGGTTCTTGAAATTTCGATCACCTGGGATTCTTTCACGTGCACCGACATCGCACAGCAAACTGGCGCCTTGCTTTTCGCCTCCATCGGAAAGCGGCCGCCACAGCGAGGCAATATTTGCCTGGAACCAGCAATATAATTCATAGTTAAATTTTTCTTTATATTTGGCTCACAGTCATCATGCAGTTTCATCAACTGCGCAATAACTGTGATGTGTAGCTGATACTGAAGTCATGTGAGCCATGAGAGCAGCGTCAATATAACATCTGATATGTTTGTTGATTGGATTTGATGCCTTTTGAAATCTAAATGCCTCGTTTTCCTACCTAGTTTTGCTTGTTAAATTTTATGCCATAAACCATTGGTGCTCTTTACGGCAGTGCCAGGTATACATTACAAAACTCGGCATAAGGTTCCATTTCTAACCAGAAAATAATACCTAAGAAGCTTGGTTAATAAACTTGGGAATGGATAAAGAAGCGAGTTGTCATTCTCAAGTTTGTAGCAAGCATTTTAGTGTGCAAGGTTTTGTCTGCGAAGTTGGCGCTAAACAGTTCAGTTAGTGCTGGCCAAAGGATTGGTGTGCATCCTTATCGCTTGCGAAGCTAACAGAGACGGATTGCTAGCTGGAAGGAAAAGGTGCTGGCTACTTCACAGAGCAGTACCTTTCCAGAATAAGGAAGGTTCGACAGGTATGAATCAAGTATCAAAACACCAGGAAAAGAAGCTGTGAACAATGCAGTAATTTAAAAATTTTAAACATGGCAGAGCAGTAATACATAGTTCAGTCTATAACAAGGTAAAAGACTGCATTTAGAACAAAATAAAGGAAAAGACAATAGTTTGTGAACATTATGTGCTTGGCAATATAAACCACTGTATACTGAGAATATGTCGAGAGCTCTAATTTCGATCATCAGCAGCAGCAGCAAGACTATACCCACTGCAGGGCGAAGGTCCCTCCCATATTCCTCCAATTAACCCGGTCCTGTGTTAACTGCATCCACTTGACCCTTGCAAACTTCTTAACCTCATCCTCCCACCTAACTCTGCTGCCCCCTGCTACGCTTTCCTTCCCTTGGAATCCAGTTTGTTACCCTAAGCAACCATCGGTTATCCTCTCTTTGTACTACATGTCCTGCCCATGCCCATTTCTTCTTCTTGATTTTCACTAGAATGTCAGTAACTTGAGTTATTTCCCTGACCCACTCTGCACGCTTCCTATGTCTTAACGTTACCCCTGCCATTTTTCGTTCCATAACCCTCTGCATTGTCCTCAACTTAAGTAGAACCCTCTTTGTTAGCCTCAATGTTTCAGCCCCATAGGTGACTACAGGTAAGATGCCACTGTTGTGCACTTTCCTCATAAGCGATACAGGTAAGCTACTACTCATAATCTGTGAGCACTTGCCAAATGCACTCCATCCCAATTTTCTTCTTGTTATTTCTTTTTCATGGTATGGATCTGCGGTTACTACCTGTCCTAAGTAGACATATTCACCTACTACCTCCTGTGCTTTGCTACCTAATGTAAACTGCTGTTTCTTCCCAAGGCTGTTGAACATGACCTTAGTCTTCTGCATATTGATTTTCAAGCCTACCTTTCTACTTTTCCTGTCTAGGTCATCAGTCATTCTTTGTAGCTCATCCCCTGAGTTGCTTAACAAAGGAATGTCATCAGCAAACCGCAGGTTACTAAAGTATTCTCCAACTACCCTTATCCCTAACTGCTCCCATTCCAAGTTTCTGAATACTTGCTCTAAACAAAATGTGAATAGTACTGGGATGATCATGTCTCCTTGCCTAACACCTTCCTTTATAGCGATTTTGTTACTATCTTTATGCAGAACTACAGTTGCAGTGCAGTCACTATAGATATCTTCCAGTGCTTCACATATGGCTCGTCTACACCCTGATTTTGCAATACTTGTATGACTGCTGAGGTTTGTACCGAGTCAAATGCTTTTTCGTAATCAATGAATATTAAGTATAAGGGCTGATTGTATTCCGAGAAGGATGCGGGATCGAATCCCGACCTCAGCGGCCGCCTTTCGATGGAGGCGAAAAGCAAGGCACCCGTGTGCTGTGCGATGTCAGTGCACATTAAAGAACCCCAGGTGGTCGAAATTTCCAGAGTCCTACACTATGGCGTCTCTCATAGCCTGAGTTGCGTTGGGACGTTAAACCCCTCAAACCAAACCAAACCATTTTTTTTTCACCTGGTTGATGGTATAGATATGATCGATAGTAGAGTACCCTTGTTGTTGAATTAATGATGGTAGGTATGCTGTTCACATCTTTTTTCCTTTGATCGTGACCGTACTTTATGTGTAATGCTTTTTTCTAATTTACTACGAGTGTACTTTTGATCTGAGCAAAGCACTCCTATCTTAGCCCTGCATGGCACTGATATAAATAAATTAGCTGGTTAAATTAAATAATGCTGTTTAAATGGTATATAACAACAAGTCAAGATGGAAGAAAAATGTGACAAAATATTCTTCTGAGCTAAGGAGGGCACTGTTAAAGTACTGGCAGAAGCAAACGCTTGGTCAAGAAATTTCTGGCATGCCATCTTAGTTAACGCTATCGTGCTCATATATGCTCAAGAGCTATGGATTACAGGGATTTTAAATATGGCTTCGTATTATCAATTAGCTCTTGAGGCAAGTTATTTGCTTAATCACACACAAAGAGACTTTCCCCAGCAACTATGCCACAGGAACCTGTGTCATCAAGGGCAGGAAAAAATAAAAAATTCTATAGGATATTGTGGCAGCAATATTCTATTGAATAACTCATGGCCACTCTCCGCATATTTGTGGAGACGTAAAACGACACCTCTTTATTTTGCATAAATATGTGTTTCAATACCCAAAGATTCCTAATGCAATACGCTCTTATTTAATGGCATTTCTCGTAGCATAGACATATTTCTTTTCTGGAGGGGGGGGGTGCGAAGACGGCTGCCTGCCAAGCAGTATCGATTAAAGGTTCTTCTCCAGTGGCTCTTATGAGGCTTCATAAGTCCCGTTGTTGGTGGCAACATGAAAACAAAATGATACAAGAATACCTTCAGCTAGATACGACAAAGTGTGCTCACTGATGGCTGAAAAATCCCAAGCTAGTACTAGAGTTGTGTACTTTAGTAGGCGTGTGCTCATGTAAATGAGCCGTGTGTCATGCGTTGCAGCACTCCATAAGGCCTGCACTGTAGCAGAGCGTGCTGCAGGGTTTTGCGCATTTTCTCTTTAAGTTTTTTGCTCTTGTTGTTGAGCGCCGAGAGGCGTGCGCACCTAAGTTACTTGGACAAACCACTGAGTGCAGCTGATTAAATTCTGTATATAAATTAGCTTTCTCTCATTTGCCATTAAAAAATGTACTATTAGTGGCTTATTCATAAACTACTTTAACCATTTTAGCGGTGGGATTTCTTCATTCCCGAAAGAAGCAATGCACAGCCAGCCAAAGCCCGCCCGGGCCCGCTACCTCAAGCCCGTACTCGGCCCAGGCCCGCAGCTTCAAGCCCATGCCCGGCCCGTGCCCAGCAAAAAAACAAATTTCAGGCCCAGCCCGAGCCCGTGCAGTGCCCTAGTACACGGTCGCTGCTTTCTCGCGGCAGCGCTCAATCATCCTTTTTGCTCTCATAATCACTGTGCTGATCGTCGCTGCGTGCGGACACTCTGATGCACGCGGTAAAGCATATGCAGGAAAGAGAAAAAGCACGCGCAATAGCCACCAAACGATGTTGTAAATTGTAACTGGAAAAGAGAGTTGGCTTGATCTGGCTTGTCTTCGCAGCGTGGAAAGGGCAAAGAGCATGGAGGTCGCCACCTTTTGGCATTCTTCCACTGAGTCGGTTGTACAATTCTAGAAAACTATAACGATTGTAAATACTGTAATCGCAGGTGTCGCTACTGTTACCTGTTTCACGATAAAGTATGAACATTGCTCAAAACGAAAAAAACACACGTAAGATGCGCCATTGTATAGGATGCACTACCGAAAATTTTGTAAAATAACCGTGTCTTATACACTGGAAAATACTGTATATTTCTGTGTATGTGATTACTTTCATTTTTATGGTTAATGCATTTCATACGCATTTGCTTCGCAAGAATCGTCACTAAACATAGCGATATGTCATGCTGTCGGTAACCTCACCGCTAGTAGTACTAAATACTTCTCCGTTCCCTCTAGGTTTCCTTACCTTGAGGACTTGGGGGCGTGTTCAGTCAAGCCACAGTGTGGTGCATTTCGGTAAACACACAGCATGGCAAAAAGTCACATGCATGTATAAATAAGCTTATTGCCCCACCTCCTCTGGTCTGCATTGCTGAAGCTGTGTGGTGTCCAACAAAACTTCACCGTCCCGAATTACTCCTACAATGACAGAACAAGGCTGGCCTACACTGTCCCATTCTCATTATCGGTAATGTCTAAGTTTACTGTCAGCACATTCCAACATTACTCTGCCCGGTGTCAGTCCTGTCTCCCTTCCAGCCCCTAACACACCCATGAGCATGCAAATGTTATCCAGCCGGATCTTATCGGTGGCATATGGTTGTATTTTCTTGTGCATCCTGTTACCTGAGGCAGCCATCTTGCATTGGAAAAATGATTGTGCTGGTCCTGGTTGGATATATAAAAACGTTAAAAGAGTTTTGAAATATACTATTTCATTACCTTTTGTGGCTGTCAGTGACAACCGTCTGCTTCCAAATGTATTAACAAGTCCCTCATTTCTCTCCCGTCGTCTGCTCAGTGCCACCGTAAGTAAGAACTGTATATTGTATTTTACAGGGGTCGGTGTGAGAATCACTAAGATGGAGGACGACACCTGCCGGGCAGCTCTTGTAATGATGCAATTTACAAAAAGGACACAAAGACTGAGTGCTGCGAGGGAAATAATATTTGTGGACTCCACGGCATCATGTGACGAAACACACAGCAGCCTAACAGTGAACCAACTGCAGTTTGGTGCAGTTTGGTTCACAGAGCAGGCTGCATTTGGCCTTTTGAAGCAGGCTTCCCCAACTTGCTTTGGTGGTGCTCATGTAAGTAACAATATTCAAAAAACATTCATGTCCTGCAAATTATGTGCACAGCAACGGACAAGAACAAGAGTGCCCATCAAACATTATTTTCCCTGCATTTTGTTGTATTAACACCCTTGCAGTAGGGGCAAAACAGGATGTTTAATGTTTTGGTCCAACTAGTGAATGGGGGGGGGGGGGGAACACACGTCCAGTTCACTTGTTAAAAAGTCTCCATGTCCTTTGTGTCCAAAATTACGTGATCCAAGAGCCTCTAATAAAAAGCGATGTACAGTATGGTCCACTGTTAAAGGGAACATGGGAGCCCATGACCTAAACAGTTTGCAAAGCACTGCCGCCGGGCAGTGGCAAGAATGGATGGCACCAAGTGCATGCTTGGCAAGAATAGTCGGCCGTGCTTACTGAGCATGCACCGGGTTCTCTCGGGGGTGCTTTGCAAAACACGGTAGCAACGCAGCCTCATGTTCCCTCTAACAGTGAGCCGTACTGTACACTCTTGGTGCTATTTAGGATACGTGATGCAGTTCTTTATTTAAAGGAACAAAGCTACAAATATTGCTTCTTATATTCTGCAGGCATCACAGACATCCATGACTGATAATTCTGCAGCAGCTGAAAAGGCTGCCATGCGTGCAACTTGTCCCGAGAGCAAGTGGCTTCTCTGCCATTTCCACATCGCTCAGGCTGAGTGGCGTTGGCTGCATTCATTCTGTGACACCAGCAAAGATGACCAGCGAGACCTGATGACTACATTTCAGAAGGCGAATGCAGTTAACCAGCTATTTTTTTGGATCTGGGTTCCAAATTCAAGCAGAGTACCACCTCAATTTTTATGTAAATGTCTCCTACAAATTGTTGCTGCTATCATATATATACTGCAAGACAAGTGTCATTTAATTTTTACAATAAAACAAACGAGGCCCGACTACATTTAGTAGATTATCTACTAATTAGTATTAAAAATATGCGCATGAATATATAAGCAGACGCAGCAAAAACACTTCTACGGGTGCTGCCATAGCAATGCTAGACTGCATCATGGAAGCTCAAAACAGTTCAATATCATGCAAATGGTCCCTCTTAAGTGGTATCAAAAGTTATTTAATCCTATAAAATAGCACTGTAGGATTTTCAGGTACACTTTGTTCAGGCTTCTGAAACACCACACACCACATGTTTTACTTTTCCTTTCTTTTCCACAGCTTTTCCTTTAAAGGCGAAGAAAAGATGCAATACTACAGTCTGACAGTCTGTGCAGGTGGACTCTGCTGCAGTGCAAACATGATGTCCATTACAGAGTACAATTAAAGGACACTAAATAAGAAATGCACTTTTCAGCTTTGGGGCACAGGGAGAGACAATGAGCAGAAAAAAAAATCATAAAAGTTTCTTAGCGAGAGCTGCATTGGCCACCGTCTCGCCATTTCATCGTACCTGTCTGTGCCTCTCTGAAGAGTGAAGAAAGAAGAAGTAGAAGAAGAAGACTGATATCTCAGTAGTTGGTAGAGGCGAAAGACAACAGCGAGTTGCTAGGACAGAAGGTTCGCTCGAATGTTATGATGTCGGTGTGCCCCGGAGTTTGACGTAGAGACGATGTTATGCCACTAGAAGTGTTCTACACCCGAATGAGAATGGTCAACGATGAGAGGCAAGGGGTGCTCATAAGTGAAGTGATTCTCCCATGGCATAAATAATGCTGAAACCATAGAGTAAACTACTATGTGCAAAAGCCATATCTTTCCTTTCAAGCCAGACCTAAGCGTAGCCATGCAGATAGCTCTCGCGTAACTCCACATTTAACCACAAGCTAAACCATAGCTAATTTGTTTTGTGAACTGTTTAGTATAGGGGAACGAAACAGTATTGCCATATCCTAGTAATGTTCTTATGAGCATGTTGTAAACCAGAAGTTTTGTTGAAGTGTGTAAAGTGCAAATGTCTTTTAAAAAAGAATGGTCACTTCATTTATTTTGAAGTAATGTTGTTAATATGAGTTTCCTATCGTAGGTCATAGCATATCGTTAGGCCGAGATAGTTATGCTCAGAAACGCGAGTTAGAAGTGTATCGAGGACTGAGTAGGCATAGGGAGAGATCAGATTTTTTCTCTTTTTATATATTATATTAGTGTACTGAAAACTATCTGTTAGTCATCGCATCATTTGCAAACAGGCTGTAATGAATTGTTTACCACACTGTTGATCTTCAGGGGAATTAATTTCATGATCGGGAATGCAATCGTCGGTAAAAAAGCCGAATGTTTACAGGACGACTGATGTGCACATCGTCGATAAATATACCAGGAACAAGATGGGCTTTAAGACTCTCCCCTGCTGTAGCCCAAAGGTCGCAGGCTATAGTATTCAGATGTGTCGTGGTGAATTTTAAGAAATTGTGACCTGTCGGTGGTGTAGTTTAACCCAGTCGATGATGGGGCTGTCACCTAATGTCGATTTACGTTTTTTGTGTGTGACACATAGTCGGAGGCCTTGGAAACATCTAGTATCAGGTTTATCTGTTTTTGTCTATCTGTGCAGGAATGGTACATCATGCATCCTCTCAAGGAGCTAGGTGGTAGTTGACAGCCTTCTGCACAAGCCATGTTGAATGGATGGTATGACAGTTTCTTTTTGAATGTTTAAGGATTATACCTTTACTCGCTTAATGAGCCCACTCTCATTAGAAAACCACGGCCCATTTTTTTTCCTGAGAATTTGAAAAAAAGAAAAGAAAAAGAAAAGAAGCATTAGTCGTGGTGCCGTCCGGTTGGGCAAGTCTGTTCATTACGTTTGGTTTATGACACCGCGATTGGGGCGGGTGCTGTCCACTGCCACAAAACTATTGTAATGCATGATACAGCAGCAAACATTTTTTTGAGTGAGCGGTGCTGAAGAGCCGGCGTCATGATCATGGCTGACTGCGTGATTTCGTCAAGATTTATGGGTGGAAGGATGTACGACTATTCCGCAGCTAAAATTCTAAAAAAAACTAGCTAAAATTCTTTTCCTTGGAAAGCAGTGCTGTGAGTAGCGGGACCGGCACAATCTGGGGTGTAAATTATGGCACGCTGCAGGTGAGCAAGCGGCACAGAGCTTGTGGTTCTTTTTCTCTTCTTCTGAGGAGTTCTCTCTGGGTCGCGATTCTCGTGGTTCATGACTCTCTTTCGCTCGGTTACACTGGTGAATGGCAATGTGCCTGAACTGCCTAACGGGTCATAAGAGCTGCACTGAAACAGGTTGGTGCAGGTGCCATGCTGAGTGCAGCTTGCTCACAGATTGAGTGAGTACTTTTCAAGTATATAAACAATGCATAAAATATCCCCCCCCCCCCTCCCACCTAAAATATATTTCCGGTGTCACAGCCACCACTCTTGACGTGGTAGCAGAAACAACCTTGGGCACACTCAGGGGTGGATTAAGGGTCCAGTTCAAAAAGAATTAAAAGGTCCCCTATAGACTCCCCCCCCTCCCTTCGCCCCCCCCCACCCCCCACACACACACACATCCCACACCCTACCTTATGCAGTCATGTTTGAGACTTGCCTCGTTTTAGAATTTCCTACAGAGACGACACGCCATATTTACTCAAAGAACCTGCTGACTGTTTATGAATATTGCCTGAGCACATACTTTCGCGACAAGCACACGGGCAGACTGACATCTATACTGAACGATTCTGTGAAATGATAGAAATTGCACAACACTTTTCCTCAGAAATCAAAAACTTGTAGTCATGAAAAATAAATTTCTTGAGTTAATATTTTCTTGGCTTATTCGATAGCACAGGGCGATGGGCCTCGTTCGTAAGCTGTTCGCAAATTCTTACCATAAATAAGCTACCAGTCATCTCATAGGATTGTGAATTCTTCCAGCAAGACGAATTGGTGCTGTCTTAAGGCAGTGTCTCTTATAGAAACTACAATATTAAGTTCTCTATGCTGACTTATGGTGCAACAAATAATGTTTATTACTCAGAATGCTGTCATAATGCGGAACACTTAATCGTTTCAAAATGGTGGCACTTGTAGAAGATGGCTTCACTGCAATGGCGCAAAATTAAAATTTTATAGTGCTCAAATAATCAGTAATATATATTTACATGTATGCAGATTTTTCTCATTTAAAAAGATATTTACATTTTGCACATAATTTCTACATTTAAAACAGAATTAAGCACTTTTTCATGCAACTGCATTTCCACATACAATTTCCAGATTAAATTTGCATTTTACGAGCAAAAATATGCAGCTCGTGCCACCGAGATATCTTTGCCGCTGTAGACAGTGGTCGGAAAAGACAGGGTGAGCATCGGTCCCAAGAATGCATATTCGTCGTCTTCTTTTGGAGGCATGTCGGCGGGGGCTCGTGACATGCAGTCTGCATCGGAGTGCTTGTGGCTAGATTTGTAGACAACGGTGATGTCGACTTCTTGAAGAAGAAAGCTTCATCGTGCAAGGCGGCTGGAAGGGTCTTTCAAATTGGCCAGCCAGCAGACCACATGGCGATAGCTCACTAGATTCAATGGTCGACCGTAAAGATGCGGATGGAACTTTGGCATGGCCTAGATGATTGCGTGGCACTGCGTCTCGGTCAGCGAGTAATTGGATTTAGCTTTTGAGTGGGACTTGCTAGCGTAAGCAAAAATATTTTCCACTCCAGCACTCTTCTGAACAAGGACGGCACCTAGGCCCACGCTGGTTGTGTTAGTATGAATTTCAGCCTGGCCGTTTTCATCAAAGTGGCTGAGGACAGGAAGAGACTGTAGGTGGTGCTTAAATTCCTCAAAGGCTTCCACCAGCAGTGCTTTTCAAATAGTACATCTGTCTTTGTAAGCAGTTTATAGGTTCTATGATGCGCGAAAAGTTCTTGTCGTCAAGCTGTGCAAACTGTGCGATTGCAGCTGTTTTCTATGGGTCTGTGCGGACACCCTCCTTGTTTATGATATGACCCAGAAACAACAGCTTCTTGTGGGCAAATAGTCACTTCTCTGCTTTCAATGGTAACCATGATGACTTGATAGCGTCAAGCACTGTACATAGCCTTTCCAGATGGTCTTTAAAGTTTGAAGAGAAGACAACTACATCATATAAATATGCCAGACAAACCTGCCACTGCAAACCAGTCAGTAGAGTATCCATTACTCGCTGAAACATGGCTGGTGCAGGGCAGAAGCTGAATGGCATTACCTTAGAGCTTGGAGCACAGCTACACATGTTTAAAAGCTGCGTCATTTGGGAAGGTAGCCCGGCAATTTGTAAGCTTCAAGTCAACCAGCGGGCGCACTTTGTACGTGCGTGCCTTTTAGTGTCTGTGGAAGGCAGTGTTTGGTACTTTGGTGAACTTGCAATCAAGATCTGACCATGGTGTGCTGCCTTTTCCCCCATTGAAAAAAATCTCCCCCTACCCCCTAAGAAGAGTGCTCCCACAAGAGAGCTTCTTCGTAATTCGGTGTGAAGCAGAAGCCATTTTGTGGAGTTGTGCTTTTACCATTTAGATGTGTGTTTGTCTTTTTCTTTCCTTGGCAGCATTACGCTGACAGCTCGTGATTGATGTTGCGTAGGGTCACTGTGGTTTGCAGCCAGCGCAAAAGTTAATCCTAGCAGAAAAACATGTGAAACAGTTCGTCCTGCATAGATTTTTGTATGTCGAGCTCTATGGGTAATCAACTAGTGGTATTGCAATGTTCATCTTATTCGAAAGTTTGTCACTGAACGGAAGTCGACTGCGTATGTGATGCAGCCTTGTATGGTACATGGGATTTTTGTGCCTTGTTTTGGCATGCACGTGAATGAAGAAACAGTCACCAAAGCCAGGCAAATCATTAGGCAAACCTCCCAGCCGCCACGGTTTCTGTCTCGCCTCCCCCACAGCCACGCGCGCGCGAGTGCAAACAACGCCTGAGCCTAACCTTGAGTTTTTCTGGTGCTTGTCCAGCAAATGACTCGTGAGTGCTCAACGTAAACATATACCATTTAGTATTTAGTGTGTGAGCCCTAAACTCTCGCAGGAAAACACTGATTCACGGATTATGACTACGCCCCAGCGTGTTTGTTTACGTAGCTTTCGTATATATAATTGGATGTATGCTGCTCGTTTGCACGGCATAAAATACAATCTAGCTGAGCTAGCAGTACCAATAATATTCTCTTGTTTTTACACCAGTTGCACCTTTTACTTGTTTAAAAACTACAGCAGCGCTGCAAGAAGCGCCGATGATGCTATGCCCCCTACCTGCGCCGGGTACCCACAAGCGGCGCCGACAGCCACCGGCAGCCCTCGGTATTGCTCGCCAGACAGAGTGACATCAAGGCTTCCCACTCAAGGTGCACGTGCATTGTGATGTAAGTAGTCATCAATTTAGAGTCACTTTTGACAAACCACACTCGATGGCCACATGCAACCGCCAAAATTTATGAATGCGCAATCCGTAATCACTGAAACAGTAGAGCCGAACCCCGCATACTCGCGCTGGGTCTACTCATTTCTATTCTCATTTAATATGTCATTTAAATGACATATTAAATGTCATTGTAATTTAAAATTTGTGAAAGGAAGAGAGGAAAAAAAAAATGCAATGAATGTAACCAATTTTTTGGACCACTGACCCGAGACAAACCTTTCGGACCACATCTGGAAAAAAATTCTTTGGTGGAACATAGAGCGCTGTCCAAAATAAAATAAAGGAAATAAATATAAAAAAATAAAAGCTGGCGCCGGAGGAATACGGCGCCAGCTGGCATTTCTGGCCAAGGTCATTGCTGATGAGAATTGGGAACATATAAAAAGTAGCTGCTTGCTTTCCTTTTTCTAACACGGTTAAGCTACAGACAAGCGCAACTGTTCAGGGTGTTAACGCGGGCGTCAATGTTCTCTTGCTCGGCCTCTGATCTGACGAAGGCAGATTGAGCGACTGTCCGCTGAACAGGTCCGTCTTTGTCGTGGGGCCGGAAACCTCACACTATGACTATAGGCGATCGTTGGTCATGTTGGCGTTGTCGCTGTTATGATGTGAAAGATCAGTACGTCGATAAGCTAATACCCGTGTTACATGGGCGTTTTCAATGGCCATTCAGTTGAGCGTCAGTTGAATGCCGTAAAATAAAATTAAAATCTTATTAGCTTGTATGGATTTAAATGACATATTAAATGTCATTCTAATTTAAAATTTGTGAAAGGAAGAGAGGAAAAAAAATATGCAATGAATGTAACCAATTTTTTGGACCACTGACCCGAGACAAACCTTTCGGACCACATCTGGAAAAAAATTCTTTGGTGGAGCATGGAGCGCCGTCCGAAATAAAATAAAGGAAATAAATATAAAAAAATAAAAGCTGGCGCCAGAGGAATACGGCGCCAGCTGGCATTTCTGGCCAAGGTCATTGCTGATGAGAATTGGGAACATATAAAAAGTAGCTGCTTGCTTTCCTTTTTCTAACACGGCTAAGCTACAGACAAGCGCAACTGTTCAGGGTGTTAACGCGGGCGTCAATGTTCTCTTGCTCGGCCTCTGATCTGACCAAAGCAGATTGGGCGACCGTCCGCTGAACAGGTCCGTCTTTGTCGTGGGGCCGGAAACCTCACACTACGGCTATAGGCAATCGTTGGTCACGCTGGCGTTGTCGCTGTTATGATGTGAAAGATCAGTACGTCGATAAGCTAATACCCATGTTACATGGGCGTTTTCAATGGCCATTCAGTTGAGCGTCAGTTGAACGCCGTAACGGTCGTGGGAATGGAATGGTGGTGGCTGCGCTCACACGGCACTTTCCTCGCTTGCGAGCTGGTTGAACAGCGCCATCATCCTTGCGTACACAGGCGCATTGTGTTTCTGCGCTCGCAGTCCGGCAAGGTGATCTTGCCACAAGTTTATAAGTAAATGCGTCAGTGATGCTGTCCAGGCAAAGCGTTTTTGCACCGGAGCGCTCGCCTGCAGTGGAGGCACGTTGCTGCTGAGGGCTGCCATCTTGCCTACTTCATGACGAAACAGATGGAAACGGCGACGGAACAGAGACCGGCCACCTCTGTTGGTGTCAATCGCCGTTGGATTTCCAACGGTGCTCGCTCTGCCATGCAACGCTGCCTAACGGCCATTAAGGCCAACTGCCATTTTTCTTAACGGCCGTTAACGTGCCTGTGTAACAGGGGTATAAGGAACCTAACCGCACTGCTAATTGACTGTAACCCTGCCTTAACTTTGGCGGAAAAATAATATACCTTACTGTATATCGTTTTTGTGCAGTAGCATGTTCATCAAACACTTCTGCATGAAACTGTTTCAATCGTCAATGAAAGAAAGAGACATGCCCTTTGATACTGCAGACGACGCTCCGCCTTCTATTCTCTTGTGATGTCACATGAGCATTTCAAAATGGTGGTCGCTCTCGGTGGGAAGGAATTTCCGCTTCCGATTTCTATCACGTTTCTTGTAACACGTGCCGCGTGCTAGGTACTAAAACTTTGCGAGTAGAATGACAGACTTGTATGTTATTCATAGAAGTATGAAACGACAATCCATCGAACGGCCCTGTCATCGCCCCTTTAAGAGACCATTTGGAGTGGTCGAAACGACAGGAGCTGCCAACCCAGGCAGGTTTTTGGAGAAAAGGATGAGATGGGAATCACTTGCCCATCGAGACGTTACGATCCCAAATCAAACACAATAATCCTAGGCCACATGGGTACATTCGTATGGCTTATGTTCTAGTGGGGCTTATTGCCTTCTTCTAGTGCATGACGTCATTAAGGCTGCTGAAATGGCATTTATCCATGGCTACAACTGTATGATCAACCACCGTCAGCTCTCATTGCATTTCAGAATAGTGCAGTTGGAGGCTTCATGAGGTTTCAAGAGGTACAGCTTCAGAGGAGGCTTGGTTTTCCTATTTTCCCTGAAATACCTAAGATCGGCAAGCTTATCTATCAATGAAGACAGTTCGTGCTAGCCAAAAAAGAACTGTCAACTTTGCGTTGTTGACATTTGTAAAGGTTTCGCCCTGGTATTGTGCTTTACTTTTCCTTTGAATGAGATTGCCACACTGGCACGAGTTGCCAACTCATGCTTCTCTGTTGGGACGGGTGGATGAAAGAAATCGAACCTTGCAGGACCCTTGTATCCAGAGTCGAAAACACCACCCATAGGTCGCTCAAGCACATTTGTACGGCTTGTTTAAGGACTTGTACTGAGTGGTCTTGCACATAATGGGGTAGCTTGCAGTTGTATGTTAAAGAGTACATGTGAGGTAAAAAAGCCACAAATTTAGGGATTTCGGAGTGAACAACTAGCAAACTGCACGTAACCATACAATGATTATCATGGAGAGCTGCAGACAGGAGCCGTTAACGCTCTCAGGCCGTACCTTTAGATGCAAAGCTTAAGTACCCTGTAGTTTAGAAATGCACTATTTTCAGCATTTGTGCATGTGTTGCACTCCAAGTCATACTTGGTTTATGTCTGTGCAAAATATTTTGGATTCATTTCGTTCAGATTATTGATAACTATACCGTATTTACTCGCATAATGCTCGTACCCCTAACATTGGGTATCAGAAATTGGAATTTGTTTTTTTTCCTCGCATAATCATCGCACCACCAATTTTACCACCGCAAGAGTTGTCCGCTAGTAGTAACAAGCGCCATCTTCGGAGCTCTACTGAACCTAGCTGGCCTCGTGTGCACGCTACCAGGCGGCGACAGCGTGCTCGGGTAGATCATCATCATCGGTTATGCTCGTCTTTTTTTTTATATCCATGATGCTCGTAGTCATTGCCATTTTGCGAGGTGTCTCCGCGTCTCGTCATTGTTCCTTCGTTCCATCCATGTTGCTTGCTTTGTTCCACCGTCTACCGTGTTCTTGGTGCCGCATCGCGGTGGGGTGGTACGCAAGTTATACAGGTACTTTTAAGCTGAAAGCTTTCAAATACGAGCTACAGCATGGCAACCGCGCTGCCAGCAGGCACTTCGGCATCAACGAATTCTGCGTAGTACGGAGACGGCGATTGCAGTGTTGACACGGACTCAAGAGTAGAGCTGTGTGGTTGGCTGTGAGCATTGTACCACAGAACGCGGGGAGTGATGATGAGGCTGCGTGCTGTAAATAAAGTGATTTAGCAATTTGTGCTTTTGGCGACCCTGTACTTTTATAACAAGGGTAAGTTCTGCTTGAAAGTAATGTTTTCGTTATATTTACAATATCTGACCTACGAATCCCAATTCACACCTATTTAAATTTGCTTTTAGCACTCCAAAACATTTGCTCAAAAATTTTCCCCGCATAATTATCACACCCGACAACTTAGCATCAATTTTCCGTGAAAAAAAAGTGCGAGCATTATGCGAGTAAATACGATACTTAGCATGCATTGGTGTGCAAAGAAAGCTTTTACTGTAGTATGTGTGAATGGTTAATATGTTATTGACTTGTACAGGAAAACTGGAACAGAACCTCGCTGTTGCTCTCGGGTGGATGAATAAACGTGCAGATTCAAGGCAGCCTTCCGAGGTATGCTACTTTGCTTTTTTTTTGTAGCCCAGGATATATAAGCTTGTGTGTAGTGGAGGCTATACTATTTGTGGAGCATATGTGTTGGGCATTTGGCTTTCAAGTAAAACCCAGTTTCACGTCATTTATGAACTAGGAGGGGATTTCATGACATTGGTGTACCTGAAGATATTCCCTCAAGAGAAATGTTGCTTACTGTTAAACAAAGCTGAATGTACTGCACATGTTATCGAGTGATGCTGTCTCTTAACTTATATGCTTTTCTAAGTTTTGTTTTCAGAGGCGGGCCTAATGGTTGGTTGGTTGGCTGGTTTGTTGTTTGATCCGTGGGGTTGAACGTCCCAAAGAGGCTCAGGCTGTGGTTTAGTGGAGGGCTCCGGAAATTTCACCCACCTGGTGTTGTGCGATGTACAGCACATGGGTGCCTTGCTTTTTGCCTCCATCAAAAAATGGCCACCGCAGCCAGGATTTGTTCTTGCAACTTTGGGCACAGTAGTAGAGCACCCTAACCACTATGACAGGCACAGGCGTTAATGTTAGGGAAAGTTTAAAAAGTATGTTATGGAACCTTCAGGCCAGAACAAAGAGGCATATCAGTCTCATTTTAATTGTCTTACATGTGTTTACCATGCAGGTGCTGCAACTGTGCATTCAAATTATTTTCACTTGCTCTGTGATATGTTCAATGCTTCTCTGATACTGCTTTCAGGACACTGAGTATTAGGAGACCAAGGCGAAATCTGGCTTGGAAATCTTTGAAGAGCCACATAGAGTGACCAGGCTTCCAGAAGCCGTTGCTGGGATACCCAGACTGCAGGTTCCAGCAATGGCTCTTCCATGTGTAAGCAGAGCTGGAAATGGTGTCACTGGGCAGCCAGATGTTTCTTCCATCTTTTGCAACCCTCCACAGGTGGCAGGCTGGTGAATTAGCAAGAGCCTGAGGTATGCCACTCCCCACCAAGGACACAGATTGGAGTAAGGAACAGTGTGGCTTTGAAACATCAAAGGCTCTTTCATCCTTCTGAAATTTATTGTTCTGAGGCTATTGCACACTTCGTGATGGCATGCCATATGTGTACTGGTTCAGTCTTTAGGAGAATCCCACAAGGTGCAGTAGGTTTGTAATAAGGAACTAATTACTTGAACATCCACTTAAGAGTAACTGTGCATGACGCTATGGAGGAAAGGTTTACGGCATGGAGGAAGGAAAGAACTTAGGAGAGGCCTTGACGTCATTTTTTTGTAGCTGGCGCGGCCGCGCCGCGACCGGACGCTGCAACGTCTCTCCTCCTTCTTTACCCTCCGCATTTTCTTTCTCCGCGACGCTCACATACCTAGGGCCCTTAGCAACCCTGTTGCTTATGGCTCGGCTTGGTTAACCCTAAATTTTGACGTCACTTCAGCCACACTTTCTCCAATGCATTGGGAATGGCAAGGACCTCTCCTAAGTTGTTTCCTTCCTCCATGGTTTACAGCTTCCTCAAAAATGATACCCTGGACCGAAACAAATATTTAAATTATGAAGTTTGTCAGAAAACTGTATACTTTTCCTTCTTCATTGTATGGCTGCTGTTGGGTGGATTATAATGCGTTCTTGCTACCATTATTACCATATACATATTGTGTTTTTCAGAACTAATGAGCCTTCCTTGTCCTTTTAAAAAAGAGTAGAGGGCGTTACAGCAATGTTGTGTCACCAGCTTGTCGGCTTCAAGAAAATATTGGTGGTGGCTTAGCTTGGTTAAGCCTGGATATCAGAAGTGAAAAGATTCGGCGATGCCATGGTTTAGCTTGTGGTTCCTTGCCATAGTTGTGACTTACCTTGTTGTTCACGGTTGCACCTTATAGATATTCCATGGCTTATCATCACGGTGAAACATTGATTACAGCCGTACATCACATAAGATTAAACTTTATTCCGATTCCACATCATCATCGTTACACTTCTGCATAGACATCAACACAATCCAGGGAAGGCGCGCGGCACCAGCTAAAGATCAACCGGCAGAGTTGTGGCGGCGGTTGCAGCGGCTCTGACCACCTGCGCTTCTCCTATGACGTCGCGTGGTTTACGCATGCGCAGCTGTGGCTTTTATTGCGAAAGCAATACCATACCAAGTCTAACCACTCGTCGCTGTGTCTGTGGTCCCCTGGCAGGAGCTTCCAACTTGGGTCTCTCGTTTCACATGGGATGGTTGTGTCACACTCAGCCTGCCAGGACCCTGACAGTCACGTTACCCCTATAGGCCACTAAGGCACGCTCCTACGGCTTGTTTAAAGGGGGGCTTTATATGTGTTTCTAACAACGGAGCACAGGCGAGACTCGGAGTTGACTAGCCTAGTGAAGCTTTTCACTTCAAAACTTTGTGATGTGAAGCTGTACCAGTGCTATCTTTTTCTTAATCATAAGTCAGTCTCCTGCTGGGCTGAGAAATAGTAAGTGCAGGTTGGATACTTTTGAGAAGGACAATGTTGTGTTTGCAGTTGACGATGCCAGTGGCCTCCCGCCCCCCTCTCCGCACCTCTTCCACTGTGAGTTGCTGTTTTAAAGAAAACTCAGTAAGCAAATTGAGGAATGTGACAAGAGGTGGAGGACAAAGTGGCAAGTTGCGCACTTTGGACGCTGTCCAAAGCTTTGGGGCCAAATGGGTAGGTCTTCTCTGTACTATTGCGCTATTGCACAGCACTGCAGGCAGCGTCGAGGCCATTTCTTTAGTTTGCAAAGTCCGGACACTTTTCCGCTGTTAAACCGGGTAGTTGTTCAAATCTAATTATTGGCAGCGTTAACCAATAACCGCCTCTGAATCGCACGTGCTGCCAGCTAAGTAATGTTTTCCTTTCCCAGAATTCAGAAGGGAAGTGAAACTGACTCAGCGCTGCCTCGATGAACTAAGAGTGCACATTGCACATGAGGCCGAGCACCATTCACTGCGGAGTCATGTTGGTAGAGCCCTGCCGAGCCTTAGGCCCTAACCTTCAAAACTGCCTTCTTCTTAAATGCCATACACTAAAATGGAAGTTTGCTGCCCCAGTTGCCGACGTCTTGCCCTTTGAGCAGACGAAGATGCACGGGGCTCTTTGTCCTAAACCTGTGCCTGTCGCCCCTCATTGGGCCAGCATCGTTTCGCCTTCTTCGATCATCTGATCAGATACCATAGGCCTTTTGAAATTTACCTGACAGTATAGCTCCCTATGAGTATAGTACAGCAGAACCCCTTTATAGTAATGTCACTGGGACCAGCAAAAAATCTTGCGGTCTTTACTATATCAGTTGTTGTTGATGACATGGTCCTAAGATATTGTCTGGTAGTTAAAGGGCACTTACTGAACACGTATTGTTGCTTAATGAAAAAACAAATGCTCTGAAATACCTTTCACCTCTCTGTTATCATGTCTTAGTGCAATTTTTTTCAGTTATAAAACTTTTTTACGTCTTGTGGAAGTACCTCTTAAGCATGAGGACAACAGGGCTACGAATTCAACCAAGTTTGATTTCATGTGAAAACCAAAGCTTTGCATGAACACTGTGTCACTTTTTGCTGTTTCAGTCCTTTAAAAGGCAATAAATGGTAAATGCCAGTGGCAATCAAGTGCTGCAAAACCAAACATGCTACACCTCTGCTTCTTGCCTCCACTAACTCATGCTTCGTGCTGTACAGTGCTGGGAATGTTTGCCCGTTTCTTCCCCTTCCCTATTCTTTGCTGCACTTTACTACGGACCGTGCCGCCTCCTTTCTATGTTTGTAGACAGCTTTACTTTTGTTTTCTTACGCGCTGCGTGCTTTACCTCATGGCTTGGAGGCCTCCGTAAAGTAGGCTTCTCCTTTGTGCTGCTAAGCCTGGTGGTAAAGCCATCTAAAAGAGCACTGTGTTATTTTTCTGTTTTCAAATGCAAAAGATCTTTGCCTCACGATTCTAAATAGTGCACGAGCAGAGCTGTCATATCGCTGCTGAATACAGCAAACTCTCGTTAATTCAGGCTTCAAGGGAGCAAAAAAAATGCCCGATTTAATCGAAAGCTCGAGTTATCGAATGAGCCTGAAAAAACTTGCATCGAGGTAATTTTATCAATTTTATCTTTGCATCACAGTAATTTTATCTGATGAACAGCTGCATGATTGCACTTGAGATGAAATCGAAGTGAGAATGCCGGGTGTTTTTTTTTTTTCGATTTCGTCAAATGCTTCCCTTTATGCAAACTTTAGTGAAAGCCCCCCTTCACAAAACAGCCCTGTTGCATTTTGAAGATGCTTCACTGTACAGACCACAAGGTCAGAAATCGCGGTGAAATGCGCAGTGCGGAGAAACTGCAGTGAATTTGAAACAATTTGAAATATTTGGTAATTTTTGAAAATTATAATTCGGAATACTATCTGTTTCTCAAATACAAATCAAATAATAAACACATTCAATTCATACTCAAAATTTTGAATCTTCGTACACCCCTCTTAAGAATTGATGTTCCTGAAAACTGAACTTGCTTCATTATCATAAATACTAATAGAGGGTTTCAAACTAATTATTAAGCAGTGCAAAAAAGGTGGCTTGGGTACATCCGTACTTCGAATCCAAAACTCTTAACAGTAAGTGGTATTAGTGTATGTTGGTAGACCTTCTTTCGAAATATACATGGTATTGGGCACCGATGTGGTTCTCAGTTGAAGTAAAACATGTGTAATGTATTACAGACACCTCAACCCTAGCTAGTAGCTCCTGGAGCTTTAGTTAACATGGCAGACACTGTTCCTATTCCCTTCAAGGGGTTTGAGGTTTGGAACGCTGTGAATGTATAACGAGCCACATAGGACACGACATCACATGGAACCTCCCCTGGGCTCTGAACTTGGGGTAAAGAGTGTACATTAGTAAAAATCACGCTTTGAGATATCTTGCGAGCTGATTGCTCTCTCTGAATTAGACTTCAGTTCCAAGCAGTTCTGTAGCAACCCAAGTTTGTCTAGCTTTACTATGAGACCATTTGTAATTCGGATTTATGTATGCATTTTTCCATGCAAGTATTGAACTGAAGATGTGTCAAAACATGTGCAAAGTTGTTTGTGTCCATTCTTAGGATAACCTAGGCTAGGGAAATGTATTTTAAGTAAATCAAGCTATTCGGACTTTTATGCTTGGGTCTGACGAGGATATACACTGTTCCTGCTGATATTCCTCGGTCTACCTGAGTACATAGAATTAAAGGAACAAAAAAAAACGTTATTTGAAAGCAGCGCGAAACACAGGACAAAAGAACAATGTTCTGCTTTCTTATTAAGTCCATATTGGCGATGGTTGTTTCGTCAGTCAAGAAAATAAAGGTGGACCTGGATTATTGCGGCAACCATTGACCCCCAGTTCACCAGAGAGGTGATGAGATAGTGCTCAATTCCCGCTTTCCTGATCTGTATTTAGTTTAGGATAGCTTGACGCTTTCCAGTTTTAAATGCCGTGCTTAAGTGAAAGACAATGCATGCTCGGCAACAGTATGATATGGGGACACGGTGTTATAGCAGGAAAAAGTCTAAAGTCATTTTTTTTCTTGTGTGTGTATGTGTCTGACCCTCTGCTGTGTACAGTTGAGCAAATTGTTGACGTCTACTTAGCATGACCCGTTTTGAGACAATTTTATCCTGTGTGTGGTCATTCTTAGTGCCTGGTGCCTAACGTTTACAAAATTTGAGTTAAACTATCGTTAATTAAAATCTAGAGAGTTGGTTGTGCATAATTACAGTTGCACACACTGCAGGTTATACATGTTAAATTTGAGCTTGATGTGCCCAAAGTAAGTGGATGAAATGTTGCTCACAAAAGCCATGTTTGGTTCTTGATAAGAAGTTGAGAAAAAAAACACGATTGTTATTATTGTAACTTCTTGGTGGTGTAAAGCAGCGAAGGTGGCATTGGGGAGAAAAGGCATAGACCTAATAGCTTGAGTAAGCCTGATTCTGGGCCGCTCGGTAATTTGACAGATCATAGGCTTAAAAATTTGTTGGATCGGCGCCTCCCATAGCTCATATGAGTACTTGCACTGAGTTTTTAATAATTTCGTGACCATTTCGGACTCTTGCTTTTTTTGCATGGGCATTCCTTTTTCAAAAAGGAACGGTCAAGGTTGCTGAAACAGTGTAAATAACAATAATGTTCTTTTTAAGCTGCCATTTTTTTATGTGTGTGCCTCAATTTTTTTCTTGTAACATGCGAATATTCTCTATCAAACGAGGTAACGTAACTAGACTTAGTTCTTTCTTTTCATCTTTACAGGGGCATATGATGATGAATGCATGACGGGGCACCCCAGTGACAAGCGTTCCAAGAGAGAGCCTGAGTTCCCCTCAACAAAGCATTTGGCATTAATGCTGAGACTCACGGAATAAAGATCAAGGGTGCCTACGCAGACATTGCAATCCTTCAAGCTAAGCTTTAAAGCCACATTTTTACACACCTGTCATGCAACAGCTTTACGATATGGATTTTCAAAATATTATCTAGGCATTACGGTCATGCACATTTAATTAGCACCCCTGCGCAATGTACTGACCATGGCTAGCATTCATTACTTGATTATATTCAATTCAATTTTCCCACTGCTCCTCAGGTTGGTGTGATAGAGTGTGATTTCACTGATCATTTTCTGGTATTTCTTTATGCATTAACATCTCGCTACATTAACTAAAAATCTACAAAGAAGTCAGTTTTTGATAGCAAAACATATATTCAAACCATTTCTAACACTGAACTTTTATACATTTTGGGTCTCCCGAATCCAGAAGTGACTGTACATGAGCTGTTGAAAATAATTACATCAGCAATCAATAAATGCACTTAATCACCTGTGCGAGAATGTAATAGTATCCCCCTTTCCCCATGGGTAACGACTGCTCTCTTAAACTCTGCGGAAAAAAGAAAACACGTATAAGAAAACTGAATGCCAGCCATTCAGTCTTCGTCTTAAATTGAGATACAAAAGGAAATGCCTGTATCCTCTCGTCGTTTTATTGCGAAAGCAATGAGATACAAAAGGTTACTCCAGTTTCTCACTCATGTGAAAAAAAAATGAAGCCCGCCTCCGGCCAGTCACTGCAGATACGGATGAGACGAACACAGCAAACAGCGTTCATTTGACAAAGTTGCTTTCCAGGAACTGGCTGTCTCTAAATAGAGGCAATTGGCACATTTTAAGCTACAACCACCCGCTTCCGGGGTGGAGAGGGAGGGTGGCTGATCCTGTCCGGAGCTAGGACTGGTAGGTCCCCGCCGTTTGCGGCGGGGACCAGCTTGTCACCCGCAGTTGTACCTATTGTAGGCTGTCACTGCACCCGCCATCGCTTCGGTGGCGGGTGCAACGAGGCAGCGGAGGTGGCTCAGCTACAAAGCTGGTAGCAGCCCCATGTATTTTCTATTCCTTCCTACAGTCGCAACAACATAGCTGACTCATGCCGCGGCACATTTCAAGCGTTAAGGGCAACTCCGGCAATTTTCGATCCTCACCGATACCAACAAAATTTGTGTCAGGAGTTTTCAACGTCAAGATTATATACGCCAAACTGCACAGTTGAGGATACTTTAGTTTTCTCGCAAAATAATCTAAAGATAGCCGTATGCGAGTTGCGACTCGTGCTGCCACACAGGATTTTTTTCGATGACGTCACAGTTGTGCAGGAGTGTCGAGCAGATGACGGCCTTTTGTTGGCCGCTTATCCTAAGCAAACGATCCTGCGAAAACTGGTCGGGCTGGGCTGTAGTATGCTTCACCGTCGGGCGGTACTCGAAGGTTACATAAAAGCGCAGTCAGGTGGCACACTGGAGATTGCATATGTTGCGTGTTGCTCTTGAAACTTGTTTAACATCCAAAGTGCGTAATGAAAACTGGCAAGCGATCGTCCACTTTTCGCACTCGGGCGCGGACGCGCACCTTCCATAAACAAACGTCGACATCGCCACTGAGTTTTGTAATAGATTGTCGTGATCAACATGTTAGTATAGCCACCCTTATGTTGGTTAGAAGTGCCATTCGGTGGGAAAGGCATTAAATTTTCCGTGTGGTAAGCGTATAGGGGAGACAACCTCGGCCAGGGGGCACTGCGCCTCTTTGTGCGCCAGCGCCCTCCGTGGAGACCTTGGCAAAACTACAGCCACCATAGTAAAACATCCGCGCAGCGCAGCCACGCCATCTTTTTTTTATATAGTTTATTACCACAGGTCATAAAGGAAAATGTAGAAAGAAAAAAGGGGTGTAAGGAAGAAGATGATACAACGTCGACGCTAACGATGATGAAGACACCGATCAGCTGGTGCGCGCACCGAGAGCTCGGACCGTTTTGTTCGGACGATATTGTGCCTCGCTCTACGATCATCTTGTGTCACCGGTCGCCGTCTCCAGTCCTCCGAATAACTCCCTATAAACCCCTCTTCAGGGGTATTAAATGAAAGAAAAGAGGTTGGCTGCTCTAATAAAGTTCGAGAGGGAATGATGATAAGGCCCTTGCGTCCAAGCAGTGTACGCAGATGGGTTATTCAAGCTGCATTGAAACTCACGCTGCCTGCTTCGCGCTGTATATGAGCACGTTTACTTGTGCGCGCGGTTGTTTCCCTCCTTGTGTCGCGTTCTGGCCACCGTCGCGTTCCAAGAGTAAACTACAACGATAAAATTACGGCTCGTTTTTTAATAAAACTTGAGTGGTAAACGGTAACGGCGTTGGTTGTCGCCTCTTTTTGTTAATGTATCATACCGCTCGTTGTCCCTGGCGGTGCCGCTGTGGCCATTGCGGAAGCGAGTCGGCCTCAAACAGCTGTCAACCGTTCTATCATACGCAATCCTTCTTCGTGAGCTCGAAACTGTGCACTTGCTCAAGGAGATAACAACTAGGAATTGCACAGAGTAGCTATAGAACTGAAAAGACAAAGGTTCCCGTGGAGAGATGTCCCTGTCTGAATCAAAAGTCGTCAGGCATTTCCTCGCTGTTCGGCTCATGGAGAGAAATCTGCCGCAAGAATGACATGCCTCGGCTTTTCGTCAGTGACCCAGGTCGTTGGAAACCCCTCATCGTTAAGGTAGATAGGTCATATGTTTCGGATGGCAGCGCCGCAGCAGCGAACTTCCCCTGGCCATTGTCGGCTTGTACCAAAGGGTAAGGCGGTATGCTTTGTGCCTTTGTAGGAAACAAGTCCAAAATGCGCCGAAAACAGGCACCAGGTCGTGGATAGCATCTTGTGCAGTCATAACGAGGCTGAAGCGAATGGGTCATTCCTCTGCTCCATGTGCACTGCGACCGCGCCTGGCACGCGCTCCCGCGCCGGCGGGCTCCGCAATCAGCCGCGGCTGCTCGTCGGTTGTGCCGTTTCTCTCGTCCTGTTGGAAACCGAGCGCTGGTGTCGCGGCTCGTGGCGAGGCGGCCTTTTGGGTCGGCATCAAGGCACGAATGGGAATTTAGACTAGCAGTGTAACCAGTATATCATTCGGCTGCCCTCATATATGCCGTCTACTTCCATAATGTCTGTCTGTGAGGGCTTTCTTAAAGAATATAGCGAATTCTTTACACAGCAGTAGTTTAGTCGAATTCAATATCGGTCACTGGTTCTGCCCTCGTTGTGCGTGCAGGCCAAGTACTGCTGGTCTTTTTTTCTGAATTGCAACTTAATGACGAGTCCTGGCTTTCACTGTCCAATGTCATCGAGGATGATTCACCTACATTAGTCAAAGCCACTAAAGGTAGCTTTTCATTAGTATGTTCCACGTGGTACCGTGGCAGTGGTTGGCATTCGCACACCTCGACAGGACGACAGCGCGTGCGTACAGCTCGGCTGCATTCCTGTGTGTCGTCATCATGCGATGTCACGAAAAGCAGTGCTCTCTGCACCCGCATGGGAATTTCAATTTTGATTCAAGGTATTTGTTATTTAAAATAATTGTTTACGTGTTGTCAAAAATGGAATCGCGTACTGGGGTGACAAAGTCTTGAGTAATATAAATCAACCATTAACTCGGTACGGTTGGAATACCGCCGTAGTTGACCTCTAATCTAGACTTGGATATGATCGACATGCTGTGTCGTTTTTCCTTTTGCGGAAGTTCTATTTTTCAAAATTATATGTGTGACTAATCTGGTGGCATGCAGATGGTAAGAACCAAGAATGTTTAGGAGCATGCCTCGAACTCACCAGGCAGCTCATGCATGCACACATGCCAGCGGTAGGAGCCAAGCAGGACCTTTTGCTACAGGGTTGGGTTCTCTGTGCTACTTAGCGATCCGTGTTCCGGTTTCATGTGTTTGCGCGGTAACTTTTTGCATGTGAATCTATATTAGAATATACCACTTCATACGGCACTCATTTGGCTACCAACTGGCAGCGTAACGTCGCTTCTGATTTCTGTACATTATACAAAGTGTGCAGACCTTGAAAACGTTTTCAGCATCTTCAGTTCTCAGCCCTGTAATACTAAGACCAAAAGCTGTCTGTTCGTACCTGGGGCATGAGTACGGAACAAGGACATAGGAAGCAGACAAAGGAGATTTGTACCACCCATTAGACACAGAGGGTGCTTTTAACGTTATTTCCTTGGCGCCCCCTGGATAGCGCAAGGTGCCTATGAAGGGGAATACTCCGAGGTGTCTGCGGCTGCCTGAAGCATCGGCAGGTAACGTGTGTGAAGGACCCAGGGCAGATAGAAGTGGCATAAGTGTAACAGTAGGTGACTGCATAGCAGAAGTTAAGTACACTGACGACGAAAACAACAATGACTCAACACCTTGTCTAAGCATGACTCAGCAAACTTAAAAATTATATCGTGACTGAGCGCAATTAAAGGCGAATACGGATTATTAACAAAAAGAGGAACATTCCTTCGCGAATTAGACAGACGCACGGATGGAAAAACTTGCCCAGCAAATAGAGGGGAGTTACCTACAGGACACCCCCGCCTAGACAACGGCCATTATCTCTTGAGCTTCGGCGGCGTCTTCGGCCAGTCTGATCAGTGGAAGTTGAGTCTCCGGGCCGGAGGTGAACTGTGGTGTGTCATGTTGTTAAGATTTTGATGAATAGGCTCGTGAAGCTTCGGCGCAGTTCCAGATCATGATTTAGATCGACCCTATCATTGCATTTTTTCATTTGTCAAAGTATTGTCCGTCTTAATAGAAGCTGCCTAATTGGGGCTTTGGAAATGAGTTGGATTGAAGTCTTCTCCAAACTGGTGCCTGTTGTTTAGTAAGAGATTTGTCCGCGGGTTGGTATTTCAGCCTGACAAGCCTGTAGTGCTGCAAAATTTTTCTATGCTTGAGTAGCCTGTCTTTGTTCGTGAAATGCTCGGCTGGCCAGGAGTGACCACCTCGGAAAGTAAGACCTTGTGTTAGTTCATGGGCTCCCTCATTTCCAGGAAGGGAGGCGTTAGCAGGTGTTCATACTATGCGAATTTGCCTACCAGTGTGGATGTTACTCAGAATTTGCTCTACCTGTCGGGAGACTCGTCCCGCGATGATTTGCTGACTGCTGTTTTGAAATCGCTGACAGTGGTTTTTGCAGAGTATCCTGCTATGGCGAGGGCGATAGTGACCTCTTCCCCCATGTTCGTATGAGTCGTGGAAGCCACTCCGCTTACCAGTAGGTTATCGTCGTCAGTAACGGCCACTACCATTTTGTCTTCGTCAGCTTGCCGCGCCAATGTGCACTACCGATTTGTCATTATGAAAGAGTTTTCCCAGAGTTCTGGCTCTATCTTTCGTACGCCCTGTATGGTGTTCGGGTGCATGATGTTCTTCGGAATAGGTGGAATTATTAGCTGGCTGCAGATCTCATTTGGCGGATTCACTATGGTTCCACCCTGTCACTCGTAGTTGATGTTTAGCTTGGCAATGATGAATAGGCCAGTTGGTGTGGTAGTGAGGTGCTCATATTGCAAGATCGTAACTGCCTGCATGATCTCTCCTAGCGTATCGCGTACGCCTAGGCCTAGAAGCCGCTCGTTAAACTTGCGGATTGGCAGCCCTATTGCTTATTTAATGAAATTTTTGATGATGAAGTCGACTTTCTCTTTCTCAGCCGCCTTGTGGGAGATAGATAAATGTAGACTATGCGGAAAATACTTGCTCTAAATGATGATACGGGAGGCAACAGCGAAGAGTCAAAGTTGTCAAAAGTGTCCGTATTGTGTTCCTCATTAATACTTATATGGGAAGTCAAAAACCATACGTTTTACCACTCCCTCCTTCTCAACTTTATTGGGTTGCCTTTATTTTGCTACTTTTAATAATCAGTGAGCTTTAGAATAGGGGGACCATATCGATTACTGGTTAGGGGAGGAATAGCGGGGCGCGATTGAGTTGAGGGTGAGAGTTGCGGCTTTCATTCTTGACATATGCACTCGCGCTCTCTATAGAGAATTCAGAATAAGGCATAGGTTATATGGATTGCGTAACTGTGAAGTCAGTGCTCATGCGCGGAGTATTGCATTGAATAGGTGAGAGGTGCAGTAATCACTCTGGGCATGGGCTCCCTCACCCTGCTTTTAACCTATTCTCATTATCGATAGGTTCCCCGTATTGTAAAACTCACTATACTCTGTTTCATACATCGGGTGCAACGTAGCAAAAGCTAAGCAACTAGTCCGCACGAAAAAAAAAAATCGAGGCGTATCACTACACGCTCGTTTTGTGGCCGAGTGGCTCTTACGGAAACGGGCTCTATTCCGAGCATACGCGTTTGCAATAACTTGCTTCACATGCCTAGACATCTTCGCAGTGCGGAACTTATAGCAAAATGTGCACCGAAGAACCACATTCTCAAAAAGAGATGGGCAGCGTGGAGGGCACAGCCAGCGCCATCTAGTGGCACAGCTGGCAAGGTTGCAGGGCAACGAAAACGCGACACGAACGAAAACGACTTAAAAACATACAAATTCACCGAATCCAATCCTTTCTCCCTAAAAAAGGCGCTTTTTATGAAGATGATGGCAAATGTAAGATGTATTAAGCTTGCAGACAAAATAACTATTATTTGCTCTCGTCAAGAGCAGGCACTATTTTTCATCGTGGATGCGGAGAGCGCAAACAAGAGCTGTAGCTTTGGCAGTGTTGCACTTGATGTATGAAACGGAGTATAGTGTCCCCTCTCGTTAGTCTTTGTGCTTTGCCCACTTCTGTGTGACCACCTCGCACTTCTGCCCCCCCCCCCCCCCCCCTCCCCAGATGCGCAGCGTGGAGGGCACAGCCAGCGCCATCTAGTGGCACAGCTGGCAAGGTTGCTGGGCAACGAAAACGCGACACGAACGAAAACGACTTAAAAACATATAAATTCACCGAATCCGATTCTTTCTCCCTAAAAAAGGCTCTTTTTATGAAGATGATGGCAAATGTAAGATATATTAAGCTTGCAGACAAAATAACTATTATTTGCTCGTCAACAGCAGGCACTATGTTTCATCGCGGATGCGGAGAACGCAAACAAGAGCTGTAGCTTTGGCAGTGTTGCACTTGATGTATGAAACGGAGTATAGTGTCCCCTCTCGTTAGTCTTTGTGCTTTGCCCACTTCTGTGTGACCACCTTGCACTTCTGCCCCTTCCCCCCCTCCCCCCACCTCCACACATACACCCGGATTATTTGGTATCCGTAACTGGACCGATGCGATTAAGAAAGTAATAATGACCACAAAATGTTCTTTCCTGAGTAACGACTTATTTAAAAAGAAAGGTATATAGTCACCAATACTGCTAAAACATTGCGCTTGTTCAAAGGATCGCAGTGCACAACATTTGGGGATGGACAGCGTGTCGAAGTGACTACATATTTTGTCCGCATAAAAAGTATTCTCACATGCACACTCACACACACACACATACATACATACATACATACATACATACATACATACATACATACATACATACATACATACATACATACATACATACAAATGGTTTAAAAGAACTTGTAAACGGGCTAGATGGCTTTCAGCCTTAGACGGCATTTCGGTGGTCGAAGGCGGCTCGTTTTCACATCCCGGTCGACAGGGGTGGGGTTCTCCCCTTTGTGAATACCCCAACGAGGTCGGTCTAGATGTGCTTCTGCACGGTGCTGACGCGGGGATACTGCGAAATACAGATTGTACAGCAGCACCAGGAAACTTTGACAGCAGGCATTATCCGCTCGAAACAATTCCTCAAATCAAAGGCGTTGGTTGCTACATGGCGAAGCGAAGGAAGGGCTTCGGGAACGTAGCGAAGATTATCTGGAGTGACTCTCAGTTTTAGGAGGCGATCTGTTGCGAGTGTCAGGCACTGCAAACATGGCATCTCTTCCTCCCTGCAGCGACAAAGGAATAAATCACACAGCAATGCACCATCAAGGTGCAACGTTGCGAGCTTCAATGTTGATTTTAAGAGCGCGTCCAGCGCGCGCTTGTGGAAGTCTTCGGCACCCTTTCCATTCCACAGTCGAAGGTCCGTCAAGTTCGGCATAGAGTTTGGTGGCAGTTCGCATTCCTCTTTCGCAATGGTACTATTGAATAGAGAGAGGTTCTGTAGGTATGGGCATTCTTCCGCGATTGCGGATAGCCTGACGTCTGAGATGAAACTCAAAGACAGGTGTTTAGCCGCAGCTTGGTGAGCACATCTTCCAAGAGGCGTTGGAATGGCAGCGGTGTCTTCCCTTCATATCTAAGCGTCAACCTTGTGATTTTTGAAAAATCGCCGACTCTGACAACCGAGTCTAAGTGGGCAGTTGTCACCTGCGAAGAGGAATGAAAGTGTTAGGTACACCATCTTTTGTTAAGCTACATCTATCGTATATACTCAATCTAACGATCACATGACGCAGCCTACGAGTCTTTTAGCAAACCGTCAGTTATCTGCGGATGTGACGGGCGCGAGTGAAAGATGTGTATGCCGTGCAAATGAAAAGAAAATCTTGGGACACTTAAGCCTCGCTTTTAAGGGCATGGCGTAACTGTGTTAGATATGGTCCCAGCAGCGGCTCCTGTGGCACACGGACACGAACACTTTCCTCTTCTACAGTGGTTGAATATGCTTACCCCAGAACTTCAGCGCTGCAGACACTGCACTTCTTTTTGCAACGTCCTTCGTAATTGGATATCGTTTTCGTACACTAACTCTTCACGCACATGCGCTTTGCTCCTCGCATAATCGCTGCTTCTGTAATTACTACGTTTGGTATCGCATGTACTCATTAGCAAACAGCCGTAGACTATTGCATTATGGGAAAGAAGACACACGCACGCATTCTTATTATACAGCCCCGCTCTCCCCCTTTTACCAAGCCGTACAAGTGTGCCTTCGTGGTCTGGTGGTAGCGTGCCGAGTCTGTTTATTCGCTATTCAAAAATTACGCTCCAAGTGTGACGTCAAAGCTCTTCGACCAATTCACTCTTTCTCGACACGCCACGGGGTTCCTCTCTGAATAGAAGCCTTATAACACCGCGCGTTAGATGCACGTCTCAATTATAGTGAACGAGAAGGAAAGAATGCACCCGCGCAACATGCACAATGGTGAAAGCAGCCCATCTTTAGCTAGAATTCGACATTGCAGGTTCTTCGAGCACCAGGCAATTACTTTTTTTAAATAACGTTTATTGCCTCTGGGCATAATGAATATGTAAAGAAATTAAAGCGGGTATTAAATGAAAGAAAAAAGGTTGGCTTTTCTAATAAAGTTCAAGAGAGAGCGATGATAAGGTCTTTGCGTCCATGCAGTGTATGAAGATGAGTTGTTCGGCGAAAGGCCCACTGCCATCAGGTGCCGAATTCTCGTCGGCTTCAGTGCCGGGCAAACCCACAACAAGTGGTGAATATCTGCCTCGTGATATTCTGACTTGCAGACAGGACATCCTGGACGTTGATATAAATATCGGTATTGAGGCCATGTTCGTGTCACAGCAGGTGTGGGGGATCAGCGCGGGTTAGACCACTGGGGAGGGTTACCGCACATGGTGGAACAAGAGCACGTGTGTGGCACCGGAGGTGCTCCTTTCTTGTGAGAAGCAGAGTGGCATCATCCATAGTGAGGAAGTGTGTCATTGATGAAGGTAGAGTCGCCTGGCGGGTTGCAGAATCTGCAGAGGTTTGCGAACTGAGTAGATCACGTGGGACCCACTCAGTTCGAATGGTTTGAGAGATGCAAGCCGCCAGACGATGTATATTCTGGCAGATTTCTCGACTGCGACTGACGCGTTGGAGCAGATGTATTGCTTGTAGGGCGTCGGTGCGGATGACAATTTTGGCTGTAGGTAGAAGGTCGTGATGGAGAGAGAGCAAAGAGCCTCTTGGACAGCAACCAGCTCAGCACAGAAAGAAGAAGGAGGTTCTGCAAATTGATATCTGGATGTGCTATTAAGCGCCGGCTTACAAGGACAATGAATTGCAGTTGTCGTTTCACATCCGTCAATGCTGGCATCTACATATGCAATTATTGAGCCTTGGGGCAGCTTGGTGTCTTGCTCTGTGATCTTTTCATGAAGGGATGATGCCGCATTAGATGTCGTTGGTCAAGCATTCACCGGGCTGTGCTTATGTCTATACAGAAGTGTAGCGGTGATGATGATGATGTGGAATTAAAATAAAGTTTAATCTTATGTGCTGTACGGCTGTAATCAATGTTTCACCGTGATGATAAGCCATGGAATGTCCATAAGGTGCAACCGTGAACAACAAGGTAAGCCACAACTACGCCAAGGAACCACAAGCTAAGTCATGGCATCGCCGAAGCTTTTCGCTTGTGGCTTAGCTTAACCAAGCTAAGCCACAACCGATTTTTCTATTGGTCTGAGTGTTGGGTCGAATGGGGATTCGAATTACCGACTACTTGCGCGCGAGACCAATGCTGCTTCTTTACAATACCGCTGGAGATCCAGTTGTGCTGCACCACTGCCCTATGACACTGAGCGTACTAAAATGTTGGAAGAACGCTAATATCTGAATGAATATGAAAGGAGACCTGATAGACAAATTGGGACAAACCTATCACCTTATTCCCCGCTGTCCACAAGGCATTTGTTCACGCAACCACTCACAGAATAAGGGCAGAAAAAAGAGATGACTATGGCTACACAGCATGAAAGCGAACTCAGCAGTGGTGGAGGGGGAGCAGGTCACAAGCAAACGTTTCGACAAGAGGAATTGTCTTCGAAGACAAGTCACCAGATACCTGTATCCAACCTGTCTCGAGAAGTCTCCTGAACAGGGAAAAGTTGTGTAGAAGAGGTTAAAATACCAATAATAAATTTACACTTACTATTGTTAGTGATTTATTCAAATATCGGAAAACTACGGTATAACATGACCCTCGGCCAAGCCATCGGAGCTACTTATTGCGCGAGGCTCGACAGTCAGCAGTAATACTTGGCAATACTCTCACGTAAGCAGGCACTCTGATCATGAATGGTGCTTTAGCAGTGCCCCTAAAAGAAAATTATATGACAGTTGTATTTACGGGTTCCTATCAGGCAGAAACATGGAAGTAACAAACAGTGTTCAACTTAAATTGACGCCAGAGGGGAGTTTGGACTGGAATATGATAGGTATGAAGAGCGCAGTGTTTCAGAGAACGACATGACTTAATAACATCCGGGTCAAAATCAAGAAGGATTGGTCATATACAGGACACGCAAATGCGAAAGCAAAATAGCCGTTGATCTCTAATGGTTATGGAGCGGATACAATACAACATAAATGTAAGAGAGGACTGCAGAAAGGAAAGGTGAGTCAGCACAATGGTGCCCAGAGCTGGTGTAGGGAAGTGTTAATTTGTGGGTGAGAGGTCTTTGCCTTGTGGAAGAAGTTGGGATAATGACAATGTTTCCTTTGCGTATCCATATGGTAAGAAAATCACCAACTCCTGAGCTCGAGAAACAGTCGTCATGCTGCAGTGATCTATCTGTAGGGTAAACCGCCATGTTATTAGCAGCTACCCTGGTCGGGTTGCAGCTCGTGAAGAGAGACCGCAGTGATGTAACATTGGAAGAAGTGCGGTTCAGTTGAAGTTAAGTTGATTACTCTCTTTTCTGCATTGTCTCGCTTAACGCTTACTGAGGAAGTTTGATAACCCCCATATGCCGTAGCCTAGAGAAGAGCGCATTAGCGCATGTCAGGACCCTCGGTGTCACATCACGCGAGGTGTCTACGGTTGCACTTTCGCTGTCAGGACACACTAGGCTCAAACCCAGGATGAGGGTGGCAGACTTGAACAATGGGAGACTGCTTCTCTGTGCCAGGCTATGATTCGGCTCCAACAGGTCGTCGAGTGCGGTCTGCACCTCTCGAAGCTGCAAGAACATCAGAGCGAATGAAAGGCGATAAACGTGCGGATTGTAGTTATCTCGATGTCTGCAAAATATCTGTAGTCTGTGACGCAGCAAAAGGTAAAGGGGGATTCACTGCACTAGCGTCTAGACCACGACGTGAGATTTACGTATAAAAGGGTCAGGATCGAAGAGGACTGGACGTATCTATTACTGTAACATATGTGAAATTATAAGGTATTTCTCGGTATGAAGGTAATGAACCCAGCATGCAAGGCTGCATTAAAAGGCAAATACGGCAATTTTTGAAATTGTTATTGTGATTTCTTCACATTATATATGTGATACGATAAGGCGGACAACTACGTGGTTTTTGGGCACGAAATGTAAAGCTATATATATATATATATATATATATATATCATCAAAATGAAAAACATATATGTTTTTATCCAAGCCAATGGTCACAAGACTGAGATATTGTAAACTTGTTCTGACGAAAGGAATACCATTCCCGAAACTGTCAACAAAAATAACAATAAACTGAAAACGAACAGTCGCGTCTGTCGTAACGCTCTACTTTATTCAGTAAACTGGCCCACTGAATCCTACTGGATATCTATATCTAAAATCAAGACAGTAATGTACTATTGCTAATGATGTTCCTTCGGAATATGGACTAATACGTACCGCAGGGTTCCATTCTTGGGCCACTCCTCTTTTTGATACATAAAAATGACATTGTTAACATACCGAACACTCCTGAAATAATACTATACGCAGACGACACAAACATGTTTTTTAGTGGAGAACATATTGAAACTATAGTTAACAAATGTAATCTTTGGCTGGACGAGCTCTCTGTCTGGCTAAATGTTAATAGACTAGAATTAAATGTAAACAAAACAAAGTTTGTAACCTTTAAACCCAAAAACAAAGTCATAGATATGGAACAAAGTATTATGTTCCGAAATAATGTCATCCAACGTGCTGAAGCTGTGTGTTTCCTCGGAGTCATATTTAATGAAAAGTTGTGGAATGACCACGTAAACTCTGTGCGGTTGAAAGTCGCACGCTCCATTGGTATCGTCAATAAATTTAGGTCTATTCTCCCAATCTGGTTAAAGAAACAACTTTATTTTGCACTTGTACAATCTCATCTTCATTACTGCCTTCTAGTTTGGGGTAGCACATCTGACACAAATTTGAAAGCACTCCTTCTGTCACAAAAAAGATCAATTAGAGTCATCTCTGGTATTCCATATCTAGAGACCACAGTTCCACATTGGGGTAGCTTAAAGATATTAAATATAAACTAATTACACTGCGGCTGGCCAGCCATGCTCACCACTTGTTTTACATGGGGACACTTGCACACATCATGCACACTGTCGAATACCAGAACTACGAACTAAGAAATTATTCTGTCGGGCCACCCAGAATAAGAACAAATTATGGCTCTCAAGCTACATTGTATCAGATAACAGCTCTTCTTAATTCTAACAAAGAAATAAAATATCTCATCCATAAATGCAGAAACGAGTGCTTATTCAGGAAAAAAGTAGCAGACATACTTTCAGCAGAACCCTCATAAGCTTACACTGATGAAAGCGTGTCTAATGAATGTTGAAAGTGTCTTTTAAACTTCTGTCAACATATCTTTGATGTGCCTATAGTAATTTGCCTTTGTAATTCGTGTGTTCATTTCACATGTTCTATTCCTGTTGCACATGTAACACTGTGTTGCTGCGCCAGGTGCACCAAGGGGGATGGGCTTCGTCAGGCTTGCATGCCTTTTGTCCCCTCATGTATGTACACATATTTGAAACAAACATTTTTCCTTTCTTCCTTTCCTTCCTTCCTATATATATATATGTATATATATATATATATATATATATATATATATAATACACCAAAATGAAATCTTGGCCACGGTCAATAGTAGTGAAAAATGAAGACGAACGTGTGAAACAGTTTATTGACATTTCGGCTGTGGAACAGCCTTCGTCAGAATTACATATATATATATATGTGTAATTCTGACGAAGGCTGTTCCACAGCCTTCCACATGCACAATGCATGCCCCGCCGGAGTGGCGCAGTGGTTACGGCGCTCGACTACTGTTCCCAAGGATGCGGGATCGAATCCCGGCCTTGGCAGCCGGTTTTCGATGGAGGCGAAAAGCAAGGCGCCCGTGTGCTGTGTGTTGTCAGTGCATGTTAAAGAGCCCTAGGTGGTAGAAATATATATATATATATATATATATATATATATATATATATATATATATATATATATGATGTCTGTGTAGGTATGTATATGTGATTCCTTAATTTTATTTGAAGCCGACGTTTCGGCCCGAGTTGAGCCCGGCGTTTCTCAAGACTGAAGGTAAGAATTAAAACTCATCTACCTTCAGTCTCAAGAAAGGTCGTCCTCTTGTCGAAACGCGGACTCCAAATAAAATTAAGGAATTAGTATGAAGCATTTCTTCACTTGCATACGCGAGAAGTGGTTTAGGGTAGATGATTGATAAATGCAGAAATAAGAGGCTGGTACTGCCGTACTTTACACATAACCACGCTGCACCGGAATAAATGCAAATCAACAATATTGCTGCTAATATTAATAAGAATCCGTTGTAGACCACTCAGCCATAATCACACGTACAATGCATTCCATTAACGGAGTGTGATGCCTGCATCAATCAGAGCATAAAAATTAGAGGCGTTGAACAGCTGGCAGAACTAATGTTCAACTTTGGTTTGGTGGGCTTAACGTCCCAAGCAACTCAGGTTATGAGAGAGACCGTAATCGAGATCTTCGGAAATTTCGACCACCTGGGGTTCCTTAACGTGCAGTGACACCACACAACACACGGGCGCCTTGCTTTTCATCGCCATCGAAAAGCGGCCGACGACGCCGGGATTCGGTCTCGCATCCTTGGGCGGATAAGTAGAGCGCCTTAATTACTTGGCCAACACCTCGGGGCAATATTTCAGCTGGAATTAAAAATTCTCTCTGGTCCTCCTCCGAATTATTTAGCATGCATGCGGGTTGCTTTGTAATTTCGCGGAGTGTTGCTTTTTAAATTTATCTGAACCAGCATCACCATACAAACAGTTCTGTCGTAGATAGGATTGTACTCTACGGTTACATTTCTAGGGCAGCTTTTTTATGCGAAGCATATTACTAGAGCTAAGCCTCAGCTCCTCGAGCGCGGCGGTGTCGCCACCATTGACCTTTCATGACCTACCACGTGATGCGTGACGTCACGACAGAGGAGAGACCGGGCTGCATCTCGCGCCGTCGAGCGCGGCGTCGCTACCAAGGAGTACCACGTGATGCGTGACGTCAGAGCAGAGGAGAGATGGGCCGCCGGCTCGCGCGGTCAAGCGCGGCGTCGCAGTTTCATCTTTCTTCTCATAATAGAGAGATTTAGCTTACCGTGACCCGTGATCCGCTACCGTGCGTGGGCGGGGCGCACAAGCTGATTGGTCCCGACGCGGCAGGTCTATGTGCCGACATCCAGTATGTGGCGCCATCTATCAGCGTCAAGGGATCTGGGCAAACGCAGTGGGACGCGCGGTGGCGCATCACGGTAGCGGATCGCAGATCACGGTAAGCTAAAACTCTCTAATGGCATTCTTATAGCGAGGCACGCGCTCGTATGCACTACCTATCGTTTCCTCGTCTAGGTAACAAAACAAATTGCGTGATTCGGTTTTGAACAGTTTTCGTAAGGACCGCTTTATGGGCTTCGGTGGTGTAATTGAAGGACCACCGTGGCGGTGATATGGCTCGAAGGGTATACATGACGTGACCTCACAACCATGCCTAGTGAAGACGAAACGACCGTTGCTGCATGTCAAGCCAGCTGGGCATGGGTAGTTTACGGGGAGGCTTTCCCATATGACCGTGTTGTTGCCGAAAAATTCATAATCGTTGATCCCTTCAGCACGTCGATGTTCTAAGAGCTTTTGGTACGCGTACATATCCGCGTAGTGGTAATCGATCAACGTTGGCCCGGGGTTCGTCATGTTCGTTGTGTGTCGGTAACACAGTTATACTACCGTATTTTCGAGATGAGTCATGCTATTACCGAGTTTAACCAAGGAAAACCGTGTATTTCCGAGTTTAACCAAGGAAAAACCGTGCATTTCCAAGCCTAACCACCAATATGCTTGGCATCTGACTAGGCTTAACCTTAGCTAAGCCTCAGCATTTTTTCCCAAGCTATGGGTCGGCTTTGTGCATTCGTCCTTTCCCATACGACATTAATTCTGACTACACTAGGCAGCTTTTATTTCTAATTCGTAATGTTTGACTTGGCGTTACAGATAGTCGTAAAAAGTGACACCTGTTGCGCTCGCACGCATATCTGTTGGGGATGCCTCCCATTTCTTGGCGGTAAGTGATCGGTAATTGGCGACCTATTTACATTAACGTCGTTCACGAAGTTGCATTGCATCGCATTGTTGCAGAATATAGAGAAGAGCGTGAATGAGAGTTCCCTATTTGTATTTTGCTCCTCTCTCGCCTATTCGTTCTTGACGCAGCAAAGCAGCGCAAGTGCATTTGGTTTGCCAAAGGATTCTCCTAGCATGGGAATTTCGGTTTCCTTCTCAAAATGTTTAGTTTGCTTAAAATTATGGTAGGAATATTGTAGGAGAAATATCTAATCATTATCACTAGACCATCAACCGAGCACAGTCAAAAGTCTTCGTTGCTGCCCGACAGTATTCGCCTATAATGGGCTCGCTCAATGCGGCTTGTCTGTTTAAAGTAAAATTTTGCAGGCATTTCATTCGGTGCAAATTATAAAAAAATAGCTCTGGTTTAGCTTGTGGTTAAACCATGAGTTACGCGAAAACAATCTGTATGGCTACGCTTAGGTTCGGCTTCAAAGTAAAGACATGACTTTTGCACATTAGTAGTTTACTCTATGGTTTCAGCTTTATTTATTTTACAGAGGAATCGCTTCACGTATGAGCACCCCCTGCCTCTCATCGTTGGCCATTCTCATTCGGGTAGAAGACTTTTAGTGGCATGACATCGTCTTTACGTCGAACTCCGGGACACACCGCCGTCACAACGTTCGAACGAACCTTCTGTCGTAACAACTCACTGTTGTTCGCATCTACCAACTACCTTGTTAACTGTCTTCTTCTCCTTCTTTTCTTCTTCTTATTCATCTTCTTTTTCTTTCTCTCACGCACAGGCACAAACAGGCAACGTCGAAATGGCGAGACTGTGGCCAATGTAGCTCGAGTTACGAAAGAGACGACCAATAATGTTCATGCGCCATATACGGGTGCGTGTTAATTTTCTATAGCGCTCTATATGACTGAGTTATCGTATATATGTAAAAAGTGAATATTATTTGCCAGGCAGGACTCTAGATGATGACAGCAGGAGTGACTAAATATAACGTTTGATTGCGTGCGTGTACCTGACTTGTGGATGCATATCTATGTGTCTCTACGGTGGAGTGATTGCTAGCAGAATCTGCAAGGCTAGCCCCACCTGTATTTAGCGACAGCCTCAAGCTCAGGTGCTCTATCAGCGCATTATTGTGGCCGTCTTGTTCCGCGTTTGTGTAGTGATAACACGTCCCTTTTTTTCCTCTTCCTGGCCGCCATGCGCCTGGGCTGCCATGTGTCATTGTGCTTGGGAGGCAGTGGCACTATATGCTAGCTCTGTCCAAGTAGTACGAACTCGCTTTCGTGACCAATGAGCAGCGTGTGTGACATAGGGTGGAAAGGTTCGGGAGGGGGTCACTTTGTATGCCACCCTTCCATATCAAAGGAATTGCGTGAGTTGGCAGCTCTTTACAGCTCGACCATGCCACGCAGTCTCATAATATCTCAAAACCTGCCAATAAATCAGTGCCCGATCATGTCAGTTGCCAACTACGACCTGCCGGAAGTATTCTCGCGAGTTTGCGAAACTGCGGAGTTTCAAATGGCTCACGGTGCCGCCGTCAGGAATTTTTGCTCCGCACGAGGATAAAACCCTACACGCGATAAAAATGACAACACCTGCACTTGCTCGAATACCAAGCTTCCCAGGAAGAACCTGCTGACCAATGACGTCATGTTGACTGAAATCCGAAACAAGTTCCTAGCAATAAGCGGAAATCCTCGAACACGAGCTTTTACTGGTGGTGACGTTTCCCAAGATGTTGGTTAGGTGTTGGCATAGATTGAGAACCATTGGTAATGAAGTTATCTTTCTCGTTATTAGGAAACTCTCCATTCTGGACAACAGGTTGTCTAGCAGTCGATGGTACTTGTAAGTATACTCAGTCATGCAAGATAGCAATGATTGGTACTTGCCTGAGGACAATCGGAGACAAGTGCAGTTAGGGCATCTGGAACCATAATTAAGGGGTTAGTGCCCATCGCAGGTGTGCTGCCCAGCAGCCTCTTCAATTGTGGCGGGCGGTTGGCGGGAAAAGCTCTCCAACCTTCCGGCAAACTCTGCGACTTCAAGTCATGGTGGATTACTAGAACGCGTACAGACGGGAACCAGTCCACCAGGTTGATGATGTAGTCTAAGTTATGCACAATCAGTAGTACTTTAGTCTCGGCCAGGATCTTCTTGGCAGCAGAGGGGAACAGTGCGCAGGAGTCCAATGCGACGCAGCCGGCGAATACGGCCCCAATGACGTGGTGCTTGCATATTGCCTCGCAGTTTTTGACTAAGCTATTGGGCGTGGCCCTGATACGACGTCCGCCATCTTCCACCTGAAGGTCTGTGGGCACGTTTGCAGACGTTGTGAGGTCAGATGGTGAGCATAACGTAGCAATCCTCAGTAAAATGCAATCTTCCTGGTTTAGGCAACTCTCTGGGTCACCCAGCTCGTTTTGGATGTCTGTGGTAGTCATTTTGAGGACTGCAACAGATGATAGAGAAACAAAGGGAGCGGTGTAAGCCAACGACTACTAAGTACGAAGTGATGAACAAGGATGGCGGGCACGTTATAAATAATTTTGACCCCGAGATGAGTCAGTGAGCTCGACCTCAATCTAAATGGCAAAGTATTTTTTCAGCCCCGGTGAAACTTATGAAGTTGTATCATGAGGCCAATCCAAAGTCCCGGATGCAAAATGAAACAATTACAAAATCCATTTGTAGCATGTCAACAGGCCGTTGTATACAATATAAAGTTACCCTGTGGAAAAACGTACATCGACCAAAGAGGCTGGTGTCTCAATGAAAGATTGTATGACCACAATTATGTGTGTAACATTACACCAGAATTTCGGTCGGAGCATTTACGCGAGTTTTAGCATAAGCCTGCCTGCAAACCCAACTTTTCCGATTGCAGAATCCTGGCCAATCATGAATGCAAAAGAACAAGAGAAATTATCGAGACGAAGTCAGTAACTAATGCGGGGACTTCATATGTCAGCACACCATCAATTCTGCTATCTGAAAAAGAGTTCCATTACCTTGATGCCAGAAGGTAACCCGTAATTAAGGATACCGGGGGGGTCCGCATCTTATTGGTCTCTGTAGTATGTATTTTGTTGCAGTTTTGTATTTGAATTGACGCGCTCCTGAATAAAATTTAGTTGCAAGTCCAGCGCTTGTCCCTCTTCCTATCTATGCATTTCCTGGCGCGGTGCATCATAATCAGTGGCACACCAACTAGCCCAATTATCCATTTCACTGAATTTGAATTGTGCTAAGTCGTTCATCTATTGCACCTCCAGACAGGTGGCAGCACCCAACATACGCGCAATAAGCGTAACTCTCGAGATGACATGTCGTGGCTTGTCATAGGTCGATTGTCTCGATCACATCAGTGGGCACTCGCTCAATAAGGGGGGTTGGGGGGAATTATGATGGAGACTCCCCTTTTAAAGGCGTGGTCCGATAATCTAGGCCCACATATAGACCGTTTTCGGGGCGAGGAGGAAAATAGCCTCGAGCCGGAACGCGCTGCGCTGCTGCTCCTGTCTGGTATGTGGGGATGCGGAGATAGCAGCGGGGGCGGCAGGGCATTCTACCGAGAAAGGGCACGCGTTGCAGTCTTTTGGACACTGAGTGTCTTGAATAGCCGCAAAGTATGTAAGCCGATTAGCTGATGTGAGCGATGTGCTTTCTTTCCCTGTTCTTTCTATTTTCGCCCCTTTATTTCCTTCATTTCCCTGATCGTTTCATTTCCGCCGGCCGCAGTTTAGCTGCTAAGAGCTGCCGCGGTTAACGCAATCTTTTTTTTTTTACTGAATTGTTTGCATTGACAAAAATAACAACCAAAAGGAGATGATTAACAGAAGATAAAAGATTAACAGCGGTGTATGCGCGTGTGTTGCTCTACACTGTTTCACTTGCAACTCACTCAATTGGGCGAAGACGAGCAGCTTCTGAATTTCAAGCCCCAACCGCAAATGTTTCGCTTTGACAGCCTTTCGTGCGAGTTCCGAACACTGTGTTTGTCGAGTAGGGACCGGAAAAACTGAATACCCGTGCAACAACGGCAGACTTTGGGCAACAAGCGGATGATATTCCTTGCGGCAAATATTTACGAGATGCTGCCAGGTAAAGAAGAACTATTTCGATTCAGTCACCTGAGGTTAATGCAAGTGTGACAGAACCTGTCCCACTTGAAGACAACGATATACTAATGAATTGGTTGTCAGCTTATTTAGTGTTTTTGAAAACACGCATCTCGTAAGATTTTGCTGCAGATAATAAATGGGAATATGATCATAGGAATAGCAGCGATTGCTTGCAGTAAGCAAACCTTGCGACGAAAAATGGACTGTATAATTGTTGACAAAAGCAACTTTCTATGAGGTCATTATGGGACATAATTTAAGGTCCCTATTCCATAGATATCATTTGTCCATTTTATCTTGTATTTTAATGTCAGCATGACGGCAGCGTCAGACAAACGCAACGAACGTCCAGTCAGAGAAATTGCAGGATAGCAGCTTCCGCTGTTGAGAAGTCATCGCCACTCCCCGCACATACCGGCAGACAGGTGGTTGAGTCATGTAGGCAATGTCGAAATCCGATTGACTGGTAGTGGACGCTTGAACGCCCTGCCTGATTGTCACCCAACAAAAGTAGCCAGGGTAGAGTAATGGATCCGAAATGGATAATGGATACTTAAGAATAGAACCACAGTGGAGGTGTGGGAACTTCCGCAGTAGCCGCTCAAGCATTAAAGAGTATTGATTGATTGAATGTCCTTTATTGAATGGGAAGGCTCATGGCCATGGATGGGGATAAAGGGGAGTAGACCTAATCTTCATTGTTTAGGTCGTCACTCGAATCACATTGCTCTAACCAGGTCACTAAGCGAGCCATACTTGGCAAATATCATCTGTGTGTTAGCATCAGTTTCTAGAAGGGAACGGTAGTTCAGGCGGTAGGCTTCGATCTCGGGCGTCCAGTAGAAAAAGCAGGGCATTCCCAAAGTAAATGAGATATGCCGCCGCAGGTTAGAGTCGTACAGTGGGGGCACGTAATCATTTTCTCCGTATACTGACGCCAGCGGGCCATAATACGTGGCGTGTAAGCCGCATGGGCGATGAGCTTATTCAAAAATACTTCTTGACTTCGGGTGAGGTGGGTTCTTCTCGTAAAAGGTGGGTCTGGTGTGGCCACCTGCATGCGATGCTGACTGAGGCTACGAAGACTGGTCCGAGTATAGTGCATAAGGGCAAGAGAAAGGGTGAGTTGCCCGCCCAAGGTCGAATAAGGATGAAGCAAGGGGGGTGGGGAAGTAAATGTGGACATCCCACCTGCCAAGGCAGCCGCGGCGTGTGCCGCCGCATTGCCCCCTGATTCGTCCGAGTGACCTGGGGTCCAGTGAATAGCGACAGCTCTGGTCGCGAGTTGGTGGCGTTTAAGGAGGCGCTGTATAGCCGTAGCTGTTGCATCTTGTGAACCCGGAGTAGTGATTTCCTTGAAAGCTTCAAAGGAATCAGTAAGAATACGTATTGACCCAGTTCCGGTGCAAGGCACTCCTGACAAGGCTCCCCAAATCGCGAGGAGTTCAGCGTGAAGAGGGGTACCCTGAGGTAGATGGCAGGCATAAGCGCCTGAAAGGGAAGGGTTGTCATTGCATACCCAGGCCATGAATGATCGGTTGACCCAGCAAATCTAGCGCGATTAGCATTGCTCCTAAACGGGACATGAAACGGCTACATTCGCTTTCTTTCTTTCCTCAAATTGTTACGGTAAGCCGTCTCTAGAAATCATTTAAGAATAAAAAGTAGATCGAAAGCTGCCATCACTGCCAGTGGTGCGCCGCCGCCTCTCGGTGCCACATAAAAGTTACACACTAATTGCAATCAGGCTTGTAGCCTTCAGCCGACCTGATCAGGAGCATAATAATTTGTCATTTCTGACCGAATGGCTTCGCTGCTACTGAAAACTTTTTTTTTCTTTCAGCTTGGTACTTTCAGAAAGCAAACATTTGCACGCGAAAGCTCCAAAATGCCGATTTCCGCTAATGTCGCCTGTTCCGCGGATGGGACCCCACATACCAGCATGGCGGTTGTTCACAACTCGGCCGCTAGATGGTGCCACATACACAAAATGGCATCGCCCATGATAAAACGGTCTATAAAGCCCTGTTTTAACGAAGCTACATGAACGCGTGTGCGTATCCTGAATGTAGCAGGCCTGACTCAGCACTCAAGATCCATAGAAAATTTATTGTTATTCCACTTCCCACCTCAAATGAGTAACTCGAGTTGGCAGCTCCTCTCAACTTTCTGATATGTCATCTCGTTACATGAGGGCCAGGCCTTGCCAGCTACCACCTGCCAGCGCCATGCCCGTCATTGTTCGCTCACAACGTCGACCTTGAGTCCACACTTTCTGGGCAACGTTACCTTTAATGCTATCGTGTTGAAACTGAGTAGATCTTTTAAGCTCCGCCTTTAAGAGCATGACGCAACAGCGCTAAGGCTCCCTTTGCAGATCCTTGTTCACGTACACGCACCTTGCTACTAAATGTATTATTAGAGAGATTTAGCTTACCGTGATCCGCGATCCGCTACCGTTATCCGCCACCGCGCGTTCCACTGCGCATGCCCAGATCCCCTTGAAGCCGCTAGATGGCGCCACATACTTGATGTCGGCACATAGACCTGCCGCGTCGGAACCAAACAGCTTGTGCGCCCAGCCCACGCGCGGTAGAGGGTCATGGTGGCGGATCGCAGATCACGGTAGGCTAATTCTCTCTATCGATCGTTTATTTATAACCTCATTATTCTGCTTATACTCATTACTTAGCACACAGCCGTAAGCTACCAGAATACATGGCACACGAAGACCACCCGACGTAGCTGTAAATCCTCGCTTTAACCAAGTCGTAAGAACACGCCGGCGTGGCCTAGGGACAGCGTATGCCTAACTCAAGACCGAAGGGTCCTGGAAAGCTGCACTTCAATCTCACCCTCTCAGCTCAAGGGCGAACCCCGAGTTGGCAGCGCCCGTCAAATCGGCTACTGCCACGTGATCTCGTGACGTCACTCAACCCGACAGAAAGTCAGTTCACGGCAGTGTTACCGGCCAACTACCACAACTACACTAGCAGTCATCCTTTAGTTTGTTCTCGTATAGAAGCCCCCTTAGGTTGTACATTCCTTCGTAATCGCCGCATTGCCCGATTCAATAAATTACGTAGTGCCTCTCACGCCCTGTATCCATCTTGCATCCGTTGCAATGACAGAGGAGGAATTTACATCTCTCCACTCGCCACCTACTAGGTTGCGTTCACTATGCTGCTACTTGCAACGGCGGTAGGTGGCGTGTTACGTCATCGTATACGCCATCTACTTATACAAATACGCCATGCAATACAGGTAAACGAGGCTAAGAGATGCACTGTAAAACACGGCATACGGTACCTACTCCAATCGTCAGGTCGCTGCAACTCTTGTCCGCGGGCACGGGTCGACTCTAGGAACCGGAAACTGATAGATGGCTGGCGAAGACCATGCACGCAACGGTTAGTTCGGTGCCCTCTCTCTCGAGGGGTCGCAGCGGCAACTCGGGGCGATGGAGCTTAATCGTCGGACATGGCTGGATGCAGATCTTTCTGGGAAGTTCGAACAGCAAGCACGCGGCTCCGACGTTCCAGCAATAAGCTCGCGCTTTCCACGACTCGAGCACGTGCACGCGTTCGCAAGTGGCACGAGCCCCACACATTCATTTTCTTCTTCCTTGTCTTCAGGCTTCGGAAGTCACTTAGCCGTAGCGAGGTCCATACGCAGTGCTAAATAACTGTCAAGACACATACATAACAGCTGAAAGAATACAACACAGCCAAATCAGCGCTGCTAGAATACAGCATAGCAATGAAATAGTGCGCGAACAAAAAGTTAAGGAAACGTCATCATCATCATCATCATCAGCCTGATTATACCCACTGCAGGGCGAAGGCCTCTCCCATATTTCTCCAATTAACCTGGTTTTGTGCTAGCTGCAACCACTTGACCCCTGCGAACTTCTTAATCTCATCCGCCCACCTAACTTTCTGCCGCCCCCTGCTACGCTTTCCTTCCCTTGGAATCCAGTTTGTTACCCTCAGCGACCATCGGTTATCCTCTCTTCGCACTACATGTCCTGCCCATGTCCATTTCTTCTTCTTAATTTCTACTAGAAATGTCGGTAACTTGAGTTATTTCTTTGACCCACTCTGCACGCTTTCTATATCTTAATGTTACCCCTACCATTTTTCGTTCATAGCCCTCTGGGTTGTCCTCAACTTAAGTAGAACTCTCTTGGTTAGCCTCCACGTTTCAGCCCCATAGGTGAGTACAGGCAAGATGCAACTGTTGTATACTTTCCTCTTGAGCGATACCGGTAAGCTGCTAGTCATAATCTGCGAGTGCTTGCTAAGGAAACGTTTGACACCGCTAAACCTATGTAGAAAAAGCGAAAGCGCGCGACTCCTCCATGGGTGTCTGCGAACCTCAAGGACACCACAGGTGAGTCTAGACTGCACGAAGGTATTGAGGGCATTTAAAGGGAGAGTATCCCAGATGAGCAGCGGTGGTGGTGGAGAGAAATTAAAGAGTAGGCAGGTGACTGGAAGGCTTTGTAGCATTGTGTCAGGCTGTGTTGATATGCATACCGATGCGATGAAGTTTGTCAGGGGTGTGAAGAGGAAGAAGCAGGTAGCGAAGCAGCAACAAAAGAACAAAAGAGCGCCGGCCGCTACGTGAACACGTGCGAAGAGCAAGCAGGTCTGCTATGTAAAAGAAAAACGGAAGCAGCAACAGAAGGAGAATGCGAAGAAGAAGCAGGCGGCGAGCAGACCACGAGCCGCTAGTCACGCCGGAGAAGAAGAATTCACGCCGCTGAAGGTCAAACTGTGGCGTACAAGAAACGAGCTGCAGCTAACCCAATGAAGCTTTCACTTCAAAAAGCTTTCTTAGCACTGAAGAAACTGCACTAGTGAAACGTGAAAGCCTGAAGTTGCCGCCGCTGCTGCGACAATAGACGCGTGGTCAATTTATTTTTATTTAACTTCGTTTTGACATGTTTTATTGTCATAATTTGAATTTTAGCTCCTAATTTTCACCTGTATATTTCTACTTCATTTTTATTTCTATTTTGTCATGAGACTACGCTATATGACCTCATGACCTCATGTCAATTACTAGATTACGGTATTTCATTACCTTATAGCTTTTTCACAATCCTAACCCCGCTTCCGACTCTTGCGAAGAAAGAGTGGGAACAATCAGTGCCTCCACCCGTCTTGAATGGCGCTGCCAGATGGCTTCTCTCGTAGCACATGAAAGCGTTGACAGCGGTTTCTTTCAGAGCCGTGAAAAGGTCTAGCACAGGAAAGAGTTGATGGCAGTCCACCCTAAGGGTCCAGTCAAACCGGTTTCTCAGAAAGTCATGAAAATGTCAAGGGACTTTCGTCTCCATTTTGCATCGGTCGCCTTCCAATGTTTATTTTATCTCCCCTTTTGTCCTTCCTCCACCTTTCCTAAGAGAAACAAGAGGTGAGTTTCTCTCCTTTTTGCTTCCTGTAGCCAATGTCATTTGCATAGATAATTGAAATATAGGGGTGTCTGCTTTTAAACTGTGTGGTCGCAGTTGCCACCATGCTTGGATTTTTCACATTGATCTTGAATGTTACAAACAGAGCTCATCAATACTACCAGTTGCAAAGCTTTCCATTGGACCCATGCATCGAAAAATGCGTTTCTAATATAAATATAATAACTGATCAAAATTCGGGTATAGTATACGAATGGGGTCGGCGCCCGCTGCCATTAAAGAAAATTTTGGCCAATTTGCAAAGCTTCAAATGTTTCATAAATGTACAACGACCAGGAAAATAAATTCAGTTAAAGTATTGCAATAGCGAATATTGTGGAAGAAGGCCAGGTCGAGACGGCAAGGTCGAGACGGCAAGGCAAGAGATGCCGTGTCTGGCGGTCTGGCGTTTATTCCGATGGACAACTGAGGCGCGTGCCACCGGTGGCGCCACGGGAAGATGAAGATGATGATTGTATATACACGTGAAAGAAGAAGATCCTTGGAAGGCTCACACAATTTCCCCGGGGGGTCGGAAGCGGCCAGCCTGGCCGCTCTTAAGCAACTGCTGCATCGCGGCGCACAAATGGCTTCAACCGAGACACATGAGCTATTTCAGTGCCACGGTGACGTCGATCGGCTGGGGGATGAATAGGTGCCACTTCGTAGTTCACTGGGGAAGTTTGGGCGATGACCGTGTATGGACCAAGGTAGCGGTGATGAAATTTATCACTAAGGCCAGGGGTGCGGATAGGTGCGTAAAGTAGTACTTCGTCACCAGGACGGAATGAGACCTCACGAACGATGAGTAGAATCGTAGCGACTCTTGCGATCTTCCTGGCAGGCTTCGGTGTTGAGGCGAGCAAGGGGACGGCATCTGGTCACACGGGATACGAACTGGGCAGGCACTGATGTGGAGGAACAGTCGAACGTAGAGAAGAATGAACTGTCGAGAATTGTGGTGGGAGGGTGGCCATAAACGAGGAAAAATGGAGAGTAACCGGTAGTCCGCTGTACTGCTGTATTATAGGCGAATGTGACGAATGGTAAAATAGTGTCCCAATTTCGATGATTCGGTGTGATGTACATTGAGATCATATCCGATAAAGTGCGATGAAATCGTTCCGTCAGACCGTTAGTCTGAGGATGGTAGCTTGAAGTGGTCTTGTGAAGGGTGGATGATGGGTGGAGAACTTCGGCAACGACTGTCGATAAGAAGGTCGTTCCGCGGTCGCTTAGGAGCACCCGGGGAGCGCCATGCCGCAATACAATATATCGCAAAAAGAAATTTGCAACCTCTTGAGCCGAGCCAGTTAGCACAGGTGCTGTCTCCGCGTAACGCGTAAGGTGATCCACAGCCGTAATGATCCAATGGTTGCCCCGATCGGAGAGAGGCAGGGGACCATATAAGTCGATGCTGATTACTTCGAATGGTGTGGCTGGACAGGGAAGGGGTTGCAGGAGGCCAGCAGGTGGAGAAGTCGGCCGTTTGCGACGTTGGCACAGGGGGCAGGAAGCGACGTATTTAGCTACACTGGAGGACAGGCCAGGCCAGAAGAACCGTCTCTTCACGCGGTCGTAGGTATTGTGAAAACCTAGGTTAGGTGACCTGCCGTAGCGTCATCGTGTAGAGCCGCTAGGATACTTGGGCGAAGCACACGCGGGAGGACTGGGATCCAGCGGGTTGCATCAGGGCAATACACGTAGCGGAGTAAGATGCCATCTTTGAGCTTGAAGTTGCGTAACTGTCGGCGGAGTCTAGCATTTGGCGGGTTCAAAGCGCCTTTAAGGCGGTCTATGATGGGATGGCAGTAGGCGTCGGCTAGTTGCTGCGACCGGTGAGCGTGTTTGTTGTCAGAGGCGTCAAACGAAACTGCTGTGATATGCGTCGGAGGAAGAGAAAATCGACTCTGGTCAGAGGAGGAAATTCACTGCGCAGAAAAACTGCAGGTTGATGGCGAAAGTGGGCAGCGAGAAAGCGCGTCGGCATCTTGGTGGTTGCGATCTGCTTTATAAACGACGTCGAACTGGTACTCTTGTAGGCGTAGACTCCAACGACCAAGTCGACCTGCCAAATGTTTCAGCGAGGACAACCAGCAAAGAGCATGGTGATCGGTCACAAGTGTGAAGGGGCGACCATATAGATAAGGACGAAATTTCTGAACCGCCCAGACGACGGCAAGACATTCCTACTCGGTAATTGTATAATTTTGCTCAGCTGGCGTCATGGTGCGGCTGGCGAAGGCAATTACTTTCTCACGGGAAGTTGTGTCGCACTGTGGAAGTACAGCGCCGAGACCGCGACCACTGGGCATCTGCAGTGTGCAGGATGGTTGGAGCGATGTCGCTAAAGTGGCCAAGAACAGGATCCGATGTTCATAAAAATCAGATCTCATGCTCATAAAATTACTCGCTCATCCGTCGTGTAGCACCTCGGAAAACAGGCCTTCATGAAATAAATACACTTCGCCTCACACAAGCATACGTTACCAGCAGAGTCGCATACGCTCTTCCATACTTGCCCCTCACTAGCAATGAACGCCATCGAGTGAACGCTTTACTCCGCAGTTGTACAAAAACAGCCCTGAGCCTTCCTCCCCAGCACCTCAACACTCCGCTTACTCAAACTTGGGGCCCATAATATGTATGAAGAACTCCGAGAAGCCACGCTGACAGCCCAGACACAATTTTGCCTTTCGTGTACACGAGCAGGTCGCGCACTGTTCCATTCTCTACACATATCCCCAATAGGACTCCCATATAAAGGCACCCCATTACCTCCTGCAATTTGCTGCAAAATTTTGGTACCCCCTTCCTAAAAACATGAACCCAGAACGGGACGGGAAACGTAGAACAGACAGAGCGCATTCCTTACGCAGACAATATGGAGAAGACCCTAGTGTAGCATATGTAGATGCGGCCACTTATGCAAACATCCGTCGTAAGGTACTAGCAGACTAACAATCATGCAAAACTACTTTCTGCTTGCTCAATTCTCATCGATTCTACTACAGAGGCGGAGGAGGCAGCCCTTGCGCGAACCATGACATCCACACCCGCTGCCAAAATAATTTGGGATTCTAAAACAGATATCCTAAACTTTGCCAATGGTTTAGTGTCCCCTAACACCCACCGCCTTTTGCGTTTTTGGCAACCCCAACAATCTGTAACCCTTATATGGACACCCGCGCTTGCGGGCCTTCCCAGTAATGAGGAGGCTCACTCCTTGGCCCGAGGTGTCATTTTCCAGGCTGAGGAGGAACAGTTTTCCTCAGATGCCGGGGAATGCCTGCTGTCCTTTCGTGACATCCTTACCTACCACCGCGAAAATAGGAGGACCTAAGCACCCCCTGCCCAATACCCCATCCTTCTCCACGCCCGCTTTCCTGACCAGTTTTCTTCCTGCAAGCTCTGTGGCATACCTGGCGACTTTCTACACACACTACTCACCTGCCCCTCATTCCCTCATCCTCTTTCACTAGAGGTGGCCCCAGATTACTGGGAGAAGCTACTCACCAGTACCTCCTATAAGGACCATGCGCTCTTGCTCGGATAGCCCTCCAAAGGTTTTCATTTGTTTTGTAAGAGGGCCCTCCGTACATGGAGGGGGCTCTCAAATGCCATGCAGGGGGCAACGCCCCCACCTTCTGTAATATTGACAGCAAATGTTTCTACCCCCACCACCTGTTCTATCCTATCAAAGATGCCGCCCCGGTTACTCCAGCCACTGAGGTCAGTGCTGCGCTCGCCTGGAGTGTAGGCTGTGAGCTAGGCCCTGGAGACAATGCGCGTTGTATTGTCTCGGTAAGTTCTTCTGGACTCTCTTGAGAAACCAGTGGGTATCCGGTTTTGCATGTGGCACTGTGTGGGCCTGTCTCATCGCCTTCCAGGGTTTCACAAAAGATTTGGCTTCTGCGTGGTAAATTATCTGCATGATATTAACATGATAGCGTTAACGGCCCCGTGTCGCAGAAAAGTCGGTGTCGTCGTCGGCGGCCGCCGTCCCGCGTCGTCAGGCGTTGGCCGTGAGCGAAAAATCCCAGAAGCATTAATAAATAAAAACGAGTAGGAAAAATCACCGACCTGAGGAATAAAACGTGGGCCTCCGGGGAACCACTCCACCACGCCAGCTAGATGGTTTGAAATGGACAAAGGCGCGTCTATCGATTGCGGTTATAGTGAACTAGAATACTCATCCTAGTTCACCATAATTGTGGTGTTGTCTCAGAAATGTCCCTAGAAAAGTGTATTGTGGCGTATAATAATAATTATGATAATGTAAATTACAGAATTACTAGAACACGCAGTTAAGCGAGTGGCAAGTTACTTTTCCGCTGTAATTCCTCTTTGCTTGGGGTGCACGTAGCGCCATCATGCGTGTGGGGTCACGGAATAAGATAGACAGGGCACGGCCTCCGAGATCTTCATCACGCCGGCTCGGATCGGCAACGACGTTGCCGATGAACTACGACTGCAACTCGAGGCCCGCGCGTTTCGGCAAGGTGGCTGGCAGCGCTTCTTCGTTCCGGAAGGATTAATAAATAAAAATGAGTATAGCAAGTTGCTCTATGTAGGAATTCGAAACAGAGCCTCCCTTCTCAGTGCACGCCTCAGCCGCATTGTAAGCGAAGGAACGCTTGTACGCGCGAACTGGAGCCGAAAGGTTCACTCACAGAAGCCGCTAGGGGAAGCGATGACGTCACCGCTAGGGCATGAAGCGTCGGAAAATGAGCTCGCTCTTGAGACGTGTAATGAAAGCGGTTGCGTCTACCTGTGCCGGGCGCACTACGGTGTCTTTTGTGCGCGCGAACTGTAGCGAAAAGTTTCTACTACTCGCAGAGGCCGCTAAGGGAAGCAATTACGTCCCCGCTATAGTGAACTAGAATACTATCCACTATATTTATTTATTTATTTATTTATTTATTTATTGAACCTTACAGGCCCCGAAGGGCATTGTGTAAGGGGGGTTACAATATCAAGGTTAATGGCTGTAAACAAGGAGCAGACACTAGGTATTACATAATTTCAAACATAAAAGAATTCCCAACGTAATCCCAATAGTCCTCGCTAAGACATGAAGAGTCGGAACATAGGCTTGCTCTTGAGAAACGAGTAATGGAACCGGTGCCGTCTACCAGTGCCGGACGCACTACAGTGTCTCGCTCATCAGTGACTTCCTCATCGGTGAGTACTGATGGGCCATCTACGTCGGCTGGTGCACGACCGCGAGGGAGGCTGCGTAAGACGGAGGCACAGAAGGCGGACGCCAAAGCTCGCCATGCTGAGGCCTGCAACGAAAGCGACGCGAAAATGCTAACTCCGGGAACAAGAGGTTCAGGTGTCCACAGAAACAAGTGTGACCGATACTGCGCTTTTCCCTTGCTGTGAACCAATTATTATTATTATTATTATTATTATTATTATTATTATTATTATTATTATTATTATTATTATTATTATTATTATTATTATTATTATTATCTTTAAAGTACGCTGACATCACACAGCACACGGACGCCACTTCATTTCGCCTCCATCGAAACGCAGCCGCTTCTGAAATGAGTTTGTAATCTGCACGACAGTTGACATTGGATGGATAGCCGAAGTAGGGAGCCTCGATGTGGTGCGCGCGGACTGTGGCGCGCTTACATCGAGCAGTACCACCTAGCACCCTATGCCGAGGCGTACAAAGGAGGGCTCCGGACCGATTTGATTGATTTATACGAAGGGAAAAGCGCGGTAACTGTCTCACCTGTTTTCTGTGGACACCTCAACCGCGCCGTAAGCAAGGGAGGAAGGTGGGAGTGAAAGTGGAAAGAGAGAAAGGGGAGCCGTAGTGAAAGGCTCCGGAGTAATTTTGACCACCTGGGGATCTTTAACGTGCGCTGACATCGCACAGCACACGGAAGCCTCTTCGTTTCGCCTCCGGACCGAGCACGCTCATACACACGGCGATGGACGAGGAGAGAAGACTCGACCCGTGTAGGGCGACGGTATTTATTAATATTGCACTTCAGGTTCCGTACTGCGCTTCATGCTGGAACAAAACCTAAGGTTGCGTTTTATTTTTCAGTGACGCACCCGGGTATATACCGCCGTCGCTGAGCTGCTTTCAACATTCCGGAGCAACGAGGGCCCACGAGAATGCTTTGCGCGCGGACTGAGAAGCCAAGCACACAAAACCATTGCAAACGCTCTTCAATAGAACAGCTGCAGTGATGGTGGTGGCATTTTGTGTACGTCCCATCATTTTTGCTGCCAGGATCCTTACTTCCAGATTCGCAGATCGCAGATTCTCCACAAGGGTTTCTGTTGTGTCGGCGTGGCTGCCATGGATGCCACATGGCCCGCCGAACGGCGGCGTGCAGGAAGAAACAGACAGCCATACTCCACGACAGCCAAATGCAGACTTGGCCTTTAATTCATGAGAGAGGGTGCAGGACGGGAGAAAGAGTACGGTGGCACAGCCACTGCGCAAACCTTGATTTCGAAACCGAAACCAAAAGGACGATACCGTACGTTTTCATTCCCTCGCTGAACAATTATCAACATAAAGACGAATGAATATAGTGGCATAACGCTGCTAAAGCCTTCCCTCACACGACGGTATGTTCTACAAATCCGCACCTTTAATGCAAACGGCAATATTCTGGTTAATAGCTGTCACAAAGTTGCCCCGCCGTGTGGGGCAACTTTGTGACAACGTTGTTTTTGGCTGAATATGATTGGGAAAAAAAGGGCTGACATAAAGTTACCCCGTCAAAAGTTTATTTGCGTTGTCTACAATTAGTTTCTGCTCCGGCAGCGTTACTATTGCATTACAAATAATTGATACATGTACCTCCTCAATCAAGATCTTTTACTTCAAAGATGCCTCGCTTGCCTACTGGCCTAGGGGATTAATTTGTGTACAAAATTTCCTCTTTTGAGTACAAAATAGCGTCTTCGCGGTCCGGCCATCTCCAATTCTTTTTGGTCCTCTCCATAGTGCTGACGATGTACCCCTCAGGTTTGACTTCCGTCACTCTTCCCGGGAAAAGTTGTCCTTCGAAAGTCATCCCCCTTGAAGGTGCTTACTCCGGAAACCGTACCGCGGACCCTCGGGACGTTGCTAGTATTTGGAACCACGGAAGTGGTAGGAGTGTCCGTTTCCGATAGGTTGTCAAGCCTTCCGGAGAGTACCTCGGAATCACTTGTATCTCCTTCCGACCACTTTTTGTTGTCTCCATGCTGACCATCTGAAGACGATTCGCTGTCACTGTTTCTTCTGCGCGGTCGTCCTCAAGAGAAGACCTCTTCCTAGGTCGTCTAGCTCTGATACCGGAGGAAGAGCTGCCCTTCTTTCCGGTTGTCGGTTTTCCCGTCCTGCTGGCTTCTTTCTTGGCGTGTCACAAAGTTACCCCGCCAAGTATCAACGTTTCAGTTTCCTTTCTACAACCTTATACAAACATGACTTGATTAAATTTATATTACAGCTTATTTTAGCCTAGATATTAGCAATCAGAAGTACAAAGCTCTTTTCGCTGGATTTCTCGTGCGGACGGGTCGAGCACACACAGTTTACGGTGCTTCACCAGATGGGCGCTAAAACACGATTCAACCTGTCGACGTCTGGGTGGCTCCGGAGCGCGGGAACTTCGGCCGGCTGCCGGTAGGTGGCACGGCATATCAGGCGAACTTGTTGAGTGGCTCGTAGCTTTTCGGCGGCGCCTGATCGGGGCGCGAGATGTAAAATACAGAAAACCGAGCGCGTGTCACAAAGTAACCCCTGCAGTCACAAAGTAACCTCATTTTACGGTACTGCAGTTTCCAAAGTGGTATGGGGAGGTATTCCGCAGATCACACCTTTACACGAGTTGTGGGGAGCGCGGTATGCTTCTGGCAGGGTATTCTTAGCGACTTGCAATTTTATTAGCGCAGTGAGCTTTGTTGCGGGATTTGGGGGGTGTTGAAGATAGCAAATTTTTTTTCTGCACATTTACGGTGACGCCGGCAGCTTCGTGTTGCATGAGGCCAGCTCTTGCAATGTCATCTTTCCGAATTTTGTTGAGGTGCGAAGGTGCCCTCGTAGTGTGAGGTCCACTGCATGAGTTTCGGTGGTAAGATGAGGTTTCATATCGTTTTTTGCTTTAGTCATTGTCCACCCGCCTTCGTGCTCCGGGAATTCATTGTAAGTATTTGCACCAATGCTAGCGCCGCTGACCATAGATGAAGGCCAAGGGCATGCGCTAACATATATCGCTGGTGCGGGGTCAAAGTATTCGTTTGTCACTCGATCGTGGAGAGCGCTAGGCGAGTAGATGATGTCTGCTTCTTAGGAGGTTCATGAAATTATCCCTTGTCCACTGAATACGCACTTTGACAAGACAGAGAGTATACCAGCGAGCGTCAGGCCCAGTGCAGTATGTCTAAAGCGGTCGACAGCCATGGACGTTGGGATGAAGTCGTGACGCTTACTCGTGTGACGTTTTCCAGCGTGTTTCAAGGTCAGGTTTGACGCTCGAAAGAAGGTGGGTGTCGAAAGAAGCCTTGCCAACGTCTTTGCGCTTGAAAAACTTATCGCACGCTGGGGAGGCCAGTCTGCAACGGTAGGGCGAGCGCGCGCGCGATCGAGCCGCGAGTTGCGACGAAGCGAGGCCCGAACCACGAGTTTCTTGTTGTGCAGCCGAGCTCATTAGCAACGTTACTGCGCATGTCGTTTGCTACATGTGCACCTGGCATTGTGGGCTTTGACATGTGCGATATCCGTCGACTTCATTTTGGGCAGGAAAGCCTCAGGTGAAGCAGTACAATGCAAATTTTGTTCCCTGTAAAAATCGATGCTGCATTAAGGAAATTTATTCATTCCCCGCATTTAACTAGAACTTGTGAACATCTACCCCGACCATCACTACTGAGATCTCGAAAATGCCAGAGAAGTCTACATCAAGACTGCGGATGGGTGATAACCGACTGGTCAATGAAGCCTCGAGCCCGAATCTGGTCGAGTCACGTTGTGTATCCTAGCCACTTTACCCAAACCCGTGATCACAGGTAAACTGCTAGGAGAGAAGGTCATCCAATGCCGTTGTTAGATTCTCGGTGGCGACATCTTGACAGTGCTCTTCACATCGTCTGAAAGTTAATGTAGGCATAATCTATCATCAGAAATTTAAAACCAGGCTCTAACTGCAGCTCGTGAGAGCGGCCGGTGATGACAAAACTCGCGTGTCTTTATTCTGGCCGTTAAAATATTCGTTTGCTTTGAAACTATCCCCTTTACGATTTTAATGTGTATTAGCGGCTGCGGGCCGACTTCTGTTTGTCAGTGTCCGTTCAAACAAGTTGCCTGGTAAAATAAAACTTGGCGGTCTAATCGGTGCTGAGTCTAGATTATTCTACTGCAGGAATGCATTGACTATATTCTGTTGCCACAAAGTACATATTTTGAGAAAATTCAAACTTAATGATGCGCGTTCTCTGTGTTGTTGCGGGCAGGAAGGCGAGTAACGGCATGTGGTAACTGAAGTAACACACAATTTGTGCTGGTTATACTACGTGTCGTGCAAGAAGCACTTCTGGTGGTGGCTTGAAGTGGGTTAATAACAACTGTGACCTCGACCATTTCGCGCATGAACGTTGACAATTATTGCGAATTTTTAGCGTCAACATTAATTAAAGACGTCACGAATGATAAGGGGAGCGTCAGATGCCTGCGCAGTGCTCGTGGGAGCACTCGCTTAGCTGACTGTCGAGGGCTGTCGCCGGCACCTTTCAATGGTGTTATCGTTCTCGCTGACCGTCTACATTCGAAGTAGAGGCATTCTGGTTAGCGCTGCTCTTTGAGGTTCAAAGTTCTAGCTTGTCTTTTTTGAAGGCATTGTTGCCCTTGCTTCTCTTCTGTCCTCATAGCTTGATCTTGTCAACTAAGAAAGCGATCGTGTTCTCGGCGATCGGCACCAGCACTCATGAAAGGGTCCGCCGAAGATGACGCCATTATGTGAGGCCATAGCGGGTGGCATTTGATCGATGGGTTATGCAAAATAAGAAAATGGTCCTTTAAGCACAACATGAGCGTACCACCACTTGTCCAATAAGTTGCCAACCATGTCGTCAGGGAATACGCGCTAGAACCTGTCCCCAACTATACAATCTTGTGTCGCCGCAGTGTCAGTATTGGATGCAGTAAATAATATTGTTCAGTGAGTATTTCTTCATCTAACGTTATTTTGAAGCCACTTGCGACAATAACATACGAGCAATTCAATAACCCCAGTTATAGCCGCTAGTCAACTTCTTAACGTCGTTTTGGGTTGGTAGACGGAACCGTGCCGAACAATCGGAGGTGGATATGTAGCCGTTAAATGGATTGCTGCCTTAAAGCCATCTATTTCTAAGAACGAAAGAATGGGACTTGGTTGTACGGTATTTGCAATACGCGGTTGCTTGCACGGATGACCAACGGACACGCACACCCATTTCTGTTAAAAGTAAAGTTATTTAGAGGCAACAACTTGGAAAGCTTATGCTAGTTATAATGACAATTAGATACAGCAGAAATTTACGTATTATTTTCAAAGCGCCAAGGTTTACAATTGGAAACAAGAATACAAGCAAAAGTAATGCAAGACAAATGTTGATGTGTCGCCCGTAACAATCTCAACTGATCATCTACCACTAGCGCGCAGCATTACGGAAGTCCGCATGTAGTAAGCCAAGTTATTTCCTCAGTGGAAACATGGAGCATTCCGTTGATTTCTGCTTCGCCAAGCGTTGTGATGATGCTGCGCCACCACTACAAGTGTCAGCCCGCGTCACATCGTCCAGCAGCGCCTTCTCAGAAAGCATCAGCAGCAGCAACGCGAAGACCATCATATGGACAGCTCCCACGCCCATTGGGAGCGTGGAGAGGTCACCAGGAAGAACGCCTTCGACGACCCTGAATAGCTCCGATGTCATGGCGCCTAATCTACCGAAAGTGTACGCCCCCGAGAAGGCCACGCTGCGGACCTGTGTCGGGAACAGCGCCACCGTGTGGATGCAGAGCAGGACGTAGGCGATGTTTAGCAGCAACACCCGCCACATGAGGCCCAACAGAACCGGAAACGTGAGGCCCAAGAAGTGCAAGGTCGCCTGGAACAGCAGCAGCAGAGAGGCCGCCAGCAGAAAGACTACCAGGGGCGTCCGCCGGCCGTGGTGCCTGACGATGAAGTAGGCTACGGCCATGGCCGGCACGTTACCAGCAATGACAACCCACTTCGCAGCCTGAACGTACGGCTGGTTGAGGTTCCGGTAGTAGTAGTTGATGTACAGTGTGAACCAGCACCCGAAGACAACGAAGCAGTGGGCCAGCATAACCCGCGAAGAGTAGTAGCCCAGCCACGGTCGGCCTGCTGCATAATGGTGGTTGCGGTTGGCAGATTCTGCACCCCCGATACGGTCAGCCAGCATCGCTTTGACCTCCTCCAAGCGCTCAATGACGACCTCTGCATCTTCGCCGTTGAGCCGGGCAGCCCAAAGGGCAACGCGTCTTGCTTCCTGGAAGCGCTTGCTGGCGATGAGCCAGTGGAACGACTCCTCGGTGAAGTACACCGTCAGGGTGAGGGCCAGTGCCGGTGCCACAAGCCCCGCGTGACAGAGGCGCCAGTCCAGCGCCAGGTAACCGATGGTGGCCACGTACACAGGCGCGAGCACAGTGGGCCAGCAGACGGCGAGCGCGCAGAAGGCCTCTCGTGGTCCTGGAGGCGTTGTCTCGAACAGGAGCACGAAGGCCACGACCTCGAGCGCGCTCACAGCTGCCGATGACATGAAGCGTAACGCTATGAATACGTGCGCTGTGGGCGCCAACGGGGTGGCCAGCCCGGAGCACAGGAGCGCGCACAGTGACGCCCACATGATAGGCCTACGACCCCAGCGGTTGGATGCGAGCCCTGCGCATGGCACGGACAGTGCTCCTCCACACATGAAGGATGCGCTGACGAGGTGCTGGTACCAGGCACGGTCGCAGACCATGTCCCACTGAACCACCACCGTGTTGCCCGTCATGCGCGTGTCGTAGTCCCACGCGTCGCAAGCGACCATAAGCTCAGCTTCGCCTTCGACATCTGCGCCGGCTTCTTGCGCTGTCGTTACGAGCGGCGTCTGGTAGCGGTAACAGCTACTAAACCTGATTGTGGAACCCGGTAGCCGTGGCACGGACAGGTTCTTCCAGGCCTCTACGGTCATGTTGGAGTACTCGACGCTGGAGCGACACCAGTGTTCTATGGGTTCCAGATCGGTGGTGACAGCAAAGCTGTACGAGTAGGCAACGAAAGTGGTCACCTCCGCGCAGAGTAACACCAGACTCTGGAAGCGCCCGAAGCCGAACACAATCATAGCCTGCAGCAGCGTCTCCGTCGGGTTGTCCGAACCATACTCGGTTGGTGGAAAAAATATGCTCGGTAGCAGTGCAGACGCAAGGCTCTTGGAGCGCTTTGCCATGACTCGCTCTCGGTTTTTACTCGTGCTGTCTCCCAGGAATTCGTAACCGCTGTTGAGTCGTAGTTTATTCTTCTTCGTCTGTTCTCGAGGACAGCACGCGCTTGGGCATGCCCGTGACGAAGACACGGGCAATTTGTTCTTTTTTTCTTTTCTATACGTTATGACCCTGTGCACTGTTAGATTTTTCATTTTTGCGTAGAAACCTTAAGATAATTTAATTCATCCAATTTACATGATTCCTAAAACAGTTACCTTGCAGAAATTTGGCAGATGAAAAAACCCTGCCTTGATATATGAATGCAAAAGAATTGCAGTCCCGCGGGTGAAATGTTTTCAGCATGGTTTTCGACATGCGTTAATGTTTTCCTGTTAATATCGTACTCGGTGTGCGTTAGAGTATTCTATGTAGACTGTCATGCTTCGGGTGGCTTCTGATGGTTGCATTCAAAGAAACATCGGTTCGAGAGAATATTGTTACTTAGCTGTATTCACTGTTCGTGATGAGGATGAAGAAGTGCAACAGACTCGGAGAAGACGACGACGCTGAGAGAGTCCCTTCCTATAAATCAATGTTTTTTTTCCCTTCTGTCCGCACGAGGCAGCGGAGGTGCCTCAGCTACAGAGCCAGTAGCAGGCCCGTGAATTTTCTTTTCCTTCTTCCTACAGCCACAACAACAACAATGGACAGAAGAGAAAATAGACAAGAAAGGAATAAGAAGAGGGAGAGAAAGACGCGCGCCGCAACAACAGCCGTCGTCCACCACCACCGAAGCGGTGCCGGGTGCAATGACGGCCTACAACAGATAAAAATCAGTGGCAGACTAGCTCCTGCCGCAAGCGGCGGTGATCTACCTGTGCCAGCCCCATCAGGGGAAGGATCTTATATGCAAATGACGTTTTAGCATTTTTCCAAAGTAGATCAGATGAGGATTTTGGGGATGGTCATTCAATCCACGGCCATAACGGAGAGGTCCTGAAAAAATTAGGGAGTTACGCGATGCAAACCCTCGGGCTCTTGAGGAAGGTCGCCACTAAAGGAAGAGGCCTCAAGGAGAGAAATTTACTAAACCTAATCCATGCATACGTAATAAGCAGAATCAGTTACGCCACGCCCTACCTGGACATCAAGGCTGGCGAAAAAGAGAAGTTAGACTGCCTGATTCGAAGATGTGTTAAGAAGGCGCTAGGACTGCCCATGGGTACCTCGAGCGAACGACTGCTCGAACTCGGGCTGCATAATAATAATAATAATAATTGGTTCACAGGAAGGGAAAGGCGCAGTAACTGTCACACTTGCTCTGTGGACACCCGAACCGCGCCGTAAGGGGTCAGGAAGGTGGGAGAGAAAGTGGAAAGAGAGAAAGAGGAGCCGTAGTGGAGGGCTACGGAGTAATTTCGACCACCTGGGGATCTTTAACGTGCACTGACATCGCACAGCACACGGACGCCACTTCGTTTCGCCTCCATAACACGTGGGCAGAATTGGCGGAGGCAGTGCGTCTCCCAATTAGAGAGACTAAGCACGACCGAGACGGGCAGGGTAATCCTTGCAAAAGTAGACCTCAACCAAGACAGAGGAGTTAAAAAAAAGTCACAATTAATAGTGAAATCAGGAATTCCTTGGTAGTCCCCCCCTTCCCTAAAAATATGCATCCAGAATTTAATGTCGAAGAAGGCCAAACGAGCCGAAACTCTAGAGTGACGGTTCAAGTACATGGGAGCAAAGGAAGTAGTCTATGTTGATGTGCCAAGTGGCAGAACAGGTGCGGCGGTAGCTTCGGTAGTCGATGTATCCGCGGCAGCCACCAGAGGCCGCAACACAGTGACTGCGGAGGAAGTTGCGATAGCGCTAGCTTGCGTAGGAACAGAAGCCAAATTCATAATTAGCGACAGCAAAACTGCCATTCAAAATTTTGGGAAGGGGAGGCGGCCAAAATTCTCACCCAAAGAACGATGAATAGGAAAATTTAGTTAATTTGGACACCCGCTCACGCTGCCGACCCTGGCACGGTGGTGGTCCCTGGTAACGAGGCTGCTCACGAGCTAGCCCGAGCTCTCTACTTCCGGGTCAATGTTACTAAACTAGGTCTAGTAACATTGCTTCCGGGTAGCCGTCGAGCCCCCCGAACATTGGGCATACGACGAGCGTCTGCAAAATTACGGGGAAATCATCGACCATTATAAATTGGGACGTAGACTGGTACCCCTGCCCAGCCAGATGTTAGACTAAATAATAGAGAAGCTGTCGCGTGGAGGCGGCTACAAACTAATACGCTCATAAACCCGGTCTGGGCGTTTCACGTGCTACCAGACCTTAGGGACAATGATCTCTGCAAACACTGTGGGGCGAGAGGGACCCTCGACCACATAATTTGGGAGTGCCCACAATCTCCAGGGATAGGACAAAATATTACAAGTAGAGAAGCCTGGGATACCCTGCTGCAAAGCGCAGACCCTGCGATCCAGCACCGCACCGTCCACTTGGCGGAAGAGGCCGCAACAAGCCAAGGGCTACCTGCCAGCCTCTAATCCGCGGGCGCACGACTCCCCGTTTCCGATGGAATTAAAAGTTGTGCAACCAACCAACCAACCAACCAACCAACCAACCAACCAACCAACCAACCAACCAACCAACCAACCAACCAACCAACCAACCAACCAACCAACCAACCAACCAACCAACCAACCAACCAACCAACCAACCAACCAACCAACCAACCAACCAACCAACCAACCAACCAACCAACCAACCAACCAACCAACCAACCAACCAACCAACCAACCAACCAACCAACCAACCAACCAACCAACCAACCAACCAACCAACCAACCAACCAACCAACCAACCAACCAACCAACCAACCAACCAACCAACCAACCAACCAACCAACCAACCAACCAACCAACCAACCAACCAACCAACCAACCAACCAACCAACCAACCAACCAACCAACCAACCAACCAACCAACCAACCAACCAACCAACCAACCAACCAACCAACCAACCAACCAACCAACCAACCAACCAACCAACCAACCAACCAACCAACCAACCAACCAACCAACCAACCAACCAACCAACCAACCAACCAACCAACCAACCAACCAACCAACCAACCAACCAACCAACCAACCAACCAACCAACCAACCAACCAACCAACCAACCAACCAACCAACCAACCAACCAACCAACCAACCAACCAACCAACCAACCAACCAACCAACCAACCAACCAACCAACCAACCAACCAACCAACCAACCAACCAACCAACCAACCAACCAACCAACCAACCAACCAACCAACCAACCAACCAACCAACCAACCAACCAACCAACCAACCAACCAACCAACCAACCAACCAACCAACCAACCAACCAACCAACCAACCAACCAACCAACCAACCAACCAACCAACCAACCAACCAACCAACCAACCAACCAACCAACCAACCAACCAACCAACCAACCAACCAACCAACCAACCAACCAACCAACCAACCAACCAACCAACCAACCAACCAACCAACCAACCAACCAACCAACCAACCAACCAACCAACCAACCAACCAACCAACCAACCAACCAACCAACCAACCAACCAACCAACCAACCAACCAACCAACCAACCAACCAACCAACCAACCAACCAACCAACCAACCAACCAACCAACCAACCAACCAACCAACCAACCAACCAACCAACCAACCAACCAACCAACCAACCAACCAACCAACCAACCAACCAACCAACCAACCAACCAACCAACCAACCAACCAACCAACCAACCAACCAACCAACCAACCAACCAACCAACCAACCAACCAACCAACCAACCAACCAACCAACCAACCAACCAACCAACCAACCAACCAACCAACCAACCAACCAACCAACCAACCAACCAACCAACCAACCAACCAACCAACCAACCAACCAACCAACCAACCAACCAACCAACCAACCAACCAACCAACCAACCAACCAACCAACCAACCAACCAACCAACCAACCAACCAACCAACCAACCAACCAACCAACCAACCAACCAACCAACCAACCAACCAACCAACCAACCAACCAACCAACCAACCAACCAACCAACCAACCAACCAACCAACCAACCAACCAACCAACCAACCAACCAACCAACCAACCAACCAACCAACCAACCAACCAACCAACCAACCAACCAACCAACCAACCAACCAACCAACCAACCAACCAACCAACCAACCAACCAACCAACCAACCAACCAACCAACCAACCAACCAACCAACCAACCAACCAACCAACCAACCAACCAACCAACCAACCAACCAACCAACCAACCAACCAACCAACCAACCAACCAACCAACCAACCAACCAACCAACCAAATTCTCTGCCAGTCTGTTTGATTTATAGGAAGGGAAAGGCGCGGTAACTGTCTCACTTGTTTTTTTGTGGACACCTCAACCGCGCTGTAAGGGAAAGGAGGATGGTGGGAGTGACAGTGAAAAGAGAGAAAGAGGAGCCGTAGTGGAGGGCTACGGAGTAATTTCGACCCCCTGGGGATCTTTCACGTGCGCTGACATCGCACAGCACACGGACGCCTCTTCGTTTCGCCTCCATCGAAACCTCTCGAACCCGGGTACTCCGGCACAGTAGTCGGGCGTCTTACCACTGCATCGCCCCGGCGGGGCCAGCCTCTCACTGCCAAACCACCAAGCAAAAACATGTCAAACCATGCCTCCCTCCCTCCCCTTACGGTCTGGTTCAGATGCCCAGAGAAAAAAAAGCGCGACAGGTACTGCGCCTTCCCTTTCCAGTAAACCAATTTTATTTATTTAGTATAATAAACCTAGAAGCCACTTTTACGCATTCGTAGGGTAAACGCTAGCTATAACAGGAACAATGTTTATCGAGTTTCTTCCGCGACATTGCAAGAGCACAAGGCAAAAGTTGTGACTTAATAACGGCGACAGGATGCCGCCGACAGCAGCTTTGCTTGGCGGATCGGCTTTTGCGCGCCGCGTACTGGCCCAGACACCGTGCATCTAAAACCCCTCAATAAACTCTTGCATCCAAAGCTAAGCGCTCACGCGAGCTGCGTCATCATCGGTTCCCAACGCTCGCGCAATAACTAGCAGCGTCACTGGCGTCACGCACTGTCCGCAGACGCTTCACGATACCGGGCCGACCGGACTGTGTGCTGATAAGCACAGCGCAGCGAGGCATCTGAAGAAGCGAACTTCTGCATTGGCGATAGCTGCAACGGCGCTACTGTTACTCTTTCGCAATATGTTGTGCGAACTGATCCGGCAACGGTTGTAAGACACGCTCGAAATGCCTGCGTTTGCCCTACACTTAGGGCCGCTCGCTCAGTCGTAACCGTTTTATAATCTTGTGGATGGCGTGAAAAGCATGAATAGCCTTCAATTGAGGCAATTCATTTCACACTGATTGAAGATCAATGCATAACTCACGTTTTCCGGCGAAAGTCGCGCTTTTACGCCACCTGTTATGCTAGTAGACAAAAAAAAAGTGCAGAATTTCAAGCAAAGCTAGTACGGCGGATAGGAAGCAACAAACAACAGCGCTTGCGACATGAGCGCCATTTCTACTGCAATAAAATGGAAAACTTTTGAACTAATTTAGGACCTCACTTCTATGCCAGATGATGGCGCTACTGACCGAGCTGTGAGTAAGCCGTTGCGCAACACTATAGTTGCGCGCCTTCAGTCCCAGTCGGGACAGGACGGATGCGCGGTGTGGTGCGAATGGTCAGCGCGTGCTAACTTTTGTGAACTTTGTAGTTTACAGTGAACCGGTGATGTGATTGTGGTTTGTGCTCGTCATTAGCGGCACCGAAGAGGCGAGAAAAGAGTGAGTGATATCTCGATGCTGTATATTCATTACGTTGGGATGCAAAGCAAAAGAACCGCGAAGTCGACTAACGGCCCGCCATTCCTTTGTTCTTGACGGGGTTTGAAAATGCGGCGTGTGCCGCGTTTATCAAAAACGTTTTATTGCGTGTTCACTTAATCTATCTTAGCTGATAACTGCCAGGCTGTGAACTGTGACCGTGTTTAAATGATCCATCACTGTTTTAAACTTTTATTAAGCGTCATAGCCGATCGAGGAAGCCTTATTTATTGGTCTGTTACATTAAGCGGCGTGCATGGTAGCGACCGTTGGGGCTCCTGATTATGGTTACACCTATCTGACACGGAGTGCCGGTGTTTGCTACTACGCATGTGCTCTAATGTATGATGTCTTAGCAGATAACTGAGTTAGGCTATGAATTGTGACCGCGTGTAAATGATCCATCATTGTTTTAAACTTCTACTAAACATTATAGCCGATCGAGGCAGCTAGGAAAGCCTATTTCTTTGTCTGTTACATTAAGCGGCGGGCATGGTAGCGACCGTTGGGGCTCCTGATTGTGGTTACACCTATTTTGACACAGTGCCGGTGTTACCTACTACGCATGTGAGCTAATGTACGGTGGTGGCTTGTTGATCTAATACATGCCTTTTTCTTAGTACGTTAACTCTGCAGGTTTTTCTTTTATGTTGCTCTTGTTCATTTATCGGCGATTCTCATCGTCGCATTTACTGCGAGGTGCCTTGAAGGATGCGATGCGCCTCCGGTGCGAATCTCGCCTCAGGCGCGATCATTTCTTCTCGAGATTGGTGAAGTGCGTACCGGTGAACTGACTAGTAGCTGTGCCTATTGAAGTTCATGTGCGTGCGTGCGTGCTTTGATTCAAAAATCGCGTCGACTGTCTGATGCGCTGTCTGCTAAAACCATTGCGTTAAACATGTCACAAGCTTCTGCACGTGTATGGTGTTTGATGAAGTCGCGCCAAATTACTAATCGACCAGCAACGGAGAACCAAGAATGCGGAGAGGCTGAAGTTGCTGCCTAACAATAGACACAGGCATGAATGGCTCCTTCTCGATGTGGGGCGAAAAAAAAAAAAAAAATGACGGGCGGTATCCAATCTTGTCGCGCTTCATTTTCTAATCCTTTGCCGCCTACTGTTAGTCCATGGTGTGCGCTTGTTTTGCAAACCTGGTTTGACGGTACTGCCCGCACTGCCCGAAATAGAAAGTCAGATGAACGTAAAAAAAAAAAAAAAATGCTATAAGAGGCCCGAGTTGCGCCACGCTTGGGGGCCGGATATATTTCATTTATCGGGTAGATTTTTGCGCAGCCTGCTGGGTGGGCCATGAGGTTAGTGTGCGACCACGAGAAAGATTTTGTGCTTGTTCAGTGCCTCTAGCTTGATTTCAGGGACCCCAGTCGCGCTCACTGTTAGAGCGCCGTGAACACTCGAGCTTTGAGTTTGTTTGTATAGTCGAATAACATTAATTCGAACCTGCTGCGTAGAAAACGGGTTCGTTCGTGTATGTAAAAGGTGTAAGTTGGACCCACATGCATTCATGTGATCTTGAACTTGTGCGGTTGTCGAACGTGACACCCGACACGAGCTTGAATAAAGTTGCGGTAAAGAGAAGTCCGAACCGAGGCTGTCTGTCAAGAACGCTTGAATAATAATTCGCAAAGTGCGTGTCTCGGAAGTCCCCGACCGTCGGCATGGTCGCTATCCTGCGGCAGCATCAACTCGTAACAAAGCGAAGTGTACCCACTCCTCTCGGAATTACCCTTTGACCGTTGGCCTGCTTATTGCTCCTGGCCTTCGCTAACCGACTTCTTTCGATTGAAGCTCGTTTTAGAGCGTTAACGTCGCAATGTAGGAGCGCGGTCACTTGCCAGCGAAAAAAAAAAAAAAAAAAGTAAATGTGGCCGCATAAAAGAACCCGCAGACCTGGAAGACATTTAAAAGCCCCCATATTCGCATTTTTATTTTATTATTCACTATCGAGCTCCTGCTGCAAAACATGAGGAGGCTGCTTAAAATTGATTTCTTTTTTCTTCGCTGTTGCGACACCAGGCCCAAAATGCTCTTGGCCGTTCCCACCCCGTGTTGGATGTCAGTAGTACTTACTCGCTCAGAGTCCGTCCGCCCGGATACCGACAGGCGCGGGCAGACGTAAAGGGCATACGCCATGGCCCTGTAACTCACTTTAACCTTTTGACTGTCTTTGCCGTACGGGTACTGCGCTAAACGCATAGCGTTAAAAAAATTCCACATTGGTGGTGAGTTTTTTTTTTTTTTTTTTTTTTTTTTTTTTTTTTTTCAGAATGTTCGTTTGTCAAAGTGTTAACGAGGCGCATATAATCCGTCGCGGTATCCTACTAGAACTGGGTCTGCCAAATCACCGTTTGAAGTGCGTCCTCCCCTTCCCGTTTAGATTTCGTGCCTTTGATGCCATTGGATATTTATTTTACCTCTACTGCAGCGTCGTACTCTCCGGGTTAGTCGTGTAACGGTACGCGTGACGCGTTAAGTAACATCACATTTGGTAGGAGGTTATTTCTTGAACAGGCGAATATTTAACTATAGAGGGAAAGGTGACAGCTGTGCACTTAAGCCATTGCTGTTCCTCTGAGAATCATGAGCCGCCACGCTGCGTAGTTCGGGACAGTAAGACTTCGAGTTTATCGAGTGGCATTGCTGAGCAGGCCCATTTCGAACTGTTCCAATATTTCAAGGCGTCAAAAGTCTTGAGATCAGGACGCGTAAAAAGATCAGGACACGTAAAATAAAAACAAAAACTGTCCTCTCTCGCCTTATCTTCACCGCTAGCGACCCAAACTTGTTTTTGCGCATTTGCATATGTACCATTTCAGCGAAGAGTGGATACATCGGTTGTCCTCGGAGATCTGCGTTGGGTGTTAATCAGTTGCGAGTGATTTGTGAACTGCGGTCAGCACGTTTTAGTGCGGCCCCGGTCGGTAAAGGGTGCATGTGTGAGTGATTACCGTTGTGCTTAGTGATGCTTAAAAAACAAACAAAAAAAAAAAATCTTGGGCGCAAGGTACTTTGACAAGCTCAGTTATGTTACCCGCACTTTCTTCTCGCTGATTTCGAAGCCAGGTGGGGGTCGCGAACTCGACGCCGAAACGAATTCGTGAATTAATTAGCGGATGTCTCCGCATGTTGCATTTGTCAGGGAGAACGTGACTCACACTGGTGGAGAGACAGGTGTCAGCTTCGTGCCTGTTAGGTTAATAAAAAAATCTCTGCCTATGATTGCGGCGTTGTTTTAATCTTTAGACACTGCAGGCGGTAAAAGCCATCTGCGTAAAGATCTAGAGCACGCGCGAAGTAATTAATTACGCTTTTTGGCAACCTTTTTCGTTTACCTCCGGAACATCGGAGCTGAGTGCGTGAACCATACTTGTTTTTGCCTATGAAATCAAGTTGCCAAGCGCTATTATGATTTTAGCGCCTTTCCTTGCCACATCTTTACTTATACAGTAGATGTCTACGAGCGCGCTGCAAGCAGTGGACTTCGTGAGCGGGTGCGGGAACTTGCCCGATTCGGGCTCAGGTCGGCGCACTACGCTACTCTGCAAAGCGTTATTCCGGAGCTGGGGTAGGGGGAATAGCTTCGTTTGAACGATGCGTCATTAATGCAATACAACAGCAGAAGCGCGCAAAAGGACTTTCACCGATAAATGCTGTCGCCGGTACGCTTCTATTCCTCGTTGTTGCGAGAGGCACGCGAACTCCCAACGGTGGCTTTGGCGTGGCGGCTAGAGTTACTGCGGGGGGGGGGGGGGGGGGGGGGGGGGAGGGGGGGGGGTGCTAAAGCATCACAGCTTCCGTGAAAAGACGGAGGCGTCCAGTAACGAGAACGGCTGTAAACAGGGCCAGTGAAGCAAGCCCGAGAAAGAAAGGCGACACGTTCACCCAGCAGGTGTCTGGACCGCAACTTTTTTTTGGAAAAGGGGGGTAAGGTTTCCGAAGAGCGCATATTGTGGCTTTGCAAAGTCAAGGCAGACTCGCCGGCGCCGTAAACCTCCTCGCAGTAGCCACGGGCCGACTACTCTCTCCCTCGAGCGCTACTCATAAGAGATTGCACAAACACGAAGACACGTGGCAAAGGGGACGCGCCTGGAGAAGCGCGCGGGAGGCGGCGGCGCTCGCGCGGCGCTGAAATGGCTCTGATTGTTTTTTTTTTTTTGGTTCAAATTGTTCGTTGCTCGGACTGATGTGTTCTTGTGCAAGTTGCAGCCGCGTCGACTATCCTGTGCCACGTGGGCGAAACGTTGGAGACTGTCCCGCGTGGGGGGGTGGGAAGGGGGGGGGGGGGGGGAGTGATTCATATTGGCAGGGGACTGCGCTGTCCAGTCTCTGCGGAGGGTTTGTCGCGATGAGGCTCCTAACGTAGTCTCGGCTTTTGTCGGGCCTAGCGCACCGAGAAGGCTTACTCCGCACGGTCAGGTGCGGAAAATTTGACACCGGCAAGTTACTTCGGAAGTTTTTTTATTCGTTCCTTGCAAGCGTTAAAACTGCGTCGAAAGCTCAACCGTTCAGTCAGCCAGCATACGCCAGGCTCTTTCCCTTTACAGCCATCTACTCTTACTGCATCTCTTAAGGAAGCGCTTGGAACGCGTGCATAAATGTGCAAATTTCACTTGAAAACACGTTATGATTTTGAAACATTAGACAAGGGAAGTAAGTCAAAAATCCTGCTCCTTTTAACAAGGAAAGCACCATCAAGTAACCACTTTGAGGCTTATTCTCAAGTTACGGGTTCGATTTAAAGCATCGGCGTTACCGCTGAGACTCCTTATTATTGTAACGCACCTCGAAGGATATTGTATGCAAACCAAGGCTTAGTTCAACGTAACTCTCGTTTTGTTAGCCTCTTAAGCCGCGCGCATTTGGGATGCTTCAAGCGCTGTCATGTGATGACTAAATTCAATGCCCCCGCGACCTTCGCGAGCCCTTTCCGTTCAGATGGCCTACTTACCAGGGTGTCGAACCGGAATTTTTTCTGGTTGGGTTCGTGTTCGGTTTCTGTTCCGGAGACACATTTCGTTACGGTTCAAACCGGTTCCACGCCGCCAGAACTGGTTTAAACGGGTTCAGGGAAAAAAAGAAAAACGACTGTAGGGACAGTTTCAGAGGCCCTGTGTTTTGCAAGCAGTCTCGTCCAAACGAGTGGCATTGAAATTAAGACGCCATTACACTTTTCTTGTTCGTTTTTTATTTATTTATTTATTTTTGTTACTTCCTGTGTTGCTCCTTTAAGCTAGCCTCTTCCCGCCGCCTCCCTGTTTTCCTTTCTTTCGGTTTCTCACGCTGCAGTTCGCCGATTGCCCAATTACTGCCATTCCCACCTCTGATTTTATTTTATTTATTTATTTATTTTGTTTTTTGCTGAGGGCTTAGTCGCGTGGTTCCTTCGTTTCGCTTGACCTTGTTCTTCTCCCGACTTCCCCCGTCACCGCGCAACTCGACGACCAGGCTACTCATAAGTAATGTTTTCTCTCGACAGTGATGTTTTAGCTTCCCCACCTTTCTTGACTGTCCCAGGTATTCGCATCAGTGGTGGTAGATAAAGCGATGAAACGCATTTTTTTTTCTACACCGTAGTTGTGCGGGCCCAAATCATAGAACACCAAATAGAGCTTGTGAATTAATACTCCTACCCAGCTATTCCACACAGCGCTGGAAATAAAAAACAAGATAACACAAAAGGGGAAATCTGCTTATGGAATCATTTTTATGCTAAGTTCAGATACAAGTCACCACTAATTTGCTGCCCAAGGCGGCCTTCCCACCATAAGCGTCGGCTTATCACTCTGAAGTCTCGATCACCCAAATTGAATCTGCTGGTGTCTCATCGCATACGGCTGCCATGCACGTGTCATGTGACGCATTGCGAGGTCGTCGAACGATAGGAAAATAAAATGGTTTGTGTGACGTTCTTTAACAGATTCGTCATTTCATGTTTGAGTTGTACGTGTTTATATATATTTATTTTTTAAATATGTAACTACTTATGAATTGTACGCTATTATTTCACTGCCTAGGAAGCTAGGATCTCGAATGGGTTCTCGAAGTGCAGCCGCCACCCGTTTTCGGGATGTTATAGCCCGACACCAGAGATTGGTGCTATGCAAGTGGCAACGTATTTTCTTTTGTTCTTGTCAGCTTTCTTTTTTTTTTTTTTTTGCAGGGAGCTATTTTTTAGTATAGCCGCCCCAATGTATCTCCTTTATCTTCTGCCTTCGGAGTTTCAGGCTCGCGTTTTCTCAGTGCGCGCCTGATCGGAATCTCTGCTTGCCGCGCCTCCGTCTCGGTCTCAGTATTCGCAAACGTCGCCTCCGGCACATTCTCACTGCTTGGCAATGTACGAGCATCTTAGTTTTAAAGGAACACTTCCGAATTTTAACCGAACTTTCCCATAGTGCGATCACTGCGAAAAATCTACCGATAAGTGGCCTCTGCCCACGTAAGAATGCCATGGTGGCGGTGTGGTGGTCCCCAGTCAAAAAAAAATCAATGGGTCCAATTGGGAAGACCAGTCAGATTGAATTGGTTCTGCCAATCCCAAATGGTTTGTCCAATGGGTACTGTCCAACCCAACTGATTTCTTCACTCCCAATTGGGAAGCCCAGTTGGTTTCTTCACTCCCAATTGGTTTGGTTTGTGGGGTTTAACGTCCCGAAGCGACTCAGGCTATGAGAGACGCCGTAGTGGAGGACTCCGGAAATTTCGACCACCTGGGGTTCTTTAACGTGCACTGACAACACACGGAATACTGGCGCCTTGCTTTTCGGCGGCATCAAAAGGCGGCCGCCGAGGCCGGGATTCGATCCCGCGTCCTTGGGAACAGTAGTCGAGCGCCGTAACCACTGCGCCACCCCGGCGGGGTCGGGCGGCGAGGCAAGCGCGCCAACGGCCGGGATGGAGCTTGTCTCACTGCTCGACAGATGACGCATCGTGTTAAAATAGCTTTTCGACTCTCTTCTGCGAAAATTGTGCGCTCCACCGAGAGCAGTTTTTTCTTGATTTCGAGAAATCTAGGCAAGTACCGATGTTGAATCACTTAATAAGATAACGTAGACTATATTTTGCTACTTTGTGAACGTTATTTCAGCTTGAATGGGTTAGTAGATTTTGCATAGGAATTTTTTAAATACCAGCCTGATAGTGGCGTTCCTTGTTTTTATTTCAATGAAAGAAATGATGGTGGCCACTGCGTCAACATGATGGAAGAACGGCACGTCGGTAATAATCGTGAAGGGAGATGCCACATGCCGTCTCGTGGATGCTGCGTTTTTGGAGGTTCCGGGAATTCGCTGTACGAGCCGTAGGGGCGGCTGCAGTTTATGGATTGGGCCCTGGTCTTAGCTTCAATTACTTTCGTGCTTTTATTGCGCTCGAAATGTATGAGTAGCAATGGAATTGATTATTATTTTGGGCCTAAAAACACCTTCTGTTTGTGGAATAGTAAAGTATACATAAACGATAACTGTTAATCGTGTTATTTTTCATACCCGTCAATTTGCAGCTTCAATTGCTTGGCCGCTTCACATGTATTATCTTGCCTTTAGCGACTAGCTACTGTAATGACATGATTCTGATACATTTGTTTTAGTGTTCGTTTCTTTTCTTTTCTGTGTTCGCAGGCACCAGTAGAAGAAGGAGCTGGTGTCTAAGCAGCCCGGCTTCGCCCGATACAGGGCTGTCGTTAGGGTTAGGTGGGCTTCTTTCCAACGCCTCGCCAACCCAGGTGCGGTGAATGTACAAGTCGGCGGCGGAGTAATCCATCGAAATCATTCCTCCCTTCAGCTGTAAGCGCGACGAGTGGCTTTGTAGCGACACCATTGTTATGCACTGTGCAGACGAAGACGCAACTGGTGTGACATTTAATTTTACTGGTGGCCCAAATTATGGACGCTGAGTTCAGTGACATCTGGCACTTGACTACCTTGCTGAAGGATATGCTATCCGTGCTGAGAGTTCGACAAGGTGCCCACAGAAAGTCTCCTTGCTACTTCATTGCTCAAGTCCAGGATCGTCAACTAGAGTGACTGCAGTGGCAAGGTCGCTTCGATTGGAGTAGCAAAAACACCCAGTGAGAACAGCGGCAGAGAACCTGTCGGCGTTAGTCCGTTCCGAAGATTGGCATTCACGGTTTGGCCGGTCTACAAACGGCGTAGAGAGCTGTCTGTCTAGTTTGGGATATGACTAACCCCGAGTGTAACGGCGAACCGGGTGTGAATCGGCGTCCAACCCCTGACGAGGAAATGGCCACGGCTTCAGATCGTTTGAGTCCCGATTTGATGATACCGTTGGTCGCGCAGAGACCAGACATGCAAGATCCAAGGTTGCATCGTAATTTTCTCGAGCGACACATACGTAGTCTTAGTAGTCGTGTGTGCGACTTGATGCCAGTTTCGTTCAGACCTTTCGGCTCCTCGCGTCTTCGGCGAAGTCTTCACCGCGGAGCGCTTGAAGGCCACCGAGAGGATGGTCTTGTGCAGGCCGATTCGCATAGGACTAGATCAGAAGCTTTCGTTTCTTCTGGAATCGATAACGATCTGAACGAGCGCTGCGAGCGTCTGTCACGTTCGGAGCCTGTAATACCGTTCCTCTCGCCGACGTTCTCGGATGGGCCGGCCGCGACACCGCCTGCGTGGCGATCTACAGCTTCGCCTGGTGAAGATTCAAGCTCCGAAGGTTTGAACCAGCATTCTGACGCCCAGGCCGACGCGTACGACGCTAGTGGCTGCTCACAAGACATCCCTCCAGCGGAACAGATGGCCCGCGAGCCGGGCAGTGGAAGTTTGCTCTCACTTATTTTGCGCCTTTTCCGAGACTGCCACAAAAATTCCAGTGCGGATAACGACGTCGTTGTTGAAGAGTTGCAGCCAACTGAATATGTCCCTGACTATAGGAATGCTGCTTGTGGCAGTGCAGTTGTTTCTGAGGCTTGCTTCTACACAAATTGCACCGAAATTGGAGCTCTCAGTAGCAAGGAACGGAGCGTGAGCCGGCAAGCGTCTGAAGTGTGGCAGCTTCACTCCATTCAGGACACGGTGGCGGACTCTGCGGAAAGTTGTGGCCGAACCAATTCGCCGCCAGAACGGGTGATACCGCTCGACCCCGTCGCTGGTGAAAGGCTTCACGACCCTCGTCTTCTTCCCCCAGGTTTGAGGGCCAATACGTCCGCGTTCGAACCGGTTGCTCCCGGTTCTGGTTTCAGATGGGCCGGCTGGGAAACCACAAGTCGGGAATCTGGCGCCGGAAAAGAGCGGTATGCGGAAAACGGTGCCGCTGCGATCGGGGGCGTGAAGAAGGAAGGAATGGATGCTTCCGTGCCAGTAGTTGTACCGAGGCCGCAAAGGCTGCAGTGCTCGGTCGACTCATCTCCAGTTCCTCCAGTCTCCGACGCAACAACAGTGCCGGGCGCCTTCTCCCCGAAACCATCGCCAAAGACGAACGCGGAGGGACTAAGACGAGCTGTTGAGTATTCGCCACACTCATCGCCACGGGAGCGGCGGTCTCCTACAATCTCTAAGGGAACACTCACGCCCGACGAGTTCTCAATAGGGTCGTCTTCCCCGGAGTCGAATGGTGATTTCCAGACGACCCTTTCTCAGGCGCTGGTACATTACCCGGCAACTGCATACTGCATTCCCATGCCAGTGCCGTGGCCACAGATGCAGATTGCGCCGTACTCATTGCTCCCTCCACCAGTGGTGGCACTAGGCCAGCCTCAAACAGAAGTGAAGCTGCCGAACCCGCTGGCACCTACACCCTCGTCTCTTTCGGCGTTGGCCCCTGTTCAGTCATTCCCTTTCTCAGCGCGGTCACCTCCGGCGCAGTGTTCTTCACTGACGGGAAAAGGTCAGTCGGTGCAGGCTCCGCTACCGCCTCAACATATACCGACGTCGAGCTCTTTTCCGCCCTCAACCGAGGCTACAGCGTGTCAGCAGTCGCAGCCGTCACTAGCAGCGCAGATTCCGCCACCGTCCTACGCATCGCGTTCCGGATTTACGCTCGAACAAGGGCGACAGCAAGCGGATGCTTTGCCGTCTCTGTCACAATGGTGGAATAATTCTTTTTTGACGCAGATGCAGAAGGACTTACCACCAGAAGTAAAAGTGCCGCCATCATATCCTTGGGAGCCTGGATTCATCTGCCCACCAAATGAAGAGCAGCAGGCGGTACTTTCAAAGGGCCCGTTGCAAGACAGTGGCCATTTTTCACAGTCTGGAGAAGTGTGGCCATCAACGTTTTCGGGCTACACTTCGGGAACTGCGTTCGAATATCAAGCAGACCAGCCTGAAATGTGGGCTTCGCCACCCAAACGTGAACCGCTACCAGAAGGGGACAGTTACGCATTCCACACGACTCAGCCGCAGAATGAGAGCTCTGCTTCCACTTCCTGGGAATCGGCGTACGTTTGGCCGGAAGACAACACGTCCGCTTACCGTACGTCTCAGCCACCGCCAACGCAGGATCGCACGTCTCAGCCGCTGGCAACGCAAGAGATAGACCAACCTGCGCGGGCACAGAGGCAGTGGCGAGAATCCTCGGGGCCATTAGCGCCACGCTTCCGTCGAGGAAAGCCTCACTGTGGCGGTAAGGCGCAGGTAGCATCATCATCAACGGCGCTTAAAGAACCTCCACAGGCACAACAGTTAGCACATGCACAGGCTAAGGGATACGTGCATCAGTGCCGATGTCCGAAACAGCCGTGCTGCCACCAACGAAAATGCGCGCCATCCTCGCAGGCGGTGCCGGAGCGCTCGTATAATCAGCCGATAACACTGCTAAAGAGGCCCGGCCAATGCCCAGCTCAGACGCCGCCATGTAGACGCTCGTACTTGGGGGTGCCGCGATATCAGCAGCAAGATGCGCCTCCCTTGGTGCCAACTCCACAGCCACCATGTCCGCCGCTATCTTCGCAGCCAGCACGTCCGCCACCATTTGTACAGGCGAACGCGCAGGAACTTCCACCACCGTGGCCCCTGCAGCCTCCTGCCATTCCGCATGCAGCGATTCAACCTCTGATGCCGATGTTTCCCTCGCCACCGCCCACGCCGATGCTGCCTCTCTACTCGGGAACCTACTACCCTCCCCCGTATTCAGTGATGGCGCCTCCGTCAGTGCCGTATATGCGTCAGCCGACCTCAGAGTATTCTTGCTATTTTGACCACAATGCGTCCAGACCAGCGCACAGCGGGCCACACGACTCGCAGCCCCGGTTCCCGGAACCTTCCGCATCGACACCGAGCTATTCGCTGGCCCCTCCACTGCCACGGTCACCGCCCCCCAGTCGTCCACCACCGCCGGCGTCGCCGCCACCGCAATGGACGGAAGTAAGGCCGCCACTGCCATCGTCCCCGCCACCCTCTCGACCGCCACTGCCGCCATCTTCTCCACCCAGGCCAGCTGGGGTGCAGCGGTCGCTGCCCCAGTCTTCGCCGCCCCGTTGGCCGCTGTTGCAGGCACCGTCTTGGACGGAAGTCCGTCCCCCACTTCCGTCGTCCCCTCCGCCTAATCCACCTCCGTTGCCGCCTGATTCTCCGTCGCCGTCTGCATCACCGAGCGCGCTGCGCCGATGCGAGGAAGGTGTGGGAAGTTCTTCCCGAGCCGCCTCCCAGCGTCGCCGGCACTCAGCCATGAGACCGAATCGCGCAAAAAAGCTGTTGGGCCGCGAACAATCGCGAGCAAGGTCCCCCTCTGATGCTTGATGACATGTTTTTTTTTAAACTTTAAGATATGCCCCCATACTTTGGAAGGCTCTCCTCTGATGTCTGATAGAAGCTTTTTCCTTTAAGGCATGCCCCCATAGTTTCCCAAGTCCCCATTTATGGGCTTCCTTTGATACCAGATTAAATGTTTTCGTTGACGGCATGCTTCCATAGTTTACCAGATTCCCTAGATGCCCAGGTTTTTTTTTTATTTTTTTTTGAAGGCATACCCTTGTAGTTTGCCAGGTCCCCCTTGGTGGTCCTCCTCAGATACTTAATGAGATTTATTCTTTTAAAGCATGCCCCCTAGTTTGCCAGGTTCCCTTTGTGTCCTGGAGAGTTATTTTTTTTTTAATACATGTTCTTATTGCTTGTTACCTTCGTCTGCCTCTTTTGGTGCTAACAACACGTTTTTTTTTTGTTTTTTTTTTGTCTTGTGTACGCACAGTCTCAGAGGCGGGGCAGACGGAATCACTGCGCTTGCTTAGCCGGCGTTCGGTAATCCGTTGCACGACTGTGCTAGTACGTATGGGTTATGATAAAGATCTTTAATGACGTCGAATTTATATAACAGTCAACGACGAAAAAAGAAATATCGCCCTTAATTCGACCAGAAATCTCCCAGCGTTTTAACTTTCTAGTCATTCTTGCATTCTTGCATTCTCAATTTTTTTTAAAAATAACTACGACGGGAGTTCGCCTTTGCTCAAGCGTGTCTTGCTTTCGAGACGAGTGCAGTTGTGCTTCACTTTCTTGTAGCCTTTGTATAATATAATACATCGAGTTTTGTAAACGCCCTTTATATCAAACATTTGTAATTTCTGCACTCGCAGGTTGAAGTGCATTTGTATTTCGTTTTTGTCTGCTGTCTGAAGTGATGATGTTTTAACCGTATGTTTTTCATTGAGGCATTGCTTACTTGCTGCATCGACATTCTCGCTTTCTTTTTACATCGATTCTGTTCCTGCCCAAGGTGGTTCGCTTCTAACAACCTTCCTCTTAGGAGTTGCGAAATTCGACCATGTTGGAACGTAGCTAAAGCGTCGAGTCTGTTCCCAGTGCACAGTTTTGGTGAATTGGAAATGGTGCCGTTAGAACTTTCTAGTCATTCTTGCATTCTAATGTTTTTTTTTTGTTTTTTTTTTAAACAACGACGGTAGTTCATATTTGCTCAAGCATGTCTTGCTTTCGAGACGAGTGCAGATGTGCTTCACCTTCCGTGTAGCCTTTGTATAATATAATACACCGAGTTTTGTAAACGCCCTTTATATCAAACATTTGTAATTTCTGCACTCGCAGGTTGAAGTGCATTTGTATTTCGTTTTTGTCTGCTGTCTGAAGTGATGATGTTTTAACCGTATGTTTTTCATTGAGGCATTGCTTACTTGCTGCATCGACATTCTCGCTTTCTTTTTACATCGATTCTGTTCCTGCCCAAGGTGGTTCGCTTCTAACAACCTTCCTCTTAGGAGTTGCGAAATTCGACCATGTTGGAACGTAGCTAAAGCGTCGAGTCTGTTCCCAGTGCACAGTTTTGGTGAATTGGAAATGGTGCCGTTTGAACTTTCTAGTCATTCTTGCATTCTAATGTTTTTTTTTTTGTTTTTTTGTTTTTTTTTTTAAACAACGACGGTAATTCATATTTGCTCAAGCGTGTCTTGCTTTCGAGACGAGTGCAGATGTGCTTCACCTTCCGTGTAGCCTTTGTATAATATAATACACCGAGTTTTGTAAACGCCCTTTATATCAAACATTTGTAATTTCTGCACTCGCAGGTTGAAGTGCATTTGTATTGCGTTTTTATCTGCTGGCTGAAGTGATGATGTTTTAACCGTGTGTTTTCATTGAGGCATTGCTTGTTTGTTGCATCGACATTCTCGCTTTCTTTTTACATCGATTCTTTTCCTGCACAAGGTGGTTCGCTTCTAACAACGTTCCCCTTAGGAGTTGTGAAATTCGACCATGTCGGAACGTAGCGAAAACGTCGAATCTGTTCCCAGTGCGCTTTTTTGGTGAATTGGAGATCGTGCCGCGCACAAATGCTCGTTCTTTCCACGTACAACTCTACATCCCAGAGTAATTTTGTATCTGCGTTAGCTCTGTGCATGAAGTATCAGTGGGAATGTATTGTACCACGACGAAGACGCCAAAACTTCCGGGGAAACGTTTTTGCATTCAAATCCTATTGTGACGTTGAACTGTTTTGTCATTGTGACAAATCTAAATGAGGTGCCAGAAAGTTTTCACATGCAACTGAAAAAAAAACAAAAAAAAAAAAACGTCTTCGGATACTAGCGCCATTTCGTGTAGTAAACCGTAGCAATTGTGTTCGGATTTCGCGCTTTTGTTTTCAAGTGGGATTACGTATCTGGTAAAGGACGCCATACTCCATATCAAGCCCAGCTCTGACATAGGGAAGGCACTGCTGAAACCGACGAGTAAAAAAAGCTAACCAAAAATGAGACTGAGTAGTAAGGAATCTTCAGAAACTGCTATACTTGCGTATACATGAGCTGTGGGAACTGAACGACATCCCAGACTGCATCTCCGCGCCCTATATCTTTCAACGTTCGAGTCACCACAAAATGCGGCGAATAAAATCCAGATGGCGTTAGTATGCCGTAGACTTTTTTTCTTTCAGTATAATATTGCACAAATGCATATCGTGCTCAAGATTAACATTTTTACATGTATTTTAAGACATTGACTGCCACACCTGTTGTCACATTTTTTTTTTTTTTTTTGCAGAGTATTGTGAAGTGGTGTAATCACCTATCTGCTGCTGTTATGAATGTGTTGATGGGGTATTCTTTCATAAGTCACCCTGTGCATCCGGCATTGGCTTGTGCCACTGCAGGTAGTGCCGCAAACTGCAGTGGCGCTACAACGAGTGTACCAAAAAGGCTGGTGAAACATCTTGCATTCAGACGCTATTGAGGATACTGAATGGCTGTGACGCGACTTGGCACTATAAAATATTTTATCGTTGTCACTCTTCAGAGATTGTGAGCCTAAATGAAGACGTAAAAGAAGTCTTCACATGCAGCCGAAAATGTCTTCCAGCACCGTTTAGTGGAGTATAATGTAAAGGTCATGTTTTGATTTCATGCCTTTGTTTTCCAGTGGGATTCGTAACGGGGTAAAATGACGCCATAATTAGTATCATGCCGAATTCCGGAAAAAACAAGGCATTGCTCAACCAGAGAATGAAAAAAAAAAAAAAACAAACAAACAATGCGACAGAGTTGAGTTGAATCTTCCGAAAGTGGTTCACCTAGCAGTTATACGAGCTGCGCGAACAGAATGACGTCACGTCGACAGATACGGGCCTGAAACTGCATTGAAATTCAAGTGAATGTATTTGATAACTTCCGAATAACTATGCAATGCGGCAATGTAATCAGACGGCTTTCGTGTACCGTTGGGACTTTTTGCTTCTAGCAGAATGTTGTCATCAATTGCATATCGTGCGTAGGGTCAAACGTTTCTACACGTATTTTAAGGCAATTACTGCCACAAGTGTTGTCACGTTTTGTTTTGCATAGTATTGTGAAGTGGTGTGATTACGTGTTCGATGCTGTTATGAATGTGTCGATGGGGTATTCTTTCATAAGCCACCATGTGCCTTAGCCATTGATTGTGAGACTAAAGGTAGTGCTTCATATCGTTTGTTTCACTGCGGTCGACTGTTGTATCACGTTTGTTTGTAACTTTTTCGCGATGAGCCACGCGAAAATGAAAGTTTGAAATAAAAATTTTTCACTTTTCCTTCTTGTGTTTTCATTTCTGCTGGCTACCAGGCGCTTGGTCCTGAAAGCTGCGCAAGATAAGAAAACATCGCGCATAATGAGTGAGCCATCTAATTCTAGATTATCGTCGGTGCTTCGCTTCCTGATTAGGGCTTGGCTAGGGCTGCCTTCAGCACGGTCTTGTCTCTTTAAGTTCTTAATTCTTAATTCGCAAGCATCACTTCCTCGGCACCAAAATAACGTGTACCTTCAAAGCTGTACTCTTTTTTTAAATAATGTAATTCGTTAGGCTTCTCGAAACTGAAATTTGCATTATGATTACCAACACTCATCCGATTCCCTCCTTTTCATATAGTATTATACTGTTTTGTTTTGAAACTTAGATTCATTAGTGTTTGTTCACGGGTTCGTCACTACTCTTGTGACCTAGGACACAGGTAAAACCTTGGCCAGTCGTTAGTCGTGGTTATTTTCTATTGAAACAAGGGAGTTAACACGCAGGCGTGCCGTTGCCAGTAAATATATATATGACATCATTGGTTAAACGGCGCCCACAAGTAGGACAAAGGCTTCCCCATTCAGCATACCCCACTTTCGGCTCGGGTGTTGTGTTAAATGTTCGGAACGTGGCAGGAAAAGTGGATGCCTGTAGTTCACCGACAATGCTAGGTATAATAAACGGAATGTGAAATTGGTTCGGGGTGTTTAAGGCGGAATGCGTAGTTGGTAAGCCGTCGATAATTACAAGTAAACATTTAAAATAAAAGACATCCAGTAATAAAAATCGAATCTAAAATTGCCGAGTCAATGCGGTGTAATCCGGCGTAGCCAAAAATGCAGTGAGTCGTTTGGCAGTTATAACTAAGGGACTGCAACTGTTCTCAGTCATTGCACATAATCCGTAGTGGATAAAAATATGAGGGTTTCAACTAAGGTTTAACCGAGTTCGAAGTGCGAAGGCACGGTTTAATTCCGTTTAGTTCTTGGTCGGTATTTGCTTTTTTTTCTTGCTCTATATAAATTTGGTTACGATTTAGGATATAGATCCATTAGGCAACGTGTTCACGTTTACGGCGTCTTCTCTCCCGTTCGACTCAGCCCGCCGGACAAGGCGCGCTTCTTCGGCCGAAACAGTAGAAGAACCCGGCTCCTTTGCCATCCTGACGTGGTATGACTTGGCGTAGCAATTGTGCGGTGTACCTATGCAGGCAACCATGCATCTCATCGGGGCTGAGTCACTGTCGGTGCCACACGAGCGAGACAATCCTGGATAATCCGATAATGATCTCTGTCCCAGGACTTGACGGAGGGGACTTTTGTCAGCTTCTGTGGACACACCTATTAAAGACGCCGGGTACGCTACCACCTAACTTTGTGCAGCCATGTTTGATAACGGGCGAGCTGTTGCTGCTTGGTTTAGCAAGGTCACGCTCAAGGTCAAGGCACGCATACCCCGAAGGCCCGGCTAGACCTCGTGAAATAGTACCTTCACGCTGTAGTTGAAGCAAACGAACGGTCGCTTTCGCGTCTTAAAGTGTTCAACTAATCTTTTTAACTGACCCGATCCTATGCAAGCCACGGTCACAGCTGTAGCAGTCATTTTAAACCAGCCAAAAGACACGGCACAGAGAATAGAAGCAAACAAGACGAGGCTGCTTCTATTCTCTGTGTCTTGTCTTTGGGCTGGTTTAAAATTACTACTTACCAATTTGTCAACTTAGCTGTGGTAGATATAACGATGATCGAAAATTCACCATTTCCGAAATCACATAGTTTCGGATTCGCTTTTATTTCCTGCTGCCTTGCAGCTGCGATTGGCGCTCATCGCACGCTGCTCGGGGAATCGCTGCTCTTTTGCATATCGTCACGCTCTTATTACGCACATGTCCCGCACATGCATCCCACACTCTGCTCCAGCTGTTCACGCGCGGTTTCACCGCACTGCGCGCTTCTCCGCAATGGTTCTGCGTGTTACTATGAAGCATCCAGGATGCTTCATAAGAACACGAAGAACCATTGCGGAGAAGCGCGGAGGTGAAGGTCTGGTGGAGGTCTAAGGCCTCCACCATATTTGCAAATGCACAAATCAATCAAAGTTGTGCTGCAGTTGTCTGTGATCCCACGGAAGGCAAAAAGCACTGAAGCGGCACTGGCTTCAAGCTTGTCAATGCGCGTTATTGTGGTCTGAAGGCGCCTTTTTGACAGACGAAATATCCATGTGTTTCAGAAATTTATCAACCCAGGCATAGGATCAAGAGGGATCATGTGATATCCCATGTCTGGGGGCTTTGAGGTGCATTCTAAAAAAAAATAAAATAAAATCGATATGCACAAGATAGGGAGCAGAAATGTCATGCCCATTAATCTGAATTCCAAGTTAGTATCGCTGCTAAAGCGCATCGAAGTGGTAGCCTCGACATTTGAATCTATCAAGTCAAAATAGGTAAACGCATTAGGTCAGACTAGATGTTCAGTTATGAAGCGCATCAACAAGCGTTACGTTTGCTGCTAGTCTGTTCCAAGTTTTTGCTGAGGTCGGCCTGTGTTATATTATACATCTTTACATGCTTTGGCTGTTTGTCATGTCAGAGGTGAATGCGAAATTGGAAAGGCTTTAAACTTGCATAAAAAAGAATCAGATTGGAGATTTTATATTTCAGGAAAAGAAAAATGCAATTATCAAAGGCGTTATATCTTGGAAATGTGCTCCAAAACAGAATTCAAATGTTCCAAAACTCCTGTTTTGTTGCTCCAGAGCTGCTCCAAAATGGCTTCACTACTGCTCCCAAAGCTGCTCCAAAATGCTCGAGCCTGCTTTAACCCTTGAGTGTTGAATTGTTTTGAAAAAAAACTTTCGCAGATAGTCAAAATACTTTATTGCGGATTTTGAAAGTTCAGTATGAGTAAAGTCAAGGAAAAGTTGTAGAAAAATATTAGGAACCGTATTTGCGAGTCAACGTTGCTTCAGAGTGCAACCTCAGGAAACAACAAGGACAGCAGGAATACCTTGTGAGCATGGATGATAATCAAGCTAGCAGCAGCCCCAGTAAAGATGGAAATCGGTTTCTGTGGCCCCTGCACCGGGAGTGGCCATAAAGATAAAAATCAAGATTTACGCGCCTCCATTGCGATCACGGAGGGGGGGGGGGGGCTATAAACGAAACCATGCAAGGGCCTTGCCGCAGACTGGGCCACAAGCTGCAGCTAGGAATCAGTTCTGTTTATCCCCTGCATGGAAGCGCCCATAAAGTTAGAAATCAAGTTTCGCGCCTTTGTTTCGCGGTTTCACGAAACCGAAACCGCGATAGGGCAGCGGCGTTGCCACAGACCAGACTGCAGCTAGTAATCACTTTTGTTTATCTCCGCAAGAAGACAGCGCCATAAATTTCGAGCGTTTCTTGTAAGCCCTAGGAGGTGGCAGCACCTCCCAGTGAGCATGCATCGTCATTAGGGCGTGAAATTTCAAACGGAGGATTTGAAACCGTACCGGTACGGCAAAAACCTTGCGAGACAGAAAACCGCCGCCGTACATGACGGCAAAAACCCTCAAAGGGTTAACCCCTGCATTCTCAAAACGCAGCGGGACCGTTTTGGGAAGAGGCATAAATAGCACTGAGTTGCACTGCGAAAAAGGTAGGAAGGCTTTTACGACTTTGGAGGAATCCTTCAACCTTCCCGATAGTGTGCGCACAGCAAAGCGCTTGACGAAACAGAGAAAAACTGCCGTTTTCACTTTGGTTCTGTCTCAAATGCAGACAGCTTGTCATAAAGGCGTTTATGAGATATTTAATGCAAGCTGCCTTGGCCAATTTCTTCGAGCCCATTCAAGAATTCGTACTTTAATTAATTTTCATAATTATGCTGCTCTGTTTGAGACCAAATGAAAAAGCACTTAAGCCGTGAACAGAAAAAATACGCTTAGTAGCATTTATAGCTCTATTGTTCTGCTCCAAAGTGTTCCGAAATAACCTCTAAATTCTTCCAAACGTGCTCAGAAATCGAACTTTTGCTGCTTTAACGCTGCTCCAAAGTATTACTTTTGCCTGCTAAAAAAGCCTAGAGCTTGCTTCCAGTCCTGGTGTCTAACTCATTGATGGCCTTTTGCAGATCATTCCATGAGTTCGCAAGGTAACATGATCAGCGAACTGCAGATTTCTATGATATAATGTATAATGCAATAACTGTAATTTCCAACTGTCTACAACCATGTGTCTGTATTCAGACACCTTGCTGGGGACATACACATTCGGTAAGCACGCTCTCAATAACAATATACAGATTGTGGTTGCCCGCCTAAAACCCCTCGTAATGACATTCTACTCTATGTGAAGGAATGTGTTTACTGTGCTGCCGCTACTCGTAATTCCTCTTGAATTCGCCCTGCACTTATTGGTTGGCAGAATGTGTCGCATCACGAGACCATGCGACATAGCCGAGTGGCACAAGGGAGTCGAACCCGAGACCTTCGTGTCTCGAGACAGGCACAAGGCGAAGCCTAATTGTGTCCAAGATTTTCATTTTAAGAGAGGCGAGAGACAGGTAAGCACCGTTTGTGCAGGTGGACTGTACAGCAAGGTGGGTATTAATATGACCAGAGCCCAAAATTTAGGCTGTTCATTATTATTGCGCAATAAAATATTTTTTTTTATTTTAAAGGAGAACAATAGGTCGAGATTGTCGAAGGCCGTGAACGTCGAAGATGACCTGGGCTTTCGAATTTTCTCGATATGGAACGTCACAGACACGTACTACTTGAACGCTCCGTCCACTTAGCTTTCCCTCCTCGCACTTTTGAAGAGTGGCGTCAATCGGAAGTTGAATGCAGCAAACACTGACTGCGGGTGTGGTTTTCATGACGTAGAATCACTATACTCCGTTTCATACATCGAGTGCAATACTGGCAAAGCTACAGCTCTTGTTTGCGCTTTCCGCGTCCGCGATGAAAAATAGTGCCTGCTCTTGACGAGAGGAAATAATGGTTATTTTGTCTGCAAGCTTAATATATCTTATATTTGCCATCAACTTCATAAAGAGCACCCTCTTTAGGGAGAAAGGATCGAATTCGGTGAATTTGTATGTTTTTTTTATGTCGTTTTCGTTCGTGTCGCATTTTCGCTGCCCCGCAACCTTGCCAGCTGTGCCACTATATGGTGCTGGCTGTGCCCTCCGCGCTGCGCATCTCTTTTTGAAAAAATGGTTCTTTGGAGCGCATTTTTTTTCTATATGATCCGAACTGCAAAGATGTCTAGGCATGCGAAGCAAGTTATTGCAAACGTGTATGCTTGGAATAGAGCCCGTTTCCGCAGGAACCACTCGGCCACAAATCGAGCGGGTAGTGATACGCCTCCTTTATTTTTTCTTGCGGACTACTTGCGTAGCTTTCGCTGCGTTGCAACTGATGTATGAAACGGAGTATACATTCCGGTGACAAAACGCTGCGGAGCGACACCATCTGAGTTGTGCAAAGCAGGAAAGCCAACTCGACTAAGGCTGGGCTCCATGTCGAAGTGATCCATGCAGCGGCCACGGAGACTGCGTTTCGATGTAGGCAGAACGTAAGGTGCCGATGTCGGTGCAGATAAGAAAACCCCCGAGTTGTCGGCATTTGCGAAGCCCTGCACTGTGGTGTTCCTCATAGTCTGAGTCGCTTAGAGACGTCTGGCTTTATGAACCAAGCAAGCCAACTAGAACCATACGCCCACGCTTGGAATAAATTACCTAGGAATATTGTCGACAGTCCCAGTTCTGAACAGTTGATTGCAAATTTGAAAATGCTTGGGTGAAGTTGTACTTGTATTCCTGCATTGCGTTTTTTTTTTTTTTTTAATATTTCATGCTTCGACTTTCTGTGTTTGATTGTGATTGCCTTGTTGATGTGTTCTTGTGATGTAGTTTTCTTTGTGTTCACCTCAGCCTGGAGTCAAGCGAATCTGCAGGATTTCTAAATAAATTATTAAACATACACAACTTTAAAATGCGTCCATTTAACATTGATAGTTCCAGGCTTACTGCGGAATATGGAATTTTAAGAGCGACGCCGCTTCTTTTACTCTGTTTATTTTTCCGGTATAACAATGGCAATAAATAAAATGACCAGTTAATTTTTGTTCAATAATTGTCTAAATATTGATTCATATCAAACATATTAAATCTGCGTTTTTAAAATAAATTCTGCAAACGTTGAAGAAAATTACTCAATTATACTGGTTGGTTATAATTGCCACGTTCCTCTATTAATTCATTGATAATGTTTACATTGTGTTGTAGAGTAGCCTTTGTGAAAACTTGCTTAGCCCTCCGTTTGACTGGATTAAGGTTGCTCTGTTCTATAGCGATTACCCTTGTATGGTGTATGGTGTTCGATCTGCAATTGACCAGGTCCTTGTCGTGCTCGCTTTTATAGCTAACCGCAATGATAGCGTCATTCCAACATTTATATTGGCTCGCGGTAAAGAATCATTGCGTATACAGTGTGGCTAGATTTTCTAGCACAATCTCCCCACCGTCTTTCAAATATCTGAAGTTACCTGATCTTTAGAGGTAACCTTTCCCCCTATACGTCGCTTGTATGGGTTTCTTTACTTCCTGTTTCGCGCCCAGCGGCTTTGCAATATTGCGTCTCCCATTCTCGCCTTGACTACATCATGATTAGTTTAGAATTTCTGACATACAAAGAACTATTCACAAAAGTTACTTATTTGCATGAAATATGCGGCCAGGCGGACGCAAGCTGTAAAGACAATTGTCACCGTAATGTCAGCAATATTCTCAATGCGATTCCGACCCCTATTAACACACCGACGCGTAACCAAGGTACGGGTGCTTGAATTACACAGAAAAAAAAAAAATCTTACAACTGGATATTATGTTAAAACAGCCCTATAAACACGGACAGATAAGAAGACAAATACACATTGCGCTTCCTATTTTGTCTTCATATCTGTCTGTGTTCCTAGCGCTGTTTTAGCATAATGTCCAACCAACTCGCCCAACAATCCACTTTGCTAACAACTGGCCCAACAGTTTGCACTGCTAAGCTTCATTTCTGGTCTATTGCGTTACTTTTCAGTGTAATTAGCCGCCTGCGGAAGAGCGGGCGCGCTGCTGCAGTTATATTGGTTTTATTATTGCCGCTGTTTGCAGAGCAAGGTGTTAAGCTTTTTCATTGCGGAAGAGCTTGTGCCCACCAGATAATGCGACACACTCCAGAACGCTTGGGCCGTCTGTTGGTTACTAGAAAAGGACTGCCGTAATTTCCGGCCTACATTCCGCGCGCCCTATGTATAGTCCGCCGGAGCAAATTTCGGCCCAACATAACACAATTTTGCTCAGATAGTCAGCAGTCGCTATATACCTAAGTCAACAAGGACTGCTTTTGGCTGATGAAAGTTTACACGATAGCATATATATATACAGCTCGATCCACGAAGAGACACCGCTGCCCTAGACGGTGTCCGAAAAAACAAAAAACGAAACATATGGCTGAGGATTAACCCTGCTAAGCCTATTTAGGCGAAGTTAAAGCATCGTTTTGATTTACTTAGGCTTAGGTTTAAACGTGGGTACACATGGGCCTGTTGGTATTCGGACATCATGAAGAAGACAAAGCGCAACACACAAGAACGTCCCGTCCACTTCTCCCCGTCGTTGTGTGTTGAGCTCTATCTTCTTTATGATGACGGTGTACAATAATGAACGCATCAATTAGGTTAGGCTAGTCGCTTTTCAGCGACTACAAATACACGGGTGAGAAACGGCACGTGAGAACGACAAGACGCGGCACGAATGCTGGCAACACCTGAAGGCTGTCTCAACGTTTATAGATACTTTTCTATAAACGTTGGGCTGTCTGTCACAATAAGTGGAGCAATAAATAGCAGGCATTACGAAAACAAAAAACAAATGTGCAAGCGAAGATATCGAATGGTTCGAATGCTGCGCGAAGGCTCTACGTCTTTTCGGAGCCGCAGGCACCGTTTTTCTCAAAGAACTGCAACACCCCTGGCGTTAGTTCAACAGTTATGCGTTAGCACATTTATTGATTGATTTATATTCATCAAGGTTTTCAATATGTGTTCACAAATGCACATACTGAAAAGCATCCACAAAAAATAGAGCGAACAGCATTGACTTGAGTATTGTATCTGATTTCGCTTTGCCGTATAGCATGACATAGTCTGGGAGGCGGAGTCAGCCACATTTCTTTCTTACGTTAAACAATGTAAAGCTCTTACAAAAATAGTCCACACGATGGCAAATATTAGGTTTTAAACATTTATATTCCGGGGTATATGGTCCGGAACATACAGAAAACGGAAGTTAAAATGTTTTTTTTTTTTCTTCCTTGATTCACAAATGTAAATACTATTAGGTAACTTGTGCAGTCTATATTGGCGGCAACATTTTAAATGTTGGAGGAATTGCTACTTAAAACAGTGAACAAGTTCAGACTTTTTCTCAGTGCATCGTATAGGTGCGAAGAAACTTGTGATGACGCCAATGTTGCCGAATTTTGAAAATTTCGCGTTCGCCCAACGCCACCAGGAAAAGCTTCGTGAGCCATTGTTTCAGAGGCAGTGGTTTTCTTCCTTCAAGCAGCGGTTTATTCGCTGGAAGCCGCTATACGTGACGTGATTTTTCTTATCGTGCCTCATATCCCGTTGACATTCCTTCAAATATTCGCCAGTCAAGTACGAGTCACCATAGCCTTAACATTAAGCCTTACTTTGCTGGGCCTGATAACTTTAAATGAAGTTTTTTTCCACGCACTATTGAATTCTGGGACTTGATTCCTGGAAATATTAGGTCAATGCCATTAAACAGTTTTGCGCTCAAAATTAATTCTACCTGATTTTATGGATTTTGTTGTTGTTACAGTGTATTGCTGCATTCATGTTTTGGTACTGTGTCCCAATGTTGCTGTTATCCTGTGCTACATTTTTGTCGCTTTCATTATTTCTTATGATTTTAAATTTCATTGTTTATTCATTTTGTATGACTAGCTCGCTAGATTTTTTTAACCCACTCTTACAATAGCCCCATGAAGGGGCTGCAGTATGCAAAATACAAAAAAAAATTATTCACTGCGGCACCTGCCTGATGCTGTGTACTGCGAGGAATCAATTCAATTTCAAATTCAATTTGTCCGGCGATTACATCGCCAGTTTTAATTTAGTTTATGTAGCTATGAATACGTTGTGCGCGATAACATAGCTCGTTTGCGTTGGAAGGGTTCCGGTTTCTATACCTGCAACATGCTGAGTCGTGGGCCCAATAGTCACCGACTTTACGCATGCCACACAAGTCATCAAAAAATTAATTCTGCTTTCGACATAGCAACTGGGAAGAGTGAAAAACCATCGAGTCAGGACATAAAACTTTGAATGTTAGTATGTGCGTCCTGTGGTATGCAGAAATGAAGAAGGTGTTGTTTATCTTCAGGTAAGACAAGAGATATGAACTCCTGTTCCGCCATGTGCACATGACCATGACTATTCACACATGGCAACATTTTTAACCAGAAAGTAGAAAAACATTACAACATGTTAGTGAAGGAAGAAGCTCGATTTTTCCCCAGCTTCGCTCAGGCAAGCTTTTAAACCAAGCAAGTTTGGATCACGCTAGCTGTACACCAACGATAGCTACCAATGAAAAACGCTCCGTGGGAATCCAGTCTCTGAATTCAAGGTAAGTCCATTTATTGAGCATTCAGAAAGCTGCGGAACAGGAACTTGGAGGTAACAGCCAAGCATTCTTTGATTTTCTTTAACTTCATATGCACCCTGTAACAAGTCACAGCTGGTCTCGATATAGTTTGGCAGCGTGTTCGAGCGAAATACTTCGGAATACGGCGAAGATATTAACAGATGCGGAACCCAGTTCGAACTGCGCCTAACAACTTGAACACGAACATTATTCTTCGCAACACGTCGGTGGCTCAGTGGCTTCGGCTGCTATTCTCCTATTCGCTACACCGCTCAAGGTGGCTGCATTTTCAGGGGTGAGAAGCAAGAATACGCATATCCTTTGCGACACCACTGCTTGTTAAAGAACCCCAGATGGTCAATATTATTTCGCAAATGTCGACACGGTTGGTTGGTTGGTTGGTTCATAGGAAGGGAAACGCGCAGTATCTGTCACACTTGCTCTGTGGACACCTGAACCGCGCCGTAAGGGAAGGGATGAAGGTGGGAGTGAAAGTGGATAGAGAGAAAGGGGGCCGTAGTGGAGGGCTACAGAGTAAATGTCGACACGGCATCTTCAAATTAGGAAAGCAGTTCCACTCAGGCGCAGAGTATCAGGTTCGCCGCAAACTCTGGAAATTTGTGCAGAAAGGCTGGATGATAATACTGGGCTACCAGGGAATATGTGCGCTCACATTTATTATCTATGTCTCCTGTCGTGCTGGCGGAGCTAGTGCTTTGGTTTTGGGCTTTGGTTTTGTTCCTGGTCGCGGCGACCGCTTTTCTATGGAGGCGAAATGCAAGGCGCCTGTCTGCTGTGCGATGTCAGTGCACGTTGATTGATTGATTGATTTATAGGATGGGAAAGTCGCGGTAACTGTCTCACTTGTTTTCTGTGGACACCTGAACCGCGCCGTAAGGGAAGGGAGGAAGGTGGGAGTGAAAGTGAAAAGAGAGAAAGAGGAGCCGTAGTGGAGGGCTACGGAGTAATTTCGACCACCTGGGGATCTTTAACGTGCGCTGACATCGCACAACACACGGACGCCACTTCGTTTCGCCTCCATCGAAACGCAGCCGCTGTGGTCGGGTTCGAACCCGGGAACTCCGGACAGTAGTCGGGCGTCTTACCACTGCACCACCCCGGCGGGGCGTCAGTGCACGTTAAAGAACCCCAGGTGGTCGACATTTCCGGAGTCCTCCACTACGGCGTCTCTCATAGCCTGAGTTGCTTTGGGACGTGCAACACCACAAAACTATACCAAACCATTATGCATGAATACGAGTCTCATGACAAGAACTGACGTTAGCAAATTACAGCACCTCGGGCCTCACTGTGTTGCTTGAATATGATGCTCAGAAAGTTTCTTAATGCCAGCAGTAACTATTTCACGGCGTGAGCCAAGCAACTTTTCTGACCCTCTTTTTTTTTTTCCTGCCGTGGCAGGGGTATGCTTGTAAAGCTTTCGATAATATTACGATTAAATTTGGTCGCATTTTGGTGGTACATGCTGCGCGGCCTGCTGTATTGCGTACTCAAAGCAACATGAAGCCGATAAATCATTTTCACCCCGTACTTTTCATAATGGTCAGGTGACAAACAAAACACGCTTAGAATGACTCAAGCTTTGGATTTGCTATCAGAGCATGCATTCAAAATGAAAAAAAAAGGGCCAACATTCTTTACGTGATACGAGCCGACTTCATTATGTGATACTGGAGCATTTTTATTTAGGCAATTAATACCACGGATATTTCATACACTGATTTCTATGAAAGCCATTTTCCCACGGTCTGTTCGTTTGTGTAGAAGGGCTGTTACGTTAAGTCCCAACTCTACTTGAAGACCTATCAGATGGTTGCATTAACTGGGAAAGACATCAAAGGCATGCGAAAGAGCGGAATTCGTGTCAGCAGTGGTGGTTTATCGATGCAACAGCTCGACAACTTCATGCGGAAAGGTGAGACTAAAAAAAAAAAGCTGGGACATTTTTAACTATCAAGATATATTTTTTTTTAAACTACGCGAAGCTTGCCCTTTCTTATAATTTTACCGGTAAATTTATCTGGAAGAGCTTGAACTTCCTGAATGCAAAATCATTACAGCTTTGAAGGAAGGGTACCCACCAGCAGACGCCTAAGTGTGTGAGGTGTCGCTGAAAGTCATAAATGCCTGCCCAATATTTGGAAATTTTGTCAATGCTGTCCGCTCTTTTCTTGTGATTGTATCATTCTGTCCTATTCCTGCTGCCCTTGCGCTAAAGGAAGAAGGCTATATTAAGTATTTTTGTTTGTTAGCGACAGGGATATTTTAATGCAGATGGGGATGAAGTCAAAACTGTTACACTGCGCTTAGCCTTAGTATGGCTTGATATCAGAGCTTATCACTAGCAATTGTGAAGTCGGAAACAATTTGTGCCCAAATAGTGCAAAATATAACAAGTTTCCAATGCAGTAATTTATTTCTTGCGTTTTTTTCAGGTAGGGGACGAGTCACAACTCGTCTAGCGGCAACGACAATTCGGCTACGAGCTCTTTTCGACCTGAGGTGTCATTATTGCTGTCAAGAATCTAAGGCGACAGTTGTGCTTCTTTTCCCGGGAAATGGATAAGCCGCCATCTACGAAGTCAACCCGGGGAACCGATAGCGACAGCAATGATTCTATCGAACCCGAATCATCTCTCGCAGACTACCTTCGTAGCCTTCCTCCGTTTCCTGAAACTCCAGGTTATACGGGGATCCACTTCACACCGCCTGACGCTAGAAACGAAAGTGACGCAAGTTCTCAAGCCCTAGCGCCAAAGGGATGCGCCGAGGATGAAACTGTTCCGAGGGAGGATGCTGCTCAGAACGTCGTCGAGCAGCGGTTTGGCCGTCAGCCTGAAGAAGCACGTCCGCACAGCTCTGAGGCATCTGGAAGGACGGAAGACACTAAACGGAATTCTAAAGCCGGACCTTACACGAGGCAACACGAACACTCCCGTAGTGAAGCTCCTTTAGTAGACAAAAACAAATACGAAAAGGTTCAAGGCGAGGATACAAGAACAACCAAAGGAAGAGCCGCTTCAGAAGAGCTTCAGCAAAGCCTGCTTACAAAGGATGAGCGATCTTCTGCAGACAAAGATAGTAGCAGCATTATGGCGAGAGGCAGCAGCGAACACCATTCAGGTGGGGGTGAAAGTACGGGAATAAAATGCGCACAAGGAGGAGGTACGAACAGGAATCGTGAGGAAGCAGGCCCGGTTCCTACAACTAGCCTTGAACCAATGGGTGTTGATGAACAGTCGAGTGAAAAGAGTCGCTGGGCAATGTGGAAAGAGTGTTTGTCCAAACAGCCTATACAGACGGGAAGGCTGCTGCGGTGTCCTCCGTCTGGAGAAGCTGGGCCTTTGCCGTTCACCCGCAGATTCCAAAACATGTTCCGAGAGAGGCAGGAGATATCAAGGAGCCTCTCTAAAGACAATAAGGACGACCAAGGAGAACTTAAGGAGACGAGTAAGGAGCTCCGCGCCCCTGTACGTCGGCTCCTCGAGGATTTGGAAGCTGAGGCGCCGACGCCTTCAACTTCGCAGAGTTCTGAAAGCAACCTGGTCGCTGCAGCTACCGAGGAGCCTACAGTACCTTGTAACCCGAACCAACCGTCACGTCCGCTGGATTTATCGGCAGTAAGGAAGATTGCCTTTGCAAAGAACGCTTCCTCGCCAAGAAGGTCTCCGCCCATAATTCCAGCACCACCCGTCTCCATATCATCAAGGCCCCGCACACAACCTTGCGGTCCCATGCAAAAGACATGCTCTTCAGGTTTATCTGCTGTCAGGAAGATAGACTTTCCAGAGGACGCTTCACCTCCTAGAATTTCGTCATCTCCCCGAAGTATATCCGCATCTGTCGTGAAGCCCCAGTGCAAACTTCCTGGTGCAACGAGACCGTCTGCAGATTGGGCTGTGCGAAAGATTGACTTCTCTGAGCCGAGCGGGCCGCTGAGCCAAGACTCTTCCGCTTTCCAAGGGCGGTCAGTTTGCAAGCGTGACTTGAGCAGCGTACTCGACACTGCTGTCGATGGCACGGCCAATCGGTCTCCTGTTCCTAAGAGACGCGCCGAGAGTATGGAAAGCATTAATGAATCGCAGGCAGCACCCCACGCGAACATTTCATGTTTGAAACCGGATCCATTGACGGGTGAAGGTCGTTCGGCATTTGTGATGTATTCTCGTGCTTCATCTCAGAGGATGCTTGGTGCAGCTCCCGCTACGGTTTCTACCGTCGTGCCACGGATGTCCACGCTGCAGATACCTGGTAGCTCCGCGCTTGCTGGGAACGTACGGTGGGAGCCGATCGCAAGTCCCGATTCAGATGCCGGGAGTGTCGATGAATGCAGGGACTCGGCATGTTCGAAATTATCAGGTACGGATACCACGAAATCAAGTAACAGCGAAGATGCATCTTCTTCAACGCTATCGGGTATAAGAAGTAGCGACAGCTACTTGGAAATCACAAACGACGACACTTCATCAGACAGTGTATTCGAGGCTGCCGCAAGTACTGCGATGATCTACTCTGTATCCAAGACCAGGGCTGGCCTTCCTAGTCACGGCAACAATAACAGTGAGGTTCTTAGTATACTGGGGAAAATGGCAACCACAATAGCCCACATCAGTCCCATCATGAGTAGAAGGTCCAGCCACTCCGGTGACACCTATAGAATTGAGGGCAGCATAGCCGTTTCATCGCTCATCACTACAACCAAGGATAATGCGGCTACCTCCGGAACGGCTTTCCCTGGAACCAGTAAACCTGTCGCTGATAGCGCTAGTGGCCGAGTAGATGATGTGTGCCGTGTCGAAGGTCGTAGGATAGGCAGTGAAGTTGTCGAAGCGAGCTCGTCGAAGCGCTCAAGTACTACAGATGTTGACCTAAGCCTAAAAGATTCTCAGCGAAGCGGCAAGGGCGATCACACTTTCGGGAAAGAAGGTGTTCCTAAAGTTTCGGAGAGCGAAGCCGCGACTGGAAGCGGTGCCTCGGCGTTTGATAACCCTTATGTCCACGATTCTGCTGTCGATCCAGGAAACGACACCTCCGTCGTGGCTACCCCTTCCTCGACTGAGACAGGTGGTGACATGCAGTCTTTCGAGGATGACGCAAGAAGTGAGGTGAAAGGAACACATGATAAGGGGAGTACAGGTTCAGATAGTGACGGCACGTAGATTAATCGGTATGGCGGCTTACAGACACTCGAATCCAGTGCCGCTGGAGATAAGTGTTGTTGAAGCTTTGGACTCAACCAGACTGCGATGACATGGCGATGCCGTAGGGGGCAGTGCTACTGACTACAACCGTGCGAAGGAGGCGAAGTGCAGTTGTGGGAAAGGTTGTCTTGAGCAGCGACGGCATGGTTTAGAAGGAGACTCGCAACAAGCGACCTATCATGACTGACCCAATAAATACATGTACTACTCATTGCCTGGTTTGTAGAAGTATTACGTGGAAGTAAAAAAAAGTGATAATAGAAAATCGAACTACATATCTCGAGGCAGGCATGCTCGTTGACAACAGGTAGCAGGTGTTTCAAAAGCCAAGTGTGGGAAGCACAGTGTGGGAAGAAATATTCGGGGGCACTTTGACGACCTAAAGTGCTCAGAGGCGAAAACTCGCTGCGCAATACCCACATCGTTGTACGTGCGCAGTTCTGGTGGCTACTAGGCGTCGGTTGAGATTTGCCCACGAGGACACGCATTGCGCAATGATTTCCTGCGCAATGCATGCGTTTAAGATCTTGCAAAGCTTACCAATTAACTAAGTATCATTGACTAATGAACCTATCATTATTATTTGTTCAATAATCGCTGTCCAAATAACTACGAAGCTTTGATTAATTAACTCATTATTATTGACTAAATTACTAATTGACGTTAACTAATATTCATACGCCTACTACAACAACATGGAGTACCGAAACCATCCTAATCCTTCTAAAGATGATTGAGAGCTGCTGCGGATGCACGGACACGCCGGCGAGTCATCATCATCATCATCAGCCTGACTATACCCACTGCATGGCGAAGGCCTCTCCCATATTTCTCCACTTAACCCGGTTCTGTGCTAGCTGCATCCACTTGACCCCTGCGAACGTCTTAACCTCATCCGCCCACCTAACTTTGTGCCGCCCCCTGCTTCGCTCTCCTTCCCTTAGAATCCAGTTTGTTACCCTAAGCGACCATCGGTTATCCTCTCTTCGCACTACATGTCCTGCCCATGCCCATTTCTTCTTCTTAATTTCCACTAGAATGTCGGTAACTTGAGTTATTTCTCTGACCTTTATAATCATGAGCTTAAAATGTTCACCTGTCATTAGCCTGGATGTTTCCTGCCTACTGTAAATGCCTCCAGAAGCAGACTTCAAGAACAAGACGACTGCAGGAAGTTGGACTGACGGCTACTGGGGAGGAAAAATTCGTCCACGTGGCTTACGAAGAACGCTATAAATCGGGGCCTAGGCCAATGTTTCTGGACGAACACTCCCTCCACGACTTCCCATTGACGGTCACACCTTATACCACGTGGCAAGTCCTTGAAGTGACGAAGAAGCGTGTGCCGGAGATCCCGAAAGAGAGCAGTGTTTTAAGCACGTGATGACTTTGTGCGGCGCCTTTCCATTCTGCAGCAAACGTAAATTGTCAAGCGTTTGCTGAACATCATGTGTTTGCGGTACGTCTAGTAATAAATGAAGTACGACTGATGCATGGCTTCACTTTAGTGAAAATAAATAAAAAACAAAGTTAACAAGGAAACATGTTTTCTTTCCACATCCTTCCTCCCCACACAGTCAACTTTGGAAGCATTAGAGGCTGCACATAATGGTGGAAGGCTAAATACTGAATACGCTTGGCGTTACTGTTAGTTTTGGGCGTGGTTGCTTTGGGGGCGTTCTGTCCAGACTATGCGAGCCATTATTGGATCAAATGAAACTGCAAGCACATCTTATGATTCTTCCGCCGTGGTGACGAAGTGGTTAGGACGCTTGACAGCTAGCCCGTTATACCTAGTGGCACGGGCAGAGGCACATTATTTTGTGTTTTTTTTTTTGGGAAGCCTCACCATAATATATGTCCTTAAGGGTGCGGAATCGAATCCCGGCCACGTCGGCCGCTTTTCAACGGAGTCGAAAAGCAAGGCGTCCGTGTGCTGTGCGTTGTCAGTGCGCGTTAAACATTCCCTGGCGGTTAAAGTTTCCGAAGCTCTCACGCCTTAGTCAATTTGGGTTAAACCCCATGAATCAACCAACATCTTATGATCCATAACGAGTCCAGTCTTCCAGGAAACCGATTACCTTTGAGGCAATTGTAGGATATTGTAAGGCATTAGTAATGAACATGTTGACGAGAACGGATAGGGTTCAAATGCATGAGAAAAATTGGTTTAAAGCTTTTTTTTCGTTCGCAAAACAAATGGACGGTGTTAAATAATTGCGAGGCTGCCGGAGAATATGTCCAGTTTAAGAACACATTGATAGATGTGGTCTGAACTCCCGATGCGTAGCAAATCTTTTCTCCTGACGTTTCTCCTTAGTGGTTATGGATTATTCGAGTACTTTGTGCAGGGCATATAAAAACAAAAACGTCAGAACGAAGGAATTGTGTACAAAGGAAATAATTGGTTCACAGGAAAGAAAAGGTGCAGTATCTGTCACAATTGCTCTGCGGACACTTGAACCGCACTGTTAGAGACGGAAGGTGGGAGTGAAAGTGGAAAGAGAGAAAGGCAAAGTGGAGGGATATAGAGTAATTTCGACCACCTGGGCATCTTTAACGCGCGCTGACATCGCACTGCACACTGGCGCCTCTTCGTTTCGCCTCCATCGAAACGTAGCCGCCGAGGTTGGGTTCGAACCTGACTACTCCAGCTCGAATCGGTTTGTGAAATAAAGATAAAAAGAAAAAAATTGTTAGTGTAGAATAGTTAAATAAAAATTCTCTAAGCATTGTCAATGGTTCAAGCCATGGAACCCATTTTGGTGTGCCTAACCGCATTTTATTCCCTTCAAAAACCTCTGCACACACTTCCGAAAATACATGCGCGCAGGCCGTACATCAGGGTCGCAGTAATAACTAGCCATTCTCGACCGCCATATACAAAGCGCCATGTTCTCGGTAGGCGGCATGTGAATGCTTTTCTGTGTTTCCTTTGAATTTGGTGAAAACTAGAAATAAAAAAAAGTTGGAGTACAATAGTGGTTGGTGCACTCAAGTGAGGAATTTAAGGATGTGATTTGATTTCTGGCGGTGTCTTTATTTTTTTTAATAATGATTGACAGTTCGTGCGGGCGCTCTCTCTCAACACACTCTGATTACAGGCGCTGCCGACGCATGCTGTCCAGACAAGAAATGCAGTCGCATTGAAAGTATTGTTCAATAAAAACAATCCATGTTCACCAAATGTAATGAAGGTACAGTGCCACAGAACACACCATCCTTTTTTCCTAAGGGAAGTGTAGTGCCTCGGGCACTCTCAGTCCCAGCGCTTTCTGCCCCGGGTGATATTAAAACATTGTCAAATCGTATTAGTTTCCGGCGTAGGCAGCTCCCTCAGACAAACTCGAAACGACAGTGGTACCTCCTCTTCTCTACTTGATTACAATAAACCCTATGAACTGGCATACGCTGGCTTGTCAGATTGCGCAATAATACCGATAGCGCTCATGTTGTGCGCAGGCCAGATAAGACAGTGTGCTCCGAGTAGCGTGGATACCCGTGCCTAAAATGTATAGGCGATGCATGCTTCAAGCTTTATGCGGACCCCGAATAAACCAGGGTATGGGAGTGAGAAACAACCAGTTGGACTGCGAATCGCTGCGAACGGTAAAGAGGCATGTTTAATCTTGTGCTGGCTATATTGCCGGACCGCAGCCACTATCACTACCAGAAGAACCTACCCGTCTCTGACGTATCCCTGACCCAAGGGTTTACACAAAAAGGCACGTTTATTTAATGGCACGTAATTGGCAGGCTGAATCGCAGTTACGAAGCGTGAACACGGCTCTGCAAATGTGTAATCATTCATTGCGTGTGCCAGAAATAAAAGTTCGAGTCCACAAATCCAGCTCATCTTTGTTTTTGATTGTATTTTATTTTTATTCTAAGCGGTCGACGCCATGACAATGTGAATAATTACTCGTACTTGCCGTGATGTGTAGCAGCGTCATGTGAAATCTTCGGTTTTGCTATCGGAGCTTGTTTTAGCTGTGTAAATGTTTGTAAGGTCATTTAGGGCAATCGTGCCATAGAGCTGCTGTTATCCGGCTCCAAGAAAAAACAAACAAACTCCTAGGCATTACGTCTTTCGTCAAAATGATTGAGATAACGCAGAAAAAAAAATCCTGTTTGAACGCCACCGGCGGGGGGACAATATTGGTCTTAGTTGCATAATTTTTGCTTTCTCAGAAGGCCTTAAACAAACATGTTTGGCGGCACCTTAGGTGACCTGTCACTGTCGTCCCAACAGGTATCTATGATGATAAACACCCGAGGAAAAAGGTTACATTTCTGGCCCTGCTTCTCCCGGTCGACATATTTTGGCAGCGGCAACGTTTCTGCTTTTGTGTGTCCTGTCTATATCCCAAGAACTGATCCCCATCGGATTATTCTTGCAATTGGCGCGTCTTCGGTTAACCAGAAGGTGCGGCTGTGAATCAACCGGACAAGAAACTGGATGGCAGTTCCGCCAGTACCTACACTACCGGGACTGCCTTGGTTGCGTTGACAGGTTGGTGAGTGCGCTTTGTTGTTTATAATGAGACCTACTCGCTTGGCAAACCATAGGTAGACAGAAGCAGTCAACGAAGTAACCTTGACTCGTGCGCACGCTTTGATTTTACGTAGCTACCCTGGATCAAATCCTTTTAAGGCTTGGGACATCTGGATTATGACATAATAAAGCGTAGCAGACCTGGATTAATGAGTGGTAGGGAATAACTAAGCCACATTTCGATTTGAGCCAATGGGAGTATTGTGACAATTGAACAGAAGTCGTTTTTCCGGCAAGTTGGCTTTTTGAACCTATCCGGTATGGTTCTTCGCAGCCAGCGCCATCTATGAACAGCATTTTGAACGTGTGCTGAGTTGCGCGTATCAGTTTTTCGCGTTCAGCTTACACGTAACATGGGAAAGGAGTGGCTCGTCTCTAAAGCCTATTTCTATATTTAAGCCGCGCCGCGGTGGCGCAGGGGTTAGCACGCTCGATTTATGTGAACAAAAACTCTGCGTATGCCCAACACAGAGTGAAAGGGAAAATTAAACAGCTGTAAATAACACTGATAAATGTGTTCAGTGAGTAGAATGAATGCTTTTGAGCATTCCCCATAAGGTATGACTGCTTGTGACAAAACGGGCGAGATATTACTAATTAGAAAAAAAGCACAGTTTTTGGAAATTCGCCCGAAAGAGTGCCGTGTGGTGGCGAAGCTTTGAAGTATTCTGTAAACTCATACATCCCAGGTACGATGGTTGCGATTCGCTGTAGCCACGACGTCATGGACACATTTCCGGTATCTCCGAAAGTTGTCTGCTCGTGCGCTGTATGAACACATCAGATTCGCGCGAGCGAAGTCCGTGCTTTTGAGCAAATTTTTCAGGCGAGGTCGCACTGACGATCTACGTCCGCTAGCATGATGTTTGCGCGCGTTGGCGACCCTGTTACACAACGCCAAGACGAGCTAGTCGAAAATATGTTGTCGTCCGCCAACAGCTCTCGGCAACTGTCTCTGCGATACTTTGGCAACAGCGTATCGCACTGCGGAAGTTAGTGCCTCGTTGAGGAGCCGATGTCAGGAGCCGCTTTGTTACAATTTCACCCCAATTCTTGCGCTATACACTTGGTTGCGATAATTATAACAGCGGAAGAGGCTTTTCTTTAGTCTGAACTTTCTTTGACGATGATGTAGGGCACGCAAATGCTTGAGGGCATCGTACTGTAACATCGCTTTCCTGCATCGTTTTGAGTTTCACTTTTTTGTGTGCGATTCTGGTGATTGCGGAGAGGAATTTCACAAATTTTAGCGAGTGAAAATGCCATCGAGTACAGATTTGGCTATAGTGAAGTGAGATCTACGATTGCTTACATCGCAAAACGCGCGTAATCACCATGATGCACCGGTGTGACCCGGCCTGTTGAGCAGGGCTGCAATCTGTTTTTTAAGCATATTCTATCTTAACGTAGTGTTAAGGGCTTCGTGTCGCAGAAAAGTCGCTGTTGGCGTTTTGGTTGTGACGCGAAAATCTGAAAAAAGTAAAGAAACAAAAAAATTTGCGGAAACCCGCGTAGTCGAACATGGTTGCTTCGCAGTGCGATGCGAGCACGCAACCACTCCGCCGTAGAACTTTTTTTTTTATTTACTGCCAAATTCATAATCAGATTCCCATTGCTTCTCTCCGAATAATGGTTAAACAGTACGCATTACCTTATGACTGTCAGATAAGGTTCAGGTACGTTATCAGAAACTAATTACGAAAGTAATAGTTGAGCGCATAGTAAATATTTCCGCTTTGCTGACCTGCGATGATACACTCACTGGAAAATTCCTCCGATCGTATGGAGCTGCTGTGACAGATGGCGCGAGCTTTCGCCCGATTCAAATTTTATACGTCGTTTACAAATCACTGGGATTTAAACTCTATCCCGTTGAACTATAAAAAGCGAAGCTAAAGCATTATCTAATATTTTGATGCAGTATTGGAATTTGGCACTACGGACGCCATTACCGCTTATGTTGTGTTGCCTTTTATGTTAAAATTTGAGAAAAGGTGCTCTCTAAGAGGTAAAGAAAAGCTGACCCGCCTTTCTGTTGTTTGTAATGAAGATTTAATACATCGGCAAATACCCACATTCAGCTAGGGGTATTCAATGGATTTCAGATTGCATTGTGATCTAATCTTGAACTCGAAATATCTATTAAAATCTATTGAAACGAGCAGGGAAGTTCAATATCGCTGGTCAGGTAGCCAGAATTCTTGTCTTGCGCATACCTTTTTCGTTTGATGTTCACGAGGTCTCGCGTATTCAAGCTCGTCGCATGACTAGAGCAGAGATGGGCATTTGACCTCAAAAACCTCGACCTCACCTCAAACTAAAAAAATATTTGGCGACCTCACTCAACCTCAACCTCATAAATTGAGGTTGAGGTCCCCCAGGCGACCTCACCTCACTTTTCAGGTGACCATTGCCGACCTCACTCAACCTCACCTCAAACTCAAAATGTGAGGTTGAGGTCGAGCGCTCGACCTCAAAAAAAAAAAAATCATTAAATTAAACCGTAACTTAAACCAAATATAGATTTCTTGGTAATCCTGGGAAATATAGGCAAGCAAGAATTTTGTCGTATGAAGGCTTTATTTTTTTTACTTTTAGTTTTATACAACAATTAATATCCCGGATAAAAGCAGAAAAACTCCGGCGACTACATGTCCAACTCTGCACTAAAGTGGCAATCATCTACCCCTCTTCGACTACCCTTTTGTGGTCAGTTTCATTCTAAGGCCTACATGGGTACCCCATTACTACGCATAGGCCCATAATGCAATACAACGAGTTTATTCCATCTGACCCACGTGAATAAGATTAGTATTAGGAATAAAACAAGCAAGTTCTTACTATATACAGAAAAGAGAAATGCTGTTGACCCGTGACGATGACAACAATGACGATACGCTCTTTTTCTTAATTCGAAAAAAAAAAAAAACATTGATGATTGCCAAGCTTTTTGAACATTGTCTTGCGACCGAATGCATTAAATTAGGAAAAAATAGAAACACAGTCGTGCCTCATTAGTATGGACGCTTTGGTTTCCGACCAAAACTGTCCATAAAGCGAGTCATCCACAATAACGAATCATGAATAAAAACGAAAAGTATACAATTGAGAAAAAATTCTAAATAATAGATGCTGTTTTATTTAAATTTGTAATTAAAAACAGCCGAGCTGTCGATGCTACCCCCTTCGCCATGAATTCGTCGACCCGAAACGTCATGTCTGTTCTTAAACCTTGTCAGCCATCCTCTTGAGTAGCTGAAGTCAGTAATGCCTAGACAGAGTGTAGAATAATATTTCTCAGTAAACATCACCCTGTTTTACCGAACAAAAATTCCGTAAGTCATCACAGGTAAAACCTATCAAGACTGAGGAGAAACATTTCATCGCTCACGACAGCAACATTCGCGCGCACATTCCCGAACCACATTAACAAGGCTGACTCCATTTCTTCGAACTGCGCTGGGCGCTGTCCGACTGTGGCTTACGCTGTGATGCCGACGTTGAGCCATTTACCGGAGTCCTGTAATATCGACGCTACCGTGGATCTGGCGAGGCTGAGGCTGGGTCCATGTCCCTCACGGCTTGGATTGACTGAGATGGCTTTTGCCGCTTGCATTCACAGATTTCCCGCTTCGCGCCTAAGTTCAGCTCCGTTCTTTTCCGTTTAACTCCCGCCATGCCAAAAGTCAGACTAAAATTGAGGGTTACAGGCTCCTGATTCTTTGCACTCTTTTTGCCTAGTTAACCTCCCTGACTTTCCGTTCTTCTGATTCTCTCATTTTTGCCTTGTACTGTTTCTGTAAGGAAGCGAGAAAGTCAAGTTGCCAGGCTACTATACAAAGGGCTATCGAACAGCCCTTTCCTGTGCCGTTTGTACGTGTTCCTATGAAACAAACACTGCAAGCTGAAGTACAGTTTAGAATGATGGCTAGCCGACTACGAAGAGCTCAGACCTTGACAAGGCCGCATCGTTGGCTCAAGGCGAAGCCGACATGCGGACCGGACCAGCCGGGGTGCAAGATGTGGCAGTTAGGCAGCACAACAGTGACGAAAACCAGAAGCATGAGAAGGAAGGGCGTCCAGGTCGGCCGGGGCGCCCGGTCCTGGTTGCGTGCTCGTCGCCTTTCTTTTGTAGCTCTACTTCGTGAGTGTGTCTTAACCCTGACCGAAAGCGTTAACGACTTCATGGAACGCACTTTGTGTTCTGGGATAGAAAAACTTCAGTTCCCACCCCTACTTTTGGCGCTTGTCTTTCTTACGCTTTTACCGGCCTCTCTGTTCAGGTTCACCAGAATTTATTGCAACCACATGTTGCTGTTTTTCTGACTGCAGCCTCTCGTTGCCGCGCTACCGCTGCACCCAGAAATCTCCCGATTCCCTCCTTTCCTCCTTTCGGGGTCTTTCTTAGCTGACCCTCGGTTTGCTGTGTACGATCCCTGCCTTCCGCCCTCCTTTTCTCCTCCTCCTCCCTTCCTTTCCGCTCTTCCGCCCCCCCCCCTCCCTCCCCCTCCTAAAATGACGACACGCCTGCTTTGGTTCTTTCCAACTCCACAGGATTCGTTCAGGCATCCGGCCGTCTGTCGCATAGGTTCCCGGCCTGCGCACCCTTCTTTAACTTGCGTTCCGACACCCCTGCTTTTTTCTAACGATGTCCATATTAACGGGACAAAAATACATGGGCCGAGTGGGCTGTGTGCATTGTTCCCCTGTCCATTGTTTACAGAGCAAGTTTCCATATTAACGAGGCACAAATACACTGAAAAAGTTTTGTCCCCAGAAAAACTATCCCTAATTCGGGTCGTCCATATTAACGCGGCACGAATTTTCCATAACAGCCATTCATGAAACGACTTATCGTGAAGAGTAAATCCCCAACAAAACCAACAAAAGAGGAACAGACAGCAACACACCAAATAATCATAAAACTCGGCCAACGCCGTGTAAATAAATGTACCTTCAGAAAATTTCGAAGAGGAATGCTGTTTATGTTATGAGGTCCCAACCGGCCACTCCTAGGTGTTTGTCTATAATTCTGTGATCTCGTGGCGTATTCCAAGAATTGGCGAAATTGCTTCTTCGAACATCCCGCTTACATTAAAAATTACAGGGGTGGAAACTGCTAGGAAAGAGGGTTAAAAGTGAACCACTTTGCTGTCGCGAACATCGACTCGCCCGTCAAATTTCGAAGGAGCAAAATGTCCAACTCCCACCCGCCTCAAAAAAAAAAAAAAAAAAAAAACAAAAAAAAAAATGCACGATATAAATACTTGTACGTCTGAACAGAATACTGGATACCATTTCGCCGACAAGTCTGAGACGAGCTTTTTTGTGGTATTCACTTTTTTCCCTTTAAAGAGAATTGCACGGTGGTGTCTCCGAAGCTGCTTCGCCGTATGCACCGTACGTGCATCCAGAGAAATCATTTTTCCGTTAGTGTCGTATAGTTACAGCACATAAACGTAAAATAAAGACAAGAATAACAGAAAGGAGGCGAGCAAGCAGCCTGGAGGGACCGCGCTCCCTGCTGTGCACGCGCCCCTGCCTTCGCCCTCCGTCTCCAGGCATCTGGTTTTGCTCCTGCGGTGAATGCCGAACTGTCACCAATACACAAAAAAGGCAGTGGCATATGTGTGTCAGCTCCACTTTCAGAGAGTACATCGCGCTTTCTAATACTTGCAAAAAAAAAAAAGTGAGAAAAACTAAATGACCGCGCCGGTAAGTGCAAAGGAGGGTTGTGCTATGTACCTCTGAAAAGATGCCAAAGAAAGAGCCAAATATGAGGGAGAAGCCTGTTCTCTGTTCGGCAGTGTACGAATCTAAATGACATACAAGAAAAAATATATAAGGAAATACCATTTTGACGAAAGTAATAACAAATGGTCGCACACTAAAAACAGAAACGAACCGCGCTAAGGTTTGAGACATCGACTTAGTACTGCATTCCTCAGTGCTAGCATGTAATTGGTTTCATTCACGTATATCTACATTGACTTTTAAAGAAAAAACGAATGTTTGAAAATATTATTCCAACATCTGACCACAAAAATTTTCATCCGATTGATTTGTCCGTCTCGAGCAAACGGCAGCACAAAAGAGACACGTTCAGTTCGCAACACCAATTCGTCCGTCTAGACACCAAAATGTCGAGCCGGAAACCATCTCAATACTTTCTAGCTCATAAAAACATCTAGGAGGACGCTTCTCTCTTTTTTTTTTTCTGCGCCTAAATAAGAGATTTCAAGAGAGACCTGATATTATGAAGTTGAGAATCCCTTACTCTCCTCCTTCCTCCTGCATTGCTTGATTTCACTAGAATTTGAGAGAGAAACAAAGGACCTTAGCGGTGCAAAAACGTTTTTTTTTTTTTCAATGGGCTTTACTGTATACAAGTCCCATATAATTTTTTTGTCTCTTCTAGCTAGGCAAATGGTTAACATGCGCAGGCAGCTGTGCCGTCCGTTTCATCCTCTAGCGTGTGTTACAGCTGTATTGGTTATATAAGGAATGCTAGCACCTTCATCCCATTGCAGTTGTTCGGGGTCACCCTTGAATCTGTTAGAAGGAACAAGCAGCACAAGACCAAAGAGAGGTTATTCCGGAGAATATAAGAATATAAATATACAGGACCGGAATATAAAACGAGGGCGTACAATTCGAAAGCGAAGACCTCGATAAAATGCTCAGGCGGTATTGTGCCGGTTTTTCTGGTTTGTTCTTGTTTTCCTTTTTTTTTCATCTGTCAGCATTATGTTCTCTAACAATTTCACTGCACCATTTTCTGTTAAGTTTCCGTGTAATGTACAGCGGGGTCCTTTATCGAATGTAAGGCAGCAGCCGTGACGTTAGCGCCTGGAAACGGGCATGCACACTACAAACAGTTCTGCTCCGCGCTGTCTGCGTAAAGACAATTTGCTTCGCTTTTTAGTTTGCTTATTTTTTTGCGGCATACGACAAAAGCACCGCGGGCCACCGTGAGTTATATGCTTTGTGCGCTCCTGGTTGTTTGAGCCGGCAGCAAGCATCGGCATAAACAAATCAGAGGAAACGGGGTTGGCGGGCGGGGGGCACGACGAGGAGTTCGTGAAGTAAAAAATAAAATAAAATATATCCTTCCAAGAAGACCAGAGGGCAGCGTCCTCGGGCTGCGAACATTACGGTGGAATACCGAAAGCTGAGCAGGGGCTGCGGCATCCGGTCGTCCGAGCGGGGGTAACCGAACACCAGGAGTCGGCGGGTACACCGCGGCAGTACGCTCGAACTCCGCGTCAAAAGGGGCGTTTTTCGAAGTAAGCCGCGCGGCAACAGCAAAAAGCCTGGACCTCACAAATTCGACCTCACACAATGACGACCTCACTCAACCTCAAACTCACGCGTGAGGTTGAGGTCCAATTTCGAGACCTCACTCAAAACATTTCGAGCTGTCGTCGACCTCACCTCAACCTCACCTCACTTCGTGAGGTTGAGGTCATTTTGAGGTTGAGGTCGACCTCATGAGGTCGAAACCTCATGAGGTTGCCCATCTCTGGACTAGAGTACTCTTATTTGCCACTGCATTAGAGCACTCGGGCAGCGCCTCAGCATTTCTACCTTCATGTTGCAAACTGCAATCCCCTCGCGCTATTTTTAAAATTGTAGTAGTGTTCATCCACATTCATTCATGGGCGATGCGGTCTTAGCGCTAGGGCACGCGTCGACTTGCATGCCGCAGCCCAAGTTCAAACGCATGTAAGGTTTGAAGATAAGTCTTAGCGACATTTCACAAAATGCTTCATTCAATGGAGCGTCCCATAAGAATTTCGACTATATCTCAAACATATCTAAAAAAATAATACAAGGGTTTAACGCTGCTGAACCAAATATTGAGCGAAAGCATTAGCTGCGGGTGACCGAGCCTTCTTCTCTTTTTCTTCTTCCTCAGCCCACATATAAAGCCCCGCTTTAACCAACACACATGAACATGCCTTAGTGGCATATAGGGGTAACGTGAATTCCAGGGTCCTAGCAGACTGATTCTGACATAACGTCCCAAGTGAAATGAGAGACCCAAGTTGGCAGCTTTTGCCAGCCCGTGTGTCACGTGGGCTGTGACGTCACAGCGTCACGTGGGTAAGACGTAACTGCGGCCGGGTCACGCGAAGGCTTGAAAGTGCGAGTAGTATTGTTTTCGCAATAAAAATACACATGGCAAGCATCTTTACTGTTGGCGCACGTAGGGCACCACAAATCTCTGGTGTGCTAACTGGCTTGAGAGACTGCGTGTAGAGGGCGCAACGAGTCACTGCCCTCACGAAAACGGAGTCTACCTTCCTTGTATTGCTCTCCGCATAAATAGTATTGAACGCTTCAGAATTCCGTAAGAGCATCGCTTTTGCTTGAGTCCTGCTCAGTTTCTTGCAGTCAATGCGAGTTTGCGATGTTTTGTGCAGGCTATTCCTGTGTGTAATTTCGGTAAGTTTGAAAATAAGTGGCCTCCTGGGAAGCTTTTAAACGACTGCAGCTGTAGAAGCTTGTCCATTCAATAACACCCATCTCACAAAACGCAAGTCATCGTTTTTGTTAATTATGAAAGTGCTCATCTTGATTGTCCTGGAGGTGTAATAAAAATGTGTAGTACGCTGTGCTGTCATGCTACCATCGGGAAGAACAGCGCTAGAAAAGAGGGTCAAAAGACAGCGTTCATCCTGTAATTACCTCCTTCTTGTCTGACATTTTTGTGTGCTGTTTTTCGTGCATGAACGTTTACAGGCTTGTCCGACGGAACGTATTACTAATTTATGTCACCCACGTTTTATTCACAAATTTTCACTCCCACCTTCGCTTACGGCGCGGGTCAGGTGTCCACAGAGCAAGTGTGACAGATACTGCGCCTTTCCCTTCCTGTGAACCAATTATTATTATTATTATATCGGAGAACAAACAACTCATGAAAGCACGACTCGTGAGCGAAGATGAAATGAATCAACTGCAGCTTTTTAGAAAGATGTTCTGTATTGGATTCTAGGCGAAGCTAAGGCCTAGACGTGGATATCAATCACGTGCGCATGTACGGTAATCTTTGACTGTGATTATGTTTTCACTTAGGCGCGGCGATCATCTGTCAGCTCGGAATCAATCGGGCGTATACAGCGACATTCACGAATGTCGTAAAATGTGATGTGTGGTCTTGTTCGCTATTGAAATGTCACATCGTTCTTTGGACCCATTATGGAACACATTTACGACTTTTTTTCCGCCTATTGTATTGTCGTGATAAGATATTCCAGCTCTCCCTAGAACGGTGTTATAACACAACCGCCTCCGGTCTTCGCCATCGCGAGCTGAGATAAACAAACTGCAACATATTTTTTTTGCGCTCCATAACCGATGCTATGAGGGAAACCATAGTCCCCTTTATAAAGGAGGCTATGGTGAAACGTGCAGACACGGGTCCGTCAAGACCGCTCCCACCTTGACGGCGGAAAACAAGTCATGTGTAACTGCGCTCCAGCTGTCGTCAGCCGCCACAAACATACTGATCCATTATTTCTGCTCCAGCAGTAACCGCTTCGCGGCGCAAGCGCCTGTCCAGACATGAGAGAGATCTAGCTTACTGTGATCCGCTACCGTGACTCTACCGCGAGCGGGCGGGGCGCTCAGGCTGATTGGTCCCGACGCGGCAGGTCTGTGTGCCGACATCCAGTATGTGGCACCATCTGTCGGCGTCAGGGGGGGGGGGGGGGGGGGTCTGGGCATGCGCAGTGGCGGTAGCGGATCGCGGATCACGGTAAGCTAAAGCTCTCTAATAAAATCACTGGAACGGGGAAATTACCGCAACCGCCGGAGCCCCGTCGCCGCCGCCGCCGCAATAGCTGTTCCAGCTCAGCCGACGCGCCCGTGGCTGCATATGTTTCTCGCAGATTCGGAACCTGAGTGGCGCTCTGAATGGGCGCATTTCTTCAAATTTTCTTGCCACATGTTTAGGAAGTCGCGCTAAGATTGTAAGGAAAGAAGTAAAGACGGAATTCAGCTTCTGTGCGAATAATTCTTGGTAAATGCATCCACTGTATGCATTTTATGGGTAAAAGTAATATTAGAGCAGGTAAGAAAATTATCTCTTGTTGGGGAACATGCATAGTCCAAAGATTTAGGGCGCACTTAATCAAGTTTGGCGCTGTGGCTCTTAAATAGAACCGATAGTTCTGGTAATCATCAACTCCGCATGTCAATTGAATATTGCATTACGCTCTTATATTTCAAGAACGTGGTTGGTGAGTTTATAGTATATGCTGATATATCATATATTTCATACAACTCCTGCTTGCTTCATTTATATAATATTTTGCATTTTAGAGGAGCTAAAAAACAGAATATTGAGCAAATGCTTAATTGCAATTTTGTTGGTTCTATAAACACGTAAATTTTATGTGTGTGTTTGTAAAGCAAAAGTAAGTCGGACAACGGTGGGGAAGCAGTCGGAGGCGTGGCTTGGCGCGGCGGTGGAGAGCAAGCGGACGCGGTACTTTCCAGGCAGTTTGGTCGAACGTGCTGGTTAAGCGTGCTGACGGCGGTATGCCATCTAGAATCCGAGAGAATAGCCGCAGTAGCCATTAGAGAGTTTTAGTTTACCGTGATCCGCGATCGGCCACCTGGCGTTCCACTGCGCATGCCCAGATCCCCTTGACGCCGATAGATGGCGCCGCGTACTCGATGAGGGGCCGGCACATAGACCTGCCGTGTCGGGACCAATCAGCTTGTACGACCAATCAGCTTGTGACGGTGGCGGATCGCGGATGACGGTGCCTTCGTACATCTTCGAAGGTGGTAGTGTCCCCCGGTGCCAGTGTGAAAACACTATTTAAAATGGTCAAAACCGACCAGAGACGTCTTCCAAACTCAAGAAAAAAAGACATCTATCGGAGGGGATTTAAGGCGAGGCATTTCGCGCGGTAAATAAGTACGGAAGCTAGCATCTATCGCCGCAGCTGATCCCCCCACATGTTCAACAACACAGTTACGCTGTACAGTCTGTACTACATTGCTCAAGTGCTATTGCATGTACAGCCTTTTTCAAAATTGTACAGCCCAGGCGGTCTACTTCTGAGCGATATACTATGTGGCTCGTAGCGCATTCCCAGGTCTCAAAACTTGCTAAAGGCAAGATTTTTCATCCTACCCTCTCCAATGGCTAAGACTTCCATGATAATTAGAGAAGTCATATTATACAACTTAAAAGCAAACCCTCTGGGCTGTAAACTTTTGATAAAGACTGTACTACTCGATTTACTTTCGTTAAAATCTTACCGTTTTTGCTCGATACTAATATTTACCATGCATCATATACAAGATGATAACCCTCGTAGATTTTTCTTTTGCTCTTGTTTATATTACTGTTTAGAGATTACTATTTTAGAAACTGAGAGCTTGGTGTGATGGGCGAAGGTGCTGCTTTTCAGCAGAGCAGATATTATGTACCTTATACACCCTAATATTTAGACGAATATTATCTGGAATAACGTAAAATTAAAACCACAGAAAAGATAGGACGCATACAAGGAGATTTTAAATTTGGAATAAGTAAAAATAAATTCAATTTACTAATTTATTTATTTTATAATTTATTCTAACCCGATGTTTCATTATCAACTTGGTGCTGGGGTATCTTGGGTTAGAACAATTTTTTTGGTAGACGTTAGTGTTTCCAAACCTTTTTTTCAAAGAAAACAACCAGGCGGATTTCTGCTGAAAGGTGTTCTAGTACAGTGCCTAGAATATACTGGCTTGCGTGACGAGCGCCCGCGTTTCCCTATGGGCGAGGATGGCGCCATTTGCAATGAAAGCCAATTGACTGCGGCAGAGGGCGCTACTTGTCAAGAGGGTACCATCGGTGCAGACAACGCGGTTTTCTTGCTTCAGAAGACGGCAATCTGTTGGTGTTGTGCGTGCGTATTAAACCTGCGTCTGCGCGTTTTTTCGTTTACCAAGGTGCAGCGGTTTATTCCCGGTGTAGGTGCTTGTACATGCAAGTCGTTCCGCGCTTCTAGCTGTTCGACAACGATTGCATGGGTTCTTTTTCGCGTTTAGTGCGCGCGTTCTGCACCAGCTTGTATCCCTTCTTTTTTCACTGTGTCGCCAATGGTGGAGCGAGTTCCTTATTTTTGTTTCCCCCGTGCCTCTCACTAAACTGCACAGAAAAATGGTAAAGAGAAAGCGGCGGTGCACAGAGAAGCTTTGTGGGTAGACGGGGCTACCGCTACAAGCAGCGTATTTTCACGTTTACCGCGCCATCTGATGCTACGTATGCATTTTGCAGTATGTGAACGAAACATCGATAGAGAAGACGGCAGGTAAACGCCAACTGCTTTTGTTTGCGAGAAACGTTTTTAGAGTATAAAGTTATATTAATCACATGGGTGGAAACTTGGGCGAGTCGGAAACGGCGAGCCGGTGCTTACGGTGAAACATGCGCCCAATAACTGCATCCATGCCATGTGAGCGCAAGTGTGTAGCGCGAAAGGACGAATGACAAGAAAAGGTACATATTTAGGCGCTACACAGCACCTGTGTTGCGCACATTTTCTGTCACCGGCACACGGCTTCGTCACCGTGACTAGTGGCTTGATCGCTCTATTCGATGTTTACAGTTCACTGGGCCGTTTCCAAAACAAGAAATTAAAAGTGTTGACGCGTTTCCTTCTGTGAACACTTCAGCCTAGAACCAGTTCCTCATCAAAGTCGAGAGATTTGCGCCTGTGCTCGACGCTGGGATGGCACATCAATGATGGTCTTCTAGTATATACGTTTTTGCTCAATGCGATGAGGCCGTGTGACCACAGTGGTGTACTCAGTAATTGCCACGAAAACAACCTGGTTTTCACTTGCTTCTACGAAATTTCGGCTATTAGTTGTTTCTGATTGGCTGCTTCTATGTTTATCTCAAAGGACAGTGTTCTTGTGTTATCATCGTAAAAGGTGGCCCCTGCTTAGCGGTTTCACAAATTCACACATCGTGAATCTTAGAAATTCGTTTATCTGCCCTTTGTCGCAGTGAACGATGCTCACACAGCGAGGTCATCACTGGCAGCAATCGGCACTTGAAAGCAAGCTTGTCTGAAAACATTACCCCACAGGCCGTTCAGCATGGACAAACCTGCTGGCCCAAATGTTGCTGATAGCAACGCCTCTGGCGATGAAAGAAATGCCACAAATGAAGAGCAGCAAATTGCGCACGACCAGCCTTCTACCTCCAACCCCATCTCAAAAACAGAACACCATGCCCCTACACAGCAAAGCTGCTTTCAATCAGCCCAGCCGCCTGCATCTAACCCCATACCAACCCCAGAGGCTAGGCCGCCTGCCCAGGGAATGCTTGGTCAAATGGGCAAAAAGAAAGGTGGTAACCTTCCCCAGTCAATTCCGCACAACCAGCCTCACGCACAACCAGCAACACAGAGACTTCAAGTTGAAACGATTCCGCCATCTACCTCTTACCCTGCTTTAGGGGCTAAATATAACTTGCTTGCACAAGCAGCGCAGACTCAGAGCTCTGTCCCTCCTACTTCTCAGTTTGCCCCAAATATGCAAAGTGATGTTCCTTCACAAGGCTTATCCACTCAAGAGAGCACGGCCTTATCGTCCATGGCGACTACGAGCACCCACAGCGATGACCCTGCTGTTAAAACCTCTAGTGAACATCGCAAGGCCTCCTCAAATATTACCATGGGCAGCGAGATTCTTTCGGCACATCAAGAACCAAAGGAAAAGAATACTGCTTCAGAGCACCAGTCTGATAGTGACTCAAGTAACGATGGCGGAAAAAGACAGGTAGAACTAACTGCAATGGAGCACACCTCCCATTCCAAACGTCTTTCTAAAAAGAGGGCCGCGAAACTAGACGACTCTAGACCTTGCTGTAGTCCTACAAAAAGGCCTCGCACTGAGACCCCCAAACAGCTTTTCAAGAGCGCACCATCAAGCCGTCATTCGAATCTGCGTTCCAGTACGAAGAGACGCACAACCACAAGTTCCGAGAGCGAAGAGATGTCTCCACATAAGCGATTTGCCGGCCCTTCCCAAAGGTCTACACGTCGGCGTTCCAGTCCGAAGAGACGCACAACCACAAGTTCCGAGAGCGAAGAGATGTCTCCACATAAGCGACTTGCCGGCCCTTCCCAAAAGTCTACACGTCGGCGTTCCAGTACGAAGAGACGCACAACCACAAGTTCCGAGAGCGAAGACAGGTCTCTACAAAAATTTGCTGGCACTTCCCAACTGTCTAGAGGTCACTCTTCGAGCCGCAGAGCATCAAGACGAACACGCTACGAGGCAGGATCTTCGCGGCGCAGAGGTCCGTCTCCGCACCATGAAACTGCGCCCCGAAAGAAGCGACATACACGTCATTCTCCGAGCCCCGGGCCGTCAAGACGAACACGCTCCGGGGCAGGACCTTCGCGGCGCAGAAGTCCGTCTCCGCACCGTGCAACCGCGTCCCGACAGAAGCGACACATACGTCATTCTCCGGGCCCCGGGCCGTCAAGACGAACATGCTCCGGGGCAGGACCTTCGCGGCGCAGAAGTCCGTCTCCGCATCGTGAAACTGCGCCCCGACAGAAGCGACAGACAAGTCCTGGCAGTAGTAATGAGCCCGGAGCCACCTCTCGTTCTGGTCGCAAAGTCGGGGTGGCTACAAAACCTCGTCTTTCCGTTTCCACTTTTGCAAAAGGTGCGTCGAGCAACTGGAACCTTGAACTGGATCAGATGCGCCGAGAGGGTAGAACCCTTGAAGTGACTGTTCGCCCAAGGCCCGCCAGTGATAGTCCTCCGCAACGTACAGTTAGACCGCGCTTTCTGAGTGATCCCGGTCCGACAAGTGCTGCAGAGCCGGAAGCAAGTAAGCAGAAATCGCCTTTAGGCACGGTATCCACGCTTGTGCCGGAATCAAGTCAGCGGGAATCGCCGTTACGGAACATTTCCCTGTTTATCGACGAATCGTGCGAACACTCAAGCTCAGTGGGGCAGGTGAGATGCACTGTATTAACAAGACAGCGTTAAGGGCCTCGTGTGGCAGAAAAGCCGCTGTCGGCGTTGTTTTTTCCAATGCGAAAATCAGGAGAAAATAAATAAACAAAAGTTTTGCGCAGACCCGCGGAGTCGAACACGGTTGCTTCGCAGTGCGAGGCAAGCACGTAACCACTCCGCCACAGAACCACAATGCGTCCTACAGAATAAGTGTAGGCCTAATGTATGCATTGCTTTATGACTGTCAGGTAATGTTTAGTTGCTTAATTAGGAAGAAACTAAGTACGGAAGTAATAGTTAAGTGAGTAGCAAAGAACATTTCCGCATTGCTTACCTGCGGCGCTCACTGGAAAATTCCTTGGTTCGTACGGAGTTCCCGCAAGAGGTGGCATGAGCTGCCGCCCGATTCAAAGCCTTATGCATCTAAGCATAGTCTTAACAGCATTGGGGTTTATGGACAGCCGAAAAAAAAAATAGACTACCGACATTAGGAGGGAAGAAACAGCCGAACGGAGGTTCTCTGATTGGGGTTAAAATGAAGACATGAATAAAAATTCGCCTTGCACTAAATGCAAAAAAAAGGAGTGGTGTGTCATGAGAAGTATGCCGTTATGAGGCTGAAGAGCATGAGAAGGTGATGCGAATGGCGCCCGATAATGCTATCCGTTTAACTCATAAAGGCGGAGTGAAAATGTACTCCAATTTTTTAACGTACACGGCTCTGTGCACGCTTCCCGCTGGAAGTTTTGTGAACAGGTACCAAATGAAGTATTTGTTTTCCAAAATGAACCAAACCCAACTACACACGCACTGAAGAAAACGCCGATGTTTATTTCCGTGGAAACCGCAGTTCTCTTCAAACCTTTATGTAATATGCTCTCCGTTTGAGTTAGAGAGGGCCTAAGACATTGAACTGAAAGATTGTGCAAGTAATATTTTCAGTAGGAAGATTGAAACTTTGGATTTCTCTTCTTTTGATATTAAACTGTCATCTAACCACTATGTTCGAAAACGTTTGCTTGTACAGTAATATTTGAAGCCCACTGTGGGAGAATATAACATAACGTGATCGTTATTTTTTTTTCTTTTTTTTTTTGTACGCAAACTTGCCATATGTTATGTAATGTAAAAAAACAATAAGAGAATACAATGCTTGCAGTCAAGGACACTTCAGTGCTACGTACACTCATTGGTGAAGTGCACATACGAACAGCAGATTTGCCACAAGCGCTGGTGGGGCGGCCATTTGTATACTATTCCTACCTAAAAGAGCATTGAACATGGGGCCTCAAAAGTGTTCTATTTGAAATTGTGACTCGAAATTGATCAGTATTGAAATGGTAGAGGCAGCCAAAATACAAGATCAGAGCTATAGTACGCTCATTTCCTACCTGCGTCTGCATTTATTCAGTTATTAATTTTGGGAACTAGTAGTAACCAGCTCAACAAGAAACCCGCAAGTTAATATCTTGTAGTGCAGCATTCTCGCTTCCACACTGACCGGGCTAATTATCCTTTCGTTATCGTCTTCTGGGCTTAATCATACCACATGCACCCCAGGTGGTCGAAAGGGAGTCCGCCACTGCGGCATCTCTCATAGCCTGAGTCGCTTTGGGACGTTAAACCCCCAAAGCAAACCAAAGCAAACCTAACCAAACCAAACTTTATCACATGCAGCCGATCGAAAGTAAATAAAGCTGGAGAAAGCAAAACTATGTCCGTGTTCGCAAAAATGTAAGGTCTAAGTCCACTTTTGGGAGTCATTTCTCGGCTTGAACAAGCTGACAATGCTCTCGCAAAAGAGCTTTGCTCCTTTAGGTCCGCCCCGCCACAGTGGCTTAAGTGTAAGGGTGCTCGATTGATTTTTGAACACAGGTCCAAGTCCCGACCGCGGCGGCCGCATTTTTAATGGAGGTGAAAAGCACGGCGCCCGTGTACTGTGCGATGTCGGTGCACATTAAAGATCCCTAGGCGGTCGAAACTTTCAGAGCCCTCACGACGGCGTTCCTGATAGCCTCACCCACTTTGGGACGTTAAAACTAAACCTTTACGGACGTCAGCAGAATTCGGCTCATATTTGGTGAGACCTAAAATTTGTGCGCTGGTTTTTATAAGCCTTCCGGAGCCATATAGATGCTATATGTAGCTATATATGAATGGGCGGGCTACCTATTAAAGTAAAATTTTACTTAGTTTATTGTTACTGGATTTGGCCTATTTTGCACGAACATGCTCACAGTTCTAATACAGGATGTATGTTTTATTCCTCTGTATAGTGCCTAAATCATTAAAAACTGAACAGAAGGCTGAATTCGTCTAGAGGCGATTACTTACTATTAAATCATTAAAACTGAATGCTTTCAATAGGGAGACGGTTGATATGATGATAGTTAAGCTCAGTTGTCGGGGTTCTTTGTAAACTGCGCTATAACTCGTGTTTTGTTTCTTACACTTTTTTAATTTTGCGTACACTCGTTTCACAGTCTTCCCTAAAAGACGAAATGACAAGGTGGTGTGTGTTACGGACATAAACGTACCGAATCCAGATTTAGGGAACACGTTAAGAGAATAAATTTTGAGAGCAGTGCAGTGGAGATATACGAATGCCCGAGCGTTGCTACTGCACAGGCTATATAATAAATAAATAAATAAATAAATAAATAAATAAATAAATAAATAAATAAATAAATAAATAAATAAATAAATAAATAAATAAATAAATAAATAAATAAATAAATAAATAAATAAATAAATAAATAAATAAATAAATAAATAAATAAATAAATAAATAAATAAATAAATAAATCGCGCGCTCCTTGTCGAGCACAGCCAGTATTCCGCATAACGCGTCGAAGTTCATCGGCGTTCTGTAACTGGTTTACAGGAAAAGAAAAGAGCAGTGTATATCACGCGGAATCACGTAGACATATCTCGTCACCTTGAAATATTTAGAAGTTACCTACGCGGCGCAGTGATGCTCACTTGACGGATTGGCAACTGTTTTGCCCATGTTTAAAACGAAAGAACCTGGAGGCTACATTTAGGGCCTGTACATTTTTCATGTCTGTTATTTCTTCCCCTCCTCTACCACCCGAAACTTGCCTCACAAGGCCTATAGTGACTGCTCCCGTGAATTTCTGGAAAATAAGCACTCTTGTAGAAATTTGGACCCGGAATTTACGGCCTTGCGGTGTTCTTTTTTCCGCCACTTATATTTGTAATATGTACCTCTTATAGGCTATTTTGAACGATATGTTACGATGTCAGTGCACTTTAAAGAACCCCAGGTGGTCGAAATTTCCGGAGGCCTCCGCTACGGCGTCTCTCATAGCCTGAGTCGCTTTGGGACGTTAAACCCCACCAACCATTTTGAACGATGTTCTCTACAATTATTGATACGTGTAAGAATTTTGATGTGGGTAGTGGAGATGGAAGTAAAGAAATACGAGCGATGTAAAAGGGAAAAGCAGCAGATCGAGGATAAAAAAACACGGAAAGCAGAGTGGGGGGGTCTAAAACTAACATGCTAATATACTTTTGCTGAGCAAGGAAATTGTAGTTTGCCACAGTTGAGTACATCCTTTAAAGGGCCACTGTCCACTCTCCGGTGGACAATATTTTCTTCCCCGGCGATTGTCAGGGTTCGCCCCCAGAACGTAAGGCCGCAAAATGTTTTCAAAAAGTGTAATTAATAACGCAGGGACAACCACCGCAATCAGCAAATTTTGCGTATCCGTCTCCTTCGGTTCCCTCTCAGAGGTTTTTCACTTTCCTTCCCGGTCGTCTAGCCTACGCAAGACAAATTCCCCTTCCTCTTTCACTTCAGGCGGGTGGCGTCTCTCAACAGACAGAGAAAACGAGAGGCCGCGTCAGAGTGAAAGCGAGGGAACGAAACGGACGAAGGAAAAGCGCGCAGCGGTTGGCGGACACAATAGTATACGCCCATCCTCACCCGTTAATCAGCGAGACAGACTACCGGACGTCGTTGTGATCTTGAGGTCAACCTCGCGGCTCGACGGGCCAGAGTAGAGAATGGGGAAGTTGGTTTCCGAAGGAGAGCATGAAAGAGCTTCGATTTGTAGTTTTACTGCTTTGCAGCGCGCGTATAGCTGTAGAATTTTGCACAGACTATCCCAGTACCTGATCGAAGCATTGAGCTATTTTGTTTAAAATACATACCCTGGACAGGGACCCTTTAAGGAAACTGGTGAGCGCACGTATGTACCATGACGGTGGAACACATTTGATATGTGGTCTCAGGTGACGATAATATATTGCCGATAGCGCTTTATGAAAAGACGGCAGTAGCTGTATGGCGTTAGTAGTTAAAGACGGGAGAGAAGCATGGACGATGACCAAAAGTTCACTCTTACATTAAGGGCAACGGATCGAGCTGTGGTAAGGAAACGAATAGGTGGAGCGCTGAACGAAAGGAAAGAGTGAAATGGGTGAAAGAAAAACGCGATTTGCGATATCTTAGTGGAAATAAAAGATAAACACGCTAGATTATAGAGCATGTAATGCGGATCGGTCATAGCCGATCGCGTGACTTTGTTGCGATAGCAATACTGTGGCAGGTGTCGAGCCGTCGCTTAGTCCCAGCGGAGGCCACGCTTGACTTTGAACAGCCGAGGAGGAGGGGGAGGAGGAGCTTTTGCGGCGATGATACTTAAATAACTAATTAGTAAAAATTGTCTCCCACCGGGGAATCGCACCTCCATCCCTTGGAGCCCAAGCCCAGCTCTTCACCACTGCGCCACGCTCCGGATCGTGAAACGCTCTTCGTAATTCCCCTTGTCTACAGTGAGAATTCCGCGAGTGACAGATACTGCACCTTTCTTATCCTGTAGACAAATTATAGAATGCCGGTGAACTTTAATGCATTCAATGAAATGCTGGTTGTGTTCGACAAGGGGCTCGTGATGTACCGTCACGGCAGGTCATACTCTTAAAGGATGAGCTTAAGTGGCCCCAATAATGTAGCACCTTACACTGATAGGGCGTGATAGGGGAATAATGTAGAAACAAAAGGAGCTTCCACTATTGCTATCGCAATTCAACTAGGTTTAACCAGAGTTAAACCACAACTATTGGCTCAAGTGACCAAAACATCCGCATTAACTGTATAATGGCAATGACAGCCAATTGCACACCAACAGGGGCATGTGTAACAAGTGCGGCTCAGGGGGTTCATTATTTGCTGTATTAACAACACCAACTCTCCTTATTCGATTTTAGGAAGAAATCAAAGATCCGTCCATAGCCAAGTTTCTTGCTGTCAGCGAATTAGACATCCAAGAGGAAAAAATACAGCGGCTGAGGGAGAAACTATTAGCTGCAAGAACGAGCGGCTCCGGGAACTTGCCATCAACGTCAAAGGCTGGATCCTCAACCCAGTTGGAATCGTCATCGCCGTCTACTGCTACACAACATGAAGCAGGACCTTCTTACACACCCGATAATCCGGAAAAGATGTGTTCGCGTCCACCTACAATGTCATTGGGTCAGAAAGCTGAGCCTTGTCGGCTTACTGTGTTGTACAGAAAATGGCTGTTTCCAGATGTTGCCGAAGAAAGCAGCAGTAGGGCGAAAAAGCCCCCAGAAAGCGCTGTTTTCAAACAACCACTTATTCCAAAGCCTGCATCATCGACGTTCGGACCACGATTACCTCATTTTATGGCTCCACTACCAACGCAACCAGATTCATCAGAACAAAGTAGAGCCGGCACGCCAGCTCTTGTCTTGTCACTCCCTCTACAAGCAACCCCTGAGGCTGAAAGTAGGACGCCTTCACACCCTGAAAGCCGGCCCCCGGCTGGTCTCGGCCCAGAAGGTAGTTTCGAAGTCGGATACTCTGTTAAGACGCCCGCAGGTAAAGAACTGGCGAAAGAAAAAGTCATGGAGAGCGCGAAGTGTGATCTGGCGCAGCCCACAAAAAGTGACTCGGAAGATTTGAATTCGCTGGCAACTGTGGGTTATGAGAGCAGCAGCAAGCGGGTGCTGTCTACTACTACTAGTTCTCTTGCGCCGAGTACGATGGAAAGCCCGGCAAAGCATAGCCTCGATGGCGAGGCCGACGAACCCGACGTTCGCGCCCAAATACAGGTACAACCTCAACTGCCTTCTGTGCCGCCGTTGTGTCTGTCGATGCAACTTACATCGTTCCCACCTCTTGTGCAACACGCAGGCGTATCTACATTTCAGCCGGATCTGCCTGCACAACTTCCGGCTTCGGCCGCAGCGTCTGCTGAAGATTTGTCACGCAGTTTGCTTCCCGCTATGGGCCGTGACCCGGCCCAAGGACCTTCCACATCTCGCGGTGCTTTTCGGACTCCTGCTGTAGTTCGCGGCAACATTTCTTACCCCCAGTCACGGCTGAACATACCTCAGTCCCTTACTTCTGCACCAACGATAGAAGTGGAGGATAATCCGAGCCGTTCAGATGCATTGGTTGACGTACCAGTTTTGGGTTCCTCAGCGCCGGTTGCTGGATATGAAGCTCCCGCCCCCATGAAATTGCAAGATTCTCATAGTCCTGAGGGTCCATCAATACCTTTGGAGGCCTCGACGTCTGAACAGCACACGCTATGTGTTACGTCCACTCAGGAGCGGTCAAAACCTGGCGTTACCTCGGAAACATCCGCTACAGCTATGCCGAAAAGACCTTCGGTCTCACAGCCTTTGACATCGATCACAGTTCGCGCTGGGGGTATACCGATAAGTTTCCACCATGCGCTCGACAATGTTTCAAAACCGGGGACTCCAGCGTCTGGTATAGGCGATGAAAATACTGATCTTGGTTCACAAGAAATTTCAGCTGAAGAGTCACAGACAGTGATCTCTGAATTGTCTGCTTTAAGCGATACACCTGAGGGTGTCTCTCACAGTTTGTATAGCTCATTTGACGATGAAAATATGGAGGAGGTAACACCCGCTCTGGATGCCAAGACAGGCGCAGAAGTTGGAACACGGGCGTTCATTTCACCGGTGCCGCAGTCGGCGTTATCCCAAATTGCGGGTTCGTTTGAAAACACTGCGTCTAGTTTCCGAAAAGCCTGTGGCGATGATTCGATTGAGAAGACTCCAGGCTCTTCTGTGCGCCCGAGGAGAGCGGCCGTTGTTTCCGCTCTGGAGGCCATGTCCTCAGAGTCGCTATCTGCGTTCTCCCAGGACCCGAGTTTGCTTAAGGGAATTCCGAGCAGTTTCCATCACGTGATCAGCGGGGATTCGAAACATGGGGTTTCAGCATCCGGCAGCACAGCCGTTGAGACACGTTCTTCAGGAAGCGTAGAACCTTCTCCTCTAACTTCGGTGTCTATACGGGATTCACGTTCTTTGACGGAGGCTACAAGCGTTAAAACCCTCTCAGATTCTTCATGCATGAAGGATTCGACGAAAAGTGCATCGCTAATTCGGGACGTTAGAACATTGGGCGCCGCTGACACGCCAGAAATTACTTCCTCCAAATCAACGGAGGCTTCGAAGGAGACTCGGACGGAAGCTTCGACAGAAACTCCGAAGAAGGCTTCAAAGGAGGCTTCGAATGGGGTTTCAGCATCCGGCAGCACAGCCGTTGAGACACGTTCTTCAGGAAGCGTAGAACCTTCTCCTCTAACTTCGGTGTCTATACGGGATTCACGTTCTTTGACGGAGGCTACAAGCGTTAAAACCCTCTCAGATTCTTCATGAAGGATTCGACGAAAAGTGCATCGCTAATTCGGGACGTTAGAACATTGGGCGCCGCTGACACGCCAGAAACTACTTCCTCCAAATCAACGGAGGCTTCGAAGGAGACTCGGACGGAAGCTTCGACAGAAACTCCGAAGAAGGCTTCAAAGGAGGCTTCGAATGGGGTTTCAGCATCCGGCAGCACAGCCATTGAGACACGTTCTTCAGGAAGCGTAGAACCTTCTCCTCTAACTTCGGTGTCTATACGGGATTCAGGTTCTTTGATGGAGGCTACAAGCGTTGAAACCCTCTTAGATTCTTCATGCATGAAGGATTCGACGAAAAGTGCATCGCCAACTCGGGAGGCTAGAGCATTGGGCGCCGCTGACACGCAAGAAATTACTTCCTCCAAATCAACGGAGGCTTCGAAGGAAACTCCGACGGAAACTCCGACAGAAACTTCGAAGGAGGCTTCGAATGGGGTTTCAGCATCTGGCAGCACAGCCGTTGAGACACGTTCTTCAGGAAGCGTAGAACCTTCTCTACCTTCGCTGTCTATACGGGATTCAGGTTCTTTGATGGAGGCTACAAGCGTTGAAACCCTCTCAGGTTCTTCATGCATGAAGGATTCGACGAAAAGTGCATCGTCAACTCGGGAGGTTAGAACATTGGGCGCTGTTGACACGCAAGTATTTACTTCCTCCAAATCAACGGAGGCTTCGAAGGAGACTCCGACGGAAACTCCGACGGAAACTCCGACGGAAACTCCGACGGAAACTCCGACGGAAACTCCGACGGAAACTCCGACGGAAACTCCGACGGAAACTCCGACGGAAACTTCGACGAAAACTTCGATGGAAACTTCGATGGAAACTTCGATGGAAACTTCGATGGAAACTTCGATGGAAACTTCGATGGAAACTTCGATGGAAACTTCGATGGAAACTTCGACGGACACTTCGACAGAAACTCCGAAGGAGGCTTCGAATGAGGTTTCAGCATCCGGCAGCACAGCCGTTGAGACACGTTCTTCAGGAAGCGTAAGACTTCCTCCTGTGACTTCGGTGTCTAAAAGGGATTCATGTTCTTTGACGGAGGCTACAAGTGTTGAAACCCTCTCAGATACTTCATGCATGAAGGATTGGACGAAAAGTCCATCGCTAACTCAGGAGGTTGCAACATTGGGCGCCGCTGACACGCAAGAAATCACTTCCTCCAAATCAACGGAAACTCCGACGGAAACTTCGAAGGAGGCTTCGAATGACGCTTCGAGGGAGACTTCGAGGGAGTCTTCGAAGGAGTCTTCGAAGGAGTCTTCGAAGGAGTCTTCGAAGGAGTCTTCGAATGAGACTTCGAAGGAGACTTCGAAGAAAGATTCGACGGAAACTTCGACGGAAACTTCCAAGGAGGCTGACGCAACGGCTGAGACGACCGCACTTTTGACGACCGCCGACGGGACAACCGTGGCCCTAACGACCACCAGCACTACCGCTGCCCCCCAAAGTTCGAGTTACCATCACTCAGATGGAACTAAGTCTGCCGAAGGTAGTTCAGCATCTGGCGAGGATGCCAAAACATCTGCCACAGTTGATTCACAGTTGACACCTGGCTCGATTCGAGATGAGCAACTCCAACTGCCGACACGCCCACACTCGGCACAGGCTGGGACGCTTGTGGCAGTTCAAGTTCAGAAACCGGCTTGTCCAATCTCTCAGGTTCATCCCTCCCAAGATACGACGGACACCGTTCCACCAGATACGAAGAGTGAGTTTTTAAAAACGGTAGCTGAATGTCTTGCATCTTCGACCATGGATCAGTCAGCACTGGCTGGCGTTGGACTGGGGGAAACTCCAACCGATTCCCTCCAGGGCTCTTCTAACTCTTTGTTCCCGGATCTCTTGTTTGGGCTACAGGACTCCCCGACGGAGCTGTCCGTCGGGGCCGCGGTGACCATAGCCGGGACAACCGCGACCACAACGACCACAACGTCGGAGGCTTCCAAGGAGGCTTCCACAACGGCTGAGACGACCGCAGACGGGACAACCGTGACCCCAACTACCACCTGCGCTACCACTGCCCCCAAAAGTTCGAGTGACCATCACGCAGACGGAACTAAGTCTGCCGAAGGTAGTTCAGCATCTGGCGAGGATTCCAAGAAATCTGCCACAGTTGATTCACAGTTGACACCTGGCTCGATCCGAGAGCAGCATCTCCAACTGCCGACACTCCCACACTCGGCACAGGCTGGGACGCTTGTGGCAGTTCAAGTTCAGAAACCGGCTGGTCCAATCTCTCAGGTTCATCCCTCCCAAGATACGACGGACGCCGTTCCACCAGATACGAAGAGTGAGTTTTTAAAAACGTTAGCTAAAAGTCTTCCATCTTCGACCATGGATCAGTCAGCACTGGCTGGCGTTGGACTGGGGGAAACTCCAACCGATTCCCTCCAAGGCTCTTCTAACTCTTTGTTCCCCGATCTCTTGTTTGGGCTTCAGGACTCCCCGACGGAGCAGTCCACCGGGGCCGCGGTGACCGTAGCCGGGACAGCCGCGACCACAACGACCACAACGACCGCCTCCACTACCACGGCCTCCCAAAGTTCCAGTGTCCATCACTCAGGTGGAACTCAGTCTGCTGAAGGCAGTTCATCATTTGGCGAGGATGCCTAGACATCTGCAGCAACTGATCCGCATTTGTCATTTGGTTAGGTTCTAGAGGGGCATCTCCACTTGATGGCACTCTCACACTTAGTGCAGGCTGGTATGCCTGAGGCAGTTCAAGTTCAGAAGTCAGCTGGTCAGATCTCCAAGGACCATCACTAAGAAGATGTGTCGACTCCCGTAAGACCACATACGAACAATGAGTCCTTGGGAACATTAGCTGAAAGTTCTACTTTCAGGAATCGGCGCTGGCTAGGGCCGGATTGGGAGCAGCTCTAAATGCATACTTCGGCGAATGGACTAGCGCCTTGTTGCATGAACCCTCGCATTCGCAGATTACAGCATTTTTGAGCCCTCTGTATCCTCGCAGGGAGTGAAACAATAATCAGGAACTGGGAGCTGACAGGCTGCTCTAGATGACACAATCAGATGCATGTATGTTCGCACCCCTGGCATTTAGGAATGAGCTGCGTGAGTAATGAATATGTATATTTTGACATTTTCAGCAAGTAATTGTCGCATATCCAGACGCTCTGCTATTGCCAGCTTCAGTATCGAACATTGTCATGCATCAGCTATTGGATTTTCAAGTGCCTTGTTAACCATGAGTCTTAATTTTGGTACCCGTGATTGTTATGCAAATCTGTACTTTGAGTCCCTCATGCAGGCTGTGGACATCATTAGCTAGGATTTATACTATTGACGTTTTCATTTGCATTAAAAATAAAGATCTGATATTTTTTTGGTCTGCCGGGGGCTTATCAAATAAAAATGATTTACATTTGTTTTCCTTCATGCTAAGGTTTTGATGCTGCGATGTCAAAAGCAACAGCCTGAACCATTTGCTGTTTTCTTTCGTTGTGCACGCCATGCACATGCCTTTTTACACTTTGGTTTTCTGGCGTCTCATACCCGAACAAGTAATTATTCCGCTAAGTTTTTACCTGTGTTATTCTGAACTGAAGCAGCTGATTTTAAAATGTTTTTTTTTTATTGTATCTTAAGCTTCATTGGAAATAAACAAGCTCTTGTGTGTTTGGATTGCAGTGTTTTTGATTCCATACGCCATAATCAGTACCGTGTGGCGTAAACGTGAGACGAAATTCTGCGGACTCCTGTGTAACCGAAAATGCGTAATGCGAAGCCAGTAAATTCAAAATTTATAAAGTTGAAAACTCTTGCCCTTGGCGTGCAAAGACGCTGGTTCGAGTTCTGGGTCTACAATTTTTCTTTCGGATGCAGTTGCCATTTCTCTTTAGATGTGCTATGTAGTCGGTTGTAAATACATCTCGATCGTGTACACTCATGCCGAATGAGTAGCGAAGTCATCACGGCTGTACTTCGTGACCGTTGTGGCATGGCGGGATTGCTGGAGAAAATTCATGTGGACATGGCGTCACACAATCATCGATAATTTGGAATTTTTCCCGACCTAGCTGGGCACTGCGGCAAAATTGTTCTCCCAGTGACGTAAATTCATGCAGATTTCAGGGGATACGGCAGGTTTCCATGGCATCTGTTAATGAATGCAATGGTGAGTTTAAAAATAGACTTAACGTAGCTGTCCGATTGCATTACTTTCATCTTGATTTGTTTTATTGCATGGTGATGTCGTAGTGGTTGTATTGAAGAGTTTAAGGGGATAGATGTATACCACAGTGACAGAGTTACTATCATCAGCTGTATTATAACATAAAATGTACTTCAGTGAATTTATACATATTGTTGCGAAGTACGGGATGTAGACTCCGTGGAAGTGTTTAAGACGGGTCTTTAATTAAACAATTGCGACCCAAAAGGAAAGAAGAGGACCCCAGACCCTTAACAGGTGGGGGCTCTTCGTGCAGCTGTTCTTGTCTGCTGCTGGAGAACTTCTTCCTCGGTGCTGGGTGCGCTCCGCAAAACGTGGTCACGCCACCATATAATACCAGAGAGCGATAGTTCTTGGGTTGCCGAGCCGGGGTCACACCCGAGTTCCAAAACCTGAGTTCCATGCATAGATCGGAACGTAACAATACATAAAGTCATTTCCAAAAAAAAAAAAAAAAAAAAAAAAAAAATTGAGGGACTTCAGCGACTAAAGTAGTGAAGGCGAAAGACTCAGGGCCGCATTCTGCTACGCAACTGTTGCGCATGTAGCGATGAATGCTGCTACTGGTAAAGTGAGCGACTACTACTTCACATTCTGCTAGTTCATTGAGCTGTCAAGGGGTTACGAGTTTCGAGAATGTTCCAAGCATTGTCTGCACAACGTCTAGAAACGTCTAAATTTACATCATTCATAAGTCATTGATTAGGCTATATTCAAACTAATTTGTATTCAAACTAATTTGTCATTAATTAGTAATTGAGCATTATTTAGTGATAATTGATTAGCAGTAAATAAATAATTAGCGATTAATTGATTAGTCGTCTTATCATAAATGTAGACCTAATTAGTCATTGTTACAATATTATTACAATTTGTAATTAGACCTAGAAGACAAAGAGCCCGAAGAGATGTGGACTGATGTTCGTGATATAATACAAGAAGTTGCTACTAAGGTAGTTCCAAAGCAAAAGAAATGCAAAAAAGCAAACTGGTTATCTGAAGAGGCTTTGCAAATAGCTGAGGAAAGGAGGATGGCAAAAGGTATGGGGGAAAGAGAAAGATACAAGGTTCTCAATGCGGATTTTCAGAAAATAGCAAGGAGGGATAAGAATGCCTTCCTGAACATACAGTGTCAAGCAGTTGAGGACAACAGCCAATTAAGGAACACAAGAGCTCTGTATAAGACAATCAAAGATATCAAAGGAAGCTTCTGTGCTAAGCTGGGCGTGATAAAGGACAAACAAGGCAAGGACCTCACTGAAGCCTCAGAGATAAAGAAGAGGTGGCAGGAATACACAGAAGAACTGTACAAGAAGGACCCGGATGTGCAAACCCAACATAGGACGGTTGTGATTACTGATCTCGAGCCGGGCATCCTGAAGAGTGAAGTTGAATGGGCCTTAGCCAGCCTTGCTAAGAACAAAGCTAGCGGAATTGATGGTATTCCAGCTGAGTTGCTTCAAAACCTCAACCATGACGCTGTTAACACACTGCATACATTATGTCAAAAGATTTGGACAACCCTGCAGTGGCCACAGGATTGGAGGAGGTCAGTTTACATCCCCATTCCAAAGAAAGGCAGTGCCAAAGATTGTTCCAACTACCGCACGATCGCGCTTATTTCGCATGCTAGCAAGGTGATGTTAAAAATCCTGCAAGGTAGGCTGCAGCAGTATGTGGATCGGGAGCTTCCGGACGTGCAAGCTGGGTTTCGCAAGGGCAGAGGAACTAGAGACCAAATTGCCAACCTTCGCTGGATCATGGAAAAAGCAAGAGAGTTCCAGAAACCCATTTACTTCTGCTTTATTGATTATGCAAAAGCGTTTGACTGCGTAGATCACAGCAGATTGTGGCAAGCTCTCCAAGAGATGGGAGTTCCAATTCACCTCATCTGTCTCCTCAGGAACCTTTATGAAGGGCAAGAGGCCACAGTCAGAACTGGGCATGGTCTTACTGATTGGTTTCCGATTGAGAAAGGGGTGAGGCAAGGCTGCATACTGTCGCCCTGCCTATTTAACCTATATGCAGAGTGCATCATGAGGAAGGCTGGTCTGGACGAGTCATCAGCTGGAGTGAAGATTGCTGGAAAACGTATCAACAACCTTAGATATGCGGATGATACCACTTTAATGGCAGAAAGTGAAGTGGAACTCAAGAGACTTCTGATGCGCGTACAAGAAGAGAGTGAGAAGTTTGGGCTTAAACTGAACATTAAAAAGACGAAGATCATGGCGTCTTGCCCTATCAAGTCCTGGAGCATCAATGGACAAGAAGTGGAAGCTGTGACAGATTTTCTGTTCTTGGGAGCCAAGATTACCTCGGAAGGAGACTGCAGCCATGAAATTAGGAGACGCCTGCTTCTGGGAAAGAGAGCAATGGTTAGCCTTGACCGCCTAGTAAAGAGCAGAGACATTAGTCTGCCAACCAAGATCCGTATAACCCGTGCTATGGTCTTTCCAGTTGTGATGTATGGATGCGAGAGTTGGACTGTGAAAAAGGCTGACCGCCGAAGAATTGACGCGTTTGAATTGTGGTGCTGGCGAAGACTCTTAAGAGTTCCTTGGACTGCCAGAAGATCAAATCAGTCGATATTGTCGACCATAAACCCTGACTGCTCATTGGAGGGTCAAATTCTAAAGTTAAAGCTCAGCTACTTTGGTCATCTGATGAGAAGAGAGGAGTCGCTGGAGAAAGATTTGATGTTGGGAAAGGTTGAGGGTCGCCGGAGAAGGGGTAGGCAGCGAACGCGATGGTTAGATGGCATTCTCGAGGCATTGCAGATGAAGCTATGTGATGTTAAGAAGATAGTGAGAGACCGGAAAGCGTGGCGTGACATGGTCCATAGGGTCACGAAGAGTCGGACACGACTGAACGCCTGAACTGAACTGAATTAGACATTTAATTAATCATTGATTAAACTTATTCGTAATTAATTAGCAATCGATCATTAGTCATTAACAATTACTCATTAGTTAGACATTATTTAAATTGATGTCAATAATTAGCAATTGATCATTGATTGGCATATGGCCATATAAGGCACCCATTCGCGTATGCAGTGGTGGTACTCTGTGGTGAAGACCTTCATTACGGCATCCCGTTTCGACCAATCAGAGCCGCCGCAAAAGCGAGACACACTTTGTCCACTGCAGTAAGAGCCATTAAAGGCTTTCGCCTTAAAACCTCACTAACAAAATTCAGCAAAAGCTACTTGGTCGGGTTAACCTTGCTGTTACGAAAATGTGCTGAAAGTAACACCAGACCGAGCACACATTCACGCTTTCACGCAAAATGTGCATAGAGATTTTTCACCAGACTCGTTTTGCTGATATTGTCTATAATGTTTTGACAGACATGCATCGCCACCATAAAGCACAAACGATTGAAAGTGGATAGAGAGAAAGGGGGGCCGTAGTGGAGGGCTACAGAGTAATTTCGACCACCTGGGGATCTTTAACGTGCGCTGACATCGCACAGCACACGGATGCCACTTCGTTTCGCCTCCATCCGGCCTCGGCTGCTGCGTTTCGATGGAGGCGAAACGAAGTGGCGTCCGTGTGCTGTGCGATGTCAGCGCACGTTAAAGATCCCCAGGTGGTCGAAATTACTCCGTAGCCCTCCACTACGGCCCCCCCTTTCTTTCTATCCACTTTCAACCCCACCTTCATCCCTTCCCTTACGGCGCGGTTCAGGTGTCCACAGAGCAAGTGTGACAGATACTGCGCCTTTCCCTTCCTATGAACCAACCTTATCAACCCCCCATTTCGTACTCCGGAGACGCGGCTTCAGCCTCCCCCTCTCTTTCTTTACGGCAGGGTACGTGTGTCCGCGGAGATTTGTGATGATACTACGCCTTTTCTATCCTGTAAATCAATTTCAAACACTGCTGATGCCAAGTGTACTAACGCCTCCTATACTCGGGGATACTTTTCCTTGGCAATGGGCGCTAAGGTAGGGAGGTTGAAACGTGCCACTCCGCCATGTAATTCGACTGCGCGGCTTTCGGTCTACATAGACATTGCAGATCATTTTCTTCGTTTGCTTCGAAAGCCAACGTCTCTTAAACTTGACTTGAATCTTGTCTGCTGAAAACGCTTCCAAACCTTGCGTAGTAGACTGCCAGAATACTCGGAACGACCCGAGCAGGCGGTTGTTGTCATCTTGTTTGCAAAGTCGGAGAGTCTCGAAAACTCGCGACATACATCAGACGAGAAAACCCGGTGGGTCCAAGAAAAGTGTTTTATATTATTACAATAGCTTCATTTCGAAAACTTGGTTCCGTGATAAAAAGTTTACCGTAAATACCTAGCACTATAATTTAAATTTGTTTTTGCAGAAATTGCTGATGTAACTAGGGTTTAAATTCAGCTGCGCAGGAAGATACGTTTCGGCTCCGTTGCTTTGGCCCCATTGCCAAGAAAAAGTGTCCCCGAGTATAGACATCTGGGTCCGCTTCTGTTTGCTGTGTGGTGCGGTGTTCGAGGAAGTGGGAAACGAAAGGCGCCGCACGGAAGCCTGGATCGGATGCCCGGCGGGACCAGCTTCGTATATATATATATGTGTGTGTGTGTGTGTGTGTGTGTGTGTGTGTGTGTGTGTGTGTGTGTGTGTGTGTGTGTGTGTGTGTGTGTGTGTGTGTGTGTGTGTGTGTGTGTGTGTGTGTGTGTGTGTGTGTGTGTGTGTGTGTGTGTGTGTGTGTGTGTGTGTGTGTGTGTGTGTGTGTGTGTGTGTGTGTGTGTGTGTGTGTGTGTGTGTGTGTGTGTGTGATTTTTTCTCATTTCCCATGCATCTCTACTATCTATTTTTGTCTTAGCCGCTGGGGAGCTAGCGCATTCCCAAATTAGGTGGTTGAGGGTCCCTCTCCCCACATTGTTTATATTTATCGTCCTGTTTCTCATCTTTCTGGACATGATAAGCCCAGGCTGGGTGTAGTGAGTGAGTGAAAAACTTTATTAAGTATATTTAAGGGAGGGAGATGTGTAGGTGGGGTCCCTAGTCCGGGACTCCAGCGGCTGCCGCTGCTACCCGCGCACGTGTCACGAGGGCCCGTTGGGCCTCTAGTCCAGAGCTGGATAGGGCAGCCTCCCACCCCTCAATTGTTGGCACTGCATTCGGATCATCTGGAGGGTTGTGTGGGCAGGTCCACACCATGTGGTGCAGGCCTGCCTTTTCCCCGCAATATTTGCATTTGAGGTCGCAGAACCCGGGGTGTATTAATTTCTTACTGTAGACGCCGCCATGCGGTCGCCTGTTTGTTGCTCAGACGCTCATCTGGTGGTGGCACCAGTTACTGCTTTGTTTACAATTTTTGAACGATTTCTGTGTAACTTAATAGACGTTCGTCCATGTTCTAGCAATTGGGCGGCTCCATGGTTACTCGGAAGTAGAGAGCTCGGGCTAACTCGTGTGTCGCCTCGTTACGAGGAGCCGACGCGTGCGCTGGAGTCCGTATTAAGCTAACGTTTCTATTCAGCTGTTTTCCTGTCAGGATTCTCACCGCTTCCGGTACTATCTGTTTTGCGTAGGCACGGGAGTAATAATAATAATAAATTGGTTCACAGGAAGGGAAAGGCGCAGTAACTGTCATACTTGCTCTGTGGACACCCGAACCGCGCCGTAAGGGAAGGGAGGGAGGTGGGAATGAAAGTGGAAAGAGAGAAAGAGGAGCCGTAGTGGAGGGCTACGGAGTAATTTCGACCACCTGGGGATCTTTAACGTGCGCTGACATCGCACAGCACACGGACGCCACTTCGTTTCGCCTCCATCGAAACGCAGCCGCCGAGGCCGGGATTCGATCCCGGGAACTCCGGCACAGTAGTCGGGCGTATAGGCACGGGAGCAAAATTCATAATTAGCGATAACAAAATAGCCATCTACAATTATGTGTATGCGCGAAACGCCTGGTGATGTCATGACCTGTCGTGGCAGTACATCGCGCGTCCCTTGTCGAACACAACCAGAGAGTGAGTGAGTGAGTGAATCAACTTTATTGTCCGACAGAAAAGGCTATTTTTTTTACCCCAGGTCCTCCCCTCTAGAGGAGAGGCGCCTTGGGGCAAGTGAGAATCCGCTTCAGATGCTGGCCAAAATCCCCTGGATCTCGGCTGTCTCTTACCATTCGAACCGCTAGTAGCTGGTGCTCCGGGGTTAGACTTTCCAGCAAAGCCTCCCAGGCTTCTCTACTATCAATTCTGTTTGCACTGCCGGGGGAATGCAAACACTCCCATATTAGATGGTTCTGGGTGCCCCTCTGCCCGCAAATCCTCCAGCTCACTTCTTCAAAATCTCCGAATATCATCATCATCAGCCTGACTATACCCACTGCAGGGTGAAGGCCTCTCCCATATTTCACCAATATACCCGGTTCTGTGCTAGCTGCATCCACTTGACCCCTGCGAACTTCTTAACCTCATCCGCCCACCTAACGTTCTGCCGCCCCCTTCTAGCTTTCCTTCCCTTGGAATCCAGTTAGTTACCCTAAGCGACCATCAGTTATCCTTTCATCGCACTACATGTCCTGCCCATGCCCATTTCTTCTTAATTTCCGCTAGAATGTCGGTAACTTGAGTTAATTCTCTGACCCACTCTGCACGTTTCCTATCTCTTAATGTTACCCCTACCATTTTTCGTTCCATAGCCCTCTGGGTTGTCCTCAACTTAAGTAGAACTCTCTTGGTTAGCCTCCACGTTTCAGCCCCATAGGTATACTTTCCTCTTGAGCGATACCGGTAAGCTGCTAGTGATAATCTGCGAGTGCATGCCAAATGCGCTCCATCCCAATCTTATTCTTCTTGTTATTTCCTTTTTATGGTCCGGATCTGCGGTTACTACCTGTTCTAAGTAGAATATATATTATCTAAAACCGGATTTGGATAAACATCTGCTTGCACATGCCTCCATACCGTCATCTGTTTCCCATTTAGTGTCTTGTGTGGAGGGGGTAGTTTCAAACGCTGCCTGCTATAATACTGCTTAACATCAAAATACGACAGCAGACGCTATTCTCTGTTGTAGCCTTCCACATGTTGCTCATTCCTACCTGCTCGGCAGTAAAGGTCTCGAGCCAGGTTGTGAGCAGCATTTCATTGAAGGCATGAAGTTCACCGGTGTTAATAATAATTAATAATTGGTTCACAGGAATGGAAAGGCGCAGTATCTGTCACACTTGTTTCTGTGGACACCTGAACCGCGTCGCAAGGCCGTAAGGGAAGGGAGGAAGGTGCGAGTTAAAGTGGAGACGAACTACTCCCCTGATGGGACTGGAACAGGTAGGCCACCGCCGCTTGCGGCGGGGGCTAGCCTGCCAAAGAATTTTTATCTGTTGTAGGCCGTCATTGCACCCGCCACCGTTTGGGTGGGGGACGACGGCGCTGTTGCGGCGCGCGTCTTTCTCTCCCTCTCCCTCTCTCTTTTCTTCCTTCTCTATTTTCTCTTCTGTCTGCACGAGGCAGCGGAGGTGGCCCCGCCGGGGTGGTGCAGTGGTAAGACGCCCGACTACTGTGCCGGAGTACCCGTGTTCGAACCCTACCTCGGTTGGTTGGTTCATAGGAAGGGAAAGGCGCAGTATCTGTCACACTTGCTCTGTGGACACCTGAACCGCGCCGTAAGGGAAGGGATGAAGGTGGGAGTGAAAGTGGATAGAGAGAAAGGGGGGCCGTAGTGGAGGGCTACGGAGTAATTTCGACCACCTGGGGATGTTTCGATAGAGGCGAAACGAAGAGGCGTCCGTGTGCTGTGCGTTGTCAGCGCACGTTAAAGATCCCGAGGTGGTCGAAATTACTCCGCAGCCCTCCACTTCGGCTCCTCTTTCTCTCTTTCCACTTTAATTGCCACCTTCCTTCTTTCCCTTACGGTGCGGTTGAGGTGTCCACAGGAAACAAGTGAGACAGTTACCGCGCGTTTCCTTTCCTATAAATCAATCAATCAGGTGGCTCAGCTACAGAGCCAGTAGCAGGCCCGTGCATTTTCTTTTCCTTCTTCCTACAGCCACAACAACAAGTAGAGACTCTAATTCGTTTACAGGAAAGGAAAGGCGCAATATGTATTCCGCATAATCCTGCTATCCTCACGGTAGACAAGGCGAATTATGAAGAGCGTTTCACAATCCGAGGCGTGACGCAGTTGGTAAAGCCGTGGGCTGGGGATAGAAGGGATGGAGATTCGATTCCCAGTTAAAACAAGGTTTATCATTTTTTTTAACTCTCGCTCTCGAAAGCGTGACACCTCAGCTGACAACCGTCTGTCAAAAACGATGACGCATTAAAGGCTTTCGTCTTAAAACCCCACCCGCTGTACTCTGTGCGGGATCGATCTTACGACCTCCGGTTTGATAGTCAACTGTGCTAACCACTGCAACACAAAATTAGGCCTAAGTATGCTTTCAGAGGTTCAAATATGGTTTTAGCTGATATGCTGTCTGGCAGAGTGAAATACGCAAATGCAGTAAGAACGTTTACCGCTTAACTGTAGACTGTCCAGCTTGCTGAGAGCACACTTCTAATAATTTGAATCATGTCGTGTAGTGCAGTAGAAGGTAAAACCTTTGGCGGATTTCTTCACAGGGCCGTCCGCGGGACCACGACTGCTGCTGGTTTTGTTGTAAAGTTCAAACGCAGGTTCTGCGCTTTTTGCGCATATCATTTCTGAAAACACATTGCAATATGGAACAAAACTTCATTGCGTGATGCGTAACGTAGCGTTGAAATTGGCTTGCGAAGAAGCGACGCAATGACTAGACGTTATGACTGTAAACACAGCGAAGTGCAGGAGGATGGGCAGCTCTAGGCAGGCTTCAGGAAAAAAATCGTTTCTTTTCATGATTTTTTCCTCACGTACTATGGTCATTTTGCTCTATGCTGTGCAGTTCAGAAACGCAGAAAGATTGCTTGCCGCGCCGTAAGGGAAGGGATGAAGGTGGGAGTGAAAGTGGATAGAGAGAAAGGGGGGCCGTAGTGGAGGGCTACGGAGTAATTTCGACCACCTGGGGATCTTTAACGTGCGCTGACATCGCACAGCACACGGACGCCACTTCGTTTCGCCTCCATCGAAACGCAGCCGTCGAATCCCGGCCTCGGCGGCTGCGTTTCGATCGAGGCGAAACGAAGTGGCGTCCGTGTGCTGTGCGATGTCAGCGCACGTTAAAGATCCCCAGGTGGTCGAAATTACTCCGTAGCCCTCCACTACGGCCCCCCTTTCTCTCTATCCACTTTCACTCCCACCTTCATCCCTTCCCTTACGGCGCGGTTCAGGTGTCCACAGAGCAAGTGTGACAGTTACTGCGCCTTTCCCTTCCTATGAACCAACCAACCATTGCTTGCTCTCTCGACGCGTGCCGCAAATCTGTGCGCCCCGAATTTATTCGCCCCAAATGCTGCCGTTTATATTCCACCCGCATTCAGCGGCCCCGAGTATTTTGGCGGCCCGCGGTTTTGTTTTGGCCAGTTATTATCTATCAATGCTACTCTTTTACGTATATCAGCGCTGAAAAGTATTCGCCGTTGACGTGGTGTAAAGAGTTGGCTTCACGTTTCGAGGAAGTTTTTGCTCGGTGGCAGAGTCTTCGCAAGATCGGCCGCCGACAGTCGACAGACTGGTTTTGTCTGTGTCCCCGGCCTCAAAGCCTGTCACACTGGGAAGACATTTGATTGTTGGTCGTGTTGGTGACGTCGTCGGCCAAGTGTGACAGCTTGGCCGGTCAGCCGACGAGTTGGCCAGCCGTCGGTGTCGTTGTCGGGTCTGCCATTAAGGGCAGGGAAGTAACAGTAAAAAACGTGCCCTCCATCCCCCCCCCCCCCCCATCGCGCGCACGCATTAGTCGGCCAGTGTGTCTTTGAACGGACATTTTTACGACCAGCTTATCCTTTCCCGTTTTCCCATTCTCAGCGACACAAGCTATTTACATGGACGTGACAAAGGGGGTCGAGTTGAGCAGTCGAGTTGAGTGGACTCGACCATACCAAACTTACATAAACCCGACCTGGCGAGCGCAGAACCGGCTCTGGACGAGCGTAGGGGCTTTATACGAGCGTAAGAGGAACGGCGATTACCGCAGCACCTCGCGTAGAAGGAAACAACTAGCAGACTGCTCCCGATTCCGGGGGCGCTTCTCTCGACAATTCGCCATTTTGTTCAAATTGTGACGTACGCATGACGTGTGCTGTAGGACGGTGCCAGGTTACGTAAGCGCACAATCTGGTTACGCATTCTGAAGAAAAAGACAAATAAACTGACAGAAAAAGTGCGCTGTTGTTTGCTACTATATATTGGCGCCAAGTATGAAAAACGACGAGGCTCCTGCAGAAACCGATACACTGCGGTGGATTCCGTGATTCGGAAGCCTCTGGTTGCAGCGAGGCGAGTGAAGTATGTTGTTTCGTTGCGGTATCAGTGTGTCATGACATCCTTGCGGTCGAACATTCGTCATCAGCTACGCACGGAAAGGCTGCGCGAGTTTCTGCTGAACAGCAAGAACGGCAACGGAATATTCGCAGTGGTGCAAAATGGGAGCGGAAAGTAGCATTGCTGTTCATAAGCGCCGATGATCTCTCGCGTTCACTTATCAGCGGCTTTTAAATGCTGGAACTAAAACGTTTAAGAACTTGGTCGTAAACAGAAGGAATACATAGATTGCCAAAGTAGCTCCAGCACTGACGAAGAGGCGCCGGCGCAGCCGGCACTGTCCATGTCTGAGGACAACGCTCGCCGTCTCAAAGTATCAATTACTGTTAGGTACTGGCTGTGCTAACCATCTTTTTCGAAAAGCCGCGTTATGACCAGCTACCGCCAGGTCACACAGTCTGCTTAAGTTTCGAACATATTGTGTCGGCATTAGTTGTTTAGAGCGCGGAAAGTAGCGCAGAGAGAGAGAGAGAGAGAGAGAGAGATGGAGGGAGACAGACAGAGAGAAAAAGAGAGCCGAAGTGGAATGTATACGATGGACTTTACACCTAGTCGGTTACATTTTCATGCGCTGGCGTGCGAAAGGACGTCCGAGAAAGAGAAAGAAAGAGAACAACGGAAAAGCAGGAAGGTTAATTAGCCGATGCTCAAGCTACTGTACACGTGCAGAGGGGGACATATAGAAAATAAGGAAAGAAAGCGAAAGATGACCAAGGAAATCTTGGTATGAAGCTAGGGCGGCGGCGCGCGCGCGTATTCCTTGTCGAAACGGTAAAATGCAAATCGAAAAGGGATATTATTTTGCGGCTGTATTAAAAAAAAGCAATCAACACAAAATGTCGCTTAACTACATCATATGATTAGAGCGTACCGTCATAACGTGCACTGGAGTACTTTTTTTTTAAGTAAGCAAATGGTGAGCCTGCATGCATATTAAAACAAAACTTATCATATGAAACACATCACATGTGGCAAGCACACATGTGCCATCTACATGGAACATACACTCCTGTATTAAAATAGAAGCTGCGAGTATTTTTGCTTTCTTTTCCCATCGTGTAAAGGCTGCTCAATTCATTAACATTGCAGTCAGCGCATAGTGCAAGGCTAAAAAGGCAGCGTTTAGGGCCGACGTTTAAGACAGTCTTTGGAGATCCTTCGCTGCCTGTCGCGCGAAATTCCTGCACACCCATCAAACCATATGACCCCTCAAGTTGTACTCACGAACCGACCAGCATCGCGGTGCTGTCTGAAATTCATGATGGTTTGGTGGGCGCGGTTTTACACAAATACAACCCTACTTAAAAACCAAAAGTTCTACGGGGAAATAACCTCATGGAATCTTATGCAATCACATACACTCTCATACGGTGCATATTATTATCATAAAATATTGTACATAATTTATGATGATGCACAAGAAACTATGAGAACCTATGCAATTATATGCGACTTGTACGTGATTTCTTATGTGAATTGAGTGAGATTGTGTGAGAAAATGCGAGGCGATTGCCTCATACAATTTTTTCAGTAGGGAAAGGGAAGAAAACATGGGACTGCCGCTTTTATTGCTCTTCTTTTCTTTGTGTCTGCGAAAGAGCGCCCACGAAAACATTATGAACAACCTACAACTCGCCCAACTTTCCCTTCTGTTGCTCTTTGAAATGCCTCATTTCGCGGAGATCAACCGCTTGAGTTAGCGGGCCGCATTGCTGCGCTTGACAATGAGGGCGTGGATCGGTGGTTTCTCTATGAGAGCAATGCATTTACAACGGGAGGGTAGGCACGACCCTCGTGCGGCTGTAAATCTGCGTCTTCAATAATAATCCTCTAAAAGATGACGCAGCTGAAAAGTTCCCTTATAACGTCGTTAGTGCTTTATGCAATTAAAACAAGATGTGTCAGCTTACTTTACCACCCACCAAATTGTCTACCAAACTGCGGTGGGCTAACAGCCGCCTGCAGTGAACTTCGAATTCGCCATGTCTTTTTCGCGGCCGCCTCAAGTGGTTCGAAATGCGGATTTACAGCAATGGCAGAACATCCATTACGTAATGAAACGTCATTTTGAAGTCATCAATAAATGTTTATGCATGACATATTTCCCTCCATACAACGTCAGCAAATCAGATTTCAGGAGTCGGCTCTTGACAGTGGGCAGTTCATTTCAGCACATCCGTAATGCAAGCGTAAGGGTTCCCTTTTTATCATATATACCTCTGTTTTCTCTCCACAATTACTTATACCATCCATACATCATGAATACCGCTGCTAAAAATCCATTTTCACGCTCACGTCACCGCAAAAACCATTTTGACACACCGAAATTTCGCACCACAAATTTGAAACACGTGACTGTTCTGAGAACCAATCAGAGAAACAAAATGGCGCCGAACGGCGGCCATGTGTGTAGAGAATTGAGCCCCGGGTTTTGTAGCTACACTACACGGGTCAGAGCAGTCAGAGCCGGTCAGAGCCGAGTTTCGCTTGTGGTGCCGCCCGTTATGGTCATGCGCGAGGGCCGCGTGATGTCACGAGAATCGCAGTTGCGTCGCCTCCTCGGCCATGGCCTCCGAGATCACCTCCGCGCAACACGCGCGCGAGGTTGATCTCGGAGGCCATGCCTCGGCACAGTCGGTGCGCGCTCCTCGCCGCCGCCGCCGGCGTGCGCTCTTTTGTTTTCTTCCGTGCATTTCAAAAGGAGAGAGACCGGATGAACGCACTCCTACGAAATTACACGAAAACGGCTGTACGACTTCTCCCCAGCAGATCTAATGACCGACTCCGGTGTACACAACACTGTCGAGGAACTTAGAGAGGCTACATTAACGGCACAAATATCCCGCCTATCCAATTCGAAGGTTGGCCACACTTTATTATCTCACTTAAACCTTAGCCCTGTTACACACCTCATTGACGGGGTCCCCCTTTCTTCTAACCTCCGCTCTAATCTCATCATACCTCCCATTCCTAAAAACATGCAACCTGAGCGAGACCAGGGCCGCAGAATAGCCAGGGCTCACGCCTTTCAAAGACAATATAACGAGGACCAAGAGGTGGTCTACGTGAACGCAGCGGAATATACGTCAGGCTCTCGTATGTTCCTCGCTGTAGCCGACAATCAAGCAAAGCTGCTTACTTCCAGCTCTATAACCCCCAATTCCACCACAGAGGCAGAGGAGGCAGCCATTGCGCTTGCTCTCATCTCTACATCTGCCATAAAAATTATCTCTGACTCCAAATCTGCGATTCTAAATTATGGCAAAGGCTATATATCCCGCACTGCTTCTCGCATGTTACGCTTCTGGCGGCCCCGTCACCGCATAAGCGTCATCTGGACGCCAGCACATGCTGGCCTCCCTGACAACGAGGTTAATTCCGTATTCCCTAACCCTAGGTCTTACTTTCAGGGCTAGAGGAATGGAGCCCCCTCTACAGGCCAAGGAGCGCCTGCTCTCCGTCCGTGATATTCTCTTGTATATCCGAGACAAACGAAGGGAATATACACCCCCTCCTCCTCTTTCAGCACAGCGCAGGCCGTACACTGGCGAAGCTTGCAGACTCAGACTGCTCCATACCATACACTTCTACATGCCCGATACCCAAATTTTCATCGTGCAGACTCTGCGGCAAACCAGCACACTTCCTACCCATCCTTCTTACATGCCCCACCTTTCCTCATCCCCCTTCACCGAACGTCGCTGAGTCCTACTGGGAGTCTCTCATGAAGAGCGCCTCAAGTCCAGACCAACGGAAGATCATTTCCAGTGCTATGAGGAGGATTGCTCTTCAAGGACTTTCTTTTTGCCTTATAATGGTGTCTCCCATGTAGTAAGGGATGATGATGATGATAAGCTCTGTATTTACTCCCAAAATAGGGGGAACCAGCGGAAAAACTGGTTGCAGTGCTTAGAGGAGGTCAGCAGGGATCCCTTGGGACTCTGCGGCCTCCAATGCACGCAAAATGGGCTGGCGCTGTTGGGCGAGCTCGGTGGTACGCAGGAGGGACTCCCACGTATCCACTGTACAACCAAGTGCCATGCAGATTTGTTCCAATGGCAATAAAATGTTTCTGCCACCACCACGAATGCCGAACTACACTGTCATGGGCACAGTTGCTCGTCCTTTCCATTTCTCTCGCTCGGCACAGCCCCCTTTTCCCTATTCGCGAAAACAAACGCTTAAAAGTACAGTTTTTCCCCTCGAACGGTGAACGACTGGAATTCACTTCGCATTGGTGTATTTCAGTCCACCGATTTCATGGTTGCATAGTAAAATCATTTTTGCGCAAGTTAGAGATGTTGACGTTTCATTTGTGGTTCTTTTTTGTGCATTATGTTCATTTCATGTTACATTTTATACGCTTTTCTGTGCCTTCTTTTTGTTTGTGAATAGCCCCTCCTGCTTGGGCCAAAGTATTGGCCGGCAGTATTGCCAAATAAATAAAGAAATAAAAAATTCCTCCTCCTCCTTCTTAACTATAGTCTCATGGGCATGGTTGCTCTCTCTTTCCCTCTCTCTCGCTGTACACACCCTTTTTCTGTTTCCTCCGCTGGGCTTGCGGCAATGGCGGCAGCTTTGTCCCTGTGACGTAGCGTGGCTCTCGCGCATGCGCAGCTTGGTCGGCGAAGAGGACACGCGAAACTCCTTCCAACACGCGTAGTGTAGCTCACGCTACAAAACCAAATAAGAAGCAGATGGCGGTCCCCACCAAGGAGGATACGACTTGTACCTATAGCATTTAATTTAATATTTATTGACAATTTTGCAATTAGCTGTAATTAATTAGCGCAAAACGCTACCAATATGCTCAGGTACCATTCATGACGCCATACGCCACCATTAATCCAAGCGGTGTTACCATGCGGTAAAGAAATATTCTTAATGTAGTCGAGGGTTCGACGGCATACCGTCTGGTCAGGAATCATGGTTTGTTGATCGATTCACTGGTCACTGACCATGGCCAATTTTAAAACAAATGACGTTTCGTTAGCGCTACGTGAACAACAAGGGAGCCGTAGTGAACAAGGGAGCCGTAGCGCTCCCGGAACGTCATTTGTTTTAAAATTGACCATGGTCAATGACCAGTGAATCGATCAACGAAATATTCTTAAACGGGCCGTGCGCTTGACTGCGGCTGCTGCCGTGAATGTGGCCGCATGCATGTTTTGCCCCTCCCAAGATGGCGGCACGTTGGCGTCACTTTTTGGACGTCACCTTCACTCCAGAAGTTTTTATATATTCTCTTTGGTCCCCACGACGGCCGTCAGTGTTTCGTACGTGTGCACGTACGTGCGTCGTGAACAGTTGCATGGACGCAGAGCTATTGCGGAGGCCCGCCCGATGGGCCGAGTGCTCAGTGACCTAAAACATTTGCGGGTGGGCCTCAAGCAAACTACTGTATACTGTATCATAGTGTATATATTTCTTTTATTTTTACCTACCCTTTTCTTTTCCCTATCGCTCACCTCTTTGATTTCCTCTACCTCTTCCTCGCTATCCCTTTATTTCCGCCGCCCCAGTTGAGTTGCATCAGATATCAGATAGCGGATACCGGGGCTGGCAAACATATTTTCCTTCCTTTTGTATATACAATAAATAACCACAACAACATATGGTGGCGGTGCATCTGAAGTAAGCACTTAACTGCGCACAATTGTGCAGCTGCTTTGACCTGCTCAAGGCCCTCATTCTGAATACCACTTGAGACGCTGTAATCGAAATCTGATCAATTAATTGAGTGATGCGGCATTTGTCTCAACTAGTGGATATTTTTATTTTCTTTCGCCGTCGCAAGTCTTGCAATCCTGTTTTTTGAAAAAAAAGAAAAACGACAATGTCAGTGGGCGAAATTTAGTTTCTGAATTGTCACGGCGCCCGTGGTCATTAATATAAACTGAATTCAACTTAATAATAATAATTGGTTTACAGGAAAGAAAAGGCGCTGCTGTATCTGTCACGCTTGTTCTGTGGACACTAAAATCGTGCCGTAGAGGGAGGGAAGAAGGTGGGAATGAAAGTGGAGAGAAAGAGAAACCGTAGTGGAGCGCCTCGGATTGATTCATTACAAATTTCAAAACTATTGTAAAAGCACAAGTGACTGGCAGTATAATTATTCAAAAATATGGCATAAATATATTTACATAAACTATTTCCGAGCGAGAAACACCGCAAACCGATAAAAAATGACTGTCTGCTTAATACAACTGCGACGAATGTCGAAAGCTGTTATCGGAAGTCACCAGATGGCGGTGCCTTCCGGAAGCCCTTTTCATTCCCACTTGAAATACCCAGAGTAGCAGAGTATAAATATCTCGTGGTATGGGCAAACGAGGGATTGGCGTACATTGGAAAGCATGAGCAATCACTTAAGGCCAAAGGGCGAAGAAATGCCGGGATAATGAAGCATAGGGAATTGTGGGGATACAGCAGGTATGAGATTTTGAGGGGAGGGGTATTTGGAAAGGAATTATGGTGCCCGAGCTTACTTTCGGAAATGCGGTTTTGTGCCTAAAATCAGAGGTACAGTCGACGTTAGAAATTAATCAGAGAGCCGTCGGGCGATTAGCACTAGGTTCACACGGCAAATCCACAAATGAGGCGGTTCAGGGAGATATGGGCTGGGCATCTTTCGAAGTACGGGAAGCTAAGAGTAAAACATTATATGGGGAACACCTGAGGAAATTGAACAGTAATAGATGGGCAGCTAAAGTATTTAAATGCCTGTACCTAAAAAGCGTTGACTCACAATGGAGGAAAAGAACAAGGAAACTAACCAGTAAGTATGCTGGTCACAAGGACGGAGAAATAAAGAGCGTTAAGCAACAGGTGAAAAACTCAGAAGGTAAAAATTGAATAAATTCGATGGAAAAGAAACAGAACGTGGAATTATACCGAAAGTGGAAAAGGCAGATCAGGAAGGAAGCTTTCTTCGATAACTAAAGAGGCAGTGCCCTACTTTTTGAAGCTAGATCAGGGTGCCTTAGAACACGCAGCTACAAAAAGAAATTTAACAATGAAGATGGCGCATGTGCTGTAAGTGGTAACTCCAGTGAAACAATTGACCGTATTATACTCGGATGTAATGGTATCCATCCGGAAGTCGATGCAGGCGCAGTCATTCTTCCTGAAGCTCTGGGGTTTAGAGATATCAGTGGCCGGGTGAATAAACCGACGGTGGAAGCTAGCAAAAAACGATTGGAAGATTGGTCGCTTAAAAGCAGAAAAGTGACATAATATTAGTAATGTAGAAACAAAAATTCAATAAATAGAATGATGGTACAGTTCACCAATCTAAAACAATAATTAAGATATAGGGAGAAAAATGAGCATGATAGCTACTGCTACCACCCCGTTCCAAAGGGGGCGCTCCTGTATTCCATCCACATTAAATCCATCTATCCATCCTTATAACGTGACCACTCGCGCTAGTCATTTTGGTTTTTCAAGCGGTGCTACCCAACTTGTGTTACTTGTAGAAACTTGGAGCTTTCAAGTCCTGCGCTCGAATTCTGTGGTTTTTCCGTGCGTCTCATCAGACTTTCGTGTTAGTGCTTTCGAGTCCAACAGCCTTTTGTTCTTCACACCTTCGTGCTCAATTCACCGCGAATGTGCCCCTATGACCGACACCGAAAGCGTCTGGCTCGCAGCCGACCCCGTGTAGCTGCGAGAGAACGCCCGAGGTCAGGTAAGTACGTGTGGCGTTATGTCGCCGCACCAGACAAGGCACTGGGCTGTTGTATGGTAATATCTCCGTCATCTGTAGGCAACCCCAGTTACTGGTACAATTGCTCCATAGTGCAAGAAAAAAAAAACACTTTTGCGGACAAAAGTTTCAGTCACCGCAAGTTCATTAGCGCATTTTGCACGAACGTAGGAGATGCGAACGTTCCACAATAGCGTTTCTTGTTTTGTTGCTGCTCACACGGCCTCATCACGGAAAACTACGCTTTGCGGATTTTCTTTTTTTCAAACCGAAAATGCTCCTCCATTCAGATACGAACATCAAGGGGCGCAGAAAAAGCGCGGTAAAGCTTGGTTGGTTTGTGGAGTTTAACGCCCCAAAGCGACTCAGGCTATGAGAGACGCCGTAATGGAGGACTCCAGAAATTTCGACCACCTGGGGTTCTTTAACGTGCACTGACGTCGCACAGCACACGGACGCCTTGCTTTTCGCCTCCATCGAAAAGCGGCCGCCTAGGCTGGGATTCGATCCCGCATCCTTGGGAACAGTAGTCGAGCGCCGTAACCACTGCGCCATCCCGGCTGCGCTTGCTCGGCTGAGCGCGGACTGAGCGGTGTGAAGTGTAAGCTTCATATACGCCCTACATAACGCAAGGTCAGCTTTGAATATCGCTTGTCGTTCAATGAGCCAGAGGTCACATTGTGGCTATATAGCTTAAACGTGACGTCATCTATGGTCTACCACCACTTGGACTTTGACCTTGACCTTTAACGTGAGATACAGCATCGCGTTCCCTCTCGTAGTTGACGGCGCGTCCTCGACTTCACAGTCTCGGCAATATCATTGCAGCAAAAGCATGTCTGCTCAAGTCTAAACTTAAGCTTAACCAAAACAAAGCGAAGTAAAATATGCTTTCGCTTCACCTAATTTAGTTAGGTTGGTGAAGCGGTATAAACCACGGGCTTTCTTGGGGCGCCTCGATAGCCAGATGCAGAGCTACCAAGGAACATTACAGTGCGTTCGGAATAGGAAATTTGCAATGATGGTCCGCAAACAACGGTCGAAGAGGCGAGGACGACCACCCTTGAAGCTGAGTTCGTAAATTAAATTTTAGATGGAGGCGAAAGGCAAGGCGCCCGTGTTACCCGCGTGCTTCGCGACGTCAGTACACGTTAAGCACCCCTGTATTCGAATTTTCCGGAGCGCTCCAATGCCGAGCTTCTCATAGCATGAGTCACTTTAGGACATTAAACCCCGTAAACCAAACCAAATGCAAATTGGTTTATTTGAAATTAGCGGCCTCGAAACGTTGGCACAGTGATTAAGACGCACGACTACTGTTCTGGAGCACCCGGGGTCGAACCCGACCGCCAGCAGCTGTGTTTCGATGGAGGCGAAACATAGATACGTCTGTGTTCTGTGCGATATCAGTGCAAGTTAAGCATCCCAAGGTGGTTAAAATTGTTCCGTAGCCCTCCACTAGATAATTACTTCCCATTATCAGTCCCCTTCACTTTTTTCCTTACAGCGCTGTTCAGCCATTGAGAAGGAGGAGGAAAAAAGTTTAGTAGCGAGTAAATTCGGGCTTTTTTAGGGCCCAGGGCCACCGCACGGCCCTCACATTACGCATATGTGTCCAGGTCACGTAGGCCAAGGCACTGGCACCCCGGTTCACACAAAAGTTCCTGGACATTCAGCCATCGAAACTAGCGTTCGAAACAGCGTGCGAAACTAGAGTGCGAAAGAATTGTTGCAGAAGCTTATTCTTTGACATAAACGATTTATTTATGCCAAAAGTTTAATACATTGTTGTGCGAAACTCCTGATGCAATAGGATGCTGTGGCGGAAACGCTGAATCGAATTGAGGGCGGGTTATATGAATTTAGTTGGATTAAGGGTGAATTCGGAAGGATTAGTTCACTCCGATGTAGATGAAAGGCAAAATAAGTTAGTTGCGGTCGGCGGAAATGAAGCCAATGAAACGAACAGAGAGGGAAATGAAAGAAAGGGACGAAAAGAAGGACATGGGTATCTAATAGCGCATAGAACATATAAAAAAAAACAGTAATGATAGCGCACCGCTCATATCAGATAAGCAGCTTAGCTTTTCGGCTATTCAAGACGCTTAGTGTGCAAAAGACTGCGCACTGTATGTGCTTTCTGTGTAGTATGCCACGGCACCCCCGCTGCTATCACCGTGTAAGCGCATACCAGAGAGGAGGAGTAACGCTGTGCGCTCCGGTTCGAGGCTTTTTTCCTCTTCACCGCGACAACGGTCCACACAACGAAAATTACAAACGAGTTCTGAGGCGGCTGGCGTGGCAATCTTTTATTGCGCTCAAAATGTACAATTTCTACACAAAAACGAGCCGTAATCGACTAAGGGGATGACAGAACTTCTTTCAATGATTTATTGTTTGATGATGACTTTGATGACTTAGCAATACCTTACAATGACTTCCTTAAAGTATTGTGCATTGGCGGTGCGTGAAGATCTGCGTAAGGCACCGCCATCCTAATTCCCCATGTACTATGCAGGCCCAACGCCATTATAAGATCACGTGGAATGCCGATCCTCGTTTTCAATCGGGAGACACCTGATGCCTTGAGATTTAAGAGGATAAATATTTCTTGAGTCCTTTAGAGGTAGTCCTAGAGAAAACTGAGTGTTAACAGTGCAAGAAAACACGCTCAATAGTTTCATCCTTTTTAAATAACAGACAGTGGACTCCCCAAGGCGAAACTCGCCTTTTCTTGCAAGCACACTTTAACCTGCAAAATTTCGTTAGGTAATGTAAAAAGCAATGTTTTGCTGCAGTAACAAAATTCGGTGTGGCGTAGTTGTTTCCACGCTCGGCTGAGGAGCGATGGATGATGGTACGAGTCCTGGTAGGGACAATTTTTTTAATTAAATGCCAATTCGCACGCACACATTTCTGGCAGGTACTACCTGTTTACACCACTAATGAGCCAACTAAAGCTTTGCCGTGGCTTTTCATAGAAACGCCACCTAGGCGATTTGACCTCTTTTTTTGTAGCGAATAACTCGGACCTTCCTATACAAGTAAAAGTTAGAGCACGCGTTCAAACACTATACTGTTATGTATCCCTGTTATGTAGAAGAGAGTGAGAAGTTTGGGCTTAAACTGAACATTAAAAAGACGAAGATCATGGCGTCTTGCCCTATCAAGTCCTGGAGCATCAATGGACAAGAAGTGGAAGCTGTGAGAGATTTTCTGTTCTTGGGCGCCAAGATTACCTCGGAAGGAGACTGCAGCCATGAAATTAGGAGACGCCTGCTTCTGGGAAAGAGAGCAATGGTTAGCCTTGACCGCCTAGTAAAGAGCAGAGACATTAGTCTGCCAATCAAGATCCGTATAACCCGTGCTATGGTCTTTCCAGTTGTGATGTATGGATGCGAGAGTTGGACTGTGAAAAAGGCTGACCGCCGAAGAATTGACGCGTTTGAATTGTGGTGCTGGCGAAGACTCTTAAGAGTTCCTTGGACTGTCAGAAGATCAAATCAGTCGATATTGTCGACCATAAACCCTGACTGCTCATTGGAGGGTCAAATTCTAAAGTTAAAGCTCAGCTAATTTGGTCATCTGATGAGAAGAGAGGAGTCGCTGGAGAAAGATTTGATGTTGGGAAAGGTTGAGGGTCGCCGGAGAAGGGGTAGGCAGCGAACGCGATGGTTAGATGGCATTCTCGAGGCATTGCAGATGAAGCTATGTGATGTTAAGAAGATAGTGAGAGACCGGAAAGCGTGGCGTGACATGGTCCATAGAGTCACGAAGAGTCGGACACGACTGAACGCCTGAACTGAACTGATCCCCAGCGCATATTGTATTAGGCTTTGCCTAAGTCGCGTGTCCTTGACTGCACCCGTAACCCTTTCGCTGAGAATTTTGACCAACTCAAACTATTGCAAAGACAGAAGATTGATCAGCTGGGGCCGATCACCTGCTGTACCTCTGGCGGAATCACCATCTAGCTTCTTAATTGAGGGCTGCCAGTGACTTGAATGACCTTTCAACCGAAGTGGCCACAATTACCCACACTCTATTCTTCCCACCTGCTGTCTGAAAAACACGTCAGCGTAACCTACTGCTCACCATCGCTGGTTGCAGACAATGTCGTGGACCCTACATGCATACTTTTGTGGTCATTATTTATCTGAACTGGGCTCCCACGGAGACCAAGGAATCAATCAATCAATCAATCAATCAATCAATCAATCAATCAATCAATCAATCAATCAATCAATCAATCAATCAATCAATCAATCAATCAATCAATCAATCAATCGATCAATCAATCAATCAATCAATGACTGAATGATTGAATCAATCAATCAATCGGAATGAATAATTAAATCCCTAGGCAAATACAGAAAGAAATAAGTAAGTCAACAAATTAGTAAATAAATATATAAAACAGTCGACAAATAATTTATTGTAAAAAGTGGACAATTCAGTAAATACGTGGCAACCATGTGACATTCTGGTGCTTTCGAAGCAGGTGACGTCGCAACCGCAGCCTCTGCTTGGCTGAGTCGCCTGCGCCCGTACTGCATATTCGTACAAAGCTCTTAAGCACTCTGCGAAGGACAAGCAGCGAGGGCAGAAACTGAGCGTCACGGATTGGACCTGTGCTCACGTGTAACTGTATTACTACAGGAACACAGCCAATGCAATTCGTAAAATCGCATCCACTAGCACCCCCTCCCCCCCCAGCAGCTGCTTCAAGATACCACTTAATTTTGCCCGCATCGTCGCCGGAAGGCTCTGGAAAAGCGTGCTAACCTCTGTACACACGGCCACAGTGCCAAGCGGCCGACGTGCCAAAAGAATGTTGTACGTTCATTGTTTAAAATTGCCGTCGTCGTCGAAAGTGTTTAAGCAGTAGTGTATATAGGCATGGGAGCAGGCAGTTTTTTGTCGATGCAATGTTGCTTTCTCACAACGACCAGCCCTGCCGTGGAATTGACGTAATGGGCCAGTAGCTTTGCTGTTCTGCTGCAGAGCCCATAGGTGCTAGATCATTTTTCGGCTGATTTCAATACAAGTGAAAGGCAGGCAAACCCGTGTAACTTATGATGGAAGGGTATGGTAACTAAAAACACAAGGATGTCCTAAACTATGCAGGCGTCACCACTTCGACGTTTCTCATAGTCATAGCAAGCAATAACACGATGTAACTTCTTTCTCTTTTTGGGCAGTTTACACGCTTGACCGGGCGTACAGCTGATAACATATCTGATGAAGTTGCCTGTAGCTAGCTAGGGCACAAGGATAAGATGGTTGTGGCGGTATCACAATCAAATCTAAGGCGTCACTACAGCCCCACGTCGCGACAAACGACGCCTGATGGAATGGGCGTCACCCGAACTGTCGAATTTGAAGTGGGCGTTCTGTGCGTGTTGTACACGGCAAGACTTCGCACTCAGTGTGGGCAGGGAATCCCGCCAATGTAACCAACTGCGCTGTGGTATATACGTGGCATCCGCTGGTAAGTTCTGCTTATGCTTTTCATAATGTTTTTGTTTATTGCTGTCAGTAATACCCACAAGTTTCTACAAGCTTCGTACTGGCACGGCTGCACAATGGACGCGACCGGTCGTGGACAAGGCTGGAAGCTATCACGGATAGCGTTCTGGTGTACAAAATCTAAAGTAGCAAACTAAGTCGACGATCCCAGGTTTGCTAGATTTTACGTAATAAGCGCCTTCCTATTTCCACCGTAACGTTTCTCAGAGAATAGAAAAGGTTGGTTATAACTCGCACTTTCACAGAGGTTTCTCACAGTAGGGTCAGGTTTAATTGGGTTGCGCTGGCAGCTTAGAAGAGGTTGACATTAAATTTGTGCATACAAGCTGTATGCAGGAATGAGTAAACGGTATGAAAATGACACGCATCGAATGCATGAAATTTTGATTAAAGGGCTATGCATTGGGCTACCATTGCCGCTCAACAGCGTCGAATTTTTCACAGATGAGCGATATTTTCATCTGTCAACCCACTTGACCACTACATGACTTAATGGGCGCACTCCAACCGAGTGGCCTTGAACTACCCCCATATTAGGTTTTCCAGTGTAGTACATGCCTCTATACCTACATACTTGCCGAACGAACCTTAAGTCTTGACATGCTCACACAAGACATGACAGTATATAAGAATTCGTGTTGCCAAATTATCTAAAACGGAGCTCCTAAATCTTTAAAATAGCAGACTCCGACCGACGCCTCACTAAAAGCGCAACCAGGTGCAGCTCCAGTTCCGCGGCTCTTACAGAGCAGTACTGTGGAGACTGCAAATAGCCGCCTCCCGCCGGTTTCGGGCGACGCAGCAGGCCGCACCTAGTCCGCTTTCATCGAACGCTCTGGACTGCCCCTCACGCGGAGTAGGGCCCAGAATACAGTGCGTCCGATAGAAAGCCGCTGGAAATCGAATACACTGGAAACTGACAGAAGACCCGACCGCCGGCGGATGCGTTTTGAGGGAGGCGAAAAGGAGAGGCGTTCGTGTGCTGTGCGATGTCAGTGCACGTAAAAGATCCCCAGGTGGTCGAAATTATTCGGTAGCCCACTACTGCAGTTCCTCTTTCTCTTTCCACTTGCCAAGCTAGGCGCCCGTGGGCTGTGCGATGTCAGTGCACGTTAAAGAACCCCAGGTGGTCGAAATTTCCGGAGTTATTGTAGTTGTGGCTGTAGGAAGAACACTTTGGACCACTAAAGTGCGATGAGGCGAAAGCCTTTAGCACGGCGGTCCGTAGCCCTCCACTACGGCACCTCATTCTCTCTTGTTTCACTCCCACCTTTCTCTCTTCCGTGACGCGCGGGCTGTCAGGGAGCGCTCGAGAGGCAATAGAGACATTTAGTTTAGCGCTACAGCTTACCGCTACAGCCTATAGCGCGCGAGCGTCAGCACGCATGGGCAGATCACCCTGATAGATGGCGCCACGTCCCTGCCAAATTCCAGCGGCCTCTGCACGCAGCATAGTATCTTATACTTTTAACTTACACAGTTTTACTCTTACTCTTTTAACTTTTACACTTTGTAAGAGTAAGAAACTCTATGGCATGCAGGAACCAATCAGCGCGTGCGGTAGACGGCCGCGGTAAGCGGCAGCGTTAAGCAAAGCCTGTATTTCAACACGATAGCGTTAAAGGCGTCGGCGTTGTGAGCAAAAAATCACCAGCATGGAGCTGGCAGGTGGTAGCAAACATGATCGCGCATTGACTGGACTCAGGGTTGCCTGACGTTACATTTGGCAGGCGGTGCCAACTGGGACCTCTCCTTTCATATGGGATGGTGATACCAGAATCAGCCTTCCAGGACCCTTGTATTCATGTTACCCTTAAAATACGCAGGTACACTGATACGGGTTCATCAAAGAGAGGCTTTGTACGTGGGTTGGTATAGCCTACGCTCTAGCGTAATGGGCTGAGCTTGAGTGTTTCCCATAACGTTTCATGTCCCGGCACACAAACTATAAACGGGAGCAGTATCACGTGGTAGTACACCGTCTGCTTACTTAAGACATAAAAAACGACGAAAGAATAAAAACATTGCTGTCACAGATGATACAATTCGGGGTTGTGACGTTGTGGCAGATGGCGTCGCTACTTGACTGGAGTCTTCAGTCGAAAGCTTCATGTCGTAGTCCTGGTCGGACTCAAAAACCTGAACACTGTTAGCGAATGTTCACTAAAAGCATATCAGGCCACTGAACAGCAGAAACAAGTTGCCTTTAGTTACATGGCACTCAGGCGCAGACGACGGAAGCAGCCGGGGTATCATATGCGCCGTCGTCTGCAATGGTGCGCCTTGTTTTAGTTTGTCTGTATGCCGTTTGGGAGCTGTTTTTCGCGTCGATCATTCTAGACTGTTCGCGTTAACAACCCTACTTTCGATTCAATGTAGAGTACGCGACAGCAGGTTGGACGGGTGGCGAGGCTTGTGCGATTCAGAGAAACACCAGCTTACATAGCGCCTGTATTGGGTATGTCCGACTTCATAAGACATACTGATGGCATTGTTTTGCTTGTTCCGTCGTCGCTGTTTTCGCGCTCTTTGAACATCGACACTTGTTGGGCTGTTTTCAAAGCACAGCTTCAAAATGCCGTTGTATACTTCAAGTGTCCTTCAAAGCACAGGCCAACTGTGATCGAATGGTAACATGCACAGACGTAATCTGCTTTCGCTCCGAAGAGTGTCAATTATTTCACAAAAAGGGCTGATTAGCTACTCGCCTTTGTTTCAGGATGCATGATTCAGAAATGGAAACGATATTGTGTTTCTCTCTGGTGTGCGCTTCCGTGACTTGACATTGTTTACGTGGTAAATGATGATGACTACTGAAAAAACTTCGAGCTGTTTAATATGCAAAAACAATGGATATGAACTGCATACCATTCGTGGCATCAAACGAAAATTAAAGAACGCCTCTGCCAGTCCGCTTTTTGAGGTATAAGCCTTTAATGGCTCATGCTGTCGTGAGAAAAATGGGTCCCGCTTTTGCGGTGGCTCGGATTGGCCGAGGCGGGATGGCGTCATAGAGGTCTCGACCAATCAGAGCATCAGCACAGTATGCGCGAGGGTGGTGGTGGTGGTAAACTTTTATTGTCCAAAGGAGGCGTACCGGAGCTCCGGCACCGCTCGCAGGCGTCCAGGGAGCCCGATGTCACCCCAAGAGGCAGGGGCTAGTAGACAAAGCGGTTCGCCGCTTCGGTTGCCAGACGGACAATGTTGGCCTGTGTCGCCGGGTCTTCGCTATGAAGCGCGGTCTCCCATGCTTCTTCGTCCTGGAATAAATTGTAGCCCGGGGAGCGGCTGCACTCCCAGAGGATATGTTTTAAAGTTCCTATATCGCTACAGAATCTGCAGAATTGGTCCTCCGAATTTCCAGTTTGCGTGAGGTATCTCCATCTGGGAGACATGTGGTTCTTGGCTTGCAGGCGGCGCCAGGTGACTGCCTCTGTGGATGTGAGGGACCTATCTGGGGGTGGATATTTCCGCCGTCCTAACTTGTAGTGCTCAATGACTTCGTTGTAGGTCGCGAGCGTCTCGACCTTAAAGTTAGGTTGAGGCCGGCGTCCCCCCCCCCCCCCCCCCCCCCCCGGATAATGAGCGCTCGGGCAAGGGCGTTGACCGCTTCGTTTCCTGGTATGTTGGTGTGAGCGGGGGCCCAGGTTAGGGTGATCCCTCTGTCTATGTTGCTTTTCAATTGGGCACACAAGTGTGCCTTGTGTGCCCACATGCCAATGTATGATTAATTGATAATTGATGAAATAATTACCAGCTTATAATAAAAATGATCATTTATCTACTTAGTGACCAACTAATCATTTTGTTATTACTAATTATAGCAAGTTGCGTAGCTGAATGCGGCACTAAGCTTTCGCCTTTCCCTACTTTAGTCGCAAAGTCGTCATAATTTTTGTTACTGTGTATGAGCACCGACATGGGGCATTCATATATGTTTGCTGAATACCGAAGTATTCAGCTTTGTTTAATAATATTTCGTTCCATACAAAAATGGTAGGGGTAACATTAAGAGATAGGAAGCGTGCAGAGTGGGTCAGAGAAATAACTCAAGTTACCGACATTCTAGTGGAAATTAAGAAGAAGAAATGGACATGGGCAGGACATGTAGTGCGAAGAGAGGATAACCGATAGTCGCTTAGGGTAACAAACTGGATTACAAGGGAAGCAAAGCGTAGCAGAGGGCGGCAGAAAGTTAGGTGGGCGGATGAGATTAAGAAGTTCGCAGGGGTCAAGTGAATGCAGATAGCACAGAACCGGGTTAAGTGGAGAATATGGGAGAGGCCTTCACCCTGCAGTGGGTATAGTCAGGCTGATGATGATGATGATGATTTCGTTCCAATTTTTGCTCTGCAATGAATTATATTAATGCAGTCGTATTTGCGTTAGCGACAAGTAACTAGCCTCGCTGATTTGTTGGGGATAAAGTGTCTCTTCACTCGCATAGACGGTGGCGCTGTAGCGTTCCGCTAAGTAATAGTTAAGAACTGTATATTCCACCTAGACGAGATTTGCTAGTGGGGGAAACAAGACACTTCGGCTGAGCCGTGGGCTACGGAGCCGACCAGTCTACTCGTCACTTCTCCATTTCCCCCCTGTCTTTCCCTTAATGACATTTTCCTCACCTCGCCTGTATGCCCGATGATGGTTGTGGTGTCTGACGTCTTGCCGAGAGCTTATACGAAATGCGCAAGATTCGAGCCGCATGTCACGCATGCGCAGTAAATGGTACTTTTCCACACACACACACACACGCACACGCGCACGCACACGCACACACATTCCATCAGTTTGTGTTTTGGCATTGGAGACATGGAATCGTAAAAAAAGAAAATACATTAGTTTTAAAGTGTCTAGCTGTTTGAAAGTGTTCCGTCAAATAAGGCAGGAGAGCTCTCAGGGTTAGGCTGATGAATCTTGCGTGTCTTTTGATCTTTTTCCTCAAGAAAGCGCGTGTCTTTTGGTCCCTTTCCTGAAGAAAGCCAGTGTGAGGCATTGTGTTGTGTATATTTCGTCATTTGCCAATGGTGAGATGTGAAGGGAGGAAAAATCACCTCAGCATGCACGAGGAAGAGGCCAGAATACGACTTTCACGAGGAGAACCTTCTTTCCAGCGAGTTGTGACATGAACATGACTTTGCAAAAATAAGTGATCAATAAAAACAACGTTGACTATGTAAAATTTACCGATCATGTTTGAGCGGGGTCGAGCAAGAGATTCAATATAGGAAAACTTTTTCTAACGCATTGTGGTAATTAAATGGCAATTAGTAATCCTCTGAAATTTTTTATTCATTTTTTTGAAAGCAGTATTCGAGGAACAGTTTGGCACTCATTTTTCTTTAGTAGAGCAAGACCTCTATTACGCAGCTTTTTGCTAATATTATAGCGTCAGTAAATGGGACCTTGGACCCAAAAACTTCGGTTAGTTAAAAATATGCAGCTTAACAATTCGTTGAACAAATAATTACCAGAACGGCCATGATTGTGCCTCGTGACGTGGCTTCCCAACAAGCATAACGAAGCCAAACAGAGCTCTCGCTCTGTATTATAGGTTGGGATATTTTTACCTTCATATTTCAGCGTTTTTAACACCTTGTTTGTTTCTTAATTTCTAGCTGACAGCTGACGAATCTTTACTGGCAGCGAAACCGCCCAGGAAAGTCCTCAGAGCGTGCTCTGAGGAACCGTGTTTCGTCATGACAGAGAGGCACTCTCGTGGCGCTGATCGACGTGCGGAAGAAGCGCGTACGAGAGCATTTCGTGAGCGTATAGAAGGTCCTCATCATTACGGCGCTGCTTCAACGTCAAGAGCCTCTGAAGGGGCTGCCGGCTCTTCCAGATATAGCCATGTCAGCAGAGGAGAGCACCCCGCTACTTCGCGGGAGAATGTGCACTCTTACTGCAGGAGACAAGAGGAGGAGCATTCCAGGGATCGTGACAAGGAAGGCCACGCCGCAGCAGTCGAGCGCCATGTCTCCTTCAGTGAGGGACAAATGCGTGTAACGTTTCGTGTTAGAGAATATCAAGCGGAAGAACATCAACATCCTAAGCGTCGGTGGTATGAAAGTCACCCGTTGGGTTCAAGATGATGGAAGCAACGCGGCGGGAACGCGAGCCTTTGGAGCTACGCCAGCGGGAACGCGAGCGTTCGCAGTAACGCGAGCGTGAAGACATCCCCTTGATACATCAAGGAGCTGGTGTGAGTGGAACTCTGAATCACTATGTACCTAGGAAGTATAAACGGCTGCATTCAGCGGCAAGCGACATGGATGAAGAACGCCATTCAAGCTTACCAGAATAAATAGGTATTTCATCTGGAACGAAAACGAACCACCAGGATCTAGTTCGCAGCATGCCCTGGATCAAGCGCAAGCGATGGCCAAGCGGCACGGGTGCAGCAGGGACCTTCAAATAGCTATGCCGTCGAAGAAGAGACCTCGACTGGGAGAGTCGAATGTGGATAGAGATGCCACATCAACATCTATGGAGGAACAGCTTGAAGACACGGCCATACCTATCCAACCTGTGCCGGGATGCCACCTGACAGCCCCTCGTTCAGAAGAGTACGCTCCGGGATTCCGTCCGTAGCCACGACCATGGAAGAGTGATGAATCGAGGCGACGGTCAGATGAATCTAGCATGACGGATCATTCTTCCAGGCTTTCGCCTCTGAGTGTGCCTCCCAACCCGAAGATGTGTAGAATGTCCGCTGAAGAGCCGCTGGAATCTCAAGGTCTGTGTGAAAGTGGCACCCCAAGCCAGCGACGTCCAGATGATTCAAGCTCGAGAGAAGTCGTCGAAGGGGTCCCGCGGTAGGGCTGTTTCTGGTGCAGATGATCAGGAGATGTCTTTCGATGTGTCACTAGAGCCTCGAGATGCGGGGAAACGTTGGGTTGTGAGGACACGAGAATCGGAAATAATAGGCTCTTGAGATCAAACTTCGACCCAGTTTTGTAAGATTGGCGCCTCCTGCACGCAATACCAAGACCAGGCGTTTACTCAACAGCCCCTGAGAAGCAGAAGTCTGCAGGAAGGCCGCACTCCAAGACGACGCTCAGGAGGATCACTCTTAGCTCACCACCAAAGGCAACCCTCAAACAGCTCCTTCTCTGGTGAGGAAGGTCGGCACGACATTGCGACAAAACAGTCGCTTGGAGCTGGCGGACACGCAAACATTATGTGACATCCAGATGCTCAACGGCGGTCCATGCCACATCAAAACGAGGGTTATAAGGATGAAAGATGTTGCGTTGCTGACCGTAGAGGTCCTGGTGTCCCAGGTCCGTTGAGAGGCATGGCGGAAGATGGCTCGATGAGTCGCGGTACTCATAGAAACGTCCAAGGCATGCCATCAACGTCCTGACCCAAGGGTGCTTTTTCGAGGAGGCGTCTGGCTTCGATAACGGTAGCCGATCGTCTCGATTACCCACGTTAACTGGCTGAAGTTATTCATGCGGCAATGGAAAACGTGCTTCGAGTTAGGATCACCGAAGCTCAAATGCTTAAATGGGGCATGATAGCAAGACAAAGGATGACGAAGGATCTTCGTAGCAGGGCAGACAGGGAGCATGCCGAAACAAGATATTTTATCGCTCGAACAATAGCAGAAGTGTTGCAGGACCAGTAGCTGTTTCGCTGTCTACGCTCAAGTATCTGACGCGAATGGATATCGCTTGTATTAAAGTGAGTAGATGCAATGAACTGTTATAGTACGGTTTAAAAATACGCAATATGCAATAGAAGTTTCACGGTTGCTGACATCCCTATGTTGCATCGCGTGCAATGAAATAGATACCGCCCCGCCGGGGTGGCGCAGTGGTTACGGCGCTCGACCACTGTTCCCAAGGACGCGGGATTGAATCCCAGCCTCGGCGGCCGCTTTTCGATAGAGGCGAAAATCAAGGCGTCCGTGTGCTGTGCGATGTCAGTGCACGTTAAAGAACCCCAGGTGGTCGAGATTTCCGGAGTCCTCCACTACGGCATCTCTCATAGCTGAGTCGCTTTGGGACGTTAAACCCCACAAACCAAACCAAACCAAATAGATACCGAAGAGAAAAATGAAGTGGCCTTCAAATTACTGCTCCTAGTATAGTGCCCCGGGATCGCGCTTGAATTGAGACACGGAGCGACATCTGGTTTCAAAATTGTATAGTAGGGCAGAGCTGAGGACGCAGCGAGGCTTGGCTTTACCGTTTGGCGGATTTTAAGGCGAAAGCCTTTAATGGCTCATACTGTCGTAGGCAAAAGCTGTCCGCGCGAGCGGCGCACCTGATTGGTCGACAGAGAAGTGTCGTCACCAGCTGCCAAATTCGAAGCGATCAACCACAAGTCTTATCTTGCCTAGCATTCCTACCCTCTGCAATCTCACACTTGAACGCGCGCCAAGAAACGCCACGCGACAGGAGCGATGGTGTACCTTCCAAAGGCACACGTTTCGGAGAAAGTGTGACAGATACTGCGCATTTACTTTCCTGCAAACCAATTATATATGTAGCACTGCAACGAACGCCAATAAAAGGCAAACAATGAGAGGCAAATCATAGGAGAGGAAGGGTAGGCATTCGTCATTCTCCTCTTAAGAGACATCTATAGTGAACAATGAGTATTCTAATTCACTATATAGCTTATTCACGTGACACGATGCAGCTTTACTGGCAACCATGGCACGCACAACACTGACTTATTTATAGGAAAGGCGCGGTAACTGTCTTACTTGTTTTCTGTGGAAACCTTAACCGCGCCGTAAGGGAATGGAGGAAGGTGAGAAAGAAAGTGGAAAGAGGAGCCGTAGCGGAGGGCTACAGAGTAATTTCGACCACCTGGGGATCTTTAACGTGTGCTGTGCGATGTCAGCGCACCTTAAAGATCCCCAGGTGGTCGAAATTACAACACATCAGAGAGCGGTAAAAAGAGAGGGTACACGGCGAATCAGAACACGGCGTCGGTGAAATCCGAGCTCTGGTTGGACGGCGTTGCAAACGGCGTCGCAAGTTTCCGACAAATGAGCGGCGCGCAGCACAGAGAACGCCGATACCCCCGCAGGGGGCACCTGTTAAAGCAGGTGTTTGTGTGTTTTGTGCGACACCACGGACCCCGAGCACCCACGCTTAGCCGTGCGTGGCATCGTCGTGTCTGGGGAAAAGGGGATCCTGGTGGTTGAGCCGATGCCGAGTGTTTGGACCTTTAAGGCCCCTCAGCGGAGGCAACACACCACTTTGGCCCACGCTTCCCATAGACGGCACCTCCGGGCTGACCCACCCGGGGGAAATCGGCAGTCGCCTTTTCCTGTTCTCCCCTCCATCTTTCACTTTCCTATTTTCTTTCTTAGAACTGTCCTGTCCTCTCTTACCTTCTTCATTTCTTCCTACTTCCAAGCGGCGAGGGTTAACCTTGTGTGGCTAGCTACCCTGAGTTACGCCATATTGGGTTATAGTTGCGGTGTACAGCTGGCGTGGGCAGGAATTGACAATTTCTGTCCCGTCCCCTCGTTGGGCTCCATGGTGGGTGGCTGGCACTGCAGCCGAACAATATACTTTTTTATGGCATCTAAACTCCTTAACCCCGATCGTCCTCCTTCTAAAAGGGGGCGCACCGAGACCACCATGTTCTTCTCAAAGAACATAAACAACTTTCCTCGTTTCCACGTGGTCCACAGTGACCACGAGGAAATCACTGCACGACTTGTGTCCCCATTTGTTGTTTCCCGAACGTTGACTGAGGCCATTGGCCAGGGCTATAAGATAAAGAAACTTGGAAACGGTGACCTGTTACTAGAATTAATGTACAATCATCAGTATCAGAAGCTAAGTACAGTCGAATCATTTGGAGAAATACCGGTACAGATTAGCCCGCACCGATCACTAAACACTGCCCGAGGAGTCATCTCTGATGATGACCTTAGGTACGTGAGTGAACAAGAACTTCTTGAAGGCCTGAAGGAACAAAATGTCACAGATGTTTACCGGATAAAGATCAGACGAGATAACAAAGAGATAGAAACAAAGCACATTGTACTCACCTTTGCTGCAAGCACTCTCCCAGAATCTGTCGAAGTAGGCTACACAAAGATAAAACTGAGGCCCTACATCCCTAACCCACGCCGTTGCTTCAAATGTCAGAAATATGGCCATGGCTCTCAGAGTTGCCGTGGCCAACTCACATGTGCAAAGTGTGCCTCGCACGAACACCCTACAGACAACTGCGAAGAACAGCTGCTTCTCTGCTCAAACTGTGAAGGTAACCACCCAGCTTATTCACGCTCATGCCCATACTGGAAAAAATAAAAAGAAATAATTACACTGAAAGTCACCGAAAACATATCTTACGGAGAGGCACGAAAGCGGCTTTCTCTTCCTCAAAAGCCACACTACTCCGTTGTAACGCAGCAGGGCGCGGCATCACAGCGGACGTCGGCACCTGCCCAGGAAGCACACAGTTCTTCCAGGGCAGCGCCACCTGCGCCCTCGGTGGAGTCAGCTAGCGCTACTCCACCACCACCCGCAAAGCTGGCTGCGCGGACCCCCAGGTCAGCCGGCCCAAAGGCCTCGACCCATGAGTCGAGGCCTAAAACTGACAATCCTGTGCGTTCTGCACAGTCGTCCACCGCATCTGAAGATGCGATGGACACAACTTCTTCACCCCAGCTGCCTAGGCGGCAAAGCTCACTGGAGCGAAAAAGAAAGGGAAAAGTCCCAATAACAGGTCCCAAGGACCTACAAACCTAAATTTAAACTTGTCCCTTAAATAACTTTTAATTATGGCGCTCCTCATTTATTGGAACTGCCGAGGACTCTTTAAAAATTTAGATGATATATATGAAATTCTTGCGGACTATCAACCAAACATACTTTGTCTGCAAGAAACCCATTTAAAACCAGCAGACTCAAATTTCCTTAAGCAATATAATGTATTCAGGAACGACAGGCAAGGCAGCTCTCACTCCTCTCGTGGCGTTGCCATTGTAACACAAAAAATCAATCCCCTCTCGAAACATCTCACTCAACACAGACTTAGAGGCAGTGGCAATCAGAAGCTTAGTTTATGGCAAAATAACAACCGTATGTTCCCTGTATATTGCTCCAACTTATAAGCTAAATAGCGAAAGTTTTGAAAAGTTGATTGATCAACTTTCGGAACCTTGGTTGCTGGTCGGAGACTTTAATGCTCACCACCCATTATGGGGATGTACAAGAACGGACTCCCGAGGCGTTCTAATCGAAAAATTCTTATTGTCCTCGGGATCATGCTTACTAAACACGAAACAGCCAACTTACTACAATATAGCTTATAACTCTTACACATCCATAGATCTAGCCATTGGCTCCTCGATGTTCCTGGCAGCTACAGAGTGGACTGTCATTAACAATCTATACGGAAGTGACCATTTTCCGATCTTAATAAAATATACTGGGGACGGAAATGAAAATGTGTCGAATCCCAGAAAATTCAAAGAAAATGCAGCCAACTGGAAGATGTTCAGGGAACACTCATCATTGGCCAGTTCATCAGTTACTGACTTAGGCGTTGATGAAACTCAACGCTTAATCACGCTGCACATCATAGAGGCAGCAGAAAAATACATTCCACAGACGTCAAGTAAGCCACGAAATAAACGAAGACCCTGGTGGAATGCAGAATGTAAGACTGCTCGTGAAACTCAAAACAGGGCATGGTCGAAACTACGCCGATACCCTACAGCCGAAAACCTAATAGCCTTTAAGCGTGCAAAGGCAAATGGCAGGCGTATTCGACGCATCTCCAAGCGAGAAAGCTGGTCATCATTCCTTTCTTCAGTGAACTCCTATTCTGACGCGCACAAAGTTCACAACAGGATAAGAGCACTTAAAGGATATAGCACAGTCCCAACGCCCCTTGTCAGCACCAGTGGTGACTCTCTTGAACATCAAGCAGACACACTAGGGCAACACTTTGAATACATATTCAGCTCAGCACACTATACAGATTCCTTTTTGCGGCACAAGGCAAGAGAGGAGAGGAAGCACATACATGATAAAAGGCCATCCTCAGGAGGATACAATAGCCCATTCACCATGCAGGAGCTGAAGATTGCACTAGACACATGTGGTAACACAGCACCAGGTCCTGACAGGATCACATATGGAATGCTCAGGCATCTGCATGTGAACACTGTTGAAACCCTACTCTACCTGTATAATAAAGTATGGGCCACAGGACGCTTTCCTAAAGCATGGAAGGAAGCGATCATCATCCCAATATTAAAACCCGGAAAAGAACCCACACTTGCTGCTAGTTATCGGCCTATCGCACTAACCAGCTGTCTATGCAAGCTTTTTGAGAAAATGGTAAATCGTCGCCTTCTCCATTTCCTTGAATACAATGGTCTTCTTTATCAAAACCAAGCTGGTTTTAGAGCTGGGCGATCAACAACTGATCAGCTCATTGCCTTTGAGTCTTATGCAAGGGATGCTTTTGTACATAAACAACATTGTTTATCTGTCTTTTTCGATCTTGAAAAAGCATATGATACCACTTGGCGCTATGGTATCATCCGCGACCTCTTCTCTCTTGGCATCACAGGAAACATGTTGAGCACAATTCGAAGTTACTTGTCTGAACGGACCTTCAAAGTTCGTGTTGGCAATGCATATTCAAAGCAGTACATTCAAGAAAATGGTGTCCCTCAAGGTGGTGTTCTCAGTTGCACACTTTTTGTAGTCAAAATGAACTCTTTAAAAAGCGTGCTGCCAAAAACTATTTCTTGTTCTGTATATGTTGATGACGTCCAGATAAGCTTCAAATCTTGCAACTTGGCCATCTGTGAACGACAAATTCAGCTAGGTGTAAACAAATTGTCCAGGTGGGCTGATGACAATGGGTTTAAATTTAACTCTGGAAAGAGTGTTTGTGTACTTTTCTCTAAGCAGCGTGGCATCAGGCCTGACCCCAACATTACACTGAATGGCCAGAGCCTTGCCTTTAAAAAAGAACATAAATTTCTTGGCGTAGTTGTTGACGAAATCTTTCCTTCATTCCCCACATAAAACAGTTGCGATTGAAGTGTCTCAAAGCGATGAATTTGCTGAAAATTCTCTCTCACCGGTCATGGGACACAGACCGCGACTGCCTTCTGAACCTTCTGAATAGTGTAGTTCTATCACGCATTGACTATTGCTCGATGGTTTATGGGTCAGCATCATCCTCTGCGCTAAAATTGCTCGATCCCGTGCACCACCTCGGCCTTCGCCTCGCTACGGGCGCTTTCCGAACTAGCCCAATTGCTAGCCTCTATGTCGAGGCGAACCGATGGTCACTGCAACGAAGGAGACAATTTACTTCTCTAACTTATGCTATGAAGGTACTATGCCAACTGGACCATCCATGTCGTCGGCTCCTGCTTGACAAAACTGGCACAGCACTTTTCTCAAAAAAACCATCTCTAACACCACCATATCCAATCAGAGTTGCCACGCACATTGAATATCTGAATGTTTCGGTTACCAGTCTTCATACAACTTCCATAAAATACCTAATTGCTGCTTGGGAAATGCACGGTGTTAATTGCGACCTGTCGTTTCTTGAAGTGGGCAAACATGCATCCCCTATTGCCATACAGCAGCACTTCAGGTCACTTCAGGAGAAGTACACTTGTGATGAATATTACACTGATGCTTCGAAGTGTGCTCAAGTCTCCTGTGCAGCACATGGACCACAGTTTTCACAGTCAAAAACCCTGAACAGACATACTAGTATATTTACCGCTGAATGCCATGGTATCCTTTTAGCTGTGAGACACATTATAGAAAATAAAATACAGACGTCGATCATCTACACAGACTCCCTCAGTGTTTTAAAGTCCCTATCCTTTTGGAAATGGCAAAATAAGAACCCAGTACTGAACTCTATAACACCCTTATGTTTGCCCATGAACAAGAAATTAAAATTACACTGTGTTGGGTGCCAGGCCACCGCTGTATACCTGGTAATGAGGCAGCTGATAGGCTAGCTGCTTCAGCTGCCCTTCGAAATGACACAGACATTGATAAGATAACTTATCATGACCTCAAACCACACATAAAAAACATGATTCGACAACAATGGCAAGAGGAATGGGACGCAGCATCAGAAAATAAACTACACACAATAAAGGCAAAAATAGGCAGGTACACCACAGAAAAACAAGACAGATTTAAAGAAGTAGCCCTGTGCAGGCTGAGAATTGGCCACACATACATAACCCATACATATCTTTTAACCAACTCTCCTGCACCACACTGCTCGAGATGTGGTGATCGACTCACTGTCATTCATGTTTTAATCATATGTGCACAACTGGAACCAGAAAGAAGACGTCATTTTCCCTCCTTGTTCACTCATCAAATACCTGCACACCCATCCATTTTTATTGGCGACAACCCAATGTTTCCTTTAAAACAGGTGCTTAAATTTTTATCACAAGTAGGCTTTTTACATGAAATTTCTTATCGACGTGGGTCTCAGCCCGCTCCTCCGTGAGAGGACGGATGAGATCTTTTAATACATCTACTTATACATTGCGCATCCATTATATATCACAAATGAATTTTAGGCCCTATACACCATTGTTTTTAGCGATATTACAGAGCGAATACATTTTTAGGCCCTATACACCAGTTTTTTATCCCTTCATGAAAAATCACAACTATTCCATCATATAAACTTGAGTGCACCATTAACCTTGAGTTTGGCGCTCTTTGGCCTGAGTCGCCCTTGCGCCATTAAAATCCATCATCATCATCATCAGAGAACGCCGATAGACCGGCTCGCCGATGCGTCGGAAGCGTTTTTTTTTTGTGTGCTTTTAGTTTCAAACTGCCCAACGTTATGACGACTCCGCTACAGGGTTGCCACAACGGCCGCCTGCTAAACTTGATAGTTAATAGGGTCTATGGAGATCTGAGAGACCCTCTAACTTTTGAGCTTTCTCTTTCGGACAGTATTTTTGTAGAAGCTTCATGTTCATCTAGTTCATGTTTTACCGAACCTTATTGAGTCTTATAACGTTTCTGATCGTCCGTGCGTATGTGGTGTAATGCATCAGGTGTATTTTTCTCTTTTTCCTACTTGTTCGTATTTCCTCAGAGTTCCGGTTTTCTGTATCGCAGAAGCGTTTGTACAAAGCTTTAATTTCTATGCTCTTTCTTTCACCCATGTACTGTTCTGTGTATTGTGGTTTACCGGGACATGATGTGCTCAAGAGTACCAAAAATGTCGCCATCACCATGTACGAAGACTTATTTTTTATAAGTTACACACTGGAGACCATGCTGTTAAAACGTGGTTAAAGAAAAAAAAAGGCATTTTTGTATCTACAGTAAATTGCCGTCTTTGTGATTGTCCGGAAAACATTGAACACAGTTTCATCGATTGTACAGATGCAATATTGTTCTGGGATATTTTGCAAGGGTCAAAAAAAGTCTATTTCCCTACGATATGTCACTGTATTGCCATTTGTTGATAAGCCTTTAAGCATGTTCTTTCAAATTGGGCTATACAGCTTCTGGAAAACGCGAAGGATGGGCAGACATTGTGAATCCGTTGCTTGTACAAAAGATCACTTCTGTAGGGTGACTGTCGATTTAAGAGAATTGTATGCACAGGCTGACTGAACCGGAGTGGCAGTCACTCTTAGCGATGTTTTTTACATTGCCTCTTGCTTAGTTTTACAATTAACAACATTTTAATAAATTACTAACATATTACCTGGGGTGTATTCACCTTTAGGTTGCATTATTGCTCATGGGAAGCAGCAATTATAGTCGCATAATTCAGAACGGCTGCGTTACATGAGGCTAGTTTTGAGCCCGCTGGAAAAAAGTTACAAGAGGTCAACGCTGCTGAACCAAATATTCAGCGAAAGCATTAGCTGCGGGTGACCGAGCGTTCTTCACAAACAGCGAGCGCCCTCTCTCGGCTGCGGCAAAGTGCCGTGTATGGACTCGCCGCCACCATCCGATGGCGCGAGCTCGGTCCCCGTCTCTCGCTCTGGTGTGACGTCACACGGTCACGTGAAAATGGCGTGACGTCACCGCTGCGGCTCCTGTAAGGACTCACCGCCACCATATGATGGCGCGAGCTGGGGCCCTGTCTCTCGGTCTGGCGTGACGTCACATGGTCGCGTGAAAGGTCATGTATGGAGGCGCCACGACACGCCAAAGGCTCGAAGTGCATTATTGCTTTCGCTATAAAACAACCGATTCCAGTGAGAAATTTGCAGTCTAAAGTCCGGTAGTGCCCTCTGGGACTGAAACCAAGCAATGCCAACAAAACCAACTCCCCACATTTTTCTTGACGCACTGTAAATAAAGAGGTGCCGCAGTAGCCTCAAGGGAGTCTCTAATGGCACGGGAGCAGGACACCTGGACGCACACTGCGGAATGAGATCGTACGACTTCATCACACACACACACAGAACATCTTCATAAGTTGACGTCTCTTCCCAAAATTTCACGAGAAGAACCAGTAATGCTTGTGCTCCCGTCCGGTAATGAACTGTAGCGCCGCACATACGCAGGAAATCATTTCCCAAGGTTACGTCGAGTCTAGATCGGGGAAATACTGTAAACTCCACTAGAAATACTGCGCCCCCCAAATAAACTTTAATGCTACAGATCTCAACCGAAATCAATAACTCTCCACCCACTCCAAAAAGATAGCACTTTCGACCCAAGCGAATATAACTTTGAGGCTCTTAATTGCTAAACTCATCAGCGAAACAGCAGCGCTAGTGTCTAATAACGCGACTGTAGACAAACCATCAACAAGCACTTCGACTTTGTTCTTCAACATGTACGCAGATGGAGGAATACTAGGTAGCAGCGCACATTTTGCAGTGAACTCGCCTCCATCGACCACGCTGGCTAGCGTTCCTGCAAGGGAGGCAGGGATCGGCACCGTGGTGACGGGGAATGGCGCACACGAAAAGAAGGATTTCATGTTATAATAGCGTCAGAGGCGGGAGAATGCCTGCGGCGTCAGTTTGGCAAACGGCTTCCTTATGAAAAAAAAGCAGTATGAGGAATGTGTGATAATTGATTGATGTATATGATCCGAACGATATATGTACGATATATATTTTCGTACGGCCTTAAAGAAAGGTCGAATGATTTCCGTTTGAGTTCACATAAGTTGTGTGACATTGTCAGTCATACAACATCGTATGTCACCCGTCCCGTCAGCTCTCATACAACTGGCGTTGATATCTATTTACCCCGTGTGATACTAAACGTCCATCTCATTCGGGTTCATTCAGTTGGTGTTGAGGTCACGAGAATTTCATGATATCTCATCTTTCTAAATCATTGGTCGTCACTTTAGTAGTACATTATACAAAATAATTTTTGTAGGCAACATGAGCAAGGTGTCACAGTGCTTGAGACATAAGGATACGGTGATGGTCATAAAAAGGTTGTAAAATGTATCTCGGAGAAAAATAAGTAATGTAACTTGATGCATCGGTGCACAGCTTTGGACTTAAGCAATAAAATCACAACGTTAGTATACAAGAACACCGCACAGTGTATAGTTATTATATTAAAGGAATCACACAGTCCAAGCAATAAAATTGGGACAAAAATACTAAAGGAATCATGCAGTGAAAATAAGACTTCTTTTTAACCGCGCCAAACCATGTCAATAAACAGTGCTCTCACATGTGTTGATCGGTGTATGCGGAGTTAAACCGCGGCTTGGCAAGACGCCCGACTACTGTGCCGGAGTACCCGGGTTCGAACCCGACCTCGGCGGCTGCGTTTCGATGGAGGCGAAACGAAGAAGCGTCCGTGTGCTGTGCGATGTCAGCGCACGTTAAAGATCCCCAGGTGGTCGAAATTACTCCGTAGCTCTCCACTATGGCTCCTCTTTATCTCTTTCCACTTTCACTCCCACCTTCCTCCCTTCCCTTACGGTGCGGTTGGAGTGTCCACAGAAAACAAGTGAGACAGTTACCGCGCCTTTCCGTTTCTATAAATCAATCAGGTTTAAACCACGGCTAACTTGTGTCGGGGACAAAAAGAAAAACGCTAGAGCCGAAGCTGGTACCCCGAGACGTACGTATTGTTTCAGCGCAGTTTCGCCGCCCTGAAAGCCGGCCGAGCGGCTGCTTGTGAATGTATTTTTATGCGCGTATGTTAGTGCGTGCGTGCGTGTGTGTGTGGACGCGCTGATGGCCGAACTTCAGCGACAATCAAACCGCATGCAAGGGTGCCTCGAGCGGGCGCTGACGAGAAGAATGCGACCTGTTTCCGCCACAGTTTTTGAACGGAACCATATGTCCGCCGAGCTTCGAAGACCCAACGCAGGTCGGACGCCTGCCTTTACGAAGGAGGTAAAAAAAGACAGAGGAAGACCTGGAGAGGGGGGACAAAGCCAAGCGTGTTGGCAAGGACAGTGGTTTCTGAGACGCCGAACGCATCTGTCGTCTATACGATTTTCTGTAGTTTTCTTCGTTCGTGGAGCAAATTAAACGAGTAGTCAAGTTACACCGGCGTTTTGTTCTGTGGCCAATACCCCAACACATAGACGACAACAACAAAAAAGTAACTTGTGTGTTTTCACTGCGATGTGGCACCAAATCCAATTTTGTGCATCATCGATCAATCCAATAGCACCATCAGCGCACTTAAAATTTTTGAAGCGCCAGAGGTGAGTTGTGCGCTGCGCTTCAATATCGCTCAACAAAAAAGTGCGTATTTTCTGGCGGAAAGCCAATTATTTCAAATAAATTATATAGAGTTAGAGGAAGATATATTGGACTATGAACAGATTTTACTATATTTAGGTGGAGACCCAGTGCGCGCATTTTGGAACGAATGTTTCTAAAAATAGCTATTTTGCATGCATTTTGCGTGCAAGTGAAAGTGGAAAGAGAGAGTCGTAGTGGAAGGGTACGAAGTAATTTGACCACTTTGGAATATTTAACAAATTGCACAGCACACGGACGCCTCTTGGTTTCGCCTCCATCCAAACTCTGCCGCCAGTGGTCGGGTTCGAACCCGTGAACTTTACCTTTTTTTTTTAGGATGCATCATTACCAGAAGATTCTGGAAGTCGGGCCCACCGCTGCACTGTCAAGTGGCCGACGTGTCAAAGCAATGCTGCATGTTCATTGTTTGAAATTGCGTTCTTCATTGAAGGTATTGCAACAGTGAGTACTTCGTCAACGTATATTTGTTTTCCCACAAGACCAGAACTGATAAGATATTGCTGGAGGCCGTTTCACATAATAAACTGCGGAAGAGATTGCGTTAAGGAAGCGTCTTATCGCTATCGTGAAAATAAGTAACGCCACTTCCTCCTTGAGGCACGTGCGTATGTGTAGGTGCGTGATTTTTGCGCCTAAGATTAATTCTTATATGATATTAGAGGTGTACGATGTTTTTTTTTTTTCATAGATACCTTTAAGCGATATTTATATATGGTCGTTGTGACCCCTGACGTAATGGGCCAGTAGCTTAGGTGTTTTGCTGCACAGCCCACACGTGGGATCTTTTCCGGGCGTATTTCAATGCAGGTGAAAGGTAGGAACACCCATGTAATCTATAATGGAAGAGTATGTTAAATAAAAACACCAAGTTGTCTTAAAACATGCAGGTGTGACCACTTAGGCGTTCCTTATAGTCATAGCAAGCAATAACACAATGTACTTTCTTTCTCTTTTCGTACAAATTACACGCGTGACCAAACACTTCGCTAAAAAAAGCATGCGCGTTCAGCTGATGACATATCTTAGAAAGCTGCCCGAACCTAGCTCGGGCACAAAGATAAGATGGCTCTGGTGGTATCCCAATCAAATCTAAGACGTCACTACAGCGCCACGTCGCGACAAACGACACCCAATGAATGGGCGTCGCCCGAACTCGCGAATTTCAAGCGGGCGTTCGGTGCGCGCGGTACACGGAAAGACGTTGTCGCTCTCAGCAATCATGCAAACGTAGCGAACTGCCCTGTGGTCGGTGGCTACTGCTGGTAAGTCTGCTTATCCTTTTCATAGCGTCTCTGTTTATTGCTGCCAGTAATACTCACCAATTTCTGCAAGCTTTGTACTGGTCAGCCATGTCATGCGAAGTAGGGTTCACAAGCAGTGCGTGCGACAGAAAGCGACCGGAAGTCGAACATATTTGAAGTTGACAGACGCTTACGATTTGAATAAATTACATATAGACAAAGGAGCCTGACGCGAAACGTACGCGCGTGGCACCTATGTTGCTGGACTGTCATCAGCGAAGGCAGAACAAAGTTCAGTTGGCATTTAGACTAGGAAATGTGGTCTATAACACTGAAGGGAGGCATTTAGCGATGTTAACTGGCGTTTGTCACTCTTCACAAAAACCGTTTGGATAGCTGTTTGTAACAAACGCGAGAGACGCCGCAGCTCATTGAGCAGTTTTATTGGCAGTTTCCTGAAGGCGCTATAGGTCCCTAAAGTCGTTGGACGTGAAGGCTTCTGTTTTTAAGGCGAAAACCTTTAAGCCTCATAGTGTCCGGCGTCCTGCCCACTATAGCTGTCAAGCATCCTGATAGCCACGCCGGGCACGTGAGAAAAGTATCTTAGTTGTCCTTGTCTAGTGTCATCCCAGCGCGGTTGACAATGCGAGTAATTTGGTGAATAATGATTACCTTATTGAATTAGTTACCAATTATTAAGGTGTAAAAATTATTTAGTGAATTGTAATTAGAAAATTGTTAGTGATAGTGATAACCAAATATGACTAGCTATGACGTCATCACCTGATGATGCCATAAGTCGTTACGTCATGACCGGTGATGGCCGTCGGGGTGGCGCAGTGGTTACGGCGCTCGACTACTGTTCTCAAGAATGCGGGATCGAATCCCGGCCTCGGCGGCTGCTTTTCTATGGAGGCGAAAAGAAAGGCGCCCGTGTGCTGTGCGATGTCAGTGCACGTTACAGAACCCCAGGTGGTCTAAATTTCCGGAGTCCTTCACTACGGCGTCTCTCTGGACGTTAAACCCCACAAACCAAACGTAACCAATGTCTAACAATCGGAAGTGACGTCATGATGACGTCCTATCCAGTCGTGATGTCACCAGGCGAATCTCGCATATACGAAGCTGAACCCGCCAGGCGTTCGATCCAGGCGTCCGTGCTGCGCATTTCATTTGGCGCTTCCTCGAACGCCGCACCATGCAGCATGCAGACGCAGTACAGCAGGTATCAGCGGTGTTTGAAATTGGTTTACAGGAAAGAAAAGGCGCAGTATCAGTCACAAACATTAGCCAGTAGCCAAGCAACTAGTATCGAGTGGTCACAACTGCGGCTGTCTCGCACTGCGCATGCTAGGCGTCCGTGCGGCGCCTTTTATAAATAAAGCTGAAGCCATAGGGTAAACTAGTATGTGCAAAGGCCATGTATCTACTTTCAAGCCGAACCTAAGCGTAGCCACGCAGATGCAACTCTCGGGAAACTCCAGGTTTAAGCAGAAGCTAAACCATAGCTAATTTTTGTAACGTGTACTGACATCGCACAGCAAATAAACGTCACTCCGTTTCACCTCCATCGAAGCGCAGCTGCCGGCGCTTATGAATCCGGGTGCTCCAGCACAGTATTCGGGCATCTTAACGCGTCATAGTGGCGGGGCACCGAATAATTTAGATATCTGGTTCGGTAGGCTTGCAGAATTTCAACCGAAAGCGACTTGAGGGAAGCCGTAGTCAGGGGCTCCGGAAATTTTGAACACCGGATTTTCAAGCAAGCCGCCTGTGATCCGTCTCCAAGCAGAAAACTCGTGCATATTGGTGACTTTAGGTCTCATTTGACCAAAACAACAAACAAAAAAACAAAAAAGAAACAACATTGAGGACGCTTAATCTTCCCTTTAATGAAATATGAAACGCTTTCAAGTTGCATAAAATTAGTGGTTAGAAAGAAGGGGTTTTCATAATCGTGTGTGAAAGTTTTCTGAACTCTATCGATAAGAATAAAATTCCAGGGGCGTTTTGGACCACTAAAGTGCGATGAGGCGAAAGCGTCTGTTCCGAGTTGGTCCGAAGCCTTCCACTACGACACTCTGCCACTTTCTGGCAGCTGCATTTGCACTAATAGTAATTTATAACGCAGTGTCTGGAAGGCCGGGTTGCTCGTGCGGCAAGAGCGTGCTCAAGCATCGTCTGAAGGTCGCGCCTTTCGCAAGCTGTCCGTGGATCCCTTGCTCTAGCGTCAAGAAAGGGCGCTCATTTTTATTGCTATCCTAAATAATAAGCCTTGGGGTACGGAATATATAAAAAAATTACCTTTATTGAGGATCGCCGACTCGTTCCAAGATGCTGGTAGAAGTGGTAACCTGTGATACAAGCAAGTTTCTCTACACTGCTGTGTATCGACAGTCTCGGTTGCGTCGCAGCTCGTCCGAGCTTCTCGTATACAATATCTCCTCTTGGTAAGGCGGTGGCGTAATTATTAATATCTTCATTTCATTGTGAGAATAAGGGATTTACAGTAAGTAGCTTTATGAGTAGCCCGTCTAACTACATTGCTGCTCAATCTCCAGGCGTAGTCTGCTGTGTCGCCGATGCGAACTAATATTATTGCGTTTTCTCTCTATGATGCCACATTATCGGGGCCAGGCCAAACTGTAACGGATAGGTTTCGATAATAATGACGTGCAGATAAATCAAATCAGTTTACTCGGATATGAACACAGTACATGACCCCAAGGTGACGAAAAAGGAGCTGATTTCGGACTGTTGACGAGGCCTTATCCCAGGTTTCACACCAATGGCAGAAGAATGAACAAGTTCTTTTCCGCAAAAACAATCAAAATCCATCTATTTGTGTTTCTACCTAGCTAGAAACTGCGACATGGAATCGTAAAAAAAAAATAGAATACATAAGTAGCGTTATATAATTCGCGAGACGAGAAAATGACAAGAAGGCAAACATTACATTTCACTAGTATTTGCTGCATCGGTATAAATTGAAAATAGCAGCTGAGGTTTTTTTTTTAGACTGAAAAATTGTTGTACTCGGTTACTTAGTCCTCTGGTACTTTAACGTGTTAAATTGTCTAGCCGTTTCAAGATCTCCCGATAAACATTGTAGGGGAACTCTGTGTTAAGCGGAAGAATCCTTTGACGCGCATCTTCTGCGCCCCTTCTTAAGAAAGGAAGTTTCAGGCATTGTGTTGTGCACATTTCGTCACCTGCCAACCATGACCGGTGAACGGAGGGAAAATCGCCATCGCTTGCACGAGGAAGAGTCCAACATAAGACTTTCTCTAGAAGAACCTCCTTTCCTGCGATGTGTGATTATAAACATGACTGCAAAAATTGTAATGATAAAAAAAAAACGTTGATTAAGGGAAATAAATTTACTTAGCATGACTGCGCTGTGTTGAGCGAGGTATGTTCAATGGAGGCAGACCTATTTCTTACGCACTATCATCACTTATTGATAATCCGTCCTTCTCGAAAATTTTCTATTTATTTCTCGTGAAAGCCATTGCATTGACCAAGAACCCCTACGACTTTGACATTTGTCTCTTGACGAGTGAGCTTTACAACAAGTGTAATCAAGACAGCTATCGCTCTGTATTTAGACTTAAAAGAGTTAAAAGCTTCAAAATGTTTTTGTCTGCTTCTTTAACATCTTGTTTGTTTCTTAATTTCTAGCTGTCAAGTGGCGAAGCTGTACTCGCTGTGAAACCACCCGGAAAGTTTTCAAAGCGTGCTTTGAGGAACCGTGTTTAGTCATGGCAGAGAGGCACTCTCCGGGCGCTGATCGACGTGCAGAAGAAGCGCGTAGGAGAGCCTTTCGTGAGCGTATAGAAGGTCCTCGTCATTACGGCGCTGCTTCAAGAAGTGTTCCTGAAGAGGCTTTCGTCTCTGCCAGACATCGCCCTGGTGGCGGACGCTCGAGAGGAGGGTATCACACTACCTCGTCTTACTACAGGATACAAGAGAGGGAGCATTCCAGGGATCGTTACAGGGAAGGCCACGCCGTGGCTTTCGAGCATTATGTCTCCTTCAGTGAGGAGGAAAGACGTGCCGGGCATCGCGTGAGAGAATATCAAGCTGAAGAACACGAACATCCTAGGCGTCGCCGACCTGAAAGTCACCAGGTGGGCTCTAGGAGATGGGAACAACGCGAGCGTAGAGAGCAACGCGACCGTAGAGACATTCCCTTGATACATCAAGGAGCTGGTGCGAGTAGGACTTGTGATCGCCATGTACCTCGGGAACGTAGTCGGCTGCATTTGGCAGCAAGTGCCGTGGGTGAAGAGCCCCATTCAAGCTTGCCAGCAGATTTACGCATTTCGTATGGTGCACGAAACGAGCCACCAGGACCTAGTTCGGAGCATGCCCCTGGATACTCCGCAGGTGTTGGCCAAGCGGCACGGATGCGCCAAGGGTCGTTCACCAGCTACGCCGGGATGGAGGGACACCAGCAGCGTCAAGCTGTGCCTTCGAGGGACAGACCTCGTATAAGAGACTTAAATGTGGATAGAGGTCCCATCATTATACCTGCGGAGGTGCATCTCGAACATACGCTCATACCTATTCAGCCTTTACCGGGATTCCATCCGGTAGACCCTCGTTCAGAAGACTACGCTCCCGGATTTCATCTTGAACCACGACGGCCTGAGAGTGACGAACCGAGGCGACGCTCAGATGAATCTAGCACTGCGGAGCGTTCTTCCAGGCTATCGCGCGGGAGTGTACATTCCGAGCCTGAAGATGAACTTAGGGTGTGCGCTGAACAGCCGCTGGAGTCTGAAGGTCTGCACGAAAGTGACACCCCAGGACAGCGACGTTCAGGTGGTTCAAGCTCGAGAGGGAGGTTGTCGGGGGAGTCCCGCGGTAGTGCTGTTTCTGGTGCAGAGGAACAGGAAAGAATGTCTTTCGATCAGTCACTACAACATAGTGATCCACAGGAACCACGGGAATGTCACAGAGTGAGTGCAAGGCAATCGGATGTAGTAGGCTCGCGAGATCATTCTTCGACCCAGTGGCATGAAAGTGGTACCTCCAGCGCAGAATACCGGCAGCAGGCGTCTACTGAGCAGCTTCCGGGCACCAGCGGTCTGGAGGAAGGGCACGCCCCAAGACGAGGCTCAGGAGGGTCCATCTCACCACACCACACTGCTGAAGGCTGGCGCGACATTACGACTCAAGAGTCTCTTGGAGTTGGCGGACGCGAAGACATTGTGTTACATCGAGATGCTCAAAGACTGTCCATGCCTCTTCCAAATGAGGGCAATGATGATGAAAGATGTGACCTTGCGGTTCGTGGAGATCCTGGGGTCGCAGGTCCGTCTAGAGGCACGGCGGAGTATACCTTGATGGCTTCAACGAGTCGCGTTAGTGACAGAAATGTCGAAGGCATGCAATCAACGTCCAGGGGTACTTCGAGGAGGCGCCACGCGCCGATACCGGCAGCCGATATTCTCGATTACCCACGTGAATTGGCCAACGCTGTTAATGACGCAATGCTAGACGTGTTTAGAGTTAGGAGCACCGAAGTTGAAAGGCTTCGTCGGGAAATGAGAGCGGACATAATGGTGATGCAGGCTCGTCGTGTGAGGGCAGAGAGGGAGAATGCAGTAATGAGAGATTTCATTGATCGAACTAGAGCGGAAATGGCACAGGACCAGCAGATGTCCTGCGATCCACTCTCAGATATCTGACGCGAGTGAATGTCGTTACTATTTAAGTGACTCTATGCGATTCATTGTTATTGTATGGCGTAAAAATGTACATTATACAATAAAACTTTCACTGGTAGCTGACATCCCTATGTTGCATCATATTTAGTTAGATACTGAAGCGAAAAATGAAGTCGCCTTTTTCTAATCACTGCCCAGGAGTCGCGCGTTAATTCAGACACGGATTGTTTAAAGGGAGACAACGCAGTGAACTACAATACATCAGGTATAGCAGAGTCATTTAATAGCAAAGATAGGATAATATCCACAAACCACAAGACAGTCGGATACAAGCAGCTTAGAACTGGTCAATCTAAACTGGAAAAATAGGCGGAAAAAAATATTCCTAAAAGAGCATCTACTGGAAGAAAGGAAATTTTGATCAAGATGATTAATGAACTTGGGCAAAGGTGTAAGGAAGCGTTATTAAAAGGTTTGCAAACAGTCATAACGAATAAGCGAATTCCGTGGAGCTGGCAGCAGAGTGAAATGAATTTCATTTATATAAGGACAGGAACTAGGATGCACATAAAATCCTGCAGGCCGATTACGATAATGATGAAGGAACACCATGCAGTGCCAGCTAGCCCGCAAACTCGCTCTTATCGATTACGATAACATCTGTTATGAACAGGTTGGCCATGCAGGCGGTGAAAATAAAAGTGAAGTCATGGGTATAAAGTAAGGAGATACTAGGAGAACTTCAGATCGGGTTTAGAAATCGTAGGTGCTTAGATGATAGGCTTTTCGTGCTTACCCAATGTGTCAAAATAGCTAGAGCGGAAAATAAACCTTTGTATTTAGCCTTTCTGGACACAAACGGGGTGTATGACAACGTAAACAGGGAACAACTATGGAACATAGTGAAATAAGGTATGAGATAAGATTTCCTGCAGAAAATATACCCAAATAACAAAGTAGAAATTACATGGGAAGGAATAAGAGGTGCGAACGCAGCCAAGGTATGCGAATGATTAAGGCAAGGTTGTTCTATATCACCGCTGCTCTTCATCCTTTATATGATAGATATGGAACAGAGGCTACCAGAAAGTAATCTAGGTTTTAAACTGTCGTATAGTTTAGGCGGAAAGGTCGTAGAGAAGGGCTTTGCCGGTTTAATGTATGCAGACGATATTGCGCTGTTAGTAGCCAACCAGGAGGACTTGTAAACATTCTACTTAAGTTTTGCGGAGACAAAGGAGACTCTCTAGGCTTAAGTTTTAGCGCAGTAAAGTGGAGTGATTATATTTAACGGCTCAACTGATCAGGGGCTTACAATGTAAGGCCATGAAATACCCAGAGTGGCAGAATATATCTCGAGGTATGGGTAAACGAAGGATTGGAATACATTGAAAAGTATGAGCAATCAATTAGGGCCAAAGGGCGAAGAGATGTCGGGATAAGGAAGCTTAGAGCATTGTGAGGATACAACATGTACCATGTGCTGAGAGGTACTTGGAAAGGAATTATGGTGCGTGGGCTTACTTTCAGAAATGCGTTTTTTTTTTTGTCTCAAGCAGAGGTTCAGTCGAAATTAGAAATGAATCGGAACCGTCGGACGATTGACACTGGGTGCCCAAGTCAAAACCACAAATGAGGCGGTCCAGGGAGATATGGGCTGGGCATCTTTCGAAGCACGGGAAGCTCAGAGTAAAATATATGAGGAACGCCTGACGAAATCGGACAATAATAGATGGGCAGCTTAAGTATTTGAATAAATATACCTAAAAGGCGTTGACTCATAATAGAGGAAAAGAACCAGGAAACTAACCAGTAAGTATGCTGGTCGCAAGGGTGGAGAAATAAAGAGCGTTAAATAACAGGTAAAGAACATAGAAGGTAAAAATTGGATAAATTCTATGGAAAATGAACTGAGTGTAGAACCATACCGAAAGTGGAAAAGGCAGATCAGGACGGAAGCTTTGATAAATCAAGAGGCAGTTTGGAGCTAGAACAGGGTGCCTTTGAATATGCAGCTACAAAAAGAAATTTAACCAAGAAATGACACATGCGCAGTGTGTGGTGCATTCACAGAAACAATTGAACATCTTTCACTGGAATGCGATGGTCCTACTTTTTGAAGCTAGAACAGGGTGCCTTAGAACACGCAGTTACAAAAAGAAATTTTACCAAGAAATGACACATGCGCAGTATGTGGTGCATCCATAGAAACAATTGAACACCTTATCCTCGAATGCGATGGTATCCATCGGGAAGTCGATGCAGGCGCAGTCACTCGTCGTGAGGCCCTGGGGTTTAGAGCTACCAGTGGCCGGGTTAATAAACCTGCGGTGGAAGCTAGCAAAAACGAGTTGAAGATTGGAAGATTTTCTGCTTAAAAGCAGAAAAAGTGACATAACGTTAGTATTGTAGAAAGAAAAATTCAATAAATGGCATGATGGTATAGTAACCAACTTAAACAGTATTCAAGATATAGGAGGAAAAAACGAGAGTGATAACTGCTAAAACCTGATTTCAAAGGGGACGCTCATATATTCTATCTATCCCATGCAATCCACGCAGTGGTATCTAGTTCAAACGTCGTGTAGTAGGGCATAGCTGAGGAGGCGGTGGAGTTCTAGGCCTCATGCCATTCTTATGAATGAAGATTTGTGAATGAATAAATGGCGGCGGGGCGAGGCTGTACCGTTCGGCAGTATTTAAACTTCCCCTCCCGTGCTCACTGTTTCTATACAAGCTTTAACATCCCGAATAACTGCTTTTTCTGGAGATTAAAGTGCAACCTAATCGCCGCAGTTGTCTGGCAACTTGGCTACGAGCCGAGCTGTCGCGGGACTGAGGAAATATCGCTACGTGTAGATTTGAAACTGAAACTGTTGACTTGAGTTTTTTTGTCGGTGTCTCAGCACAGCAAATTATATGTACACTTTGAAGCAAATTTGATTCATTTAGCTGCAATGAAGCATTGCTTTTTGTGGCGAGATATGACACCAATATGAAGATCTTTCTGCGATTTCAGTATTCAAAGAGATTCCCGTGTACTGCCCTTGCTAAGTGCAGTGAATACGTGCAATAGTTTTATACGCTTCCTCTGCAGAGCTGTAATGACTCAAGTAGCTTTATGAATAAAAGCATTGTCCACCAGAACTGTATTTGATGTGTCGAAATTTATAATACACTGTGAGGGCTGAACAACTAAACACACCTGCAGGTAAAAAAGGGAAATACGGCTCCAGTGGGAGGTCCTAACTGTTCTTTGCAAGACGTCCCAAAAGTACGCATCTTCCCAAACAGTGCAATAATGCATGGTCAATGGTCTGCAGCTGCTTGCAAATCTGGCTTTCTGCCCCCCAAGGACGAAACAGTCCTTCTATTTCCAGAAATCCTTTCACGGCCAAAATATAGGTATTCAACTTTCGGCAGCGGCTGCTACCTGCATTCATTTCACCCGTTTTAATACATCACTTCCCTGGCCTCTACGGTACATGCTGTGCGTCAGGTAGAATAGCATCCCATAAAGCACAATAGTTTATTACGCTTTACAGTAGATAGCTACTGCAATGAAAAAAAGGCACATAGAAATGTAATTTATAACCACTTTTCTGAAGTATACAAAAAACCGCTTCTGCATGTGCTCAGTTCGGACTCCATTCCATTATCATGTGACCCAGCCTTAATTGAGAGATTCTAGGCAACAACTGGTCGAAAAAATAAAAACTTGCTAATGGTGTGTCACAGAAAAAGGTAGCCCAGCCCAAGTCCTCCATCATTTACCCTTCTAAACAGGTTTGTCCTGCAGCACCGTTCCCAGCCAGAAGGCCAGATAAGAAGCGAAAATGCGGTGCAGGTTCGGTATATGAAGTTGTGAGCAGTGCAGTATCTGCATCACGTACCGCACCTTACTTATGAAGAATAAGTTGCACAGTGTAGAACTGGCAAAAGGGGATAACCGCATTCCTTTCCACTAGTCAGCTTTGGCATGGTTGTCTTCCAGCTGCCCTTTCTATAATACGGTTCGCTGTCGCGATACCACTTCATGAGAATACCTATGTGTTTTACTGAGGTAAACTCCCAGGACAGGTTCGCAATGTTAACCGGAGTGAATGGCCATCCTCCACGCCAAACTCCCATGAATTTCGCCCAGTTTACTCGACTTCCTGTTGATTCACTAAATAGCTCAACACGACCGATAGCCTTTCTTATGGTTTCATACTCAACAGCAAACACCGCCACATCGTCCGCATACGCCAGAAACTTAAGTTCTGTTGGTTCTAACTTAAATCCCCGAATACCGTTATTTTGTACTAGTTTAAATACACTGTATATGCAAAAAAGCGGGCTAAGGGAGAAGCCCTGGCATACCGCACACTTGACGTCTATGAGGGTCCACAAATTCTTATTTACAATGACTCGTTCTGTAGTTGCGGTATGCCTTGGCCACTCCCTCCCTGATCACATAACCGATCACATAACCAACATTCACATGATCCAGAATCAAAAACAAACGTTTATACGCAACGCAATCAACATATTTTCCCAAAGGATGGCAATAAGACTCTCTTTGACATCCCAACATTAATGTACACATCTTACTTTAATGAATATTAGACGTAATAAAACTTGTTGGGAACCTACTATTGCATTCATTGCCAGTTGCCAAATGGCTGTCAGTACCTTCATAAATGTTTTATAGTCCACATTTTCAAGTTATATAAGTCTTTGTACTGTCACCTGTCTTAATTTTTCTGAATTATGTTTTCAGACTCAGGACAGTGTGTGATACACCAAAAGGAGGCGGCAGTACTTTAAAATAATGCGCCTCGTTGGTCAACGCTGTTAGCAGAGGGGAAATGGCTTCCTTGGATCCTTTATAGAAAGTCGCACTTAATCCGCCTGGTCCACGCGACTTTCCGGAATTTAAAATTTATATGGCCCGTTAAACTTCAGGTTCAGTAATCGGTCCCTCAGATTTGTTTCTGTTCGTGACCTATTGTTGGCATTGCTCCAAGAAATGTATTTCTAAGGTGACCCCAATGACATCGTATAATGCGAAAAGAGCTCGATAGTATATAAAAAAAGACGCTATAGCCCCTCCCATTTTTATTTTGTCAATGCGATTTCGCTCAGCACCGTTTTGGTCATTAACAGCGCTCATATCGTCACTGTTTCACAGAAAACTGCCTCTTCACCTCTCGCGCACAACATCGCCCCGAGGTAACGTTCTTGATCTATATTTTCCAAGTTTTGTTTAACATTTTCTTCTGTCGTCTATCCACTGACCAGGTGCTTTACTCTCCTGGTCTGTTGTTTCAGTAATTCGCTTAAGTCCATCTCGTTAGGTTTTTATTCTCCTCTGATGCAACTTGCCTTTTAGGATGGTTTGATTTAGATTTGCTGCTTTAAAAATGAGCAGGTTGTATGCATTTACCGGCTACGCCATGCCGGCGTAGTCGTAATTTTCTTATTGCATGGGAATGTACTGTGCTATGGTTCTAAGCAGATTTAACCAGGTCGCATCGCTCAACCCATGATGCAAAGTCGCACCGGGCACGGGAGAAAACTCCTAATTCTCCTTGTCTAGCGTTGCTACCGTTTCATGGGAACATAAGAGCGATACGACGACGCCTTCATTCCGTTCTCCAGCAGGAAGCGTGGCGCACGCCATCTGTCTCTATCTATGAAGACCAGTGTCCGTAACGAGCGTGCGTACCTTTTACCACTTTTGAATTCGAATATGCTCTTTCACAAGTTAAAAAGAACAGCGCTCCCGGCAAAGATGGCATCACTTGGAGCATGCTCCGGAATTCCAGCATACCTACTAAGAAAAAATTGCTTGACCTCATCAACCAGTACTGGGATACGGGCTGCCTACCACCACATTGGAAACACTCGGTAGTCGTCCCCATTCCCAAGCCTGGAAAACACCCCACGCAGCTTGCCAACTTGCGACCGAACTCTCTAACCTCAACCGTCTGTAAGCTAATGGAATACATAGTCACCAATCGACTTACACATTACCTTGAGAGTTCAAATTATTTTCACCCGTTCCAGACTGGCTTTCGCCCTCAGCTAGGAACACAGGACGGCCTTTATCTTCTCCGCACCAACCTGAACAGAGCACGCCAATGGTACAAAGGCCGTTCTGACATACTCGTATCTGTCGATTTATACAGGGCGTTCGACACCATCAGCCATCAAGCCATTGTCGACGCGCTAATCCACACTGGAGTTGGAGCCCGCGTCATCATCTTTTTGAAATTCTTTCTGAGTAACAGAACCTATGAAATTCAAATTGATACCAACCACACGGCACAACATTTTACTAACCGCAGGGGTGGGCCTCAAGGCTCAGGCATTTCCTCCCCCCTTATTTAACATCGTCATGGCGAATATCTCATGGTAACTAGACAAAATCGACGGCCTATGGTTCCCAATATACGCGGACATCGCGCTCTGAACCACGTACCGTAATACGGCTCGAGAACAAACGAAGACGCTGCACCTAGCACAAAATACAATCGACATTGAACTTCAATCTACAGGCATGCATCCATCCCAGGAAAAAAACTAAATTTCTGGTCATACATCCACCGCCTGGTGGCATCGAACAACCCACGGGAGGTCATCTCCGGATACTTGGCGTTCCCATCAATCAACATGGTATTGCTAAGAATTGGATGCAACAGCTAAAGTCTCAATGGAAGTCAACGTTCCACTCAATCAAATGGCTCAGCAGCAAGAGTGGGGCCGCAGGGACGGAGGTAGCGCGTCGCCTCACTGTCGCTATTCTGCTCGCTAAGCTCCGCTATGGTGCCCCTTACTTTGACTTGACCGCAGCCAATTACAAGACACTTGGCTTACTTTATAACTCTGCCTTGAGGGTTATAACTGGTCTACCAGTTCACACGTGCATCACGGAGCTTCACAGATTCGCTCAACTTTCACCAGTGGTCGCACTTATTGCTACGCAATGAGCCAATCATGAAAATCGCCTGCGTCACACACCCAACGGGCATCGCCCCTTCACTCGAATCTTTGACGAAGCAAACCTTCACTTGCCCATATTGGACCACCTTACAGCACCATGGACAGAAACATTGGTAACGGATCCACAACCCCTTCTAACCACATCAAAGGGCCAGGAAGAGATCACCGACAACGCCACATAACTGACACACAAGACCAGCACATCGGTCTCCGCATTTACACCGACGCCACCCTATATCATGATGATGACACCAGCATCATGTTTGCAACCGCCGCTTACTACCAGGAGGGTTCACAGTGGCATGCTACTTGCCACAGTGGTCGCAGGTACTGGTCCGCAACTGAACTCGAGTTAACGGCCATCGATGAGGCCCTTCAACACTGCCCCAAAGGAACAGATTGTTTCATCCACATCTACACCGACAGTCAAGAGACTATAAAACCCTGCAAGCCCGTTCTTACAAGACCTCAGTATAACACCGCATCAAACAGCGCTGCCACTACCTGCGAGAGACCTCACATGTTTCGGTACGAATTCATTGGACACCTGACCATCACGCACAAGGAACCGGGAACAGAACGGCCCACGAGGCCGCTGGCGCGCAGCTAGAGGCAGACCGCCGGCATAACCTTGATGTGGGCCCGTCCAACTCGGACCACCCTTACTGTTCTCCCGTATCCTTCATCATACCGGACTCTGTCATCATGCGGCTTAAACATGAGTGGCTTAAACCGATTCCTTCCAGCCTCTCTCGCCCCCCGAAGTTCTAACTCACAAGGCGCGAGCCGGTGCAGCGTACACTCCGGACATCCTGAGTCAATGGCGCCGAACCATGATCAGCTGCCCCAACTGCCCTGCTTACTCCGTTAACCTGCAGCACTTGATCTGGACCTGTCCTGGCATGGCTGGCCTTCGCGCACGCTACACATCTGCTCACCACATTCAACACATTCAGACTTACGAAGACTGGACAGCCCCCAATACCAACGCCAAGCGCAAGCTCAGGGCCCTGCTACACTTTATGTTGAAGTTTGGCGCCCCCAATTTCACCTAACCCAACCCTTCCCCTATAGGCCTCAGGTCATCCCCATGAATAAAGGTTTATGAATGGATGAATGCGCGCCATCGCTTTGTCCTGCACTGTGTAAGTGGCGGGTTTCTGTCAAATAAACACTACAGTAGAACCAGGGCCAAAGGTTTCAGCCTCATTATTCTTAAGGGGTCTGAAGTGCCTCAAGAATTTTCAATATGGCTTGAGTGTCGTAACTGTACCTTTTTAGATATTTTTATTATTCGTTCAAGCTCGTCAATACAGGATTGCCTCCCACGCGTGCTGAATCATTTGGCTCGGTGTTAGGTGCTGTCGCTGTTCAGATGTCCGGTACGATTTCATGATTTCAATTTCTCAATTCCCGTGGTATTGTCGTCGTCTCGGTACGCACGCATAAACCTATCTTACGCTTCAGTTGGCGGCATAACGGATACTTCAGCTTCGCTTGTGCCCTGTGGAGCAGCTGCGCTCACTTTCGAGTAAACAACGTAAGGTGTAAACATCCAACTTAGCGTTGAACGAAGGGCAGCTCGGGTGCTTCATATTGAGCAATATAACAGTAGAAGAAACGGAAGAAACAGCACAAAACCGGCCCTATGTACCCCTTTATTTCCTGCCACAATTCATGGTTCACCCCTTCCTGCTTTTTAAAAGCTTTTACACGTAGCAGTCTTTATTAGTCAGTCGTGCTGTTGGTTCGGTAATGTCAGCGGGCACCCCCTACCTTAGCCTTCTGCAAGCAATGTTGCCCTGTCGGCGCTGAGACATATCCTGCTAGTCGAGCCGACTGAGCTTAAAATAAAAAACAACATCGCATGCTTCGTTGGGATCGAGGTCGCTCAAGCTCAACCTCGCAAGGACAGGTTAAAGACGATTCAGGTTACATCACCCAAATTTCCACACAGTACTAGCAACCACACTCAACCTCACCTCAAACTCATACTGTGAGGTTAACGTCGGATGCTCGACCTGAAAAGATGGAAAGTAAAAAAAATGCTGAGCTTAAGTTATGCAATAAAATTTCAATTAAAAGCCGTCGGTCGAGAACTGTCAGCGAGCCACATTGATGACCGTACCATTAAAACTGCTTATTACGGCCATAATTGCAGCTGTGTCAAGCGTGATTCGGATAACTTGAGCCGAACGTCTAAGTAAATCGGGCCACCACTGCAGGACAAAGGTAAATACTTGTTGTTAGCCGTTATGTTGTGACCTGAGATTTTGTTTTATATTTATTTGGATTAGATCATTAAGTATAATGACACGTTTTAAATACCCACTCAAGGAAGCAGTGAGTTTTGTTCAACCAGCTATGTAAGCTGATTAATAGATTGAAATCACGTTTATTTCACATTATAAAGCTTCGACGGCGCTACGGTAGAAGGTAGGGAGGTTACCGTAGAGGAGGGAGGTTAAGGCTGCTTCCTGTAGTTTATTGACAGATAGCTGATTCACGCGGGAGAGTTTAGCACGATAAGCGGTGAAGGCAGCAGGCTTAAGAGCAGTATGACTTTGCGGCCTTGCAGCTTGCCACTTGTGACCTTTCGCATAAGCACTATTAGCTCTCTTCTTTTTTGATATATGAAAAAAAAAAACTGATTAAACTGACGGAAACTGATTAGGCTGAAACGACGTTGTAGGCTGGGAACACGGTATTGTAGCAAACGAAACTTGGGCTATGAGGTAACAAAAAATGATGCTCTGTTTCGTCACTAAACAGTACTCCCCGAGCAGCTCGCCATGAAAAACCTCGTCCCGCGCTGCGTTTATTGCTGTGTAGTTGCAACGGTGATAAGGGCGGCACTTCATTTACAGTACATATTTATCTTTGCGTTTTTGTCCTATATGGTACCAGCTCTCAGTTTTATCAAACAATTTAAAAGTCTGGATGGTATTTTGGGGACATATTTTATCAATGCTTTAAGTCCCGTTATTTGTGTAGATTGTGTAAAGATTGCTTTTGGCATTCTCACAGTGGTGCTATTTTTAGAAACATCTTAATACGAAACATTTATTACACGCTGATGATTAAAGACAGGATCAACAGGAGAGGTGCTAAACGTAATGTTTAGAATAACGGCTTGAGGGGCTAGTTGGTGCTGCATCTTATTCAGAAATGTGGCGCAACAAACACAAACACAAGAGAAAATACACAACACACGCGCACACTACCAACCGTAATAAGAATCTGAAAACACTTTCTCTTCACCACTCCTCCACTTCCACACTCAGGCACATCTCATCTTCCTCTATTTCTCATCTTCCTCTTCTTTGCCAAGGGGATAGTGGCACTTTCTTCCTCGCGGACCATAAACATCGTCCAAACATGGCAGTCACAAATCTCATCTTCCTCTTCTTCTCTTCTTCCTCTTATTTGCCAAGAGGATTGTGGCACTTTCTTCCTCGCAGACCAAAAACATCCTCCAAACATGGCAGTCCAAAACTCTACACTGTCTTGTTACTCCACACCTCTGCTTTGCCCAGTAACTCATACCACGCTGGACAAGCAAATATCACCACATAGTCACACAGTCATACACTAAAAACCACCGCCACACATATACAGTAGGACAGTAGGACTGCTGCAGCTGAGGCTCTAAGGGAGCACTTCAGGTGAGGCTCAAAGGAAGTACCTTTGCAAGACAAACAGAACCACCTTTGCAGGCTGCGAGGTTCGAAACTGGGTTTGGGCCCACTGCGGAGGAGGGGCGCGCAGCGGGTTTACGGAGCTTCTCCCACGCTACAAGAGGCGGTGGACACGATCGTGCGGTTTGTAGCAGAACGTGGACTTATATGCTCGCCGGAAAAATCAGAATTCTTAATTTACAATCCACGGTGCCTGCGGAAAGAGCGTAAAGTGGATATACAGACTTCGCTACAAGGACATCAAGTTCCCCATTTATCGCAGATCCGTATATTAGGTCTCCTACTCCAAGATAATGGCTACAACGGAGAAACTAATTAAAAGCTTGAGCGGCATGTATCTCAAACAGTTAGCCTCATCCGCCGAGTTTCGAGTAAAGGCAGAGGACTAAAGGAAAAAAATCTGCGCGTAATCCATGAATTTATCATTAGTCGAATCAGCTAATCTACGCCATACTTACCCCTTAAGGCAGCAGAACAACAGAAATTAGAGCCTCATCCGCACAAGTATTAAAAGAGCCCTTGGACTCCCGCGCTGTACTTCCACCGCTAGCCTCCTGCAACTGGGCATCCATAACACATTGGATGAAATCGCGGAAGCGGTGCGCACTTCAGAGGTAGAACGGCTCCGCCTAACCGCCGCAGGCAGATCCATTCTAGAAAAACTGGGCATCGACTCTTGCGGAGGTGCTCAGACAAAATCTGAAATAGACATGGCTCTACGGGACAGGCTATGGATACCTCCGCTTCCAAAAAACATGCATCCCAAACACCATACGGACCGTCGGGAAAATAGGGCTCAAATGCTCAGTACGAAATTTAGCCGCTTGCCGCCGGAGGAAGTAGCCTTTGTAGATGCTGCCGGAGGGGCAAGCCCCTTTATGGTTGCAGCGGTATCGAATGGGTCGGGTAGACCGATCACCGCGGTCACCCTGAAAACTAGATCTCCTGAGGCAGCTGAGGAAGTGGCTGTAGCTCTAGCCTGCGCCCAGACAAAGTCGCGTTTCGTGATCTGCGACAGCAAAACTGCCATACGAAATTACAGTCGTGGGTTGATTGCTCCCCAGGCAATTCGAATATTACAGCAATCACCAATCTCGCGAACTATACAGCTGATTTGGACTCCATCGCACACTGGCGTTCCCGGCAACGAATCCGCCCATGCCATGGCTCGAGGGCTCTACCACCGAGCCGGCGGCAGAGAGGGGGGCTTGGAGCGGGGACCATCAGTTCAGTTCAGTCGTTCAGTCGTGTCCGACTCTTCGTGACCCTATGGACCATGTCACGCCACGCTTTCCGGTCTCTCACTATCTTCCTAACATCACATAACTTCATCTGCAGTGCCTCGAGGATGCCATCTAACCATCGCGTTCGCTGCCTGCCCCTTCTCCGGCGACCCTCAACCTTTCCCAACATCAAATCTTTCTCCAGCGACTCCTCTCTTCTCATCAGATGACCAAAGTAGCTGAGCTTTAACTTTAGAATTTGACCCTCCAATGAGCAGTCAGGGTTTGTGGTCGACAATATTGACTGATTTGATCTTCTGGCAGTCCAAGGAACTCTCAAGAGTCTTCGCCAGCACCACAATTCAAACGCGTCAATTCTTCGGCGGTCAGCCTTTTTGACAGTCCGACTCTCGCATCCATACATCACAACTGGAAAGACCATAGTACGAGTTATACGGATCTTGGTTGGTAGACTAATGTCTCTGCTCTTTACTAGGCGGTCAAGGCTAACCATTGCTCTCTTTCCCAGAAGCAGGCGTCTCCTAATTTCATAGAGTGTGCCAAATCTTACTCAGAAATTCTGCAGCATTATAGACATGGTAGACGGGTGGCGGCTGCGCCAGCCCCTACCCTAAATTTCAGACAGGCCGTCGCCTGGCGTCGCCTTCAGACTGGGACATTTCCGCACCCGCTCCAGGGAGCCATATGCTCCCAGGAGAAAGATCTGAATTCTGTGCAAACTGTGACTCGAGAGGTACCCTCGAACACATCCTCTGGGACTGCCCCTTTTCTACCGGGAGGGGTCTAAATTTGACGCCGCAACTCTGGGAGACCATGCTGCGCTGCTCGGACCCTGGGCTCCAGCTAGCCGTCATCCAGTTGGCCTGGGACGCCGCCGGCCAACAACGTCTGCCGGCCTGCGTCTGAGGCGGGGCACCCGCCATCCATCCCAAGCGACGGAGGGCCGGAGCCTCTTCATCCGCTGGAATGAATAAAAAGTTCTGCTCTCTCTCTCCCAAACGCAAACCCCTGGAAAAGCCGAGCGCCAGGCCGGGGGACGCTTGTACCCATTTTTACCGGTGGGTGTCCGGCGGTGGGTTTCGAACTAACCACCTCCCGCAGCCGAGACGGGCGCTGCACACATGTAGTAAAACAAATACCCCCCCCCCCCCCCCACCCTGTAGCCTCTCACAGTAAAGAATGATGTGACGTGGCCAAGGATTGTACCTGGATGTCCTGGTCGAAATCGTCCCGATATTGTGTACCCGTATTTAAGAACATATTATGTGGGCTCGGCCGGTGCGCCTAAACGCACCGCAAAAGAAAGTACCTTAATATTTTTATCGGTTGTTTTCAAGCACTAAAATAACGCCAGTGACATCAAAACTTACTTTATTTTGTTCTATAAAATAACAAATCGGTGCTTTTGTAGGTGCGCACAGGGTTTCATACACGTAGACATCATGTATATATAACAACACTGCCAGAATTGAGCATTGCGATATTGCACATATACAGAAGTGGCAATAATTTTTTGTTGCCCAAAATATGTAAAGAAGTGAGAAAATATACATCAATCAAGGAGCGTGCAGTGTCTGCGTGACTTCTTTTGAATGTTCTAACCTAATGCATGCAAAACATTACACAGAAAATCTCAATCTGTCTCAATTTTTTTTCCGGCTGCTATGCAGGGAGCTAACGGAAACCCGGTAGTATGGCTGTTTAGTACCTATCTATTGTATGATAGAACGAATCAAGTGCGGTACATTGTGTAATTGTTTGTTGGTGCGTGCATCTCAATGGACAAACATTTTACTTCCAGTGAACAGTATAGTTGACGGAGGTGCTGAATGGATGTAAAATTTCTGAGGAATGGTAATTCGGTTTCGAATTTTCATGGATTTACGCTGCTGAAGCAGACTGAATATGAAATGGGGCGCTAAAGGTGTGGGTGATGAGGCATGGTACCCGACTCTCATGCGCTTTGATGAATTTCACGCACAAATCAATAGAAATCTAATATATATTTCCATCATCTGCTTGTCCGATATCAATATCCATGAGAACCAGTTGCGATTTAATCGCACAATGATAGGTTGATATATCGAGTGCCATAGCTTGTCAATTTTCGCGGCGAGTTGTAACCGTTTATGACGTCGTTAAAATGGATCACTGCAATCCTTTTCCACATTGGACACAGGGACAAATGCATGAAAAAAGAGATAATGAAAGGAGAAAGAGAAAAGTATTTTCACTAATGAAGGCAAGTCGACGCCGAGGTGGGGAATAAAAGGCGAGTGATGCGACATTTAGATATTAGACTGCTGGGAACGGGGAAGAGAGGTCGCTTTATTTCACCGTAGTCTACACTGCAGGGCATCATCAGCGTCGCTTTACGTCGGGGCAGACCGGGTAGGAGCCGGAGCTTCAAATCAGGGTCTAGTGATTTTAAGCGGGAGTTCGCAAACTGGCCAGATTTCCACAATGCGAGCGTGAGCTCCCACTCAAGTGCGTGAAACCTACCCGGTGTAGCCTTCACCACCTCTTATTCGTTTGTTATAGGCATGACTGTATAGCCCTGAATGTGCAACCTGCGGGTCTGACTAGACTATAGACCACATTCTTAGTGAATGCCCAATGTACAGTGCGGAAAGACAGTGTCTATGCTGTGTGTGTGTGTGTAAAATCTTTATTCGGAGGAAGCTTGAGGTAGCCGGAGCAACCTCACGCAAACACTAGGTGGGCTCCTCATTACAGGAGCCCATTGGCGACCGCTGCGGCTAGGGCTCGGTGAACCAGGGCCTTCTGGCTTGCCAGATCGGAGCAGCCGAGCAGGGCTGCCTCCCAGTCCTCCCGGGTGAGGTTGGGTTTGGGGGTGAGGTTCGGGGTTGACTGACATGCCCACACCATATGGAAGATGTCCGAAGATTTCTCCGCACAGTGCGGGCACTTTCCTGTAGAGGCAGGATCAAAGTGTTTTAAAACGGCCGGGCACAGCAGCGTTTTGGTGTAAAGGCGGAGGAGTGTGCGTTCCTCCACCTTTGTAAGACCCTTACAAGGCTTAGGATAAATTGCATGGCCGAATTGAAATAATTCAATAATTTCTCGAAAAGTGAGAGCCGGATTGGGTTCGGGATCTGTATCATAAGGGTCTGAAGGCGTTGCCGGAGAGTGAGCGCGCGGGCGGCGGCGTCGGCCGTTTAATTTCCTTCGAGGCCCATGTGAGCTGGAGCCCATACAATCGTTCGAGACGCGGGGGCCCCGAGGTAGTCACTGTTTTGAAGGATGCGATGCGCAAAGAGAGGACTGTACCCCTGTTTAATGTTTCTGCAGGCCCCTCTCGAGTCGGTGATGATGACTCGTGAGTCCTTGTCTGCGGCGGCTAACGCGATGGCAACTTCTTCCGCATGTGTTATGTCTTGAGCTCGGAACGTTAGGCCATTCACCGTGATTTTTTGATGGATGACTGCGGCTGTGTACCACCCCCCATGGTGAGGGCCGGAGGCGCCAACGTAGAAAATTCCGTGTTTGTTCCCATAGTGACGGGCCAGTGCCTCCGCCCGCGCAAGGCGCCTGCCACTGTGGTCGTCACGTGTCATGTTGGCCGGAAGAGGGCGTACGTGCAGGGCATATCTCCAGATTTCAGGAATGCGTACGCGCTCTTCCGTAAATGTTGGGTGGTGGATGTGTAGTCGGGCTAATAGGCGGCGTCCCGACGGCGTGTTTGAAAGTCTTGTGTATTGATTAGTCAAGTGCGCCTCTCGGAGCTCCGCGAATGTGTTTATCATCCCCAGCCCCTTAAGACGCTGGTTGGATGTGTTGATCGGGAGATCGAGGGCACGCTTGTACATCTTTCTGAGAATCACTTCGAGAGCGTTCTCATCAAATCTGCGCAGGTGGAGGTAAGGAGTCGAGTAGAGTACTCGACTGGTCACGAATGCATGCGCCAGCCGCAAACCGTATGTGCACCGTAACCCCCCGCGTTTGTTGAAAACCCGGCGCACCATCCGGCCCACCTGGTCCCCCACCTTGCGCAGTTTTGCTAGTGTTGTATCAGCCCGTCGATGTTTGTGGATAAGGAGACCAAGTACTCTAATCTCGTCGTGTTCGGGTATTGGACCGCTGGCCAGGGATAGTTCCATTTTTGTGGTGCACTTAGGCGACGGGCGAATGTGCACAAATTCGGATTTGGACGGTGAGCATTGAAGGCCGCAGCGGCGGGCGTAAGCGTCTACGATCTGCGCCGCTTGCTGCAGGTTGGCCTCAATGTCTCCAACCGATCCGTGTTTGGCCCAGATGGTTATGTCGTCGGCGTACAGCGCGTGCTGGATGCCTTCGACCGTCGCCAACTGAGCCGGGAGTTTCATCATGGCCAGATTGAAAAGTAATGGCGAGAGGACCGCGCCCTGTGGGGTGCCTTTCGTTCCCAGTTTATATGGGCCGTGTTCTTCGTCTTGTATTCGGATGAAAGATTGCTGATCTGAGAGAAATTGCTTGATGTACTGAAATGTGTTATGTCCACAGTTCGTCTAGATGGACGCCCACTGACAGAAATCAAGATTCGAGGCCGCTGGCCCTGGTGATCATCTGCGGTGGAGGCCTCTCCGCCCCTACTCCGCTTCATGAAAAGCACAGGCCTGATAGGCAGTGAATTTGCTGTGAATGTGACGTGATGTTATGTGAAGTTATGCTATGTGACTATACTGACTTCAGCCACCCATCTCTAACCCATTAATTAATTACCGACTCACCCTCTTCCCCAAGTGCAGTGTAGCAAACCGGTTTTTTTTTCTGGTTGACCTCCCTCCTCCTCCTTGCATTTTATGGAGCACCCAAAACGCATCACAATACCCTATCACATAGTCATCCATATGCAGCGTTCAGATAACAGGCTCTACTGGTCACGTGCCAGATAAAATTCATCGCCGGAAGGCACGCTAGTAAAAAAAAAAGGAATCATCACAGTAGAACACGGCAGCCTTAAAAGCAACTTGTTGCAACGCGATCCCTGACTATCGATCGCACAAAGAACACACCAAAAGTAATGAGGCGCCTAAATTCAAGCACACGCCAAAGATGCGTTCGGGCCTAAGACAAACATGGTGCGATTTTCTTTTGCCCTCACTCGCAATAACGAAAACAGGTGACAATGATTAACAAAAAGACCAACAGAAGCTTCGAAAAAAGAAAACAATGCATATGAAGCATTGAAGAATGAAGCAAAAGGTTAAAGTTGTGTTTTCTGCACCGTCAAAACTTTCTAAACTTTGCTCCATGAACAAGAGAGAGAAACGACTGGTTCGCACTATTAGCCATCAAAAGAAGTTAACCAAATGTAAGTCACGAGTTGTGTACCAGATTCCTTTGAGCTGTGGTTTGTTCTACATGGGGTAAACAGGTAGGGGTTTTAATGAGCGTGTCAGTGAACACACGCGGATTGTGCGCAGTCAACACGGAAGCTTCCTAGCAAACCCTTGCAAAGCTTGTCGAGGGTGTCGTTCGGTACGAGACAAGACGAGTTTTTTTGAAGTCCGGTGAAGATAAACTAGCGAGAGAAGTACTAGAGGCTTATTTCATCAAGAAAGCAGGAAGTTTGTGCTTTAACAGGCCGTCCATACTGATAGCGAAACTGAGGCGGCTTTTCTTGAAGGATTCCTGTACTTTTCATACTCGGGTTTTTCGTGTTTCAACGTTCTCGATAAGCGCCTTCAGTTGTTACCTCTTTTGAAGTCTTTCGTTTTCCGTTGACGCAGAGATGATTCTCTTAGATTTTAAACTTTCATGTGCATTTTGTTTCCGAGTTTTAGTCATTTTGCTTCATTTTCACCTGTTTAAGGTTTCATGTGCATGGTTTTTCTGGAATTTCTATTGGTCTTTTTGTTAATCATTGTCACCTGTTTTCGTTATTGCGGGCGAGGAAAAAATGTCGCACTGTGTTTGTCTTGGGCACGAGCGCATCTGTGGCGTGTGGTTGAATTTAAGCTCTTGATTGTTTGTGCCGTGTTTTTTGAGCGATCGATAATCTTGGGTCTCGTTCCAACAAGTTGTTTTTAAGGCTCGCATGCTCTACTGTGATGAATTCCTTTTTTTCTGACTGGCGTGCTGTACGGTAATGAATTTTATCTGGTCTCTGACAAGTAGCGCCTGTTATCTGAACGCTGCATGTGGATGACTATGTGATAAGTTTTTGTGATACGGCTTGGGTGCCTCATAAAAATGCATGAGTTTGCGCGAATAAACCTCAGTTGACAGTTGGCGCCTGTCCTGTTGTTTTCGTGTTCCTTCTTTGTCTTCCTCCTTTTCATGCAGTCCTCAGAATCAACATCAACGTATCGCACACATGGCGGAAGTTTTCGTGCAATAATGACGAGGCGTAGTGACGTCAGTGCCTAATTTGTTTGTTCAATGGTTAAGCAATAAAAAGAGAATGATTGTTTTTTAATAATGAAGCCTTACTCTAACGCTTTATAATAAGATGCGAAAACTAAATAATTCAAAAATTTCACATTGCAGCCTGTAACAACTCATCGAGGTGGTACAAATTCGGATTTTATGAGAAAAAGCTCTCGATACTGCAGAGTGCGCTGTGGAGTCTACCATTTTGGTAGCCAGAGTGCTCGATTTTGATTTATTGTATTGTTTAGAAGGTTTTATGCTTTACTTTCTCATTTTTCTTACAGCTATGAGGAAAGAAGCTCCACTCGTGAATTTCTTCATTTTTCTCAGTATATACAATCTTTCGGTTTTTGTGAGTCCTGTTTGCCGAGATATCTTTCTTAGCGCCGTACATTCCTTCCTTAGAAATACTCCCCTTCACATCTACAATTTGCTCCGGAAGTTTATTGTAATCGGTTAGATGTAGTAAATAGCAATACCTCATATTTTAGCCATTTTCTTTAGAGGGCCTAGGAGGCTGCAGGAAAATCTTTAACCTATTTGTGTTCTTTCTTGGCGCATTCTCTTCAAAGTGAGACGACAGGTCATGTTTCTGATCTTCCTAGTTATAGATGAGTGGTTCTGTACTGCGAAAACCACTAAGTCCTCACAGCTTCTCACGAGGCCGTCTCTTCGTACGCCAGCGTGTAAGCATCTCTCCCACCAGCGCGAATGACGCGATGACGCACCCAACCAGATACACTGCGAAATGCAAAGGAAAGGGTTCAGGAGCTGTGACGTCATAATCGATGTTAGGAGCCGTTCGTTTTCTGTGCGGCTCAGCCAGTCCTCCTTCTGCGATGGCCAGTGATACGCGGCGATGTCGGTACCTGCAAGGACGTTGTTTAGTATTAAGTTCATAGAAATGCTCAATAATTGGTTCAGAAAATTTATTCATTTGCATTATTATATATTGTAACGGACCGCAAAGACAATTAGGAGCTATGCGGAAGAAGACAAAGTGAGTGGTATGCGCGCGCTAAGCCAGAGACGAATCACTACTGGCAGAGTGCTGCGCGGTTTGAAATGGGACATTTGTATGTGTTGCTTAGATGATGTCGCTATTTTTGAGAAGAATTCTGGTGAACACAACTAACACCTAGGTGTTGTAATGAACTGTTTGCGTGACGCCGGCCTTATTTTTAATGTAGCAGAGTACACTATACAGCCAGTTGGTCAGACATAGTTCAACGAAAAATATTGCGTTAAGACAGGACTAGGGAGAAGAGGACAGAACAAAGTTACAACTTACAACTGAATGAAATGGTACGACGAATAAACTACTGCATTGCGAAATGCGGCGGTGACACGTGCATTAGCACACCGTCTGTTTATCTCACACAAAGAAAAATTTTTTAAAACGTACTAGGGGTTACTCCACATTTCATGAGCTGTAACTGTTTTTTTTAAATCTTTTTCTTTCGATTTTCAGATTGCCATTTAAGGATGTTATCAAGTTGTCATGGTATGCGCTTGCGTATTGTTGCCTAATGATGGAACGTTTTTTCGTCGTACGCTTCTTTTAGCTGTAAGTTGTAGCTCTGTTATGTCCTCGTCTCCCTAGTCCTGTCCTAACGTTACGTTTTTCGTTTAATTCCAAGGTGTGTCGGTGTGGCGATCGGCAGGCAGTGGTGCTCTGACATCTGACGAACACAGTGTGCGACCTGCCCCGCAGTAAACGGCAGCTGTCGAGTCCTTTAAGCCACCTAGACTGTCAAAGAGCTTCTCAGTTTCTTGGGGTGAGTTTTCTGTACACCGCTTTGCTTATATCGTCTACCCTCTGACGCGCGTATTTCAGAAAGGCGCTTCTTTCGAATACACCCCGGATTTGAAGTCTCAGTTTATCAGTTCAAGTTTCTGTTGACATCGCACTCTATTCTACGCAAATTCGATTCTGCCGCGCTGAGAGACAATCGCACGGATGCGAGTGGTGTTGGCATTGGGGCTATATTGATTCAACGCTGCAGTGAGCAAGGACAGGTTATTGCATTTGCAAGCCGCACTTAAACTAACTCGAGCGAAACAACACGGTCACTGAACAGGAATGTCTAGCAGTGGTATTCGGCACTCAGCGGTCCCATTCACACTTACATGGCCACCCGCTCAGCACAGTACCCGAACACCAATCTCTTTGCTGGCTGGTAAACCATCGAGATCCCTACGCCCATCTCGCACGATAGGCCCTCCACCTCAAGGAATATACCTTCGAGGAAGCTTATAAAAGCGGCCGATGCCTCCCCGTCGCAGACTGTCTATCACGTCTTCCCCTGGCCACCAAAGAGTGCAATTTTGACACCTTCGACAATTACATTTTGTATTTAGTTGCGGAGTTTTCGGATCTCCAAACTTTACATAAGAACAGCAAACAGATCAGGGTCTCAAGTTTTTGTTCAACGCCCGGCAGGCCCGTCGTGCTACCGGTCACTTTTGTGTACGTGATGGTATCCTTTGAAAGAACTATTCTTTAGTGGGTGAACGTTTTCTCTTGTAGTTCCCAAACGCCTATGTTAGTCTTTTTGTGCTTACTGCCCGACGATCCCGAGTCTCGGCTCGGCTCGGATACTCAGCCACTCTCAAGAACGCCTTTACTGGCTGAAGATGCGGTCGACCATTGACATATGGCCAATTGCGCCACAGTGCCAGCGCCACAAACACCCTGCAGTTGCTCAAGCTGGGTATCGCACCATATACCGCCTCCCAGCGCACACTTAGAGCACGTTGGCATCAACCTACTGGGTCCATTTTCGAAGGCCTGCTTTAGCAAAAGCTGGATGTCGTTTGCGTCGATTACCTTGCTGAAATATGTGAAATAGCCGTTATCTCATCGGCTGCAGCTTATCAAGTGTCCCTATTTCTGCTCCACTCATTCACCTTACGCTTTCGCCATTACCTTATTTCACATCAGTTACCTCACTTTACGTCATTAGTACCCGCATCAGCGATGTCATCTACGAGATTGCACGCCTCATTGCTACAGGTAGCCATTCAAAAAAGACGGAACCATGCCACCTTGCGCACTTGAAGCCCTACAATTCTAGTGAGGCCCCGTAACTCGCCCAGTGGGATTATGCTGCACAGGGTGAAAGACGATGAAGCGCTATGCGATAGGGACGAAGGCAAACTGAGTGGTATGCGCTCACAGAGCGAGATACGACTGACGGCGGAAATATGGTTTTAACACCCCGTTTTCAGCGGAGGCCTTCATTGTAACAATATTTTTTTTCTGGCATCCTCAACGCCTTCAGATGTTAAGTATATGCCATTCTTTGTAAGCGTCCTGGTGACCAGTGCAAGCAGTGGCAGATATAAAAAAAAGCAGTTTTAAGGAACTATTAGTAATGAACAATAATTTGTCCAGTATGCGTCTACATTTTAAACATTCATGCAAGCAGAAAACACTGCGATACGCCTTCAATATCTAGTGTCTACTGAAGTAAAGTGACGAACCCTCAGTCGTAAACGGTCTTTGAAGAGCTAGAAAGTAGGCACTGTTTTCGATTATTTCACAATTGAAGACGCAAAATAGGACGTGATATGCCTCTATACGTCGCTTGTTTTCGACACTTGGTGTTATGAACCCTTTCATGTCCTTGACAGGAATTCGTCTTTCGTGTGTTGCAAATGGGTACTGCGGTAAAAACGGTCAGAGACTCGCCGCAACTCTGCACAACCGCGAAAGATATGCACAGAACTGAAGAAGGCCCCACGGTAGTGATGGTCCAGGCGAAATAATATGAATTATTTTGATCTGCATATTTACTCACGAGCTTCACATCCAATACCTTGCATTTCGGCTTCATAGCTTTATCTTTTCGTATCTATTGTTTCACCATGTATTTTCAAGTTTTAAATTAAAATTAAAAGGTCAGCGTTTCACTAGGGCTTCTCACAGTTATTTTGAATTTCTCAAAAGCGAATGTGATTCCAAAATTGGTAACATAATGAAACATAATAAGGAAACATAATTAAGTCCTGGTTCCATTGCTACATGCGACATTATGCATCTAAATAATTGCACCGCAATGCAGACTTGAAACTGTTGTGCCCTCGTAATGTGGAAAGTGCATTGAGAAATAAATGGTGTTTGCTGCGGGTTTGCATGTGGAAAATACAGCAGTATCGCATCACCGGTAGCACGATAGTGTCGGGATACCTTGAAAGAGCACAAAAGTTTATTATAGCAAAAGTATTTCAAACTCTTTGTTTAGTCGTGCTTTATGACTAAGCTATAGCTTCGCTCAACTGGATAGACACCTTTGGTTAGACTGACTGATGATGTGCAAAAATATTCGGAACTTAACACTGTAAATGCTCTCACCGGTGTCTCAGATAGTGGATGACTGTAACATGCATATAAAATTTATGCTGTGGTCTACATCACAACATGCAAAAAATTGCGAGAGCACTGTGGAATCTACACTACAGAAATGTGAAAACCTAAGTGTTGCTGGTTCGATCACGCCTCGAGTATTCGATCTCGCCTCGTGTAAAAATGCAACACATTCTCGCGCTATGCAGTGAACATCGTCGTCCTCATGAAGGTTTATCTGCGTAGCTGTTTCATTTAGCCTAGGTAAATATGGTATACACATGCACCATATGACCGAGTGCGTACTATGTGCGCTGTGCGCGACTGGGTCAAGAATGATATCGATACGTTTTCCAATAAAAGCTCGGATGTCTCCTTTTTCTATGATATCAATGGTGTTGTTTAGACGGCTGTACACGTCCAACAGGGCTTGGATCTCTGGATTCGACATTACATCACCGATAGGACGGTATTTGTTTATCAGCATGGCTAGATAGTGGCAGTCTCTTGGAAAACTGTTCTCGAACCTTTCCTCCTCGCTAAAGAGCTGCGATGGCGGAACCAATTGTCGTGTGGCGCATCTGCAAAAACGGTCTATGGGGGCACTTACATCCATCTCTGTGACGCTTACCACTTGGCAAAGCACGTGTTCGAACCTTAGTGGCGCCTGGTAGTGTGACTGGGAAGAGATGAACCAGCGAACTCTTTTCGTCATTAAAAGCCCTGAGTGCAATGGCTCGCATTCATGATTAGACCATGTTCCTAAGAAGGGGACAAAAATTAATGTTGGTTGATTGCTTAATAGGGCGACGTCGTTTTCCGAAATGCAGCAGCGTGCAAGCAATCTCGGGTGCTCCGAGCAATAAAGCTCGCAGTATAGTTGTAATCCTTTCGAGGGCACAAATGTAAGAGGTATCGGAAGGTCTCGAATCATGGTGCAAAAAAAGTGCTTGTCTGACTGCGTACACTAACAGCTTCCTGGCTGGAGTATCCTTTGCAGATGCCATGAGGTCGAGCATCAGAGAATTGAGTTGACACAATGTCGGAATGAAGAATATTTGAAAGAGCAGAGGTGGTTTCAGAAAGATGCATCTAAACCCATTCGATATCTTCATTTCGCGGACTGCTTATGTACGGGATATCTCCTTGAGCTAAAATGTTTAAATATATTCTTCAAAACATTGCACACATGATGTATTCAGCATGTCTGAACGCGTACAAAATTATGTACTGGCGTTTTCCACGTCCTGCGACTTTCCCGTTTATTGCCTGCTATGATAGCGTCGCCAAGCAACAAAAGTGTGTGCCTGAATTTCGATTAAGGTCACCTTTCGAACGACGAGGTATATGCAAAGAAAGGGTATCAGGGCTGATTTGAGAAATAGATATGCGTCATTTACGCAGGAAAGCCCAATGCGAATGAGTAAAGATCGGCACTTTATGACATCTATAAACACACTCACTGATTAAACTCGTGGCTCCATTTTAGACGTCAACGGAGATATGTATTCGCTGCAAAGGCGACCAACACAGAATCTCGCATATAATTGTAATTCCTGGAAAGAGCCGCAGCGAGAACTTTTTGTCTGCTTCGAATAAAACGGGAGCGGGGGGAGGGGGGGGGGGAGAACTGTACGAATTCTGTCAACACAAGGGTGATGAGTCGAGTACATTATTTTCCGGGCGAAAAATCATATTGTAGGATGGCTTGCAGGCTTATTTCAATCTTCCTTGCAAAATTTCGCTGTCCCTAATGTGTTCAGTGTTGCCGCCTAGAACGCCTCTCTATACACAATATCCCCGATGGAAATACTCCTCGAGTGCCAAGTAATATCGTGTGTGCGAACTTTGAGTTTCTCTCTGTATATCCTTGCGTGCTCATAGGAATATCGCTTGAGTGTTCTTTCTGTCTTTGTTGCTTCCATTTGCATGAAAAGAGGAGGCCGAGGTAAAAGCTTCCAGGGGCTTCTCATTTTTCAGGCGTCATTTACGTATCAACAGCCACCACGATAGGCACGCAACTCCTTGATCACGAATGAAAAAAAGATCGGCAGGAGCACAAATCGGTCCAAAGGTGTTAAAACGCCGTGTTATAGGGCGCATCGATTCGGCTTTCAATAACCGTTTACTCGAGGGCCGCTAATGAAGCATAATATGTTGCCAAGTAATTTTCCCGTACAGCAAATGGGCGTTTCTCACTATATCGGGATTCTTGAAGTATCTAAACGATAAGACACAAAAAAAAAGTTTGGATGACGCTTAAGCTTCGCCTTTAAGAATGCAGCGAGATAGCGTTATCGCGCCCTGTTCGCACGGTCTACCCCTTTGCTTGTCGCGCTTTTGAGTGACACAAAGACGTAGCTCACATGATACAACACTCGTTAACTTTTACAAAGCATGACGGTTTGGTAATTCCTTGTTCTAACATCGTTGCCGATCCGAGCTGGCGCGATGAAGATCTCGGAGGCTATGCCCTGTCTACCATATTCCGTGCGCCACACGCATGATGGCGCTCGGTGCAAGCCAAGCGAAGAGGAGGTACAGCGGAAAAGTAATTTGCCACTCGCTTAACTGTGTGTTCTGTAATTCTGTAATTTACATGCTCATAATTATTATTATACGCCACAATACACTTCTCTAAGGGACATTTCTGAGACAACACCGCAGTCAATAGACGCGCCTTTGTCCATTTCAAACCTTCTAGCTGGCGTGGGACAGTAATCCAAGTGAGATTACGTGAGTCACTGCCTTATTACGTCGTATCTGCTTTTTCAAAACCGGCGGCATTAACCCCCTTTTTGCGGGAAGTTGTTTTATCTTCTCGTATCCTTAAGGCAAGGTTCTCAACTGAATATCTGTCAATTGTGCCGCGGAAGAAGTTGTATAAGGATTTGCGAGATGTGTTTTTGGCAGTGCCAGAGTACCGCGCTGTATATAATGTAGGGTCTGAGCGTGATATTTTGAAAAGGGTAAAACGTATGCCTGTCAGAGCTGGTGCAAAATTATTCTTTTTCCAATTGCATTCCGGCACTCCGGCACTCTTCCAGTCAAACCATGGCTGCAGAACAAAGGGCTCTTTGTACCTTCGTCTATTAACTGCATTATTTGCAGAAAACCCGCGACCATTGAACACATCTTCTTGGAGTGCCATGACTCAGTTTTCCTCTGGGATATCTTGAAGCGAACTTTAAAAAAGGAATTGCCAATAATGCCATTTGGTATCCGATATCTGCCATGCGCCGACCCTGAAGGAGTGCCGAATGACATGCTGATGCTATTATGTATGCATAGCCTATGGAAAACGCGTATGGACGTCAGGCATGAGCGAACCGTTGTACACCTCGCTCGACACTACTTCATCGAGAGCGTGGTATACCTGAGAGAAATTCTGCGTGTACAAGATAATTCTCCGGAGTGGCTACCTGCACTGGACCAGCTGGCTTCAGTAAAGCCATTTTAAATCTAGCGCTTTAGGCAGAGCGTGCCTAGTGCTTTTAGCATTCCTTTTGTTTTGCTTTGTTGTTGTGTATTCAGAGTGTATGCTGTGAGCTTAAAAAAATTGGTAATAAAGAAAAAAAAAGCTGGCGTGGTGGGGTGGTTAGCGTGCTCGTCTCGCACCCCGGAGGCCCACGTACGATTCCTCCGGTCGGCGATTTTTCATAATCGTTTTTATTTATTAATGCTTCTGGGATTTTTTGCTCACGGCTAACGCCGGGCGACGCGGGCTTAAACTGAACATTAAAAAGACAAAGATCATGACGTCTTGCCCTATCAAGTCCTGGAGCATCAATGGAGAAGAAGTGGAAGCTGTGGCAGATTTTCTCTTCTTGGGCTCCAAGATTACCTCGGAAGGAGACGGCAGCCATGAAATTAGGAGACGCCTGCTTCTGGGAAAGAGAGCAATGGGTAGCATTGACCGCCTAGTAAAGAACAGAGACATTAGTCTGCCAACCAAGATCCGTATAACTCGTGCTATGGTCTTTCCAGTTATGATCTATGGATGCGAGAGTTGGACTGTGAAAAAGGCTGACCGCCGAAGAATTGACGCGTTTAAATTGTGGTGCTGGCGAAGACTCTTGAGAGTTCCTTGGATTGCCAGAAGATCAAATCAGTCGATATTGTCGACCATAAACCCTGACTGCTCATTGGAGGGTCAGATTATAAAGTTAAAGCTCAGCTAATTTGGTCATCTGATGAGAATAGAGGAGTCGCTGGAGAAAGATTTGATGTTGGGAAAGGTTGAGGGTCGCCGGAGAAGGGTTAGGTAGCGAACGCGATGGTTAGATGGCATCCTCGAGGCACTGCAGATGAAGTTATGTGATGTTAGGAAGATAGTGAGAGACCGGAAAGCGTGGCGTGACATGGTCCATAGGGTCACTAAGAGTCGGACACGACTTAACGACTGAACTGATATATATATATATATATATATATATATATGCTAGGGCTGCTCTTAGGAAGACTCCGCCGCCGACAGCCGGCAGTTTGGCCAACGTCAAAGCCTGTAACAGTGGGAACACATCTTGGCTTGAGTCGGGTTGGTCTCTTGTCGGCCTAATGTGAAACCTTGGTCTGCCGAATATTTGGCCGAACGTCGTATTACCTCGTGTCAGCGTCGGCATCGTTTCGTGCAGTGTGACAGGCCTTTAGGAGGTAAAGTTCCTATAACCTGTCATTGAAGGATCGTACGATGAAGCAGTGGCGAAGAGGTTTCACTTTTATTTCGCAATGCGTATCTTTTCATATGCAAACAGAATCAGTTTATTGATTGATGACAGACATCTTACACGCATTTGATAAATGTCATCCTTCGATCTGGCAGAAGATTAATTTGTAAGTGTGCTTCTCATGATAATTTTGAACGAACAATCTATAGGCTAAGAGATTCCTTGAGGCATCCTTGGCATTTATGCCACATAATAGTGAGAAGCTGGAGTCTAAGCCATGGGAACAAGATTTGGCGCCGTAATTCAATTATTATGCGAAAAACAGTGATGTTCGGTCAAGAAACCCGGAGACCTTTGCCACACGGTATGTTTCTAAAAAGCATTTGACTCAATTGAAACATCGGCGGGGATGCAGACATTGCGAAATCCGGTGGTAGACGAGCCGCACGTGAAAGTGCTGGAAGATATATATAGTTGCTGCACAGCAACCATAGTTCTGCATAAAGAAAGTAACAAAATTCCCATCAAGAAAGGTGTTAGGCAAGGAGACACGATCACCCCAGTACTATTCACAGCTTGCTTAGAGGAAGTATTCAGAGACTTGGAATGGGAGCAGTTAGGGATAAGGGTAGATGAAGAATACCTCAGTAATCTGCGATTTGCTGATGACATGGCCTTTCTAAGTAACTCGGGGAATGAACTGCAAATAATGATTGATGACCTAGACAGGAAAAGTAGAAAGGTAGGCTTAAAAATCAATATGCAGAAGACTAAGGTAATGTTCAACAGCCTCGAGAAGGAGCAGTAGTTTACGTTAGGCAGCGAAGCACAGGAAGCAGTAGACGAATATGTCTACTTAGGACAGGTAGTAACCGCAGATCCGGACCATGAAAAGGAAATAACAAGAATAAGATTGGGATGAAGCGCATTTGGCAAGCACTCGCAGATGACTAGCAGCTTACCGGTATCGCTCAAGAGGAAAACATACAACAGTTGTATTTTACCTGTACTCACCTATGGGGTTGAAACGTGGAGGCTAACCAAGAGGATTCTACTTAAGTTGAGGACAACTCAGAGGGCCATGGAACGAAAAATGGTAGGAGTAACATTAAGAGATAGGAAGCGTGCAGAGTGGTTCAAAGAAATAACTCAAGCTACCGACATTCCAGTGGAGATTAAGAAGAAGAAATGGGCATGGACAGGACATGTAGGACGAAGAGAAGATAACCGATGGTCGCTTAGGGTAACAAACTGGATCCCAAGAGAAGGAAAGCGTAGCAGGGGGCGGATGAGGTTAAGAAGTTTGCAGGGGTCAAGTGGAGGCAGCTAGCACAGCACCGGGTTAAGTGGAGAAATATGGGAGAGGCCTTCACCCAGCAGTGGATATAGCTAGGCTGATGATGATGATGATGATGTTTCTAAAAGAGAAACTCGGTGAAGAAATTTTTCGGCGGGCACAAATACTGTTAGGAACGATAGGTTTGCTTAAGAAGGGGTCCAAATATTTTAATTGAGAATAACGCTCAAAATGCATCGCATATTTTGTGTGTGCCCTTGAGCAGAAAAAATGGTTGAAAATATTTATTGGGAGTCAGCTTGTTTTGAACTTCGTTTGAAGATTGGCGCGTGGTTACGTTCATTGAAAAATTAATTTTTCGATGAAGGTCTGATGCTCCGCCCGTGCGCTCAGAAGAAAAGCTGCCAATTTATGCGTGGCGAACAAATGGTAGCATTTGCTGTCACTTGGTAGCGTAAAGGAAACCGAACTGACAGATACAGACATTCCTTTAGAAGCAGGGAAGAGCTGCGGCTGTGAACCATCGTTCATGAATTCACTCTCATCCAATCATATAGTAGCCGAAATGGTTAGCATAGTTGGTAGAATGACTGCTTGATACGTACGATTGCCCCGATTACCCCGATTTCAAATGCCGGACCATGATCTCTTAGAGCGTAGCCTCCAGTCACTTCACAATTCGATCACCTTATTGATCCGTCTCTTTTAACTTCAGCAGAGATTTCAAACTCAAACCGAAAATTAAGCCATTTAGCAACACAAATGTTATCTCATTGAATAGCTTATATAGAGTATAATTAGGATTTCTAATGGCGTGTTTTATTAACTAGAGATAATTAGTTATCTGTGTTAGATATTGAACGTTAAGTAACAATGTCGGCATATGTCGTCGGAAATGCCTCGAAGGGATACAATACAAAAATGAACGCTTAACCATGCAAAACTGCAAAACCTATAGCTACCGTTCATCTAACCCTATTTCAAACATTTTTAAATGGCTGCTAATTGTTTCTTATCCTCCAGAATATCTACGGGACCCCTTTAGCTTTCCTTTGGAGACATATGCATTGGCTTCGATTGTGTCTAATCAACTCCTGTTTCGTTTTTACGAATCTCCTCAAGAGAGAGAGATACCCTTTAAGAAAGAACTGAGATTTTAGCCAGCGTTTAAATTTCGCTGACATGCTACTCTGTGTAGAAAGGGAAATTGGGGAGGAAAAGATGGAAGAGTATTTGGAATTCCTCTAAACATTCCACCAAATCTGGAGAAACTTCGCCCAGCCATTTTAAGAGCGTAGTAATTGACAGATATATCAGTCACTGTTCACCTCCAGCTCTCCTTCAAAATGAGAAGGCAAAAAACACAACTTAACAAGGTAAAACCACTCCGTATCTTTCAGCATCAAATCATCATTTTTGTCTTGAAATCGGCCTCTATAAAAGCTTTTGATCTTTCAATTTTTGCCCCTTACCGCACTAAGGTGTCATCTCGATAACATGCGCACTTGACATGACGATGCAGTACCGCTGTCGAAATTAGAGTACCTCCCTCCCCGACTGTATATACACGGTTGTTCGTGATGCACTCACCTAAAGCGCTTTGACATTTTTACCGGATGTTTTTAAGCAATAAAACAACACCAGTGACATAACAAAATTTACTTTATTAAAATCAATAAAATCCCAAATAAGTGCTTCTGTGGGTGCGCTGAGGGCATGATACCAGTAGCCTTGATTTATATACAGCAAAAACGCTGCCAGAATATTGAGCATTCAGATGTACATATTTACAAAAGGTAATTATTTTGTGTTGCCCGAAATGTGTAAAGAGAATAAACATGCATGAATATCGAGCAGCGTGTATTGTCCACACGACATTTTTGAGTGTTTTAACTAAATGTCCGCAAATGGTTTTGTAGAGAATCGCAATATGCCTCTATTTGGTTCTAGGCTGCCATGTAGGGCTCTCACGGAAAACCTGTAGCACGACTGTTCAGTACTTGTCTACTTTATGAGCTAAAGAACCACGTGCAGTACAATGCGTCAATGTGTGTTCTAGTGTGCATCTCTATGAGAAAAAACTATTTAATTTCGGTGAACAGTATAGTTGACGGAGGTGTTCAATGAATGTAAAATTTCAGAGGAATAGCAATCGTTTTTTTATTTTTCATGCAATTACGCTGCTGAAGAAGACTGAATATGAAATGGGGTGCTGAGGATGTGGATTATGCTGCATGATACGCGACTCTCATGGTTTTTGCATTTGCAGTCGCTATGATGAATTCCACGTTAGAGTTGTTATGTGGACAAATCAATGGAAATCAATGAAATCATCTTCTTGTATTATATTAATATTCGTGACAATCAGCTGCAATTTAATCGCACAATGATAAGTTTAGATATCGAGCGCCATAGTTCAATTATTGCGGCGAGTTGTAGCCGTTGCATGACGTCGTTAAATAGGGGCCACCGCAATGCTTTTTCACATTGGACACAGGGTCAACTGCATTAAAAAAGGCAAGTGAATTGAGAAATACAGTTATTCTCACCAGTGAATGCAACTCGAGGTTGAGGAGGTGAATAAAAATGAAGTGATTCACAGCCATTGGACGGCTGTGAATGGGGAATTGAGGTCGTCTACTTCATCGTAATCTACACTACAGATCATCATCAGCTTCATCTGCGTTTTATTGTGAATAAATAGAGTTCTGTTGCACCATGTCATGCTTCGGGCAAGCCATGTCACCTTAATGTAGTACAGGGATATATATTGGTGATAAATATCTTTGAGTTACACAGTTAGAAAACGATCTGACCTTTACCTCTGCTGGAAACGAGTACGACTCCATTCCCATTGGGAAAGGAGTAAATGATAGTTGAAGAAGAACTGAATTCAATTTTTCATTTTTTATTCAAGCACTGGGGCGAGGCTTTGTACGAATAAATATATAATGCGAAAGTTTTATGAAAAACGTAGTTGTGGTTCAGCTGTGGTTAACCATAGTTGAATTGCGAAAGCAGCGGCTGAAGCTTCTTTTGTCTGCTACCTTATTTCCCTGTCACGCCCTATCAGTGCAAGGTGCTACATTATTGGGGCACGTAAGCTCATCCTTTAAGGGTAATACGCGAGGGCGTAAGCTACCAGCCTATATATAAAGTTACATAAAGCCCATATATAGACTATCAGCCTATATAGAAAGTCACGCTTCAACCAAGCCGCATGAACGTGCCTGCGTGTCGTAGAGGTATCGAGAACGCAGACGGTTCTGGCAGGCTAATTCTGATGTCACCCTCCCGTATGGAAGGAGTGACCCTAGTTGGCAGCTCCTGCGCGTGGCGTAGGGGTAACGTGAATTCAAATGTCATGGCCGGCTGATTCTAATGTCACCCTCTCCCATGAAAGGAGAGGTCAGAGTGAGCGCTCTTGCTGTGTATACGCTCGGTTGAAATACGCTGCTGACTAGCATATCATCACCACTACTATCCTCCTCACGCTACACAAGGACAATTAAGGAGCTCTATTCACAGTCCCAGGCGTGGCTCAGTTGGTTGAGCCGTTCGGCTAGGGATCCGAGGATTCTAGGGATAGAGGCTCGATTTCCGGTGGAGACAGTGTGTGCTCCTCTGCCCACGGAGCACACATCTAGCGGGAGCGAGTGGCAGTGGCGCGGTGCCGACTGCGGCGCCATCTGGCGGAGCTGGGCTTAAGGGGTCGCTAGGTGCTGCTGTTCAAGGTCATTCATGGCTGCGGCCCCGGCAGACACGATGAGCTGAAGCCTGACGTAATGTTGGTTTTCACAACAAAATTCAACGTTCTCATACCACTCTCTCCAAGCCTGAACCATTCGAAATGCACGCGTCTCTAACCGTAAATGAGAAAAGTCACAATGTGTCATAGCTTAGGTTATAGGTGGTCCGAAACCTTCCTTCACGTAGCGTACAGATGACACATTTCGTGCAAAAACGACCGGACGTGGCGACATCAGCGCTTCATTTCTCCAGTGCTTAGACAATAAACGGTCTTTTTCTTAGAGGGTTGCTTCTTTCTCGTTGGAGAGGTGTAATCCATCTAAGAGTGGAGGTTTTAATCAGTCGTAAGTCACTTTTTAAGATAAAAAAACTCAGTCACGTCTAGATATTCGCAGCTAATGCCTGCACGGTAGGATGCCTCAAATAAATGACAATGCCCAGAGGAATTTCCAATACAAAGTCTGCCATGAGCCAAAATGGAACCACCTGCGGGTTGCAGCATGTAAACTAAAGGCAGGTTTTGCTGCTTGACGACGTAGTCGGTCCCACATAAGACACGCAGAGACGATTCGTAACCACTTCGAGCACGCTTCCTCAAATGTCGCTTGGTTCTGCCCAAACCATGCTCTTGACACATGCTGTGAAGCTTCTGGGAGTCCGCCGCACAAGTACATATCTACCCGGTGACACAGGAAGATAACTTGAATATCGGAAACCTGCGAGCTCCCAACAGCTGTGCACTTCTTTTTCCTGTCCCGTCGTAGCGGTGCAGTCGTTAGGGCGCTGGATTACTCTGCCCAAGGATGCGGGATCTTATCCCGGCCGCGGTGGTCGCTTTTAGACGTGCAAAGAGCAAGGTGCTCGTGTGTTTGGCGTTATCAGTCCATGCTAAAGAACCCCAAGGGGTCGAAATTTCTGGAATCCTACACTACGCCATCCCCCATAGCCTGAGTCGCGTTGGGATGTTAACTCCCACAAGACAAACCAAAGCTTCTATTTCTCAACTAGTATTCCGACAGCCTTTGTGAACATAAAAATTGCTCCTCGTAATAAAAACACTAACGAAATCCCTACATCCCCGCACTGAGGTGAATGTTTCTGTATAATGAAGCCTGTCTCTAATGCTTCAACAATAAAAGGCGAAAGCTAAATAATGATTAAACATGTGACAATTCAGTCTGTAACAACTCATTGAGTTGGCATAAAACCTAATTTTATGGAATTAAGTTGCGAGACTGTAGGGAGTGCTGTGGAATATACTGCTCTTGGCTCCAAAGTGCTGTAGTTTTATTATTTTGTGGCGTTTAGAAGGTTTTTATGTTTTAATTTCCAATTTGTCTTCGACGTGTATGAGGAAAGAAACACTACTTGCATATTTCTCTATTCCTGTCATTGTTATATTACGTTTCTGTTTTTGTGAGTCCTGCTTACCGACGTCTGTTAATTCGCGCTGGCCATTCCTGTCTTCAAAATACTCCCCTTCGCATGTTCGATTTGCTTTGGAAGTTTGTAGTAACGTGCTGGAGCTAGTAAAAAGCAACACCTGAGCCAAACGTGTGTTCATGTGCGGCTGCATGCCAAAAATTTTAGACATATTCTCAAGAGGACCTGGGAGGCTGCAGGGAAACTTTTACCACTTTTGTGTACTTTCTTGGTGTGTTTTTGTAAAAGTAAGATGACAGGTCATGTTTAAAATCGTTAAGTTATATTTGAGCGATTCTCTACTACGACACCCACTAAGACTTCACAGCCGCTCACGAAACCGTCTCCTCAGACGCCAGCGTGTAAGGATCTCTCCCACGAGCGCACATGATGACAAGACGCACCCGACCAGATACACTTCGAAGTACAAATGAAAAGGCTCAGGAGCTGTGACGTCATTGTTCCTGGCAGGAGCCGCCCGTTTGCTGTGCGGTGTAGCCAGTCCCTCTTCTGCGATGGCCAGTAATACACGGCGATGTCGGTACCTGCAAAAACATTATTTTGCATTTAATGTCATCCTAATGCGCATTAGGTGCTTCCGAAAATTCATTCATTTGCATTCCTATATATCGTAACGGGCCGCAAAGACGATTAGGCGTTATGCGCTATGGAAGAAGACAAAGTGAATGTTGTGTGAGCGCAGAGCCAGAGACGAATGACTGCTGACACAGTGCTGCGCGGTTTGAAATGGGACATTTTGTATGTGTTACCTACACGATGACGAACACGGGGTGCGACCTGATCTTCAGAAAACGGCGGCTGTCGAGTCGTTTAAGCCACTCAGACTTTCAAAGAGCTTCGCAGTTTCTTGGGGTTTGTTTTACTCTTGTCGTTTGTACACCGCTTTGTTAATATCGCTGCCCCTCTGACGCCCCTATACTACATAAACGCCTTTCTATCGAATGCACTCGCGAATGTGAAGCCACCTTTCGTCAGTTCAAGTGTCCGTTGACATCGGACACTATTCTACGCAACTTCGATTCTGCCGCGCCGACAAAAGTTCACACGGTGTCGAGTGGTGTTGGCATTGGAGCTATTTTGATTCAAATCTGCATTGGTCAAGGACAGCAAGGAGAGACGTAGTAATGTTAAGTTGTCTTCGGCAGGCAGTGAGGAGAAGCAGTGGACGATGATCTGATGATGGTCAGGAGGAGATATATATTTACAGAAGCAAAATAGTTTACATTGGCAAACTGTAAGTTACAGTAACAAGAGTCACACAGACAACTGCAACTTAAATCAAAATAGACTCTCACACAGAGAAGTCACTCTACAAGCCCTTGCTTTTCTACTGAGCATTTCGGTTAAAGCCTAGGGACTGTAAATACGTGCTAAGCACGGAGCCTCAATCTTGACTGTCGAACATGGTCTGAGGACCGCTTTTTGATACCAGACATCAACAAAGACCCAAGGGCGGTCACCATAGGTGATCCGCCCCGAAAATGAAGCAGCTAACCAAATTATTCAAAAACATGCCACAACCTCAGTGGGTTGGGAATAATCTCGCACCCAGGTCCTTAATTGCGTCAAATAAAAATACAACATTCAAAACACACTCTTTCCACTCGCTGGTCCCCAAACCCTCTCACACGGCGCCTGTCTTTGCCTTCCTCTCCCCGGCGTGTTTGCGAAGCGACCTTGCAGCTGCCGCCTTTGTGAAAGAAACGCCGCGGGGGATCTGTCTGGAGACTAGACCACCCCGCCGTCCCGTTCGAGGGAAAAGGGGGGGGGGGGGGCACTGTCCCACAACAGTGTACAGCCGTTGCTGGCACCGGATGAGCCGCTGCGTGGGGGCTAAGTGCCGCGCCTATTGTCGCCTTCTGCAGGACATTTAGCGAGCGCTTGTGGCAGTGCAAAAAGCTTCATTAACGGCGTCTCCATGCACCCATGCTTGGCGCCACGGCGGGAGATCGCTGAGATTGCTGGACGAGCTGGCCGTAAAGTGGTTCGCAGAAGCGTGCCACTGCTGTTCCCGGCTGATAATTGGATGCGTCTGTCGTTCGCTTCTTGGCGACGCCTCAGGGCGAAAGGACGAAACAAACCAGGCCTCCCGCGCGCCCCGCGAGCCCGCGCCCAAGAAAAGGGGAGAAAAGGAGAAAAAAAAACAACAGCGCTCGCTCTTTGGCCTCGGCGCGTGGGGGGTTCGACCGCCAGCTCGACTCCAGGTGCGAGTCGCTTTTCACTGCGACCTTACAGACGTACTTAGTGAGCAAGGACAGTCATATGCAAGCTGAACATTAACCAAGCCCGAGCGGAACTACACTACACGGTAAGTGAGCAGGAATGTCCAGCAGTGGTCTTCGGCATAAAGCGCTTTCCCTTATACTTACATGGCCCCCATTCAGCACGGTGCCCGACCACCACTCTCTCTGCTGGCTGGTCAAACTTCGGTATCTCTGTGGTCATCTCACGCGTAGGGTCCTTCCACTCAAGGGGTATACCTTCGAGGTAGTTGATAAGAGCGGCCGACGCCACCCCGATGCAGAATATCTATGATGTCCATCCCGGTCTACCACTGAGTGAAACTCCAACACCTTCGATAAATTAATTTTGACTTTTGTTACGTAGTTTTACGACTTTAAAATCTTTAATGCAGAAGAGCAAAAAGATCCGGGTCTCAAGCTCATGTTCAATGCCCTGAGACTCGTCGAGCCACCAGTCGTTTTCATGCGCGCGAAGGGATCATGTGGGGCTCACGTTTTTGATACGTAGTTTCCCAAAGACTGTCTACTACTACTACTACTACTACTACTACTACTACTACTACTACTACTACTACTCTGCTGCTGCTGTGCTGCTGCTGCTGCTGCTGCTGCTGCTGCTGCTGCTGCTGCTGCTGTGCTGCTGCTGCTGCTGCTGCTGCTGCTGCTGCTGCTGCCGCCGCCGCCGCCGCCGCCGCCGCCGCCGCCGCCGCCGCCGCCGCCGCCGCCGCCGCCGCCGCCGCCGCCGCAGCATACCTCACACGCTTTATTACTTCGACTTTGCGTCGCTATTTATTCTGCATGCGGTGTATACCTTGCAGAGGCTCTTTATTTTTTGCTGCCTGCCATTAGCTTGACATTGTTCTATGGACATTGGATGCTCAATATCAAACTAACGGAATTGCAATCGGTGCGTATTGATTGCAGTAATCAATCATATCATGTGCGACGTAGAGAGCAGTTCCCGCCACAGTGGCTCAGTGGTGAAGGTGCCGGATGGCTCGTCCTGAGCACTTGGATTCGATGCAGGGAGCATGCCCGTCTTTCCATAGAAGTGAAAAACAAAGTGTCATGTACGGAGTGATGTCCATGAACTCTTAAAGAGCCCGGCGTATTCGAAATGACCCTACGTTTGCTCCGCAGTATCTCTTGCACCATGTCTCCCTTCTAGTCGTCAATCTTTATGGTGCAGTATTTCATGCAAAAAAGTATAAGGAACGCGCACTTCTTCGCACAACGCTGGCTACCGTTCTGCCTGCCACTAAAGTAATTTTCTGGCATATTAAATGTTTAATGTTTACTGTAAACGAAGTCAGGTCATAGGTATTATCATGTGCATGCCATTAGAGGTGACATTCATTCAGTAAACATGAGATCACATGAATATTTACCTACCTGAGTGGGTTCAAGACGTGCATGGCCGATATCTGCAGCGTTGTGGAGTATCGTTCCCCTGGGAGGAGACCCCAGCGTGAGGCAACTCTCTCCTCTTCTTCACTACAAGTTGAGAAAGCAACGTGTGTCCCTTCTTTGGTTCTCTGGTAACATTCGAACATATTGTTTGGTTCATGGTGACTTCTATCTGTAGCTTGTCTTAAGCCTTCGGCCAGTATGCGAATGGGCAAAATAGTTTCGTTTGGTGAATTTAACACCAGATGCAACCAACCATCGCTCAAGCAGACAAAGATGTCACCAGATTGAATATGAGGTTCCAACTCTACAAACGATTTTGCTCCGATAGTGACGCTTGTGACGGTACGGACAGCTGTGATGCTGGATTGAATGTAAACCCCAGCTGCCAGCATACACAGAGCCCAGCATCCCACTGCCAGGTTTTGGACTGCTTTGGCGTTGGCTACTGGAACTGAAGGGCTCCTGGACAAAATTACACCGACCATAAACAAAATCATATGCGACAATTGAAACCGGTCTCTTTCGGGCTGAAGGCGCCATTTCAGGATCGAAACCATCGCAACGGAAAATGTTATGGATGTGAAAAGAATCGTAAAAGAGAGAAGAGAAATGAAAGAGCTGATAAATGTGATCTCAACCGCTCCTTTATGAGGAAAGAACACGCACAGTGAAGCCGGTGAAAACTGTGCGTGCGCAAAAATATCCTTCAGTATCAAACCGCTGTGCGCGACTGGGTCGAGAATGATATCGATACGTTTGCGAAAAAAAGCGCGAAGGTCTTCTCTTTCCACAATATCAATGGTGTTGTTTAGATGTCTGTAGACGTCCAACAGGGCTTGGATCTCTGGATTCGACATTAGATCAGCCACAGGATGGCGTTTGTTTAACCGTGTTGCTAGATAATGTCTGTCTCTTGGAAAACTGTTCTCGAACCTTTCCTCCTCGCCAAACACCTGCGATGGCGGAACCAAGTGTCGAGTGGCGCATCTACGAAAACGGTCCACAGGCGCATTTACGTCCATCTCTGTCACGCTTACCACCTGGCAAAGCACGCGTTCGAACCTTCGTGGAGCCTGGTAGTGTGACCGGGAAGAGATGAACCAGCGAACCCTTTTCGTCATTAAAAGCATTGAGTGCAATGGCCACTTTTCATGATGGGACCATGTTTCTAGGAAGGGGACGAAAATTATTGTTGGCTGATTGCTTAATAGGGCGACATCGGTTTCCGAAATGCAGCAGCGTGAAAGGAATCTCGGGTACTCCGAGCAGTAAATCTCGCATTTTAGTCGCAATCCAGCCGAGCGCACAAATGTAAGAGGTATGGGAAGGTTGCGAACAATGGTGCGAAAAATGTGTTTGTCTGAATCTGCGTACACTAACAGCTTCCTGGCTGGAGTATCCTTTGCAGAGGCCATGAGGTCGAGCATCAGAGAATTGAGTTGACACGATGTCGGAATGAAGAAAATTGGAAACAGCATAGGTGATTTCAGAAAGAAGCATCTAAACCCATAAGACATCTTCATTTCGCGGACTGCTTAGGCGCGGCTAATATTCCCTTCCGCTAAAAGGTTTGAATATAGTCTTCAAAACGTTGCAGAGATGACGTCTTCAGCACGTCTGAACGCGCACAAAATGGTGAACTTTCCTTTCCACGTCCTGCAGCTTTCCCGTTTATTGCCTTCTATTTCAGCGTCGCCAAGCAACGCAAGTGCGGGCTTGAAATCATATTAAGATCCTCTATTGAAGGACGAGGTATATGCAGAGAAATTTTATGAGGGCTGATTTGGAACATAGATAAATATCCATTTCGGCACGAAGGCGCCGTGCGAGTGAGAGTCGATCGGCACTTTGTGATATCTATAAACACACTCAGTCATTCAAACTCGTAGCTCTATCATACACGTAAACACATATATGTATTCGCTGCAAGAGCAACTGAAGCGGAAGCGTGCATGTAATTGTAATGCCTTTTTTGTAGTCGAATTCCTGCTGCCAATCAGATATAAAGAAGGTAGCATGCGTGCGCACTTGGAATGAAGGGGCATTCAGACATGCCAGGTGCTGGAAACAACCGTAGCAGGTATGTTTTCTCTGCTTCGTATAAAGCTAAGGTACCTGCTCGAATTTTCGCAACTCAAAATTGATGAGTCGAGTATATAATTTTTGCGGATGAAACAATATAGTCTAAAATGGCGTGCAGGCTTATTTGAAGCTTCCTTGAAAAATATCGCTACATTTGATGTGCTCAGTACAGGCGCCAAGAGCCCCTTTCGATAATGAGTTTCATGACTGGAAGTACTCCAGGGCAAAAACATATCGCCTCTGGCGGCCTTATGATTCTCGCTCTAGATTTGTGCGCAAAGTTTAGGAATTGCACTTAAATATTCTCGCTGAGATGGCTTGTCACTCGTCGTGCGTCGTTTACATATGAAGTGCTTTCGCAAGCGGCACGCAGCCATTGGGTCCAGAAAAGTAAAGCCGCATCTAGACACAGAAACAGTGCCAAAATAGTGAAAATGCCATGAAATAGGGTTCTTCAATTCTGCTTTCCTCAATCGCATACTTGACGGCATGCAGTTACTTAAGTAAAAAATATTTTTCCTAGTCATGTTACTACCCGCCTTATTCCTTATTTCTCGTTCCCAATCTTCCCGTACCCCAAATGGGGTTGTATTGTGATTCTTCAAGTACCTAATAAGACACAAACATATATATATATATATATATATATATATATATATATATATATATATATATATATATATATATATATATATATGAAGGAAAGAAGCCAACAGTCGGCGAGGCCAAGGAAAGCGTTGGGGATGGTACTTTATGTGTTTTTTTTAATGTTTACTTGGATAATCAGAGAAATTAGTAATGTAATCTGTTAGGGGAAAGATAATTAAACACAAAGTAGAAGAAAAAACAACGTGCCGATGGTGGGAACCGAACCTGTTGGCTTCTTTCCTTCATGTATTATAACGAGCACCCTCATTTTCTCCTTAATTGATCTGTATATATATATATATATATATATATATATATTGATTTAAAAGCGTGACCTTATAGAACAAGTCATGGTAGCATATCCTGTGTGGATGCAGTGTGCTAGCGTTTTTGGTGTGATAATATTTGTACGGCTCTAATTCTGAGTTTTGCGTTTTCGTCTGCTCGCTGCAAAGTAGAAAACATAAGTTTCGTATTTCCTAATTTCTCTCATAAATAAAGCGATCTCTGTAAAAGCATTCCTTTATGGTGGTTGGATTGCTCGGAATAATAGGAAAACGAACTATGCATTCACATTCAAGTTTCCGGGTTTTGGGACAGTTTGGTGCGTTCATTTTCATGTTCTACTGCACAGAAGACATTATAATCATTGTCTTACTTAATGGTGTCAGTGAGGTTCCAGAAAACATTTACCATTTCAGGATCATTTCTTGGCGCTTGATCCTGAATGTGAGATGACAGTTTGTGTTCGTTAACATTTTGCTCATGGTTCAGCGAGCCTAGTTTATAGATACCACAGAGTCTCCACAACGGCTCACCAAGGAGTCTGTTCAGACGTGTAGGTGAAAGAATCTCTCCCACCTGTGCGATTCACGAGATGTCGAAGCTAGACAGGTACACTGCGAATACACATGAAACGACTCGGCTGCTGTGACGTCATATGTGTTGAGCGCGAGGCTGCCCAGTCGGAAATAAACTACAGAAAATTTTCTGATGTTACGACAGGATTTCTGTGCGGTTTTAGACAGGAAACCTGTTGTGACAACAGAATATTCTGTAGTAACATCACAAATGTCTGTAGTTACAACAGAAAAGTGCTACAGAACTACAGACAACAGAAATATACTACAGAAAAGCTGCAGAACTACAGAAAAGTACTACAGAACTACAGAAAAATTTGATGGTTACGACACAACTACAGAATATTTTGTCGTATTTTTGACACAGTTCTGTAGTTTTTTTCGACTGGGTGTACAGCTAGTATCCCGTCTGAGATGGCCGGCAGCACACGGTGACGATTGTACCTGAACAAAAAGGCTATTTACACATTTAAATTCATTCCAACTCCTAAATTCACTGGGATTCTTTTTATTTATTTGCACACTTTGTCGCTGCGTGCTCAGACTGCCTCTACGTAGTGGGCTTATGTCGAGTGCGAGAGTTGCTAGACTCTCGCACTCGACTAGATAATAAAGGTCCACGGAAATGGCCCCCAAGAAGGCACTGATAAACGTGTTCAGTGTGTAGAACACATCCTTTTGAGCATTAATGCAAAGTATAACTCCTTGGAACAAAGCCAGCGATTTTTTTTTAATTTTTAAAAACAGCGTTCTTTGAAATTCGCGGGCAGAGAGAATGTCGCTTGGCGGTGTCGCATGGAACTACTTCCTTAACCCGTGACGTCACGGGTAAGTTGACTGGCAAGGCTTGCTAGAAGCTGCCATTCGCTGCGGCCACTGCAGCCATAACGTCACGGACACACTTCCGGTAGCTGCGAAAGTCGTCTGCTCGTGCGCTGCTCGAACTCTGTGCGGGCTGTTACACAGCTCGCCGCCCTTATCGGTTAGGTGGCCATTGGCCATTAAGTACAACAACCGAAGCGACACAGGGATCGGCAGAACGAAGGTGCATTTACAAATATCTTATTTATATAACGTGGTTTCAGGAGTACCGGAGTGTCGTCCGACGAGGCGTCAACAGCACGGTCAAGCACCGCACAATGGCAGCACCTCCTCGACCGCCGTAAACACCGCCGCTGTGGCCCCTCCTCCCGCATACCGTTCGCGAACGACACGGCGGATCGTTAGCACCAATGTCCGAAATAAAGCGTGCTAAAATTTGTTGGCGTCTGGAATACTGAGCCGAATATCAAGTATGAAGCCCTCGTGAGGATCGCTGACCAGCAGCAAATTGCTGGTAAGAGCGATAGCCGTGATACAAGCTAGTTTCTGCTCAAGCCAGCTGCCGCTGGTGCATTTCGGCTGATCCGACCTGGTCGTACTGGCTCTGCGATTAATGTCTTGGCAGAGTTAAACCTATAATGATTTTACTATGGCAGGAAAGGATTCACTATAAGGCAGTTTCATAAGTAGACGATTTGCGACAGCGTTGATCATGTTCCAAAGCGTTGACCGCCGCGGCTTCGAAGCGAAACAATTTAGGCCTAGAGACGACTAGGAACGGTCACGCACGGCGCCGTCGTTCGCCGCGCACGCGCGCCCCACCCCCTCGGTAATTGTGTAACGTACCTCAGCCTGCTCGCGGCATCCCGTGCTGCAAGCGTTGCAAACTCGTGTACTTTCATAGCTAAGGCCGCGCATTTTGTGACGTTCTGCTCAGCAACAAGCCGTTCAAACGATACTGCAGGCAAGACAAGGCTTCAGTACGCAGTCGCTGCGCTGTCGGCCGTAATCGAAGACGTCAGGTGGCACCATATTCTATACATCGATCTTTAAACGTGATACAGTGGGCAAATGAATAACTTTGTGAAGCAGACCCGCTCGTACGTTTCGCGCACTCTGGTACCGACGAGTAGCTTCCGTCAACAGACGCCGTGATAACTTCGGTTAACGACGCAAACCGAGGTCGTCAAGCTCGGTTTGCGATAACCGCGGTGTAAGGCCGCGGTGGCCGGTGGCCCTTTCTTTAATGTTTCGGCGCGCGCACCGCAGAAAACGGCGATGGAACGTTCTCCAAGCTACGAGAAAGCGGCGCCACCGATTGCGTCCTCTCGGCCACCGCGCTGCACCTCCTCGCCCTTGTCGCCATGCGCGGAGTCAAGCGTGCATTCCCCCGCAAGGTCCCGGCCCCCCTCCTCGCTTAGCGCGGGAGGGCTGCGCGTTCGAGAAAGTTCGAGGCCTCTCCAGAAGGCCAGGGGGGAAGGCATAGCTTTGGCAGCGCTAAGCTGTTTTTCGTTCCTCCTCCGCATCTAGAAGGTTCGGTGCTGGCTATTTAAGAGCGCGCCGCGCAGTCACCGACGGTTCTGCTTCTGATTCGATTCTCGCTCGGAGAAGACAGCGTAGCAGGCAGGCCCCGACTGAGAATTCGTTAAAAAGAGCGATGCGCTCGTTTTGCTGTTAGTTTTTAGCTCAGTCCCTTTTGTATAGTGTGTCGCCTCTCTGTCTCGCTTAACTAAGTTTTCTGTACCCTGTGCTTCGTGTTCTTGTTATATAAAGTTAATGTTCGTTTTGTTACTACAAGTTCGTTGGCCTTCGTCTCAGTGTGTTTGCGTGTGAACTGCACGTCGCCTGCCGAATCGAGGAGCACCTAGTTTGGAGAGGTGCGGAAGATTTAAAGAAGAAAGAGAGACAAGAAGAACCTGCGATTTTTACTCGCGGTCAGTGGTGTAACCATGGTTTGGTCCGCCGTGTAACATAGGGTAACGACGGGTTCGCAGTTACACTAACCGTCGCTGCGCGAACTGGCGAACTCAGACGTGTGCGAGCGAGGACGTGTTGACCCGAGTACGCAAGCGAGGGAGCGCACGGCAACCGGAAGTTCGTCGAAGTGACGTATGTCCGGGCGGAGCTTTGAACTTGCTTGTATTCTTTATTTTTTTTTATGGCTCCCTTCGGCGTACGAGTTGAGAGGGAAAATTGGAAGGGTCATTTTTAATCGCCGATATCTCTGGTGTTGCAGAAGCTGGATCGAAAATTTCAGCAGGAGAATGATGTGTTGTTCAATAACTATCAATGTTATGGCATTGTTTACACTTCTTGATGACCCCTTTCAGTGGACCTTTAACGATATCTCTGCCAGTATGCGCAGACGCTGGATTCCTTCTTGCGTGCAAACATATGTACGACGTGTTGGATATAGAAAGTCTTACGGAATTGTCCAATCCGTGCTTATCCGTTAAAGCCTAGAAACCGTGCTGTGTTTCCAAATACTTCCAAAATGAATGCTTAAAAGACTATTTCTAATTTGAATTGTATGGCGCCCGATTTTCAGCCATGTTCTCTTGAGCGGCTTTCAGTCTTTTAGGTGACCTCATCGTCTAAGAGTTACGAATGAAAAAACTATAGAAATGCACTTTCATAGCAGCTTAATGTGGGTACCCAGAACATGATACTTTTCTTTATTATAAATGCACATCGGAATGAAAATAGTAAAATTGTGAATATGCCCCGGGGATGCAGGACAGTATTAGTCGACATACATGAACGAACCCACATTGGATGACTGTTCACGAGCGTCGAAGGCAGTACGTTCCATTTTTTTGCCACATTATGTGAACAATCCTTGCGTTATAAGTGTGCCCGTTAGTAACAAACGTGTAACCAATCGCGGGTGCTACCATATCACTGATTGTAATATTGTCACGACTGAAGCCAGAGGAAGCCGTGAAAGTACACGTAGCCGAGGACCCGAGAATAAGGTCGGCTTGTCGTTCCGAACACAGAGTCACAGAGTCCAGCACCAGCGCGCTGCTCGTGCCAACCACCGCTTCGTCGTCGTCGGCCCCAAAAACGGCTGTCGCGCGGCGCTAGGCACTTGGCAATATTCCCCCTCGTGAAAGAAAACATCGTCCCGATGACAAGGTTAGATGAGAAAAAAAAGTTAGGCGTGAGGTGAACTGTACAATAACGCAAGGTTTCACTTGCAGGGAACGCTCAGTCACGCGAAAAGTACGGCTTTAAGCGCACCACATGCACAATTTCAGGCCGCTGGCGTCGAACACTGACGGTCACAGTTCCATCTGGAATGACTTCGTAATTGACGTTGTTTAAGCGGCGCAGGACTTTATAGGGTCCGAAATAGCGGTGGAGTAGTTTCTCGCTCAAGCCTTTGTGGCGCACGGGGGTCCACACCCACACTTGGTCCCCTGGTTCGTAGTGGGCCTCCCTGTGCCGAAGGTTATAGTGTCGAGCATCGGTGGCATGCTGCTCCTTGATGTGCAAGCGGGCCAGCTGACGGGCTTGCTCGGCCTGTTCTGCGAAATGGGCGGCGTCGGGTTCGACTGCTTCTTCCCCGCACGGGAGCATCGCGTACAGCATCGTGCGGGCCTCTCTGCCATATACGAGACGGAACGGCGTAAACGTCGTGGTTTCCTGCGGCGCCGTATTGTAGGCGAAGGTAACATACGGCAGGATCTCGTCCCACATTTTATGCTCAACGTCGATGTACATTGAGATCATGTCCGCCAAAGTTTTGTTTAGTCGTTCCGTTAATCCATTTGTCTGAGGGTGATACGCTGTTGTTGTGCGATGCTCGGTGTGGTTGAGAGTTAAGGTGTCCCGCAGTAGCCGAGCTGTAAACGCCTTTCCGCGGTCAGTAATGATGGTCGACGGTGCACCGTGTCTGAGCACAATGTCGCTCATAAAGAATCGAGCAACTTCGCCGGCGGTACCTCAGGCAAGGGCCTTCGTTTCAGCGTAGTGTGTTAAGTAGTCTGTGGCGACTACGATCCACTTGTGTCCGTTCGAGGATAAAGGAAATGGGCCTAAAAGGTCCATGCCCACTTGCTCGAAGGGTGTGAGGGGTGGTTCAATAGATTGTAACATTCCGGATGGCTTGAGCGTGCATTTTTTCGCCGCTGGCACTGTCGACAAGTCTGTACGTAACGTCTAACGCTCGGAGAAAGATGTGGCCAGTAGTAGTTCTGCTGGACTCGGTTTAGGGTGCGTGCAAAGCCAAGATGCCCTGAAGTTGGTTCGTCGTGGCAGGCCAGGAGGATTTCGTGCCTTAGATCAGCTGGTATGACTAGCAGGTATGTTTTCGCACTCGACATAGAATTCTACTTATAAAGCACCCCATTGCGGAGGCAATACGACGACAACCCCCGAGCAAGGTACCGGGGTATTGTAGGATGCCCACCTTCAAGATGGTCAATAATCAGTCGCAGCTCGCCGTCGGCACGCTGTTTGGAGGCGAGATCGGACGTAGTGACTGCTCCGAGGAAGCTATCGTCGTCGGTGGCATCTGATGAAGGAGGGAAGACGGGCGCGCGGGACAGGCTATCAGCATCGGTGTGCTTCCTACCAGACTTATAAATAACATCAAAATCGAACTCCTGTAGGCGCAATGCCCAACGTGCTAAGCGGCCACAAGGATCCTTTAAGTTTTTCAGCCAACACAACGAGTGATGGTCAGTGATGACGCGAAACGGTCGGCCATATAGGTACGAGCGGAACTTGACAGCGGCCCATACTACCGCCAAACATTCTTTTTCAGTGGTGGAATAGTTACACTCAGCACGGGAAAGTGCACGGCTGGCGTAGGCAATTACTTTCTCGACCCCGTCTTGGTGCTGAACTAGAACGGCACCAAGGCCGACGTTGCTCGCATCCGTGTGTAACTCTCTGTCGGTATCATCATCGAAATGTGCCAGGATCGGGGGTGACTGGAGCCGGCGTCGTAACTCGTCGAAAGCCATCTGCTGCTCGGCGCCCCAGGAAAATGATGCGTCATCTCAAGTCAGGAGAGTCAGAGGGCTGGCCATCTGTGCAAAGTTTTTGATAAAGCGACGATAATAGGAGCACAGCTCTAAAAACCGTCGGACTGCTTTTTTGTGGACGGGGACGGGAAAGGCAGCAACGGCAGCAAGTTTCTCAGGGTCAGCTCGGATGCCATCAGCACTCACGATGTGCCCAAGAAACTTCAATTCGGTGAACCCGAAGTGGCACTTTTGAGGCTTGAGAGAAAGGTTGGCAGACCGGACAGCTTCGAGAACAGTTCTCAGGCGGCGCAGGTGTTCCGTGAACGTCGGTGAAAAAATTATCACGTCGTCGAGATAAACAAGGCACGTCTGCCACTTAAGACCTGTAAACACAGTGTCCATCATCCGCTGGAAGGTGGCAGGAGCACAGCAGAGCCCGAACGGGAGGACGCGGAATTCATAGAGCCCATCTGTTGTTACGAAGGCAGTTTTTTCACGGTCCCTCTCATCGACTTCAATTTGCCAATAACCACTCCTGAGGTCAATGGAGGAGAAGTACTTGGCTCGGCGAAGTCGGTCGAGAGAGTCATCAATCCGTGGCAACGGATAGACGTCTTTCTTTGTCATACTGTTAAGTTTCCGATAGTCAACGCAGAAACGAAGTGTTCCGTCTTCCTTTTTAACGAGGACTACAGGCGACGACCATGGGCTGCTTGAAGGTTGAATGACGCCATCGGCGAGCATCTCCTTGACTTGCTGTTGGATAGCGTCTCTCTCCCGAGGCGACACACGATAGGGCTGCTGATGGATGGGTCGAGTGCCTTCATGCGTGATAATCCGGTGTTTAATGACCGACGTTTGCTGCACTTTAGATGAAGACGTGAAGCACACACAAAACTCCAGCAATAGATCTGGGAGTTGCCTCTTTTCAACGGAGGAAAGGCTAGAATTGATGTCGACAGCGTGTACGGCATCATCCGGTTCAGTGCTAGGCGCAGCTTCCTCTGAAGCAAAACATTCGGCGACTTCGTGCAGATGGTTGACGTAAGCAATGACAGTGCCACGGAACAGATGTCGATGTTCATTGGAGAAATTGGTGACAAGTACCTCCGTCTCTCTTCCACGAAGGAAACAAAGACCTCTTGCCACAGAAACTCCCAAGGCGAGTGAGAGGGAGACATTAGGCTCAACAACCCGGAGGCCGTGATGTGGCTCGTCACAAGTAACTCTGGCGAGGATGCTGGCGCGTGGCGGCACTGTGAGGCTATCATCGGCGACTCGCAGCGTGGAGTGGGACCCGCGGTACTCATGCCTTTCAGTGGCCAGTTTGGCGGAAAACGTCACAAAGCGGTTCGGTAGATCTATAGTGGCACCGTGCTCACGAAGGAAGTCGATGCCAAGAATAACATCACGAGAGCATTCGCGTAGAACGAGAAAAGTCGCAACAAATGTGCAGCCTCGCACCGTAACCCGGGCTGTACACATACCCAGTCGTGCAACCACATGTCCGCCTGCCGTACGTATGTCTGGTCCGTTCCATGGCGTCATCACCTTTTTCAGTGTCCTTGTAAGCCGCCCGCTAAGGATAGAATAATCGGCTCCCGTATCAACTAAAGCGCTGACCTCCTTTGTGTCGACGATAATAGGGATGTCCAGGGAGACCCGGCCAAGACCAGGGCCTGTCGACGTCGGTTCGGAGTGAAGTGAGCGGTGTGGTGGCGGAAGCTGGACGGCGGTTGGGTGGTCGGCGTCGGGACAATTCAATGTCGACGGCAGGTCGGAGTGAAGCAAGCGGTGCGGCGACGGAAGCTGGGCGGCAGTTGTGTGGTCTGCGTCGGGGCGATTTAAGCGACACGGCGGTGATAACTGGTCGGCGATGCGGACGACGTCGGGGCGATCTGGTCTGTGCGGCGAAAACTGGACAGGAATTCGGCGTTCGACGTCGGGGCGAATCGAGCGGTGCGGCGGTGGAAGCTTTACAGCGAATCGGTGTGCGGCGGCCTCGCCCCAAAGGTCGCCGGAGCTAGTTTTCCCGATGAGGGCTCGAGGAACCATGGCGTCCAGCGGTATACCTTGACCCAGAGGGTGAAGAGCGACAAGGTGAAGGCGAGCGCGACTCGCGACGAGGAGAATGTGGCAGACTGGCGGGTGACGTACGCTGGCGGGTGACGTACTCGGCGATGTCCTGAGGCCGCTGACCAGGCCGTGGACGAGGGCTGTCGGGGGAAAATCCCCTAAGGCCCATCTGACGATAAGGGCACTGCCGGTACAGGTGACCTGCCTTGCCACAGTGGTAGCAGAGAGGGCGGTTATCTGGAGCGCGCCAGAGATCAGTTTTCCGGGACGCCTGGCGCGGATCTGCCCGAAGGGGCAGCGGTGCCGCAGCGTGCACAGCGACCTGAGGTTACGTGTAAGGCGAAGGGGTAGGTAGCAGGGCTGGGCGGCGTGTGACATCAGCATAAGTCATCCGCTCGGTGGGGCCCGGGGGTGGTGGTGGAACGACTGTACTTGTTGGTGGCGTGAGTGCGTTCTGGACCTCCTCACGGATGATGCTGGCCAGGAAAGCTACGCCAGGAGTAAATGATCCATGAACTTTCTGGAGCTCCTCGCGAACAACGGTGCGAATGAGGTCGCGAAGGGAGCTCATATCTGCCCCGGGATTGTAGTCGGTTCGGTCAGACGGCGGTAGTGTGGAGATGGAATTCAGCCGACCGTACTGGCTGCATCGCTGCTGTAGCAGTTTCTCCATGGTCACAGCTTCAGCCAGAAACGCTGCGACGGTGGTGGGCGGGTTCCGCACGAGGCCGGAAAAAAGCTGTTCTTTGACGCCGTGCATCAGGTGCCGAACCTTCTTCTCCTCACTCATAGACGGGTCGGCGCGATGGCAAAGGCGCATAACGTCTTCAACGTACATTGCGACCCCCTCGTTCTGACGCTGAACTCGAGAGGTCAGGGCACGCTCGGCATTCTCTCGGCGGTCACTGTTGGCGTACGTACCAAGGAGCTGACTTCGGAAGGCCGGCCACGTAGAGAATGTGGCCTCGCGGTTCTCGAACCATGTCCGATCAGCGTCTTCAAGGCTGAAGTAGACGTTCCGCATTTTCGCAGCGTCGTCCCAGCCGTTAAACGTCGCGACCCTTTCATAGTGAGCCAGCCAGTCCTCGGCGTCTTCAAACTGCTCACCGTGAAATGGTTTAGGGGTACGTGGGGTCTGAAGGATGAGACAGGACGAAGGAGTGAAAGGGACAGTCATGGTACGGGCGGGCGGTGTCGTTGCCACAGCCAGAGTCTCTTCGTCAAGAGGGAAGGCCTCGGGGGACAAGCCTCGGAGCCGTCGGCTGGTACGGTGAACAGGAGTGGTCACGAGAGGCGGCCGCGTAGGGTCGTACGCAGGAGAAGGGATCATCGATGGCACCTCCACCAGTGCCACGACTAAAGTCAGAGGAAGCCGTGAAAGTACACGTAGCCGAGGACCCGAGTATAAGGTCGGCTTGTCGTTCCGAACACAGAGTCACAGAGTCCAGCACCAGCGCGCCGCTCGTGCCAACCACCGCTTCGTCGTCGTCGGCCCCAAAAACGGCTGTCGCGTGGCGCTAGGCACGGGGCAATATGCCCCGTGCACCACCTATGGGGGCGCTACTGTGCGCCGCATAGCGGTCGTTTTCAAAAGTGTTTCCACATTACAAGCTGTCGCTCATGCGTCACTGCGAGAATTACCGACGTTCGCGGCGGCGTTTTTTAATTGTGTTGAACCGGAACCGAACCCGAAGTTTTCCCCGGAACCGAATCGAGCCCGAATCTTTCTGCCATCTTGTATCTCAACACGAACCGGAACGAATCGAAAGAACCATTCTGATAAGGTTCGCGGGGCAGTTTCGACACAGTTTTGCTGCCAAATTACCTTCATTATCTTTTCTTTTATCGCTGCTTATAAAGCTTTCTTCCCCCTTATTATCAAAGCGCCACTGCACACCGAAATTAAACAAGCATATTGCAATATGGTCCCTTGAAAAAAATAAAATAAAACTAGACAACAAGAAATGAAAATATATTGCCAGTTGCATAGCATCAATTCCTGGTGTCGCACTATCGTTTCATTCCGAAAAAGGGTGGCCGCTGCCTTGTGCAATAGCGCCACTCATGAAGACAGTTGCCCCATTCGATAGCTTAATAGGCGGTGAAATCATAACCAATAACTCGCAAGTTGTGTTAAATACTTAGATAAAGAAATATACGACCACGTACAACTAAAAAACGAAATGACGAATCTGTGTACAAAGTCCTGCAAATCATTTTGTTTTTCCATCTAGTTCCGCGACATTGTAATGAGTCACATGGAGATGCATGCAGTTTTGTTGAACAAGACTTCAGAATGATAAACCGGCGCTTATCTTGGTAAAGCCACCTTGGACAGCAATTTACCGTCCTGTTATTGAGTTGTATCTCAACTAAGTAGAACTCCCTGTCCCATTTTGCATTCGATTCCTTTTGTCCCTATGTCTGTCCTATTTTCATTGGTAAGTTAAACTATGCCAGGACTGAAGTTGCGATGCTCAAATGTGAACACTGGGCAGAGCAAGGAACTGAGTGAAATTGCTGGAAGGAGTAATAATTGATATCCGCTATTTGCTGTGCTATCGTTTCGGTTCCTGCAAATATGTTGTCGAAAAGATGCGTTTTATCGCTTTATCAACCATCACTGATACGAATACCTAAGAGGTCTTCAAAGGTGGCTCTGAAAGCTAGAAATGCACTATTGGGAGAAAACATAACTAATAAATAACCTAGTCTGCGGGTTGCCCAGTGAGGAGGGAGGTCTGGACAAAGACCTGTAAAAGCAGGGAGAGGGGCGAGGCGAAGCAGACCGAATGAACCTTACTTTGCACTAAAGAAAATAAAACAGACAGGAAATGCAGCAAATACACAATCAGGGAACAAAAACGTGAGATTCTCGATATCGCATTACGTTGACCAGCGAGGAAAGGCACCGAAATGACAGCATTTGGTCACCACATGGTGGTGGCTTCGCAGAATTGCCGGCGGCGATCAAGTAGCGCTACAGGCGGCAGCAGAATCTCTCCACAAGAGGTTACAAGCTGAGAATGAGATGGAAGAGTTTCTCATGGAAAGAGAAAACTGTCTGCAAGGACTCGGTGATAACATGAGTTGTAAGGCCGCGGTGGCCTTTCTTTAATGTTTCGGCGGGCGCGCCGCAGAAAACGGCGATGGAATGTTCTCCAAGCTACGAGAAAGCGACGCGACCGATTACGTAATCTCGGCCACCGCGCTGCGCCTCCTCGCCCTCGTCGTCATGCGCGGAGTCACGCATGCATTCCCTCACACGATCCCTGCCCTCCTCCTCGCTTCGCGCGGGAGGGCTGAGCGTGTTGACCATGTTCGAGAAAATTGGAGGCCTCTCCAAGGCCAAGAAGGAAGGCACACTTTGGCAGCGCTAAGCTGTTTTCCGTTCCTCCTCCGCGTCTAGAAGCTTCTGCGCTGGCTATTTAAGAGCGCGCCGCCGCACAGCCATCGACGGTTCTGGCACGGCCGCTCAATGGAGGCCTCCATTGAGCGGCCGTGGTTCTGGTTCTGATTTCATCCTCGCTCGGAGAAGACAGCGTAGCAGGCAGGCCCCGACTGAGAAGTCGTAAAAAGAGTGATGCGCTCGTTTTGCCGTTAGTTATTCGCTCAGTCTCTTTTGTAAAGTGTGTCGCCTCTCTGTCTCGTGTAAATAAGTTTTCTGTATCTTGTGTTTGTGCCGTATAAAGTTAGTTTTCGTTTTGTTACTGCAAGTTCGTCGTCCTGCGTCTCATTGTGCGGCTGTGTGTGAACTGCATGTCGCCTGCCGAATCGAGGAGCACCTTGCAGAGGAGCGGAAGATTTAAAGAAGAACGAGAAGAACCTCTGACGTTTTACTGGAGTTATCTCAAAAATTAGGAAGTACAGAGCCTGCTCTACGTATTTAAAAAGCTGCCTAGAATAAGCAAAGGCTCGAGTGTTTTTAAAAATGGGGAAGGAGGAGAAGTTGCGACGCCCAGAACTGTAATCACTAGCTACAGTAGCGCTTGCTGCGCCATCTACACAAGTCAGCGTCGAGAGAGCATTTTCTGGTTTAAAGTATATCCTCTGTTGTCATCGGACCCGAATGACTGCAACAACCCTTGAAAATGTCTTCTTCTTTCGGCCTTTCTATGCTGGCAAATAGAAAGGTTGGCAGCATTTACTGAGGAGATAAAATATTTGCGAGAAGCCATGAAGTCATGTCATGCTTCTTGTAAATTATGCGACTATACTTGCCAGTCCTTGAAAGAGGTATACCGTGTACCTATGGAGGCAACCATGACACTCAACAAGACGGTGATCGCATCACAGGGAAGGGGTTGTATGATGCCAGCAGGTTGAGAAGTCTGTCATTTGCGACATTAGCACAGGGTGCAGGAAGCGACGTATTTAGCTACACTAGAGGACAGGCGAGGCCAAACGAATTGTCTCTTTACGCGGTCGTATGTTTTGTGAAAACCTAGGTGACCAATAGTAGCGCCATCGTGTAGAACCGCTAGGATACGTGGGCAAAGCACACGCGGGACGACCGGGATCCAGCGGGTTCACTCGGGGCAATACACGTAGCGGAGCAGGATGCTATTGTCGAGCTTGAAGTTGCGTAACTGTCGGCGGAGCCTAGCATTGGGTGGATTCGAAACGCCAATAAGACGGTTCGACGCCTGCTCGAGTGACGCCAAGGATCGTGTTGCACCGAGTGAAACGTACGCTGCGTAAGGACAGGCGTAACGTTATAAAATTGCTTCTCCACTGGTGATCTCGGCTAACCGTCTGAATTCTCTACCACCACTGTTGAGATGGGTACGTGAGCGGCAGCACCTTCTCGTCAGCCTCCAACGGTTTCCAAGTGCGACTGAGATCGAAACGACGCCTGCGCGAGTTATTCACTTGAGTGTGTGTCGTGAACGGTGCGTTGGCTTTTGTTTCGCGCTGACTCAACGTTAATTGTTGTGTGCGCACCGGTGCAAGTTGTTGTGTGTGCTTTGTCGCCCTCCTGACCGGCGGGATATATCTGCCCTGATATGACAGGCCGGAAAAATATGCCTGATACCCAGCATTGTGTCTTTCTGGGCGGAAATTAGCATGGTAAGTTTTTGAATTATGTCTGTTTGGGAGGAAAATCTTATTTTATTGTTTTTTCCGTTTGTGCCTTAATCGCTTCGAGCCGGCAGTCAAGAGCACTTGAGGGTGCTACAGAACAATGAAGCATATTAGAGCAGGTATACTGTTTTAAGGACTCAATGCTTTGGTCATTTGCATAATTATACGCCTGCTTTAGAACGACGCATATTTAGTGCATTGTCAGTGAAGTCCCTGCGTTAAATTTTGCCGAGCCCAGCTCGCGAGCTCTGTGCTACTCTTCTCAAATGTATGCACTGATGCTTGCTATTGCCAGTGGAGATAGGTTTTCGGCATTTTGGTTAGTAACAGGCTAGTAAGCGAATGACGTTCCGCAGAGACAAAGGGTAGACAATGCTGAATGAAGGTAAAAACTGCTAAACAAGGGCTCATAATAAAAGCGGATGTAAGTTGGAAATGTCTATGTCATGCAAATCGGGAGCTACTTATTTATTCGTTAATGCGACTTCCTGTACTTTTCACGCAAAGCTGTGAAAGAAAATAGCCAGCGGGTTAGCTTATATGTTCACGTACATAGATGCATATTCAACTTTTAGACACCTTAAGCTAGCTTCGCTTTGAGTAGCTTTTCAAGGACATTCGTTGCCATGATTAGACGAGTAATTATGGGTTATTAATGCTATTTAGGCCAAAGGATGCTCATTGAAGGCCATCAGAGAAATTTGGTGACAGGAAATAACCAATCAAAACTGCAACATCTGAAGCACGGAGTTAGACTGAAAGCTTGCACAACGCCAAGAATCTGTTTACTGAGTTGGCTCTCTAGGTAGGGGTCGTGGAAGCTGAGGTCTAACACATTTCGCTGAAACCCTCAATTTTTGATCTAAAATAACACTTTTAGGTACGCAAATGGCTTGTAGGAGACATAATGCTTGTGCTCGCAGACCTCAGAAGAATAATGAATCTGGTAAAGTAGTAATCTAATAGCACGAAACCAAATGTACAACGGTATGTACTACATGTACGTCACAATCAGAAGTATTTACCTACAGGTTAGTCGACAGCGTGTCTCACGTAAAAAAATTGTCAGCGCAAAATGCTCACCACATCGAATCTAGGAACGTAATCAATGCATGCATTCACAGCGCAAAAGACCACGAAGACACGAAATAATAGTGTGCCGTGTGCCTCGCTCTTTGAGTGTGTGTGGCGCGCTATTAAAGTATATGTCTAATTTCATTTCGAACCAGCTATCCCAGTTTTATATCCTCTATCTCAGTTTTATATCCTCTTGAAACTAGCCACATGGTTTTTGAACGCGCAAAACCACAGCCGTGAAGAGCATCACTGGAGTCAAGAAAGACCCTACGACACCTCTTAGCTCCAGGCCAGTCTTCAAGGCTGAAATTGTACAAGCATTGCAGCCCTGAAAAGATCGACGAGGTCCCAAGGTACTTGCCCCGATGGGTAGCGTTGAGCCTTTTTCTACAGAAACCAATATTGCAGCGTTTGCAGCATTAAATTTCGGTAGCTATTTCCCTCTACGTTAAACCTGATTCATCGCTGTCCTTCTGCCGGCACCAGTTTCGGCAGCATTGCTTCGTGCGCAGAGTATCCTCAGGGGCTTGTAATGCTCTGCGAAAAGGGACATGAGGGCACCTTTGCCCGATGCTCAATTTGAGCCAAATATTCACCGGGCCAATATGGGTGCCTTAGTAGTTTACTCAAAGCAAATTATTGGTTGAAGAGCAGCAAACTGCGTTTGAATATTTTCGCACTACTTGATGCCAAGACGCAATCCTTAACATAAACCGTCTCCATTGAAATAATGTTGAAGTTGGAGATGGCTTGGCCTAACCACTAGTGTCTACTCGTAAATAGTGATTTCAACTCAGTTTGCCAGTGAGATCAACCTATTGTGGTCACACCCGCATTCTTATTGTTGGGGAATTGAATCATTTTTCACTGAGAAGACAGTTTCATGGAAACCTGCCAATGCATAGTCTCACATGCTCACTTCAATTGGTGCGAAGTAACTCGTTAAAGGGAGTTTTTTTGTGGTACAGCTCGTATTAAACTTAAACGCATTTTGTAATGTAATAGAGATAAATACCAATTTTGCAGAAACCGAAGTTTTATTTGCCTCATTGCCGTTGTTGCGGGCGTTCTCTTCCTTTGGCAAAAATGGACCTAGAACTAGCAGGTAGTTCCTGGTAGGTGACACGGCTTCGTGCTGATAATTCGGTGGGTTGTGCAGCGTCAGGAGACCAGATGACATGTCAAGAGCTGCTAAGTTGCGCTTCTTCATCGATACCGATGGGTAAGAAGAGATCCGATCCTTCCTCGTCCCTACCGATAACTAAGAGGTGCTACTCTAAGGCCACGCAGGCACATCCGTATGGCTTGGTTAAGTCAGGGATTTTGGATATATATGTTGAGTGGTCTTTCTCATTGTTGGGTATCTTACAATTGTATTTTATTGAATGTATGCTACAACAAAAAGGGACAGATATTTGTGTTTCAGATGAATAGTTAGCCAAGTGGGTACACGAAAATGAGCATCCGGAAGTGAACCCACATGCAAGAGACCTACACGCTCCGCATCATGCATTAAAGGCCCATCTTTAGTGTCCTCCTAATCTTCTCTTTTAATGCGCTTAAGGCAGAATAAATTGGGTCGCCGTTTAAGTTGAGAAAGGAGGAGTTAATAACATTTTCGAGGGACAGTTATTCTCCGCTTTTAGAGTAGTAGCAGTAGTAGTAGTAGTAATGGAACACTTTTTTCAGGTGCAACATTTAGAGAGTTTAGAGCAGCAGCCATTTTGCTTCTGTTTGCCGGCTCCCGTTGTAGAATCTCCTTCGCCTTAATTACTTTTGGTGCTCTTTTAATCGGTAAGCTTTATCGGTGCTCTCATTATCCCATTATTCCATACATTTTCATTATCATACAGTTGTAAGAAGCCACATTATGTAAATGGCAAACGACAAATATGTAATTAAAGCTTGAACCAAGCCGCAAGTCCGCACATCTGTTGCCCATGTCATGTCTTACTTAGGATCCAGGGGTCCTGGAAGAACGGAGGCGCATCTCAACCTCCAATTTCAGATATGTAGCCCGATTTATTAGCGCCTGCCAATTCAGTCATGTTATGTTGGCTCGTGACGTCACATATTTCAACGACCAATCGGCTCAGGGCAATGTCACCCGACAACTAATACCTGACAAAATCGTTCGCATAATTTTTCGCTCAATGCGACACCCCCGACAATGCCTGTACTGCATTCTTTTCAGTACCATTCTTTTAATGCAATTAGGCTGAAATGGTCCACTGCTTGAAGAGCCGAACATTGCAATCGATAATGGGCAACAAGAGTGAGCTATTCCAACTTCATAAGTGCGGAATCAACAGAGATAAAAAATAAGATTTATTGTACCTGCGAGGCATTCTGGAACTTTTCCAGTCCCTCTTTTCTGCGCCATATTGGAGGGGTCTGGCCGAACAAATCGTTGCAGCAGTCATTGCAGACTGAAACGCTGCTCTCGGACTGGAAAATAGGGAAGGTGGTTCCCTTACACAAATCAGGTAACAAATATTCACCTTTGAACTACAGACCCATTTCACTAACAAGCATTCCCTGCAAACTAATGGAACATATTCTCTATTCTAACATATTCAACTTCCTGGAATCAAACTCATTTTTTACTTCGGCCCAGCATGGTTTCCGGCGAACTTATTCTTGTGAAACGCAACTCCTTCTCTTCTAACATTCCCTGCATGTAATTATCGATAAAAATTAACAGGCCGACTGCATATTTCTAGATTTTTCAAAGGCATTTGATAAGGTGAACCACAAACTACTCATGCTTAAGCTTTCTGCTCTAAACCTAGATCATAATGTTTTAGCCTGGCTTGAATGTTTTCTTGCTAATCATTCACAATATGTAACGCTTAATGACTACGATTCCCCTTTAACTGAAGTAACATCAGGTGTCCCCCAAGGTTCTGTACTAGGCCCACTTCTTTTTTTGATATACATCCATGACTTGCCTAATTGCGTTTCTTCTAACATACACTTATACGCGGATGACTGTGTTTTATATCGTGAAATTTGCACCGAAGACGACAAACACTACCTCCAGACTGATCTCGATAACATTTCTCTTTGGTGTAAAAAATGGCAAATGCAACTAAACCCTCGCAAGTGTGCTTTAATGAGAGTTTCCAGACAAAATACTACTACCTCCGCTTACGCTTTGGATAATACTCAGATTGCACCTGTAACATCATACCGGTACTTGGGTGTTATCATCAGTTCGTCATTATCCTGGAAACCGCATATCGAACTAATTATTAGCAGCGCTAACCGCATGCTAGGGTATTTACGTCGTAACTTCATCAAAGCACCTGTCTCCTTAAAATTACTTCTTTATAAAACACTTGTTCTTCCTAAATTAGAATATGCCGCCCCCCTTTGGGACCCTCATCATGTCTCGCTTTGTACTTCACTGGAACATGTTCAGAATAATGCAGTTCGTTTTATACTTTCTAACTTTAACCGGACCTCCAGTGTCACAGCTATGAAATCTAACCTTTCTTTACCGTCCCTCGCACAACGTAGAAAATTTTTACGCCTATGCTTTTTTCATAAAATTTATCATCACCAGTTACTGCACTCTCGTTTTATCACTACACCCCCCTATCGCTCTTCTCGTGTCGACCATCAACATAAGACTGGATCTATTTTTTGCCGTACTGACACTTTTTTGCATTCTTTCATTCCTCGCACATCGAAAGAATGGAACCACCTTCCCGCTGCCGTGGCTTGTATACAGGATTATACTGCTTATTGTCAGTATCTGATGACGATGCTTTTATCTGATGCGAATAGTTAGTTTCTTTGTTGCTTTGTTATTTTCTTCGTTTTTTATTACTTTTTTTTCTGCTATGTTTGTTCAGTTTCTTGCGTTGCATTTGTTAGTTGTTGTTTCTGTACTTTTTCGAATACTGTGTGTTGCTACATTTTAACTACGTTGTTGTGCCGCCTTTAACAAAAAATAATTTTTTTCTTGCGTTGTTTGCTTGCCCACTCCCCTCTTAATGCCTCGGCGCTTGAGGGTATCGAAAATAAATAAATAAAATAAAGTCACTTGCCGCTAATTAAAGTATGGGTGTCCCACCAGGAGTAAGACAGGTACTGCGCTTTCCGTTCTACAAAACCGTAATCAACAAAATTAGCTTAACAATTTGACAAACGATGTGCCAGTCTCTCAATGACAAACCTTGGGAAGTGAAACGGCGCTTTTAAAGGCTCAATGGCGTCTGCTATTTCACGTGACGGCTAAAAGGCCCCTTCATATTTTATCACACATTCCATCAATACGGTGCTGTAGTTTTACAAGTAAGTGAAATGTAAGATGCGGTTTGGGGATGCCGTTAAAGGATTCAGAACCTCATGTGAGCTCAGAACAATTAAACTGCTTTCTAAATGACAGCCCAAAATTGTCTGCCACGCAGTTTCCTTTTTTAGATATGCTACATGTTGTTGCGCGAAAGAATCAATCATTTTGTTGCCAAGGAAAGAGTAATAACTCTCATGGCGTTCATGCTTGCTAAGCACCGTTCATCTGAGGGCATATTACTAAAACAAAGACATTATGTGGACCTCGTTCAAATGTTGATTTGTAAGCTACGTATGCTTGTGGATTTCTGAAAGGCCATCGATCGATTTAAACATAAGACTGTAACGACTGAACTAGAAACGTAAGGCTTTTGAGGCCACCAATTCTTGATGATTTTGAACAACTAGCTGAATAACCGGCAGCAGAAAGTGCAAGTAAACGGCTAAGCATATGACTTCACAAATATAGGGAAAATTGTCCCTGAAAGCTACATGCTCTACTGGATGTTGTTCAACATCTATGTCAATATTGTAGTGTACAATAACGCAAACGCTAGTCACATCGTGTACGCATCGAGCGATAGAAATTATTCTCTAAGAGTCCTAGACTGTCTGAGTCCTAGCATGAAAAATATGTTATTATGCGTTATGGAAATTCTAGTTTGTGAACGCAATACTTACAAATTTCTCTAACATGAAGGTAGTTTTTTCTATCGAAAAATAACCAATGAAATGAAGCATTATATTTACTTAACACCAACGTAGAAATTGTATACGTTGGGATCAGTCGCGGTATACTTTTTACGCGAGAACGTGCTGAGAGAAAATAATATCGACAAGGCGTCCACGCTGTATTTCGTGACGTTAGGCTGCTATCGCGGACATCGAATTATCTTGCCGCGATCCATTAGGGAATAAGTTATCATTGTCGCTTTTTGAAGTTAATTATTTCGCAGTGTGGGGCACTATATTCGCTACCAGCATGACACATAACTACCAATCGTGATTACAATCATGATAGCAGGCGAGTTTTCGAGGAGGAAAACCTGCCACAAATTGCATTACCCTGCTAATAAAGTTAGCGTTTGCAATAGGTTATTAAAACTCGTAGAAAAAACGACTTATCCTCGGGAGCTAGCAGCACTGAAATCGCATCACGGAATCTGTCCCTAGGAAAATAAAAAGAAATTAATGCGACCGAACGAATGACAGCAGGTCCATTTTACGGTAATTCTTACTGGTGGTCTTGCATCGTAAACACGCTAAGCAATCCTGAAAAAAGTTTCACTTTCAACTTTCATCGGTTCTCTACGATTATAAGGAAGAGTATATTTTTTTTCGCAGTTTTGAGTTTCTGGAATTTCGAAGAAAATTTTACATTGTATTCAACTATCTTTATGTTCTTTTCTTTCCGCTGCTCGCCCTATAATTTGCATCTACTTGTTCGCGGTATATTTCTCTTCTCAGATGCACATGAATTGAATGTAGCCTTGTGCGGAGTTCGTTTTTATCATTTGTAGCTTCTTGACGTGCTCGATTTGCTTTGGATATCTCACACGATTTATTATTGCGGCTTTTTCTCAATGTTTATTATGGACGCAGCGCAGTCCTTGCAGTACCTTTTTAAGTCTTTCGCATGCCTCCCATCAGCTGACGTCGCTCCGTGGACGTGGGATTCTGAATATCAAAGTGTCTGTATTGCTGTCGATGTGTACTGAGTACGGTCATCAGCCATGCTATAATGCTACTTAGAAAACAGATCTCGCTACGGTGACTCTCTTGTTAGGGCGCCAGGTAACTGTTCCCTAGTCCGCGGATACTATCCAGGCCACTGAGTCGGACTTTCTATAGAGTCTAAGAGCTCAGTGCCGCGTAATGTGCGATGTCCATGCACTGTAAAAAATGCCGGGCGTTCGAAAATCTCCTACGTTTCCTCCGCAGTGTCGACCTCAAATACCTTTCGTCGCACCAGGACACTAAATATTGTGAAGAAGCCAAACTACCAGAACATCATGCTTCAATATAGCATAAAAAAAGTATAATAAACTCTCACCTCCAACAACACTAACTACCCTCCTGCCACTCCCTACCAAGTAATTTTATTCCTTATTCAAAACTTTTATAATTACTGTAAACAAAGTCAATCATTATTATGTGCGTGTCTCCAGCCTTAAGGTTCATTTGGTAAACCTGGAAATATATGAATATTTACCTACCCTAGTGAGTTCAGGGCATGCATGGACGATATCTGTAGCAAAGTGAAGTACTGTTCCCCTGGGATGAGACTTCAGTGGGAGGCCACTCTCTCTTCTTCAGTACAAGTTGGGAAAGCAACGTGTGTGCCATGTTTAGTTTCGTAGTAACGGTGTAACACTTTTTGGTCCATGGTGTCTTCTATGTGCAGCTTATCTTAAGCCTTCAACCAGTATGCGATGGGAAACATACTTTTGACAGATGCAACCAGTCATCGCTTGTAGAAAGAGGTTGTCAGTTTAGATATGAGGCCTATAAATGAAAGATTTCACTCGTCTAGTAACGCTTGCGATGGTGCGGATTCGAGGATGCTCGATTGAACGCAAAATCCACGCTACCAGCATGCATAGAGTCCTGCACCCTACATTCGATGTTTTGGGGTGCTTTAGCGTTGGCGGCGGGAACTGAAGGACTCCTGGACACTATTGCGCCGATCATAAACAAAACCACATACGACAATTGGACAATTGGCGTAGCTTTCTTTTGTGTTGCTTGGTTTAGCTAAGTATGTTTTTAATACTTAAGCGTTCGAGAGCATAAAAAAGGCATAATAAGGGCCATAGGTCTAATATTTCAATAATATATCATAAAGAATAGAATGAAGGCATGCCAAGCGTGAAAGAATGGTGGTTTCGCAAGTGAAGAATTCGGCTACCAAGAAGGAATTTGAGAAGTCTGCCACTACACACAATGAGAAAGAGAGAGGAAGTGATGGAAAATTTAGAAACATTTAGGAAGAGGAGGAAGATAAGTAAAATGTTGCGTAACTTTACGAATGATCTTTTCTAGCCACACCCACAGCCGGCGGATGCGGCGATGAAATTTTTCCGTGGATATGATCCGTGGGCGAAGGACGGAGCGCACAAGCTGTCCAGTAGTGTCTGAACCCATTTTGCTAGAGCGCATACCTATGCGCTAAATGTGACCGAGCGTAGTGTGACTTGATATACGGCCGCATTTTGACGTGGGTTATTACTCTTAAATGTATGACGAAGCACAATTGTCAACAATCTCTGCATGAAAAATTCGAGTGAAATCAGTCCCAAATATCAAAGGAGCCGCTTTATCTACGGCAGATATTTTCCAGTGCAAGTGCGCAACATGAGTTGGTAGACGATAGGGAAACACAAAGAGGAGGAAGTTGTGACTGCAAGGCATGTACCGTGGACATGGATGTCGCCTTTTGTTCGCACGTATCTTGTTGACACGAGAACAAGGTTTTATCGTCAGCTGAAGCACGAGGGCTCGTACAATAAAGGTAACGTTAAACAATAGAGAATGAGTACGGGATCCTGAGACACTCCTCGCCTTGAGGAGAAAAGACCAATATGTTTACCTAGTGCACGCAAACTGTAGTTTTTTATTTAGTATGTGACGAATAAAGAGAAGACATTGATGCGGGCTACCAAGGTTTTTTAACGTTGAAAAAAATCTTAGAATGAAAGATGTCTTAATTCCTTGTGTGTGCGTTTGCGATAAGCGTAAGAGCATGATGGGACCCTGGGGAAAATAGGAATCTGCATCTGTGGCCAAACATCAAGACTATCCTCCGTTCAAATATGACGATGAATGCAAGAAGAGGATAGTGTCGTCCTGGATGGTTCATGCTGGAAGGGAACGACGAACACACCTGTTACCGACGGGACAGCTGAGAAAGGTCATGGACCATGTCAAGCGCATGTGTCTTTTTCTTCTCTGCTGTCCCATCTGGGAGCGCTAGCTGCTTTCGTCGTTTTCTTCCATGACGACGAAAACCTATTTTAGATTCTATGTAACGGCCATGAAAATAAAGATCGCAGATTCTAGGTGTGTGGTAAATAAAGCGCGGAGGGCCAATTGAATCCGGCTGCTAAAACAATAAGAATAATTGAAGAACCGCAGCGTGAGATATCAATGGGATGAAACAAGAACAGTGAAGCATGGTAATAAGAATTGGAAGCAAGTGCAGGCGCCCATGGAGGCTTTCGCTCATTATCTTAACTTAGCAGCATGCAGAGTTTAGCGCAAACTGTGCTCATGCACCACTCAGGCTTCCTGTCATGCCAAGAAGAATTAATTAAGTCTGGCCTCGTTAAAATACGCCCATATCTCATAGTAAACAGTGAAATTAACATTAATCCGAGAAATTAAATTACGAGGAAGAACATGACATAAATGTCAGCTTTTCATCGCCGCAAATGGCATATCTGAATGCAGTAAACGTTTCTCTGATGCCTTGCCTTCACTTGTGTGATTTATGGATTGAAGTGAACGCTTGGCTTCAGCTTATGATGGCACATTCATGAAAACGCATTATTTGATTTCCTGAATATTTAGAGGGTATTGCAGCATACTGTGTTCACCGCGGCAGAACGTTTGTGCCTGGAGATAATCTTTTTTTCCCGTTTGAAACAATTTTAGCTAACGTACTTAGTCTTTCCTGAAACGCCCTGTACAGGAAATATGGAGGGCGACAGTACATTAAGGAGCACTCTCAAGAAACACTTCTGAAATTCCATTTAGAGTGAATACTTCATTGTATCCACTAGAGCTCAGTAAAGTTGTCACAGCGTTTAACAAAAACGTGCCGCTGCAGTCAACCGCAGTTTTTTAAAATAATTATAGTATAGAATTATGCAGTTCCCTAAATAACATTGAGTGTTGGCGAATTGTTTGGGTGCTCTGTTTGTCGCAGTGACACAGGAAGCAGAGGACAAAGATAATTTACCTACCTTTCCCATTTTGTTTATATGGAATGTTCAAGAGATCACAGACCTGGTCGGTGTAAATGACGTGGTCGGTGAGCGTTGTTACACCATCCGTAAAAGGCAAAAATACGCAGTTTCCAAGGAAGTTAAATTGAGTATTCAATTAATATGGCAACACTGGCAGCATCTTCGTGGTATTCTTAGTGCAGGAAAATTGTTTCAAATTCAAACCATGTGTAAAGATTCTCCGATTACTTTGAATGCTCATTCATACGATAAAGCATGAATAGGCGTTAGAGATGATTTGTTATTCAGGAGGCCAGGCACGCATGTATCTTGTCTGGTCTTCTGGCGGTACTGTTGCTCGTTTGCCTTCATTCGCTCTATTTAAAAAAAAAGTAAATCATGTATCTTCCCTATAAGAGGTGCTATAGGCTGACGCCGTCCTATGATGTGCGTCGCACTCCGTTTTACGTGACATTTAGTTGAACAGAAGCCACGAAAAACCTTCTCAAAAACATGTTCAGGCACACTTTCGAAACCCAATAAAATACATTGCAATGTACGAAAAAGTAATTCCCAGTGAAGAATATAAAACACAACCCTTTTTGAAGTGTGCCGGACTATGTCGATCGACGTTCAGAGATATGTTTACAAAAATAAATGTTATGTGTTTGATCACTACACCAGCATGCGAAAGCTATTATAGCGACTTGCACCGCATTGCCATGATCGCGGAAATCATGAAGCTGTCGGGCAAGAACACTTTCATCTCCATCTTCTCCGAAGAAGGAATCTTTGCAAATCTGAAATAATTTTGACAACTTTCTTTACATCTATGTTTGTCCGTGCTTTAATATCAGCCCGAACCAAATGTCTCATGCAGGTCCCATTAATTCTTGTTAAGGCCCATGTAATGTCCAACGAATTAGTTGAATAGAATGCAGCGTTGCTGTTATAAAAAAAAAGGATGGAGATTTAGCACACGAACTGTTCTGTGCTTTTTTGTAAATATACATAATATTGATAAGCCTCTTGGCAACTCTTTTTTGTCACCGCCTAATATATATATATATATCGCCAAAATATGATTTGCTCCAAATGAAATGTTTCCTTAGTGGTTCTGTTAGTTTAATATCAGGACACAGTTCAGATATATGCATGTTCACTCAAACCGCTATCACAATAACAGTGGTGAAAATTCGTTTCCTTATATATCGTCCATGTTTCTATGAAATAAATATATAGCAACCAGGCAGTGTTATACTAATAAACAAAGATATAACGTAATAACTGCTTTCAGCTTTCGCGGAATCGAAAATATTTGCGAGCTATTATCGTCATCCTTTTTACGGTAAACATACACCTTAAGGGAAATAATCAATTTTCAATATTTTAATAAATCTTTTTTTCCCGATGTTATTGACAGTGGCCTTTTTGTGGAATTGGAAACAAATTTAGGCGTTACGAAGAATTTAGGCTATTGCTTCAACCCCAAAACATAGAAAAAAAAAACATAACTTTGTACTCATATTACACCTTGCTCATCAACTCAATTAAAACGTTCCCCATGTGGCGTTCCTTTTTCAGTCAGCGTGTTTTCTCGCGATGGATTTTTACCAACTTGTCCACGTCGCTCTACTTCTCAGACTACAATGTGGGAAACCTTTGAGTCGGGTGAAGGCATGCAGTGCTATTTCTATATCATCGATACTAGGCCAGAACATTTATATTATTTGGGTCGTTTATCAGGTTTATCAGGCTAATATCTGGATATATTTATTTATTTATTTATTTATTTATTTATTTATTTATTTATTATCAATACCTCAAATGCCCCAGGAATGGGGTATTACATGAGGGATGGGCTGCTATTTCATATGAAAATAGATTCGATGGCTGCCTTGAATTGAGATGGATTGGAGTGGTGCACGAAGTCTACTGGCAGATTGTTCCAGTCCCGAGCAGTTTTTACGAAGAACGAGCGAAGATGAGCTGTAGTCTGCGCTGGTGGAGGGTAGACAACTTTGGGATGGCTGGTGCGGTTTGAGAAGCAATGAGCTGGTAATATCACTGACACATCAAGTGGTGTGTGATAAAATTTATGAACAAGGCAAAGCCTAAAGATGCAACGTCTCAGATTGAGATTAGTAAAGTGAGCCATAGATTTAAGAGCAGTTACGCTGGAGTGATAAGAATAGTCTGAAAAAATAAATCTTTTATAAGAAACCTTAATGAAGGGCTTAAGGAATTTAGACCACCGGGGCTTCGTTAACGTGCACTTATAATGCACAGTACACGGGGGCATTCTTTTTCGCCCCTGATGAAAAGCGACCGCCACAGCCGAGATTGCACGCGCGTGCTTGTTTTCCGCATTCGGCCACCCTAAATACGACGTACCTCTTCGTCTTATACCCGCCGCCGAGGCACAGTCGCACACCCCACGTTGATATGGAGAGGGCAGGCTCGCTAAACACAATTTACCATATGTTTCTCACCGGCCTGTTGTAGATATGCGCGCTCGGCTGGGGCTCGTAGAAAAATACCTCGATAGCCGTTTTTTCTTAAATACCACTAGGTGGTCTTTTTTTGCGCACAGAATATGATCCCGCCACTCACGAGCCACAAATAAATTTTGCCATAAAACATTATAGTGGACAATTAAGTTACATCGCGCCTTTGATTTTTCTGGCAAGAAAGGCGAAAAATAATGGTCCTCAATATTTTTATTCTTGCCTTTGCAATGTTCATTTTGATCACCTTGGCATAAGGCACCGGTTCGATGCTTGTTATAGGTCAAGAGTAATCCTAGAAACGTTGTAGCGCTTACTGTTTTATGTCGAACTACACCGGTAAGTTGCTTTGTCACCGTGTTTGAGACACAAGGTGCGACGCCGCGTATCTTGAATGATCACTGCCGCACGCTGTCGCATTGTTCAATGTGTTGTAGTCGCGTGCCATGATTTATTGTGACAGAATTTGTAAGCATTAACCTAAGCGCGACCGAGAATAGCAAAGATTCTGCTGTGTGCCGACTAAAGAGGTAGTCTTTTCCAATTGTTTCGACTATGCTACTCAGTGCTGTGGCAGAACAAGTCAGCCCAGCAAAGCATTCATTCCACAAGAGTCTACTGTTCTGTTAGTAGCGGCGCCATGTGTAGATACAATGTGCAAAAATGATGTTATCTGACCTTCTTTGGGGACCTTCGATGTTTTCATTTTAATAATGATGGCAAACTTAAATTATTATTCGTTTATCCGTATTGTGCTGTGAGATATGCATAAAGGCTGCTGTTTCATCAGAACACAGAGTATTGTCAGGAATACCTGCTGGAAAAGAGAAAAATGTTTTGGTAGCTGGACTCATAAAAACTGCCGATTTATTTATAGAATAAAAAATTGCACATGCAGTATGTGTAAAAAATATTAGGCAATATCTCTAAGGTGAACTTCTGAAGCCAGACGTTTCTAGCGTCTGAACTCTTCAGTACTCGTGGTCATGTATTATTGTTGTTTCCCTCAGATAATGGCACATAACCCCGAGGAGGATTAGCCACACATGAATCCAGCAGTCAATGGTATTATACTCTTTTGATATGAGAATAAACAATATATACCTATACATATTAACATGCAATAGGAAAGAAAGCATTGGCCCTACTGACCAGAAAAAAAATATTAATTTCAACTCAATAAGGATCTGAAAGAGAGAAAGTGCGGAATCGGCACACTTAGCAGAGAATCCTATCAAAGGCGTTAACAAGTTTGTGTACCGCGGAGTGAGCTTCCGTTGCTGAGGCCCAGCTGCGTACCTCCAAACGAAATTAAATTTGGAACAGTCAAGGATATATACATGGTTTTGCAAGGAATTTCAAGGAAGAGTTTTCGGAGGGAGGCAAAACCACGACAGGACCAGAAAAAAGGAATCAACATCACAGTTTCATTGCAATAAGAACACATGACTGAAGGAGAAAAGCCAGATCTATGAAGATAAATGTAAAGGGGAGGAATCCCACACCTGAAATTTGTCAGACTCACCTCGCACTGAAAGAGAGACACTGACCGGGATTCCATGTGTAATTTAACTGCCAGAAGTCGTCCAATGTTATAAAGGGCGAATCTGAGGGCTTCGTCCAAAGAATTATTTGTATCGCACCGCCACCCATAAAGAGAAGTAGGGAAGTATTTAAAATCTAGGGCCATTGAAGGGAAGCTGATAAAGAAAGTCCAAGAATTCGTTCATTGAAGTTCCACAATTGCCGGGAAACCACACAAGTTTAATTCTACGGATATCTGACGGCGTGAAGTCATAACACTACTGACGCAAATATGCAATTGAAGAATTCAGGGTAGTACAAACTTATGTATGTCATGTACCATCGAGAGACCTCAGACCTCAAGCCCTTCTCTTTCACAGTAGAGCAATTAATGTGAGTTGGCATCTATCCACCGCATCAAACAGAGCTAGGAAAAACGGGAACTAAACAGTCACCGTCTTTTCTCACGCTTGCGATGTCTACTTTTAGTCTGCGGTGGCTGAAGACGACGCATATTGTAATATTATGTATTATGTCCTGGTTTAAATATTTTATTGTTACCATAATTTCTGCATCTAGTTATTTGTCTCAGCAGTTTTAAAAGCCGCCGCTGATAATAGTTTGAGGCTAGGAAAAAGTTACCAGTATTCAGGAGAGTAGCACACTGAATTGGCGCGTCTAGGAAACCTGTTTAAAATATGTTTTCCCTTCTGCAGGGCAAGGTAGTCAGAACATTTCAGTGCAAAGAACTTGGCTGTGGCTAGTAAAATACCTGAATCAGCCGAGCGACTTCTTTTCGACTGCAAAAATGAATGCGTAACTTCGGAGCTAGCGTATTCGAATGAAATTGGCCATCTAGCTGTATTACATTTTGAAGAATGATGTCCATAGGTATAAGCACGGTGCAGTCCCTATAGGAATACGCCACTGTGTCGTAATATGTTATGTATTCCTTAAAGAAGTGGCGCAATAAAGACGTTATGCGGGGAGAGAGAGAAATACAAAGTGCTTTCTTAACAACAGCAGGCGCAGTATATTACTTCAACATGTTATAGGAAGCAAGTGAGTGAAAACAATTCATTTATATGGATTTGGCAACAGTACAGTATCTGGCGGTAACGTTCCAGAATATTTAAAAGGAGAATTGTAAATCATTCTTATTATAAACTCTTGTGTTGCCTCCCTGCCAATAATTAGGATTGTAGACAAGTCAAGCTGCCCAAGGGCAGCTTTTTTCTACGATTCCTCCATCTGTAGTTTTAGAGGGGAAATAAACTTTGACTTTGACTTTGACTTTGGTGTTGCAGTACTCCCAAGTGGTGCCTAAATAATAACGCACATGTGACACGGCGCATGCTTGAATATGATTAGAAATTTTATTTTGAAATTAAAAGAAAGTTTATTGGGTTCAATTCATTTTAAATGACCTTATAAGAGGTAGTGCTTTGAGGAGAAGGAACTGAAGTAAGCACTGAAAAACACAAACGTGCAGTACGGTACGCAATCCTTTCCATCCTGGTTACAGTTGTACTTTGCTCCGTTGCCGCATTTTCATCTTCCACTACTCAGCCAATGGATCCTTCATACGCAGGCATTCTGACAGGGGGTATAGGTCGTAACCGACTTTTGGACAGAACACTTTGAACATAAACAAGCAGCATTGAGGCACGTTGGTGACAAAATGCTTCCTGACCCAGAGCTCGCAACCTGAAGAATAAGAGTGCAAGAAATAGCAGTGAGACGTCAAGATAGCGCGAAAGTACTGAAAGTCGGTAATTAGAAATTGGACACTACGCACAGCAGCGAAATCTGTTTAAAAAACCTAACTTAAAAAATGACCTCGTAGGTAACTTCTGGGCACAATATAAGAGGCCGAAAAAGAATTCGAAGTTTGGCTTTGCCAAGCCCGGATATATATGCGCAAGCAAAATTAAGGACCGGCTTATCTATAGATCTCACTTCCTTAATCCTAGCTTTCCCACGACTTGCTAGGCTTAGCTGAGTATTTTTTTTATATTCTAGAAATTTATCAGTATCAAGGAGGCATAGTCGGGTCGATAGGTATAATATTTTGGAGATGATACAGACTAGAGCGAATACCTCTTAAACGCAGCATGAAAGACTGACGACTTCGCAAGTGAAGAAACCGGCTATTAAGAGGGCGCATTGTGTTTTTTGTTGGTGATGTTTGCCAATAGACATAGTGAGAAAAGGGGAGGAAATGTGGTAGAAGTTAGAATACGCATTTAAACTGGCACTGCATAAAATTCAACGTTTTTCCGATGAATTGATGATCAATTGCCCGCTTGCGATAATCGCATCTTTCCAAAGAAGCCATAGGTGTGTACATCTGCAACCGCTGTTGCACATCACACAGGCCCGCCTATGCGCCAGGGTGATGTCATTTGTAATTTAATGCAAGCGTTGGCCACGCCATTTATGACACACTGACGGGGCCTAGTGGTTCCACACCTAATCCGGTGCACGCCTACCTTCTCGTCCTGAGCGAAACTACGGGGTAGAGGGTAGGAACATAGGGGAAAGAGATCTTGTGCCCTTTGGTTCAGGACTTAATTATTTCTTAAAAACACATGATCCAGGGACTAATCTTTGAAAAAAGAGAACATCTTTTCATTGAGTGAGACTATGGAGGAAAGGGTACGAACATGGAGGGATTAGTGCATGACCCTTTTGCGCAGAGCTTGCTTTCGGAAGCAGAGCCGGGAATGCTCTCGGTTAAGAAGGCAAGGTGGCGGGTTGTTTGATGTTTTAAGAACGGTGAATGTATCCACGTGAAAATTATGAAAATGATGAGCGTGAGCGCGAATGCAGTGCACGCGCATGGAACTGGGATATGCTGCATAGAACTGCTGAATAAACTGTGCAATTTGAAATATGGTTCGAACAGCCTTAACCTATCTAAGGCAGGAAAGTGTTTACGCGTAAATGCGACCTATGTTGATCATGCTGTATATGAGCGGAAGGGAAGCAATTTCCCATTATTCAGCTTGAACAACCAGGAAACGAGGGATCCCTTGGAGACGTGAGCTGGTAACTTTGATGTTTAGCGCGAGGAGAATTTGGAGAAGAAACGGACTCGGAGACCAGGAGCCTGGAGGGTAAAAATAATTGCAGAATGACATAAGTTGTCATAATCCTTGGAGATATTCGTGCCGATCACAGTACGAACGTGATGACTCTTGGGGAAATAGGGATGTACAGTTGTGGACAAAAGTAAAAGGAGCACGCTATTTATAAGATTTTTCACACGCTGCCTAATTAAGACCGCCAGTAGAGGTATGCGAACTAGTAGTAGACGCCCGTGCGCTTTCACTCGGATAAATATCGTTTTTTTTTTTATTTCCAGTGCGGAAGGCGTAATTTTAATTTCAACAGAAAAGCGTGCTCCGTTTACTTACGTCCGCTCCAGTACATCCCCAGCCAAAACAGAAATATCACCTTCTGTTCATATATGAGGAAGAAAACCAATTTTAGACTGCGTGTAAAGGTCGTGAAATTCAAACCACTACGGCAAGGGAGATGGGTGGATGCGTTCATAAGCTCGAAGATTGCGGACGTGTCGGAAAAGAAGCGGAGCGCCAATAGAAACTGGCGGCTGAAATAATAAATATGAATAAATTAAGAACAGCAGGATGAGAAATGAAGCGCATTAAAGACTATTAGAGAAGAGTGGAAGTAAGAAGAGGAAATATGTCATGGCCCTCGGCAGCTTTCGCCCAATGTTTTAACTAATCAGCGGCAGAGTTTAAGCACTAATTTTTCCCAATACCGTCGTAGGCCACGGAGGTGTTATGTCATGCCTGGCGACGATGATTAAAGCTGGCTGCGGTAAAATGTGTCCATGACTGACGGAAAACGGTGAATTAAAAATTATTCTACAAAATTAAAGGATGAGGAGGAAGATGGCATGAATGCGCATCTTCCGTTCCCGGCTTCTTCATCTTTGCATGGACGTAAAAGATTTTCTTTGTTTGCAGTAAACGTTTTTCTAATGCCTGGGCTTCACTTGAGTGGTTCATAGATCGGAGCACGCCCTTGCGTTAGCTTATAATGGTATATTGAAATTGTTTTTTAAATAGCTGCAAAATTAAAACATTATTGCAGCATATTGTGTTCGCCGCGCACACAGTTTGTTCCTGAAGGTATATTTTTCCCTTTTGAATCTACAATTTTTAATTACTTAGTCTTTTTAACATCTTTTACAGTAAAGAGCATACCTATGAAACATTCTAAAGTTATATAGGAGCGAGTGCTATCTAGTATTCCCTGCGGTGCAGTCATGTCACAGCTTTCAACAAATTCCTTTAGCTGCACCTTACCACAATGCTGAAAAAATCAGTCCAGTCGAAAATTATGGGGTGCCCGGTATTACATCGACCCTTAGCAGGTTGTTTTAGCGTGTTGTTAATCACAAATAGTGATACAGGATGCAGCAAGCTTGAAATAATTAATCTACCTTTTCCATTTTGTTTATAAGGGACGTTCATGAGATCGCAGACCTGGTCGCTGTAAATGACGTAATCGGTGAGGTTTCCTCCACCTATAAAAGCCAAGAAAATAATGGCTAAGGTAGTAAACCTGCATATTCAATAAATATGTAAACATTTGCAACTTCTTGGTATTTAATGTGCAAACGAAGTTACTGCAAAGCTAATCCAAGGGTTAAGGGTCTCCGGGGACTGAGTGCTATCATTCGCTTAGTGTAACTTCGCTACCAGCTAGACATCGCGTCATATGAGTCAGAGCTGTCATATTTCTATCGAGACCAGCCAGCAATTTTCTTAATCAGATAACAACAAAACTTTAGAATATATACGTTAGTATTTCACAGTTAGTCGATGCAATTTTTCAGTAAACAATGCAATTATGGAATAAGTGAATTGAAGATCACGTTCACTGCGGACGTAGCACAGAGGAGCCATCTAAAGAAGCATGTCAGAAAACTGAAACTGGCTCTTAAAGAAGAGCCGTGAAGAGGAACGTGCTAATGTCTCATAAGCAGTACTGAAACCATAATTCGTAAAAAGCTGCACATGCTAAAGCAACGCATTATGGATCCCAATGGCTGTGGACATTACAAACTGATACTTGCTGCCAATGTTGCTATGAGTAACTGGGACCGTTCGAGGAACATCTGGGACTTGTTTTTTGCAGCTTTTTTAGCGAGAAGACTAGTCCTTGGTGTAGAAGCAACACGCTAACTTTAAAATTAGGTTTATGCAGTCTAAGAAGTACTCTTCGTTTCAGCAAACATTGAATACGGAAGCATCTAAAAAGGTCATAGAAAAGGTTTTCAGAGATCAGAATGGCCTATTGTTTCTGTTACCCATCCCTCTGAAAATTACCGCAGCATGACCGTGCTATGTTAATGCAGTCGCCGCTTTACAAGAGGCGAAGAACGAGAACGGGAAAGCAACGACCTCGTTAAACGTACTAACCGATTTCTTTAAATATCGGATGCACACATCTCAAAGCCTTAGACTTCCTCTCAGCAATGGCCATTCAAAAATCCGATTCACCCTCCCCACAGTGCACACATACAGTACATCACGATATTTTATTTTTCAAGTATGCATAGAATCATGCGATGTCGCCGGTTGTTATTCGAAGATGTCCGGCAGACATGGCTGGAAAGTCAGACACAACTTTTCTCTGTTGGAAATAGTCTTCTTTCGTCGAAGGGGCGTTCTAGTGCATCGAATTGCCGATATACATTAGAAATCGAAAATACTGATTTTAATCAGAAGGATTGGTTTGTGCTGACGTAAATAAATTACTGAGCGGTCGTGCTAACAAGTGACACGTTAAGCGATCTGCCTTCGGTAGAACCGATGTACAGACTACGGCACGTTCCTAAACGACGCTTAGGCTATTAATTCCCCGCATTACATACTCGCAAATTCTCTCAAGGGGTGCACCCTCGCTATGACAACTTGGCCCTTAGAACGCGTTATGTGTATAGCTTCAGAGGAAAAAAATTTGTTGAGATAGCTAAGCCTGACACAGGAGTGGGGGAGAGGAGGTTTACTTGTGGCAGTCAAAGGATGGTCCACACTGTCAGCTGACAGTAGTCACAGCAAGCGCAACTGCGATGCCCACATGCACAGGAGCAGCATATTCCACGCACGGGGAGCTTGCCAGTGTCACTCTAAATGCGACAGGCTGTACATTGATATCCCAACAGCTTCCGTTCAGTTGTCATATATTCTGGCTTCTTACATCACAGTTTATTTGGTCACAGTGACTACATGAATTTTAGTTTTAAATCTAGACGATTCAGAACTGTCTTGTTTTTCGATTGTGAGGGTGTCGATAAAAACTTTTAATGAAGTACAAATATTCAACGCATAATCTACTGTTACAAACAAGAATGTTGCGAAGCTATACAGTCTGCTAAACGCATGCAGTGCTGCTTGATATAATACCCTTCCTAGGTCAGTAGATTTATAATATTTGCTTCCGTTTGTGAGGCTTAACATCCCAAAGGGACAAGGCTTATGAGCGAAGCCTTAGTGTAGGCCCTGAGAAATTTTGATAATCTGGGCTTCTTTAAAGTGTACTAATATCGCACAGTACACGAGCGCTTTGCTTTTCACCCCTGATCAAAAGCGACCACCATGGCAGGGATCTAACCCCGACTGCTTGTGTTCACGTCGTGCGTCCTAGCCACTGAGCCACCGTTGCGCGTAGGGAGTTGTTAGGCTACTAAAGAAAGATTTAAATCTCGGTAGGGGAACACAGGAGTATACGCACCTGTAAGATGGTACTCAAATGCGTTGGGTGTCTTGGAACCTTCTTTGTTGACAGCTTTTATCACTTCCGTCACGTGATGTCTAGAAAAAATGTACGATACATGTGTAGCAAGTGGTTCTCTGAGAAAGTTTGCGACAGTGTCTGAATGACTACCCTTATACCGAAAGACAATGAAAGAAATGAATTCTGTCTAAATGGTATTATCTTCTTGCACCAGGAGCACGTTGTGACAGCAATCAATCTGTTGGCATAGTGAATGTGCACTCATTTTCAAGCAGGAGATATGCGAGAAAACATATTTTTAATATGTGTTCTAATTACCTTAGCAGGTGTTTTTGATCTGTTATTCCCTTCACAGTATATGTTTTGATGAATAGAGATGCAAAGATGAATTTTATCCTAGACGGATACATATTGCATAACCTCGCCGGCTTAAACAGGAAAGTTAGCAAAAAAGGGAGGCACACGTATAAACATTTTATTGCACATTCAGGCTATCGAAAAAAAGTGTCGGAAAGAGAGCTTGTCGTTCAACCTGAGAACTTCAGTTAACTAACAAGTCATGTAAAACAGTGGTGAGCGTTGACCTTTCCCAACTAGCAAAACGAGCTAAGAGGCTGCATTAATATGTGCTATGACAAAGGGAACCAATTTTTAATAGACACGTAAGTATTGGGAGATGCATAGTGCTTAGGCATATACTTACACGCCCTCTGTGGCATTCTTGAAAAAGAACCTCGATGTGACACTCTTCTGTGCTTCATTCACGCGGACTGTTTTTACCGTCATGCACTTGAATCCTTTTCCCCATGTATAATTGTCGTTTTGGTAAGTCGCTTTGTAAAGCACATACTCAGTGCCAACTGGAGCATTCAGGCTCTGAAATTGGATGTACATTGTGCAGGGTGATCTGAGAGGCACTATAGCATATGGTATAAGATCACACCTTTGAAAAATTGTTACTCATCCTTTCCTTCTTTTCCAAATATGAATTCGCGGAACTTACCCTAGCAAATTGCAAAACTCTCTGCTTGTTTTTCTAATGCCGAGTTTTTATTTCTCTGTTGCTCCTGGCTCTAACTATTCGGGCTAATTAAATATTTCCAGGGCAGATGTAATTCTCATATAGGCATGGGTACGGATGTCAGAAACGAATTCCTCTTACGGTCGCACAGCGGTAAAACTACTGCTTTCGTGCACTTAAATACATGAGACGTGAATTCAGATATACAAGACACAAAATATATAAAGAAAAAGCAATAAATATCACATGAGAGCTAAGAAAAAAGGACTGTTCAGAAAAAGCGCATTGTAGAATTAATTCGTTGTCTATTCCTTTGAAGCTAAAAAACGTAAGTCAAATTGCACGGTTGTAGATGAGTATTGATTTAAAACAGAACACATTCAGTTCACAGAATATTGCAGGAAAAAAGAAGAATATGAAAACAGAAATTTCTAAACCGACTCGAATAGGAATAGGCCAGCTAGCAGCGTGCACGATGCCAGCTTAAGTGTATTATGAGGTGTTCCTCATAATACACACCTCGATCTCACACATTTCCAGCGAGCAAAGCACGGAAATGCTAGCTGTGCCTCTGCAGCACCTTTTGTCGCGATCGTGGGTTGTCTGGATCTGCTAAGAAGAGTTAACGATGATCCCTGTTAAAATTTTACAATTGGTAGTGTTTTAGCTCTATGACTGCTATGTGATGTCATATCAACGTTTGTCCATGAGGCCTACAGCCGACAAACTGGCAGGACATTATAGCAGTTGGCAGGGGCGTCAGCTGTGATTGTTATAAACAAATGATGGGCACTCTTTCATGGGGGAGCTTAATGTGGAATCGATGAACCCTGCCCGGCTGACACCCTTGGAGCCCGAGCTTATGAGGGTTGTACGCACTAACAATGAAATGAGGTTTCTATAGATGCCTAGGTGATTCCCAGTCGATAAAAAATACAGACCTACGCCAAAAATATGACAACTTATTCTGTTCGGCCGGCCGTCTCGATAAACGTTTGATCATAACCTTCATAATTTTCTGTATTGCTGTAGTGCCTGATTGTGGTATTTAACGTTTTCTATAGTTATGTAGTAGCTGTTAGTGGCACTGGTTTGGATTTGGTTTGTTGGGTTTAACGTCCCGAAGCTTTCGCATTACTCCGATGCAGTTTCTGCAGTGCTGTTTAATTGTTATTTCCCCCAAACAATTTCCACAAACATACAAAATGTTGCTCAAATGATAAGGACACACAGATGTGCTAGATATAGGTCTAGCACATTCAGTACAATCCCGAAATGCCGTACAATAATAATAATAATAATAATAATAATAATAATAATAATAATAATAATAATAATAATAATAATAATAATAATAATAATAATAATAATAATAATAATAATAATAATAATAATAATAATAATAATAATAATAATAATAATACTTGGCTCAAAGGAAGGAAAAGGCGAAGAGTTATGTAGTAGCTGTTAGTGGTACTGGTTTGGATTTGGTTGGTTGGATTTAACGTCCCGATACGATTGAGGCTATGAGAGACGCCGTAGTAGAGGACTCCGGAAAGTTCGACCACCTGGGGTTCTTTAACGTGCACTGATATCGCACATTTCTATTCCTATTCCTATGACAGACCAAGAGCGCTTGGGTGGACCACAAATGGCGCGCAACGCTTCGGCGTAGATCTTATCCTCCATATGTGCAACTGGAATGTGTTCGTTCCCGCAGGATTATGCTCCTTAGTGGACGTAAGAAAATCAGCCCGCAGAACTGATGGTTCTATTGGCTGTGGCCTCTGCAGTGGCCTCCGTCGCCTTCGGTTGCCTTCGCTCTGTTGCGAGCAGATTTCCAGAAATTGTCAAAACCAGTGTATTTGATAACAGGAATATTTGCGTTTCTTATAAAGCATAATCAAATCTTGCATCGAAGCAGGCACATGCATCGAAGCGCCAGAGGTGCCGTTTGAAAAACCTGTCGATGCCGAGTGCAGCGCGACGGCATCTCAAGTGAAGTGAATTCAAGTTTTTCCTCCCTGTAGTAATGAAAGGGCTTGCTCATTATAATGAAAATAACGCTAAGAATGCTTAGAAACACTGCTATCACGTCGGTTGTGATTCAGAACCATTTACGAGATCTGAATGCGATACGAATATGCTTCGAATGCTTACGTTGTCATTGCTGGCTGCGGGTTCCGTCGTCTTGCTGCCGCCGAAGTGTGCAGGAACAACGTTTAGAATCATGTATTCAGCTCACGTGACGCTCTTTGTAAGGTTAACATGAAAGAAAAGCTTATGACAGATAGGTTAATCCGTCTTATACCCCAGTCACACGGTCATTTTCAAAGGCGATTGAGTTGATAGCTTTCGAGATTTTCAATCGCGATCGAACTCGAAGGAGTTGTGCCGCTGCTACACGGCAAAACTCGAAGGCTATTGAAATAGTTCTGGTGTTTGGCGCCAAACTTTTATGGCGCCACTATCGTTGCTTTAGGTTTTTCTTAAAGAACTAAAATATATTTATAAATACAAAATAAAATGTAACTGTTATCTTTTTTTAGTAACTGCAGGTGTTTAGTTGTTATTCAACAACATTTTTTTTAACGCGTGCTTTTCATTGTGTTTGTTTTTCTCGGCGGCGTATGCTACAATAGTCGAGATTACATAAATAATACGCCTAAAAAAAGAGCGATGCTATTTTAAAATTATTACGGGTATTAATATTTTACCGCGTAAATTAAAGATATAAAATAATAACGTTTGGTAACGTTTTTGTACCGTAAAAGGCGCTGTGCAAGTGTGTGCGTGACGCGCCTCGGGTCAACGCTAGCAACCTTGCGCGATGTTTCGAAGGCCTTCGAGATCTCGATAGAGTTCTGAGCTGTTCCGTTGACTCGATAGACTATCGACTCAATGGCCATTGAAAACGCCCGTGTGGCAGCTTTCGAAGGCCTTCGAGTCGATAGGAAGTCAGTTCGAGGGCCTTCGAAATGCCTGTGTGACAGCGGTATTATACCCTCTTTACACGGGCGGAGTTAACCACGGTTAGCGTAACTGCGGTTACGCGAAACCGTGGTTAGCCCGTTTACACGGCAGACCAAACCATAGTTACACACCTAACCGTGGTTATCGCAAACCGAGTTTGGCGACCTCGGTTTGCGTCGTTAACCGAGGTTATGGCGGCGTCTGTTGACGGAAGCTGCTCGTCGGCACTCGAGTGCGCGAAACGTACGAGTGTGTCTGCTTCAGCAGTGTACTCGTTTGCCAGTATTGTGTCTACTGTGCCGCCCGGCGTCTTCGGTTACGGCCTACAGCCAAGCGTCTGCGTACTGAAACCCCGTCCTGTGTTTGCAGTATCGTTTGTGCGGCTTGGTGCTGAGCGCGGAACGTCAAAAAATGCGCGGATGTTGGGAAAGGTTGATGGTCACCGGAGAAGGGGTAGGCAGCGAACGCGATGGTTAGATGGCATCCTCGAGGCACTGCAGATGAAGTTATGTGATGTTAGGAAGATAGTGAGAGACCGGAATGCGTGGCGTGATATGGTCCATAGGGTCACGAACAGTCGGACACGACTGAACGACTGAACTGAACTGAACCTAATATGCCGCCACACACTGTGTACGTATATATTAGTTCATTTATTTACCCTTCCAGTGCCAGCTGGCCGTACGTCATATTTTTTTATAGTTTTCATGTTAGGCCTTCATTAAGTATTGAATAAAATTCTTAGTTTTTTGCGACTCAGCCACGGTCTTTGAGGCTTTGCCTTTGTCGTGAATATAAGCTAACTGCATGTTTTCAGTTTGTCGCCGTATATAACGAAGCAGTTACGGCTCTCGGGCTGACGGGTAAAGCCACATCTTTCGTGCTTTCTTTCGTTTGGTGTGCTAGTTCTCGATTTGACACGCCGCGCATGCAAGCGCCGATAGATATGCAGCAGACGTTGAAAACACTTGGAAGTAAGCTGCTGCCACGCTTCTCACGTTTACTGGCAGCTCGCAAGTCAGCGAAGCCAGCAGAGAAACCATGCACCGACTATTGCTAAATTTCTCTCTTCTGGCGCTAGTTGGAAATTTGCTTTAAAGCATGTCGCGCAGTTTGGCCAATGGCTGACGAACGACGGACGCACCAAAGTGAAGGCGAGTTGAGCCAATGATGTAACACACTGACAGCTGAAACCATTTTAGCGCGAAATCTCTTTCGATATTCGGTATTGATGTTTCAGTAACCAGTAATATTTTAAACTGAACACACAGAGACAAAATATTAGCTGAAATGCTCTATTGAGACCTGGCGCGAGCGTCTGCTCCGGACAGCGTCTGCTAGCTGCACGCCGCGTCGGCAGAGCCATGGTCGAAATGCGAAAGGAGAGAGGAGATGGCACTACCTCTAGTTTATTGAGGGGTTTTGCACATTTGTGGTCAGCAGCTCCAGATGGCGGCGATGACGCACACTCGGTGCGCCGCATCGTCTTCTGAAATGCTGGCAGATGCGCATGGTGGTGGTCATGTGCGTCTGCCGCCGGTGAGGCTTTTTCCTTCACTGTTATTGTCGAACGTTCTTTAGCTACCACGTCCCTCTTCCTCCTATATGCTCGCCGAGCCACAGTCGGCACCTTACATTGTCATGGATATGGCAGGAACGCTAAACATAGAGAAATACAATCTTTCTAACGAGCCTGGCGTAGAGTAGTGATTAGCGCGCTCGGATGGGGATCGGATGAATATTACTTTGATTCCCGGTGGGTTCTAGAGAGGGAACTTCACCGGGAAAGCTTCTTTGTTTTTCGCGTACGCCCCTGTTTGACCTTCAGATGCGGCCTGCTCCTTTTGCGCACATGTGGTACACGGAGCGGGCACGCTCCATTCTTCTGCTACTGCTTCGCTTCTTCTACATCGCACACTTGCTTCTTCACACACTTGGCAAACTCCATTTTTCATCATCATCAGCAGGACATTTACCTAATGCAGGGCGAAGACCTCTCCCATATTCCTCCAATTACTCCGGTCTTGTGAAGCTGCATTCACTTGACCCTTGCGAACTTAACCTGCTACGCTGACCCTTGCTACGCTTTCCTCTTTTCTTCCTTCGGAATCTAATTTGTGGCACTAAGCGTCATCCCCTTTTCGCTCTACATGCCCTGACCATGCCCATTTCTTCTTCTTGCTGTGTAATTAACTCGAGTTATTTCTCTGAACCACTCTGCACGATTCCTATCTCGTAACATTACACTTACCATTTCTCGTTTCATAGCCCTCTACATTATCCTCAACTTAAGCAGAACCCTTTTCGTTTTCCTCCACGCTTCAGCCCCATAGGTGAGTACAGGTAAGCTGCAACGGCTGTATACCTTATTCTTGAGCTATGTCGGTAAGCTGCTAATCATAAATTGCGTGTACTTGCCAAACACACTCTATCCCAATCTTATTCTCTCAGTTATTTTCCTTTAATATTCTAGACCTGCGGCTGCTACCCGACCTAAGTAGACATATTCCCCTAACAATTTCTGTGTCTCACTACCTATTGCAAAACTTCTGTTTCTTCCGGGGGCTGTTTTATATTATTTTAGTCACATGCATATTGATTTTTAAGTCTACCTTTCTGCTTTTCCTCTCTATGGAATAGGTCATTTTTTGCTATTCATTCCCTGAGTTACTCAGCAACGCAATGGCATCAGTGAATCGCAGATTACTTACATATCCTCCATCAACCCTTATGTCTGACTGCTCCGAATTCAAGTCTCTGAATACTTCCTCTAAGCAAGCTGTGAATAGTACAGGAAAGATCTTGTACCCTTGCCTGACCCCTTTATTTATTGGAATTTTGTTACTTTGTTTATCCAGAACTATCGTTGCTGCGCAGCCACTGTATATATGTCCTAGTACCTTCCCATACGGTTCATCTACACCCTGATTGCGCAATGCCCTCATGACTGCCGAGGTTCCTACTTCATTCGTACCGGTACAATTGCCGCTTGCCGCGGGAAGCCGCGCATGGCGTCGTCATTTAACATGCGCCTAACTGCGCACGCTCAGTACTGTTCAGCTGCTACGCCGCAGCGGGGATATAAGTCGTGGAGCTGCCGCTCGCTTGCGAAGACGTACATTTGCGCTGATAATTGCAGCGAATCTGTAGCGCTATGCCTTGGATGACTTATATACGCCTAGTGCGAGTGCTAGCTACGCTCACCTAAAAGCCGAATCTGCTCATCCTGCCGACATCGCTCGCCGTGAGGTAGCGGTACGTAGAAAGAATTGAAGCTGGGAGCTGAACGAGCTATGAAAACTCCGGAAGAGCGAGAAGAGAGACTTCCAAAGCGACTACGCAAGACGGTGGAGAAGGCGCGACAAGAGCAAAGAACAAACGATTTGCTCTCATGCACGGCTACTACTGCTCCCGCTTTGTATATCCAGGCTTAGTTCAGTTAAGCCACTGCCACTTTCTTTTTAAATGCCATTACGATGGACACTTTATGGTCACAGAATCTAATCATGCCACTCATGTGGCATTAAAGGATTTGACCATGAAAAAATATACAGGATAATTAAGTCTCGCTTTTCAATTCTGTAGTAAAAAAAGGCGGAAGTTAATTGTCATCAATACATTTTCTTTCATTTGAACTGTTCATTTTGATCACCTTAGTAAATGGACCGGTTCGATGCTTCTATAGGTCAAAAGTAACTCCGGAAAGCTTTGTGACGCTTATAGTTTTATGTCCAACTCCGCAGGCAAGTAGTTCTGGAGCTATGCTTGAGATACGAGGTGGAACGAGGCATATCTAGAATGACCACAGCCGCACAACGCCGCATTGTTCGATACTTTGTTGTCGCAAGTAAGATTTATTCTCACAGGTATTTGTAAGTATTCTGCTCTGTGCCGACTACAGAGGTAATCTGTTCCTAATGTCTCGTCTATATTGCTCAGTGTCGTGCGAGAATAGGTCATCATAGCAAAACAATAATTCCTCCAGAGTCTACATTTGTGTCGTGCGCGGCACCACCAAATGAACATATGCAGATCAAATATGCAAAATTGGCGTTATCTGACTTTCTTTAGAGACCTTCAATGTTCTGATCTTGATATTGATCGCACATTATTATTCGTATTGTCCCGTGGTATATGGATAAAAGCGCAGTTTCATCAGAACACAGGGTATTGTCTGAAATGCGTGCTGGAAAACGAAAAAATAGTTTCGCAATTGGCTTCATCAAAACTGCCGATTTCATGGTAGAATAAAAATTGGCGCATGCTGTTTTTGAAAAAAAAAAAAGAACCATCAGGAAATGTCTTGAACTGGGTGTTTGAAGCTGGATGTTTCTAGCGTCTCAGCTCTTCAATACACGTGGTCATATATTAGGATGTAGCAGTCTAAACCCGCAGGCTCTCCTCTTTCCGTCTTCTTTGGCTGAAGACGACGCATACTCTAATATTAAGCATTATTTCTTGATTTGAACATCTTCTTACTAAACATACTGTTGCTTCTAGTTACATATCTCAGCACTTTTCGAAGCGGATGCTGATAATATTTTCAGCCTAGGACAAAGATTCAACTTATCAGTATTCAGAAGAGTGACAGTGGATTGGCGCCTTCATCAAATTTGTTAAATTTTTTTCCTTTTGCAGAAAAGCTAGTCAGAATATTTTAGTGCAGAGAAAAAATTGCCTTTGGCTAATAAAATACCTGAATCAGCCTAGCGGCCAATTGGCGATTGGAAACAAAATGTGAGTAACGTCTGAGCTAGCGTATCCAAATGGAATCAATGTGGTCGTTTAGCGGTATTGCACCTTGAAGAATGACGCCCGCAGTTAGAAGCCCAGTGCAATCGCTATGGGATCAGGTCGCAGTGAAGTAATATTCTACCTATGTTGCAATGAAGAACTTACGCAGTGATGGAAGTATTCGGTGACCCGGCTGAGAGAGAGAAAGACCAAGTGCTTTTATTGCGAGAGAAATACTACGCCAGGTCTAACCGCTCTTCTCTGTGTGCCGTGTCCGTGTCCGTGGTTCCCGAGCCAGCGCTGCGCCAAACAGAAGAAGAAGAAGAAAATTCCACGGGCAGCAGCTGCCAACTCGGGTCACTGCTTTTTTTTTTTTTCGAAGAGTTTGCCACAAGGCATAAGTTGGGAAAGGGGGAATGGGATGCAGGAGATAGAAAGTTAAAAGAAGGAGTGCAGTCCAGTTGTGCTTATGAATTCGAGAAGGTTGGCAGTATAGCGATTGTCCATTGTCCATTGTCCATTTCTCATAATCACTATCGCGATTCCACCGCAGGCCCACCTTCATGATTATCCGTTGCCTGATGTGCGTTGTTGATGGACACGTCCACAACAAGTGGCGCACATCGCAGACGTCAGGTGGAGTGTCACAATGAGGGCACCTGTCAGTCACTGGTAGGTCTTTTTCCCGCCATCGATGTCGAACAGATGGGGTCAGAGCCGCCCCTGCCCGGATCCGGCGCACTGTCACCTCCTCCTGCCGAGTAAGACTACGGGGGAGAGGGTGCGAACACGGAGGAATGAGCGCGTGTTCGGTGGCACAGAACTTGCGAATCGGAAACGTGGGACAGGAACGGATCTGGGGGAAGAGGGGAAGGTGGTGGATCGTCTGATGTGTTTATATGCGTCATAGCATCTGCTTGTATGTTATGTGGATCGCGAGCATGGCCGCGAATCCAGTGTATGCGAATAGGACATGGGTACTTTGAACATAGCAAATGTATGGACTGTGTTATTTGGAATGTGCGTCGAACGGTCTTAAGCTGTTTAAGTGCAGTGAGAGAGTCTGTGTAAAGATGAACTGCATTGAATGTAGGAACTGGTGGGAGGGAATGTATAGCATTGTAAATTGCTTGAAGTTCCAGTGCCAGAGGGGTGCACGTATCTGCGGTATATGTCACGTGAGTGTTGAGATGCGGATGAGAGGGACTATACACGGCAGTAACTCCTCGCTCTGCAGTATGTGATGCATCGGTATATAATATGCACCCTTCAGGCAGATGTGCGGATGATACCGACGGGGAAGCAGTGGGGCGATTGTCCGTGAGCTGGCAGTACGACCATGGAGGTAGTGTCTTTTAAATGATGTAGTTGTAAAGACTGTTTGCGAGCTCTGTTTGCCATCCGCTGATCAACGAGTTCAGTGAGCGTATTTAGCTGGGCATACTCCTGAAGTACTGGTATGGGTGTTAGGCGGGGGAGGTACGTTATTGCACGCATAGCCTCACGATTGATGGCCTCAAGGGAGTCCCACTGTCTGCGGGTGAGACGTTGAAACTGTGCCTGGTATATTATACGTGGCTGGAGGACAGAGCGAACAAGCTGGCGGGCCGTGTGAGCACGCGCGCCGCCAGAGCGCATAGCTATGCGACGAATGAGACCTAAAGTAGCGTGAGCGGTCTTACGGATGGCTGTCAGCCACGGTGTGCCAGTCCCAGAGGAATGTAGAAGAAGACCAAGAATGCGAACGGTTTGTACCTGAGGAATTGGGGTATTATCTATCATAAAATTTATATTAGGAGCTTTCCGTAAGCCAGCTTTATTTCCAATTCGAATGAAACAGGATTTTGTATGCGAAAGAGTTAGGCCCAAAGGAGGGAGGCGAAATGTCAATACATCCAGCGCATGCTGGAGGGCCGCCTGATGGACAGACGTATCTGGGTGACAGCACCATAAGGTTATATCATCGGCATACGCAAGCACCCGTATAGAAGGGATGGCCTCTAGGGCTCGAATAAGTGGAATGAAGGCCACATTAAATAAAGTAGGGGCGAGAACTGAGCCCTGGGGCACTCCTCTGTTTGAGGGGAAGTGACCAAAGGGCTTTCCATGGACACGCACACTGAATTTTCTATTTGTTAGAAAGGCGTGAATGGCGAGGAGAAACCTGTGAGGAAGACCAAGAGTTTGTAGGGAGGCAAGAATGGCTGAGTGAAGGATGTTATCATATGCCTTTGTTATATCTGTAGCGATCACAGTTCTAACTAGATGACTGTGCGGAGAGTGGTGAAGCACGTCAGCAGCCAAAGTAGCAAGACCGTCCTCCGTTCCTATTTGCGGGCGGAAGCCAATTTGGGATTCTGGATAACAATCATGGGATTCCAACCACCACGATAAGCGAGTGGCGAGAATGTTTTCGTAAAGCTTGCAGATTGTTGGCGTCAGGGAAATTGGGCGAAGGGCCGAGAAAGATACTGGAGGATGACCTGACATCGGTATTGGAACAACAATAGAATGCTTCCACTCGTCCGGCATGACACCAGAATGCCACACGTCATTGAATGCATCAAGCAGGGCCTGCAAAGCAGTCCCTTCCAAGTTGCGGAATAAGGAGTTAGGTATGCCGTCGTGGCCGGGAGCAGAGTTAGATTTGAGGCGTTCAATGGAGGCCAGCAGCTCTGCCATGGTTAGGTCAGAAGTAATCGCATTGGGGGGTTCGGTAACCGGTAAGCAAGGTGGAGAAGTTGAGGTGGAATCATAGTGGGGAAAAAACTGTCTGGCCGCCTGTTTTGCAAATGTGTCCTCATCTACATTCATAGCAAGGCGAATGCTCTCTGTGTAATCAGAAACTTGAGAAGAGCGCTTCATGGCGTGAAACACTCTCCAAAGTTGTCGATTACTCTGCTTGGAGGACAGGCGCTCACACCATGAAGCCCAACGTTGCCTTCCTAGATGCTTTGCATACCGCCTCGCACGCGCGGTAGCCCGGTGAAGAGCTGGGATAGCCGATGGGTCATCGGGGTTACGAGCAGCATAATGATCTGCCTGGCGACGCAGAGCCCAAAGTTTCAGGAGGTGGATGTCCGGGTTTGGCTCGTCTTCATTTACAGTGGTGGTAATCGTGTGGGACGGAAGAACAGCAGAGAGAGTAGACAATGCTGATGATGGGGTGAAATCAGATAAGCGATTGTCTGCGCGTACAGAGTCCCAAGATGTTATTCGTACGCTACGGCGTATTTTACGTATCCGTGAAGGAGTGAGAGAGATAAAGATAGGACTGTGATCACTACCCCAGGTATCTGGTTCAACAGCCCAACGAGGGCTACCAGGGCCTAACCACCAAGTCAAATCAGGTGAATAAGGCCCACCTCGTGGACGGGTAGATGTATGCGGGTGGTTTAAAAGGTGAAAAGAATTATCTGAAAAACTTCCCTGGATATGTGCACCCTGGGAGAATCCGATGGGTAACCCCACGAGGTGTGTGCGCCATTGAAGTCTCCACCGACTAGAATAGAGATACCCGAGTAGGTAGAACGCAGAAAACGAACCCATCCAAGATTAGGAGATGCGGAACCAGGACGGCCATAAAAGGAACTAGTATAAGTGGCATGCGTACAGGCTTAACTAGGAGTGCTACCACCTCTTGGCGTGTGTTACACCAGCGTGAAAGGTCCATCGGTGTGTGGGGAACTGAAGTGTGAATATAAATTGCAGATTTACCTGGGCTGTGGGAAGAGGTGATGCAACGGCGATCAGGAATGGAAGGTGACTGGTAAGCGCAGAATCCTGAAAGGCGAGGAAGTGAGTTATGCTCTTGAAGTAAGAAGGCCCACGCCTTTAGCTTTTTGTCGTGAAGACGGATGTTCACTTAAGAGGCCTTATTCGCAAAGCCTCGACAATTCCACTGCACCACCAGAGACAGTGCATTATCCATTGCGAGGCCGAAGAGCTTCTACGATGAGGGAGGTCACCTGCTCCATAAGGGCTAATATTTTATCCACTGTCGGGGTATTCGGGGTTAACGTGTTGTCTGCACGTGATCGTGGTTTGTTGCTTATTGGAGGTGATTCATTTGAAATCTTATCACGAGGTATTATAGTTCTTCGAGAGGGGTGAGAGCGACGCTGTTCTCGGAGCTGGGTGAGTTCGTCTAGACGTTGGCGAGCCTCTGCAATGGCATTGTCTAAAACAGCGTCTTCATCTGCGGCATCCACATGTGATTGGTGCACTGGCCGTTTTGGTGTACCATTTGATCCACGAGGGTGGGTCGCTTGTGCGTATGAACCATGCTGAGAAGACGTATGATGAGTAGGTGGGTCAAGTAAAGGAAGTGCAGGGAAGTCGGTTTCATCACATGTAAGAGCAGTGAAGCGATTACTTGTAGGAATATCTTCTTTTCCAGGCGGCTTGCGCGACGGCCTCGTTCTCTTCTTCTTTGGGCAAGCGGGGAGCGCATGTCATGGTCCGCCGATTTGCATAGGGCACAAAGCGCTATTGGTTCATTCATGTCGGCCACAGCTGCCGGATTAGGGCAGGTATTTTGCATGTGCCCTACTTTATGGCAGTGATAACAAAATATATGATGAGGTCGGAAGGGCTGTGGTTTGATAATCGCACCATAATAGGTTAGGTACTCAGGCAAAGTCAGCGGGCCTTGTAGAGTGAGTAGGTATGAACCTCTGCGCCCCAGAGGCCGTGCTTGCAACACTGAGTGAGTTTAACAGCGGATGTTTGCTCGCACCTCCTCAGAAGGACCTCTGCTGTCAACATGGTAAACGACGCAGCGGAGGGTGTCAGGGCCAGAGGCAAAATATATTTGCACTGGGACATGCTCATTCGCATCCAGGGGAATTTGAGTAACTGCACACATTTTCTGGGCGTCCACCAAGGATGGCAAGTTCACCGTAATTGTGTTCGATGGGCGATGGACGACAAATCCACAGTAGTTAGTAGAACCTAGAACTTGGTCAATTGTGGCTTGGACACACCGGGCAGGGATAGTCGTTATATCAAAGCGCAGTGTAGGCTTGATGGTGACGCGGAACGAGTTAGCAGCAAGTGGAAGCGAGGCTCGACTCACTGGCGGCATCTGTGGTGGTGTCAGGGGCTGACACGCTGTAGTTGGCCTTGGAAGGGAAGACTGAATCGGTGCGACGGGCACAGTTCCTTGAGGGAGGGTTAGAGGCACAGAGGCGGCGGAGCAATCCATGGGACAAGCCAAAGACGTTCCATCCGAAGACGAAGCAGACTGGGGGCATGTAGGCGTTGATGATTGCGTGGACGTGGATGTTGCGCCAGGTTGTAACACAGCGGAAATCCGCACACCGGTCGTCGGCGGAGCAGAATCCATGCAGGCGCGTAACCCAGCCTCGCTCGGCAACGCCGAGCTAAGCCTAGCCTGCGCCTGAGGGATCCGGTTGGGCTTTCTTACTTGAGAAAGGGCCCACCGAGTCGGAAATCGCTCCACAGGGGCGTCTTCGTCATTCGTTCTTACGGAGGGCACTGTCCTACCCACACAAAACGACAGTTAATAGGCGAAACAAGATAAAAACATAGAGCTCTAAGCGGACACGTATCAGCTCAGGCGCTTCTTCTTGTTTCTTATCGGAGGGTGATGTCAGAATCAGCCTGCCAGAACAGTTTTTATTCTCGTTACATCAACGATACGCAGGCACGTCAAAACGGCGTGGTAGCTTACGCTCTCGCGTCATAACCCTTAAAGGATGAGCTTAAGTGTCCCCGATAATGTAGCATCTCGCAGTGATAGAGTGCGACAGGGAAATAATGTACTAGCAGGCAAACAAATCTTCCGCCGTTGCTTTCGCAATTCAACTAGGATTAACCGGAGCTACACCACAACTAATGTTTTCGGACAAGGAGCCTGCGAGCTATTCAACATTCTACTCAGCTCAATTCCCAATAATAATGGCGTCAGCACTTACGTATATGCAGGTGATATGGCATTTTCTGCGGCTGCATCAAATATTCAAACCCTTTATCTCCGCTTGCAAACGTACCTACACACGGCTGAGAATTGGTTGTGCAGCTTACGTCTCAAGTTAAAGGTGAGCAAGAGCATTCTCCCTGCTTTCAATATAATAGTTATCGTAAATCGGTCTTTATTGCATCAGCAACGAATAATTCCTCAGGTTATATATTTAATGTATCTAATTATCATTTATAATGATAATCTTTAATGCAGCCCCACATTAACCATGTCGCCCCGAAAAGTGCTCGGACCGTGAGCATTTTGCACCTAATAAGTGGTCTTCGGTCTCGAATACCTACATAAGCGCTTTTATTGGTTTATGTAATGTATGTCCGTCCAATTTTAGAGTTCGGATCAGTGTTGTTTTCTTGTTCATCAGTTCACAAAAGTTTCCCGCTTGTTCTCTTGGAGCGGGAACCGCTTCTTTTGTGTCTAGGACTTCCAAAATTTGTGGCCAACAATGTGTTCTGCCTTGAGGTGCGAATTCCACCTTTCCTATGTAGATTACAATCTCTAGCTGTTCAGACGTACTTAAGGATGCATGAATCAGTGTTTCATCGATCTATATCTATTTTTTACTTCCCACAGACATTATTTTCGGTGTGCATTGGCCTACATTTAACACAAAGCAGGTACTTATGGTCAAAAATTTGCTAGATCCTTTAAATATGTTACCCTTCATATCATTCTTCCCATGCAAACCAGTGTGTATTCTTTTGAAATTGTATTTGACGACATTCTCCCGAATAAAGCTAAATATTTATCATCCGTTATTCTGAGCGGTATATTAGAAGATCATTTAATAAGCCTTTCTGCATGTTTAACAATAGCAACCAAAGCATCTCAGTGTAATGAAAATGCCGGTGTTGGTGTATATTATCCGCATCTAGACTTGCCGTTTTTGTGCGTATTTCGGACTTCACCCTTATTTTTTGAAGGGGAGTTTCCGGCTGTGGTGCGCGCTCTACGAAAACTAGACTCCTCAGTTTCTGCAGGGGCTATAATTAGTGACTCTCTATCCTTGTGCTCATCCTTTTGTTCGTTAGTGGATTCTATAGTCGCAAAACCGTTCCTCTCCCTAATCCCTCAACATTTGAGACAAGTACACATGGTATGTGTACCAGGTCACAGCAATGTGACTTTAAAAAATATGCTGATAGCGTGGCAAAAGAGTACCCAATGTCCCCCTATTACCTATCATTTTGGCGGCAGCGTATATCACCGGAGCGAGGTTTCAGGGAAATATCTTATTAAGCATGCAAACTAACGAGCATGAGATCTGACGGCTACCTGCATCTCAAATATTCTTGGAGTAAGAAATTATGCCATTCACGACAGCTTGAGATTTCTCTAACACGGTCGCGATGCCGCATCCCACCTCTAAATTTCTATCTTCACACATCTGGTTTGGCCCTTTCTCCAGCCCGCGCATATTGCGATGAACAGCAGTCATTACATTATTTTTGATTGTTTTGAGAAAACAGCTGATAGAAAAGCATTTGAAACAGCTTGGCCTTAGTTTAAGGAGCGCAATATTATTATGATTTGGAGCCACAATCCTGGGACGCACTTACAGTTTTTGCCGCCATGCAAAACGTTTTATCGGAATCAAATCGTGTGCCTAGCTAACTTTCTCAAACATCACTTTATCTACAAATTCCAGTGTCAAACTCCCGTGTCCGTTATGTTCAGTCGTTCAGTCGTGTCCGACTCTTCGTGACCCTATGGACCATGTCACGCCACGCTTTCCGGTCTCTCACTATCTTCCTAACATCACATAACATCATCTGCAGCGCCTCGAGGATGCAATCTAACCATCGCGTTCGCTGCCTACCTCTTCTCCGGCGACCCTCAACCTTTCCCAACATCAAATCTTTCTCCAGCGACTCCTCTCTTCTCATCAGATGACCAAAGTAGCTGAGCTTTAACTTTAGAATTTGACCCTCCAATGAGCAGTCAGGGTTTATGGTCGACAATATCGACTGATTTGATCTTCTGGCAGCCCCAAGGAACTCTCAAGAGTCTCCGCCAGCACCACAATTCAAACGCGTCAATTCTTCGGCGGTCAGCCTTCTTCACAGTCCAACTCTCGCATCCATACATCACAACTGGAGAGACCATAGCACGAGTTATACGGATCTTGGTTGGCAGACTTATGTCTCTGCTCTTTACTAGGCGGTCAAGGCTAACCATGGCTCTCTTTCCCATGTCATACGTTATGACTTTACATTTTTTATTTTATTTATTTCACCTTTTTTCCTCTGGCCCTACACTAATAGTCTTTTTTGACATGTAAGCACATTTAAAAAACGTTATATGCAGCCCAATTCCTGGCCGATCCATATGTGCGGGTATGTGACATATGTTATTTGGTCAACAACAACCAACCCACCACTCCTCTGGTCCTGACCGCTACCAGTGGCGAAATTCCCGCTTGGAAGGTGGTGGAGGTCGCAGATTTTATACTCAATCATTTCACCTTAGAGCTCCGCAGCCGCCTGATTCCGACCTCGATGACTGACTCCAGCATCACCTCCGGCCTGGCGTCATTTTCCCCTCCAGTTCCGTATTCCTGAGGGCTTCCTTAGCGCAACCCTCCGGTCTGCAGCGGTACCGACAATCAGGACGTGGAAGACTGGCTTTTGCCATACGAACGAGTAAGCACCCACAATAAGTGGGATGACATCGAGAAACTTAACAACGTAATATTCTATCTTACGCAAATAGCTAAGTTACGTTATGCCAATCACGAGACTGCCATCCCAACTTCGACCTCCTTCAGAGCCCGCATCATGAATGTCTTCATTCGCCCAGCGGTCTGCAAGCTTCGCGTCGAGCACTGTTTGCGCAAGAGGGAGCAGCAGACGAGAGAAAACTTCACCAGCTCCATTGAAGGCGTTTTAGCTACGTGCCATTGCCAACACCTCGATGGCTGAAAGCGACAAGTTCGCCATTTATTGAAAAAAATCTACGAAGGCGCATTCTAAGTGCTTCTGGCCGAAGATCCCCGAACCTTTGCTTATGATGTAACCATGTGCTAAAGTTGCAACGACCTTCGCCGCCAACACGCGTCGTCACTCCAAAATCCGCGATATGTACGCCCGTGGCAGTAGGTATGTGCGCTCAGCGGCAATTGCCTGCGTCGTAAACCTCGTTCCAAACATCTGCCTGCTCCACTTACAGCCTTTCCTGTGTCCAGACCGACCAGTTAACATGAGGGCATCGATTTGTAGGAACCTCTACCATAAACCCAGAAAGATAATCATTGGATCTTCAGAGTCCCGCCCTGCTGTGAATATTTAGGTGATAGAGGCAAATATTTAACTGAGGTTGTTGAACCGCTCCTACAAGAATGCCAAACCATCAACCGGGCCACAAGCCCTTACAGCCCTCAAACCAACGGCCTCACACAGCTCTTCAATCGGAAACTGGGTAACATGTTGTTCAAGTACATCGTCTCCTATCACTCAGTTTGAGACAAGGTTTTCCCATTTGTAACATATGTCTACAACCGCACTGTTCAAGCAGCTACCGGATTGTCGCCATTTTGTGAGTTGTAAGGCCGTGAACCTTCGTCCACACTTGACACCATCTTCCCCTACTGTCTGGCAGCTGGCAGGTACGCTGATGAATTCCGCCAGCTGGCTCCTTCACTGACGTCTAAAAAGCAAGCCCAGAATCAGGCCCACAGCGACAGCAGTCACTCTGTCCACACATTTTTTCTGGTGCTCACGTATGGCTCCGGGTCTCTTCGACATCGCCGGGTTTTTCCAGCAAGCTTATCTCCAATTACCATGGTCCCCCTCTTGTGTCGCAGCAGATGCTCCTATCAGTTACCTACTTGAGCCACTGGCCGCTTCCACCGACCTTCATCGCCGTAGCCGTGAGATCATTCATGTCACCGTTTGAAGCCCTATTAGAATTTCGCTATCCTTTTTTCTGCTTGAGTCACAAGGGTGGCTCCTATTATCTGCGGGGCCAGATTGTAAATACGTCACACAATACAGTCATTATGCAAAGATATGGCTGAGAGTGAGAAAGACGAAGTTGTTTGCTCACAGTAGTATGCAAGCTAACCCATCACCGCTTCGGTCCTGACCAATACCAGTGGCTGCATTCCCGACTAACAATGAAGATCTTGTTTCTTCTATGAAGGAGACCGAGATCACTTTTTTAAATGTTTATTCTTTAGCTATTTTGTTTGTTTATTTATCAAGCTTTATCAGCGCCGCATACGATAGGGGATATTATAATTTATTATTGTATGAAAATGCAGTTGTGTCATCTGCATAATTATTAAGTGTATAGAACTGAGAAATATCGGTACAATATGTCACTTACAAAATAAAAAGGGCCCTTGCTGCTGACTTGAACTTGAGGACCATGAAGTTTATAGGATTTACAATTCCGGGATAAAAATGTTTCTTATAATGTAGCTAGTTGTTTACTTTTGTGTTAGATTGCAGGCTCTGGGTCCAGACCCTTACAAAAGCCAAAATTAAGTTTTTCTTTAGAATGTTTCATCCGATATAATGGGTCGTCATCTCGTATCGACGAGGAAGCCAAATAATGTTATGAGACTAGATTTCCAGCGTAATTTAAATACTATCTTTATCGTATGCTTACTTGAACAATGCGCAGGTTAACAGTTTAAAAGGTCACATTGTTTTAAAAGTACATGTGAATATACAGTCAAACCTATGATAAACCGTATTGAATTGGCAAGAAAATATTGTTATACCGAGGTAATGAACAAGAATGACAAACTTCATATTTATTTATTGACAGGAATGGACCTTATAGAGTTGATTTCTATTCACGGAAAATGTGTATGCCAGCTTAAACTGGTTCATCGCATATGTCGTTCAAACCTCCATGCAGGGTGCCTAACTAGAACACATACTCTAGTAGGAACTTTAGTCAAACTGACGTCTCTCAAATCCGCCTTTTGCGGGAGGATGTGGCGCCATCATGCGGGAGCGGACGAGAAACACATTGGACGGCAGTGTAGCAGACGACGCGAAAGCGCACCATACGAAATGGCCATGCCAACGCAGGTAGAAAGCGAAAGCTTCCCCCCTTTTTAGGCCTCGGGGCGGGAAGTAGTGACAGTGATTGCAGTATATCATGTTCACGCAGTATGGGGGAATGTTACAGCGTTTTCACAATCCACTCTTAACGCATGTACGCATATACTGTAAGAGCGTGTAGCGCGGGCCGTGTTCGACGAGACAGAATGAGACGCTCTCAGCGTGCAGGTTTTCGGCAGACAGGAGAGCGCAGGGGCAGAGAAAGAGATGGATCTCAAAGGGCAAAGCAGCCAGGGGTTTTTTGATGCTGCAGAGCTAGGAGGAATCGTCTCCTGTGACTTCGAGCAGCGCATATGCGCGGGGTGTCTTGAGTTACCGAGCACAATGCGGTCACCGCGGCACCGGCATGGTGCAATGGGCGTCGCTTCCTCCTCGCGCCATCTGCAAGCGTGCAGCTATAGGATTTCATCTACGAAGCTCGGCAGAGAGGCACATATACACACCCCCTTAAAGGGCATTGTCCCGGCCGGAATGCACAACTGCAGGAAACGCGCGGCATTTTTCTGGCAACGGATGATTCAGCGCTGTAGCCGGTTCTCGGTGCACAGAGAATGGTCATTCTGTTGTGAAAGGATCCACAACGTTCCTTTCTGCCTCCGCCGCGATTTCTGCGGAATCAACAACTTGGGGACACATGTGCATCTCCTACATATCGGATGCGCATCTCTGTCAAGAACCAACCCTGTTCTACGTCCAGAGCGATCCACTCTGCAAGTGAACGAGCATGAACCCTCCAGGAAACTAATTTATTGTGCCGGGCGGTTTCCTTGCCGTTGCAAACGGTTGGACGAAGACGATGATTATCAAGCTCCCTAACGAAATGCATCTGATTGCGTACACCAAAGGAACAAAATCCGGATGCTTTGACATGCACGAAGGCGAGCCTTTAGTTTAAAAAAAATATATACTGTGCGTCGTGCAAGGGTGTCAAGTGCGTCATATGCTCCGAGCGGCAAAAACACAGATACTGCAGGTATGTGTGCATCTAAAGGAAATATGCATGATGAAAAGTACCTACTGGAGTTTTCACCCAGGCTGTAACGCACCAGTGATAGCTGCAATGAGGATTTCTTCGGTGCATGATTGCTTTAGTTGCGCCGGGGCCTGAAGACGATGTATTTTGTCCTTTCTTTTCTTTTGTGCGAAAGGGCTAGGTAGCTTAGATATCACAGGCGGTTGTGTGCGCTAGGTCGTAATATTTAGCATGTTTTATCGTGACTTCCACCTCATTAACTAGAAAAAAAATACGGCGTTTTAATGCACTGCCGTTCGCGAGCCTCATGACCAGCTCAACCACTCGGCTCGCGAACGGCGGTGCATATCACAACAAACGCCCATTTTTTTTTTCCTTCTAGTCAGGCGGCAGTCGCGATAAAACATGCTAAATATTACGGACTAGCGCACACAGCCACCTGTGATATCCGCGCTACCCGGCCCCTTCGCACATAAAGAAAACAAACGACAAAATACATCGCCATCAGACGCGCCGAACAAATGCTCATTGCGGCTATCGCTGGTGGGTTACAGGCTTGGTGCAAACTCCGGTAGATACTTTTCATCATGCACATTACCTTTAGATGCATACATACCTGTAACGAAGTGTTTTTCGCACAGTCGAGAGTACGCAGTCGGTTGCTAAGGTCAGCCATTCACATCTTGACGCTTCGTGGCCCTAATTCAAGCTTCACGTCGTTGTTGGCCGCGGCTCGCCGAAGGAAACCTGAAAAGCCGCGTCTTGCATCCCGGCACGCCTAGAGAGTGGCAACCGTAGGTGGCAGATGTGGTTGGCATCGCTTTGCCAAGCCTGTGACGGCCACCGTGCCGCCCTGTGCCGCCAGCCCCCGTGCACTGGCGGCGCCGAGAAACGCCGTCGACGCCGTCGACGCCGTCCAATGTGTTTACATCGGTCGCCGCTACGACTTCGCGCATGCGCGGAGAACTCGCGCAAAAGCGGATTCTCTTCTTCTTCTTCTTCCTTGATATTTGGCACATACCCACGAAGGGGGATTGGACAGGGTTCAGTGTGGACTGCCAAATGTCCTACACAAACTGAATTAGTGTATTAAAGTAATTGACAACTAAACAAAAACAAAAGATTTAAGATCACAAAAGTTATTGAATGAAAAATTATGAAGCAAAAATTTGGAGTTTTGTAAATTTGGAATGCAATTAGCAAGGGAATCTGTCCGTAGCTGTGATGTAGTTATGTAAGTACTGACAAATTTGAGGCAGCGCAAATCCTTTCGCACTCGCACCGAAGGAGAGTAGAAGCGGGACCGATAACGTAAATCCCAAGCGTGCAATTGGAGTTTCTGAATTCACCCTCCTTTGATGTGAAAACCTTCGGCAAGTGAGAAGGAAGTGATCAATATTTTCAATTTCACCGCAAGCCTCCCAAAGGTTTGTGGGGCTGATCCCGCATCTACATAAATAAAGATTTAGGCGAGGAATCTCATTTTTAAAGCGTTCTTATCATGAATTCCTCTTTTTCGTCGGTTCAGCACAGGCGACAGCAGAGATTATTGCCTGTATGGTAAAATCTTCACATTCAACGACTGCATTGACAGCAAAAAGAATTCGAGTCTCGCTGCAGCGCTGCCTTCACTACGCCAGTGGAAACTTCGCGAATCTTCGAGCCGCTGGCATTCCATATTAAGCCCGCATTCTTGAAGCAATTCGGGCGATAAGCCTAAAAACGAGGGAACAATGACGACGAAGAGGTAACAGAAAGCCATGCTGAACGTGCGTATTAGTGACTGCTTGAGTTAGGTATGGCAGACTTGGCCTATGAAGCGATGCATCGGTATCGGCGCTCCGTCGTGTTTTCTACGGCGATCCGTCATCACACATCGGAAAGTCAGACCCCGCTGAGTCAGCACGACACGTATGTGCGTTCTTTGAGCACGGCATTTGTGCGCAGTCTTGTTTTCATTTTCCTGAGCGCCGGGTGGTTTGTCGCCCCCCTCGATCTTGTCATGCACACGCGTTTTGTATTATGACCATGGTTTCGCGGTTGTGTTTGCCGCGTTTCCTTATTTTTTGTCTTTTTCAGGGTAGCCTTCATCGAGAGGACTGTTGAATCGATTTGTTTTCTTTCATAAATGAAAGATAGATCTGTGGCATAAGGAGGCAGACTATACGATAACAAAAGATAAATAATTATTTTATGTTTATTAAATCAATGTTAAAAAGAATTGTCTGCTGGGTCTATTGTTATAAGCAGCTTATTTTGCCTAGCATAGAAAAGCTTACGGTGCTGCGGTGGTTCATTGTTACATCCGATATATTGTTCGGCCGGTAGTGTCATATGCCGCTTTGACTCATATGCATTGTACGTGGAGAAAGAAAACGTGCAGCGTGCTTCGACGATTTCACTGTTATGTCTATAAAATCTTAGCACTACTATTCTTCGTGATTAAAATCTTATTTATGCCGTGTGTTCCACTTAGAGCTAGAAGAAACATCAAGTTAGTAATACACGCTTGCTGGCTGATCATATAGCAGAGGTGCTGCAATACATAAAACCAAAACAGAACGCAGTGAAAAGACGTTGTGACATTACCCAGTGCTACTCATTTGTCAATACATTCTTTTTCAGCTATTGTGTTGCCGAGCAGCTCGTGTTAGCGCACATACAGATCCAATTTTGTCCTTCTAAGGGTCTTGCCTAATAATGCGCTTCTTGTGCATCCTGTAATCTGGCTACCCTAACTGACTCGTTGACACAGCAGAGTTTAGCTCCCTTTCCAGGCACATTGGCGAGTTCAATGGATCTCAGCAGTCTCATCCGCAGTGATGATAATTAGATTATTCGCTATCATCATCAGTGCAAACGCGTGTTTGTATTAAGATCTCCCTTCCGAAGCGCCCCCTGCCAGTCGTAATGCGAGAGCATATCTTCTACTCGCTTGACTATGATTTCTTTATTTCGTGCATCTATTATGTCACACATTTACTAGCATATGCTCTTGATCTGTAGCCCATTATGTGCAATAACACCTGAGATATCTGTCAAGCCGTGCTCTAACCAAGCCCTACCAACAGTCGACGTGGGGTAGCGTGTCTGAATATCAATCCACGATTCCCGGTGGGTGAAAGCATCTCGCTATGTCTTTCTCGCCCCATTTACTGAAATTTACACAAACTCACATTTCCTGCAATCTCGATTCTATTTGATCTTGTAACATCACCTCCCTCCCCCCCCCCCTCCCCCCATCAAGTCCCTTCCCATGTCATCTGCTAACTGCCGCTAACCAGAAGCACGGGCGTGAATTTTGGGTCACAACAGAGGTTCCGCAGACTGAAGCCTTTGACGCCATCACGTTAAGGTATGTTACGAGACAAGTTAAGGTTACATATTCAATATACTGATTTAGTATAGCGCCCCCATTATGGCTCCCTTCTGCCGACCATTACTGATCCTGGTTAGCGTGAGTGCCCTTTTCAATCGCTTATCCGATAATTTCAAACTTGTGCCAACATTACCACACGCATGCTCATTTGCACATATTTGTGAGCTAATACAATGTATAAAAGACCATCGCTCATCAAGCGATCCCGTCATTAAAAAAGGTTCTTCTAGAAGTCTTGATTTCTGGCCGATTTTAAATGACAGCATTTTTTTTTTGTGCTGATCTACCACATGCTCAAATCTCACATCATTTATTCCTAATTTTCAATAACTTTTTTTATCCTAGCCAACACGTTTTCTTCAAATTTTTCTTGCGACGCATAACTTGGCGCTTTCATCTATCGCATCAGCTCGCAGTTACATCTGAACATTCCCCGAGGACTCCGTGTTTTTAGACTTCAAAAAGGAAATAGACAAGGGCCCCCATAATCACCTCTTCTTGAAACGTTCACGCTAAAATCTTAATTCTTTAATTTATGCTTAGTTATGCAACTTCCTAACTGCGCGTCATCAGTTCATTTTCGCAAATAACCACTCTTCCCCCATGTTACTAGTCGCCTCCAGTGTTGCACAAAGTTCCGTTCTTGGCACCCTTCTTTTTTATCTGTACTAACGACCTTCGTGATAACATTTCTTCTGTCATGCAAATTTTTGCTGCCGATTGTGTTATTTACAGAACTATTAAAAGTAACTTGGACGTCTTCGCTTTGAAACGCGACCTAAGCACAGCAGAGAAGTAGTGCTTAAGTCTTGTTAATGTCACTTAACTTTGACTAAACTTCAAGTATGTTTTTTCACCGACGCAACTCCTATATAACCCGTAACCACATTCTTAGCAATTTGCTAATATCAACCGTGTTGTGGTGCAAAAATACCTTGGAGTTATTCTCTCGCACAATCTTCCGTGGTTCTCTCACATAACGATGCTAGTTTCATCCTTGCCTTCCAATGCAGAAATTTTAAATTCGAATTCTCTTCCGTAGACATTTTTGTTTATATATACCTTATTAACCGAGACTGGAATATGCATACCCTCTTAAAATACACCTTTGCTTTTATTCGGACTTATTGCAACGCAGTGCTTCCTAGCTTCAACATTAGACAGAATAAAAAGTCGCAGCTTGCACCCGGCAAGCATTTTCTTGTTATCGATTTATTTTGGCTTGGTTAAGCAGAACAAATAAGCTTTAATTTATTAAATCGTTTTTCATGAACAGGGTGCATAAAAAGCGGGTTTAGTAGACTATTTCAATGCTTTAAGGGCAGAAATTGAGTCACTACAACTCATGTATGTGGTTTTGGCTCCAGTACAGTATGCGGCGGAAACCTTTAGGTATATTTAAAAGACGCTTTGTTTAAAGTAGCCTTGTTAGTGTTGCCGTACTCAAGAGATGCCTCAATAATAACAAACACCTGACACGGCGCATGCGTGAACAAGATAAAAAACTTTATTTCCAATTTAACTGGAAATTCAATCCGTTGAATTATTTTTAAAGGGTCTTATGAAAGGTAGTGGTGCTTATTGGTGAAAAAAGAAACAAGTGAAAACAGATAAACAGAAAGTAACAGTATGGTACGCAGTACTTTCCATGCTGGTTACAGTTGCACTTTCCTCAGTTGCCACATTTTTGATCTTTCACTACTCAGCCAATGCATCCTTCACACGTAGGCATTCTCGTAGGGAGTATAATTCATAACTTGTACTTGCGCAGAACACTTTGAACATAAACAAGCAGCATTGAGGGACGTTGTGAATAAAAATCTTCCTGACCCAGAGCTCGCATCCTGCAGAAAAAGAGTGAGACTTCAAGACAGCGCAAAAGTGTCGAAAGTCAGTAATTGTAAATTTGGACACTTTGCAGACTGTCGAAATTTGTTTAAACATGTAAACTCAAAAATGAACTTTTCAATACCAGCTGGGCGCACTAAAAGAGTGCTAAAATGAAACCGAATCCATTTTCGGCTTGCTCGAGACCAGGTAAAATGCGCAAGCAAAATGAAGCCCCCGTTTATCGACTCATCTTACATCTTTCCCCGCCGGAGTGGTGTAGAGGTATGAGCGCTCGTCTACTGTGCCCCAGGATGCGGAATCGAACCCCGGCCTCAGTGGCCGCTTTTCGGTGGTGGCGAAAAGCAAGGCGTCCTTGTGTTGTGCGATGTTCGTGCACGGTAAAGAACCCCAGGTGGTCGACATTTTCAGAGTCCTTCACTACGGCGTCTCTCATTTGGCGTGGGTATATCCGCGGAAGTGTTAACGTATTAATCTTTTAATGTAGTCGTGAGCCCTTCGTCGGTGCCTTGGAAAGATTGCGAGATTCTATGTAGGTTCTTGTGAGATTCGGACTTAGTTCTCGTAGGATCGAGTAAATGTCTAAGTAGAAACCATGTGTGAGTCCTTCACTATGGCGTCTCTCATAGCCTAGCTGAATCGCTTTGGAGACGTTAAAATCCATCAATTACAAATGATCACAAATCATATCTAACTTCTTTTATCCAGGCTTTCCCACGTCATTCTAATTTTAGCAAAGTACTTATTTATTACTTTAGGAATTTATGAGCATCAAGGAGGCCTAATAATGTTGATGGCCTAATATGCAGAGGTGATACAGAATAGAGCAATAGGGATAGAGATGACACCTTAAATCAAGCTGAAAGACTGACGGCTTAGCAAGTGAAGAATCCAGCTATCAAAAAGGCGCGGGACTCTTCTTCATGCTAGATACGTTTGCCACTAGACATAGTGAGAAAAGAGGAGGAAATGTGGGAGATGTTAGAAAAAGGAATGTAGAATAGCACTGCTTAAAAATCTGAAAGTTTTTCCGAAGAATCAATAATAAATTTCGCTCTTGCGATGGCCGCGTAAGATATCCGATCGCAGGTCCATCTTTTCGAAGAAGCGTTGTCTTACAAAAGCCATAGTTGGGTACATTTGCAACAGCTGTTGCATATCACACAGGGCTGACAATGCGCCAGGGTGACGGCGTTTGTAACCTAATGCAAATGTTTGCCAAGCCATTAATTTCTCACAGGCGGGAACAGAGTGGTTCCTCCCCCAACCAGGTTCACGCCTGCCTTCTCATTCCGACTGAAACTACGGGGTAGAACGAACGCACAGAGGAGAAATTAGATCTTGTGCCCTTTGCCCCGGGGCTTCTTTCTTGGAAGCATAATCAAGAGACGGATCCTTGGTGAAAGAGGACATTTTTTCATTATAATGAGACTAGAAGAAGCGTGTACGAACACGGAAAAATTTGTGCATCCGCCGTTTGCGCTTATCTAGGTTTTCGAAAAAGTAGCACAGGGACTTATGAAGAGGGTAAGGTGGCGGTTTGTGTGATCTTTCAAGACTTGAAATTCTACCACGTGAAATTTAAGGGAACGTTGAGCATGTGCGCGAGTGCAATTTATGCGCACATAACATTGGTACTTTGCGTAGAGCTGCTCAATTAACTGTCTGTACAATTCGGAATGCTCTATGAACAGCCTTAAGCTGTTCAAGAGAGGCAGGGGTTTAAGAGTAAAACTGAACTCTATGATCCTATGGATATCAGCGGTAAAGGGACAATATTGCACTAATAAGCTTGAAAACTAGCAGAGAAAGCGGGGGAGGGGGGGGGGGGGGCTAGAATTGTGTCTGTATTTCGCGAGAGGTTGGATGAGAATAGCAGAGGTAGAATAGGGCGGTAGTGACTGTCTAGAGCTGTTTTGGTTGTCTCGGTATAGATTGTGCATCCTGAAGGTATATGCACTGCTGACGCGTGGTCAGTGGTGCGATTGTCTGTGCGCTGCCACTTTGATAATATTCGATGTCTTTAATAAACAAAGTTCAAGAGACAGTTTTTCTGTTTTGTTTTTTTGATGCTGGTTGATAATTTGAGTAACTGTTTCAAATTAAGCTTGCTCTGGAAGAAGAATGAAGACGAGTAAGATCATTTTTATGGCCCGTAGTTTTTTGAACGATCGCCTCTATCCTCTCCCACAGTAAGAGATAATATTCTGCCGTGGATACGACCCGTGGATGAAGAGCGGAGAACATAAGGTAATGAGCAGTATCAGAACAGATGTTGCCAGAGCGCATGTACCAATACGGTAAATCAGACCGAGCCCAGCGTCTTATTTCGCCGCGGGCTACAAGTCCCAGATGCATGACGAAGACCCATAATTCCAACAATTTTTCCATAAGAAATTGGATTATGTTCAGCCGAAAAATCAAAGGGGTGAGTGAGTGAGAAACATGCCTTAGCACAAGATAGGGGAAGTACAAGGTGAAGGAAGTCGTGACTTTAAGGCGTTCACTTTCTACTGAAGTGTCGACTTTTGTACACACGCATCCAGGCGACAGGACAACACCGGCATGTTATCGTCTTATGTAAGAACAGATATTCAGGGCATGTTCCGTAGGGCACGGACAGTAAAGGTAACGTTAATTATTGCGAATCGAGGACGGAGCCATGAGACTCTCGTTGGCTGGAGGTAAAAAGGCAAAAGGCTTTCCTCGAACACGAGAACTGGAGAATATGATATTTAGCATGAGATGAGATAAGACAATAATCTGACGTGGGGACCAGGAGCGTGAAGGGTGAAAAAAATTACAGACTGACGTGTGTTGTTGCAAGCCTTTGTGATGTCCGTTCTGATCACACTAAGAACATGATAAACCTGGAAAAATAGGGATGCAACGTCCCCAGCTTAAACAAAAATATCATCCTCCGTTCTAATACGACAAGAAAATCCAATTTTAGTTTCTGTATAACGATCATGAAATTCAGATCACGATATGTGAGGCTCGTGAATATGTTCATAAAGGTCGCTGATTGTGGACAGGAGGGAAATAAAGCAAAGGACCACTACAAACTAGTGGCTGAAATAAGAAATAAGAATAAATGAAGAATAGCAGGATGAGAAATGAACGGAATGGAAGTATAACAGACAAGCATGGTAATTGGAACAGGAACCAAGTTGAAGCCACGGCGGCTTTCGCTTAAAGTTTTAACTAACCCACACCAGAGTTTGATTATTACATGTGCCCAATACCATGTAAGGCCACTGAGGCATTATTTCATGCTTAGAGATAATGATCAATGTTGAGTCCAAGTTCAGTTCAGTTCAGGCGTTCAGTCGTGTCCGACTCTTCGTGACCCTATGGACCATGACACGCCACGCTTTCCGGTCTCTCACTATCTTCTTAACATCACATAGCTTCATCTGCAATGCCTCGAGAATGCCATCTAACCACCGCGTTCGCTGCCTACCCCTTCTCCGGCGACCCTCAACCTTTCCCAACATCAAATCTTTCTCCAGCGACTCCTCTCTTCTCATCAGATGACCAAAGTAGCTGAGCTTTAACTTTAGAATTTGACCCTCCAATGAGCAGTCAGGGTTTATGGTCGACAATATCGAGTCCAAACGGTTAAATAAAAATTATTCTGAAAAATAAAAGGAGTGGGAGGCAGATGGCTCGAATGCATATCTCCCTCCTCCTTCTTCACCTACCCATGGTCATGAAAGCTTTTCTTCAGTTGCATTAAACGTTCTTCTGATGGCTAGGCTTTACTTGTGGGGTTTATGCAGCGAAGCCAACGCGGGCGTAATCTTACGATGCTATATTGATAAAAGAATTTTGTTTAATTAGCTGATAAATTAGAGGAGTTTGCAGCATTTGTTCACGAAAGTATTTTTTATTTTTTGATCCTACAGTTTTCGAGATTATTTAGTTTTCCGTAAAACACTATGTAGAGACAAAAATGGAGGGTGCCAGTATACTGAGGAAAACGTCCACGAAACACTCCCGAAACTATATTAGGAGTGAATACCCCCTTGTGTTTACTAGAGCTTAGTCAAGTTGTCATAGCATTAAAATAATACATGCCTCAACGTGTATCGCAATCTTGAAGAAATGATATACCACTCTACGCTTACAGACTGCCCGAAATCACATTCAGTGTGGGAAAGTTGTTTCAGAATTGTGTTAGTGACACAGAGTGACTCAGGAAGCAGCAGACAAGGAATAATTAACCTACCTTTCTTATTTTGTTTATAAGGGACGTTCATGAGATCGCAGAACTGGTCTGAGTAAATGACGTAATCGGTGATCCTTCTTGCACCTATAAAAACAAAAAAAAAAAAAAAGCTAGTGCTAAAGTAGCGAATTTGCATATTCAAAAATATGGCAACTTCAACAGACTCGTTCGGTATTAATATACAGATATATAGAGAAACCACGGATGAAGGTTGTCTGGGGACATCGAGGGCTATCATTCATACGACAATGGATGAAAATGGGTAGGAGCTGATTAGAGTTTCGGCAGGCGAGTCACACTTGTATGCTGGGTAGTGACCTGGCAATAACGTTACATGTTTGCCTTCATTCCCTTAAATTAAAATGGAAGAATTTGCACCTCTTTCCATGGTAGATAGTATAGGCTCATTCAGGCCTTTGATGTGCGTTCCGCCTCGTGTTCCATGACATTTAAGTGGACAGAAACTAACCTAAAAAGCTACTCTAAAGATATTGTAGATATACATAACAGCATAAAATGCATAGAAATTTCAAAAAAGAAAAATTGTTTGATGTACAGAAATATGAAAAACCGTTTTAATATAAGTGAATGTGTGAATCGGAACTCATAATTATATGCACAAATACATGTTGTGTGCATAATCAGCCCCTCAACATGTGAAAGCTTTCAAAATAATTTGCTCCCCATTAGGTTGATTGCAGAAGCCGTGAAGTTGACGGGGAAGAACAATTTTATCTCCATTTTTGCCTCTCAACAAGCAAACATTGGTTATGAGGTTTCTTTGCAAATTTTAAATAATTTTGACAACAGTTTGCAACAATGGCCAGCCGCTTTTTAATATATTTGGAGACACATGCAACCTGCTTAACATAAGTGTCACGGAGACCCTGTTAATGAAATTAAAACCTAGGTAAGAGTACGCATGTGGACTAAAACTTAGAAGCGTGACAATGGTGAATAAAATTTATTCTCTCTAATATCACGCATGTATTCTCAATTGAATTTCACTAGACAACGCAGCGTTCTTCAGAGGATAAAGATGGGTGCAGATATAACAGACAAAGTGTACTCAGCACGTTTTTTTTTAGTATAAAACAATTTTGATAATCTAGTTGGCAATTCTTTTTATTTTAGTCACCCATTAATATATCTCAATGAAGGCGAAACGAAGTGGCGTCCGTGTGCTGTGTGATCTCAGTGCCCCTTTAAAAATCCCTAGATGGTTGAAAATACTACGGAGAGAAAATACTACGGAAAATACTACGGCACCCTTTTCTCTCTTTTCTCTTCCACTCCTACCTTCCTTCCTTTTCTTACAGCGAGGTTCAGACGTCCACAGAAGTAGTGTGACAGATACTGCGCCTTTCGTTTCTTGTGAACCAATAATTCTTCTGCCTTTTGTTATTATTTAACATATCTCAAATTATGATGCAATCTGCTTAAAATAAAAGTGTTTCCTTGCAGGGTCTCTTAGAGAAAAATCAAGAGACAGCCTTGAATACTCTTCGCTTAAATCAGCTATCGCGAGGACGGTGATGAAAACGTTTCCCGAAATATCGCTCTTACCTCAGTAAAAGATATAGAAAGAAGTCAGTGTTGTGCGGAGAAACAAGTTTATAACATAAGAACTGCTCACTGCTTTCGCTTAATTAACACCTTGTTTTTGCTATTCTCTTTACGAAGCACAAGTGCCTCATTGTTAACGGTAAACACACATCTCAAGGAAAATTACCATACTTCTTTATTTTCTTGAATTGTTTTCTTCACATGTTAATGACAGTGATTTATGCCCTGCCTTCGAAGGTCCTTTCAAATCAAATATGCTTCAAACTACTGTAGGACCTATTAAGACTGGACGCGATAGGTTCAATCACAAAACCTAGCAAACAGCATGTACAGGGTCATAGACGTCTAGCCGACAATGTCACTGTTTTCAAATAGCATTGCGTCCGACGGTGGGACTCTGAGGTGGTGCTTGGCATGGCACGCCATTTAGCTTATGTGCAAAGCGAGGTCGAACGAAATGGTGGTTTGAAAACAGTGGTAGTGTTGAAGCTAGAAGTTGACGACTTTGTACTTCCTTACTCGTATTACGTCTTGGTCAACAACAATATTTGACTTATTCCTAACCAGTTACATAGATCACAGACCTTGCATGCGTTCGCAGTGCTAAATTCTAATTTTTTGTTTTCTTTGCCTTTTAGAGAAGCACGAAAATTCGTCAGAAATCAGTCTATCATCAAATTTTGACATCTCAACTAGACGTGGGCCATTGTCACACATAAAATTTTCACAGGTGTGATTTCAAGAATGAGATGTCATAACGTATAATTTTGCACATTCAGTGATAAGTTAAGGTTTACAGGAAACATTTATTTTTGGAACTATTAGCAACAATAAATGGTCAGGGAAACTTGCATAAGTGAGCACTTATTGTATATTAGTAGAGCTGAAAGTAATGTGTTCGTTAGGCTTATTCGGGCTAAAATATTACCAAGATGAAGGAATTTAATAGATAGATTCGCAGTAAAACGTAAAAGCTACATTGGAAATAGTTTTGATATAGTAAATCATGACGACAAGCCTACAGAAATCGGCTTCGCTTGTTAATGGTCCGGTGAGTGGCCTTAAGATGATCGAGTTGGAATCGATTCGTTTACTTTAGCTGGTGCCTTTATTGAACATTTTTGAAACTTACCTTTGCACTATTATCTAATCATATTAGCACCCTGTTACAGTAAAGTGTAATTCCTGAACAGCTAAAACGTTCAACTGAATGTGATACTCAAGAAGTGCGAAGCTATCCTGTAAAATGTGGTCTCTATGCTATATAAGCTTTCCTAACGCTTATATTTAACTCATATGTCAGCTCTAGAACTCTTCAGGACATGCAAGCGGCTGAAGTGAGAAATATTAATAACGCAAGATCGTAACAACACATGTAACCTTATGTTAAGTTACATTGCTCCGGTTAGAAAAATATGTTCCATTGCGCTTTGCATCTTTCTTTAAACAACATAACCGCCGCCCAGAAAGGCATTGGGAAAGCCCATGGGAAAACTCAGTCAGCACCATGTGCTTTGCTAGACCAAAACGCACAGATTTTACAAGACGTTGACAAAACACGTCAGTACCAGCTAAATATTTACATTTTCTAGGCATAATATTAACTACTGGGAAATCTTGAAAAATTAAAGAGTAAGATGTTTCTGGATTACCATTAGAGATAATAAAACTATTTACCTGTCACATCGAGTGCAGTATACTGGGTTCAATGCCTATCCTTTAAGCTTAATTCATACAAACGGGGAGGGGGTTTTGGAAGGGACCATATTACGATCATATTTATTTAGTATATACTTAAGCGACATTATCAGCGTGGACGCGCAGGCTAAGTGAGTAATTTACGCCGAATTCATGATCATTTTGTGATTGCAAAATATACTCAGAAGCCGTTGCATTTGCAATCTCGGTGTTTTCTAAAAAAGATGATTGAGCAAGTGGAATGTTTTAAAGTAACTGTAAGCTAAAAGCGATTGCTGTCCACGTGAAACCTACACTACTTCCGTCTAATTAAGGCATAAGCTAAATATGGTAAGCGAGTTTGATACTTTAGGAGGCATGTTTATGAAACAATGTCTTTGGTCTGGCATGCAGATTACATTACACCGATGGAGGACAGAATTTCGATGACATTTTCTATTATCATAACTTCTTCGCCAGTTGGTGCTGCACGTAGAAAAAAAGTAATGCTTCGATGTTCGTTATAATGTTTAGGTACGAATCTTGTTCTCTGTCTCATTTAAATTATTTTTGCAATCTGATGTGGGCTAGTGCAAAAATGGGTTGTGTGCGCGAAGTCGGCCGCCTTCAGGGAAAGGAAGAAATATTTCACACATCGTCTGTGACGCCCGTGTGCACCAACTGTTTCAGAGCTTGTCCATAACATGTGAAAGACATGTGCACGGTCATCCACTCTTAGTGTGAACGCTTGAGTGCGTTCTATCTCTAGTCGGAGAGTCATTGTGTCTGACGAGGCCTCGCGACTAAGCGAAGTGGCAGGATATGCGTAGAACCTCCTGCAGGTAATTCGGCGTCTCTTTGTTTCAGTTGCATAGGTGGGCCTGCAGTCGCAGCTTTGCAACGAGAACGGGAGAGCAAAGCTCTCGACCCCGCCGGGGTGGCGCAGTGGTTACGGCGCTCGACTACTGTTCCCAAGGATGCGGGATCGAATCCCGGCCTCGGCGGCAGGTTTTCGATGGAGGCGAAAAGCAAGGCGCCTGTGTGCTGTGCGATGTCAGTGCACGTTAAAGAACTCCAGGTGGTCGAAATTACCGGAGTCCTCCACTACGGCATCTCTCATAGCCTGAGTTGCTTTGGGACGTTAAACCCCACAAACCAACCAACCAACCAAAGCTCTCGATAAGCATTCTATCCGATTTCTTTAAATTTCCAGTGCTGAGATATCAAAACCTTAAACTGTCACTGAGCCATAACTGTCCGAAAGCAGATTGGCTGTCACCACAGTGTACACATAAATACATAGAAATATTTTGTTTTTACAAGGTTCGTATATATTATTGGGGGTCCCCACTTTTTATTCGACGAAGATATCCGGCAGACTGGTTGGAAGGTCAGATAAAACTTTTCTCTTTTAGAATCAGTGCTCTGTCGTCAAAGGCGTACTAGTGCATCAGATTACCCCATAACTGAGAAATTAAACCTATTGATTTTGATGAGTAAGTTGGTTTGTGCTGGCGTAAATAAATTACTGAGTGCTCCTGCTGCAAAGTGAAGCGTTCAGTGATATGTCTTCGGTAGAACCGATGTTCACACCACGGCATGTCCGTCTGCATCACTTAGTCTGTAAATTCCTCGCGTTTCACATGTACAAATTTTGCTCAGGGGCACTCTCGCTGTGACAACTCGGTCCTCAGAAAGCGCCGTGCGTCGTTCAACTGAGGAAGAAATATATTGCGAGAGCTGGGCCTGATACAGAAGTGGGAAATGGAAGTTTAAGCTTTGCAGCCAAAGGAAGGTACACCGTGTCAGATGACAGTCTTCAAAGCGAACGCAAAAGCATGAAGCATGTGAAGCATGAACGCAAAAGCATGTAATGAAGCAACATATTCCGTGAACGGGGTGATTTGAAATGTCACTATCTAAATGGGACCGGCTGTTTAGTGATAACCCATCAGCTCACTATGGGTTGTCTTTTTTCTTTGCTTTCAACATCACTGTCTATTCGGACTGTCTGTTGGGTCATTCTGACTGGCGTAGTTGTCGCTTTAAATCTACATGATTCAAAACCGTTTATTGTTTTTAGATGTTAATAAGAACTTTTGATGAAGTATAATTATTCTCAACATAGTCTACAAACGAAAATGCTGAAAAGCTATAAATCGGCTGAAGGCATGAGCGCCATTTGGTATATCACCCTTCCCAGCCAAAAACATTTAAAATGTTTGTTTCCGTTTATCAGGTTTAATATCAGGAATGGGTAAGGTTTGGTTTAGTTTTTGCGGTTTAACTTCTCAAATCGACTCAGGCTATGAGAGACGCCGTAGTGGAGGGCTCCAGAAATTTCGATCACCTGGGGTTTGTTTGTTTATGCTCACATCGCACAGCACATGGGCGCCTTGCGCATTGCATTTCGCCTCCATCGGCAAGCGGCCGCCGAGGTTGGGATTCGATCCCGCATCCCTGGGAGCAGTAGTCGAGGGGCGTATCCATTGCGCCACCCCGGCGGGGTCAAATTGACAAGGGTTGTGAGAGAAGCCTTAATGGAATTAGCTAGAGTATTTAGAACACCTGTGCTTCTTTAACGTGCACTCATATTGCACAGTAGACGAGAGTTTTGCTTTTCGCCTCTGATCAAAAGCGGTCGCCACGTACGACCGGACCATGACCCCGCGTACTTGTGGCCTGCAGTCGAACACGCTAACCACGGAGCCATCTTGGCGGGAAGAACATAGTTAGGCTACTGCAGAAACAATGAAATGTCGGCAGTGGGATGCATAAGTGTACTTACTTGGAAGATGGTTCATAAATGAGTTGGGAGTTCGGGAATTACCATATGTAGCTATAGCTTTTACCACTTCCGTGACATGATGCCTAGAAAAACAAATAACGTATGTGTCAGATGGTGATCTGTGCGAAACTTTGCGAAATGACTTGAATGACTAGCCTAATACCGAGGAATGGAAGAAAAAAATGTAGACTTCGAAAATTTCATTATCGTCTTGTACCTGAAGAACATATTGTCTATCATCGATCTGTTAGCTTAGTGAATTCGCAGTCATATAGAAATAGAGAAAGATATGCAAGTTTTTACATTTTTTACACATCTCTTCTCGTTGCTTAAGAAGGCAATTTGTTTTTTTTTTGTTTACTTAACTGCATCTTTTTGGATGCGTTTTAAATATGCAAATGCATATTATTTTAAACACACATATATTTCATATATCATCCGGTCTAAACAGCAATGTTGGAAAAAACAGGAGCTAGACATTCTACGCAATATAAAAGCGCATAAAATGTTATTAAACATAATTGCTACAGAAAAAAAGTGTGCCTTAAAGGAAGCCTGGCGTGCAGCTTGAAAATTCAATTTAATTAACAAACTAGTAAAACAACTCTGAGCATTGGCCTCTTCCAACTAACAAAGTGTACTGAGAGGCTCTTTCTAATTGTACTACGAAAAAAGATTCCATTTCAATAGACACCAAAGTACTAGGAGGTCCATAACGTTGGCATATATACATACACTCCCGCTGTGGCATTCTTGAAATACAGCCTCGATGTGACACTCTTCTGCGCTTTATCCACGCGGACTGTTTTTGCCGTCATGCACTTGAATTGTTTTACCTATGTGTAGTCGTCGTTCTGGTAGGTTGCTTTGTAAAGCACATACTCAATGCCAGGTGCAGCGTTCAGACTCTGAAATTGTTAACATTTGAGAGCCAGTAAACGTATGCTAGAAGATTGTATTGTTGGAAAAGTATTGAAGTATTACTCATCCTTTCCTTCCTTTCTATTCATGAGTCCTAGGAGCTTGCGCTCTCAAATTTCAAAATACTCCAGTTGTTCGTTTATTGTCAGATTTTTAATTTTTTTGCTGCGCTTCGCTTTGAATAATTTTGCCCTTGACATATTTCCACGCGAGATGCAATTTTCCAATCAGAAACTTTGACTTCGCCCCCAGGTACAAATATCAAACAGGAAGTTCTCGTCAGGCAGTGCATTGATAGAACTACCGCTTTTAGCTTAAGAAGCATGAATGTTGCAAATACACAAAATGCAAATATTGATATAAAAGCAATAAATATCACATGACACTTAAGCAAAAGGTGTGCTTAGACAAAACACAATTTAGAATATTTTTATCCTAAATTGATTAGGAGTTTAAATTATATATATATATATATCCAATCGCTTGATTATGAAGCAGTATTGATTAAAAACAGAACACATTCAGAGCACTGAATTTTGCAGTAAAGTTAAGGGTATACGAACAGTAATTTTTTAAAGCCGCCTCGAAAACGAATAGGTATCAGGATGCATTCTGAAAACTTAAGCGTAGTTTTAGGAAGATTCGATTCAGCTCATTGCCAGCGTATAATTTCAATTGATATGAAAATGGTTTATTTTATTCGCTCGATATAGCGGGGGTAGCACAATCAATTTAATACCAAAATTTCCAAATACTTCACATAATCGCACTGCCCTTCTTTTGCTTCATGAGGGTGGCTTCATCTACAGGCGCTGAAAAGCAATATCAGAGCCATACCTATTTTTCCACAAGAAGAATATGGAGTGAACCATATCATTTCAAGCTACAGCTCAGTCACTTCCACCCTCGAAAGCTCCAATATGTTTTTAAAAGGGAACTTACTTCGTTTCCGATTATTGAACTTCTTCGGCCCTGCTTTCTCTCGGGCATGTGAACTCCTTGAATTCCCTTTCTTCCATAATTACATTAAGAAGTGGTATGTTTTTGTGCCTTGGTCACTGGACGAAAATATCATTGTCTCTGCTGAAGTCTTTGGCAGGTAACAATTGCCAGGTGAAATTACTTGGCACCGACTAGCGGCTGCATGGCCTCACGAGACCTCATGACATGACCCAGGTAGCAGCAGCTGCCAACTCTGGTAGCTCCTATTAAACCAGAGTCCCTGGTGGAAAATGAAAACGGGAGTTTGGAATTGTGAAAGATACACCCTCTCTGGTATGAGGTGCACCAGTTTTCAAAACAGAGCTTGTTGAGTGCTTAGTTTGTTTCTTGTTTAACATGGCTATCATATTTGCTCGATATATGTTGTCATATTTCTGCCAGTCACCGCAGTGAGCTGTATCCACTGTTCTAAACCAGATTGTGTCGGAGAGTGGCCATTGCCGTTTGAAACCTTAAGTTCAATTGTTATTTTTATTGAAACAACCCTTTTGTGAAACCGGCGTCAATGGGCCCGAACGCATAAGAATGCGTCTTACTGGTGTCATAGATCGCTGAAAATACAGTTCTAGCTCAAAATGACAAAATATTTATTAATTCATTGTACATTTCAAGCTTGCAAGAACATCCACTCCCAGAGAATACATAGAAGGCCAGTATTCGAAACTGCTGTTATTTAGCCCGGAATGCTTTAGAAACACCAATTAGAAACTTTATATTTTTATTGCATGAGAAAACGTCTGACAAGTGAAACTAAAACTGCCAGTTTTTCAAATCACCGGGCTCCATAATGCAAGCCTCTTATAACCCAGGAATTCTCAAAAGTGACGCTGCCGCTACCATGGTCCACTATAATGGGATTCAAACTGCTAGAGCACTGAAGCTGGTTGCCGAATCTCCAGATTTCCTACTAATGCTCTGGATCGCTATGCGCCAAGTATTACTCACGGAGAAAGATTACTTGGTCATTTTCATGGCGATCAAAAAAAAAAAAGACGTGAAGCTACGAAACCGTTGCAAAGAGCAGCCCAGCTCTCTGTACTGCATTTATGCCACCCCGTATGGACCACTTCATATGCCATGCCATCGAATATTATTGAAGCTCTCATTTCATATCCCACTTAATAACTGCAAATCAATGATGCCACAGCACTGTTTATAAACTCAAACCCGATCTGTCATCCATATAAGAATTCAGTTCAATTCGTTCATTTGTTCAGCGTGTGTGTATCTCGGGTGTTAACTTCAGACGTTAGAAGGCGGCGCCAAACATACATTCTAGAAGACACCACGTTGGTTGGCTGCCCACACCAGTCACCATTAAGCTGGTCAGGTGCTTACAGCAGGCACAGCAGGCTGATCAGGTTGAACCTCCAGAATACACCAGGATGGTATGGTGGTATACAGGAAACACACAAGGCTGGTCTGGTGCCTACACCCCGCACACCAGGAAATATTGATGTTATCACCAAAACACACCAAACTACACTGGTGCGTGTTTCGTCTGGCAGGCTTACCAAGCAAGGAGAATCACGATCTGTTTCTCACAAGCCCGGCGTGGAGTAGTAGTTTCCGCGCTCTGCTGGGATCGAAAGGATAGCATTTCGATTCCTGGTAGGTTTTTAAATGCCCCTACTGTGGACACCTTCTACGCGCAGAGTATGATCATGCCTGAACACGAGCCAAGAAACGCTTTTGTCATAAAAATTATTTTCAACAATTAAATTAGATTTCTGTTGCAAGAAATAGGAACCTAATTTTCCATAATATTGTTTTACCTGCATTTGCAATTTTCAGTTTGATCAGCTTTCTCAGCATATTGTACCAATTCTATGCTTTTTGTAGGTTAAAAGTAATACCAGAAAGCTTTGTGGCGTTTATTGTTTTATGTCCGACTCCGAAGGCAAGTACCATTGTCTCCATGCTTGAGATAGGAGGTGCGAGGATGCTTAACTCGAATGACTAAAGCCGCACGTAGCTGCATTGTTCGATGCTTTTGTTTTCACATGCCATGCTTTATAGTGACAGCTCTTTGTAAGCATTAACGTACGCGCGAAGAGAACGGCAATGATTCTGCTGTGTGGACTTCAAAGCTGGCCTGTTCCCATTGTTTCAGCCATGTTGCTCAGTCTCATGCGAGAATAAATCAGCCCAGCAAATAATTCATTCCAGCAATCTATGTTGTTGTTTCTGGCGCCACCAGATAAAAATATGCAGACGAAATATGCAAAAATGACGTTATTTGACCATCTGTGGAGACATTCGATGTTCTTATTTTTATTGATGTTAGCGAACTAGAATTATTATCTGTATTGTCCCGTGAGGTATGTAGGAAAGCTGCAGTTTTATCGGAACAGAGGGTACTGTCAGAAATGCCAGCTGAAAAGTAGAGAAATGTTTTTACTGCTGGCCTCCGAGAGACTGAAGCTTTAATCATAAAATAAAAATGGCTCGCACTTTATGCTGAAAAAAAAAAAAAAAAATCAGGCAATATCTTGAATGCTCAATAGCAAATTAACAAATTTGCAATAGACGTAAACGGAATGCGGTAATAAGCTAAAGCATAGTGCAACTTAGAAAGCACTTCCCTCCACAGTGGCTCAGGAGTGGCTCAGGCCGCAAAGTATCTAGGTTCATAGAGGCGAAAAGTACTGTGTTGAGTATTGTGTGATTTCCATTCTCTTTATAGACCCTCAGCACTCCTTCTCATACCCTACGCACTTCAGGACGTGAAATGCTGAAAAAAAAAACCCTAACCAAAAGTCAATTATGGGGCAATATTTCACGAAGAGAAGTACACTTTACAGCCACTTCTTACGACAACGCTGTCTACCCTCCTGAAACTCCCTTCCAAGAAATTTCATTGCTTATCGAAACGGTTAGTTTTGCTGTGCACTGTAAATTAAGTGAAGAATTATGTACTTAATCCTAACGTCATTTTCATTTTGCTAAACCTGAAAACATAAGAATATTTACCAACCTGAGCGGGTTCATGGTGTGAAAGCTGATATTTGCAGCGGAGTCGAGTATTGTTCCCCTGGGGTGAGGCCCCAGCGTGAGGTAACTCTCTCCTCTATATCAGTGCAAGTTGAGAAAGCAACATATGTATCTTCTTTCGTTCTCTGGTAACATTCGAATATAGTTCTTGGTTTATTGTGTCCTCTATATATCGATTTTATTATGCCTGCTTTCATTGTGCGAATGGGCAAAACGCGTTGGTTTGGTGCTTTCAACATTAGATGCAACCAGTAATAGCTCGCGAAGACGAAGAGGTCACCAGTTTGGATGTGAGGTTCCAACTCGACAAAATATTTCGCTCCACTAGCCTCGCTGTTGACGGTGTGGATGGCCGTGATGCTGGATTGAATATAAATCCTCGCTGCCAGCGTGCATAGCACCCAGCATCCTATTGGAAGGTTTTGCAGTGCTTTAGCATTCGCTGCCCGGAGTGAAGGACTCCTGGTTAAAATGATGAAGACCATAAACAAACCCAAATGCTACAATTGGATTCTTTCTCTTTCGAACAGAAGACACCATTTGAACATCAAAACCACTGCGACGGATAATGTTGTGGATGTCAACGCAATCGCAATGTAATACGGAAAGTTGAGCTAGTTGGTACATGATTGCAAATTACAAGCGCTGCAACGGAGAACAACAACGAGAGAGTAATGACAAGGACAGGCGTTACTATCAACTGAAAGTTTATTCGAAGAACACAGATTAAATACTCGCAGAAGACAACCAAAGGCACACGCGCTTCACAGATTTTTCCTAGGTATCCAGATATAAAATTTCACAATCTTGGATGCTTACAGATGGTGAGCTCACGCACGGGTCACTGTTCTTATGGATGTGATATGACTCTGACAGTTCTCTAGTCATTCGATCTTTGTGTCTAAACTTAATCTTGGTTTTGTTAAAAAGCGGTAGGCATTTTTTCCTACTAGGCACATTTGACCCACTAGGTTTATTCAAATGACAGTCTATATAATGAAGGGCCAAATTGGATGAAGGGGCACTATTCAAAGAAGTGTTATGTTGGCGCAGACGCGTATTAATACATTTGCCGGTTTGCCCTATATAATTTTTCCCACATTTAAAAGGTACTTGATACACAACGCCTTCTTCACATGCGACAAAACGTGAATCATGATCCACTTGGCACGCACTTTTTTTGTTCTACTGTTTTGTTTCTGATCTCTAGCCCTTCTGTCAACAACCGCACAAAAATCGCCCAGCTTATTGGGAACCGAAAATAACACTTTAGCACCATATCTACTGTCGATTTGCTTAAGCCTATGGGATAACCGATGGATATACGGGATCACTGCATACTTCTTTCTATCGCTATTGATATGGACCTGTGTATCCTCTCTACCAAAGGCCTTAATCTTCTTTATGATTTTATTGCTAGCTAGAATTATCACATCCATCGGGAAGCCCGCTAACCTTAACCTTTGGACCTGTGTTTGTGTATCAAGTACCTTTTAAATGTGGGAAAAATTATAAAGGGCATACCGGCAATTGTATTAATACGCGCCTGCGCCAACATAACACTTCTTTGAATTGCGCCCCTTCATCCAATTTGGCCCTTCATTATAGAGACTGTCATTTCAATAAACCTAGTGGGTCAAATGTGCCTAGTAGGAAAAATGCCTACCGCTTTTTAACAAAACCAATACTAAGTTTAGACACGAAGATAAAATGACTAGAGAACTGTCAGAGTCATATCACATCCATAAGAACAGTGACACGTGCGTGAGCTCACCATCTGTAAGCATCCAAGATTGTGAGATTTTATATCTGGGTAACTAGGAAAAATCTGTGAAGCGCATGTGCCTTTGGTTGTCTTCTGCGAATATTTATACTGTATTCTTCGAATAAACTTTCAGTTGATAGTAGCGCCTATCCTTGTCATTACTCTCTCGTTGTTGTTCTCCGTCGCAGCGCTCGTAATTTGCAATCGCAAAGTAAATAACTGAAGTGAGTAAGTAGATAAATCTAACCTCAAGTATCCGTTTGTGAGGAACGAACGCGCACAATGATGCCGATGAAAACTCCGCGTGCTTAAAATTGTGCTCCAAGAGCGTAACGCTGTGCGTGACTGGGTTAAGAACGATATCGACGCGTTTGCAAATAAAGAAAATGAAGTCTCCTCTTTCTACAATATCAACGGTGTTGTTTAGGTGTCTGTACACTTCGAACAGTGCCTAGATCATCCACAGGACAGGGGATGATCATTAGATCATCCACAGGACGGCGACTGTTTGACAGCAAGGCGACATAATGGTCGTCTCTCAGAAAACTGTTCTCCAACCTTTCCTCCTTGCCAAACAGTTGCGATGGCGAAACCAAATGTCGGGTGGCACATCCACGAAAACAGTCCATGGGCGCACTTATACGTCCATCTCTATCACGCTTATCACCTGCGAAAGCGCGTGTTGGAACTGTCGTGGAAGTAGGTATTGTGACTGTGAAGACATGATCCAGCTAGACTTATGTGCGAATAAAACTGTGATTGTAATGAAGCCCTTTCATGATTAGACCAGATTTCAAAGAAGGGGACAAAAATAATGTCGGTTGATAGCTTAATAGGCCGGTATCGCTCATAGAAGTGCCGCAGTTCAAAGGCAATCCCTCCATTGCGCACTCCGAACAAAATAACTCCTAATATGGTTGCCATCCGGCAGAGTGAAGAAATGTAAGAGGTATAGGAAGGTTGCGAACAATGGCGCGAAAAATTTTTCTGTCTGACTCGGCGTACACTATGAGCTTCCTGGCTGGAATATGTTTAGCAGAGGCCATGAGGTCGAGCATCAGAGGCTTGTTATCACACGACGATGTCGGAATGAGATAAAGTTTAAATACCACAAATGATTTCAGACTGAAGCCTCTAACCATGTCCGATATCTTCATATTGCGGACTGCCTACTTAGGCACTGATATTCCACGGTGCTAATGTTTTTCAATATAGTCTTCAAAACTTTGGACAGATGATCTCTTCAGCACGTCTGAACGCGTAAAAAATGGTGAACTGCCTTTTCCACGTATTTCAACTTCCATGTTTACTGACTACTATGTCAGCGTCGCCAAGCGACAAAAGTGTGTGTGTATGAAGCATATGCAAATGGGTGGCACGAGGACAGATTTGAAAAATAGATATGAGTTCATTTCAGCACGAAGGACCAGTGCGAGTGAGCAGCGGTCGGCACGGTGTGACATCTCTAAACGCACTGACATATTCAAACATGTTGCACTATTATGCACGTCAACACAGATAAGTAGTTGTTGCAGAACAACCGAAGCAAAAAGCTTCCAAAAACGTCTAATGCACTTGTTATGGAATTTCAGCCGTCACTTAGATAAGAAAGTAGCATGCGTGCACACGTGGGATGAAGGCTGTTGAGATATGCGAAGCGCTGAAAAGAAATCCAGCTGGAATGCTTTCAGTGTTTCGAATAAATTTGGGGGAGTAAGCGAATTCTGCCGGCGCTATCTTGATTTGTCGAGCTCATCATTGCCCGGATGAGAAATCATGGTATGAAATGGCCTGCAGGCTTGAATAAAACTTCCCACTTAGTAAACAAAAGTCAATGGGCCCAGCATTGGCACCTACTAACCTTCGATGTTGTTTCACCGATGGAAATACGCCTAGAGTGCCAAGAAACATCGTACGTATCAGCCTTAAGCATGTCCGTGTATGTTCGCGCGCTTCCTTTAGAATTGCACGTAAATATTATATCCGTATTTATGGCTTCTATTTGCAAAAAATGACGAGGCCGGGTGGCTTGCGACTCATGATGGGTAATCCGTAGTCCCCGGGCTGCACCTGTTCTCGTCAAGAAAAAGGAGGGCACACTGCGATTTTCATCTTGGATTAATGCCAGCCAAACAAAATCACTAAAATATATGTTCACCCCCTGCCACGAATCAACATGCTCTGGACTGCCTCTGCTCTGCGTAATATATCTCTTCGGTGGACCTAAAACCCCATTAGTGGAAAATAGATGTAGAAAAGCCGGACCGAGAGGAAATTTCAGCATTTTATATTAAGGATAGACTTTATGAGTTCAAGGGCATGCCTTTTGTTCTGCGCTCAGCGTCGACAACATTCAAAAGTCGTATGGACACAGTCTTTGCAGAGCTCAAGTGGAAGACATTTCGTTTACCACTACGACGTTGCACTATTAGCCCTACCGTTCAAGGATCATCATCGTCGCCTCAAAGCAGTTATACAGCCATAACGTCATCTGAACTTATCCTAAAAACGAGAAATGTCATTTTGCTCATCTGGAGCACAATTTTTGGGGGCACATTGTTAAAGACGCTGGTGTCCTGCCGGCTCGCAACAAAACGACAGCTATTGCCAAGTTTCCTCCAACCCAAGACCAGAAAGCAGTTCCACTATTGCTTCGCTTATTTACCTGCTACCGGTGAATCGTAAAAAATGTTGCTAAACTCGCCGAGCCTTTGAAGCGTCTGACAAAAGTAGACACGCCTTTCACTTGGAACGCAGCGCAGGTTCCTCTAAGCACCATTTATTCTGGCTCACTTTGATGAAAACGCCGACACGGTGTTTTACACCGATGCTATCAACATATGCTTGCCCGCCATCCGTTTCAATTCATCAATTCATTACATTCAGGGTGGCCAGGAACTTACGCCAGTCGTGGTCTGTCTAATGGTGGATGAAACCACTCTTTTATAGACAGTGTCTAGCAAAGGTGTGGGTGATGTTTAAATTCCGGCCGTATATTTATGTGAAACCTTTCAATGTTACTGATCACCGTACTTTGTTGGCTCGCAAATCTCAAGAACCTCTCAGCCCATCTTGTCAGACGGAGTCTCCCTGTAGGAATTTGACATAACTGTCAGGTATACGTCTAGTCGCCAGCCCTCGAGCGCCGATTGCCTCTCGCATGCCCCTGTAGACCCCCACACCCGATGATATCGCTGATAACGTCATTCTCAAATGCCATCAATGCAGAGTCTGTTGATGCCTCACAGAGTGCCCAGCTCGCCTCACTGAAAGGCAAGCTGTCGACCCCGAGCTTCGTCACGTAATGGAGGATCTCAACGATGCATGTACGATTGCATCGATATTTTTAAAGCGTGTTCTACTATCGTGTGTGTGTGGTGGTGTTCTGGTATAGGAACATTTTTCCGGCCACCATACGCCGTGCATAATTGTTGTGCTTATGAGCCTACGGGACGAAATTTTGCAAGCTTGCCAGTGCCACAATGTTCCAATGTCTGGTGATTTTCGAGTCCCCGCGGATACTTGCAAGGATAGAGGAAAAAAATATTACTGGCCTCATTCTAACGCGGCTATTTTACACTATGTCAAAACGTGTCGTGGCTGTCGGCGTCGCAAGGTACCGCCGACAAAACCCACTTGATTTTTGGATCCAATAGACCCGCTATCAAAACCCTTTCAGCAGATTTGCATGGACATGCTGCGATCATTTCTCCTTTCGTACTCTGGTAATAGGTGGATGATCGTTGCTACAGATTACCTTACACGATGCGCAGAAACCTCCGTTTTGCCCAGCGATACATCCATAGAATTCGCAAACGTTTTCATCTATCAGTTGCTCTGCGTCATGGCGCACTGGATACTCCGATTACCGACACGGCTACCGCATTCACAGATGAATACCTGCAAGCACATTTTGCTTCACAGCCATACCCAACATAGGAAGACGACCCCGTTCTTTCCTGAAGCAAATGGCTTGACCGAACGGCTAAATAATATTCGTTGATATGCTCTCCCTCTACGTTGACTCGGAGCACAAAGCATGGGATAATGCTACCCTACTTCACTTTCGAATACAATATTTGTAGGAAACGACGAACATATCCTCTTTCCGCGTAGTTCACAGTCGCTGAGTTACCACAAAGCTTTCGCCATATTGCTGCATCTGGACGAGGATATTATGCCTTCCCACGCCTCGCCGAAGATGCCCGTTAGCTGGCCATGCTCCGATTCCAGAAATATGAACGCCCAGATGCTCAGTATGCAACAGGCGACAGTGTATGCGTTGGTGTCTTATGCGCCTACGAGTCCTCAGCGAGAAACTCTTGTTCCAGTACTTTGAGCTGTACAAGGTTTTACGACCATTGTAAGTTCAAAGCACGAAAACACGCATGGATACAAGAAAGGACGGAGCGCCACTCACAACTGCTTTATTGAAGGAAAAACACGCAAATATATAGTCATCGTACACACAAGGAACGTCATCATGATTCGAGGTTGATATGATACCGTGCGGGTGAAGTAGTTCTTTTCGGCCTTGTACAGGGATATCGACGTATCACTGAAGCACATGCTTGCTTTCTTATCGATAAAAATGCCTCAATGTCCTAGCTTTTGTATTTTTACTTCTTGACAAAATCCCCGAACTAGAATGTCATGGCTCACAACTGCGTGATGGGTAAGACCTTGTATATTTGGGTAAATGTAGTCCTTTATTTTGTGCAACATTTTTCTTATGCTCCGTAATTCGCTGATTAACACAGCGCCCAGTTTGTCCAACGTAGGAGAGGATACACGGAGGAGTATTTCATACACCATCCCTTCGGCGCACTTAATAATCGATCGCCCGCGCTTAGTGCAGCAGCCTTCTTTCCTTCCTTTTCAATGCGTAAGCAAAGGTTTCCGAGTTTGGACGGAAAGCAGAAGCGGGATATCATGCCTCCTCGCGTCCTTCATTGAATTGTGATCCAACCTGTGTATGTAGGGCAAAAAAGGTTTCATTATCTCTTTTCGAGGAACTTCTTCCCCCGCTCTCCCTGCCTTTGCCTTCGTTTTCCGTAGGAGACTTTCGGCAGGCCTTATTATTGTTCATCGCCTGTCCTTAGCTATATTAGTACCTTTTACCAATTTTAATGTTTTTTTTTTCCACGCTCAGGTCCTTTACATCTCATATGTTAAGTTTTTAAGGTGTCATCCTCTTTTGGGCACCTTCATTTGCTTCCGCCAATCGCTTTTAGTGTGTTTTATTGTGTTCTGTTCTCACCAAGGCCCTCTACTCCTCGTGTTTTAAGTTTTATAGATTTTGCCGCTATTGCACTTCCGCTTCAGCTTCCACTATTGTTTATCTATAGTTTATCTTGTGTTCCTTTGATGGCTGTTACATTTTACATCGCAATTTCTTTCATTAGATGTTTTACTCAGTGACTTGACTATCTTCCAACGGCCGGTGACCGAACATTATCACTGCCGGTGTGCCACCCCCTGTTCGCTTCGCTATATAATCAATGCTTTTCGAAAAAAACCTCAGTTGATAGCACATTGGGCTTGTGCCTCCACTTGTCACCGCGCTTTGCCCCTTGAGCTGTTCCATCAGCATGCCAAACCAACTAGCTCGCTTTCTCGCTCTTTGAGCTTCGGCTTTTATGTTTGTATAAAAAACTGCACCTAATATAACGGTGTTTTTCTCCTAATACTTCGCATGGTCAATTACAGTCCATCAGTTGACACACTCAGGAAACTGCTTTGGTCATTATTGTCTTATTGCACTAATTATTGTAGCCAATCAAACATTTACAGCTTTATTATACTCCTAAGCCCCTTCACGACATAAATGTAAAACTCGAAGATGTTTCCAGGAAATTTCTTATATCAGTCTTGAATTTTATTGAATAGAAAAATCAATCATGATACTGTGGCAACATGTTCTGGTTCTTCGAATTGTTACTGCTATTGTTATTTTGCGCGTTGCTGATTTTGTTTTTCTCGCGCTATCTCTGCTGTTGAAACTTCGGGCACAATGGGCCTCCAAGCAGCATATTGCCGCCTTTTTCGTTATGTCCCTCCCCCTCCCCGGGTTGTATACTTTGAGAGAATAGTTTTAGAGAGTATCTATTTGTTTGCCGTTCGATGACGTCATGAAAAAAAAACGATCAAGCGTAATACTTATTACATTCGACACAGGAACAAAAAAATTACAAACGAATAAGGAATGGAAGCACTTGGAGAGCTAGAACGTAGTCGGCGAACTTCATCTTCTGCACGACGTTTAGCGCGACGTTCTTCCGCTGTCTCTTCTGCACGTTGTCGCTTCCTTTCTGCAGCTTGTCGTCGACACCTCTCTTTAGCAGCCTGCATAGAAAAGCAGTCACGGCGTGGCCGAAGCAACGTCGAAGCAAGCGCGTCGACGGTGCCGCCATCTGGCTGAGCTCGGCTGAAGCGGTTGCTCGGCTCGGCTGTTCAAGGTGAAGCGTGGCGTCCGCCGGGGATACGCGACGGCTCGAAATCTGGCGCAGTATTGCTATCGCAATAAAACACAAATACCAGAAAGTACTAAAGACTTCCCCGATAGGCGCATACCCGGCATAAATATTAACGAGAAAAGCAATCTTCCTCTCACATCTTTCATGGATGAAAGAACATGGGAAGCAGTTATAATATTGGCGTGTTTCCTTCAAGCTCAAACAGTTATAGCGTTTTATTTAACGACAGAAAAGTCTAGTAAAAGAGAACGACGTATCGTTGCACGCAGGGATGAAGTGCAAAGTGCTCAGTTTCCCGCGGAGCCAGTTTTAATGGTCAGACCGAGCTTTGGCTGAACGAGCGCTTACAGGAGTACACGAATAATTTAAACAATGGGAATGGCCTATCACATCTGTTTAAGCATTGCCTGGGATGTAAAGTGATGTAAAAGGAAAATTACATCATTTTGTGTTCACACGCGTGTATTATACATCCCCAGAGAACATACGTCACGGGAAGTAGTTGAGGCGTTCCATATCGCAAAAGACCAACATAACTGCGTTAGCAAACCCACTGTTTTCCTTTGCCATAGGAACTCTACTTTTCTCGAGAATGTTTGAGGGTGTGGTGTGCATATCTAGGAAGGGCTGTGTGTCTATGCTACTTTTGAGTTTATTCTTTTGATTGCTCTTTATACACGTAGTATTTAGCGAAAAAAACATTTAGTGGCGCGCCAACGCTTGTCTTAAGTCCTTTTCTGTTGTCCCTTGTGTTTTGCACAGTTCACATCGTGAAAATATATCAGCTAGCCCAACCCAACGTTTTCCTAAGACAGTTACGATCAACAGCAGAGGCAAATGTATGTTCATGTGCCGCTCGACTACCATATATTTTAGCCCCTTCTTTAATAGAGCCTACGAAGCTGCTGTGAAACTTTTAAGGCTTCAGGGTGATATCTTAACGAGTTCTGTTGAAAGTCAAACGAACGGCTGTTTGTGTTCTCAGTTATAGTTGAGAGTTACTCTACTGCGAAACCAACGGAGTCTTCACGACTACTAACGAAGCAGTCTCTTCAGGCTCCAACGTGCAAGGATCTCTCCCGCCAGCGCGCATGACGAGATAACGCAGCCAACCAAATACACTGCGAAGTACACATGAAAGGGCTCCGAAGCTGTAATGTCATAAACGCTGTTTGGAGCCGCTCGTTCTGTGTGCCGTACAACCAATTCCCCTTCTGTGATGGCCTGTAGTACGCGGCGATGTTGGTACCTGCAAATGCATAGTTCGACATTTATTTTAACGCAATGCCCGAGACTTGTTTTTCAAAATAAATTACTTTGTATTCTTATGGTATTCTAACATCGTCAATATTTACGACGTTAAAACCGGCATTCTTGTACAAAGTGCCACGTACTGAGTGATGTCGGTGCGCTTTAAAAAAAACTCCGGGTGATCGAAATGTCTCTACATTTCCTCCACAGTCTCTCTCGCACCCTACCCTCCTATAACACGTTAATCCGCTTAAAAAAACAAACCACTAAAAAGTTAGTGCAGTATTTCATGAAATAAAGTATAAATAACTGGCATCCCGCCTATTACTAGAGTAAATTGATTAAAATCCTTTTATCCTGCAGCTTGCAGCGCTGAAATTGCATCACGACATCTATGTTACTAGGAGAGAATAAAAACATTTTCTACCAGTTACAATTAAGTTACATTTGTTTATTAAAATATTGTATTATTGTATTGTTGTATTTCTCCCTGTGGAGAAATACAACATTTTGAAACTTTCAGCAGATTCACAAGGTACAGAAAAAAGCAATATGTCTTATCGCAGGAGTCGATTATTATGCGCGCACTAGAAGCCTGTGTGCATAGAGCCTCTACTCTTATGCGGTACTCAAACGATAAAAGCAAGATGTGCAAAATAATGAGAAGTCTTCATTGAAATCCTTTCATATCTATGTCGAAGATAAGGTAGATTACACATCGCGGTCACCTGAGATTTGAAATATTTCACATGTACGTTAAACTTCCTACCGTCAAATGCTCGAATATTCACTTCCCACCATGCTAAAGTATCTTCATAAACACAATAATATAAAAAGTGTGTGAATCCCAAATTTAGGTCATTTTTACACAACCATAGTGACAGATATTTTTTGTAAGAAATTTAAAATGATGCTCTTCATTATGAACTGTTTTAAGCATATTTTGTTTTTATTATATAATCAAGAAATCTTACTGCAGTTCTGTATATATGATGTCCTTGATTTTCTTCTTAGGCAGAAGAATTTGCATCTACTTATAATGCATATATTAGTTATTATAATTATGTTATTACCCAGGTAGCACAAAGTGGGCTATGAAGGGTGGGTCCCGGTGGGCCCGATGTAGGCAATGCAGGACAGCCTCGGTGGGCTCAATGTGGGTGCTGGAAGAGGGGCCGACGTAGGCCCGAAGGGGGCTGTCGACAAAGCCCCAATGGGCCCCACTAAGGGCCGATGCAGGCAGCCCTTGCGGGGCTGCCCACATTTTTCCGGCATTGTTAAAAGGGCACATCCCCCCCACTCCCCGCGATGGTCCTACTTTGGACCGATTTGGGCAGCCGCTTTGGAGGAACATTTTTTTTTTTTCAGTTAGCCCCTCAGATAACGACATAGGACCAATGCGGGTTCTATAGCGCTAGCCGCACATGGGCTTGCCCACATTATTCTCATAGGGGTCCGACGCAGGAAATTCATGGAAAGCCCTAGTCCAAGTTTTCCCAATCAATATTTATGCACATAATTAAGTAATTATTTTATACATATCTGCACTTTCTAAACAGCCACAATATTAAATTTTACAATAATTCTTAACATTCATCCTTGCCTTGTCAGATGGAAGGAAGGATGCACTAGGTGCGATCCTCCTGTGAGGGTACAGACCTCAACCTGCGACCATCATCATCCTACGGCTACCCCAGGCAAGGCCTCCCGCACCATAAGGTTTGGGGTTTTTTTTGTTTCGGGGAGCGGGCTTTTCCCAGCCAAGGGGCTCATGCAATCCGGCCTGTTCCCACCGGGGCGCGGTCGCAGTGCATATGTACCACGTCCGCACCACCCCGGTGGGTCGAAGCCTGACGCGAGCAAGTCTTCTAATATCTCACTTCGAGTTTTCCGTTTTCTTCTTTGAAGATCACCATGGGATGTCCCCACTCTTCAAAAAACTTCTTTCTCCTTAAGTGGCGTCTCTCTCTCTCTAGGTGGAACCATAGTTCTTTTCTGATTTTGGCCTTCACTTCATGTAGGCTCGGAGTCTTATTCGAGTAGGCCGCTTTGCAGCGGGCTAACCACACCTGATAGTTGACCTCTGCCAGTGTCAAGACAAACTGTTTGCGCCCTTCCTTTGGAAGCGGGTTGAAGTAGCGCACGGTGGGGTATGGGATCCCGGGGAGGCCGAACATATCTCTCAGACGCTCTAGGAGTGCTGCGGGAATTAGGCAGTCAAGAAAGATGTGCTCCGCTGTCTCTCGGGCCAAGCAGAAGGGACACAGGTCAATCATTCCTGACGTCGCAGGGACGAAGGCACGCCTTCTGATAGGTAAGATGCCTCTTGCGAACCTCCACATCAGGGAGGCTCGGCGTGCATCGAGGAAGTGGGCTGTAATGTACTGCCAACTGGGTCTTTCTGCACATAACATGTATCTTGATAGGCGGGCAGGGAGCGGAGGGGTGATCATATTGATAATATCTTTCAGGTGCATGGTTCGTGGGTCAACGTCAGACGAGTTTTCTTTCAGGTACTCTAAGTCTGTGGCTGCGGTTCGGTAAAATGATAGGGGCGACCCTGCATGCGGGGTGTTGTGGTGTAGGGCCTTCTCAGTGAATGTTCGCAGCCGTGTCGACAGATAGTACGAAGCCATAGTTTTTGTTAGCGGCATGTCGCATTCGACGGCTCTGAATGTCCATTTGATGTGCAGAGCCCTTGCGAGAATATCCAGATCGGGCAGCCCCAGGCCACCTTTGAATCTGGGCAGGCATACAATGGCTCGTTTTACCTTATCGGGGGCTCCCTGCCACAAAAAGTGGTATATGTGTTTCTGGAGCTGTTTTTTCTTGTCTGGGGGGATGTCAAGAATGCTGGCCACAAAGCTGAGGGTAGAAATCAGCATTGTCTTGATGATGGTGGCCTGCGCAGTCAGGGGACATTTTAGAGCACCAAAGTTGTGGCTTTTGATGCTTAGTTGCTCTTCAGCCCTATTCCAATTTCTAGGCGCTGGCCCAGCCGAATCGAAGAAATATCCGAGGATTCGTGTCTCGCGAGTAACAGAGATTGATTGGATAGTGGTAGGAGAGGGGGTCGCGTTCAAGGCCATAACAGTGGATTTTTTGTGATTGAGGCGAGCCCCACTCGCTTGGCAGTACTCCGTAGTTAATTCAAGTAGTCTCTCCAGTGATGTTGTGTCTGGCACCACCACAGAAACGTAATCCGCGTAGGCGAACACTGGAGTGCAGGGAGGGCCAGCTGGCAAAGGTGTTTTGTGGATGCCGCCATCTCTAACAATCTTTTGCAGGAGGGGTTCAATCGCTATGACATAGAGCAACGGGGAGAGGGGCAACCTTGACGGACACCCCTTTCCACGGGGAATGGCATTGAGATGCGCCCCTGTACAATGACTGCTGCTTGTGGTGCGGCATAAAGCGCCTTGCACATATTTATGTACTGTACGGGAATGCGCGCGAGCTCAAGTGTCCTAAACAGGTACTCGTGACTCAGGCGGTCGAATGCCTTCTCTTGGTCCAGGGAGCAAAGAAAGCCATTGATGCTGCGTGATTCCATTCATGTCAAAATGTCTCTCAGAGCCATGCCGTGGAGTTCTACCGAACGGCCTGGGACACAGCAAGCCTGTTGCGGGCCTACTATTGACGATAGAGCAGGCGTCAGGCGTAAGGAGAGACATTTGGCAATTGCCTTGTAGTCCGTATTTAGAAGGGTTATTGGCCTCCAAGCTTTAAGGTCACTGCTCCTGGAAGTGTCCTTGCACAGGAGTGTGATGAGGCCTTCGTTCATACTTGGAGTTAGTTCCCCTCTCTCTAGGGCGTCGTTTGCTAAGTTGGTGAAAGCGGTCTTTAGCGACGGCCAAAACTTTATGTAAAAAGCTGGCGGGAGTCCATCCATACCCGGGCTTCTGTTTGGCTTCATCTGTTTTAGGGCTGTGTGTAATTCTTCAGACGACAGCCATGTGTCGTCTAGGTTAGGTGCGTCAGTTGACACCTCCAGCTTGAACGATGTGGGGGTGCAGGGCTCAGCAGCATAAAGTTCGATGTAGAAATCGCGTGCTAAACTCAATACCTGCTCAGGGTTCGTAACAATATGGCCGGTGAGTGGATCTTCGACTGCAGAGAGGGTTTCGTTCTTTCTGGCAAGGCGACGGCGTAGCAGATGACGCGAACACCATGCCTCGGTTTCCCATCGTTCAGCGCGTGCTGTTGCGCGAAGTCTGTCCCAGCGCCGATTTAGAAGACGATGGAACTCCTTACGCAGGGTGGCCAACGCCGCGGGGATGCTTGGTCCCTGAGAAAATGGGGTCGATAGCGCGATGATGCCATCCGAGACTATTCGGATTTCTTCTCTCTCTTCCCGCGCCATCTTCTTCCCCCACTCTTGGAGGCAAATCTTGATGGAGGTTTTCATATTATCCCAGCTTTGTGCTCCATTCATCCAGCCGAAATGACTGCATGTACATCTTGTTCAGGCTATGGAGATGTGTGTTCTGGACAGTAATCTCGTGCTGAGAGTTGCAGGCTGTCCAAAGCAACCACATAAGAGGCAACAGTTAGCAATCAGTTTGTTTTAGTATTTGTAGCGCAATTTGCATGAGCGCGAGAACTAAAGCCATGTGAATTTCTAATGGACTAAACATGGCAACAGCTGTTATACAAATCATCTATAGTAGTAATTTAGGGCAACATCGAATGCAAATAAAGGTTTTAAAGAATGATTACGCAATTGCACGCACGCCTTCTAGCCCCATTACGGCCGATGTGGGACCTACAGCGGTTTTGTGTGGGCAGCCCCAATTGGGCTGGGTGTTCGTTTTGAACCTAAAGCCCACTTGCTGTTGCACGTGCCTTCAAATTCCCCACAAGGGACCAATTTTGGTATCATGCGGGCCCTCCCGCCTTCCAGCCCCATTTCGGCCCATGTGGGATATAAAGCAGTTTTATGTGGGCAGCCCCAATTGGGCTGGACGTTGTTTTTGAACCTAGAGCCCACCTGCTGTTGCACGCGGGCCTTCAAAGTCCCCACAAAGGACCGATTTTGGTACCATGTGGGCACGCCCGCCTTCCAGCCCCATTACAGCCTATGTGGGACCTAAAGCGGTTTAGCTAAGGCTGCCTCATTTGGGATTCACGAGGGCTTGCCCAAATTGAGCCCTTATTCATATTTCACCTGCCCTCAAGTAACCTACAAGGGGCCGATTGGGGCAGCATGTGGGTATGTCCGGTTTCTTGCCCCACTACGGCCGATGTTGATCCCACAAAGATTTAATGGGGGCGGCCTCATTTGGGATCTATGAGGGCTTTCCCATAAAAAGCCCACATTTAGGTTAGATTGCCCTCAAATATCCGGCAAGGGACCCTTGTGGGTTGGATGCAGGATTGTGCTCTGCATTAGCCCAAGAAACACCGCTATGGGACCTATGTAGGAGGAGCAGGGGCAAGCGCAAATGGGGCTTGCCCACTTTTGCCCCATCGGGGACCGATGCAGGTTTTGTGATGGTTGCCCCAGCCCCACTTGCCTACATCGGACCTGGGGCCCCACATTCTGTGCTACCTGGGTATGCATGGTTTTGTGCATCTGATGTATGCCTTCTAAAAGGGGCTCGAACCCCGTTAGGTGATATTTTTTTTTCACATTTGTTGAAGCCACTTCCTGCTTTAACATTTAAAAATTTCAAATTTAGCAATCACACCGGGAGTTGTACGCCTGAACCAGTGATAGTCAATAGATTCTACGGTACATCGTATTAGTGGTATCCAGTTCTAAACACGTTGTGCATATCTCACTTTATGAACTGCGGTCTAAACTTTCTTCAACCATTTGTGAACCTTACAGGAAGTATATCTTATGTAAGTTTTAATCTTGCTGAATTGCTAAGCTAAGCTTGCGTCGTAACTAATTACCTTTATGATCTATTCCTTGCACTCCTTGCACTGTTTTTTTCCGCTTTTATCTATGTGGTATCGTTCTTATTTCTGCTGTAAATAACTTATCTGTGTCCTTCCGCGAATATCGTTTTCGATAGCATGTAGCTTCTGTACGTGTTATATTTGTTTTGAGTTCAGAAACACGCCTTCGTATTGCTGTTTTGTGCCACCATCTGTATGCGCTCACGCCTTGCAGCTTTCTCAGTTCTTTTGCTTGCCTCTCGTCAACTTGACACCGCTCTAAGGATGTGGGATGCTCAATATCAAATTAACGAAATTGCAGTCCATGTGTGCTGAGTGCGGTAATCAGTGAAAGCATAGTGCTACTTAGAAAGCACTTCCCGTCCCGGTGGCTCAGTGGTTCTGTCGCCGGATGGCTGGTACTGAGTTCTTGTATTCGGTGCAGACCGCAAATTTCCTCGGTCCATAGGGGCGAAAAGTAGTGTCGTGTATAGCGTGAATTCTATGATCGTTAAATGCCCTCGGGTGTCAGAAATCTGCGTACTTTACCTTCGCGCTGTTTATAATACCCTACGCCTCTTCAGTACGTCAAATGTATAACACTAAACCACCAAAAATTTATGGTGCAATATTTCATGAGGAGCGTGTACTTAACTGCCACTTCTTTCGACAACACTGATACCCTCCTGATTCTCCCCTCCATATAACTGCATTGCTTATCCAAAGGAATAACTTTGGTTACTATAAATAAGATCAAGCACAACCATCTGCTTCACCTTTGATTTGACGCTCATTTGGTAAACCTGAAAACGGAGGAATATGTACGTACCTCAGCGGGTTCATGACGTGAATAGCCGATATCTGCAGCAGAGTGGAGTATCGTTCCCCTGGGATGAGGCCGAAGCGTGAGGCAACTCTCTCCTCTTCTTCAGTGCAAGTTGAGAAAGCAACGTGTGTACCTTCTTTCGTTTTTTGGTAACATTCGATCATAGGTCTGACTTCATTGTGTCCTTCGCCTATTGTTTCTCTTAAGCCTTCGATCAATAAACGAATGGGCAAACCGCTTTGGTCTGGTGCACTGAGCACCATATGCAACCATTCACGGCTCGCGCAGACAAGGAGGTCACCAGTTTGGATATGAGGTTCCAACTCGACAAAAGATTTCGCTCCGCTAGTCACACTCGTGATGGTGTGGATGGCCGTGATGCTGGATTGAACGTAAATCCCAGCTGCCAGCACGCATAGCACCCAGCATCCTATTGGAAAGTTTTTCAGTGCTTTAGTGCTGGCCTGCGGAACTGAAGGACTCCTGGTTAAAATGATGCCGATCATAAACAACCCATATGCGACAATTGTAGCCTGTCCTTTTCGGGCTGAAGATGCCATTTTAGCGTCGAAACCGCTGCGACGGAAACTGTTAGGGATGTCAATAGAATCACAAAGTAAAGAAGGGAATTGAGTGAGCAGATAAATCTAACCTCAAGCATCCGTTTGTGAGCGACGAACACGCACAATGACGCTGGTGAAAACTGCGAGTGAATAAAAATGTGCTCCAACATTGGAACATTGTGCGCGAGTGGGTCAAGGATAATATCGATGCGTTTGCGAATAAATGCACGGGTGTCTCTTCTTCCTACAATATCAATGGTGTTATTTAGATGTTTGTAGACTTCTAACAGTGCTTGGACCTCCGACTTCGCCATTAGATCGTCCACAGAACGCTGTGTGTTTGACAGCATGGCTAGATAATGGCCGTCTCTCGGAAAATTGTTCTCCAACCTGTCCTCCTCGATAAACAGCTGCGATGGCGAAACCAAATGTCGGGTGGCGCATCCGCGAAAACGGTCTATGGGTGCATTCACGTCCATCCCTGTAACGCTTACCACCTGGCAAAGCACATGTTCGAACCTTCGTCCAGCTTGGTATTGTGACAGGGAAGAGATTATCCAGCGTGTTCTGTGCGTACTTAAAAGTATTGGTTCTAAGGAAGCCATTTCATGATCAGACCATTTTTCAAAAAAGGGGACGAAAATTAATGTCGGTTGATTGCTCAATAGGTCAGCATCATTAGTGGAATTGCAGTATAGCGTACGCAATATTGGGAGCTCCGAACATACAAGCTCGCAAATAAGCTGCGATCCGGCCAAGCGCACAAATGCAAGCGGTAAGGGGAGGTGTTTAACTATGGAGCGAAAATTGTGTCTGTCTGACTCCGTGTACAATAACAACTTTCTGGCTGGAGTATCTCTCGCAGAGGCCATGAGGTCGATCATCAGTGGCTTGTTTTGACACCACGAGGTCGGAATGAGAAAAAGGTGAAATACCAGAAGTGATTTCAGAAGCAAGCATCGAAACACGCCCGATATATTCATTTCGCGGACTGCTTACGTAGAGTTGATATTCGGCTGTGCAATAATGTTTAAATATAGTCTTCAAACCTTTGCACGGATAAGGTCTTCAGTACGTCTGAACACGTACAATAGGGTGAACTGTGTTTTCCACGTCCTCCAACTTCCATGTTTACTGACTCCTATGTCAGCGTAACCAAGCGACAAAAGTGTATGTGGATGAGGCATATGCAAATGACCAGCCCGAGAAAACATTTGAAAAAAAAAAAAAAAGATACGAGTCCATTTCTTCACGAAAGATCAGTGCGAGTGAGTAGTAGTCAGCACGGTTTGACATCTGTAAATTTACATATTCAAACAAGTGGCAGTATTTTACACTTCAACACCGATTAACAGTGGTTTCAGAACAACCGAATGAAAAGCTTGCAAAAACGTCTAATGCACTTGTGATCGAATTTCAGCCGTCATTTAGATAAGAAGGTAACATGCATGTACACGTGAGATGAAGGGTGTTAAGACACGCGAAGCGCTGAAAAAAACTCTACCCGGAATGCTTTCAGTGTTTCGAATAAATTTGGGGATTTAAGCGAATTCTGTCTCCGCTAACTTGATTCGTCGAGCTCACCATTTTCCGGATGAAAGACCATTGTATAAAATGGCCTGCGGGCTTGATTAAAACTTCCCACTTAGTAAACTACCGTCAATATGCTCAGCGTTGGCACCTGGTACTACCTCGATATTGCATGTACCAGTCTTAATCATCTCCGTGTATGTTCGTGCGCTCCCTTTAGAATTGCACGTAAACATGCTACCTCTCTTATTGGCTTCCAGCTGCAAGAAATGAGGAGGCCGGGTGGCTTGTCGCTCGTAACTCTTAGGTATTAACAGCTTAGATGAGCAGCACGCAGCCATTTATTCCCGAATGAAACAAAACATCAGGTGGACACAAAAATAGTACACCACTTAAGAAAACGTCAGGCAATAGGGCTCTTCTATTGTGCATTTCTCAACCGTGTACCTGACGGCTGCTACTGAAACACAAATTATTTTTTCTATCAATGTTCCTGCCTAAACCATTATTTTCCAGTAGCCTTAACGAGGTTTTCGCATTATATAGGGATTCACGCATATCACGCATAACACACGCAAATAAATATTGATTCAAATGCGTGACCTTACAGCACTCGTCAAGGATTCATATCCTGTTCGGACGGCAGTATGCTATCAATATAAGTTAATTTCTATCTTATCTAATGCTATCTTATAAGTTAATATAAGATAATTTCCACTTTCGTACTCTAGTAACAGGTAGGTACGTCATCAATGTTACAGATTACCTTACGCGATACGCGGAGACCTCCGTTCTACCCAGTGGTACATCTATAGAAGTCGCAAACGTTTTCATCCATCAGATTGTTCTGCGTCATTGGGCACAGAATACTCCGATCACGAACAGGGCGACTGTATTCACAGCTGAATTCCTGCAGCATGTTTAGCTTAACAGTCATGCGGAACATAAGAAGACGACACCATACCTTCCTCAAACGAATGGCTTGATTTAACGGCTAAGCAAAACAGTCGCAGCCATGCTCTCACCGTACGTAGAAACGAAACGCAAAGCATGGGAAGACGTGCTACCGTACTTCACTTTCCCATACAGTATGGTGTTCCTGGAAACAACGAACATGTCCTCTTTCCGCCTAGTCCACGGCCACGAGGTGACCACAAAGCTTTTATCATACTGCTACACCTGGATGACAATATCAAGCGCGATGTTGTTCACGCCTTCCTACACCTCGCTGAAGATGTCTGTCAGCTGGCAAGCTGCGATTCATGAACAAACAACGCTGAGATGCTCTGTGCGCAGCAGGGAACCGTGTGTGGGTCTGGGTTCTTGCAGACCTACGAGTCCTCAGCGAGAAACTCCTCTGCCGGTACTTCGAAACAGTACAAGGTTCTACGACCATCGTAAGTTCATGGCGAGAAAACATACACGGAGACAAAATAGGTAACAGGAGGGAGCGCCGTTCAGAACTTCTTTATTGCAGTAAAACCCGCAAAATGTAGTATCGTACGCACAGGTAATACCATCGTGATTCAAGTTTAATATGATACAGCACCGGTGAAGTAGTTCTGTGCGGCCTTGTACAGATATATCACTCCATACAAGATGTATCACTGACACATATGCTTGCTTTCTTACCAATATAAAATGTCTCAATTAATTCACTAGATTTTGTGTCCTATTCTCATCAGAAGTCGCGCACCAGAATACCACGGCTCGCAAGAGGATGACGGGAAAGCCTTCTATGTTTGGGTATGTTTGGTACTTTCTTGTTTTGTTCAACATTTCTCTGTTGCTCCCTGATTTGTTCATTAACATAGCACCCACTTTGTCCAACATAAGAGCGGCCACACGAAAGGGCGATTTCATTTACTGCCCGTTCGGGCGCACTCCATTAACTGTCGCCCGTACTTAGTGCCGCCAGCGTCCTTCTTTTCTTCCTTTATCGATGGGTGTGCAAAGGTTTCCGAGCTTACTAGGGGCGAAAAACACAAGCGGCACACCATGCCTGCTCGCCACCTTCTTCAAGTTGTGGGCCAAATTTTGTATGTAGCGCACTACCACAGGTCTCTGGCGTCTGGGCGACTCCCGTGAGAAGCGAATCAAAGAATCCAGCTGAAAAGAGCCTAGCCGACTGGTTTTTTGAGCCTGCATGCAGCTTGTGAGGGCATGATTTCGTGAGGGCGAATTCTAGGGTATGCTAGTTTTGCAGTGGTGTGGGTGGCTACTTTTAAAATTTTGTACTGCTGGCGGCCAGTGGATTTCCGGTATAGGGTAGTTTTAAGCACGTTGCGTTTTCTCTGTATAGTAACGTCCAAGAGTTAATAAGAGATTTGAAATGCTGTGGGTGAGCGATATGGTTAAATGTTATGAATTGTAATTTTGTATAAATGTTAGCAGGCTGGCTTCATCATGGGGCCAAATGAGGAAGATATCGTCCAGAAAGCTTTTATAGACGAGGGCTTTAAGACAGTGTCCAGGATGGCGTTTCGAAGGGCCGCCATGAATATATTGCCATAGGCCGGTACTATTTATTTATTTATTCATATACCCTCAGGGCCCGAAGGCATTAAAGAGGGGAGTGGGTTTTTAAAGATACATTGGCACAGGGTACAGTGCAGCATAAAACAACACAGGAGAAACAATAACACGGGGAAAAGTAATAAAAAAAAAGGATTGGTGCAAAAAAAAAGCGGAAAAGCAGGTGAGACAAAAAGAAAAAAAATTCCGACAGTCAACAATGTCACCGAAAACGAGCAAAAACAATTGACTACCATCTATAAATATAGATTACATACGGCAGTCTTAAAAGAATTTGGGTCCGTAATATCAGCAATGTGCCTAGGAAGGTGGTTCCAACTGACAGAAGTGTTTGGAACAAGAGAATAAGAGGCGTGTTTAGTACGACATGACGGAACACCTACTTTGTGAAGATGATCAATGCGACCTGAAACATATGTGGGGGTAGTTAGTAGCCGGCTCTTAAGGACAGGATTGTGGTAATAGATTTTGTGAAATAGGCATAAGCGAGAAATTTTTCTGTGAAAGCGGTGGCAATGATAATGTTGTTTTCATAACGGTAACACTGGAGTTACGGTGATAGTTGGAAAGTATAAAACGTGACGCGCGGTTTTGAACAGATTCGATTTCAGATTCTAGAGATGCAAAGCCAGGGTCCCAGACCGAGGCTGCATATTCCAGTTTAGGATGAACAAGGGTTTTATAAAGAAGGAATTTTATTGAACTAGAAGAAAGGTTAAAGTTTCGGCGCAGGTACCCCAACATGCGGTTAGCATTGTTAGTAATAAATTCCACATGCAGATTTCAAGAAAGATTAGAAGTTATGTGCACACCAAGGTATTTATACGAAGACACAGTTTCAAGAGAAGTATTATTGAGGCTGTAATTAGCTACTTCATTGTTACGACGAGAAATATGCATATGTTTGCACTTGTTAATGTTAAGCTCCATTTTCCATAATTTACACCACTCTGAAACTTGGTTAATATCAGACTGAAGAACAGAAATGTCAGAGTCACTGTTAATTTCACGGTAAATAACACAATCGTTAGCAAAGAGACACACAGAAGAAGCAATGGTGTTAGGCAAATCATTAATATAAATTAGAAAAAGTAGGGGCCCTAGTACGGAGCCCTGGGAAATGCCTGAGCCCACTGGAGAGGAACGAGAGTTCGATTTATTTGCTGTCATGTATTGAGAATGGTTAGTGAGGAAAGACTGAAGCCACGAAACGATGTTATGGTCGAGTTTGAGGTTACTTAATTTGAAAAGTAGTAATTGGTGAGAAACTTTATCGAAAGCTTTGGAGAAATCGAGGAATATACAGTCTGCTATGGAACCCCGGTCAAGAATGAAATGAAGGTCTTGTAAAATGTGTAGAAGCTGAGCCTCGCATGAGAATGTTTTACGAACCCGTGTCGGGAATGACTGGAGAAAGAATTTGATTCAAGAAAATTGGCGAGATGAGAGCAGATGACATGTTCCGTGATCTTACATGGGATGCTAGTAAGTGAAATGGGTCGGTAGTTATTAGAAGAATGTTTGTCCCCAAACTTGTGCAGGGGAACCACCTTGCCCACCTTCCAGTCGCTAGGAACACAGTTACACTCAAGAGATTGTTTAAACAGTTCAGCAAAAATAATGGCACTATACACTTTAGTATTTTTCAAAAATTTTGAGTTAATGTTGTCCACTCCGCATGATGATGACATCTTCAGTTGCTCAATTATTTTTTCTACGCCCACAGGAGCCATTATAACGGGGTCCATAAAAGAGAAGTCACGGGGTGGGTAATTAGGAATTTCAGTAATTACATTGTTAGTAAAAAAAGCAGTAAACACATCATTAAGAACATCAGCACACATTTCACTAGGAATTAATTGTTCATCTGCAGTTTTAAGATTGATTGTAGATGGGTCAGTTTTCTTAACCACGTTGCAAAATTTTTTTGGGTTATTTATTAGCATCGATGAAAGAGTATGACTAAAAAATGACTCCTTAGCTTGTTTTAGTGCTGATTTATATGCAGACGCAGCAGAATAGTAAGCGTCCCTCCGGGGCATAGAATTAGACACTTTGGCGGAGCGAAACAGACGTTTCTTTTTGTTTGAAAGCCGTTTTAGTGAAGAATTATACCAGGGCGAACAGTTGTTAGTTACAATTTTTCGCAGCGGAACGTAAGAATTAGTCAGAGAGGATACTTTATCCTCATCAAGGGTCCAGTTAATTTCAATTGGGCGGTCATGAAAAGACGGCAAGTATTCATCGATAAAAGCAGCGAGTTCACGATTAATTGCATCAAAGTTTGCCTTTTGGTAGTCACGGATATATTTAGAAGCGTTATATCGGTGTGGTATCGCGACATTTACTGAAAAATGGAGCATGCAATGATCACTTAAACCTGGCAAACAAGATATTGGAGCAACGATATCGGGCGACGTGGTGAGAACAAGGTCTAACAAGTTTGACGAAGAAGAAACACGGGTAGGCTGGGTAACAAGTTGGGAGAGATTAAAGTCGGCGCACGTGTGCAAAAAACCATCGCACTCTGTAGAAAAAGGATCAACATAAGAACCTTCATTGGACCAAAATATAGTTGGAAAATTGAAGTCACCTACCAAAACAGTAGGAACGTTTGGAAAACGAACGGTAATGGCGCAAACAGCATCATGAAGTTCTTCAACAAACGTGGCACTGTACGAGGGAGGGCGATAGCAAACTCCCAAGATCAGTTTTTTTAAAGCGCGTGCGCAGTTCAACCCGGATAAGGTCTAAACTGGTGACGACATGAACAGGAGAAGAAAAAAGTGTGTCGGCAACAACTATCAAAACGCCACCATCATTTCTGTCACCCCTATCACACCGATAAGTGGTAAAATGCTTATTGCAATGAAAGATTTCAGAGCTATCAACTTGTGCTGAAAGCCACGTTTCAGTAAGGCAAACAATATCAGCATCGCATGCATCGATAGTCGCGCATAGCTCATCACGTTTAGGCACGACGCTTCTAATATTTGTGTAAAGGAACGATAATGAACGCTCAGACAGCGAGGAGTGCCCAGTACCCCTCACGCATAGTTATTGTTCAGTAGTTTCAGGTGAAAAGCTTGTAGTACTGCGAACTTCAGAAACGCTGTCATTAAGCTGGTCGTAACAGTAACACTTGCCGTTCATGTAAAGCTTATTATAGCGCAGTTTGACTTTAGACTTTTGAGCGATACCAAATTCTACGAGTGTTTTCCGTGCATGCCGAGTCATGAGAGAATAATCTTTGCTTAACTTAATGTCTTTATCTTTCAGTTTAGAACTTGAAGGGAGAATTTTTTGCTCAGTTTTAAAAGATGAGAACTTCACAATAACCGGCCTGCTTTTATCCTCAGAAAAAGTACCAAGTCTATGAGCCCATTCAATTGATAGTTCCGATGGTGTCAAGTTCAAGGCGGGTGAAAGTACATTCACAAGTTTTACTTCAGTGTCATCCCAGGACTCAGAATTGCTGTCAGAAAGGCCAAAACACAGAAGATCATCACGGCACTGCCAATCTTCGAGCTCTGCCTGACTAGCCCTCAGTTTCAAATTTTCACAAGCTAGGTTATCAGCAAAACTTTGCAGTCGTTGACATTCCTTCTGAAAAGATTCACTAGCAGCAGCTTTGCCTTCGACTACAGCTAGCCTTCTGTCAATATCTGATAGTTGATTCTGAATAGCCTCTTCTTGATTTCATTTGCAGTACTGATTAAGTCAACTTGGTCTTTCTCCATTTTGGTGGTTCGAGTATTCATGTCTTGTAGCAATGAAAACAGATCACTTAGCTGTTTCTGCTGTGTATCGTCATTAGCTTCTGGTTCTTGGGAACGCGTATTGCGCCCCGGTACTGGGTTTTCTTCCACGTCACCAGACAGCAAAAGCAACTCTTTAACAACCATCACGCACTCGCGTAGCAAAGACAAAAGTTTTCCCGGGCGTGGGAACAGCAACAAACAGGCATTGTCCGATTTACTAGCGTATAGACAAGAGTCGTGACTGACCTGGGCAAAGAAACGGACGAAATTGAAGAGCCGCATCACGTAGCTGCTCCCACGCCCACTGAACAGTTCCGGAGCACGCCAGCAGTTCTTATCGACGACGGGTGTTGATGGCATAGTCGATCCGGACGCCTTGATCCACGGAGAGGTTATCCAGCAGGGTTGCCGGTGTTGGTCAAAATTTTCATCGTGAAGGCTGACGAAACGCATAGGCGCGTCACTGCAATCCCACGCATCCGAAGTACACTGGGCGCCAAGCTGTAGATAGGAAGTAACCTGGGCAAAGAAACGGACGAAATTGAAGAGCTGCATCACGTAGCTGCTCCCACGCCCACTCTATCACGAGGAATAAAACAGCTTTAGTAAAGTGGACCTTGTCAAAGCGTACCAACAAATCCCCGGTAAATCGGCTGATATTGCACGCACTGCCATCCCTACACCCTTTGGCCCGTTTGAGTACGTGCGCATGCTGTTTCTGCTAGGCAACGTAGCTCAAACTTTCCTAAGATTCATTCTTTTAATGACGCGCTTACTGATGGCTGTATTTGAATACATCGACGACATTCTAGTCGTGAGTCGTACTCCACAAAAGCATGAGCTTCACCTCCGGGAACGTTTAAACGCCTCTAACAATTTGGCTTTGTCGTCAACGCCCAGAATTGTGTCTTCGGCTCCTCGGAGTTTCAGTCCCTAGGACACCACATCTCGGTGTAGGGAATTTGTCCATTGTCTTATCACGTCCAAGTTCAAGACTTCCCAGCACCTAACTATTCTACGCAAGCTCTGCAAGTTCCTGGGCATGGTGAATTTTCCCGGCGCTTTTTTCCTAACTGCGCAGAGCTTCTTTACCCCTGACCGACCTTCCTCGCACCACCAAATCCTCCTTCTCTGCGAGTTCCTGGTTTTCCAATGGTCAGGCACTTTTTACAGCAGAAAAACAAGCCCTCGGCGATTCAATCCGCCTCTTCCACCCTAGCAATTCCGCACCCACTGTTATTGTTGTGGATGCTTCTAGAGTGGCCATTGGTGCTCTCCAGCTGAACATCCACTCCGAGTGACACCCAAAGAGTTTCTGTCGAGAACTCCAACCTGCTGAGACTTGCTACATGGTATTCAGTCATTTGCTGCTCTCCATATGCTCCACTGTCCAGCATTACCGCCACTTCTTGAATGGCCGGCCATAAAGAAGACGAAGGTGAAGAAGAGAAAGAAGGAGAAGAAAAAAGAAAAGAATGAAAAAGGAAAAGAGGGAGAAGAAGAAAAAAATGAAACAGAGACAGAGGACACGGCAGTTGGTAGAGACTAACATCAACAGCTAGTCTCTATGACAGAAGTTTCATTCGTACGTTGTGATGGTGACACAATAAATCCAGGTGTCCGCAGAAAACTTCCCTGCAACACTCATAGCGTTCTGTTTATCGCTAGGTTCAAGCCATGCTAAATCCACGCAAATTGTTTAGCAACATTTATGGACTGATAAAGCGTCTTTCAGAGCAAAACTTCGTCACCGGGATATAATGACACCTCCCTGTGAGAAAAGTCATAGCTTCTTTTCCGCGCAGTCTTGCCGGCTTCTGTGTTGAGTCTGGAAAGTTAACTACAGTGGGCAATGCATGGAATGAACTGTTCATAGGAGGATGTGTCCGAGAGAACCGGGGCAGAGAAGATTGTAGTCTCGAGAGAGAATGTAGGGGACCGGTCATAGGCTCGGAGAAATGGAGAGTAGCGGGTCGTGCATGAACGACAGTGTTTTATACGGTGACAAAATAAAGCAAGGAATCTCCAGTTACTGTGATGAGGGTTTATTATGCGAATAGCATATCGGACAGAGTGCGATGGAAACATTTCAGTACAACCTTTCGTTTGTAGTTGGTAGGTGGATGTTGGATTGCGAACAATGTTTGCGGCATGAAAAACTTCGGCCATGATTGCACCAAGGAAAGACTTGCGTGGCAGGCCAGGAGAGCACCAGGAGCTTTGTGTCACAGAATAATGTCTCGCATGAAAAAGCCTGCTATCTCAGCAGCGGAACTAGATGGTATTGCTGCCGTTTTCGCATGCCCAGTGAGTTGATCCAAAGCTGTTATGATACATGATTTCCCGCCGCGGTCAACGGGAGAGGACCGTTAGGTTAATGCCTAGAACTTCAAAAACTGTGAAGGGCAGAGAAGGAGTTGAAGTAGGCAAGCTGGGGGTGACGTCGACCGTTTGTGGCATTGACATGGCACACAATATGCAAAGCACCTGGCAACACTAGTTGAGAGACCGGGCAAGAAAAAGCGGCTCTGATTTTGTCGTAGGTGTTATGGTAGCTGAGGCGGCCAACAGAGGGATCGTCGGGGAAGGCGTGCAAGATCTGACGGCGAAGAGAACTGAAAACAACGATCACCCACGGTTTGCCGAAAGGGTTTTGATTATGCCAATAAAGCAGTCCATTCTGCATATTAAAGTTGGCAAGTTGACGGCTCAGTCGAGAGTAGGGGGTTGAGCAGATCGATCAGCTTGTGGCAGTACGAGTCCTTTTGCTGACGGACGCCAGATCATTCCGGATATCTGAGAAGGTGGGAATCGATGCAGTATGCACATCCTGGTCGGGTAAAGGTTTTCACATGAGAGAAAAAATTACGCAGAGAAGTGCCGGATGATTGGAATTCAAGGGGAAACCGATAGGCGTCGGCATCGAGGTGCTTCTTGCCAGATCTGTAAGTTATTGTGAACAGAAATTCTTGAAGTCGGAGAATTCAGCGCCCGAGCAGACCTGGTAAATTTTTCAGAGATGAGAGCCAGCACATAGCGTGGTGGTCAGTGATTACCTTGTAATGGCAACCGTAAAAGTAAGGGCGAAACTTTGAACATCCCATACAACTGCTAGACATTCTTTTTCGGTGACAGCGTGGTTCTGTTCAGCTGGAGTTTGGGAGCGGCTGGCGTAAGCGACAACATTTTCTATGGATGAATCTTGTTTCAGTAGCAAGGCACAATGCCGCGTTCACTAGCATATCTGTGCAATATTGTTCGAGAAGATTCATCAAAATGACATAGAACAAGATCGGATGTCAGAAGTTGCTTAAGCTTTTCAAAGGCAGTCTCGCAGTCGGGGAGTCAAATAAAAATTTGTACTCCGGTTTAAAGCAGCCGATGTAGAGGCGATGCAATTGAAGCGAAATTATGGGTGAACCGGCGAACACAAGGCGCTGATACAAGACAAATACGCAGATATTTCATGAAGGAGGTTCGCGGAAAATGCACAAAAGCAGCAATTTTTGTCTCAGTCAGGCCTAATGCTAGTCTTGCTGAAAATATGTCTAAGAATTTTGATAGATTATGAGGCGAACCGACATTTTTTCGTATTGAGCTGAAGGCCGGCGCCGCAGATCAAAATGCAAACTTCTTCAAGACGGCTTAGGTATTCTGAAAATGTTTGAGAAAATGTCAGTATGTCATTAAGGTAGAATAAGCGTATATTTCATTTAGGACCTCGCAAAATGGTGTCGTTCATACGCTCAAATTTTGTCGGAGAACTGCATACGCCAAAGAGCATCACGTTAAACTCGTAGAGCCAATCAGGAGTGTATAGAGCGGTCCTTCGTTTCTCTTCGTCATGAGTATTTGCCAGCAACCCGATCGGAGGTCCCGAAAATGAGAAATATTCAGTACCTTGGAGACAGTCAAGGCCGTTGTCAATGCATGAGATGTGATATACATCCTTTAGGGTAATTTTGTTCAGAGTATGGTAATGGGCACAAAATCTTACTGAGCTGTCTTTTTTCTTCTCCAGCGCAACAGGCGATGACCAGGGACCAGAAGAAGGGCGAATGATGTTGCGAAGAAGGCACTCGGTATGGTAGGCGTAAAACTGTGGTAGAACCGTCAGTTGTAAAGCGATGCGTAGCAGCACAGGTGCGACCCAGAATAGGGGAGTGAGTATCACTTGATGGGGAAAGCATGTTTAAAAGAGTTAGCAATGCTTTTTTTTAATTCGGTGGAAGGTCATGGTTAATTGAATTAGAAAGTGTCTCCCCAGAAGTAGCCGCAGCAGGTGCGGGAGCAAGATGCTGAGGTGTAGAAGCCCTACCGGGTGAGTGCAGGAAACACATGCAACTGCGGAACCTTTTCGCATAATGATAAAGCACTTCAGAAGCGAAGAAGCGATGTATCGATGTTCATCACGCGTGAAAGGGTTCGCATGCATGGCACAACTAAAACGTCTCCATGGGTAACCTGATCCCATTTCCCTTTGATAACTTTAGCAGTCCCAGAGCTGAAGATATTGCCAGTAGTTGTGAGCACTCGCAAGTATGGATAGTTTATCTTTCATCAACTTCAATGGTGCGGTCGCGGCACTTGATGACCGAGGACGAGGAAGACAGAAACTCCCAACCAAGAATAAGTTGATGAGCACAGAAAGAAAGCATCGCAAGTTCGATGTGATGACGACAGCCGTCTATTGCGATATGAGCTGTGCACTGCCCAGAAGGAGATATGGAGGCTTCATTTGTGGCGCTAAACGGGGACCAAAGTATTGAGTACGAACGTTTTTGAGAGAGAACATAAATCATATCGCTTGAGTAAAACAGATGCACCGGTGTCACTTAAAACCTCGACGAATGTCCATTCACCTTCAATTGACAGCTCATTAGACGGGGGTGTGGGAGGAATTGTATGATGCGCGGGTGGTGCAGCTTCACCTCGGAAAACTGCACAAGTCATTTTTCCGTACGGCGGTAAGACGTGTACGATGCTGGTCGAAGGGGTGACGGCGAACGACGGTAACGCGATGGTGAATGTCGCCTTGCGGACCAGCCCGTGGGCTCTCTCGCAGATTGCGGTAGCGGAGAAGATGGACGATGATGGTCGGGAGAATCGTGAGTCTGACGATACGAAGACTCATCATACGTGTCTTCCCGTCGAATGTCCCGGTAGTGCTGTGGCTCTTCCCACATGTGCCGCCGACAGACTCGAGCGACGTGGCTGCCAATGCTGCAGTAGAAGCAGACTGGCCTACATTAACGGTACCACCACTGCGTGAAAGAAGTTGGGTCGGATACAGGACGGGATGGGTTATGGGAGACGACGGCTGAGTTATATTGCGGACTAGAGCAGGAAGGCTGTATAGGTGGAAGGTGAGTAGCAGCAACCATAGCGTACATAGGTATGTCACACCGGCTTGGCTGCTCTTGAAAGGAAGGACGCGCGACAGAAGCTAGTTCCTCTTTGATCAGGGCTCAGAAATTGAAATAGTTTGTAGGTGAGGAAGAGGGGGAACTTGCAGTGGCGAGAAAAGGTCCTGGAGAGAGACCTGCACTCGACCACTGTGCCCAAGGAAGTGGGATCGAATCACGGACTCGGCGGCTGCGTTTCGGTGGAGGCGAAACGGAGTGGCGTCTGTGTGCTGTGCGATGTCAGTGCACGTTAAAGAGCCCCAGGTGGTCGAAATGTCTGGAGTCCTCCACTACGGCGTCTCTCATAACCTGAGTCGCTTTGGCACCTTAAACCAGACAAACCAAACCAACCAAAAAATACTGGAGAATAGCATAGGCGACTCTGAACAGCTCTGAATTGGTTTCACAGTGTTAGCGCGAACCGTATTTGTTAAACTCTTGAGCCAAGTTAGCTTGCACACCATATATGTATTGTGAGCCACCGATCGAACAAACGTCTTTATTCCAACCACAATCTGGGACGCTGCGCGTGATCTTGCCAACACTGGTGAATGATGACGATGCTTCGTATGTACAGGTGAAAGAGTCACTAAAGCCGCGCGTTCACACAAATCCCCTCGGCAAGGAAGCAACCATCCTGGTCGCTGTTAGACGGAAGCGGGTCGGCGGGTCTACGGCATCGTGCGCGGAACATGAACAACTTCTTCTGAACGCCGACGTCGATCGGCGTTGGTATGCGATTGGGCAACGAGATAGTTTACTAGAGGCGTTTGCTGGAGCAGGGAGTAAAGACCGATATAGCGATGGAGGGACTTCTCGCACAATGCAAACGTGCGGATCGGTGTCCAGAGTAGCGGTTTATCACCGGTTGTGAAGGAAGCAGTGCAGTGGTGCTGGTCATAGTGGTGCTTCCGTTCTTGCTTACAGCGTACATAGGTATAACACACCGGCTTGGCTGCTCTTGAAAGGAAGGACGCGCGACAGAAGCTAGTTCCTCTTTGATCAGGGCTCAGAAATTGAAATAGTTTGTAGGTGAGGAATAGGGGGAACTTGCAGTGGCGAGAAAAGGTCCTGGAGAGAGACCTGCACTCGACCACTGTGCCGGAGGAAGTGGGATCGAATCACGGACTCGGCGGCTGCGTTTCGGTGGAGGCGAAACGGAGTGGCGTCTGTGTGCTGTGCGATGTCAGTGCACGTTAAAGAGCTCCAGGTGGTCGAAATGTCTGGAGTCCTCCACTACGGCGTCTCTCATAACCTGAGTCGCTTTGGCACCTTAAACCACACAAACCAAACCCACCAAAAAATACTGGAGATTAGCATAGGCGACTCTGAACAGCTCTGAATTGGTTTCACAGTGGTAGCGCTAACCGTATTTGTTAAACTCTTGGGTCAAGTTAGCTTTCACACCCTATATGTATTGTGAGCCACCGCTCGAACAAACGTCTTTATTCCAACCACAATCTGCGACGCTGCGCGTGATCTTGCCAACACTGGTGAATGATGACGATGCTTCGTATGTACAGGTGAAAGAGTCACTGAAGCTGCGCGTTCACACAAATCCCCTCGGCAAGGAAGCAACCATCCTGGTCGCTGTTAGACGGAAGCGGGTCGGCGGGTCTACGGCATCGTGCGCGAAACACGAACTTCTTCTTCTGAACGCCGACGTCGATCAGCGATGGTATGCGATTGGACAATGAGATAGTTTACTAGAGGCGTTTGCTGGAGCACGGAGTAAAGGCCGATATAGCGATGAAGGGACTTCTCGCACATAATGCAGGCGTGCGGATCGGCGTCCAGAGTAGCGGTTTATCACCGGTTGTGAAGCAGTGCAGTGGTGCTGGTCATAGTGGTGCCTCCGTTCTAGCTAGGCGGCTTCAGTGTTGCGGCGAGCAATTGCGGCGACTTAGATACATGGATATCATGCCGGACAAGGTGCGGTGAAAGCGTTCGATGAGGCCATTGGTCCGAGTATGCTAGAAGATGTCTTGCGGACGGTGTTGGCAGCGTTGAGTACTTCTGCCAGGACTTGGGAAAGAAATGTCCTCCCATAGTTGCTAACCAAGATACGGGGAGCACCGTAACTCAAGACGATCGCTCACAGGAAGAACTCGGCAACTTCAGAAGCAGCACCGGAGCAAAGAGCGGCTGTTTCAGCGTAGCTCGTCAGATGGTCAATAGCAGTTACAACCCATTGATGACCCGCGGCCGTGAGAGGTAGGAGCCGAATAATTAAATGGCGACAGAATCGAAAAGCACGGATTGGCAAGACAGAGGTTGCAGAAGCCGGCAGGAAGATATGTTGACAGCTTACGATGTTTGCAAGGCGCACACGATGATATGTAATCGCCGACGCTGGTAGATAGCCCGGGCCAAAAGTAGCGGCTTTTTATGCGGTAGTACGCCTTGTGGTGTCCTAAATGACCGGCAGTGGCAGCATCATGATAAGCCTCCAAAACGCGTTGATAGAGAGAGAGCGAGGAACAACGTGAACCCACCGGTGACCAGTCGTGCGGTATACAGAGCAGTAAAACGTTCCGTGTTGAATCCAAAAAAGGCGAAGCTGACGACGCTGGCGACTGTTGGGTGCCGATGACTGACCGCGGAGGTGAGCGATAATTGTGCTGCAGTAAGGATCAGCCTGCTGCAATGCTGGGAAGTTACTGCTTAGCTCCAGCGGAGAGGCCTCATTGGGTGCAATATCTAGACGATCACCGGAAGACTGACGTGAGGGGCAGAGTGTAGTGGCCGCGTAGAAGTTGGTTGGAGTAGAAGACAGCGGGCACCGAGAGAGGGCGTCAGCATTGAAGTGTTTTCTGCCGGCTTTGCACGTGATGGGGAAGGTATACTCTTGTAAACCTTGCACCCAGCGGCTGATCCGACCTGATAAGTTCTTTAACGACGACAGACAACAGAGCACATGATGGTCGGTTACGATTGTGAATTGGCGGCCATACAAATAGGGTCGAATTTTTTGGACAGACCAAACAACGGTAAGGGATTCTTGTTCCGTAATGCTGTAGTTACGCTCAGCTGCTGCGAGAGAACGGCTAGCGTATGATAGAACCTACTCTTCGGACACAGCGTTGCGTTGATAAAGAACGGCACCGATGCTCTGTCCACTGGCGTCACTATGAAGAATGGTGGGATCGGTCTCATCGAAGAGTCGAATCACAGGAGTTGAAGTGTGTGCTTGCTTGAGGGATTGGAAGGCCTATTCACATTTATTGGACATAAGAAACGCGCTTCAGACTTCAGAAGGTTATGTAAATGGGCCGCAATAGAAGCAAAGTTTTGTATAGAATGTCGGAGGTACGACACCAACCCAAAGAAGCTGCGCAGTGCTTTCTTATGTTTGGGCTGAGGAAAATTGATTACAATTGCAATTTTGTCGGGATCGGGCTGTATGCCCGCCTTGCGAACGATATGGCCGAGGACTTTGTTCGTTTTGCAGGCGAAGTTGCATTTTTTTGTTGTTGAGCTGGAGATCGGCTCGTGCCAGACATGTGAGAACTTCTGTAACACGGTGCAAGTGCTGGGCGAAGTCTGACGAAAAACGTCTTTCATTTCATTCCTCGAAGCACTGTGTCGATCATGCGCTCGAAGGTGGCTGTATCATTACACAATCCGAAAGGCATGACATTCATTTCATAAAGGCCATCGGAAATAGCGAATCCAGTTTTGTCCTTGTCGGATTCATGCATAGGCATTTGCCAATATACCGAGCGCAAGTCGAGGCTTGAGAAACACTCTGCTTCATGAAGGCAGTACAGTGCGTCATCGATGCGTGGTAGCCGGTAAACGTTTTTGCAGGTTATCTTATTAAGTGCCCGATAATCCACGCAAAACCGCACAGAACCATCTTTTTTCCTGGCGAGAACAGCAGGAGAGGCCCAGGGGCTGCCCGATGGCCGGATGATGATCGGCGCGAGCATGTCGGCCACTTGTTCCTCAATTATTTTGCGTTCTAATGAGGAAACACGATATCGGCGGCGACAAACAATGATTGATCCCTCAGTCTCTATGCGGTTGGAGGTGACGCATGTTTGGCCTAGATTTGACGTACAAACATCAAAAGAGTCGTTTTGTTCAAAAGGACTGCGAGCAATGCAGCCGACTGTTCAGAAGTTAGGTCAGGGCTGATGTTTGCTGCGAGTGTCGAGGTAGGTCGCTGAGGTAGAGCATCAGATGGTGGAGAAGCACAGGAAAGCGTGGCGAGGGGAACAGGATCGCCTTCAAAAAAGCGATCAGTTTCTCCTTTCAGTAAAAATAAAGGTTGGGTATAAGTGTTCATCGCCGCGACAACCGCGCAACCGCAGTTGAAACAGGTGATGCAGGAGGCAAGCGCTATGCCGTCGGACTTCCACCGTGGTGCTGGCATCACTAAAGCATCGCCGTCAAGTGAATATTTGAGCTAAACCATGATGAAGTGCTCACGGCCAGGGCTCAAAACGTAGTCAAGGGCAGAGAGCACACGTAGTGGGGAGGAGGCAGATTCTGGTTCGAACTCAGTGTCCGCAATGTGAATGAGGCGGTCACGGCAGAAGATAAGGGAAGGCGCTGACTACAAGAAGTCCCAACCTAAATTAGTTCATGAACTCATGACGGAATTACCACAGACTCAATAAGATGCCGCTGGTCATCGATGAGATCGAGCGCTGTGCATTGCCCCATGGGTGGGATGGTAGTACCATCGGCTCCACGGAGAGTGGCACCGATGCATGGAGTTACTACTTTGCAAAAACGATAATACAAGTTGATATTATTGACGGAATAAGCGGCACCCGTATCGATGAGGGCTTCAACGTATACTCCTTCGATCAGTACTTTCAGCGTGTTAGACGGGTGTCCGGGAGAAATTCCAGACTTTGTTTGTGAAGCAGATTTGCCTACAAAAATGCTTCTGTTAGTTTTCCGCGCTAGGAAGGAACGATTGGGAGAGTGGTCGAAGTGGAGACGGGCACGTAAAGACGATTGGGAGCGACGTCGGATGGAACGAGAATGTCGGAAATTATATATATATATAGGTGAAATGAGGGTGCTCGTTATAATACATGAAGGAAAGAAGCCAACAGTCGGCGAGGCCAAGGAAAGCGTTGGGGATGGTACTTTATGTATTTTTTTAATGTTCACTTGGATAATCACAGAAATTACTAATGTAATCTGTTTAGGGGAAAGATAATTAAACACAAAGTAGAAGAAGAAACAACGTGCCGATGGTGGGAACCGAACCCACGACCTCCGAATATCGCGTCCGGTGCTCTTCCAACTGAGCTACATCAGCCTCTGTCCCCCCTGCTACTTGCTTGGTTATTTATGTTGTCTGTATACGAACCTTGAGAGTGTTCACCAGCGCCACCCTCAACCATAGCAGCGGACGTGGAACGTCCCCTGCTACCGCCAGCGTCACGTAGAACGTGATCAATAGCGAGGGCGAAAGCTGTGCTAGAACCCTCTTACGCTACCTATGGCTTCAAGACTGCCAGAACCGAGACCCCCGTAAGCTACAAGCAGATCAATAGAGGGGAAATGAGGGTGCTCGTTATAATACATGAAGGAAAGAAGCCAACAGTCGGCGAGGCCAAGGAAAGCGTTGGGGATTGTACCTTATGTATTTTTTTTAATGTTCACTTGGATAATCACAGAAATTAGTAATATAATCTGTTTAGGGGAAAGATAATTAAACACAAGTAGAAGAAAAAACAACGTGCCGATGGTGGGAACCGAACCCACGACCTCCGAATATCGCGTCCGGTGCTCTTCCAACTGAGCTACATCGGCCTCTGTCCCCCTGCTACTTGCTTGGTTATTTATGTTGTCTGTATACGAACCTTGAGAGTGTTCACCAGCGCCACCCTCAACCATAGCAGCGGACGTGGAACGTCCTCTGCTACCGCCAGCGTCACGTAGAACGTGATCAATAGCGAGGGCGAAAGCTGTGCTAGAACCCTCTTACGCTACCTATGGCTTCAAGACTGCCAGAACCGAGACCCCCGTAAGCTACAAGCAGATCAATTGAGGGGAAATGAGGGTGCTCGTTATAATACATGAAGGAAAGAAGCCAACAGTCGGCGAGGCCAAGGAAAGCGTTGGGGATTGTACCTTATGTATTTTTTTTTTAATGTTCACTTGGATAATCACAGAAATTAGTAATGTAATCTGTTTAGGGGAAAGATAATTAAACACAAGTAGAAGAAAAAACAACGTGCCGATGGTGGGAACCGAACCCACGACCTCCGAATATCGCGTCCGGTGCTCTTCCAACTGAGCTACATCGGCCGCTGTTTCCCCTGCTACTTGCTTCGGTATTTATGTTGTCTGTATACGAACCTTGAGAGTGTTCACCAGCGCCACCCTCAACCATAGCGGCGGACGTGGAACGTCTTCTGCTACCGCCAGCGTCACGTAGAACGTGATCAAGAGCGAGGCCGAAAGCTGTGCTAGAACCCTCTTACGCTACCTATGGCTATATATGTATATATATATATATATATATATATATATATATATATATATATATATATATATATATATATATATATATAGATAGATAGATAGATAGATAGATAGATAGATAGATAGATAGATAGATAGATAGATAGATGAATAGATAGATAGATAGATAGATAGATAGATAGATAGATAGATAGATAGATAGATAGATAGATAGATAGATAGATAGATGAATAGATAGATAGATAGATAGATAGATAGATAGATAGATAGATAGATAGATAGATAGATAGATAGATAGATAGATAGATAGATAGATAGATAGATAGATAGATAGATAGATAGATAGATAGATAGATAGATAGATAGATAGATAGATAGATAGATAGATAGATAGATAGAAAATTCTATCCGCACGTGTTTGGGAATTCAGCGAAAAAAGGTTTTCGTTAGAATCATAGTCCCCCTATGTTTAGAAGCATTCTTATGTGGGACCTTTCTTACGGGCTAAGAATAGAGAAAGGGCAACCATGAGTATTGTAATTCTGAATATTCAGTGCATTGCCAACATGTAGTTACTGACAACATACTACCTGCCTCATCTCCTCCCACCTATACCTTTTTGATGTGGCCAAGGAATATATCTTGATGACCTGCTGAAAGTTATTTAGATTTGGTGTGCCCGTGATTAACGATTAATATAATATGTGGGCGCGGAAGCATGGCTAAAGGCAGAGAAAAAGGAGCAGCCTTTACAACCCTACCGGCTGTTGTAAGGCAGCAAAATAATAACACGAGTGACAAGTGATTTTATTGAGATCAATAAAGCCATAACTTAGAGCTTGTGTAGGTTCGTAGTGGGCGACACGGTAGTAGCCATCATGTACATACAATAATCGCACTGCCAGAATACTGAGCATTGCAGTATTGTAGACATAAAAACTGCAATAATTTTGTGCCATCCGAAATATTTTACGAAATGAGAAAAGACACATGTACCAAGTAGTATGTACTGTCTGCATGACTTCATTTGTGTATTCTGAAGCACACACGCAAATAATTTCTCAGGGAGTTCAATGTTTCCTTAATTTGCTGCGAGGCTCTTATGTAAGGCGCTAGAGCAAAACCTCAAATACGGGGGTTGAGTACCTGTCTATGGATGACAACGTAACACGTACGTAACATTGTGTGTGTTCTAGTGTGCATCTCTGAGAAAAGCTCTTTACTTACAGCGTATAATATAATTGACGTGTTTAATTAGAAAACAAACTTAGTCTCCTTAAGAGAAAAAATGCTTTTCGCTATTTTGCTGGGCTTTTTTCACTAAAACCATCGTCATTTGCCTCCCTGCATTCATCATGATCATCATCCCCATTACTATCGCTAACATTATCATTATCAATTAAATACACTGCCATTGTGATCGCTACTATCATTATTAATATTTTCACTAAATGAAATGCTATTATCATCGCTGCCATCATCATCATCACTACCTATATCGTCATTTTCATCGCTAATATCATCTTCATGATAGACAAGGAGATCTACGATCGGTTTCTGATGAGCTCGGCGTAGGGTGGTTGTCAGTGTTGAGATGCGAATAGGATAGGTTTGTTTCAGTCAGGTGAACGCTGGTACGAGCACGAGACACATGTCAGCTCTAGCGAGCGGCGCGCGACCATGCAGCAGCCCAGCCAAGCTAACCGTTCTAGGCACTGCATGGGGCTACTGCCTATATCTGCCCTGATGCTTTAGTTAACTAATTCATGGATGGCAATTTCAATCAGTCGTAATTTATCTTTACTACTTCAAATTACAGAAGGGGTGACGTCAATACTTCGTCATATCTAGATATCTCTGGCTAGTTCCTGCACGGAGCAGGTACTCAATATATTGCAAAGTTAAAATGAAAATGCAAACTTGGGTCGCACACCGAAATGGGATAACCTGTGGTTTACAGCATGTAAAATGAGTGATTTACTGTTTCAAGGAATAATGAGCCCAACCAAGCGTTCACAGATATGCAAGGGGTGCCACAAGGAGGGCCACTAAGCGTCTGTCTCCATTTCACGATGGGTCGACATCCATAAAGCACCATCACCCTTAAGAGAAGGTGTACTTCTCGAAACTGTCTGATCCTTAGTTACGTCGAGATGAACGAAACGACATTCGTGCAAGGCCAACTTGTCCAATTCAAGATTGACACTCGCGCTAACAAATCTGTCCTCCCAACAACCACTTTTAGCATGCTCCGACATCTGCCTCACTTATCGTGCGCTTCTTGGCAGCTGTACTGTCTTGACGAGACTGCTCGCAGCCAAAATGCGCAGCGCGTCTTCAACTCGCTAAACAGGGACATGAAACACTCCGAGAAGTATTTGTGCACAACACACTACGCTTAGCGGGCTCGACTGAGAATCAGAGCAATAGTAGTTTGATTGTCGGTGCACAAAGAACTTGTTTACAATTGCATGCGGCTGACACTGCCGCGAACAGAACCAGACGCCACCTTAAGCTCAGAAAGGTGTTTTCCTTAGAAAACGCCAAATGGTAATCACGTTCTGAACTTTCTTCGTTTGACGCTGCTCAAGAAAACCGAATAATGAAGGGTGGAGTTGGGACCAGGGTTGAGTTGGGAACCGGGTACGGGACACTCAGTGTTCTGAACATGCACGTGCGCTATGATGGATGCTGTGGTGAAGTTAGATGTGAAGAAAAGGTGTACATCATCTGCCGTCCTATATGAACATTATGCCAGCCAGCTGTTTAGTCGCACACTATCAGGCACAGACGTGATAGCACCATAGGCGCTCATTTAATTCGGCGAGTCGTTGCCGTATTATGACGTCATTAAAACATTTCGCCGCAATGCTTTCTTAAATTGGTGACGGAAAAGAGTGCATGAAAAAGGAATACAAATGGCGAAAAAGAAAAATATGCTGTCTCACTAGTGAGGGCAAACTGGCACTAAGGTGGTGAATATAAGTGGAGGGATGAGACCGCATACTTTGGACGTCAATCAATGGCGAAGAGAAGTCAGTTTACTTTACAGCGTACTCTACTCTGTGGCATGCCTCCCTCTGAGTTTCATTCTGAATAAATATACTTCATTTGCACCACATCATACATCGGGCCACTCAGGCCGCAATTAACGTGCTCTCGTGCCTACAACAATGTCGACAATATAAGGATAAATATTGGCGGTATTTATCTTCGATTTGTACAATATTCAAATGGTCTGATCTTATGGATCTTAGTGGGCAAGACCATAGAGCAAAGAATGACTACGCCCAAATTATTAACCCAGTAAATTAAAGTTCAGGAAAGCCGCGTGAACTCAGTCTGGGTTTCATTGTTATGTATATTCTATTGCGCAGCTTTTTCTAATAAAATATATCCGGCATAAGTTTGATAGAAAATTCAACATCTGCAGATTTTTTGCTTCAATCTTCAGCCGCCCGAAGCGAGTGAGTTTCTGATCGAAGACGAGAGGGAATCAGTGGTCTCTAAAGCTTGTTTACACGTGATGGAAGCTTTCATTAAAATATGCAGACATCGCAACGCCATTAGTATTCCATTTCGTTTATAAATATTTAGGCGATAAACTGCCGTTTAAAAGACGGCAGTTTCTTTGCCGTTAGGCAGGCTTAAGAAATCCAAACATGGGGAATATAATTAGTCGCAATGTATTTTACATTAGGTAGCGAAGTACTGGAAGTAGTAGGCGAATATGTCTATTTAGGACAGATAGTAACCGCAGATCCGGATCATGGAAAGGAAATAACAAGAAGAATAAGATTGGGATGGAGCGCATTTGGCAAGCACTCGCAGATTATGACTAGCAGCTTACCGGTATCGCTCAAGAGGAAAGTACACAACAGTTACATCTTACCTGTACTCACCTATGGGGCTGAAACGTGGAGGCTAACCAAGAGAGTTCTACTTAAGTTGAAAACAACTCAGAGGGCTATAGAACGAAAAACGATAGGGGTAACATTAAGAGATAGGAAGCGTGCAGAGTGGGTCAGAGAAATAACTCAAGTTACCGACATTCTAGTGGAAATTAAGAAGAAGAAATGGACATGGGCAGGACATGTAGTGCGAAGAGAGGATAACCGATGGTCGCTTAGGGTGACAAACTGGATTCCAAGGGAAGGAAAGCGTAGCAGGGGGCGGCAGAAAGTCAGGTGGGCGGATGAGGTTAAGAAGTTCGCAGGGGTCAAGTGGATGCAGTTAGAACAGAACCGGGTTAAGTGGAGAAATATGGGAGAGGCCTTCGCCCTGCAGTGGGTATAGTCAGGCTGATGATGATAATGATGATTTTAGGACCTCAAGTTATTAAAGTAGTTACGTCAATCGCTCGTGATGTCTAGGATAGTGCCTGTACAGAGGATGTTTTTTAATACATTTCAATGTTCACATGAAATTAAAATAAAATTTTACTCACGGAGTCACCTACGGCTAACGTCATGTAAGTCGTAGGTGAATGTTTGGAGCGGTATTCAACACTGGAAGGGTTTCCGTATTGCCTTTTTATGCTATTGGTCTTTTTCATTACTTTGAGTGTTCATTTATATGTGAAGGTTTTAATTAAGAAACCTGTAATTGCGAGCCAGCGCTAGTTATGTGTCCTTACCTCTCGTCCCTTAATTGTGCGCTGCTTACACCACAAATCTGTACTAATTAAGCCCAACAGACGTTTTGCGGAGCTAGTACAGAGCAACAGTAGAGCCAAATGTATGTTCATATGCTGTTCCAAAGCAAGATATTTTACCCCTTTCCTTATTAGTGCTCAGGAGTCTCCTGCAAAACATTTAAACCTTCAGGGTGATTACTTGCCAGTACTCTTGAAAGTGACACGACGGGTAATGTTTCTAATCTTTTCAATTGTAGCTGAGCGATTCTCAAGTGCGAAAAGCACGGACTCTTCACTACTGCTGACGAAGCAGTGTTTTCAGACTCCAACGTGCAATGAATTCTCCAGCCAGCTGGCATGAAGCGATAACACAGCCAACAAGGTACACTGCGAAGTACACATGAGAGGGCTCAGATGCTGTGCCGTCATCAGAGCTGTCAGAGGACGCTCGTTCCCCATGCGGTACAGCCAGTCCCCCTTCTGCAATGGCCAATAGTACGCGACGATGTTGGTACCTGCAAAGTCATTGTTTGGCATTGAGTTTCACCTATTGCTCATGAATTGTTTTTCAAAAATTCGTTCATTAGCAATCTTATTGTTTTCTGACATGCACAATTCAATCAGGCGTTAAGATATAACTTCTTAGAAAGCGTTCCGGGGACGAAAGCGAGCAGTAGCCGACATAGGAAAAACAAAACCAGTTTTAAAGAACTATTAGTACGTTGCGATCATTTCTCGACTATGCGTTCACACACGAATGCTTCACGGAAGCAGGAGCGTTCTTGTGCATTCGATATCCTCTGTTTACTGGTAGTGACCAAACTTAGCCTAACCGCCTGCGAAAGCTAGAAAGTGCGCTATCGTTTACATTATTTCAATACGGAATAAGTTATGACGCGATATTTAACTATTTAACCAATAGCTTGTTCACGCTCGTTTTCTTGAACATCTTCATGTCCCTGACGTAAACTCATCGACTGTGCGTTCAAAACTAGAACTGCTACAAATATGGACAAGTAAACCCGCGGCAGGGCAGATCAATTTCGTTGCATTTCCTGCTTCTTTTTTCTCATATGTAGGGTTTTCCCGTGTGCTTGGAAGACTTCAAATAAATTTAAAAGTGACGTATTTCACTACAATCATTCAAAAGCATTTTCAATTGCACAAAATCTTCGGTAATCGCTTGCTGACATGCGGACATGAGGAAATATTAGTTCCATTGCGACACGAAACATTGTGTATCTATACACCACGGCGTAGACTTCACATTTCTGCGCCCTGCTGACGTGGAAGGTATTTGAGAATAGAAGTGTTTGCTGGTGCTTCGCATGCGGCGAATAGGGCCATACCACACTGTTGCACTCAGGCAGGGTATACCTTAAAAGGCAGGCTACGGCTATTTTGCCATATTATTTCTATCGAGTGATAAGGTTCTTTTATCTCCTGTGAATTCCTCTTTATAGGACGTGTTTTATGACTTAGTTATAGCCGAGTTCACAAGCTATAACTTTGTTAACCTGGTTAGGTACCTTATGTTAAACTGATAAGGGGTGTGCAGGAAAACATATTTCAGAACTTATGACTGTAAATATTCTGCCCGGTGTCTGAGCAACCGGATGGTGTAAGCTATCGAAACAATGTATACTGGCTACATTACAGAAGACAAAAATGCATACGAAAGCCTTAAAGTTTACTCCAGTGGAGCATTAATGGGAAATATTCCCGCAGGTGACTTTTTGCCAACGGGCAATTTGAATAGTGACTGTAGATATTCCAGCATGACATCAATAATACATTTCTCTCATCCATAAAATTGCACCCAATAGGCTTTATCGAAGCCCTACAGACGGTTTGCCGAAACTTCGTGGAGGTTGAACATTTTGTCCTCTTACGTGGACCCGACCTGATAAGACAAATGTTTATTGTTTACTTCTCTGGCTACAGTGTTGACATGAAGGAACTAGGATCTGTTTTTTTTATAAACCAGCCCCCTTTTTACGACTTACTAAATTTCGTGGCAATGCTAAGCTTGGAGTTAAGAAGCAGGAGAAAATTGCCAGGGCATTTTGTGGCGCCGAACACAGTCGTTATGCCGTGGCATTGGAGGCTTTGTAGTAAACCTGGAATTCGCCACAGCTAGGCGAAGTGTAGCCAAACAGGCGGCCGAAGTCGACCGGCTACTCGAAAATGAGCCAGCTCCGAAAAGAAAAGAAATCAGATGGCACAGAGAGTCCAAGCTTTCCGCCTCATCTCTGCATTCCTCACGTTATGCAAATGTTGGTGACCCGGACGTGATCGCCATGGACAAGCAAAGCAACGTCCCCAGATCCAGAGTAGTCATGCTGGACGTCAAACTGCCTCCTATTTGGACCGGCGACGCAGAACTTCGTTTCCTCGAGCCCCATTTCGCTGCACGCCGCATCACTGCCGACGGGACGAAATACCACCATGTGGTGAGCAGCCTCCTACCAGTGAAGGCCAGCCAGGTGCTGAACCTACGTCTCACACCAACCGAGGAGAATGCCTGACAAACTCTTAGAGAGCCGCAGATTGGTCGTCTTACACTTTCAGAGCAGGAGACTCGCAAGCGGCTACCGCGGGAGGCCGAAATGCGTGACCGCGGACCTGCTGAACAATTGAGCTACATGCAATAACTGGCTGGTAGTATAGCGAGCATCGACAGCCGCCTTGGGCAGGCGCTATTTCTGCTAAGATTCGCAGCAAACGCACGGATAGGCCTCATAGCGTCTGGTGAGACAGACATTGCCAAGGTGGCTGAGCTCGCCGAAAAAAGCATGGCCGTCGTCATCCCAACAGTTGCAACGGTGCACGCAGACGCACCGCCCTTGCCCGCCAACTCCCTGCAAAAGATGCGAAACTTAATTGCTTTCCTCGATGTTACCGTCGCGACGCTGTAGTCAGGCCATAACAAGTGCGCACGAACCACAGCCTGACGACAGCGTGCGCAACAATACAGAATGTGATAGTACCATCGCATGTTTGGCAGGGCTACACGTGAATGTGTGCCTCAGTACGAGAAGTCTAAAAACTCCCCGGGCCAGCAGTGAGGGCGACCAGTGGCCCTGATTTGCGGCTAGTCCGCCCTCTGCTCTCTTGCTCAGCGATCGTAATACAGACATCCGTTTCCTAGTGAGCATAGGGGAAGAAATCGGTCTAATACCAGCGTAGAGCCGATAACGAATGACCAACGGCATCGTCGCTGGAAGCAGTGAACAACACGACAACACCTACGTACAGCCAACACTCTCTCTTACGGGGCATGAGACTTAAGAGGTTATATCGATGGATGTTTGTCGCGTGCGGTGTAAAATTCGGCTTCTTGGAAGCGGTCTTTATGTGTAACTATGAAGTGCTTGTTGTTTACTTCCATAAAAGGCTTTACAGGATCCCCTGTCACAAGCAGAAGTACGCTGAAAGCGATTAGAGTATTTTACCCCTCAGTACCACGTTCGTGGCACCGCTGGCCTTCGCCTGGTTCTTCGGCATCCTCCGCGGTTTCCCCGAGCTGACGAGGTCAGAGGATTCAAGCCACCCCATCGTCACCACAGGCCCACCCCTGTGAGCATGCCCACGACGGGTATCTCCAGAAAAGGTGCAAGTAGCCCGAATGGAGTTTGACCACATGCTCGATTTATGCATAAACCGCCCGTTCGCCAGTCTCTGGCCGCCACTACAGCACCTGGTAAACAAATGTATATCAAAAGAACGGCGACCCTGCTAAGAATATCGAGCCCTCTGTCGAGCAACAGTCCCAGTCAGCTATCTGGTACCTCACATTCCTAATATCGCAGCCAGCCTACAGGGTACGAGTATTTTCTAAAAACTCAACCTCGTGCGGGCCTCCTAAAAAATATCAATATCTCCAGAGAAGACGCCCTGAAGGCGGCGATAGAAACGCGCTACGACCTGTTCGAGATCCTCCACATTCTGTCCAGCCTGATAATCACCGGACAGACATTTCAGCGCTTTATCAACGGTGTTTTGCACGGCCTCAATTTCTGCCATGCATACCTCGACGAAGTACTCATCCCAAACAGTTCACAGGAAAAGCATGGGCTTGCAATCACCAATTCAATGCCTGGTGTAGCAGGGCATCTCAGTTAACATGGCCAGCTGCAAGGTAGGTGTCTAGAAGCTGACCTTCCTTGGCCATGTTGTTTCATGTTCCGGCATCCATCCCCCCTCCCCCCCAGAGAAGGTTAGTGCTGTCGAAAAGTTTCCATGACCGACCATTACGCGCCATTTAAGCGAGTTTCTTGGTCTCGTAAGCAATTACCAACGTTTCATACCTCCATACGCGACCTTTATACAGTTTGTCCACCTCCTACTTGCACCCTACGCATTTGCTTTTCAATCGGCGTTTCAAGGAATCAAGGAACGCCTTGCCAATGCCACACTTCATGTCAACAACAACGGTCAACAACAACAACAACAACAACGCCTCAGACGCATCTGTTGGTGCCATCCTATAACAACCAGAGCAAAGCGGTATGGCAGCCTACCGCATCCTTTTTTCCGAAACTGACAGCAACCAAACAGCGTTACAGCAATTTCGTACAAGAACTATTGTTTGTCTACGCAGCAATTCCAGCATTTTTGTTATTTCATAGAAGGAACTGAACGCCTCATCATGACAGATGCGCCTTACGGTACCTAATTTCAGGTTCTGGCGATGTAACTGCTGCGGATGTTCTACATATCGGAATTAAACACGAACATTCACCACACAAAAGGAGTTGACAACTCTGCTGCCGATTCTCTGTCGTACAACCGAGTAAATGCCATCACTTCTCCCATAGAATTACACCTAAAGAAAGTGGCGGGGGCTCATCGCGATGATAATGAATTGAGCCGCTTGCAGGGAGGATCGACTTGACACATCCTGCAGTGGTTCCCTGTGCCCGAAAGTGGAGACATTTGTTGCGACACATATACAGATCACCCTCAACCATTCATACCTGCTTGCCTCCATCATGAAGCGTAGTCATCGCTACACGAGCTTTCACATCCGGGAATTTGGGCAACTCATAAGCTTCTCACGGCACGTTTCGTGTGGACCGGCATCAACCGCGATTCCCGACAGTAGACACGCGAGATTCTTGCGTGTGAGGGTTCCAGTGTTAAGCGTAACACTGTGGCACATTTGAAGGAGCTTCCAGGACCAAATGCTCGGTTTGATCAAATTCATGTGGATCTAGTCGCGCCATTGACATTTTGTTTGAGCCAGACTTGTTTCAATCGTTTCATGGGTAAGCGGAGGCTCTTTCGATTCCTGATGTTTAAGCCGAAACCGTCGCCCACGCTCTTGTAGTCCACTGACTATGCCGTATTGGTGATCCTCCATTTCAACGGACCGAGGAAGCCAATTTGAGTCTGCCTTGTCCGCCAATATGCCAACACTCATCGGCACCTCACGCATTGGGACTACGCCCTACCACCCAATGACCAATAGAATGGTTGGAAGGTTTCACAGCCAACTGAAATCAGCACTTATGGGGTATGAGCAGCACTCTTGGAAGAAGGCGCTGCCCATCATACTCTTGGGTCTACACACGAATTTCAAAGCAGCCATCAGCTGCAAGCACTTCACTGCAACCATCAGCTGCAAGCACTTGACATCAGCTGCAAGCAAGATATTCCCGTCCTTGCACTCCTTGACTGTAACCTCCGCTTTTTTCTATGCGGGGTGTTCTTTCTCTCTGCTGTAAATGACTTGTATCTGTCCTTCCGTGCAGTTCGTTTTTATAATATGCACCTTCAGTACGTGTACGAGTCGTTCTGGGTTCTTAAAACTGCTTTATTTATTGCTTTTTGTACTATTATTTCATGTGTGCGGTGAGGCCATTAAAATTTTAAACTATTTCGCTTGCCTCTCGTCAACTTGACACCGCTCTATGGACGTAGGATCATCAATATCAAAATAACGAAATTGCAGTTGATGTGTAATGAGTGCGGTAATGAGTGTCAGCATAGTGGTACGTAGAAAGCACTTCCCGCTACTGGCTCGGTGATTATGTCGCCGGATGCCTGGTCCTGAGTACTCAGATTCGAAGCAGGCCGCAAAGTCCCTCGGTCCATAGAGGCAAAAAGTTGTGTCGAGTACTGTGTGATTTTTATGCTCGTTAAAGAACGTCACGTGTCCGAAATGTCCTTAATTTACCCCAGCTGTGTTTCTCACACCCTACGCCCCATTCAGGGCATCAAATGTTATAAAACAAGCACCATAAAATTAAGGTGAAATATTTTATAAAGAGAAGTATAGCTACCTGCAGCTTCCAACGACAACACTCGCTACCCTCCTGACTCGCCCCTCCATCTATTTGCACTGCTTGTCCAAAGATTTATTTTAACGTTTGCAGTAAATAAACACAAGTACTATCCGACGCTTGACACTAGACGTCCCTGTCGTTTGGTAACCTAAAAATACATGAATATCAACCTACCTGAGTGGGTTAATGCCGCGAATAGCCGATATCTGCAGCAAAGTGGAGTATCGTTCCCCTGGGATGAGGCCCCAGCTTGAGGCAACTCTCTCCTCTTCTTCAGTGCAAGTTGAGAAAGCAACGTGTGTGCCTTCTTTCGTTTTCTGGTAACATTCCAACATAGTTTTTTGTTCATAGTGTCCTCTATTCATTGCTTGTCTTAGGCCTTCGTTCATTATACCAATGGGCAAAACATTTTTGTCTGGTGCATTGAACACAAGATCTAACCAGTGATAGCTTGCGCAGACAAAGAGCTGACTATTTTGGATAAGAGGTTCCAACTCAACAAAAGATTTCGCTCCGATAGTGACGCTGGTGACAGTGTGTATAGCTGTGATGCTGGATTGAATATAAATCCCCGCTGCCAGCATGCATAGCACCCAGCATCCTATTGGAAAGGTTTGCAGTGCTTTAGCGTTGGCTGCCCGAACTGAAGGACTCCTGGCTAAAACGATTCCGACCATAAACAAACCCAAATGCGACAATTTAAGCCTGTCTCTTTTGGGCTGGAGACGCCATTTTAGCATCGAAATGTCTGCGACAGAAAACGCTGTGGTTGTCAATACAATCGTAATGTAAAGAAGCGAATTGAGCGAGAAGATAAATCTAACCTCAAGCACCCGTTTTTGAGGAAGGAATACGCACAACGATGCCGGTGAAAACTGCGCGTGCATAAAAATGTGCCCCAGTGTCGGAACGCTGTTTGTGACTGGGTCAAGGATAATATCGATGCGTTCGCCAAGAAAGGCGCGGGTGTCTGCTCTTCCTACAATGTTGACGGAGTTGTTTAGATGTCTGTGGACTACTAACATTGCCTGGACCTCCGGCTTCGCCATTTGATCATGCACAGAAAGGCGCCTGTTTGACAGCATAGCTAAGTAATGGCCGTCTCTCGGAAAACAGTTCTCCAAGCTTTCCTCCTCATCAAACAGCTGCAATGGCGAAACCAAATGTCGGATCTCGCACCCGCGTAAACGGTCCATGGGTGCATTTACGTCCATCCCTGTAACGCTTACCACCTGGCAAAGCACGTGTTCGAACCTTCGTGGAGCTTGGTATTTTGCCCGGGAAGAGATGAACCAGCGTGTCCTGTGCGTGCTTAAAAGCATTGATTCTAATAAGGTCATTTCATGATTAGACCATGTTCTAAAAAAGGGGATGAAAATTAATGTCGGTTGATTGCTTAAAAGAGCGGCATCGTTTATAGAAGAGCGGCAGTGCGTAAGCAATACTGGGTGCTCCGAGCAGAAACTCTCGCGAAATAGTTGCGATCCGCCCGAACGCACAAATGCAAGCGGTAAGGGCAGGTCTATAACTATGGTGCGAAAAATGTGCCTGTCTGACTCTACGTACACTAAGAGCTTCCTGGCTGGAGCATCTTTCGCAGAGGCCATGAGGTCGAGCATCAGAGAATTGTTTTGGGACCATGACATCGGAACAAGAAAAATTTGAAATACCAGAAGTGATTGCAGAAAGATGCACTGAAACAAGCCGATATTTTCATTTCAATGACTGCTTACGTAGCGTGGTTATAACGCTGTGCTAAAATGTTTAAATATAGTCTGCAAAACTTTGCACAGATGCAGCACGTCTTAATGCGTACAAAATCTGAACTGCCTTTTCCACGTCCTGCAATTTCAATGTGTACTGACTGCTATGTCAGTGTCGCTAAGCGACAGAAGTGTGTGTGGCGGAGCCACATGCAAATGGGCAGCACGAGGAGGGATTTGGAAAAATCTATACAAGACCATTTCGGCACGAAGGACCAGTGCGAGTAAGGAGCGGTTGGCGTTATCTGAAATCTATAAGCGCACTCACTCATTCAAATATGTGGCAATATTGGACAAATCAGCGCTGATATGTAGTCGGTGCAGAAAAACCGAAGCAAAAACTTGCGAAAAGTTTAATGCACTAGTGATGGAATTTCAGCCATCACATAGGTAAGAAGGTAGCATTCATGCACATCTGAGATGAAGGGTGTTGAGATATGCGAAGCGCTGAAAAGAACCCTAGCGGGAATGCTTTCAGTGTTTCGAATAAATTTCAGGGATCTGAGTGAATTCTGTCTGCGCTAAATTGACTCGTCGACTTATAATGTTCCGGGCGAAAAATCATTGCATGAAATGGCCTGCAGGCTTCTCACTTAGTATCCAAACGATCCATATGCTACGCATTGGCACCTAGTACCCACTCTATATTGAGTTCCACCGCTGGAAAGAGGAATCGATTCCCAAGAAATATCGCGTGTGCCAGCCTTAACCTTCTTCCTGAATGTTCTTGCACCCCCTTTATGAATTCCACCGAAACATTCCTTCTGTCTTTACGGCTTTCCTTTGGAAAAAATGGCAAGGCAGAGGCAAAATTTTCCAGACGTGGCTTGTCACGCGGCAGGCGTCTCTTAGGTAACTACAGTTTCCACAAGCTGCACACAGCCACTTGATCACAAACGAAACAAAATATCAGCAAGAAACAAAAATAGTACCCAGCTTGTGAAAGCGCCAGATAATAGGGCTCGTCTGTTATGTTGTCCTCAATCGTGTACATGACGGCTGCTACAGAAGCACTAAATATTTTTTCTAGCCATATTCCTGCCTAAACCCTCATTTTTCCGTAATATCAATGAATGTTTTCATTATATAGGGATTCAAGTACCTGAAGCTTAAGACACGCAAATGATTATTGGTTCAAAAGTAGGACCTTACAGCGCTCCTCAAGGATTCACATCCGGTCTGAACTGCAGTATCTTAGCATTTTAGGTCTCGTAATATTAGTACGGCTTCATTTCTGGCTTTTGCTTTTCCGTCCGCTCAAAGTAAATGAATAAATACACTTCGGTATTTTTTCACTTCCCTCATATAGAAAGCAATTTGTTCGTTGTGTGTGTCCTGTATAAAAGCTTTTGTTTTCGGTTCAAAGAGCAAAAGTTCCTCAAAAACGCTTCCTTCTTCACGTCAGTCTGCTTATGTCATGTTTTCGAGCACCTTGGCTGGTTTGCGAAAATAGAGCAGCGAACTAGATATGTGTTGACATCCAAATGACAGGTGTTTAGGATAATTCTGTATCCATTTCTGTGTGCCACTGCACAACGAGACATTATTGCCGTTTTCTTAATTAATAAGGTGCCAGGAAGAATTTGGCATTTCGAAATCATTTCTGGCGCTTCTTTCTGGATTAGCGATGAAAGGTTGTGTTCGTTAACATCTAGGTCGTGGTTGAGAGTCTCGTTTACAGAAATCAGAAAGTCTTCACAACTGATCACGATGTCATCTCTTCAGACGCCAACGTACAAGAATCTCTTCCACCAATACCGTAGCAGTCTGAGCGTGTTGTTTATTCATGATGGAAAAATACAGCGCAGAGAAGGACGAGACAAAATGAATCAGCGCTCGTGTGTCCTATGTGTCTTCATTTTGTCCTCGTCCTTCTCTACGCTGTATTTTTCCATCTCTTCCACCAGCGCGATTGTCGAAATATAACAGCCAATCAGATACACTTCGAATACAAATGAAACATTTCAGCTACTTTGACGCCATATGCGTTGTAAGAAAACCCTCGCGGCCAGCGCGGTGGAGCAAGTCCTCTATTTGCGATTGCCATAGTACACGGTCATGTTTATACCTGACAAAACATATTTGCGCCTTTTCGGTTTATTCAATATGCGAAGTTTAAATTCCTTCATTAGAATTCCCTATATCTATTTGCACACTGCTAACCGGAACACACTAAGACTGTCTCTCCTTAGTAATCTATGGTCGTTGACATAAGGTATGCACATCAATCTGGACTTGCAGAGCAGTGCGCCCAAAACGGCATGCCTGGCTGGACCGAGATGTGTCGTCAACATCGATGTACCTCGATGGCGTCAAGATCACCTCTCAGGAACAGAAATGTTTTCACTGGTCGCATTGACTGGAAAATCTATCCGCTCTTATTAGCTCTCTTGTCGGAGTGATGTTAACGTATGTTTCTAACGATACATTATTGGGAATTATTATTGGCCGCGATCCCTCATGGACGAAGTATATCAACATGTGAAAAAGCTTGCCAAATTTTACCATGTTCTTCGAGGTATTACAGGCCACAAATAGGGCCCAAAGGGGCACTCTCTACTACCACTTTATGAGGCCGTTCGTTGCCTGCATCTCGTACAGCTTCTCGGTAGAGTCTAATATGAGCATTTCCTGCCTATGGAATTTAGAGAGTGTACAAGCGCAGGCGCCCTAGATACGTCTTGGCTAACCGCGATGCAACTCTTGAAGATGCACTTGCACGCCCAATATTGATTTGCCACAATAAGCACTTCGGATGTATTTATACGCGTATTTACAAAATGCTGTTCTTACGCACTGATGAACACTACGCAGGAGCGGCCGGACAGAACTCTGCTCTCCTCAGTCGCAACTGCCTTCAGATTATGCACCCCTTTATCATGCCGTCCAACATAATGGTTCATGGATAAAACTTCAATGATTCGCCGGTGTGTTCATGGATACTGAAGAAATTGATGGTTCCATTTGGTGGTCTGTAGGAACTTACACTGGTCGCACAAGTGTCCAGAATATCAGAACAATACTCACGAGTATACAAATCAAAATGTGTCAGCACAAGCATCATCTACTTCTGTTCTGGCTACTGTAACCGCAAGGAAGATAGTGTAGAACATTTGCCGAGTTTTTCCCCCCTCAATTAAAAGGTACCAAGCTATGGGAGCAATTCGTAGGTTTTTCTAGCCGCTAAATTTAATTCATATTACTCTAGGTCATAGCAAGAAGATGGGAGAAAATATAGTCGGCATGTAAACACGCATCAAATATCAGGACAGTTATAGTCCTTGCTCTCATGAGGTACGGTTGCATATGTGCTTTTCGGTTTCTGTATTTAAAGGCAAAATGAAATTATTCACAAAGCAATGCACTCTCAACGTGGAGCAAGCGTCCAAACTGCCAGCTTAACGCGTGCATTCCGCATAGGTGCGGTGTTCTAGCACCTCCCCTGCTGACAGTCACGCCTCTGAGATTGTCACGATAAACCTGAGCAGCGCCGCACCTGCACACTTCACACCTTCCGTTCCAGTTCAAGCCACAGTAGAGGAGTCCGGGAATCACAACTTGATTGACGCGGGAATTACGCAGTCGAGCAGCCTGAATCTTTTTAATCTTTTATTGCCCTGGTGCCTCTACGAAAGTTGGGGGGTGAGTGTGCACACTGTATGCATAAACAAGCCCAAATAGAAGCATAAATAGTTTACGTCGCCTTTTATACTCCCTACAGTAAAATTATGAAACTCCTTATAAGTGAAGCTGAGGACATCTTTTTTTACTACTGTCACTAAAATATGAAGTAAAATTGAGTCGTGACATGATTACGCTCCTTCGACAAACAGGAGTTTGTAGGCATGAATATACCTCCAAACCTTAAATGGTTTGCGTACTCTTTCCTGAACGTCTTGGCGCTCGGCCTGCGCCTAGCGACAGCTCACTATTCGTCGCTCCAGCAGGTAAAAATGGCCTCATCACTATTGGGATGACAGTCGCATCAGCTTGTTTTTTTCATGCTTGTTTACCATAACAAAAGACACCGAGTTACCGACGCCTTCTGGAAAATAATGCTGCCTAGATTGGTTCTGAAGGAGCCGGCAAGTTCATGGAATGCTTTTTGCAGCTTTTCCGGAACAGCCTTCACGCAAGAAGCCTATCCAGGCCTAGATTCGTCGAGCCAACATGAAGCTTTGCGACGCATCAGCATTCGTGATCCCAGCCACCGCCTGTTCTTCGACCGTATTTTGTAGCGAGAGCTGCACTGTCCACAGTCACGCCATTTCGCCATGCCTGTCCGAAGAGCGTAGAGAGAAGAAAAAAAATCTAGGCAAATAAGTGGAAACAGGAGATGATGATAAAAGAGAAGAACATAAACAAAGAAGATAAAGACGAAAAATAAGACAGAGATAACTTGGTAGTTGGTAGAGACGAACGCCAATAGGGAGTTGCTAGGACAGAAAGTTCGTTCGAACGTTGTGAGGGCGGTGTGCCACGGAGTTCGACGTAGAGCTGATGTCATACCTCTGGAACTCTTCTAGACACAAATGAGAATGGTCAATGATGAGAGGCAAGAGGTGCTCATACGTGAAGTGATTTCCCAATGGAATAAATAAAGCTGATATCATAGAGTAAACTACTATGTACAAAAGCCATATCTACTTTCAAGCCGAACCTAAGCGTAGCCGTGCAGATTTCTCTCGCTTAACTCTAGGTTTAACCTCAAGCAAATCCACAGCAAATTTTTTAGCACGTTTACCGTTACACAAAGAATGTGTTCCATCAATATGTGCAACAATGTGCTCAAAGAATTGGTGTTGAAGCAACGCCTGAAGATATGAAGTCTGTGTAACAGACAATTGTTGGCTGCTGCCGCTTCGACGGGGTGAAATGGCTATGCGCTGGTGACGCTTGTTTCTCCGGTGCCGATGGCTCTTCTTTCCTCAGCTCCTAATCTGAAGTTAGTGGCCGAAATAACTAGTATAACCAGCCTATATAATGCTCGTTATGTTGGTTAGGCCATTGACGCATATGCAATTATGCCAGTGCTTATTCACTGTGCAGGGAAAGGCTGCGATCTCCATAAGGACTGTGGGGATGCCGAGCTGCAGTGGTTCATTTGTCGCCCCGTTGAGCCAACTTATTCAGCGGTTACTTAAGTATGAACCTTGTAGTTGTATTTTTAATTTTCTTAAAATGAATGCAATGGCAGTACAGCCGTGGCTTGTTGCGTTATTATGTCCGACTATAAGTATTGGCAGTTTTTCTGGAAAGAAACCTTCCTCGTAATTTAAATCCCACTGATACGGTAACGCTGTTCAGGCTGTGATAGCGTTGACAAATCCAGGAACACATCGGACCTCGTGTATTTCGATAAAGATATGAACCGAAACAAGGAAAGTATTAACTGTATTAATAGGTGATTTCCTCCGTGTTTTAAGAATATCCAGGGACGCAAATGAAACATGTAGTGTTTATTCTTTGTATTCTTTGTATTTGTAGCATGGTAAATGGCGGTGTCCTAACGAAGTGAGGCATTTAAATCTGAGGCTTCGGAAACGTTCTTTTCTCCTTGGTGATGGCGAAATGCAGCGTGGATTTTCGGAAGCGGACATGCGGAGGAAAAGACTACGTGCTGCTGCTTTCTTTTGTCGGCCTGCAGTACAGAAATGTGTCAGCTTTGAGCATTGCAAGCTTCTTGCCTCTCAAAAGTACAAAAAAATTGCTTATGCGGTTTTGTTTCTTCTTTTCCAGTTTGCGAGATTTTTTGTGCTGCTATTCATACTGATACCCAGACAATGAGAAAGAAAAAATAAAAACCAGTAGACAGACTCCGGTGTGAATGCAGGGAGAAGTGCAGAATAGAAGGCGGGCTGATAATTAGGATGTGAGGCCCATATATAGCGGACACGAAATAAATCACAATATGCAATGAACCTTCTAGCCCCCCCCCCCCCCCCCCCCCCTACTTGTCTCATTGTCTCGTACGTGGAACAACGATGCCCTACCAATGCGCCGCTGGAATTACCCAACCTTCCACAGTATGGGGGCAAGAGGCGGATCTTCAATTCACTTGCTATAGTTACATTTAAAATTTGAACGCTCACCTCGAACTCATGGGGAACTCATCAATTAGAATAATCACAGTGCAAAAAATAGTCACACTGATCGGTTCTTGGTAGAAAACCAGACAAAAACAATGCAATAGTACCAGTACCTCTGCAACATATTTTTGCGGCACTTGTTTTAATTCGTCCCATCACATCAATGGCCATGAAAGAGACTGTGCAGCTTCTAATAGCTTTAAAAATGTGTTCACCGCCTCTCAGCCGTCTAGGAACTAGTAGAGGTTTCTCAGTAGATTAGTTATTAGTACAAGCATACAGTCCTGGCGTTAATCGTTTATTATAGAAATAATTTTAACAATGCGAGTTTACTAAATTATAACCATAATTTGATTATTTGCACGTGACTGAAACTCAACTTGAACCGTCTAATATTAAGCAAGCTTATATGTGTGCAACTTCTTTAGTTTTTTTTTCTTTCTTGCCGAAGGAGCCTTCATTGACGGTATCTCATGTAAGCAGCGATAACAAGAAACGCCTGAATGTTGACAAGCAATGACTAAAGCTAAAGTGTGCCATCTGCTAAAATGTGCCAGCAGTGTTCATTTTTCATGAATGTAAGACTGGATACCCAAGAAGAGCGCATGTCAAGACATTCCACACTTGGTTCTGTGCAAAGTTCCAAAGCCAGTTGCCAAATACTGGTTGAAATGTTGTGTAGTAGTAAAAGCATTCTTTAAAATCAGTTTTTGTAATTTGCTTCATGCATTCATTCTGGAACACAAAGCTCTAAACTTAGGCTTGCGTGGAAATGCTACATTTTAAGTGAGCTCCTTAATTAAGTGAACTACACTCTTTTGCATCCTGAATGCCATATCATAGCACTAGTATAGTGTCTGGCGATAACATTTGAGTATATCTACAAGCAGCATCATTTAAAGCAGTCTTATTGCTCTTTGTGTACTCAAGAAGTGCCTCAATAATAACGCACACGGGACACAGCGCATGCATGCATAATATTTGAATCTTTATTTCGAACTTTACTGGAAATTCATTAGGCTCAATTCATTGTTTTCCTTTTAACTTCTTAGCCAATGGATCTCTCACATGACTGCATTCATTCAAGCGGTACAAGTTATGCCCGGAATTTGCGCAGAACACTTTGAACATAAACAAGCAGCATTGAGGCACATCATTGACAAAACTCTTCCTGACCCAGAGCTCGCACCCTGAAAAAGTGGATTGCAGGAAAAGGCAATGAGATTTCAATACAACGCATAATTAGGTAAAATCAGTAATTAGGAATTGGGACACTACGCAGACTGGCAAAATCAGTTCAAAAGAAGGAAAATTATTTAAATGACCGTTTCAAGAAGTACTGGGCACAATAAAGGAATGCTAAAAAGATACCAATCGAGGTTTGGCATCGCCAATCACAAATATACTACATGCGTAAAGAAAATTAGACGCCCATTTAACTACAAATCGTAATTCCTTGAGTGTATTTTTTCCACCTGTTGCTAAATTTGGCTAAGGATTTAATTAATACTTTTGGAAAGAACGAGCATCAGAGAAACTTATTACCATTTTTAGGTATGATATTTCAAAAGAGATTAGGAAGAGAAAAAAGGCATCCTTAGCCCAGCAGTGAAAGACTGACAGCTCTGAAAGTGAAGAAACCCGCGACAAAGAAGACGCAATATTCTTTCTATTCTTCGAGAAGTTTGTCACTAAACATCATAAGAAAGAGGAAGGAAATGTTGGTGAAATTAGAAAAAGCAATGTATTCTAGTACTGTTTAAAAATAAAAACATCTTTCTAATGAATAGATTGTCAATTGAAATCAAGCCTTAACCACATTCTAGTTCCTCTCGCAAGACAACCTTTCCGAAGAAGCATTGTTTCACAGAGCGCATAGCTGGGCACACCTGCAGAAACTGTTACTCATCACACAAGCCTACCAATGCACCAACATATGGGCATCACTCAATGCAAGCGTTTTTGATGCCATTAATAACACAAACGCGGGACAGAGTGGTTCCTCCCAGAATCATGTGCACGAGTACATACTCACCCGGACTGAGACTACTAAGTAAAGGGTACGAACAAAGGATAATTAGATCTCGTGCCCAATGGCACAGGGCTTGTTTTTTCGGCAATGTGATATAGGAATGAATCTTGGGAAAAATAGAAAAAGGGAGATCTTTTCATCACAATTCAGACTACGGGAGAGCGGGCAGGAACATAGAGGATTCAGAGCGTGCGTTCTTTGTCGCAGAGCTTGGTTTTCGGAAACAAAGCACCGCGACCACTCTTTGGGAAGAGAGGAATGTGGGGCGTTGTCTATTCTTTCAAACTATGGCAATGTATGCACGTGAAAATTATGCGAATGATGAGCATGGGCGCGAATGTAGTCTACATCCACATAAGTGGGGTACATTGCGCAGATCTGCCTAATGAATTGCGCAATTGGTAATGCGCTGCCTACAGCTTTGTGCTGCTTAAGCGGGAAAGTGTCTAAGTCTTAACACGAGGTGTATTGAATTTGGCACATATCAGCCGAAGGGAAGAAATTCTGCTGTAATAATCCTGAAGCTCCGAAGTAAGATCATTGCAGATATGTCTTGTCTAGCATATGTCTTGCGCTAGAGTTAGCAAGAGGATAGGAGACAGTATTCGGCGGTAACTCCCTAGTATTATGTGTGATTGATTGAATTATAATACGCATCCTGAATGTAGCAGTGCTGCTGATATATGGCCAATAATGCAATTGCTTATTAGCTGATAGACTTTTAACGACATAGTCCAGGACACTGTTTTCGTGCTTTGCTTCGCGGACGCTGGTTGACAAGTTAAGCTACTTTATTAAGTAGAGGATACCATTGAAGCGCGATTAAGACCATGAAGATAAGTAAAATGTTCCGTAGCTTTATGATTAATTGCTGCTAGCCACAACCACAGTCGACGGATGCAACGGTGAAATTTTGCTTGGGATATGATCGATGTCAGAAGAATGGAGTGCACATGCTGACGAGAAGCGTTAGAATTCCTATTGACAGAGCGCGCGTACCAATGCGGCTAATCAGAACAAGCCTATCGTGAGCTTAGATTTTTGCATAATACATCTCGGCCTTACATCTCGCGTCGCATTTCCACTCCGCGTATAAGGCCGAGATGTGGGATGAAGAGCAATAATACCAAAACATTCTGCATTAGAAATTGCAGCGAAATCAGAACCAAATATCCAAGGGGCTGCTTTTTACAAGCCAGATATTTTCCAGTGCGAGTGAGCAAAATGACTTCGTACACAATAGGAAAACACAAAAGGGGGGGGGGGGGGGGGAGGTGCGACTGTAAAGCATCCACCGCGCACTTGAATATGGACGTTTTAATCCCGCATCTGGTTGACAGGACAACAAAGTTATATTGTTGGCTGAAGTACGAGCACATAATCATCTGGAGATGGGAAAATAAAGATACCGTAAATAATGAAATAATGTGAAATGAGTAGGGAGTCCTCAGGCATTCTTCTGCTTGAGGTAAAAAGACCAACAGATTTATGTTGGCCATGCAAACTAAAGATTTTGATGTTTAGTATGTGGCACTGTAAGAGGAAAAATCGATTCGTGAGACCAAGGTCTTGAAGTTCCAAATAATTGCAGAATAAAATATACACTGTTTTAAGTCTTAGGAGTGTGCGTTTGTGATCTCAGTAAGACACAATAACTCTGGGGACAACAGGAATCTATACGTCTGTAGCCAGACATCAAGACCGTCTTTCGTTCAAATTTACCTAAAATCCTAGAATAGGGTCCTAGGTAGCACAGAATGTGGGGCCCCAGTAGGTCCGATGTAGGCAAGTGGGGCTGGGGCAACCATCATAAAACCTGCATCGGTCCCCGATGGGGCAAAAGTGGGCAAGCCCCATTTGGGCTTGCCCCTGCTCCTCCTGCATGGGTCCCATAGCGGCGTTACTTGGGCTAATGCAGAGCACGTTCCTGCATCCAGACCACAAGGGTCCCTTGCCGGATATTTGAGGGCAATCCAATCTAAATGTGGGCTTTTTAGGGAAAGCCCTCATAGATCCGAAATGAGGCCGCCCCCATTAAATCTTTGTGGCACCAACATCGGCCGTAGTGGGGCAAGAAAACGGTCATACCCGCATGAAATACGAATAAGGGCTGAATTTGGGCAAGCCCTCGTGAAGCCCAAATGAGGCAGCCTTAGCTAAACCGCTTTAGGTCCCACATAGGCTGTAATGGGGCTGGAAGGCGGGAGGGCCCGCATGATACCAAAATTGGTCCCTTGTGGGGAATTAGAAGGCACATGCAAAAGCAAGTGGGCTTTAGGTTTAAAACCAAAACCCAGCCCAATTGGGGCTGCCCACACAAAACCGCTGTAGGCCCAACATCGGCCGTAATGGGGCTAGAGGGCGTGCGTGCAATTGCGTAATCCTTGTTTCCAACCTTTATTTGCATTAAATGTTGCCCTAAATTACTATTATAGATGATTTGTATAACAGCTGTTGCCATGTTTAGTCGATTAGAAATTTACATGGCTTTAGTTCTCGCGCTCATGCAAATTGCGCTACAAATACTAAAACAAACTGATTGCTAACTGTTGCCTCTTAGGTGGTTGCTTTGGACAGCCTGAAACTCTCAGCACAATATTGCTGTTCAGAACACACATCTCCATAGCCTGAACAAGATGTACATGAAGTCATTTCGGCTAGGTGAATGGTATGAATTATTGTAAAAGTTAATATTGTGGCTGTTTAGAAAGTGCAGACATGTATAAAATAATTAATTATGTGCATAAATATTGATTGGGAAAACTTGGACCAGGGCTTTCCATCAATTTCCTGCGTCGGACCCCTATGAGAATAATGTGGGCAAGCCCAAGTGCGGCTAGCGCTATAGAACCCGCATTGGTCCTATGTCATTTTCTGAGGGGCTAACTGAAATAAAAAAAAAATGTTCCTCCAAAGCGGCTGCCCAAATCGGTCCAAAGTAGGACCATCGCGGGGAGTTGGCGGGATGTGCCCTTTTAACAATGCCGGAAAAATGTGGGCAGCCCCGCAAGGGCTGCCTGCATCGGCCCCTAGTGGGGCCCATTGGGGCTTTGTCGACAGCCCGCTTCGGGCCTACGTCGGCCCCTCTTGCAGCACCCACATTGAGCCCACCGGGGCTGTCCTGCATTGCCTACATCGGGCCCACCAGGGCCCACCCTTCATAGCCCACTTTGTGCTACCTGGGGTAGAGTCAGGCTGGATGGTTAATGTTGGAAGGAAACAAAGAACACAGCTCTTACAGATGGCACAGCTGAAAAAGACCATGGAACATGAGACGCGTATGTGTTTAGTCCTTCTCTGCTATCCCATCTGTAAGCGCTGTGTTCGTCATTCTCTTCAATGACGACGAAAATCAGCTTTAGACTCTATGTAATAGCCATGAGATTCCAGTAACTACGACAAGCGAGACTGGAGGATTTGTTCATAAACCTCGCTGATTGTAATCGCGGGGGGAAACAAATAGAAGTGGCGATAGAGTTCGGCGCATAAAGTAACAAATAAGTATAAGCGAAGAGCAGCAGGGTGAGAAACCAAGGGAATGAAACGAGAACAGTGAAGCATGGTAATAAGAAGTAGAAGCATGTGCAGGCCCACGGCGGCTTTCACTCAATCTCTTAACTCAGCAGCATGCAGAGTATAGCGAATAATTGTGCTCACTAGATATATACGCCACTCAGGCATTACGGTGTGCCTAGAAAAAGTAATTATGTCTGGCCCCGCTAAAATGTGGAATATCTGAATGTAAACGGGGAAATAAAAAATTATATTAAAAATAAATGAGGTGCAAGATGATGGTGATAATGCGCACAGCCCCCCTCCCCCCCCCCCCGCCTCTTTCCTTAACTTTCTATTGCCGTGGAAGCAATGCTTTGATTTCAATAAGAGTTTCTCTGTTGCTTAGCCAGCTCTTTGTGTCCATGATATCAGCTTACTATCGCACGTTGATAAAAACGCTTTACTTAATTTCCTGGATAAATAGAGGGTATTACAGAACATTGTGCTCACCGCGGAAGAAAGTTTGTTCCAGGAGATAATCGTTTTTTTAATTACTTTTTTTAAGTTATTTACTATTACCTTAAACACCATGTACGGTAGAAAATGGAAGGCGACACTATTTTAAGGACTATGCCCAAGAAAGGCTTCTGAAATTCCAATAAGGGTGAATGCTCCCAAGTATTCACTAGAGCTCAGTGAAGTTGTCACAGCGTTCAAGAAACAACTGCCGCTGCAATTTATCGAATTCTTTAAAAAGATCAAAGTAAATGCTAAAGTTATGAAGTGCCCGAAATCACATTAAGCGTTGGCGATCTGTTTGAGTGTTCTGTTGTTTGTCGTGTACAGTGACACAGGAAGTAGCCGACAAGGAAAAATTAACCTACCTTTCCCATTTCGCTTATAAGGGACGTTCAGGAGATCGCAGACCTGGTCGGTGTAAATGACGTGATCGGTGAGCTTTGTTACACCATCTATAAAAGCCAAAAAGAAGCAAGGACTAATCTTGCATATTCATCAAATATGGCAATAATGGCAGCGTCTTCTTGATATTCTTAGTGTAAATAAATTGCTGCAATGCTAAACCATAGGTGAAGGCTCTCTGGTGAGTTTGGTGAGTTATCATTCATACGACAAAGTATCGAAAGGCGTCGGGGCTAATTAGAGCTTCGGAATGCCAGTCAAGCATGTATCCTTGTGGTGCCCTGGCAATGAGGATTTATGTTTGCCTTCATTCACCTAATTTAATTTGAAATCAATCACACATCCACCCCAACATAGATGACGTAAGCTCATTCCTTACTTTGATGTGGTTCTCGTTCCGTGGTTGCTAAATTTAATTAAACAGAACCAAACATGAAACAACTATTTATTACATATTAACATATAAAACAAATATACATCACAGTTCCGAAAAAAGAATTCCAAGTGGAGATATATAGACCACAATCTTTTAGTAAGGAAAGGAAAATGTGGATCCAGGCTTAGATATGTTCAATAATCATTTTTATTTGAACGATCACCGCCTTAGCGTGGGAAAGCTTCTATAGTGACTTGTGCTGCAATACCCTGGTGGCAGAAACCATGAAGGTGAAGGGCAGGAACAGTTCATATGCACTTTCGGCCTTCAACAACCAAACATTGATTGTGAGGAGTCTTTGCCAAATAAAAATAATTTTTATGCATTACTTCGCTGCTATCTTCATCCGTCCTATATTATTGCATACTACATCCAATCAGCACGAAATAAATCTTTTATTGCTACTAGCACAAGACCTTCCTAGAGAACTTAACGTATTTCCTATCCTATCCTATCCTATTCATGGAGGTCCTCTTAAATCATTTTAGGCTCATTTAAGAATACCCCGGTGGAATAAAAAATTATTTCTTCGAATATCAGACGTGTAATACCCATCGAATTTGTTGAAGTGAATGCAGCGTCGCTTGCTGATAAACAAATGAACAAGTATTAAATACGAACTGTTCTCCGCTGTCTTCTTAAATAATAAATGTTTTAAATAGCCCAAATCACAACTCGTTTGAGCCTACCTTCAATATATCTCATGCTAAAACGGAATCAGCTCTAGATAAAGGATTTTCATCTAGATTTTGTTGAGAACATCTAGACACAGTTCAGTGCACTCGTGTTCACTGAGCACCAAGTAATACAATAGCGGAAACGAACATTTGTTTAATAAAATATCGCGCATTTCTCTATGATATTGAAAGGAGACAGCGTTGTGCTGATAATGAAGGTTATATCATAAGAATTGCTCTCGGCTTTCGCTGAATCAAGAAGAGATTTTGAGCTATTGTCTTCGTCCTTGTTTCTGTAAACACATAGCTCAAGGGAACGGGTTAATTATGTTTTCTTTAGTTCCTTGCTTCGTATGTTAATGCAAGTGATATATGCCATGCTTGCGGAATTGAGCTTATTTTAAATATGCCTGAAATAAGTTCAGGCGCTATAAAGTGTTCATGCTATTGCTTCTATCATACTTTTGCACTCGTATTGCGTCTTGTTCATCCACAGTATTACATCGTTCGTCCAATTGCGCCTTTTCTTCAGGCAACGTATTTTTTCGCACTATTCGATGCGGTGGATACTAACCAACTTGTCCAAGTTGCTCTACTTCTAAAGCTACGATGCTGGAAAGCTTTACAGTCTGGTGAAGGCATGCAGTGCTGTTTGTATATCACACTTCTAAGGCCAGAACATTTATAATGTTTGGATCCGTTTAATGGTTTTACTATTCCAAAGGAGCAAGATTTAATGGACATCCGCTTTGGGAAGGCTTAAGGAAATTAGATCTTCTGTGCTTCTTTAACATGCACTGACATCGCGCAATACACGGGTGCATTCGTTTTCGTTCCTGATCAAATGCGGCCGCCACAGCCGGAATTTGTCGAGCCCACTAACTGCTTAACTACAGTGGCGGTTCAGAAAGTTGTGAGGTCACCGCACAAACACTGAAATCTAGGTGGGGGAATCCATAAGTATACATACCTGCAAGGTGGTACTCTAATGCGTTGGGTGTTCCGGAACTTCTTATGCTTACAGCTTTTATCAGTTCTGGGACATGATGTCTAGAAAGAAGAGTTTGATATATGTGTCGGATGTAGATTTGTGAGAAGTTTTCTTACTTTGTGTTAATGACTAGCCTAATACCGAGGAGTCGAGGAAAAAAATTACGAAAGACTTTGGCGACTAAAGTAGTGAAAAGCGAAAGCCTGAGTGCCACATTCTGCTACGCAACTGACATTATATAGCAACTAATTAAATAATTTGTCAATAAATTATTCATTAGTTAGTCATTAAGTAGGTAATGTACAATTACCTAATTGACTTTCTTAATCAAATAAACATATCAATTATAATTAGTATAGAGCCAGTTAAACAGAAATTAATTAGTAATTTATCACTGATTGGCATATGGCCATATAAGGCACGCATTTGCGCATACTGTGGTGAAGATCTGTGTTTGGTCGAGACCTCGATAATGTCATCTCGCCTCGGCCAATGAGACGCCGCAAAAGCGGGACACATTTTGTCCACGACAGCATGAGCCATTAAAGGCTTTCGCCTTAAAATAAAGATTTTTAAAATGATGATATCGTCTAGCACAAGGAAAAATGTTTGTCTATCATTGACCTGTTGGCCTAATTAATGCGCTGTCATATTGAAAGCGGGAGATACGCGCGCTGTTATAATTTTAGCATCTCTTCGCAGTACTCAAGAAGGTATTTTTGTTCTTTTATTCATTTTACGGTCTATTTTTTGGGTGTATTTTAGATACACAAATGCATATTATTTTAGACGCACATATATTGCGTACATCATCCGGCCTAAACGGCAATGCTCGCAAAAAAGGGAGGTACATGCTCTTTGTTCACATATTAACGTGAGCAAAACTTTATTAAACGATCAGGATAAAGACAAAAGTATGCTGGGAAGAAAACCTGGCATGTAACTTGGAAATTCCTGTTAACAGATCAGTAAAACAGCGGTGAGCACTGACATCTCCCAACTAAAATTGAGCTGAAAACCCTTATCAATTCAATTTTTGAAGAGAGGAAACGATTTCAATACACGCATAAATGCTAAGAGTTTCATATTGTTTGCGTATATACTTACACGCCCGCTGTGGCATTCTTGAATAGGAACCTGAATGTGACGCTCTTCTGCGCTGAATTCACACTGACTGTTTTTACCGTCATGCACTTGAATCGTTTCCCCCAAGAGTAGTCATCATTATAGTACGTCGCTTTGTAAAGCACATATTCAGTTCCTACGGGCACGTTGAGACTGAAATTGGCATGAACATCGTACACGTTTCGATATGAGGATCACTAATACGTAAGCAGTTAGATCATATAATTGCAATACTATTACTCAACTTTCCCGTTCTTCCTATTTATGAATCAACGGAACTTGCATTCGCAAATTCAAAATACACCGACTGGTTGTGGGGCGTTGGGGTTTTATTTCTTTGTTGCTGTTTGCTCTAGTTAATCTTGCTGATTATATCGTTCAGGGCAGATGGAATTTTTCAACAATTTTATATGATATAGAAAATAGTTTATTTTATTTGCCTGAAGGAAGCGAGTGGTAACACATTTATTTCAATATTTAAGACTTTGAAATTTTCGCACTGTTCTCTTAATTCATAGGCGCGCTCGAAATACAGGCTTCGGAATTCAGTCCCAGCACTTCACTTAATTATCCACAAAAAAAGACCAAGGGGTAAACCATAAAGCATATCGATTAAAAAGCTCCAGCTCAGTCGCTGCCACCCCAGCAACTTCGTATATTTTCGTAAAGGAAACTTTCATCACTCGATTATTGCACCTCCCCTTTGGCTCTGCTTTCTCTCTTACGTCAAGTATTTGAATCCCTTTTCTTGCATAATTTAGGATTAAGACGTGGTGCGTTTTTCGTGCCCTGGTACAATATTGGTGACTGAATGAAAAGACCATTAGGTGTCCTTCTGATGTCCCTGGCAAGTGATAGTTCACTATTAAAGCAGCCGGGCACCGATTTGGTCCCCATTATTGCGCACGTGTTCATTATCATAAAGTTATAATAAAACCGCAATATGTGGAAGAGCACCTCCCAAAATGTAATTCCCGCTTGAATCAAGCCGCAAGTTCCTATTACACCGGATGTTAGGCCGGATCCAAGCGAGCAGTGGTTAGAATACTAGCCATTGTACTTCAGGTCCTGGAAGGAAGGCTGCGAATCTCACCCTCCGATTTCAAGTATGAACCTGAGTTGATAGCACCTACGAACTCAGTCATGTAGTGTTGGTTTGTGAAGTCATGTAACTCAACGACCAGTCAGTGTACGGCCCGGTCACCCGACGACTATCACCTGACACAGTCACACGCATGATTTTTCGCTCACAGCAACTACCCCGACCATGACCGCACCGAATTATCTTGCACACGGTTCTTTACGGGATCACGTGGAAGTGATCCACGATTGAAAAACCGAACAATACTATTGAGTGTCCCTAGTGGACAATTAGAGTGAGTAATACAGTAAAACTGCTCAACTAACAAATATAATGAATATGTTTTACTGTACCTGCCAGGCGTTCTGGAACTTTTCCAGTCCTTCTTTTCTACGACATATTGGGGGATTCTGGCCAAACGGATCATCGGAATAGCCTGACCCTAAAACGGAGAGCGTCAACAGAAGCAGCAGCATCGTTTCTTGAAGGACGAGGACGTCTTGGAAACGTTTAATGCCAGTATTTAACGTGCTCCTTTTATACTGCCGAGACCAGTGCCTTTAGATATCACCTAGGTACTTCTGTGGTTTTTATTTTAAAAATCACGGCAAACTATACCATTGTTCAATTTGCCCAGCCAAGATTAAACATCGACTGCAATGTTGTGGCAAAAAAATACGCATAAAAATGTCTGCTAAACAGTAGCCAAAGTTCCTGGAAGCAATGAATGTTTGATTTGTTTGAAAACTCTCAAGTCTTATTAAAGATATATGTTCTGTTTTTACGCAGACAAACATATCATGCGACAATTCGGCCTCTTGTTCGACCGGTGTCCCGGTGTTATGTTCTGTGCGAGTACAGAAAAGGAAGCGCAGACTATGTGTGTAAGAAATAAAATGAACACAGCAAGCAGCATAATATGCCAAAATAGGCGAAATTTGCCAAACAATTTTAAACTTCTAAATGATAACATCTTAGTCTATCCATCTTTTACATATTGTTTTGTTATTTGGAGTACTACTATAAAGCAAAATAAAAATAATTGTTAGGGAGCAAAAGCGGGATGTGAGACGAATTGCAAGCGTTCCATAGTACTCACACCAAAGCAAGAGCTTTATAGAGCTTTACATTATGTCGTTTACGAGTTTGCATGATTTCCAGTGTGATGTTTGTATAAAAAACTTCATCAATACTTTCACTGTTTATCTCCAAATGCTTCTCAATATTCCATAAATACCACCAATTAACGCAATTAAGCAGCAGCTTTCGTCGTTGATACTTTTTGGCGCTGATCACCCACTCAATTCTTTTAGCCAATTAAAGTTTACTCTATATATACACTATACCTAATTAATATCTTGGGATAAATGTGTCAGAACTGAGACCGCACTTCTGTGGCACCATATCATGCCGCGGGCAAACCACGAAACCCTAACGTTCGTCTGTTCTTACAGCATTGCCTTGAATATAACTATATATATATTTGTGGAACATATCTTTGAGTTTTACACTTATGAAATTATCTGACCTTATACACTTCAGTAGAAAGGCCAGAGGAAGAAAGCACGACTCCATCCACTTATGGAAACGAATAAATGAAAATTGACGCTGGCAGTGCGACCTCAATCTAGGTTTTTAATATTAGGTATTATTGAATGCGCGGTTTTTTTTTAATGAACTATGTACTGCGTAATTTTATGAAACGTTTAACGTTCCCCTTTCATTCGCTTCAAAATTCAGCCGTCCGAAGCGACATAGTCTCTGATCCCCGATGGGAGTGAATCACAGCTTTCTTAGCGTCAGCGATCTGTGACCTGAACGCTACTTTCATGTACAGTACACTTGACGGAAACTTTCTTTAAAATATGCTCGGAAGCGACGACAACAATAGTATTTCATTTCTTTCATCCATTTTTGGCAAAAAATTGGTCGTTTTGATAAAAAGCTGCTTGTTTGCTTTTAGACAGGCTTTGCGCATTCACCGATGCCGACCTAAATCAGCCGTAATTTATATTTCAAATTTAAAATGACAGCAAGCGTTACGTTAGACAAATCGCTCCCATATTAGAGCCTAGTGCCTGCATGGAAGATGTGGTGTATACGTTGAAATGCTGAAATGGAGTCAAATAAAAAGTAGGTTGCCCCCAAAACAGGATAACCTGCGGCTTGCATGATGTAAAAGTCTTGTTTCGCTGCTTGACGGCATAATCAGCCCCACAAATTGCTTTCAGAGAGAATTAGTAGCCGCTTCGGACACAGTTCATCAAATGAGGCCCAGTTGTGGCCTAGCCAGGATATAGATAACCTGCCATGAAACCTCTGCGACTCCGCAGCACAAGTCCAGGTCTAGTCCGTGAGACAGAAAGATGCAGCTTGCACATTACAGACCTACAAGGTCGTAACCAACGTTTGTAGACCCTACCTACAGACATTGGTTCTAACAGCTCTTGTTTTTTTTTTCTCGACAACTATTTGACAGTTGTTTCTGAAATAAAACTTCTTCCTCCTTATGTGACTCCTACCTAAATCTCTACTTCTGAGCATCGGAATGGGTGTTTCGGAATAATGAAGTCGTCCTCTAATGATTCAACAATAGGATTCCGAAACCATATATTAAATCAAATATGTGACCATGCAGAGTGTAACAACTCATCGAGGTGACATAAAACCCGTATTTCTGAAAACAGACTTCCTATACAACATCACATTTTGGTGGCAAAGAGCTGGATTTTACCCATAGAGTTTCTTACACTAACTAGAGGGAAAGGTGAGGGCGCTGCGCTTCAGCCATCATGGGCGCGCTAAGAATCATGGGCCGGTGTGCTACTTGATGCGGGACAGTCGGATGTTTCTCGGGTGCGTGGTGTGGCTTTACTGCGATGTTTCTTTTTCGTCATCATCATCATCTCAAGGTGCGTAAATAGACCGCAAAATCCATAGTATTGAAGGCGCAAAAGCAGACGTCGCCAGAAAAAGGTTTCTGTTTCGTGAAGTGCCACTAAAAACTTCCTTAAATGATTGCACAAGCATAACTCCTTCTATAACGTTTTTTTTTTCTTTCAAAGTTTGCCTAATAAGTTCGAAATATTGGTATTTGAGCTGCTCAAAACTTAGCCAATAGGAGAAAGAGCCATGGCTTATATTGCATAAATTTCACACTGACATGCTGTTTCTCTCTCTCTTTGCAATTTATAGTCACAATATTCAATGTTAGGACATTCTTTACGGTAGAACAACGTTTATCTTTGCATTAGTTTTGGCCAAAAGTTGTAGTTCTGCACTCGGTAGCTCTTTGGCCCATGATGCTTTGAGCGCCCATGGTGGCTGAACTGGTCGTCTGGGAACTCCATGTAAACTCCCATAGCGTGCCGCACAACGTTCCCTCTAAGTAAGAGTAAGAAACTCTATGATGTTGCCTTGTTGTAAAGTTTAGGTTCAATTTCATTAATTTGAAATTTTTCATATAAATATACGGAAGAAGCACTGCTGATGTATTTGTCCCTATCTGGGACAAAAATACCAGTTTGTGTTTCTTGTGAGTCCTGTTTATTGAATTCTGCCTGTTTGCGCCGCACATTCTTGTATTAAAAGCCCGCTACTGACATCGTCAATTTCCATTGGGAGCTTGTTGTCATCATTAGCAGCTAGTAAAGATTCATGATGTGACCATCACAAAAAACAAGGGACTCGAGAAAGGGACACAGGATGAACTCCGACATGAAACTGTAGGTTATTAGCTAAAACCTACATATATAAAAGAACAATCAAAGCAATCAAAAACAGAAATACCATGAAAAGCAAGACCTCCCAGTATGCGCATAACACCCTCAAACTCTCTCGAGAAAAGCAGTCTGCCTATCACCTCTTCCATGGACTAAAGAACGTAGGAAGCACATATAATGTAGGTGTGTTTCTTTCAGCCCCCGTCAACCTTACACAGGTATGCACTGCTATTGAAGGAAGAGGCCAAGAAAAGAGAAAGTGTGCCGCAATCTTATCCGCACACACGGATAAGATTGCGGCCTGTGTAAGAGGTGCAGTGAATGGCGCTTTCTTTTTTTCTGTGGAGCATATTACATTGGTCAGACCGGGCGTTGTCTGAACAAGCGCTAACAGCAAAATAATAATTTAAACAATGGGAATGATCTATTGCATCTGGTTGAGCATTTTCTGAGGTGTAAAGTTATAGAAATGAAAAAAAAAAAGCGGCCTGCATTGTTTATTCACACACGTGTTCATACACCCACAGGGACAAAATGACACGGGAAGTTGTTGAGGCTTTCCATACCGCGAATGACCAACAAAACTGCGTCAGTGAACCAACTGTTTTCTTCTGCGATAGACAGATTGTTTTTCTCGAAGGCATTATAGGGTGTCATGTGGATATCGTGGAGGTTTTTAGTGCTTCGATTTTATGGCATTTTTCTTTTTCATGAATTTCATTGTTCTTTTATATATGAAGGTTTTAGCGAATAAACTTTTGGTTGCGAGTCAGCGCTCGTCATGTGTTCCTTTTTATTCTCCCTTGTTTTTTGCGCTTTTTTGTGCACACCGGTAACCTACACCAACTATCCCAACTCAACGTTTTAGCTTATCTAGTAAAGAGCAAGAACAGAGCCAAATTTATGTTAATTTGCAGTTCCAATGCTAGATACTTTATGCCTTGTCTTGGGACTTACAAAGCTGCAGAAAACTTTTATTGCTGTAGGGTCCATTCTTCATTCAACTGAAAGTGAAAATACAGTCCATGTTTCTGATCTTCTTAGTTATAGTTCAGAGATCCTAAACTACGAACCCCAAGGAGTCTGCACGACTGGTGGCGAAGCAGGCTTTTCAGACTCTAGCGTGCAACGATCTGACCCGCCAGCGCGCATAAAGAGATAACACAGCCAACAAGGTACACTGCGAAGTACAAATGAAAGGGCTCGGGTACTGTGACGTCATAAGAGGTGTCAGTAGCCGCTCGTTCACCGTGCGGAACAGCCAGTCCTTCCTCTGCGACGGTCAGTATTACGCGGCGATGTTGGTACCTGCAAAGGAATTGTTTTGCATTGAAGTTCATCCAGTGCCCATAAACTTCTTTAAAAAACTCTTTTGCATTCTTATTTTTTGATCTTCCATACGATCAGGCGTTTAGGTACCATGTCTTAGTAAGCATTTCTGGGAGCAAAGCGCGAAATGAACGAAATAGGAACAACAAAAGCAAGTCTCAAGAACAATCTCTACCTTGCGATAATTTGTCTTCTATGCTTCTACACTCGAAATCATCACGCAAGAAGAAAACGTTGTTCTGTATTCGATTTCGGATGTCTATTGGAAATGACCTATTCTTAGTCTAGACCGCCTGCCAACAGCTGCAAAGTGAGCCGTGTTTTACAAAGTTTTAATACTGAATACCGGAAATACGACGCAATATTTAGCCTATCAATCGGTACTCGTTCAGACTCGCTTTCTTGAAATCTTCAAATCCTTAACATAAACTCATCTACTGTGCGTTGGAAATCAGCACTGATTCAAATATAGACCATTAAACTCGCGGCAAGGCAGAACAAGTTCATTTCACCTTTCACTTGTTCTTTCTCACATTTAGTGTTTACCCGAGGGCTTGCAAGCCTTCAATTAAATTTGAAAGGTCAATGTATCCCTACAATTGCTCACAGGTATTTTGAATACCAGAAAAGCAAGTCCTGTTATAGGTTGCTGACATGCGAGCATAATGAAACCCTGGTTCCACTTCACCTCGTGCCTTCATGCATCTAAATAGATACACCACGGTATAGACTTCAGGCTACAGTGCCCTCTTGAGGTGGATGATATTTGAAAATACAGTGGAGTTTACCGAGTCTTCGCATGTGGCAAATAGAGGCGTACCGTCGCACTCCGGTGTGGTGATACCAAACAAAAATTCCAGGCTAAGTGTTTTATTGTAATATTTTTCTTAACGCGTTCAATTTACCTGGATTTTCTTTCTTTAGATCATGCCTTATGACTAAGTTATAGCAGAGTTCGTCAGGAATAGCTTTGTTCACCTGGCCTTTGATCTTTGGTTAGACCGATTAATGGTGTGCAGAAAACCAAATTTCGGAACGTGTGAAAATATCTTGTCCGGTGTGTGAGCAAATTGACGGCTTTAACACCCACATAAAAGTTATGCTCTTTGCATTATATGTGCGAAAAAACGCCGACGAAAGCGTGAAATGCCTAAAGTGTGATATTAATGGAATTTTAATGGGGAATATTTTCAGATGTGGCTTTTTGGCACAGGGCAATTTTATTAAGCGACTGTACTTATGTAAGCATGGCATCAGTAATACATTTGCGTCATCACAAAACGGCAGCCATTAGGCTCCGCTGAAACCCTACAGACCATTCACAGAAATTTTGTAGCTGTTGACAGTTTCATCCCCTTACGTGGCTCTGGCCATATACAATGAATTTGTTTCCTCTGCCACTCTGCCAAAGGAGCCGAAATGAAGGGACTATGTTCTGATTTCTTTTAAGAACCAGCCCTCCTTTTACGGCTAGCCGAATATTCAGGTCCATGCTAAGTTTCGGGTTTGAGGCAGGCGATAAATGGCTGAGTATGCTTTGGCGTGGACCATGACGTGTGCCATTTCGCCCCTACATTGAAGAACCGGTAAAGCCGGAATAGGAAGGCCAACGTCAGGCGTCGTGCCTTTTGGCCTCCTTCCTGAAGTGTAAAAAAATGAAATGCACTTCAAATAAATAAATACTAAAAAAATACTAAGTACTAAATACACAACGGCGCTGCTAGAGGAGCTCATCCAACCGTAGCCTACCGATGTGGATCGGCTACTCCAGAATAGCCAGCTCATAAGAGAAAATAAATCAGGTGGCTCCAAGTCTCCAAGCCTTCCGCCTCGTCTCTGCGTTCCTCCCGCGTACGAACAGTTGGTGACCCGGACGTGATCGCCGTGGACAAGCAAAGAAACGTCACCAGTTGCTCAGTAGCCGTACTGGTCATCAACCTGCCTCTGTTTTAGACCGGCTATCCTGAACTTTGATTCGTGCTAGTCGAGTCCCAGTTCGCTGCACCAAGACTCCCTGCCGAAATTATGAGATACCAACACATGGTGAGCAGCCTATCACTGGTGACTGCAGGGCGAGATATGGAACCTACCTATGGCGTCAAACGCGGAGAATGCCATAAAACCCTTAAAGAGGCGCTGATTTGTCGTATTATGCCTTCAGAGCCGAAGCGTATCCAGCAGCTACAGCAGGAGGTTGACCTGGGTGACCGCTGGCCCAGCCAACTGCTACACTACTTGTGAAAATGATCGGCCAAACGGCAATCATTGAAAGCCACCTAGTGCAGAAGCTATTTCTCCGAAGACTCCCATCAAACGCATGGGTAGGCCTCATGACGTCCGGCGAGACTGACATTGCCAAGATGGCTAAGCTCGCCGACAAAGTCATCGCCGTCACCACATGACTGTCGCAGTGGTGCACGCAGACGCACCGCCCTTGCCCGCCAACTTCCCGCAACAGATGCGAGACCAAATTCTCGCCTAGCTGGCACCTCTCCTGGCGCTGCAGAAGAGCTATAACCAGCACGTACGAAACATAGCACAACAGCAAGCTCAACAACGCAGAATGCTAGTACCAGCGCAAGTTTGGCAGTGCTGCACGGAACTCTGTGCCTCCGTGCGGGAAGCCGGGAAATTACTGGGCCACAACTGAGGGCAAACAGCTCCCTGCTTGGCCGGTTAGTTGCCCCTCGGCTTTCTTCTTAACGGATCGTGACAGAGGAACCCTTTTCGTGGTGAACACAGGGGCAGAGGTTAGCGTAGTGCCGGACCGCCAAAAATGAAACGGCATCCCGCTGCAAGCTGTGAGAAACACGACAGTACGGGCGTACATCCAACTCTCACTCTCACTGAACCTGGGATTTAAGAGGATATCTCAATGAATTTGGTCATGGCCGATGTAAAATTCGCTATTTTTAGAGTGGACATTCTAGTTTTGTGAACGCAATCCTTACAAATTAAATAAAAAGGAAGTTTTGATCTACCGAAAAAAAACTTAATGAACTGAACCATTATTTTTCCCTAATCTGGCACCAAAGTAAAAATTTAGACGTTGTGAACAACCTCAGTATCTTTTCCGCGAGAACATGATGAGGAACAATATTATCGAGATGACATCCACAAAGTTTCTCGGGTGGTTAGGATGCTATCACGGTCACTTAATTGCCTTCCTGCGATCCAGTGAAGACTTAGTTACCATTGTTATTGTTTGAAAGGTGTTCTACCCAGTGTAGGACACTTCAGCTCTGACCAGCATATAGCATACCCTGCCATTTTGATTACAATCCAGGTACCAGGCGCAGTTTCGAGGGGGAAGCCTCACACTAATACCATGCTCTGCCTTTAAAATGAAATGCTTTCATGTGGGTATTAAACCTCAAAGAAAAAGGACAACCTCGGGAAATTGCAGCTCTGAATTTGCATTACCAAATCTTTGTCACTAGGAACCAAAACATTGGTGGTACTCCGTTAGGTTTTACTGGCGGTATACCATCCTAAACACCTTGCGTATTCCTCAAAACCCCCCTCTCACATTCCACCCTCATCACTTCTTTACGAATCTCACAAGAACAATATATTTCTTTTCGCAGTTTTGTTATCCTACAGTTTCGAAGTGAAATTTAGCTTATAATTTACTACCTTTATGTCTTTTCCTTCCACTCCTTGCCATGTATTTCTAGGCCATTTGTACGCGGTTTCCTTTCTCTGCTCCACATGCATTGAAAGTGTACTTGCATTACTACCTGGAGAACAGTTTCTGCCTCGATAGCTCACCTGTTTTGGCGCCGAAAATTTGGTCCAAAATACTTGCATTAGAAGCAGGCCTACTACGTACTACTTGATGGCAATGCACTTTAAGGAAGCTTCAAAATTCGAAACGTTCCTCATTGACTCCGCAGTGTCTCTCATACAGGACGCCCCTTCAGCATTTAAAGTGAAAAAGTCATAAGAAAAACAATCGTGGCACATTATTTCACGAAGATAAGTCTAATGAACTGTCACTCCTTCAGACATCGCTGGCTGCCATCCTGCCTCTCCTTTCCAAGTGATTCCGTAGCTTACCCAAAATACTATCGCTTACTGTAAGCAAAGCCAAGCATCCTTATGGCCGTCTCTCTAGGCTTCAGGTTAAATTCGTAAACCTGGAAATACATTAATATTGACCTACTTGAATGGGTTCAAAGTGTGCATGGCCGATATCTGCAGCAGAGTGGAGAACTGTTCACCTGGAATGAGACCCCAGCGTGAGGCAACTCTCTCCTCTTCTCCAGTGCAAGTTGAGAAAGCAACGTGGGTCCCTTCTTTGGTTCGTTGGTAACATTCCAACATAGCTTCTTGTCCATGGTGTCCTCTATCTGCAGCTAGCCTTATGCTTTCAAAGAGGATGCGGATGGGCAAGACTCTTTTGTCAGGCGAAGTTAACACCGTATGCACCCAGTCTTCGTTCGCGCAAACAAAAAGGTCACCAGTTCGGATATGAGGTTCCAACTCCACAAACGAATTCGGCCCACTAGTCACGCTCATGACGGTGTGGAAGGCCGTGATTCTGGATTGAATGTAAATCCCTACTGCCAGCATGCATAACATTCAGCATCCTACGGGAAGGCCTTGCAGTGCTTTAGCGTTGGCTGCCGGAGGAACTAGAGACCAAATTGCCAACCTTCGCTAGATCATGGAAAAAGCAAGAGAGTTCCAGAAACCCATCTACTTCTGCTTTATTGATTATGCGAAAGCGTTTGACTGCGTAGATCACAGCAGATTGTGGCAACCTCTCCAAGAGATGGGAGTTCCAATTCACCTCATCTGTCTCCTCAGGAACCTGTATGAAGGACAAGAGGCCACAGTCAGAACTGGGCATGGTCTTACTGAATGGTTTCCGATTGAAAAAGGAGTGAGGCAAGGCTGCATACTGTCGCCCTGCCTATTTAACCTATATGCAGAGTGCATCATGAGGAAGGCCGGTCTGGACGAGTCTTCAGCTGGAGTGAAGATTGCTGGAAGAAATATCAACAACCTTAGATATGCGGATGATACCACTTTAATGGCAGAAAGTGAAGTGGAACTCAAGAGACTTCTGATGCGCGTACAAGAAGAGAGCGAGAAGTTTGGGCTTAAAGTGAACATTAAAAAGACAAAGATCATGGCGTCTTGCCCTATCAAGTCCTGGAGCATCAAGGGACAAGAAGTGGAAGCTGTGACACATTTTCTCTTCTTGGGCTCCAAGGTTACCTCGGAAGGAGACTGCAGCCATGAAATTAGTAGACGCCTGCTTCTGGGAAAGAGAGCAATGGTTAGCCTTGACCGCCTAGTAAAGAGCAGAGACATTAGTCTCCCAACCAAGATCCGTATAACTCGTGCTATGGTCTTTCCAGTTGTAATGTATGGATGCGAGAGTTGGACTGTGAAAAAGGCTGACCGCCGAAGAATTGACGCGTTTGAATTGTGGTGCTGGCGAAGACTCTTGAGAGTTCCTTGGACTGCCAGAAGATCAAATCAGTCGATATTGTCGACCATAAACCTTGACTACTCATTGGAGGGTGAAATTCTAAAGTAAAGCTCAGCTACTTTGGTCATCTGATGAGAAGAGAGGAGTCGCTGGAGAAAGATTTGATGTGGGGAGAGGTTGAGGGTCGCCGGAGAAGGGGTAGGCAGCGAACGCGACGGTTAGATGGCATCCTCGAGGCAGATGAAGTTATGTGATGCTAGGAAGATAGTGAGAGACCGGTAAACGTGGCGTGACATGGTCCATAGGGTCACGAAGATTCGGACGCGACTGAACGACTGAACTGAACTGAACTGCCGGAACAAAAGGACTCCTTGTTAAAGCGATGCCGACCATAAATAAACCCAAATGTGATGATTGAAGATTGTCTCCTTCGGGTTGAAGGCGGCATTTTATGATCGAAACCATTGCGACGCAAAATGCTGTGGATGTCAGAACAATCGCAAAGCAAAGTGAATTAAGTGAGCAGATTAATCTAACCTCAAAATCCCGTTTGTGAGGAATGAACACACATAGTGATGCCGGTGAAAACTGTGCGTGCACAAAAATGTGGCCCAGCATCGGAACGCTGGGCGTGGCTGGATCAAGAATAATATCGATGCGTTTGTAAATAAAAGCACGGATGTCCCTGTTCTCTAAAATATGAACGGTGTTGTTTAAATGTCTGTACACATGTAAGAAGGCCGGGATCTCCGGTTTTGACATTAGGTCATCCACAGGACGGCGTTTTTATGACAGCATGGCTAGATAAATGCCGTCTCTCGGAAAACTGTTTTCGAACCTTTTCTCCTCGCCGAAAACCTGCGATGGCGAAACCAAATGTCGACTGGCGCATCCGCAAAACCGGTCCGCGGGCGCACTTACCTCCATCTCTGTCACGCTTACCAATTGGCAAAGCGAATGCTCGAATCTCCGTGGAGGTTTGAAGTGTAAATGTGACGAGATGAACCAGCGAACCCTTTTCGTTACTAAAAGCTTTGATTGCAATGAAAACATTTCACGGTTAGTCCATCTTCCAAAGAAGGGGGCGAAAATTAATGTTGGATGGTTGCTTAATAGGCCAGCCACGTTTATTGAAGTGCAGCGGCAAGAGGGGAATTGTTGGTTCTCCGAGCAGCAAATCTCGCAGGTTAATTGTGATCCTTCCGAACGCACAAATGTAAGAGGTATGAGAAGGTCATCAACTATGGTTGGAAAAATGTATCTGTCTGACTCTGCGTAGACTACAAGCTTCCTGGCTGGAGTATCTCTCGCAGAGGCAATGAGGTCGAGCATCAGAGAATTGTTTTGACACCACGACATTGGAAGGAGGAAAATTTGAACTACCAGGTGTGATTCTAGAAAGAAGATTCTAAACGCTTCCAATGTCTTCATTTCGCGACCTTCTTAGTCTGATATTCCGCTGAGCAAAAATGTTAAAATATAGTCTTCGTACAATTACACGGTGATGTTTTCAGCACGTATGAAAGCGTGCAAAATGGTGAACTGCCTTTTCCGTGTCCTGCAACTTGCACATTTACTGACTGCTATATGTCAGCGTCGCCTAGCGACGAAACTGTGCACCTGAAATTATGTGAAGGCCACGTTTTGAAGGACGAGGCAGATGCACAAAACGGGCACGAGGACAGAATTGAGAAATAGATAGACGTCCATTTGGGTGCGAGGTGACATATTTGACGGCACTTAGTCATTCAACACGTTGCAGTATAGTTGACGTTAGCACGGATATGTAGCTATGGCAGAGCGACCGGAGCCATCGCTTGCTATTAGTTGTAATGCATTATAGATCAATTTTCGACTGTAACTCAGATAAGAAAGCAGCTTCTATGCGTGCTTTGATGAAGTAGTGTTCAGATATGCCAAGCGCCGAAAAGAACCTTAGTCGGAATGCTTTCAGTGTTTTGAGTAAATTGGCATGGGCACCCGAGCGAATTCTGCTTACATAAAGTGGTACGTTGAGTGCTTCATTTTCCTAATGAAAAACATTGTATTAAAAGGCGTGCAGGATTAGCGTTGGCGCCTAGAGCCGCTCTCGATATTGAATTTCACCGCTGGAATTACACCCCGAACGCCAAGAAATATCGTAAGTGCCGGCATAAACGTTGTCCCTGTAGATCTACGCGTAGCCTTTAGGAATTGCACTTATATAATATTTATCTCTTTATTGCTTCCATAAGGACGCATTGACGAGGCCGAGGCAAAAGCTTTGAGAGGTGACTTGTCATTAGTCATGCGTCGCTTAGATATCAACCCCTTCCACAAGCCTGACGCAGCCACATGATCACGAATGAAACAAAAGATGAGCTAGAAACACAAACAGTACCCAGTGTGTGAAAACGCCAGGTAGTAGGATGCTTCTATTCTATGTTTCTAAACCGTATACTTAAATGCCACTACTGAAGCACAGTATATTTTTCGTAGTCATATTCCCTATTTTCTCGTAACCGAAATCAGGATTTCGCACTATATAGAGATTCAAGTACCTGAAGCATGACACGAAAATAAATATTGGTCAAAAGCCTGACTTTACAGCACTGGTTAAGATAGCACATCCTGTTTGGACGACAGTATGGTAGTGTTTGAGGTATCGTAATATGTATACGGCATCAACTTTGACTTACGCGTTTTCCTCCACTCGCTGTAAAGGATGAAAAACACTTTGGTATTGCTTCACTTCTCTCGTAAATAAATCATTTTCTGCAATGTACATTCCCTGTGTAAGAGCAAATGTTTTTTATTTGAAACGAAATAATTCTTCATAAATGCTGCCTTCATCAACTCGGACTACTCACATGGTTGTTTTGAGCAGGTTGGCTGGTTCGCAACAATAACCCAGCCAGCTATGCGTTCAAGTCCAAGCGACAGGTGCTTAAGACACTTTGCTGGATCTACGTATGTGCGCTACTTGCACACCGAGCCATTATAGCCGTTTGCATACCTAATGGTTTCACTGAGGTTCCAGAAAGCATTTATCATTTCGAAGTCATTTTGGGCACTTCTTGAATTAGTGATGAAAGGTTGTGTTCGTTAGCATCTTGGATATGATTGAGAGGGTCTCGTCTACAGAAACCCGGGAGTCTTTACCACTGTTTCCAAAGCCGTCTATTCAGATAGCACACAAGAGCCTCTTCCGCCAGTGCGATGGCCGAGATGAAGTAGGCAGAAGTATGATTCCAAATGAAACGGCTCAGCTGTTTTGAAGTCGTATGCGTTGCGACGAATACCTCAGGGCCAGCGGCCAGCAGAACACGGCCAAGTTGGTAGCAGACAAAAATATATTTACACATTTATGTTCATTATTAAACACGAGCGCTGTACGACACGAGCTCTGTACGAGGACGTTAACACACAGCAACCCGTCCTCGTTTTTTTTTTTTTGCGCGGTTGAATAATGGATAACAACCAACTCGCCCAGCTTTATGTTTTTCTTAGGCTCATATGATCAAGAAACTTTCATTGTTTCCTTGGAATTTTTATATTTATTTCCACACTGTTAACCGCAACGCGCTCATACTGCCGCTCCTTAGTGAGCTGGGGTCGATTGCATAAGGCATGCACATCAGTGCATAGGGTGACACCTGCATCTAGACTTGCGGATCGGTGCGCCAACAACTGCGTACAAAGTTGCAAATAGATGTGCCATCAGCATCGTTGTACCCACGGCGTCAATGTTTGCTCATAGAAACAGAAATTATTGTAGTGGTCGCATTTACGGGCAAAAGTATCCGCCTTTGCATGCTCTTTTATCGAAGTGATGATATCTCACTTTTCTAATCACATATTCTGAGGAGTTAATATTTACCACAAAATCTTATGGACAAAAATCATAACAACATCTGAAAAAGCTTCAGAGTATTTCCACAGTGTTCTCTCTATAGCAGGCATTGCGTTGGGCCCAACAGAGCACTCCCTACTATTTCATTATGAGGCCGTTAGTCGGCTACATCTCGTAACTCCTGCCAGAAGAGTCTAATCTGAGCATTTGGAGCCTGTGCAGGCGCCCTAGATACTCGTTTGCTTTCCGCGGTGCACCTCTAACATATACAAAATTTAAGTGGCACTTGCCCACCGACTATTGAATACACTGGGTGAGGGCCGGACAGCAGCTTTTTAAGTGCACCCCGCCGCCAGATATGATCTGTGAAAGGAATCGGGTTTTCTTGCACCCGATTCCTTTCACAGATCACATCTGGCGGTGGAGTTCACTTCAAAAGCTGCTGTCCGGCCCTCATACAGTGTATTCATCAGTGTATGATCTTGAGCTTGTACCTTCAGGCCAAAGGCAGCCTCAGCATCACGCTCAAACTCACCGACTAGTCGGTGGTACAGATCAGACGCCTCCGTAGGAAAATCTCCAACAAGCATCATGGCATGCGAGAGTCCAACATCTTACGCCTCGTTAAAGCTTTCATCTGCTCCTGCTTCACCTACTCTGGACCTTACCTACGTCTCACTCGTTCTGAAAGCGAACAGCTAGAGGCGTCACTTCGAAAAGCTTACAAGACGGCCCTAGGTCTTCAATAAGTACTTTCTTCTGGGCGAGTTGGTTCATATTAGCAAAAGGTAAAAGACTTGCGCAAAAGTAGATGAAGAAAGAGACGTGACAACAAGACAGAGCGCAAAACGTCTGTCACGTCTCTTTCTTCATCTACTTTTGCGCAAGTCTTTTACCTTTTCCTAGGTCTTCCCACGTCCACAGCTACCCATAAGCTCATATGGCTCTCGGAATCTTCAATACCGTACGCGAACTGATCGAAGCAACCCTCACTACCCTGTATGAGCGGCTCTCACTCACACACGCTGGCCAAGTGGTACTGCGGAAAGTTAGGATATTCCCACCGCGAGCGGCCCCAAGTTATGCTGAACTTACACCGGAGTATCGCCTCAATCTCCGCACCCCTCCCATTAGCAAACGAATGCACCCGGAACACCACACCCAGAGACGGGCCGACCGGGATCGTCAATTCGAGAAACGCTTCAGCGGACGTCCGGAGGTAAAATATACGGATGCCTCTTACCATCAATCGAGACCAGCGATGGTGGCGGCAGCTCTCGCCCTTCACCACAGCTGGTACACAATCTGCAGCATTCGCAATGCAGAAACAGTCCCCGCAGCAAAGGAGGTTGCCATTGTGCTAGCGCTAGCCGACCCTAATACCAAAATCTTCATCACTGATTCTCAACCAGCTATTCGCAACAACAATGCTGCCCGTCTCTTGCCAGGCGTTACACATTCTACTTTCTACTGCACCCTCTTCCACATCTCGCTACTTCTTTGGGGTCCACTACACGAGTGGCTCAGACGAAACGCTGAGGTGCACACTCTGCTGCCAAGCCCAGAGTATGATCAGCCAGCCTAATATTTCACGCGCTTCTCCACTACGAATTACACGGACATACTCCAGCACTACCCACTGGAAAGATGCTCATATCCTACCGCACCGCGTTCTAACAAGACGCGAGGCCGTCCAATGGCGCAAACTACAAACTGGCAGTTTCTTAAACCCCCTCTTGTACAGCAGGATCTTTCCGGAACAGATAGCCCCCATGTGCAAACACCGCTTAACTCCAGCGCCTCTCATACACATGGTGTGAACTTGTTCACAATACAACACAGACAGCTCAAACACCCCAGAGACGTGGGAGTCTCTCCTGCGTACTTCCGAGCCAGCAGACCAACGCCGGCTTATCCCGCGCCACGCTATGGAGGCCGCGACATCCCAAGAAATCCCCGCCGACCTCCTTTAAGCCAGCGCAACCAGTGCTTTTACTGTTCCCTGTTTTTAGGAGCAATATAAGAGTTCACCGCCATCAGTCGCAACTACCGTCTGATCATGCTCCCCCCTATCATCACACCCAATTGCAATGGGAGATGAATAACACTTCGCTCCATTGAAGAAATAGATGCTTTCAATTGGTGGTCTGTACCGACATACTCTGCCATGCGTCAGAATATTGGAACATTCATCAAGCATACTGACGATTCTCTGTCAGCAAAAGCATCATTTGTAGCTGTTCTGGCTACTTTAAGTGCTTTGCTACGCGAATAATTTTATTTTTACCTGCAAATAGAAAAAAGGAAAAGCTCATTAGCAAGCATACTTCATGAAGCAAGGACATGGAAGCTGTCCTGATATCTGATGCGTGCGTGCATACTTCCTGTTCTCTTCCGTCTTCTTGCCTTGACAAAGATTAGTAATATGAATTGAATACAGCTGCTACAAACATCTTACAAATTGATGTTCTAAGTTGGGACCTCGTAATAGCGGTGAAAAAACTAGGCAGAAGTTGCCAGAACAGCTACAGATGAAGCTTGTGCTGACACAGAATCGTCAGTATGCACGTGAGGATTACTTTGATACTCTGGCCACATGCACGGCAGCGTGAGTCGGTACAGACCACCAATTTGAACCATCGATTTCTTCAGTATGGGTTAACGTGGCGGCGCACCGAAGTGTTATCCATCTCCCATTGTAGTTGTGTGAAATGATATGGGGGAGCATGATCTGAAGAATGAAAAGTGCATTGCATATTTTTAATCCCAAACGTATGCTATACACCCACAGAGATCAGACGACACCAGAGGTCGTTGGTGCTTTTCATATCATAAATGACCAACAAACCTCCGTCAGCAAACCGACTATTTTCATTTGAGATAGGATGAATACTTTTCTCGAGGGTGTTTGAGGGCGTTGTGTTCATATATGGGAGGTGCTTCACGCTGTTGTTTTATGGTATTTGTGTTTTTCATTCCTTTGATTGCTCCTTCACATGTGAAGGTTTTAGCGAATAAACTTTAGTGGCAAGTTAGCGATCGTCTTTTTGCCTCTTTTCTTTGGCCTTGATTTTGCACTGTTTAGATCATGAATATAGCAACTAGCTCACCTCAACGTTTTGCTAGGCTAGTTAAATAGCAATAGTAGAGCCTAATGTATGTACATGTAATTTCTTGATGCGTTCTCTTGAAAGTGAAGCAACAAGCCGTGTTGCTGATCTTCTTAGATACAATTGAAGATTCTCTACTGCGAAAACCACGAAATCTTCACAACTGCTTATGGTGTAGTCTCCTAAGCCTCCAACGTGGCAGTATTTCATCCGCCAGTGTGCATGACGAGATAACGCATCCAACCAGATACACTGCGAAGTACAATTGAAAGGGCTCGGCTGCAGTGACGTCATCAGCACTGTCAAGAGCCGCTCTTTCCCTGTGCGGTACAGCCAGCCATCCTTCGACGATGGCCTGTAGTACGCGGCGATGTTGGTACCTGTAAATTCATTGTTATGCATTTATTTTCGCACAGTGCCTAAGAATTTTTTTCAAAAATTCTTTCATTCGCATTTTTATTTTCTGACATTCTCTATGCTTTCATGTGTTAAGAGAGCAACTCCAGAGCAAGCATGCCGGGGAGCAAAGCGCGCAGTAGCCGATATGGGAAAGACAAAAGCAGTTTTAAAGAACCATTACTTCCTTGCGATAATTTCTCTAGTATACGTCTACATTCAAATCATTCACGCAAGCAGAAAAGGTTGTGGTGCATTCCATATCAGGTGACTACTGGAAGGTACCAATTCTTCGTCGTAAACCGCCTGCAAAAAGCTAGAAAGGGCGCATTGTTTTCATGTATTTGGCTACTGAGTACCGGAAATATGACGTCATATTTAACCTATAAGTCAGTTGCTTTTCAGACTTGGTTTCCTAAACTCCTCCAGGTCAGTGACGTAAACTCATCATCTGTGCTTTTGAAATCAGCACTGGTGTACGTATAGACAATGAGAATTGTTATTTGTTCCTGAATAATATTTGGATTCCGTAACACTGAACAACTCCGGAAATGAGAACAGAAATGAGAGTCCCACGGCGACAGGGCTGAGCGAGATCATTGGTTTTTACCTTATTTTTCTCGCATTCAGTGTTTCCCCACGTATTGACAACTCTGCCATTCAACTTCAAAGGCCAATGCTTCACTAAATTTTTGCACAGTTATTTTGGCTCCATTGCAACCCGCGACTTCACTTATCTAAATAGATACACCACAATGATGGCTTCAGACTGCGGTGCCCTTCTGGCGCGGGAGCTCCTTCGATAATAAAATGAAGTTTTCAGAGGCATCTGGTGTGGAAATGCGGCAATACCATTTGCAATTTTGGCTTGATTTTGGGCACGGCTAGGGCACTGTCCATATTAACCTGAGGTCGCGTTTGAGTCTAGAGATGTCTAAGACCTCCTCAAGTGGAGTGTCGCAACTTGGTTTGCACGCTTACCAGAAAAGCCCGCCATTTGAATCCTTTTAAAGAAAATTGAATTGATGTGATTCCCCTGGCTCTCGTCCCGATCAGTGATGGAATGATTATATGAAAACACCGAAAATAGTGCAACAGGAACAAGACCGCTCAAGGCAAATTAATTTCAGTCCCAGAAGTGCGGCCGTTCGATCAAACAGGCATTGTTTACATATCTTCAGACATAGCTTGTGTGGAAGACTTTCTTGAATGCAAAAGTTTCAGTTCAGTACTGGTGAAGGCATTCAACCCTGAAATCTAGCATACGTCATATGCATTGTGTGTAAGTCCGACTCAGCATTTCCGCAGGAAATATTATTAGAAAATTAGCATGCGGATTTGGAGTGCTATTCGTTCACCGACGACATCTCTGTCACGCTTAACACTTGGCAAAGCACTTGTTCGAACCTTCGTGCAGCTTGGTAGTGTGACTGTGAAGAGGTGAACCAGCGAACTCTGTGCGTAAATAAAGACGCTGAGAGTAATGAGCCCTTTTGATAATTAGACCACATTTTAAAGAAGGGGACAAAAATAATCTTGGTTGATTGCTTAACAGGCCGGCATCGTTTATGGAACTGTAACCTTGAGATGGGAATAGTGGGCACTGCGAGCAGAGCAGCCCGCAATATAGTTGTAATCCAGCCGAGCGTACAAATGCAGGACGTATTGGATGCTCTACAACTATGGTGCTAAGAGTTTGTCGGTCTGACTCTGCGTACAACATGAGCATTATGACAGGAGTATATTTCGTAGAGGCCATACGGTCGAGCACCAGAGAATTGTGTGTACACAATGACTTCGGGATGAGGAAATTTTGAAATACCAGAGGGGATTTCAGGCAGAAGCATCTATACGCGTTCGATATCTCCATTTCACTTACTACTTACGCAGGTTAGATATTCCGATGTGCTTTAAAAGCTTTAAAAATATTATTCAGTACTTAGCCCGAATGACGCCTTCAGCGCGTCTGAGCGCTTACAAATTGGTAAACTGCCTCTTCCACATCGTGCAACTTCAACGCTTACTGACGGGTATGTAGCGCCACCAGGCGTCGAAGTTTTGTGCCTGAAATTAGATTAAGGTTGCGTTTTGAAGGACGAGGTAGGTGCACATAAATGGCACAAGGACAGATTTCAAAACAGGATACACGTCTATTTCGGCACAGGAGTGCGAGTGAGTAGCGACCGGCACTGTATGATACCTATAAACACACTCACTCATGCAAACACTTATCCCTGCTGTAGACATCAACGGACATTTGTATTCGCTGCATAGCGACTGAAGGGAAATCTTTCAAATAATCCTAACAAATTTTCTGATGGAAGTTTGACCACCATTCGAAGGCAGCATGCAGGCGCCCATGAAATTAAGGGGCGTTCAGACATGCCAGGCTCTGTAAAAGACCCAGCCGGAATGTCTTCTATGTTTTGAATAAATTGGGGGCACATCAAGGAATTCTGTCTACGCGAAGGTGATGAGTCGAGCGCATCATTTTTTTGGATGAAAAATCAATGTGTGCAATGGGCTGCTGGCTGATTTCAATCATTTTCTTGTTACGCTGTTATCAGTGTTCTCAGTGTTGGCGCCTGGAGTCCCTCTAGGTATTGAGTTTCACCGCTCGATATACGTCCAACAAATATCCATGTTCCTTCATTATGTTTCTCCCTTCAGAATTGTGCGCGCCATGCAGCATTTGCATTTATTATTCGTTCTGTCATTATTGCCTCCATCGGCAAGAAATGACGAGGCAGAGGAAGCTCCAAGGGCAGTCTTGCCATTCGTCATGCGTCGCTTAGATACCAATAGCTTTCACGAGCGACACACAGAAGCTTGATTACTAATGCAACAAAAGATCAGCTATAACTGCAAATACAAAACGCCAGGTAGTAGGGGCCTTAAAATTTGCTTTTCCTAACACTATACTTAACGGCCGCTCCTGAGCAACAAATACATAGTCTAAATCCTTATTTTCCCGTTTCCGAAATAGGTGTTTGTCATTATACAGTAATTGTTTAAGTACCTAAAGCGTAAGACACAAAATAAATATCGATTCTAAAGCGTGCCCTACAGCGCTCGTCGAGGTAGCACATCCTGTTTGGACGCAGTGTTTTAGCGATTTAAGTCTCGTAATATTTACACAGAATTATTTCTCAATTTTGCGTTTTTAATCTCCTCACTCTAAAGGAGGAAAGCCAGTTTTTGTAATTAACCGTTTCTCTCAAAACTAAACCATTTTTTTCGTTCGTGTGCCCCTGCTTAAAAGTCTTTTATTCGAAGTGCGAACGTTTCTAATATCGCTCCCTTCATAACGCCAGTGCTCTCCGTGGGTTGTTTTGTGCAGGTTGCCGAGTTCGGAACACTAGGAGAGCAAACTATGCGTTCATGTCCATGCAACAGTTGTTTGGAACACTTTGGTACATACAATTTTATGTCCTACGGCACAACGTGACATTATAGAAGTTTTCTTACATAATAGGGTCAGTGAGGTTCCAAAAATCCTTCAACATTTCAAGATCATTTATTGTCGCTTTCTGAATTTAGGATGACAGGCTTTGTTCGTAACATCTTGGTCATGGTTTAGAGAGGCTCGTTTACAGAACCTACACAGTCCTCAGAACGGCTAACGAAACCGTCTCTTTAAACGCCAACATGAAGAATCTCTCGGTAACGCTATTAATGAGATGACGCAGCCAGCCAGATACAGGGCGAATACAAATGAAAGTGTCAGTTACTATGAAATTGGAAATTTGATTTGGGAGGAATCACATGTGGCCGGCACGATGTAGCTATTCCTCTGTCTTCAATCGCGAGCATTACACGGTGATGGTAGTACTTGAAAAAAAAAAACCTATTGGTTTGGTTTGGCAAAACTTTATTTCCCACAGTAGGGGTCCTGGAGGACACTCGGCTAGGCGCCAGGTGTAGAGGGCAGCTCCCACGTCGGAACAGAGAGCCCAAAGCTCTCCGCCGCCGCGCGGGCCTCCTGGACAGCCCGAAGCTGATCATGTAGTGAAGCACTTTTTAAAACTTTATCCCAACGTTCCTTGTTCTTGGCGTAGGCGTCTTTTCACTTCCGACTTGTCTGCGTTGGGATGCTTGCACGCGGAATCTTCGGACCTAAGATGTGAGCGAAGCACTGTAGGACAAATCAGAATTGTCATAGAGCGATTGGCAACGCCGGAAAATCAAAACTAAAGGAGACGAGCATTTATTAGAGTCCACTTTAAGGCCTTGCCCCGCCATTCCCATTCCCCTATCATCCCTGCGAACTCCTATTCCAAACAATAAACAAACCAAACTACCGGGAGCTTGTGCAAATGCCCGTCTCCTTTTATTTGCCCATGACACTGGCAGTCTCAAGATTCCCGCCTGCGGTGAGGGAGTGATTGGCAGCGGAAACACTAAGAATAGTGAGCTGATTTCCTCCACACCTAGTCTGCCCAGCATGGCGGCCTGCCGGTAAATCGCGCTGGAGAAAAGCCGTTTGACATTTCTCGCTAGACCGGCTCGCATACTGGTGACGTGTGAAACGTAAGATCCGGCCCGCGTACCTATGGTGCACCGTGTGGATCGGCCTTAAAGAGCGGACTTTCTTGCAGCTCGGAGCAATGGAGCAGGGGTGACCCCACTGGTTTATGGTAGGAGGTAGAAACAAACCATACTGACAAAGCTGCAATAAGAATGCGCTGTGCTCACGACCGACCGTTTTATGACACGGCTTGTTTCAAAGGAGAAGGCGAGCTTTCTACTACGGCCTTCTCAATTGCCGCGGGAGCAATCGAAACGTTTCTCATTTAGTTACGTTCTCCGACAGCGCAAGGGGCACGACCTGCTCACAGTTGCTGCGCGCCTGCTGCCGCGGCGGCGGTTGGGTTTCTCTTGATTTAGCGCTGGCATCCGCTGGTTTGATTGTCGGGCAGAGCTGAAATGAAAGAAAACACAACATAGTTGTTTTTCTGTATGTCAACAGTATATTCACCTGGGACGGAAGTATTTATAACAACATCACGAGATGGCACAAATGCTATTGCAAGGGCCACGCGAAAGGCAATTTAGTGCCTCAAATACAGATTACATATGCCTTGTTTTAGGCACAGAACACCTTACTATCATTTATTCTTTTGTTTCATATTCGCTTAAGGCAGGTAGAAATTTAGATTAGAACCATCAAAAAGATAATCTTTCTTTTATAGTGTGACGAGCATATGACCGATACTACTGTCTTAAACGCAAAAGATCGTGTAATCATGCATTCTTTCCAAATGACCATACTAGAGTGACAAGTACCAAAAGTAAGCTTGTTAATGCCATGTGGCGCATCTACTAACTTACTATGAGGGGCGCCATGCGGACATCCAGGAAAATGCGATATGTTATTTCAGTTAATGCGCACTGCTTTGCGCAGTATAAGGCAGAGGTTTTGCCAGTACCATTGCCATCGAGACGTGGCAACCGCGGCCGCTCACACTCAAGCAAGATCACGCTCCTAAATATTGCCTTGTAAAAACACCTAACACGACTACTGACTGTCAAGTGGTACTGTCAAGTGTTACTAGCCCGTTGTACCTAGTGGCACGGGCAGAGGCACATTATTTTATGTTTTTTTTGGGTAGCCTCACCATAATATATGTCAAGTGGTACTGTCAAGTGGTACATACCCGCGATACATGAGTGGTGCGGGAGGAGTCTGCCTTAGAACTCCATTATACCCAATGTCAAGTGGTACACTGAAGCAAGATCGCTCTTCTAGATATTGCCTTGTAATAAAGACTAACACGACTACTTACACAAAATTATGGTTTTCTTGACATACAGGAAAATCGCAATGTTATATTCGGTAATAAGCATGCTAGCAGTTGCTGTCAAAATTGGCCTAATATTCATGGACACCAAAATTTTGCGAATTGCATAGCTTATTTGAAAATAACTCTTTTGAACAGCATGAACAAATGGCGATTAATAATATAGAGAATAAAGTTCCCCTGAGATCGGCACTATTATCGTGTTTAGAGCTGGAAAGGAAAATAAGACGATCTCTCTCTCATGACGGACATGTTTTTTCACAGGTATTAGGTTCAATATGAAGTCCGTTATGCCCACTTGGAGACGATATCGACGCGTCAAAAGCTTTCCAGCGTGGTCATGGACTCTACGCCAAGACTCTCGCCGAGGGGGAGCTGCATTCGAAACACTCTGTGGTTATAGTGACAGTTCTGACAACGCCATAAGCATCCATCACCCCCCGTCCTCATGCCACAGGTGTTACTTAGGTGAAATAATGGGCACAGCTTTAAAATAATGTTCAGGTTTTTAAGAGAGAATTTATTTTCTCCTTCCTTAGATTTTATTTAAAAAGGGGTCAGCCTTGACCTCCTCACTTCTATAGACTAAATATTTTTGCCCGATGTCTAGATCAAAAGTGGTTGTGTCAATGACAAAATTAGGCACGTACTCTTTCATATGAGTAATGTGCTCTGAACCTAATGCATATTCAACTTAAAGACAATGGCTAAAGCTTCGCTTTTCCAATGGGCTTTCAGTACTTCTGGTAGTCCATATGCGACCACAATGCAGTTGCACTGAGAGGAGCGCCCACGCCTGGAATGTTTCCGCATTTTATGCCTCATAGTTCGAAAATATTAGACGTGATTATGCGGTGTTTTTTTTTTGGGGGGGGGGGGGGGGGAGGGGAACTACAAGGTTTGAAATGTGATGAATTGCTGGTTGAAATTTATGTTGGTTGAACGGACAGCGAGCACGCGTTTTCCAGGCGCGTGAATGGCGGTAGCAGAAGAGGTGTGAGCGCGGTGAGGAGGTGGAAACAGACCCCATTGTGAAGGCCCTAAGATGAAGCGCGCTCTGCTTCGACTCCAGCCGTGGTTTCAAACGTTTCGTTACAAGAAGCTGAAACAGAAGGTGCCAGGTGTTTCAATGATGCGAGGATTCGGAGGGATATTTGCGCGCTAATTTTCAAACGATTTACTAGCATCAGCAAAATTTCTTACAGTTGTAGAGGTTGTCTTGGTTTCTATGTTCGTCTTGACTTTGCGAGCCATTAGATCCACAAATGCGTTTAAGCATAAGGCCTTAAGCTTTTTTCATTTCGAGTTCCGAATTCATTGAAATAGATCAGGATGATAACAAAGAGTAGTGCACGTTCGCGAAATAGTATCGGCGAAGTTTATAGACTGAAGACACTATATGTCGTATCATAGCATTCAAAACTAGGATAAAGTGTCCTTACCTTTTTATACTCGAGGAACATTTCTTCAGCAGCAGGAGTCAAACGACATTTAACATCCTCGTTGAGCCAATGGGCTAACTGTACAGAACTGCTGCAAACGTGTCAAAATCTGTTTAGTGCTATTTGATGTGGTCAGATTGGAAGACTAAATTTTAACAAAACGCACGCAGGTGTTTGCAGGTGTGGACAGTTTATTACAGTGACAGAAGTTTTATAGCCTTATTTATTTATAGGAGCGATGAGCTCAATGTGCATTCCGTATTGGATATCAAATCGCGACTGTGACTCCGTCGCGGTGGTGCAACGGTTCGAGCGCTCGACATCTGTGCCGCAGGGGGCGGGATCGAATCCTCGCCACGAATGCCGCTTTTCTATGGAGGCGGAAAGCGAGACATCCATGTGTTGTGCGATATCAGTGCAGGGTAAAAAACACTAAGTGGTCCCGCTTTGCTGACCCTCCACTGCGGCATCTATCATAGCGTAAGTCGGTTTGGAAAGTTCCCATAGACCAAACCAAATCAGAATCGGTGGAAATGTTAATGTTGAATCTAGGAAAGAATACGCAAATTATAAAGGCAGCGTGAAATAAACCGTATTCACACATGTATTTATATACGTACTCATAAAGGGAATATGTCTGACCCTTATATAAACAATTATTTTTGCAAGAGGGCATTTGGTATAGGCGAAACATCAGAACTTTATGAAGGCGACAAAAACATTATGGCGGCATTACGGAAATAAGTGGCTATCGCTATCAGGTGACTACTAGCAACACAACGTTCGATGGGAACCTCATTCTCTAAACCTTATTGTTCCCGCATCGACCATAAACTACATATTTAAACATCACTACCGCGAAGCGGACCCCTCGCGGTCAGCGATCCTGCGTTAGGACACACCTTATATAACAAGAACCGCTAGCAAATTAAGTGCTGTACTGCATTAATAAAGAACAGGAAGTCGTTATAATGTTAATGTGACGTTTAAAGGTAATGGACGGAGTTGGCGGACATTTGTCGTAAAGAAGTTGTTAAATACGACAAGGTTTGAAAATGTATGTCGTTTTCGCACAAAGTAATCGATTACAACTGATCCAGCGCCTTGGAATCCAGCCCCGGGCGAGCCCTATTTGGACACGCAGTCTACTGCGAATGTTACTGGTCCGGGTAGCGAACAGTAGCGGTAGTAAGATGTGGCAGCAAAGCTCAAATTTAAACTGTATAAGTTGATTAGTACTCTACCAGTGGTTGGGTGTAATGACTAATCAGTGCCTTACTCCATGAAAGCTAGTGGGGGATTCAGTGCTGACGAAAAAGTGCTGAACCAGCAGCTTTGACCTAAAATGGTGAGAACCGTCATTTCAGCCTTTCTTTTTTTGTGACTTTTCGGGTGATGAAAGCAGGTTTATTTGTTAAAGATGACTGGTTTCCCGTCACGCGATCTGCCTGCCTATAAGGCAGATGAATGAAGAGGAAGCTTATGGCCATGTTTCGATAAACAAATAAACATAAGTATGACCCTAAGAAATATAACGATGACTGTTTATCTTTTTCTTATCAACAAGACAAAACTCAAGGCTCGTTCACCGATAATTCAGCGCTGACGTTGCGAGCGCAAACTAACGGGCATGGCGCTGGCAGCTGACATGCCTGCGCTCTGAGTGGACATAGAGAGGCCTGACGTTACGTTTGGCAGGAGCTGCTAATTCGGGCCCCTCCTTTCATATGGGAGGGGCCCGGTCAGAATCAGATTTCCTGGACACTGGGATTCACATTGCCCTTTGACCCTTTGCAATTCATATTGGCAATCATGATACCAGCCAATTTATTTTCGTGAAGGGCAAGATGTCCCATCTTCTTTACTGGTGCTGGACCAGCTGCCCTACGTGCTGCAGTTGACTGCATTTGTCAAGAACATCCAAATACCTGAACCGTGATCACAGATTAGAAAGCAGCCATTCTATGCCTTCAAGCAGCCGTATGCCACATGTAACATGAACAACTTGTAGACATCCGCCAACTGCACCTCAACGCGATCTCTAAAGGTCATGACATTATTTCTCAGTGGCTGCCAGCAGACAGCCGTATCAATGGAAACCATTAGATAACGAGCCTGTTCGTTCTGCTCATAACGATGGAGTTCCAGTCAGAACCCCTTGACGGTACGTGTGTTCTTCAGTCTTTGGGGCTTAAGTTTCCCACCACATTTCATTAACTCCACCTGCTTTCGCATCAGCGGACAGTCAAATTGTTAGTTGATTCCGCGTTCAGAAATCATTGTTAAAAATGTGGAGAGGGAACTTCATGTGGATCTTTAGGGCATACGCGATGGCGTTAACTGTCCTCGCTTGCATCTCCTGTTGCAGATCCGCATTCCCCTATATCCAGTTTGCTGCTCATATACTCTCCAATTCCTTAATGTGTGCCCCCTTATTAGCACATATTAAATAGAACAAATCTGCAAAACACACAATAATATCAAAAATCGCCAAGCATACATATAATATTCTCCTCTAACCAAACACTACGGAGCCTAAAAGCGTTAGCTTAAACGATTCTAAGCAGAAATATGCAAAAACTAACCGTGAAACTTTAGAGGCATTCTTTATCAGAAAAGCGGGTCAAAATTGTGTTAGTGACACCTCAGTTGCTTTGTACAATGCAGAGATGGAATTTCTTCGCGCCACGTGTAACCACTTTCTGCATGCTGTACTCAGATTACTTGCTAAGCTGTGCGCGCGCAGGGCTGTGAGTATACATATGAGTATTTTAGACTTCCATAATTCAGTTGTGAGTAGCGCTTGTGCTGTACGTGTCTTCCTACTGCGTGTCCTGTTCTTTTGCGCTAAACAAAGATGAATTTTAAGACTACGGAGCTGTCTCCTTGGCCTAAGAGTAGAGTGTCCTAATCATCCCTCAGGGCTCAAGGAAGGGTGGGTACCCTTTTTGTTTATTTATATCCATAGAGTCTGAGTTGCAGCTCCTGCCATGTAACACGGTCTCTTGACTTAGCACAGCTCGCAACCAGTTCGTTACCGGGCGTGCTCCCGTCCAGTTAGCATCTGCTAGAGATGTGTGCGTGAGGCTATAGTAAACGTCGCAAACAGCAACGCCACAGGTTTTGCGAAACGCGGCCTCCAACTGTAATACTTTATGAAATAGTCTGCATACAAGCCATGTACCAGCAGTAGCAAAATGAGTTTCTTTTAAAGATTACCTCTTCACCAAGCGAAGTGCACTTTGGCGCCCATGATTGGAAAGTTTGTAATCAAGGCGCAGTCTCTCTGTAAATGCTTTACCTCACCAAACTACCATATACAGGTGCTGCCATAATAGGTCGATCTCACAAGGAAACTATGACGACCCCGTCAAGGTGGTTATTAGACATGGTTATTTAGGGAGGCTACACAGTTTACAACTTCAACATGAGTTCCAAAGAACCTGTCTATGCGTTGAGGTTTGAGATTTAATCGAGTGGGGAAAAATATTCAAACTCAGTGGTCCCGTTTAAAGTCATATTTGCTTCCTGCCAAACTCCAACACACTCATATTGTGCCAGTGAATATCTTTATAAAATTGAGAATTTAGGTCGCTCTAGCATCTCGTTAACTCCTTAGTCTTGCGTTGGCTGCGGCGCCTGCTATACTCCAGCGTTTCAGACCGGGCTGGGCCGAGGAGGGGACATTGCACTTCTCGAATAGAATGACGAGCTTGACGCGCGTGGTTGCTTAAAACTAGTGATTGCATCCAAGAGGAGAATAAACAGTGAGAGATGGTTTGAAGCCAAATTCGCCGTACGTCAATAGCATTAGAGAAACAAAGAAGCGAGACGACCCGGCGCCGCCTTTTTTTTTTTGTCTCTTTGTACCTTTTGGGCTGTAACAGGATCGAGGGATCATTCCTGGATCAAATGCAATAAGACTGTATCGCTTAAGAAATACATTATGCAAGGTGGCTATTGACTGATGGCTGGATAAAAACTTCCTATTGCAACCAAAGATGCTAACGTTTTACATAATGTTGGCTCTTTGGTTTTGTCCTACTAGCTCATTACCTTAACCGTTTAATTTGTCTTCTAGCTTCTACCAGCACTGGCCTTACTTTGCCGCAAAAAAAGAGTTTTCATAATTATACAAAACATTTATTCACAAGGAAACTGGCGGGCTTCGGTCAAATGTGTTCTAGCCAAAACCGAAGCAGGACTAGCTTCAGCAACAGATGCTTAGAACCCTTCTTCAAATGAGAATCCAGAGTCTTAGCGTGCTAAGCTGCCAGTCTTTATTGCTGTATTTGTAATACTTACACACTGGTTATCTTTATTTTGTTGTGAAAGTTGCATTAAAAACCAAAATTATGCATCGTTTTTTTCTAAATAGCATGAATCACCAGTTAAATACCCATCTATACATGTAAATATATGAGAGTGAAAATTTAAATGGAGCAAAGCTTACCTAAACGTGTGCTAAGTAATGCTTCTAATGCATGTTCATGCTTATCTCATATAATCCGCTGGCTATTTCTTTTTTTACTGGGCAGCTTAAAAACGTGCAACTAGTCAAAATTCGCACATTAACCATTAAAAATATCTCCCGATTCAAATGGCTTGAGAAATGCGATTAGATGCTTTAGCACGGTAAACCCTTGTTTAGCTGTAAGTTTTTGATTGAGCTAGTGTTCAACATCATCGCGGTTCTTCGCATGTGTCGAACTGATTCACTCGATAAAATGGCCATTGGTACTCGCTTCTTCACTAATTTCTTAATTTGCGCTTCTGTCAACTCGCGTATACGCGTTAGTGTACAGTGGTAAAGGACGAATCGAAATATTTTATAAAGCCCCGTTGTTTAAGCAATCCAATATATAAGTGATTGCGTGGCCTACCGGTAGCGTGTTTGCAGACCTATACTCCGTTTCATACATCAAGTGCAACGCTGCCAAAGCTGCAGCTCTTGTTTGCGCTCTCCGCATCCGCGATGAAAAATAATGCCTGCTCTTGACGAGAGGAAATAACAGTTATTTTGTCTGCAAGCCGAATACATCTTACATTTGCCATCAGCTTCATAAATAGCACTTTTTTAGGGAGAAAGGATCGGATTCGGTGAATTTGTATGTTTTGTTATGTCGTTTTGGTTCGTGTCGCGTTTTCGCTGCCCGCACCCTTGCCAGCTCTGCCACTAGATGGCGCTGGCTGTGCCCTTCGCGCTGCGAATCTCTTTTTGAGAAAATGGTTCTTTGGAGCGCATTTTTTATAAGATCCGCACTGCGATGATGTCTAGGCATGCGAAGCAAGGTATTGCAAACGTGTATGCTCGGATAGAGCTCGTTTCCGCAGGAACCACTCGGCCACAAAGCGAGCGCGTAGTGATACGCCTCCTTTTTTTTTCTTGCAGACTACTTCCATAGCTTTCGCTGCGTTGCACATGATGTATGAAACGGAGTATAGATCAAGACTCCTAGGTTCAATCCCTGTGTTAACATTTAAGCGTAGAATTTATGAGGATGCCGATTTAGGACCTCTGCGTTAAGGATTAAGCTACGCTCGCAGGCTTAGTATTTATGGTCTAGTAAGAGCTATGTTTTTATACTGCCCCATCACAGGTTGAAAAAGTGCATATGTTTGCATACTGCGCCATTTCTATACACAGACAGCGAGCATTGTCACTTTGACAAGAAAAAATATCAACTTGTTTTGTTGCGAGTTTATGAAGGAGGACGACAAACAATTTCTCAAAATTTTGACGTATGAGGGGACTCATGTATCAAGCTGAAGGCGTATCGAAATAGAACGTCTGCGCGTTCAACTTTAGTAGTAAAGTCCGCCACAGTTGAGAACCGAGCAACATTCAAATGTTTCTATGCGCTCCATAGACGGCATAAGCCACTCGTCCGACTCGATTACGGTGACAGTGGGACATTGCACGAGGCATGCCCTGTAGTTTCTAAATTGTGAGCGGGAAATTTCATTAGAAAACATACTTGGTCTATTTAATGACGTGAATGAAGGGAAGGAAGAATAGATTTTGAAATCACATTAGTGGCATTTTAAATGAATAAGCACTCCGAATGAATGTACCTAGCTGCACCATTCTGGATGGGTTCTAGGGAGCAAGAACCCTTCGTGAAGATGACCCGGTGTGCCCGAACATTGCATTAATTAGAAGTAAAAAGAGTTTGTTTTTCATTCGGCATTGTCAGGAAGTACGGTACAAACACTGCACTTGCTCACTGGTGAAATTGGCGCATACGTCTTAGTGGTACGACGCAGTATAAGGCCATTGCAACAACTTAATTGGATAGGAAATAGCAGATTAAAGGAACACTCTCACCAGATAAAGAAATTCATCGCAATGATCGGATTTCGAAAGATGGTTCGGAGCTCATCGTTTTGAGTTGTACAGTATAATAGCATGGTTCTGGCGGGTGATGCTTTCCACGCGGCCACAACCTCCAGCATGATGGGATATGTGTAGAGCTGAGCTAACGATGAGTAAATAAGTAGGGTTAGTGACAACACGGGAACTGCCTTAGAAGCCTATCTCTATGTCTAGACATGAGCCACTGTTTTGAGTCAGCACATAGTCCTTGTACGGGATGCCTTGAATCCTTCAAGAAAGAAAGGAAACGGAGCGTTCTTCAGAATGAATACGGTTATGAAACGTTGAGCGTTACGTCGTATCCTGCTGTAGCTGGCACTAGATGCGGTTTCTCCCTGTTTCTTGATGTAAAGTACAGTTAACTCCTCTCGAGCAAAGCATCAAGATTTCTACAGCCATGCCTTCCTAGCCATTGTCCTGCAGTCTCCTACAGCGCTGACATTGTTTGAAAACAACTAAACTGTCTTCGCGGAAAAACGTACTCATCGCTTTCCAAATAAACTCGAGCTGTAAAAATAGAAGCCTTTGTAGAACGGCTAGAAAAAATGCTCCAGCGTTCGCCACTGTAATATCGTGTTGCCGTTCGTATTAGGCCGGACGGGTCTGTGGCAAAACCAAAAATACAAGAGGAAATAAAAATATTCAACTCCTATATATGACCCCGCACTTGTCGCGAAAAAAATTTGTTGCCGTTTATAGAGTCATACAAGAAATTGAAGAACTGTCAACGGAAAACCCATAAATAATCAAATTCTTTTGCACAAAATGCTCTGTACAAAAGTCTGCCACTTCACGCAATTAGTCAACATACAATATAATCTTCACAAATATTTCAAAAATCAACTTGACGGGACAAAATATCAGACTGTGCATTTGCGGTGACAATGCAGAATAAGCAGCGCAGAAGAAAAATGCAATTATATGTGGTAATTTTGAACCAGCAAAGGGCTGAAGGCGTGCAAGAAGTTGAGATGCACAAATGCTGCAAGCTAATGAATCCTGGATAGTGAATAATTCAGTATTGCGTCTTGAGAACAGGATGTTGAGTAGGTTGTGCGATATTATCACAATGCAGCCTATGATGCCATTGTTTGAATGTGTGGATCAAAATACATTTCGGCAGGCCAGCTGACATACCATTTCGTAAAAAAACATTGAACTGTGTATGCAATGTCGTCAGAAGATCGTGCTTGCATTTCAGGTTTGACAGGACAATGCGAGTGTAGTTCTTGTTTACCACGAATAGTACCTTAGAGAAAAGTGGAATGTTCCCGCATAAGGTCTCAAGAAAGCTGGATACAATAAGCGAACAACCTGCGGTGGGACTCCAAAGAACTCAATGTTGGTCTGTCTTCTGCTTACAGGAAGCCGAAGAGTTTTGTGTCGGCGATAATAATAAAAACGAATTTTGCGGTTCTCGAAGGAGAAATTCGTCTCTGCGCTTTGTTGCGTGCAAATTTAAGTTGACGAGCTTCCTAAATAAACACTGAAAAGCAGCCACAGTTATATCGACAAAGACATTTGCATACGGCTGCTATTATTCGCTATATATGTGGACCGAATTATTGTGACAAAAAGGTGTGGGGATGTTTAAGCTGCGACCTTTAGGGATATACTGCCAAACCCATAATAGCTCTCGTCTGTGGGCCCCTCTTTTGCGTACCGGATATTTGCTTTCGCCTAACCCTAATTTTTCTTTGTGCCTGTATTGTGTGAAATAGTCAGGACACTATACCCGTAAGAAGCCATATTATAGCTGATATCACACCCCGCAACTATTAAGCCATGATTTAACCAAATCGTACGAACGCGCCAGCATGGCGTTGGGGTAGCGTGACTAAAACTGGATTGAAAGGCATACGATGACGATATTCCGATCTTACACGTCAATCTCAACGCCGAAAGCTGAGTTGCCAGCTTGCGTCAAAACGCACATACCACATGGTCTCGTGACGTCCAGAAACCTAACAACCACAGAGCGCAGTGATACCATGTATTTAATGCCACCAACCGTAGTCATGCTCCTGATTTTGGTTTTTGCTCAGGACGCCGACGACGTGACGTCGGACTTATTGGAGAAGGATGCCATCAACGTGGCTACGTACACAACAGATGACATTACTTTGGTTGTATAGAAGCATCAGAAGCATAAAATAAATCTTTAAAAACCGTAATAGTGAACACCATAATTAAACCAACCTCAAACAATTGTTAGAATGAAGCGAAAAGAATAAAAAATATACTCTGGAAATGCGAACCTATAGGAATCCAATAGCTCGCATTTTCAGTCTTGAGCAGCACATCATGTGCATTTCTGCTCGAAACATGTCCGGAAACTACGCAGAGAAATAGACCCTGCATTCCTGAATATCTAGCCACTGGACGCATGGAGCATAAGAAAATCACGTTTAACACCGCGCGGGATTTTCAAATTGAAGGTGTAGTTTTTCTGCGATGGACAGCTTGAAGAATTAAATAAAGAAATAAATAACCTATTTTTCTCTTTCAAGTCGCCAGCCTTGCATGATCGTGTAGATTGCGCTCATGTTTTCTGTCGTTAACTCGAAGTCCATTTTAACAGGATGAGGTGAAGCGTCCCTTTATACATAAAATACAAAGTTATAGGCGCCGCCATGTTTGAGAAGTAATCGAAAAATTAGGAGCGCGCCTTCGGCAAGCGGTAGCTCGTACCTAGAATGTGCAGGCACTCTTTGGTCGGCATGTTGTGTGACGCTGCAAAACCGCATGACATCAAGTTGGCTGGTACTTCTACTGAGTTGAGGCTATTTAAGAATGTTTAACCATCGCCCGCCCTTAACCCATCTTTGTTTTAGTCGCTATAATGGCCCTCGAAATTTCTAGGAGGCATCGTGGTTCACTAAACTGCTATGAGGCGAAAGCCTCAATCGCGTGGTGGTCAGAAGCCTTTCACTGCGGCACCTCTTTCTCTCTGTTCTCACTCCCACCTTCGCAAATACGCGATAGCGTAAGTTACCAGGCAACGTGTAAAGCCCCGCATTAACCGAGCCGTATAAACGTGCCTGCGTGGCCCAAAGGTAACGTGAATACAAGGTTCTTGGCAGGCTGATTTTGATATCAAACTCCAATATGAAAGCTGAGGCCCAAGTTGGTAACTTCTGCCAAGCGTAATGTAAGGAAGCTCTGTGTCCAGTTAGTGCTCGCCACGTCAGCTGAAAGCTACTGCCATCCACGTCACGAGAGCGTTACGGACGGACGGACACAATCCGCTAGCATGAGCTATTAAAGGCTCTCGTCTTAAAATGCGTGGTATTCAATCCCCATGAAAGCAAACATGGCACCAAAGACGAGTTTAGAGCATAGGTTGTGTTAGCAGAAATTTGCTATCGTTTCAAGGAAACCCCGCATGTAAGCAAGTGTGCAAGGCTAACGTTTTTCCTTAGGACGAGCTACTAGAAAAGTGCCGCAGCGTGGTTATGCCTTATAGAAAATTTTGATTAGAAGTGCAAGCGAGATAGAAAGAGGCCGTTTAATTAAAAAAAAAAAAACTAGGAATATAATAAATGTTCTTTCAAATGTCGTATGTATGGTGCGGTAAATAAGCTGTACTACTGCGGTGGAGCACTGTTTTAAATGGACAGGCTTTGTAGTGAAAGTAAGCGTCCTTTTATGTGTGCTTGCTCTCTGCTGGTATTACCTATTCGAACACTTTCGAAATGAGGCAAGCGGGGGACATTTCCCTTCTTTGCAATTGATAACCTCCCATACAGAGATCTGTAAAACACTTATTCCCTGATAGTGTTTTGATTATGTACGAAAACGCAGCGCCTACCGTATTTTTGCCCTCGCGGCTGCCGCAATACCGCGCTGAGTGCATGAGTGTGCGCCTCCGTGCTTATCGCGGAGGCCGTTACCTTTAGCAGTAATGGTAAACTGTGTGCCAGAATTCGCACCACTGCACAAATGGTTTACAATAGCATCGAGTTGTCTTTACTGGTACTTTGTAATCAATTATCTCCGTGATTATCTTATTTAGTCACTTTATGAGCGGAAAATGATTCCTAACGTTTTTATTGGTGTCATTGGCTGTTGGCTCTCCTCTGATGTATACGCGGAACCCATAATGAGCACTAGCGTCAGAGTGTGCCCCCTCCCCCTTAGGACAATATACGTCGTCACACTCGCAATAATAGAAGAGTTTCCACATCCGTTTCTGTTCATCTGGGTGGAGCATGTGAATACATTAAAGGCCGTTCACACGCAACGTAAATGCTTTCCTATGGCGAAGATAGAACGGTCGTGGTTGTTCAGTTAGTAGGAGCGCTGTAAAATAATTCGAAAGGTATAGGTTCGCATTCCGTCGGCGGTATGTAGTTCTTTTATTTTCAAGCCGATGTGTTCCACAATTACTTTAAAATTTTCCGCTGATCAATGCACAAAACTTTTCTATGCTTTTCATGATGTCAGTGCACGTATGCGCCCTTTGTACGGCGTCTGCCTGCGCGTGCTGAAGCGAATCGCAGCCTGTGCGCTCTTTTCGACGGCAGTATGCAAGCGTAAGGAGCATTTATCAATCACCCACCCTATTTTGCTCCCTCGAGAAAAGAAAGCAAAGTGTAGTCGCAGGTGGATGTCGTCGTCTCGATAATGTGGGCGGCAATGTTGGCCGTTGAGCTCGATTGAGACGTTCTGTCGCTTGTGCAGCTCAAAAAAATTGCCTTTGTACTTTCCACAATTCATGCGTCCAATTTTTAGACTACTTGTTGCATGCGAAACGTTTGCGATGGTACTTAATCTCTAATATCCAGCATGTTAGTATGACTCTGCCCGTATCTTTACGCCAACTGGTGCGTGCGTCACAATAACGGCAACTCTTAGCATGAGGTTATTAGGTACCAAGATGAGACTAGCTTGCAGCCAATGTAAAGTTATAAAAAAACTTCAGGAGTGTTTTCCCGATTTCTGAAAACTTTGCTTGTTATTATCAGTTTTACTTTTTATAATATTGTATTCAGTTGGAAGCTTTACTAGCCTATGCTGATATGAAATTTGTACACAGGAAGTGGAAGCAAAATATAAAGCAAGATATGAAGTCACCAGATGGCGGAATTATTAATCATGTCTCAATGCGTACGACATGTGGTACAATAACGGTACATCGTCATTCGTGACCATGTGAGTCATTATAGTTTACGTCATGAGTCGTAATCTAGAGTCATCACTAAAAAATTCTGAGGCACTTTGACAATCTAAAGTACGTAGAGGCGAAAGCCCATTTCGCAGATGTGATGTCATTGCGGTTGCGCCGTTGTGATGACTACAAGTGTCGGTTTAAGCTTGCGCTCGTGGACACTGAGCTTGCGCGGTGCGTGCGTTTATGATGTCTCAAAGTATAGTAATTAACCTAATTCCAATGACTATTTAAACATTGATATTTATCTGGCTGATTATCGTTGACTAATATTTACCCTACCTTTGCAAATTTACTGATTATCATTGAATAATTAGATATTAGTGTTGACTAAGTTAATAGTTATCATCGATAAATACCCAATTATAAATAACTGATGTTCACCCATTTACTACGTCATTTATTAAGTAACAACCAGTACTGAAACAATCCTAATCCTTCTGAAGGTTATTGACAGATGCCACGGACTCACGGATGCACGCACAGACATGCCGGTCAGTCGTAAGCCATAAAATTAAAACATGCCTAAGGTTTTTGTTCAGTCATACGAAACTGATGAGTTACAGGGATGACTTATGGCTCACAAAGAGTACTGAGTCATGAGTGCAAAATCTGTCACAGATATTGCTAAGCTTGGGATCACAAAAAGGGCTGAGTAATGATGCGTACTTCTGATGCGCGTATAAGGAGAGAGCGAGAAGTTTGGGCTTAAACTGAACATTAAAAAGACAAAGATCATGGCGTTTTGCCCTATCAAATCCTGGAGCATCAAGGGACAAGTGAAAGCTGTGGGAGATTTTCTCTTCTTGGGCTCCAAGATTACCCCGGAAGGAGACTGCAGCCATGAAATTAGGAGACGCCTGCTTTTGGGAAAGAGAGCCATGGCTAGCCTTGACCGCTTAGTAGAGAGACATTAGACTGCCAGCCAAGATCCCTATAACTCGTGCTATGGTTTTCCCAGTTGTGATGTATGGATGCGAGAGTTGGACTGGGAAGAAGGCTGACCGCCGAAGAATTGACGCGTTTGAATTGTGGTGCTGGCGGAGACTCTTGAGAATTCCTTGGACTGCCAGCAGATCAAATCAGTCGATATTGTCGACCATAAACCCTGACTGCTCAATGGAGGGTCCAATTCTAAAGTTAAAGCTCAGCTACTTTGATCATCTGATGAGGAGAGAGGAGTAGCTGGAGAAAGCGTTGATGTTGGGAAAGGTTGAGGGTCACCGGAGAAGGGGTAGGCAGCGAACGTGATGGTTAGATGGTATCCTCGGGGCGCTGCAGATTAAGTTATGTGATGCTAGAAAGATAGCGAGAGACGGGAAAGCGTGGCGTGATATGGTCAATAGGGCCACGAAGAGTCGTACACGATTCAACGACTGAACTGAACTGAATCGTGACTATTGTCAGTTACTAAGTGAGTATCATGTAACAAGGTTACGTGACAGCCAAGATGCATAAAGCTTTCCCGTGGCTTGGAGAGTATCACGTTTGAAAGCCGCGTGGCAGTCAAGGTGCCTGCGAATGTCACGTGGCTACGAGGACGTACGCCACGTGACAAGAGCGACTGTGCGTCGCAAGTCCAACACTTTCTGGAGCTATGCAGCGAACGCGCGCCAAGGAAAGCCCCACGACACGAGCGATGACGTACCGTTGAATCATACACTTGCAGGAGCACTGCAAGGAACACGTGCCAAGGAAAGGAACTGTCCAATGTGTGACGTGAGCCTAGCGTCGCTAGCACAAGGCACGCGATGTACTGTCAGAGTAACAAAGTTCAGGTTTTCGCATTTCTCCAAAGCAGTTTCGGCAGTGCTCTGAATGGTTTTGTTGTTGTTGTTGTTATATATTTTTGTTCTTTCCTTCTCGCGCTGTTTAGTTCTCGTCTTTTCCTAGTACATTAATTTGTATCTTCTTGGTAACAGCCGCTGTTATACTTTCCCTCGGTAGCCTCGGGCGTATTTACGTTACACAATGGAAATTATTGACAATTGTCTTCATGAAGTTGGTACCGTGTAGTGGTTTGTGCGTTCGGCTGGGGAACAGAAGGATGGCGGCTCGAGCCTTGGCAATTCATTTGTTCTTCATGACTACTTGTCGTGGTGACAACGTGTCTACTCGTCATTCATGATGCAAGAACGTTTTTGGCATCAAAACGCTAAAGTTAGCATTGCTATCTCAATTATAATTTTTAAATGAATCGGGAAATGTCGTCACCATCGCTGTATATATTAGGCGATCTGGTCACATATTTGTGGTTCCCTATTATGAGGCCGAAATGACCTTTATTCTCATCGGAAATAATAGCAAGGTCTGTTCTTTCTAGAAGTGTCTTTTCGATGTGGGGGAGTAAAAAGTGGATATTTCACATCAGAAGCAAGGAGGAACCTCAAGAATGTAGCACTTCTAGGCAGAATTATTACTTGTGCTTAGCTGTTTTCTTGAAATAAGATTATGGAAACAGCGCATACGACGCTTGTTGAGCATTCGAATGGAATAGAATCACCGGGAACTCAAAACACAATTGTCACTAAAATTTTCGCATATAAAGGCAAATATATAGCAAAGACATCCATAGCAAAAAAAGAAATCAATGTTTTCTATGAGGATAGCAGCAAAACTTCGGACTGAGCATCTGCCCGAGCATTTTTACACTTCTCGACAGACATTCTTGCAGCGTGCGCCACGTAGTAATCAATTGGGAATTGTTGTCCAAGTGTGACAGCACAATGTGGTTGGTATTTATCGTTTTCAAACAATAGAAAAAACGAAAATCAAAGCTCCCTCGTAAATGTCAAGGGCAGCTTTTTTGAGTTTATATAAGCGGAGCCCATGATTCCTTTTCAAACTTTTTTCGAAAGGAGCTCAGAATTACAGAGGCAATGCTGCTGCTTCTGGTGACGTGGTCTATACTAGGATCGGTCGTTTGCCAAGAACATGACTTCGTGAAAACTCCAATATGGCGTAAGAAAGGACTGCAACAGTTTCAGGCCGCCTGGCAGGTATGCTTTTACTTAATCTATCACCATTTAATGCTGTTACGCTAGTCAGTCGCGCTCGGTCTTGTTGTTTACGCAGTCCATTTACGGTTAACTAAATTGGCTCAAGTACAGTGACCTCCTCCAGGCATCACCTGCAGCATTCAGAAGAGCGAGTAAGAATATCAGTTTGTTCAGCGCTCAGCGAGAATTACTGAATGTTAGAACATGATGTAAAGCCATAGTATGAGTTGTAAAATATGCGGTCTCCCTTTAACAAGACATTAAGCCCCATCTGAAGTTGGATTGTGGCGGTATAGATTAGCGCGTTGTAATCAAAGAGCAGCCTCACCCTGAATCAAGTCATCATAAACTTGAACGCGTCAAGGAAGTGAAGCCCAGCTATGGGTATCACGGCGATTTCCCAAGTAAGCAAGGCTGCTCGTCGCAGTGTTATCTGAGCGCACATTTTTGAGTCAGGCAATACAACAAGTAGCTGCTTCAGAACGACCACCGCGGATGGCGTTACATCATAAAATCAACTATCATAATTCTATTGATGGGCGTATACCCCCGTGAAGTCTCTTTTTCTATAAACGCATTTTCAACGCCATATGAGTGTCAGCGCATTGAATTATTTATGGAATTGATTTTGACTGAAATTAAGTGTTAATTGAAATTTACATCCGTGCACCTAACGCTAGACTCTATAAGCGTCTAAATAGGGTTAGAAAACGCAATGTCCAGTCAAACAAAGTTGGTGGTTGCCGGAAGAAACATTGTGACACACTTATCTTAAATTGTCACATATAGCGCACGTTAAGTCGCTACAACATGTTAGCGAACGTTTCTTTGTAATGAAGGCTTAAGTGGTGGCGTGGTAGCGCGAGTGCTAAGTACGTGCATCCCAGGCCCTCCTCGAGCTATAGGGCTCGCCGTGCGCCAACAGGTTGGTATGGAAACACCTCGTAGGGTTTGTTTCTTCTGATTTGAGTTTCACTTTGCTGCTATGGATTCAGGGTTGGGCTTCATAAAAACATTGCCGAAATCGGGGATTTCGGGCCTCAGTATTAGCTCACTGGAAATTGTTAGAACCACCTAGCACATCATCAGTGAACAATGCGATTGAGAGGTGGTTCTCGGTTCATTCCGCACGTATGGAAGTCGACGGCGGCATCATGCAATGAACCACGCGGAAGAGAGGCGGTTAACCACAAGTGGTGTTTTGCTGTAGCGATAGAATTGGTCTATCTCGCAGCTTCAAGGGGTAAACGGCAGCTCAAGTCCCCGCCATCTCAAAGCCGCGGCTCGACGCCGTTTGACCTAGTTCATTTTGTTTCTTCTTGTGAGTGAAGCTTGAGGAAGAAAACACAAACAACGGCTTGTCATCGAAAGCTAGTCCCTTGTCTAAAGCATGAAAATAAGAAGCGATCAAATGTTCTTCTCTCAGAACATTTAAATGTAGCAGAAGCGATGATCAGTCAGCTTTCACACTGCCGAATGAGCATATATGCTATGCTCTCGTGATCTTTTTTGCGGGGAGGAATAAGAAAATTACGGGCAGCTTAGCATAGTTAAGTGCTTTATACCTTGCTGTAGGACTGAGTTTTATCTTTTAGCACTGCTCTGCTGTGTTGAGCCATCATCTTACGATCCGTTGAAAACCAATATCTCCGTTGCCTTGCCCATTACTATTCTGGTCATCGACCGTGGCGAAGCTCAGCGTCAGAAAATCAGGACGGGTACGGGTCAGTCTCCATGTCCTCCTTAGAAACCAGACGAAACCTTTTAAGAAACGTGTTGGCTGCTCCGTGACGCGGGTTAGGCGACTGTTGAATAGTGGTACATGTTCTATACAATATAGTCGGAATCAACAGCATCACGTGAAAAGCCACCGGACGAAAGCCTCGTATTTAGCAGCAAATCCTCGCATACCTGCACAACCAAGGGTAGCATGTGCGAGTCGGAATCGTAAGACACTGGCTGGTTCGATTGATATCTCCAATGGGTTGCCTTGCTTGGCAGCTCCATCTGATTCGGCCAAGCGATATATGGTCTTGGGACATTGGAAAAAATGGTGATATGACAAAAGCATCGCTGCTGCTCGAGTATGGCAGTCGCCCAAATTGACCTTGGCTTTCTCAGAATGCGGTTAGAAGTAGAACCGCACTAAAATGTAAATATGTGCCCAGAAAGGTTTAGAGATACAGGCACCACAAATGTTTGAAAGTTTTAAATAGAGAATTCCGTGCCCTAAATTTTGATTGTCTGAAGGAATCGAATGCCATATTTATCCTTTTGAATTGTTCGGTTACGCTTGCCAGTGTTCTAACGGCTTTCGATTCTCTGGTATCCAGAAACAATTTTTTTCTATAAAATAACTGTGCCCGGCCCGACCAAAATTCAATATGACGTTTACAAGAACCTGAGTGCCGTTGCACTCCCTCAACTACTAGACACTATAAACAATGTATGGCTGCATGGTATCGTGCCCGAGAGCTGGAAATCCGCTGTGGTGATCCCTATTCCCAAACCAGCAAAGCCCCTAACAGATCTCGATAACTTGCGACTAATCTCAATAACGCCAACGCTGTGCTAGCTTGCAGAGAAAATGCTAGCTACACGACTTTCTTGGTGGCTAAACAGCACGGTTTTTATCATCCCGCTCAAATTGAATTTCGTCCATACATGGGTACAGAGGAAGGGTTGGCGGTCTTGGCATCAGCAGTACTGGCATCTACCCGCAGCCGCAATGTGCGTACCATATTGGCAATGGGCGTTGAAAAAGCTTACGACAACATCAGTCATGCTGCAATCCTGAACACCATTGACATGCTCCACCTCCCTTTGAGAGTACGCAGTTTTGTCGTATCATTTTTGGACGGCAGAACATTTGCAATACGCCTCAGTGGTGACGCAGTTGGTGCATTCGTTTCGCTACGTGGCGTGCCCCAGGGATCAGTATTGTCACCGACATTGTTCAATATTGCTTTCATCCCACTGGCATGGCGCTTCCATGACATCCCTGAATACAAGTTTTCGCAGTACGCTAATAACACCACGGTATGGAGCACTCACCAAGATCTGCTCAATCAGGAGGCTTCCCTTCAATCAGCTTTGATATTACCTCTGATTACGCTTCTTCCATTGGCCTTCAGCTTTCCGTGTGTAAAACTAAATACCCGTGTGTCGCTAACCGCTGGGGACACCGTAAACGTACTGCAAATCCAATTAGTATCTGTCTATCAGGCACCCCGCTACAGGAAAGTCCGAGTGTAACAATTCTGGGCTTAACGATTCACCAATCAGGATAAGCGACTGCTTGACTTTCTCAGGTCAAAAAGCAAGGTATTCAGAGTATGGGTTTGATTAAAAGAATTTCTCCTAAAACGGGTGGCGCTGGCTCGTCTCTTGCATGCCAGTTGGTGTTGGCGGTGCTGCAGCAACGTATTGTTTATCAAGCCCAGTTCCAGCATCTCACAAGAGCACAATGGGATCGCCTTGAAGCTGTGAACCAAGAAGCAATGAGAGCCATTACATGTCTACCACGAATCACTCTGGTCGTAGCATTACAGGAGAATGCACAGCTCAACACCATCGACGAGCTGGTGCAGCAGCGCCGTGATGCGCGCAGACGTAAAGCCTCCTTATCACATTCCATGCAAGCACTGAGGGCATATGCGACTTCCCATATTATTCATCAGGCACCTGCGCCTATGCTCCCTCCCTGGAAGTTTGTACAGTTTGGCGACAATAAGCCAGCAGATAACCGCAGACCAACGTCTGGAAATTCGGCATCGTCCCTTCGCCAGAGATTTCAAGAGCAAGATGCTCATCTGCCACAGGGATTCATTGTAATGTACATGGATGCAAGCATACAAGATTGTAAAGCAAAAACAGCAATCTACTGTCCGTTGACACCTAGCCTGAATCAGACATCTACGTTTAAACTTTCGGAACAACCTACATCTTTCTGCGCTGAGCTCGTGGCAGTTCAGAAGGCACTCTGCTCCGTGGCCACTATTACTATGCTCTCTACGGCCCAAGTAGTCATCCGCACTGACGCAATTCAAGCGGTACGTTTACTGTGACGTCTCAGCCGTTTCGGTGGTGAATGTCAAGACATTCACCACCTTGCGGCGCGTATCCCGCAGTCAGTGCGTATTGAGTGGGTCCCACAGGACCTTCTGCCTTCACAAAGTCAAGCTGATTTAGCGACGCGCCTCGTGACCCAAGATTCATCATTACCACGGCTCCTTGATGTGGACCACGCTACCCTCCTTTTATCAAGAAAGGAACACCTCCGGCGCCGCACGCGTGCTCGTATCCCCCCGTGTGCGGCATCCCTCCCCCGCGGTCTCACCCGTGCAGAGGAGGTTGCGCTTAGTGGGATCCGGATAGGGGTTGCCCTCACACCAGCTGTCACTCGGACGTGGTCTCATTTTCGATTCTTATATCCCCTCCCGGTGTGTCCGATATGTCAAGATTAAAATGTTGAAGCCGACATACACCATTTGCTGTGGGTCTGCCCAGCTTTTAAACCAGCACGTATCCGGCACTTGACGAAAGCTAGCATTTCAGCTAACAATCCTGTCTCATATCTCGCTTGGACTCAGGGACCACATCATCGCTAACTCTTGGACTTCATAAAATCAGCCAACCTTTTTTTCATTCATTTAATCATTAGCTCATTCTTCATCTCATACCCTACTGATGCACTGAGGCAATAAATATCGTTAAAAAACTGCATTCTGAGAAAACGCAGCATGCTATCTTAGGAGACCCACGAAGGCAGCTCAGGTGAGAACTTCAAAGCGTGTTGTTCGAATTGCAGTTCCACGGTGAGTAAACGATGCATTATTTGTCCACATCTAATTCATGCTGCATGAATTTCGTCACCGAGGAGTATATTGTTTACACCGTCATGCCTTCTCATCTGTAGGCTTCAAGAACTAAATCTACTGAATACCAGCGCAAACACAGACGTACACCTTATATAAGAAGAGCGGCAAACACAGCGCTCAGTAGCAACTGACATTGACTGCGGGGTGCGTGTTAGCATATTTTAGTTCGTACTGCTACAAGCAATTGCCACTTTTTGAGGACTGTTAACAACTGCTGATTGTGCTGAGTTTGCTTGTGGTTGTTTGCAGGATTTTCTTTTCCTCTTTTTCTTTCTGTCAGTTCCCTTTTCTCTTTATTCTTCCAGTTCATTCTCCTTATTTGTCTTTTTTTTTTCATGTGTGTTTTTCCTTCTTCTTCAGATCGAGGAGGAAGAAAACCGTCAGTTGCCTGTCAGCGCTGCGCTTGTCGCTCTTGTCTTGTTATTATTTAAATGCTGTGAAATTTTTATTGAAAGGTTTTTTTGCTACACTATTGCTATTCTATTCAAGTTCAGCGAAGTTCCTTTTCGCATATTCGTGTAGTTGAAGCAGTGTCTAATCTTTGATGTTGCGATTGCGTTTCTAATAAAAACTTGCTTCTAACGTGGCAAAATTGGTTCATTTTTTTAAATGCTGCAAGCATAGTAAATGCCACTTTTTAGAAATACTTTTATCTAAATGTTACCGATCGTGACCTGTCTAGCGATATTCGTTGTTCTATATTTTCTAGATTACTGTTGTAAAGTTTGAAATCGCTGAAGCAGTAATTTAAGCAATCTACTTTAGTATGAACATTTATTTTCTATAAAGGGGTGTGTTTATTCAGTCGCAGCTGCTCGGGATAATTTCACAGCGTAGCGTCAGGAGTAGCGAACCACAAAGACAACGACCAACTTAATTGTTCCCGAGTGCGCCAGTACGCGATGCACGCCGGTGGCTATAACGATGAACACTACCAGACTACAGTTCCCCCCTGGGTAGATAAGGAGCCACGCTGGCGACTCACGGAGCCGAAAGGACAGACGGATCGTAGTAGAGCTTGATTCGGCTCACATGAGCTGTTTCGCGTCCACGGCGATGCAAGTCCGCAGAGGGCGTTACGGGCTCAACTACGTGGTTGACAGGAGATGTTTTTTGAAGGACTCGATATGGACTGTGATACCGAGCATGAAGCTTCTTCGAAAGGCCGGCGGTTGTGGCAGGGACCCATAGACACACCAGAAAGTTAGGTGCATATGAAGGAGCCTTGCCGGGGTCACAGTGGTGTTTTTGTTGCCACTGGTTTTCCTTTGTAGGCGAACGAGTGAGCTGAAGGCATTCTTCTGCGTACTGGGCGGCGTCCGAGAGTAGCGTTTATTCGGAAACATCAGGGCGGTAGGGAAGAAGCGTGTCCATTATGCAGGTTGGCTCGCCCCCGTAAAGAAGAAGGGAGATAATCCAGTGGTGCTCTGTGTCGCAGTGTTTTAAGCATAGGTTACAAAGAAAAAAACATGATCGCTCATTCTAACTAGGAGGGCAGCGAGTTGATCGCGTTGCGTGGGTGGAAGGTCTGCGTCAATAGCCTGTTGAAAAACATCGCGTGGTGTCGAAGTGGTTGCTATATCGCAAGAACTGAGAACATTAACTTCGAATGAAGTAGGCGTGGAAGGAGATATACAAGCGCGTGGTCAAGCTGTTCAATACGGCCGAGACACTCATCGCGTAGCAGGACGGACAGGAAAGGAAATGAATTCGAGTTGTACATTGCACAAAGGCCATATTCGAACTTCAGAACAGCAAGTGGAAGCAGGAGGCTGGGATGGAGTGAAGCGGCGTTTGAAGGTCTGAGTAAGACAGTCGAAGCAGTAACGCGTTCACAGGAAGGTGTAACGAGGGCAGCAGAAAACGAAAAGCTTCCGAACGGGTGCAGTTGATAACGGCACAATGCGGTGAAAGGAAATCGTAGCCCAGGATGATGTCGTGTGAGCAGTGAGAGTACAATAAACTCGATATTGTATAAGAGGTATTCAATGAGGACACAGGCCGTGCACGCCAGTGAGGGATGAATGCGCTCAGATGAGGCGGTGCTAAGCGAAAAGTCTGAAAGCGCGGTGGTCACATTGTAAAGACGACGGCAAAGAGCGTCACTGATGACGGGTACGGCAGCGCCCGTGTCGACAAGAGCGAGTACTGCGACGCCGTCGACAAACACTTGTATTACGTTAGCGAGAAAACACGGAGGACTTGAAATATTCAAACAAAGCGCACTTTTTGCCCAGGGAACTGAGACTGTTAGTTTCCCTCAACAGCTCCGGTTGAACGTCGCAGAAGCGGGGACGGTAAGCGGCGACAAGTGACAGATGATCGGCGAATGGTATAAGTGTGATTGTCGCGCGATAAAAAGTAAGAACCGGGCTCCGTTCTCAGCGAGGGCTGATTCGTATTGTAGGAGTATTTCCAGAGGTCAGGACGAGAAGGTGGAAGGCGTTGGCGGCAAAGGCGTGTGACATGGCCCGGCAGTCGTAGGGCATTGGTGTACCCTTGAAACAGTGACATGAAAGGAAGACCCAGCCAAAGGCGAAGGATGGTTTGAAGGGGCGGCCTGGTAGGAAAGAGCTGCGGATCGCATTAGCGGCCTGGCCGCAACTTAGGCGTTCGCGAGTGGTGCCGTTACTTGCGCCGGCACAGAGCTGGGCCGGAGCACGGAGCTGGGCGCGAGCACGGAGTTAGGCGGAAGGACATCAGCGATGTGATCTTGGACGACGCGCCGCATGGCAGGGCCCACAGACGGAGCCATGTCAGGAACAAGTTGGCAAGTATCTTGTAACTGAGGGACCAGGGATAACTGTTGGGCTACCTCTTCTCGAACGAAGGCTTTGATGTGTAGAATCAAAGGGCTGTCCTCTGATGGAGTGGAACCACCCAGCGCTATTGTAGAGATGGTGTTGTCTCTAACATCGAATCACCGGGTAGAAGTGCGCTTCTTACGAAGCTCCTCGTAGCTTTGCAAAGTTTGATCACGTCAGTGATGGTAGCAGGATTTTTCACCAAGAGCATCTGACACGCGTCCTCACAGATGTATTTTAGGATGTTATCGATCTTATCCGCTTCGGACATAAGTGGGTTGACAATGTCTTCTATAAAACTGGTGAACGACTCTTCGACATGCTGAGTGTGCTGACGCAAGCGTTGTTCTGCTCGGAGCTTGCGAACTGCAGGGAGGCCGAACACTTCCGCAAAATTGTTAAATGCAGACCGAGATGGCAGGTCTGCCTCAAGGTTGAGAAACCAGACGTTCGCCATGTCAGTCAGATAAACGATTACGTTACTTAGCCTGGTAGTGTCTACCCATCTGTTGTAGCTACTGACACGCTCATACGCTGAGAACCAATCGCCGATGTCTTGATCGGCCGTGATACTGAGGAGGTATGGATCACGCTGCTGTTGAGCTCCAGAACACAGCCCCAGAACACAGGACCGTGGTTGGAATGGGCGGCGATGTCGAGGTAGTATAGTCCGGCAAAGTGGAAGCAGAGGGCAATGTGCAGCTTCTAATTTCCAGGGTGGATGGGAACGTATCCAGCAGCATCTGCACCGATTATAGGGGTGTGTTTATTCAGTCGACGCAGATGGATCCAACTGCTCGGGATGAACTCGCAGTGGAGCGTCAGGCGCAGCGAATCACAAAGACAACGACCGATGTCTTCGTTCTCAAGTGCGCCAGCACGTTATGTATACCATACTACATCTGAAACACATCCTAAAAGTTAATTCGAGGAATGTTGTCAGCAATTTTTATGTGCTTTGGAAAGATGTACTGGCCTATAATGAGAGAATATGGACTCGAGAATTTAATCACAGATACCAAAGGACATCGATATTTTCCAATAGGCGGGCGGACCCAGGAAGACAGTGAAGAATTAGAACGCACTCGGCGTGAGAGGAAAATATTTTACACGAATAAAACCTAACACAAATATTCCTGCTACAAGACCATCTTTGTGGCCGGTAATTCAGGGCAAATATATTTTGCTTTTCCAGCGTTTGAATGTGCCAGTAGGGACTAAGTACGTACTTCTTAAAGCGACGTATAAGAACGACCAATACTCGTGGGGAAAAAACTTCAAGTGTGTGACGGCAGAAACAATGAGACTGAGTGAAGGAAGAAAGCTTGCCTTAACCGAGTTCTCTTACAAGAATGAGAAAGGTTCCATGTAAGTACGCGAAGTTTCTTTTACCTCACAGATTTAAGGTGGTATTGAAATATCTTCCTGATGTTATGGCACAGTTTTAGGCAATCTCTCAGGAGCATATTTTGAGGCACAGAAAATGTGCAAGGAGAGACGCAGGTGAGATCAATACACCGACACCGCCTTTTCTTTCCGTCTGCTTAGCTCGTCGGCGTATAGATTTTAGGTAGCCGCATCGAAGACATAAGATATTTATTCAATGTTTCGGCCGTAGCACTATCGTTCTAAAAAGCCACCGACGCCGTCTTTACCGCATACACATGACTTGCGGTCGGAGTTTAGTGTATTTTGCTTCACTGATAGTGCCTGTTCTGCTGTCTGTATATGTTTGTGCGTTGTGTGCTCGCGTGCTCATATTTTATTCGTATGTGCCTACGCGTGCTCTGTTTGTACTTTTTCAGTTTTTTTAGTCATCAATGCTATAAGAGAAGCAGCAAGAACCATATAACTTTTACCTTGAGAAAAACCGGGTGCCGGTCGGAAAGTTATAATGCAGTTTTTGTACCTCGTGGCAACTCATTCACGTTTTCGGGTTCTCTGTGGGGCGGCTGCTCCGCTCTCAATGCCAAACACCACTCCGCGAGCTCAGAACACACTTGTGGCCCCAATAATCAACTCGAACACCGAGGACCTAAGGGTTAATTGTTTATTGGATGAATTCCTATAATGTAATTAACTGCGACAGTAGGCTGACTAACGTGTGATGCAACATAAGCAGCTTATTGATTAAAGCAATTATTTTATACCGTTAAAGGCGGATGTCAAGCGTCACCCAATGTTTTTTTTATATATTATAGACGCTCTGTAAAGGAAATAATGCAAGCCGTAAAGACATCGGGTTCCAACACATACGACGCCTTCCAATACCTTGTCGGAGGTATGTATACATACAAAGTCCATTACTACGACATGAACCATTCAGAAACATCTTTATAAATGTTCCGGAAATGCCCATAAATTATATCAGCAAAGCAGATTTTCTGGTATCAGTATTTTTTGTCAGTATCCTTCTAAAGATAGCATGTCTTGAATCATTATTGGCAATCACATATTTATTAGAGTACCTTTGATTCGCCAAGCAATTTGTCCTGCTGATTTAAAAAAATGGTTAGGTTAACTACCAGAGTCAAATGCGAAATGGTCGAGAATGGGCAAATAAAAGGCAATTGCCCACGGAAAATAAAGAAACAGTTTGCCACTGTAATGCCGATTACATTGCAGGAGTACTAGAGATGATATATAGGCTGACCGACAATATGAAGATCAGACTCCAGAATGAAGCCGTGCCTTTTTCGTTCTTTACATTTCGACACAATATTCATAATACAACCATTATTACGATAACACCAATGTAATACCACCTCAACGTTTTGTTAAGTCAAACTAAACTATTCGCCTTCTCCGGGCTTAGTAGCTTAATATAATCTATCAGTCTCACCTCAACTCCATTCATAATTTCATCTCAAAATAAGAAAGAGAACGGAAGAAGCGTTGGAGGGAAAACCAGAATTTGCAAGCCAAAGTAATTTTGCGGAAACGCTGGCTTGGCTTCCAATCTGAGGCTTCCCTTCAACCCTTGTTCAGCTCTTTTTCTTACTGCGTAGCCATCTTCTTCATCTCGTGCTACCCTGATTCATCTGTCCTAAACGACTGGAAACGTTATGAACACCTAGTGAACGCCGCTATTGCACCACCCTCTCTTTTCAAAGACAATGCAAATCTCGAGCATATAACCCTAATGGGAGCACTTGACATGCTGCGATCCGTACATTTGTTTCCTCAAAGGTGCAGTGCCTGAAGTGTTAATAAATTGTTAAATAAAGATGTTAGTGCTTTATTATAAGATCAAAGGTTGAGTTTATATGATTTATTGAATAAAAGCGGCTCACGAATGGCGTAGGCAAGGACTATCAGGGTATCCGTAGTAGAAGACTGCGAATAACTTCGGTCAGTGTTGTTAACTCCCGCTCGTATCACACACTGCCTGGACGCGTTGGTTACAGCCCCGAACGAAACGTCGTTACAGAGCTTGCATTTGATCTGCCGTCATTCTGTTCGACATTCAAGCCGTTTAACGCATTCGCTTCAATGGTGGTGTATTCTGGAATTCTGGTGCTATAGTGAAATCAACAATGAAGTATCTAGACACCTCTACGCGATAGTCACACTTTGTTTACAAAAAAATATATTTGACAAAATATATAATTGCTTTCGAAACATTGTGGTCTCGCTCTCCATGAGGCATTCATGAGCTTGAAATTCTTCTTTTAGAAAATGTTCTTCGAACGTAATCTAAAAACCGGTCTTTCTTTTCACCCTTGTCTTGATTCCTATCGCAGTGGAGAACTGGAATCAGCATAGCCCTCTCTTCTTCTGGTTTTACGAAGAGGGCGATGAATTGGGATTGTGAAAGTCATTCATGATCTTCTAAAGATTGATATGACGGGCTTGCTCGTAAAAGTTTTCAGCACAAACATTTCATTATTGGAACCCGTTTATTGCTCCCACTGTATGTACTACATGTTAGACAAAGGCAGCATTTCAGACTCAAATGTTTTCCACCATTTAATGAGCAAACTAATGTCCAAGATCATTGGAGAGTTGATTCCCATTCTGTTGGAAGGACTGAAGACGAGAATCGCTCCCGAGGAATCACAACCTTCTCGAACTATGTAATGCACTAAATTTTAATAAGTTTAGCGTTTCTTAATTACAAAACCTCTCCAATTTGAGTCAATGCTGCAATATTTGTCGGAGTGCGACGTCGCCTACAAGAACTGCACCAATTCCGCCACTAGCTAAACCGTTACAAACTTCCTAGACGCACATATGCCACCTTTAAGGCGACTTAAGGCTTACAGCAGTGATCATACAGTTGCAATGTTAGGCCTGAAAAGGCAGTTATTCAGGACAAATCGGAAAGGTTGGCCTGCATAGATTCGTGTAATGGTCAGCAAAATCGCAGTGTGTCCTGTAGCGTAATTCGTGTATGCTGAGTTCAGTATGCCGTGTAGTGTGATTGAAGTATCAGTACCATAGTCGAAAGTATATCGCTGTTTCATTCAGGTATAAGTAGTCCCGTGCGAAGTGTGTTGTGTAATCCATGTGAGCACTTTAGTAGCATCGTAAGTCGTTTAGTTAATACATGTATGAGATTGCAATGGCGCAGTAGTCAGTGTAGTGTAATTCGTGCTCCAGTACAGTAGTGGTGTAGTTTGTTGGGTGCTGCGTTGTGTCATTATACGTCAGTTGTATCTCTCAGTTGTATCGCTTGTCATCCAATTTTGCCTGTCAGGAGATCGGCGGTGTAATATGTCGTGCAGTATAACATGGTTAGTTAGAGAAAATTGCAAATTGATTCCTTTAAATAGAGAGAGAATGGGAGCAAAGAAAAAAAGAACAAGGAGTATGAGGAGGGGAAAAATCACTATTTCACGCAGAGAGTAAGAAGAACTGAAGCCCTCGGTTCTCCGCACAGTGCCATTAAGTCTAAACGTTCATATCCTGTTCGACCAAGAAGTAATCAACCTATTTGGAGGCGAAATTTTGTCTGCCAGGTCAGCTCACCGCAGTGAGCTCTCCATCCTCCCAGGTTTAGTAAGGTTCTGGCGTGGAGATAGAGAAGGCGCCGGGCAGGTGAGGGGAATGCGGGTAACAGCATCCTTGATTGTGGCGGGAGCACAGGGTATCGTTCTAAACTTGGAAAGGTGGGTTGCTGCTGACATCGGTCGCATGTGCAGCGAAACGAAATTTTGTGTCCTCTGGAAGTGAGGGATCCGTGGTGTGGCGGGTAGATGAGGCGCTTCATGTGGGACTTGGCGGTGAGGTCAGCAAACGAGTGCACACGTTTCTTCGAGGGGTCTCCCACTAAGTCCGCCATGCCCGATTTCTATGTATGAAGTGGGTGACCTATTTGCTGAGATATCCTGAGTTGGTCGGCATATAGATGAGCTCAGATCGTCGAGGAAGGTGGAAAGTGGTAATTTAAGGTAGGTGTTGCACCGGGAAGCTTTATCATCATCTAAATTCTTAGGCGATGTTATGTAGGGTTCAATTGCAGAAACAAAAACCGCCTTAACCCAGAACTCAGAAAAACCAATCGAAAATAGTAAAATGGTAATATCGTACCGAAACTATCATGCAACCATCCTTTGCGCAAAGATCAGGCTGCATCATACTCTTGAATAATTTTGAACGCGCCTGAGAATAAAGTTGGAGGCTACTCACTAAGAGGGAATCGAATAGACGACATATGTGCCTCCACTTTTAAACATTGTGAGTTAGGTGCCCACGAAGCGCGAGGATCATTGATTTTTTTTCCCCAAGCAAAATAGACTTTTAACGTTGGTAAACTGTGCGTTAATTTCTCAGCGCCAGTAATTCGCGGAATCAAAACGCAGTATTGAAGACGTGGTCGAGTCTACTTCTAAGGCAATGCTTAAGCGCCATTCTAGGCTTTAACACTTTGTTCTTAATAGAAAAAAATGTTATACATCTGTGTTGACATTGATTTAGGGAAATAGGCAAGTGTATTATTCGAGTTTAATTTCCCTGTGATGGATTACTTAAATGGGTTATGTCATTGTCATGCAATAAAATTACAGTTTTGTAGTCTGGAGTCTGGTACATATTTGCTGTTTTGTAGTCTGGTACATATTTGTCAACTGGTACCTTATTATTACACTTGACCTTTGAGCGCCCTTGATGCATTCTTTGTTTCCAGATAACTTACTTGATTTAAGACCGCGAAGCGTCTCCAACCGACAGTGATCGCCATGTTGAATTTATTGGTGACGCCACAGACCAACATCGTGTCATTGGATGCTGTGCCGGGGCCGATAGACTGCCGATGCACTGCTTTGTGTTCGCACTTTCTCAAAGACTAGCATTATGCTCCGCATGACCGTACTCTGCATGTTCCTGAAAACAGAACACGGACCGTAATGAAACGCGATTTAGTTCTTTCAATTTCGTCCGCCTTTGGCGCGAGCGCCGCCATCAGACAGCACTGCCAGCACAGCCCCCAAAAACCAACCATAAATCGCTGCGCCTGTCGTGACCGAGCTTTCCGCGAGCCGTCCACGCCAACGATAGGGCGCAATCCGGGCTCCTTTGTCAGACAAGCATGCTAAAATTTTCTTTCGTTTCTTCTAATGAATTACGCTCAAGAAAAAGGAATTACTGCTTGCTGAGAAATGCTGACGCATACAGTGGGACTTTTTGCTCACAGCCGCATAGCAACTTACCTTCAGCCAGTGCTATGCCTGTGTTCTTTTACGCTAGCTCCGCTGATAAGACACCGCCGAAAATAATAAATTCCTTTATTACAAAACTGTGGGGCTGAGAGAAAGTTTCATGACCGAGTGGCCCGCTTACTAAAACACCTCCCTGATTAATTACAAAAGCTGTGGCTTTTGATACGAAGCAGTGTAGCCCGAGCGGCTACTAGGGAGAGGCAGACTACTTCAGCGCCACCGTCCTCCATTCCCGCGGGCGGCCCCACTACTGTAAGCTTGCGCCATCCAGTGCTGTAAGCCTCATTACCTTATTGTCTGCTTTTATAATGTGGCTGGGGCCATACGTGGGCCTGACAACGAGCGGCGTAAACGATGCTGCTAAGACGGAACTGTTTATTGGGTGAATCGGTGTACCCCGCCGCACCCTATACACTACGCTACTACGCTGTAGGTTGGCATTCTAAGATTGTAAAAAATCGCCGTCGGACGCCACTCTATACATGCATAGCGCTTTTTAGGTGCTGCTTTCGGGTCGTGTTTTAGTGTACAATGTGTACGTCGCTCGAACGGGACAACTTATGCGCCTTTCATACCCGGGCGCCTATGTGTACCTGAATCCCCCCTCCCCCCCGCCCTCCCCTGAACAGACGCCGTTATTGCAAAGAGTAAAAGTTCTGACAGAGATAAAATAAGCTCAGTTTACGGTAACCGGAGTTGGCGGAATGACTGCTGTTTGGTCCGTAACATCGGTTTACCGCGGCTTAGTATAACACCAGATGACGCTGCTCGAGCACAAAATGCAGCAGTAGACGACGTCGGTTAATGTCGTCACCAGCTACCCTTATCCAGATCATCAAGCTGCTCACAAAAAAAAAAAAAAGAAAATACTAGTTGTAAAAATATCTGCAACAAAGATGGAGCTGAAACTTTGAGGTATGGTAGCTTGGCACAGTAGGAATAAGAGGCCTTAAACAGTTAATTCTGTTCATAAACAGTCAAATATTGGTGTCATGACCACTATAATTGCATGTCATAAGGTATAGATCGCATCGTATGTCAATGATAGGAGTTTATTATGCTCTTTTGGGGTTATGTGGCAATTTATTGCATTAAGTAAATCAATCGACGCAAGGCAAAATAGATAAATGTAACGTGAGCATCACCAAAATTCCAGCCGTGTTTTGTTCCAAGTTCATGTCAACTCCTTTGTCATTCAGTCACATGATGTGTTTGTTACGTTAAGCACCAGGTTTAATGTGATGCACATGAGTATAGTCCGTAATTTAGACTATGTTAGTCCAGGTTAATTTTTTTTTGGTGGGGACGACTTGGAAAATGTAAGGCTAGTAACATTGAAAGGATATTAAAGTCCACTACTTAAGCGCTTCCACTCTTGTTTTGCTAGAACGCACGAGAATAACTGACTACGTCATTTACACCGACAGTGTATGTGATCTTTTGAGCACCCCCCATCACCAAACCGATAAAGGTAGGTTCTTACTTTACGCTTGTTTTTGCCTAATTCCTAGTTTTTGTAAACAGGCCACAAAGGCTGGATGAATCTCTTGGAGGATCCCTCAGTGTGGTGTAAGCTTCCATAAATGGGGGATTACTAGAGTGGAAAAATAAGCGGCCAAATTTAGGTTCCCTCTTTTGAAAAAATGGCACATGCCAAGGGGAAGTCTAATTTTATATTCTCTTCCCTACGTTTACCCCACCTGTGCACATATTGTTCGATAATACTACGACTGATGTTCACTAATAAAGTGCTCTTCTAGATTCTCAGCATGATTTGCTGTTCTTTTTGCAGGATGCGAGCTCTGGGTCAGAAAGGAATATGTTGAAAACGTGCCTCCGCATTGCTTATTTTTGTTTAAATTACTTTGTAGCAGGCGCCATTATGACATATACAACAAGAAAGACTGCAAAGATATAAATAATTCAAAGGCGGAATAGTACAGGAATAATTGGAGGATCAGAGGAAAGCACACAGTAACCAGCGCAGCCGGAATTTGGTACTTTGCTTTCACCTTTGGAAGCTTTCACTTTTTGCCCCTAAGTAGTAATAATTCAATAAATTCGGCAATTATTCTACGCAACAGGCGCCATCATAACACATACAACAAGCCATACTGCAAAGATTTGAATATCTCAAGGGCGGAATAGTACAAGAATAATTGGAGGATCGGAAGAAAATACGCGGTAACCAGCGCAGCCGAAATTGCATACTTTGCTTTCATCTTTTGAAGCTTTACCTTGCACCCCAAGATATTAATTGAATAAATTCCAAAACAAAATGTCCAATAGCAATAGAACCGAGTACCTTGACGTGTTTTCATTGTTCCTGGGATCCGGAAAACGAATCCCCTAACCTCAAAGAAGCTCATTTACACATGGAGGAATTTAGTGTTCTGACGCTCATTTTCGCACGTGAATTTTCGAGAACCAATAATGCTTTCCTGAAAACCCCAATATAGGTTCTGCGCGTGCATGTATATGCGAATTCATTTACGTAATATTCTTCCGATGAGAACAAATGTCCAGAATGCGATTTCGCTTGAACACTATCAAACGTACAACCCACAATAAAATACAAACTTCATGTTCGCAAAAGCATTTGGTGGTGAATTCTCATTTTGCATATTGGCTTATGACATATAACCTTGAGTATATGGCAAGTAAACGCGCTGTTATGCTTTTTAATGCTATCATGGAGAAAATTGCTCTAACGCCTCGAAAACTGCCGACTGATGTCTCCAGCTTAGACTGCCTTATATCTGGCGAATGCGTACTGCGTGTAATTGTTTTTTTTAAGGTGGAGTTATTGATAGCCTTCAGAAAACGAGTTCTTGCTGGCTTGGCACTCAATCCCATTTTGTATTTCCAACCCATTATTGGCCTTGAGGGCAATATTGGATTTATTAATATTAAATGATTGCACATTGGCCATCACGGGACGGGCCGCTTGTCATGAACATTCATCACAGCTTCACAAAGGCGCGTGCCCTTGTAGATATGCAGCGCCTAAATTCACCTAGCATGTTTCACTCAGGCATTTTGCAAGCGGTGAACTCTATAAGCACATTTGTTGGGTCATGCATTTCATTATTTGATTTTATATAATTACTCCACGAAGCACCTTAACACGTATTTATTGGCCGTGTTTTATCTCCCCCTTCAATTTTATTATTTCCCTCACCCTTCTTTTTCAATCTTTCCCTCCCGAATTCCCCTTCCTACAGAGTCTCTCTCTCTCTCTCTGTAGCGCTTTTTCTTCAATGACAGGGGAAGGCGATGCTTGACAAGACCAGTTACAATTATTACCGGCATGCGCCTGCGAGGAGCCACAACTATTTGATGGTGTCGCTTGCGATACTCTTCAAAATTAGGCTGTCTTCGGCGACAATTCGCCGATGTCAGCAGGTAGGGATGTTTCTATAAGGTCAACTGACAACTATCAGTGGTTCTCTCCAACTTTATCTGTTAAGCTATGTTTACATTTCCAGTTGTACTGAACAGTTCATCTGAACTCAGCGGAGGGCTAAATAGTCAAATAACAACCGTGTTCGCCCTGGGTGGCTTGGTCTATGAGACATCTGCCTTAATTGGGGCGCTATCAAGAGACAATACGTTAAGATTACTATCAAGCGTTGAATGAAAATAGAAAAGCACTTACGCAAGTCTACTTTATTTTTAAGTCCTGTTCTGACGATGTTTGGGTGGGAACAGGAGAGGTAACGTGATTAGATGCTAGCTAGCTACACAATGCTAGCTGCAACAGAAAAGCAGATATTAACCTGTTTACCGCTGGCCTCTGCTCTTCGATGAAGGTGAAACAGAGTGGCATCCGAGTGCTGTGCAATGTTAATGCACGTTAAAAAACCCCGTGGCGTCGAAATTTTTGGTGTCCCACGCTAAAGCATCTCTTATAGTCTCAGTCGCTTTGGGACGTTAAACCTACAAACCCCACAAAACCGAATCTTATAAAGGGAAAGGCACGAAATGTACTAAACCAGCACCAGTAATGTTTTACTGCATTGCTCGAAACGTTAACGGAGAAGTTTTGGGACACAAGGTTGCAGTTCGAGATGTTTAAATAATAAAGCCAACCTAAGTAGCAATCAGCTACAATGACAGGCAAGTTTAATTTTTGTGAAATTCATTATGTATATTAGAAGGTCACACATCACGCTGCCATTGTTACGCTGGAAATCTAGCAACTGTCTTCACGCTTGCGGCTGTCCTCAAGAACAAAAGGAATGCCCCATGTAGGCTAGGATGAGAAGTGTATTCAAAAGTGAAAAACGATGTAAATAATATTGCTGCATAGCTTGGCTATGCCAGGACATATAAGATAATGCTGTGATATGCTTGATTTTGTTGTGTTGGCAATGGAAGTTATACTTCTATAGTGAACGTAGTCAACACAGCATGTCCAGACACGGTGCTCTGTGGTTTAACTCCTCTATGACTGTCTACGAAAGTCGAAGACACGCAGCCGATGCACTGGCTTCAGCGCGTGACTCCTCAATGGTTTTCTACGGCCACAATCTCACCTGAGCCTAGGCTAGACGACACTAAGCTGTCGAGGGCATGTTTAGAGAGACGTTCCAGCTGGCTATCCAGATGGATAGCACTGTAAGTGGAGGGAACAGGTAAGCAGGGGACTGAGAGACTGTGTCGCATTGCGTGAGGCAATATTGCATATTTGCTTTTGTATGTACAGGTACAAATAAAGTTTGCCAGGTACGTGAAGAACCAGCAGGTTTGCGAAGTAGAACAAACAAGCGCAGCTGGCCCCGCTTATCAGCGCCGTCTTCTGTCGCTGAACTTCGATAACCCCAATAATGCTTTCGCTTTAGAAAGAACGAGTTGGTGTTCGAAGCAAGCCAGCGTTTTTTTTTATACTTTTATTTAGCCTTTTTTCTACTTGCTGTGTTTTGTTTTCATTTGATGCCAGCATGTGTTGAAAACATAAGAATATTTTTCTTCGCGTTTCCTTATCGCGGAACACATTTTATACTGTTCTTGGTCGATTGCTTAAAAAAAAGCTCTTGGGGATGCAAATTTCGCTATAATATTTTGTTCGCCTATTTTGATAAGCATTGCCCATCGAACAGCGCGAGCACAGACAAGCACATTTGACAAGGAGACAGCCGAACATAGCGCTGACTGGGAATTAAAGGTTTATTTCGGTGCCAATGACCATAAATACATAAGTGAAACAGGTGAGGAAAGACGCATAACGTGCAACGAAGACAGAGAAAAACACGACGACAGCAACAGAAACACTCGAGAAGATCAAGGCAGACCTTGATTCCTCCAGAAGGGACTGCTCAGTTTGTAGCGATTCTGAAGAAGGGGCTCTGCCACGCTTGTACTTCGCAGCTTCAGTATCTTGTGTGCATCAATTATTTCTCTTGCAGGTTAGCCCCTTTCTTTTGCGGGTTAGCCTCTTTATTTTGCGTTCTCTGGTGTTTTACGTTATAGTAGCATGTACCGTATCCCCTTCGTCAGAATAATTCACATTAACAGAGTTTATGTCCGTGGTGTACAGAATCTGTTTTCTAATCTATGCGTCACAGCTCATTTGTACAGAATCCTGTCTACCTTACGTACAGCCCACCGCAGAGCATAGCAATCACTGGCCCGGACGATCCAGACAATCAGAAATTAAGACGCAGGAAACAGAAAAGGGAGAATTACTTTCTACTGAGAATTTTATCTAGGAGTATGTAATACCATGTGCTTATAGAATCACAGCGACGGGTGTGCGACAGCTGTTTTCATCTAGGCCATCTTGCATAGCTGAACATTACACGGTCTCGTTTGGTGCCGAGAAGGCTACTGACGTCGGAAGCTCAATTGGACAACCACAGAATTTATCCTCTTCACCTGTGGTAGAAAGAGTACCGTCTATGACAGTAAGTTATATTTAGTAAACTTTTTAAGCCAAGTCGTATGACAACAGTTTTGACTGGAATAGCATCATCTATACGGGAGGAGGGCTTATTATCTCGAGGGTAGAGGGTACAGGAAATACTTTCAGGATTGCGTTACGAAAAATCGACACGGTTTAAAATCGGGTTTTTGAGACTGATGTCAAGAGGAGTGAAAGAGCCAGAAGAAATGGTCTCAATTAGTGCAATAAATAAAACCAAGGTAGTCCTCAGCACATCACTTCACCTTCTTTGTTATATGAACCCAAGCATTGGGAAATGGTCACATCCGATAAGGGAAATGTTGATGAATATGTGGGTAAGAGAGGAACCTGTAAGTATGCAATTTTGATGAAAATAGAAATGTTCAATACTTTGACTGTGGACGGCAGGAAGAGGGACAGCAAACGTAGAATCCTTCGCATAGAGATCCTGAATGCATTTTGAAAGAGAATAAGGCCCCGTCAATCAGTGCTTTCTCTGACCTGGTTAGCGCTCCCTGATAGGGAATTGAATTCAACAAATCTTTTATTTATATATAACAGCTACAAGATTTCCAGGTTGTACATTAGGAAGTTGGTGTCTTGCTCTAAATGGTTTGCTTGAAAAGGATTGTTTGTGGTTATTAGGCCGACTTCTCATTTAATGATTTCAGCGAGGCACTTTCGCCACATGGCCCCCTCCGAGACAATTGCTCACAGCGGACAGTGAGTCCTTCGCATTTTGGAGAAGAAAAACATGGGAGACATAGTTTATCTCCATTATTAAGGCCCGAGAAAGATTGATAATGTTTTAAGCATTGCAGGCCTCATTTTTTCCTATGGTCTCACCGCTTCTGGCATTACGCCCGAAACCCTTGTTCAAAACCGATTCAAGTTTCAGGACTTTGGCTTACGCCTGTTTGATGGGCCATCGGAGGTCGAGATAATAAAGTTCAACCGAACGGATCATTTCATTCGAAGCTCATGATAACGTGTATCAAAGTTTCCTGCTTGTAAGGCTGACTAATGAAATCTTTCGGTGACAAACGGCATTCCAGCTTTTTAGAAGAAGTAAAAAGGTTGCTTTATGCTGCTTTCCGACTTCAACGTTTAACGTCACGGGCCAAGATGACCCTGAAGGTGAGCATGTCGAGGTCAACCACACTAAATAGTCTTGAAAGCAACGGCAGTTGCAAAGATATCGCTGGGATTCTAGATCTCCACTGAATTTCACTCACCATGAAAGGAATTAGGAAATAAAATGTTGACGTTGTGTTTTGTTCGCCTTATTGTCTGGCTGGTTATTGCCGGGTTGTAAATAAAGAAAAAGAAGAGGTGTCTAAGTGCACAAAGAAATATCAGCAGCTCTTCGTTCCTTGTGAATATAATTTGTTTATAAGATTCCTCTGCACGGTGGTAAGCAGTACAAAAGGCAGACTTGATGCTGTGTAAGTGCACTGGTATAAAGATTGCAAAGGAATTTCTGAGCTCCAACTTCACACTCGGGATTGAGAATAAAAACAATAGCAAAACAGCGCATGCCATTGTAGGGTAAAAAAGTGGCCGCGAAAACGGCGCCAAAATCGCGAGGGAAATAGTTGGGGTATACGTGGTACTGAAAAAACCGGTTTTAACTGAGTTTTTTCTCATTAACAGAACAAAAAATTAAATGGATAGTCAGCGCTCTTTTCTTCTTTTCCTAGTCTCTTGTGTGTGTCTCTTGTTAGTTGGGATCAATTAAGGGTCCTCAGACAAGGCGACAATTGTGAATGTAATAGTGGGTGCTAAGAGAAGTAAACGCTGATAGGTTAGCAACATTGAGATCAACTTCGTGGTTGAAAAGAAAATCGTTTCCATCAGTGCTTTGAGCCCGGGACATGTTGCTCTTCGGCTCATCTGTACTACCCAGTGAGCTGACTCGGGCGGCTTGTACATTGCAGCAGCAGTGTCAATTCACGAGCACCTATTTGCATAGTGCATTACCACAAAGCCCTCAGCCGGTCACTCCCATGCCAGCCTGCATTCCTCTACAAGGGCATAAAATACTAATACGCCCCCTACTCATGTCATACCAGTAGGTCACCCCTTCACAGCATAACGGCACCACAACCTCGCGTAAGATATACAACAAAACATAAAATTATTTGTCCATGGCAGAAGCAACCACACAGCTGCCTCGTTAAAGCAGTCCTACACTTACTACCTCGCTAGTAATGTTTTCTTCCAAACTTAGCTCTGCTCATAGAAAGAAAAAACAAAGAAGCATGACACACTCTATGAAGTACGTGTATAAATCTTTTCTGAGCCCTCCACGAGAAACTAGAAGCCTACTTTCTATATTCTGCACCCATCGAAAATGCACTCACTTAGCTTCTATTTCTAAAAACACCAGCCTTCTCAGCATTCCCGGGTAATTTGACCTAACATCACTATTCTGCACCTGATGACTGACGAACGCCAAATTTATAGACACGTACGTTTACCCCAGCTGTTTGCAATAACACGGTGCCGTGAACTTCACATGAAAGAAGCCACGCTCCAACCATTTAGCGCAGCCGTTTAACGCCGAGGAAGCGTGCAAGCAACTCTGCCCCCAGTGCGAGTGATGCCATTGCACACCCAAGGAGATGCACTGCAAAATACAAGTGGAACGGCTCCTTCGCTACGGCTTCGTTCATCCTCTCCGGGACCCGCTGTTTTCGCCGGGGTACAGCCAGACCATGCTCCGCGATGGCCAGTAGCACACGACGGTGATGATACCTGCAGATATTTGCTTCGCGTATAATATTAGCCAGCTACCATTTACAATCCACCCTTTTACCTCGTTGTGACTATAGGCCTTTACAAATTTACTCAACACGTTTAGGATGCCCCTACTTCTAAAGGCCAGGATCGCTTTAACGGAATGCAGCGGCCGCTATTGATGCATACTAAGAGAGCTGATTCATGGTGCTGACAGAATTCTCAGAAGTATACTTAATTTGTTTTACCTTATGAACGCCTATTTTCATTTTATGGGCGTGTAGGCATTTACGGCACCATATACAGCTAGCTTTGAGTGGAAGACGGAGGGCCAGCCACGCATTACTGTAACCGCTGACAGCCAAAGGCACACGCCTGCAGTTTAGATTGCGCATGCGTTCTTGATTCCTGGCAGTCTCCCTTAGCTGCAGCGTCTGCTTGTGATCTCTTCATCATGAAGGAACCGCATTTTGAGGTAAACATTATCAGTGCATTGTCTCTTCCTTTTTCCGCGTCATTAATGGTAAATTTTCAAATTGCGAAGAACCTGTAGGTTAGTAAAAGTTCATGATGTTTATGTTCCAACGGAAGAAAACGTAGCGGGAGCTCGTACAAAGAACATCGTTGTGATCCAGCAGGTTGTTTTTGCAAAGCGTAACGTATAAATTAGGTGGACGCTCGCTTGGCAAGAGACAGGATGGAAAGCAATGTGTGTGGTAACACAAGCACACTAGAGCCGAACGTTAGCGAATTGATTAACCTATGCAATGACACCAAGGAACGTCTTATTATATAATTCACATTTCAGTCAGTTCAGTTCAGTCGTCCAGTCGTGTCCGACTCTTCGTGACCCTATTGACCATGTCACGCCAAGCTTTCTGGTCTCTCAGTATCTTCCTAACATCACATGACTTCATCTGCAGTGCCTCGAGGATGCATCCAACCATCGCGTTCGCTGCCTACCCCTTCTCCGGCGGCCCTCAACCTTTCCCAACATCGAATCTTTCTCCAGCGACTCCTCTCTTCTCATCAGATGACCAAAGTAGCTGAGCTTTAACTTTAGAATTTGACCCTCCAATGAGCAGTCAGTGTTTATGGTCGACAATATTGACTGATTTGATCTTCTGGCAGTCCAAGGAACTCTCAAGAGTCTTCGCCAGCACCACAGTTCAAACGCGTCAATTCTTCGGCGGTCAGCCTTTTTCACAGTCCAACTCTCGCATCCATACATCACAACTGGAAAGACCATAGCACGAGTTATACAGATCTTGGTTGGCAGACTAATGTCTTTGCTCTTTACTAGGGGGTCAGGGCTAACCATTGCTCTCTTTCCCAGAAGCAGGCGTCTCCTAATTTCATGGCTGCAGTCTCCTTCCGAGGTAATCTTGGAGCCCAAGAAGAGAAAATGTGTCACAGCTTCCACTTCTTGTCCCTTGATGCTCCAGGACTTGATAGGGCAAGACGCCATGATCTTTGGCTTTTTAATGTTCACTTTAAGCCCAAACTTCTCACTCTCTTCTTGTACGCGCATCAGAAGTCTCTTGAGTTCCGCTTCACTTTCTGCCATTAAAGTGGTATCATCTGCATATCTAAGGTTGTTGATGCGTTTTCCAGCAATCTTCACTCCAACTGAAGACTCCTCCAGACAGGCCTTCCTCATGATGCACTCTGCATATAGGTTAAATAGGCAGGGCGACAGTATGCAGCCTTGCCTCACTCCTTTCTCAATCGGAAACCAATCAGTAAGACCATGCCCAGTTATGACTGTGGCCTCTTGCCCTTCATACAGGTTCCTTAGGAGACAGATGAGGTGAATTGGAACTCCCATCTTTTGGAGAGCTTGCCACAATCTGCTGTGATCTACGCAGTCAAACGCTTTCGCATAATCAATAAAGCAGAAGTAGATGGGTTTCTGCAACTCTCTTGCTTTTTCCATGATCCAGCAAAGGGTGGCAACTTGGTCTCTAGTTCCACTGCCCTTGCGAAACCCATCTTGCACGTCCGGAAGCTCCCGATCCGCATACTGCTGCAGCCTACCTTGGAGGATTTTCAACATCACCTTGCTAGCATGCGAAATAAGCGCGAACGTGCGGTAGTTGGAACAATCTTTGGCACTGCCTTTCTTTGGAATGGGGATGTAAACTGACCTCCTCTAATCCTGTGGCCACTGCAGCATTGTCCAAATCTTCTAACATAATGTATGCAGAATGTTAACAGCGTCATGGTTGAGGTTTTGAAGCAACTCAGCTGGAATGCCATCAATTCCGCTAGCTTTGTTCTTAGCAAGGCTGCCTAAGGCCCATTCAACTTCACTCTTCAGGATGCCCGTGATCACAACCGTCTTATTTTGGGTTTGCACATTCGGGTCCTTCTTGTACATTTCTTCTGTGTATTCCTGCTACCTCTTCTTTATCTCTGCGGTTTCAGTGAGGTCCTTGCCTCGTTTGTCCTTTATCACACCCAGCTTAGCACAGAAGCTTCTTTGATATCTTTTTGTCTTATACAGAGCTCTTTGTTCCTTAATTGGCTGTTGTCCTCAACTGCTTGGCACTGTATGTTCAGGAAGCCATTCTTATCTCTCCTTGCTATTTTCTGAAAATCCGCATTGAGAACCTTGTATCTTTCTCTTTCCCCCATAACTTTTGCCATCCTCCTTTCCTCAGCAATTAGCAAAGCCTCTTCAGATAACCAGTTTGCTTTCTTGCATTTTTTTTTGGTTTGGAACTACATTAGTAGCAACTTCTTGTATTATATCACGAACATCAGTCCACATCTCTTCGGGCTCTTTGTCTTCTAGATCTAATTCTTGAAATCGATTCCTCACTTCCACAGCATATTCTAATGGAATTTGATCCAGGCCTGAAAGGCCTTCTAGTTTTCTGCGTTTTCCTCAATCGAAGCTTAATATTGGCAACAAGAAGCTGATGATCGGTGCCACAATCGACCCCAGGCCTTGTTTTTACTGCTTGTATAGCGCTTCTTCATCTCTGCCGGCAAATAATATAATCGATCTGATTCCTGTACAGACCGTCCGGTGAAGTCCATGTGTACAGGCGCCTCTTGTGCTGTTGAAAATGAGTATTCGCTATGGTCAGGTTGTTTTCTTGACAAAACTCTACTAGCCTCTGCCCAGCTTCATTTGGCTCACCAAGACCGAACTTGCCTGTAATTCCGGATATTTCTTCACTCCCTACCTTAGCATTCTAGTCTCCTGTGAGAAAAACGACGTCTGATGATGGGGTGCGGTCTAAAAGGCATTGTAGGTCGGTATAAAATCTCTCAACGTCAGCTTCTTCAGCAGTAGTGGTCGGTGCATAGACTTGGATAACTTTTATGTTGAAAGGGTGACCTTGGATCCGAAGTGAAATCATTCGGTCGTTTTTGGGGTTATACCCTAGCACTGCTTTGCCCATTCTTAGCAACCCCATTCCTTCTCTTGGATTCGTGCCCACAATGAAAGACATAATGGTCGCCGGAGTTAAATTCTCCCATTCCGATCCACTTGAGCTCGCTGATACCTAAGATATCAATGTTCAATCTGTCCATTTCTCGCTTGACGATATCCAGTTTACCTTGCGTCATAGATCTTACATTCCATGTTGCTATGTGATACATCTCCTTGCAATATCGGACTTTCCGATCGCTTCCCGACACATCCACAACTGAGCGTCCTTTTGGCTTTAGCCCAGCCGCTTAATTCGTCCTGGAGCTACTAGGAATCGCCCTTTGTTCATCCCCAGTAACATGTGGGTCGCCTTCCAACCTGGGGGGCTCATCTCCCGGCGCCATATTGTCACGATATTGGCGACTAGGGCTAGGCTATCAGAGCCGGTGCAGGTGGAATTATAAGGTCCAAGCTTTAGGTACGTCCTTCTAGTCCGGAGCCGATTCACTTCTTCCTTTTTCTCCGAGCGCCACTTCAACGTCTTTCGCTGCGAGCGCCCCCTGACATTCCTCCCTCCTTAAGCGTGACGCACACGGCACACGTGCACACAGGTGGACAAAAGCAAACGAAGAAAAAAAAAAAGTTTGCAGATGCCGTCTTTCAGTTACCGCGTAAAATACGGCTTCATGCGTAGGACATGAACTGTCTCTTGACGAGGTAGCCGACGGCCTCTCTGCTCTGGGCCATCTGGGAGGACCTCATAGTTCACGTCGCTGAGGCGCCGCAAGACTTTATATGGTCCGAAGTAACGGCAAATCAGCTTTTCTGATAGGCCACGGCGTCGAACAGGAGTCCACACCCACACCTGGTCCCCGGTGTTGTAGGAAGCTTGTTTGTGGCGGAGGTTGTACCGGCGTGAATCCTTGTCCTGTTGCTGGGCGATGTGGACGCGTGCTAGTTGGCGTGCTTGCTCAGCATGCTGGGCAAAGTGTTCGGCGCCAGTAGAAAGCTCGGTATCTGTTTCGCAAGGGAGCATTGCGTCCAGCATCGTCCGAACCTCTCTGCCGTAAACTAGGCGAAACGGCGTGAAGCGTGTCGTCTCTTGGACTGCCGTATTGTACGCGAATGTCACATATGGTAGGATAGCATCCCAAGTCTTGTGCTGGGCGTCGACATACATCGCCAGCATGTCCGCAATGGTCTTATTAAGCCTTTCAGTCAGCCCATTGGTCTGCGAATGGTAAGCAGTAGCTTTTCGATGCGCCGTACCGCTGAGATGAAAAACTTCGGCCATCATTTGTGAAGTAAAGGCAGTCCCTCTGTCAGTAATAATACAGGTCGGAGCACCGTGCCGCAGCATGATCTGGTGTACAAAGAAATGGGCAACCTCCGATGCTGTACCACTAGGTAACGCTTTGGTCTCGGCATATCGAGTCAGGTAGTCTGTGGCGATGATTATCCAGCGGTTGCCCCCGGAGGATCGAGGGAAAGGACCGAGAAGGTCCATGCCGACTTGATCAAACGGTGCGCGTGGTGGTATTATGGGCACGAGAAGGCCTGCAGGCTTTGATTGCGGAGCCTTCCGACGCTGACATTGCCGACAGCTCTTAACATAGCGCTTAACGACAGTTGCAAGGTTAGGCCAGTAGAATGTTTTTCGTATTCTAGCAAGTGTGCGAGTATAGCCCAAGTGACCAGAAGTTGGTTCATCGTGGCACGCGGAAAGGATTTCCTCTCGCAGAGCTGCGGGTACCACGAGGAGGTAGGTTCTCGAATCGGATCTAGAGCTGTGCTTATAGAGTACACCACTTCTCAGGCAGAAAGTTGAGAGGCTCCGAGAAAAGCACTTAGGTATTGTGGCTGGCTGACCTTCTAAATAATCGATCAGGGCTCGTAACTCTGGATCAGCACGCTGCTGCTGAGACATATCTGAAGCATCAACAGCTCCGAGAAAACTGCCAGAGTCACCCGTATGTGGTGAAGCGAGCTCGACGGGCGCACGAGAGAGCGCGTCAGCATCTTCATGTTTATGTTCGGACTTGTAGACTATAGTAAGGTCAAACTCCTGTAGGCGAAGGCTCCATCGCGCCAGGCGGCCGCATGGGTCACGCAGGTTGGCCAGCCAACACAAGGAATGGTGGTCAGTGACCACTTTAAATGGGCGACCATAAAGGTAGGGGCGAAATTTTGCAGCCGCCCAAATTACGGCGAGGCATTCCTTCTCAGTAGTTGAATAGTTCATCTCGGCGCGGGATAAAGCACGGCTGGCATAGGCGACGACTCGTTCCACACCCTCTTAACGTTGCCCGAGAACCGCCCCAAGGCCAATGTTACTGGCGTCAGTGTGGACTTGTTTCACCGTGCTCATCGAAATGGGCTAGAATAGGCGGCGATTGGAGACGGAGACGCAACTCGGTAAAAGCAGCTTCTTGCTCGTGACTCCAAACAAAAGGGGTGTCTCCCCGGGTGAGCCGAGTCAGCGGTTCAGCAAGATCAGCGAAGTTATCGATAAAACGGCGGTAATAACTGCACAAGCCGAGAAATCTGCGAACAGCTTTCTTGTCACGTGGAATCGGAAATTTCGCAACAGCAGTAAACTTGTCAGGGTCGGGCTTCACGCCGGCAGCGCTTACGACATGACCGAGGAATTTAAGCTCTTGGTAGCCAAAGTGACATTTCTGTGGCTTAAGCGTCAAGTTAGCGGATCGAAGGGCTTCGAGTACTGACCGCAGGCGTTTAAGATGTTGTGAAAACGATTCTGCGAAGACCACCACGTCATCTAGGTAGGCTAGGCAACACTGCCATTTAAGCCCAGCGAGGACAGTGTCCATCATCCGCTGAAATGTGGCCGGCGCGGAACAAAGTCCGAAAGGTAGAACTTTAAATTCGTAAAGTCCGTCGGGTGTGACAAAGGCCGTTTTTTTCACGATCTCGCTCATCTACCTCAATCTGCCAATAGCCACTTTTTAGATCGATTGACGAAAAGTACTTCGCACGCCGAAGGCGGTCGAGAGAGTCGTCAATCCGCGGCAAGGGGTATACATCCTTCTTGGTTACGGCGCTCAGCTTGCGGTAATCGACGCGAAAACGTAACGTGCCGTCTTTCTTTTTAACTAGGACGACTGGGGGGACCATGGGCTATTTGAAGGCTGGATAACATCATCTTCTAGCATTTGTTTAACTTGTGAATTAATAACTTCGCGCTCGGTCGAAGAGACGCGGTAGGGGTGCTGGTGAATTGGGCGGACATCATCGAACGTCACGATCTGGTGCTTGGCAATGGGAGTCGTGATGCACTTTTGACGATGATGCAAAAGACTCTCTGAATTCAAGTAACAATGAAAACAGCTGTTCACGCTGGCTCACCGATAGCTCTGAGCTAATATCGAGGTTGTCGAGGGATGTGAGCGGTGGCACGGTTTCTGTGGACAAGCACTCGGAGACTTCAGATATGCGTTCCGCGAAAGCTACGGAAGTATTCCGAAAAAGGTGTCGATACTCGTGTGAAAAATTTGTAGCAAGTACCTTGGACTGGCCACAGTTAAGATGGATCAAACTGCGAGCCACGCAGACTCCCTGCGTCAACAGTAACGAGAGGTTAGTTTCGGCTATTGCATCACCATCGTGAAGTGCATTGCATTTGACATTAACGAAGGTGCTGGTTCGGGGTGGCAGCGTGACACTGCCCGCATAAACTCGAAGCACATTGAGTGGTCACTGTGTACTGCTGAGGGCCACTGCTTTCTCAGTTGAAAACGAGACCTTAAGATCCCGGAGGTCAATAATTACGCCATATTCACGAAGAAAATCTACGCCCAGAATTAAGTCACGTGAGCAGCTTTTCAGAACGAGGCAGCTTACCACAAATGTCGACTCTTGAATTTGAACCCTGGCCGTGCACATGCCTAGAGGAGTATCCAGATGACCACCCGCAGTGCGAACGTGTGTGCCAGCCCACGGAGTCAAAACCTTCTTGAGAATCGCGGCAAACTGGCTGCTCAAAATAGAATAATCAGCGCCAGTATCCAACAAAGCTCGACCATGGCGACCATCCAGTATTACTGGTATGTCCAACGACAGCTTCTCGTGAATATCAGGCTTCTGAGTGTTTGAGTGCTCTGCGTCGGTGTACGCGGTATGCTTCACCTGCAATTCGTCGTTGTCGCAGGCCCGTTGTTGCGGTGTCCGTTCCACCGGCAATTCTTCGTCGTTGCGGGTGCGTTGTCGTGTCATCTGTTCCACCGGCAATGCGTCGTTGTTGCGGGTGCGTTGTTGCGTCGTCTGGTTCACCGGCAATTCGTCGTTGTTGCGGGTGCATTGTTGCGTTGTCTGTTTCACCGGCAATTCGTCGTTGTTGCGGGTGCGTTGGTGCGTCGTCGGTTCCACCGGCAATTCGTCGTCGATGCGGGTGCGTCGTGGTGGCGTCGAGGTAGCGTTATAATCGGCAACCGCGGACTTTTCCAATGTCGATTCGTAGAGTTTCCGTGTCCGCGTCGATGGGGGGTCTCCCGCGCAGCGATTTCCAGCGAGCCTACCCCCGAAGGTCGCTGGTTTCAGTTCTCCCGCTGGGGGCTGGGCAATCGGCCCTGCGCTGCCCATGAGGACCTCGCAGCAGATGGCGAAGGGCGAGCCCTGGGCGACGGTGATCGAGATTGCCGCAGACGAGACGGAACACCACGGCGCTGGTCATTGAGGAAATCTTCAACGGCTCGGGGCCGTTCGCCGTGGCGAGGCCGCGGAGAATCGGCGGAAAAACCTTCGAGGCCCAGTCGACGGTAGGGACAGCGCCGATAGACATGTCCTGGTTCGCCGCAGTGAAAGCATAAAGGCCGTCGGTCGGGGGTACGCCACTCGTCTGCTTTCCGTCTAGACTGTCGGGAATCCGTTACGTACTGGATCACGGGGGCCGGTGTTGTTGGTGCAGCTACGTTAGCAGGAATTAGGGTCGGCGACTGGGGTGGCGAGTATTGTAGCACCTCGGCGTATGTGGGACGCTGGCACTAAGGTGGCGTAAGGGGAGGAGCAGGGTGAGGTTCACCGCTTGGAAACGGAGGCCGGAGCGCTTGCTGCACTTCGTCGCGGACAACGCTCGCAATGGAGGTAGAAGCTGGTTGATGTGCGCCATACAGCAGTCTGAGTTCGTCGCGCACAATCGAACGTACGAGCTCACGTAGCGCCGATGCGTCCATGCCATGCGATGGTAACTCGGCAGAGACGGAGGTGGCGTGGACGTGCCGAAGCTCGCTGCTGTGCCGAAGCTCGCTGCTGAAGCACTCTTTCTATTGTGGATGTTTCCGCAAGGAATTCTGCGACAGTTTTCGGTGGGCTGCGCACCAGGCCAGCAAAAAGCTGCTCTTTAACGCCAAGCATAAGGTAGCGCAGCTTTTTGTCCTCGGACATTGTAGGGTCTGCCCGCTTGAAGAGGCGTGTCATGTCTTCGATATATGCCGCGACCTTCTCGTTGGGCATTTGAACCCGAGATTGGAGAGCGCGTTCGGCCCATTCGCGGCGATCTGAGCTACCGTAAGCAGCCGCAAGATGACGCTTAAACTCACTCCAGGATGACAGCTGGTCTTCATGGTTCTCGAACCATGTCCGAGCGCCATCTTCAAGGCTGAAGTAGACGTTGCGAAGCCGGGCGGCGTCATTCCAGAGGTTGAAGGTAGCTACCCTTTCGTAGTGCTGCAACCAGTCGTCGACGTCTTCATAGGTGTCCCCGTGAAAGGTCTTTGGGACGCGGGGGTTCTGAATCGTCACGTAAGTAGGGGCCGCTTAAGGCATTGCGACGACGTCGTGGCTGCCGGTAGTCATAGCCGATGGGGAAAACTCAGGTGGTAGGCCTCGTTGCCTGCGGCTGGTGCGGTGAACAGGCGTTTCTTCGAATATATGACCAGCACTCCTGCTTAGCGGAGGGGTACGGGACATCAGACCTGACCTCCACCAGATTTGTCACGATATTGGCGACAAGGGCTAGGCTATCAGAGCCGGTGCAGGTGGAATTATAAGGTCCAAGCTTTAGGTACGTCCTTCTAATCCGGAGCCGATTCACTTCTTCCTTTTTCTCCGAGCGCCACTTCAACGTCTTTCGCTGCGAGCGCCCCCTGGCAATATCATTAATGGTATTGTGACTGGCCATAGGGTTTTCTTGGCAGGAAATACTGGAGTGGGTTGCCATTACCTTCTCCAGTGAATCACATTTTGTCCGAACTCTCTGCCGTGACCTGTCTATCTTGGGTGTCCCTACACAGCAGAGCTCACGACTTCATCGAGTTTCGCAAGCCCCTGCGCCACGACAAGGCAATCATCCGTGAAGGAGATAAAATTCACATTACCGACTCCTTATTCTCGTGCTGCTTTCATTGAATAAAATGCTAATCCTAATGTGAAGTAAAAATAATTTTAAATCGAAATCAAAACTGGAATTGCTGGTGACTCATATTCGTGACATCCGTTATCAAGCCAAGTTTTGCATCGAGAGCCTTGCGTGCTATGTAATGATGTGCAAAACGGGTATTCAGGTTGAAGGAGTGGGATCAAAGACCGAGCTCATATTGTTCGCCATCACTTCCGGCAGAGTGAGTTGTGGGAACACAACATAGAAATAAATATCTCGTCAACTGTGGCTACCTATCGCTAAGAGGCTTGCAAGCACGGATGATTTCAGGCGACGGAATGAGGTCAGTCTTTAAGCGTTCAAAGGCTCGAAAGGAAGTGTAAAGTAAGTATAAGGCGCAACAGGGGTGCGGCAAAAAAACACGCACAATGTCGATGTAGAGTGTGCCCAGGAATATTCCCTGTAAATTTAAAAAATGAAACTTTTGTATCAGTAACGTTACCACTTAGCCAGGAGCTTGTTGGAATGAGGTCGTTACGGTCGTTGAATGGTGTAATATTTATTTCAGGGGGGAAATATTGTGAATTCAACTTGCACGCACTAGAAACAAGTCCCATATGTGTAACACACACACACACACACACACCCGCACACACACACACACGCACACACACGCACACACACACACACACACACACACACACACACACACACACACACACACACACACACACACACACACACACACACACACACACACACACACACACACACACACACACACACACACACACACACACACACACACACACACACACACACACACACACACACACACACACACACACACACACACACACACACACACACACACACACACACGCATATATATGATGCGAGAATATTTAACGTACTTGGGCGCTTAGAAAATTATAGAGCGAAGTGTACGCTTCATTTAAACAAAAGACCAGCTTCTGGTTGAAACGTCAAGTCCAATCAAATGTTTCTTTAAATGAAGCGTACACTTCTCTCTCTCTCTCTATATATATATATATATATATATATATATATATATATATATATATATATATGGTTCTCATGGTTCTCTCATAGAAGCGTATAGCACCGATGCGGACAAATTTCATCGCTGAAAGTATGCAAGTGATGCACACTTTGTAAAAGCAAGATACGGTATTTTAACTAAGCAATGAAAATACCACATTGCAGCCTGCTCTTTTAGAGGTATCAGTTAACCCCAAGAATCTGGCCTCAACAGCGGCGTTAACGAAAAACTTCTCTGGTCAATTGTAAACTTGGTTCAAATATCCTAATTCCGAGCAAATTTGTTGCCATTAGCCTGACTAGTACTCCTCAAAATACAATCTCACCCGCCGAGTAACCGTCTGATCCAGTATTGGTGATTGTCTAGAAAGAGTAAAAAGGTCCTCTTAAGATGATGCGAAAATTAATCTGTCTAGCATAATCCGCTTTATACTGTGCGCCTTAAATAAAGGTATGTGAATATGTGTCTCCTGGTATTCATTAAAAACAAAGACGTACCTACCTCAGAGGATTGAGGACGTGAACTGGCGATATTTGTACCATGGTGGAGAATTTTTCGCCAGGGAGAAGGTCCCACCGCGAGACTATTGATTCCAGTTCTTGTGTGCACGTGGAGAATGCGACGTGTGTCCGTTGCTGTGTTTTCTTGTAGCATTCGGACATAGATCCCACCTTGGAGCAACCGGTATAAAAACGATTGTATATGACTCCAAAGAGAGGTATATGAAATCGATGGATCTCCTCCAGTCCTGATTTTATAAGCAGCTGTCTCCAGTCATCGTTGATGCAGGGACACAAGTCGGCTTTCTGAACATAAGATTCCACCTCCTTGAAAGATTTTATCGAGCCTTGGGCACTTGTTACACATCGAATTGCTGTGATGCTTGACTGAATGTAATTCCCCAATATCAGCACACCCACCGCCCATAATGCTATTGAAACATTCCTGTATGCCATGAGACTTGCTGCGGGGATAGGAGGGCTTCTCCCCAAGAGTATTGCGTACATGAAGAGAACAAGACGAGACAAGTCGAGGACATTTCTTGCCGAGGAGAGCAGGCGATTTTCGAGCAGAGAAAACGTGACGACCATACCAGCTGTGGACAGCAGAGCAGTCGCAAACAGGAACAGTGACATCCAAGTGTCAATGAATTTAATGAGTATCTTTGGTTTACTAGGAACAAGAAAGCACAGTGATGCCGGTGAATACTGGGCGTAAATAAAGATGCGCTCATCCCATAAGATCGCGCTTCCTACTGGCTGAAGGACAATGTCAACGCTTTTGCGAACAAGGCTTATAGCACCCTTGCCGTTCACAAGCGTGAGGGTGTTGTTGAGCACATTGTACGCGTCTATGAGAGCCGCAACCTCTGGCATCCGAACTACGCTTTGGAGAGAGCGGTACTGCAGGGACGGAGTGACAAGATATTGCTGATTAACTGGAAACATCCTCGTGTTTTTCTCCTTGGCAAATAAGCGTTTTGGCGAAACGTTATGTCTGGATAGGCATTTACGAAAGCTGTCCACTGGTGCACTAATGTTGTCTTGTGTCACGCTAACCACGTGGCAAAGCGCGCTTGCAAAATATTGCAAAACGTCTCTCTCAGACTTCATGGATACAACCCAGTTGGCTCGGTGAGTGCGTCTTATTAGAGTTGCCAAGAAACCCCAGTTCTCATTATGCCATGTGAGGAAGTAGGGTAGAAACACAACTCTTTGTTGGTGGTGAAATAGCCGTACATCGTTGACCGGCACGCTACAGTATCCGGGCAGAGCTACAACTGTTATGGATAGGAATTCGCAAATCAAGGAGCGCTCTGATGAGCTAACGAATTTCAGTGGAATTGGTAGCTCTTGGATGCTAGCGCGAAGGTCTTCGACCTGGCTGGTAGGGTATAGCAGCACGGGTCGAGCGGATAATGCTTTCGACGCAGCCATGACATCGACCATAAGAGGATAGAGCTGAGCTGATGCCGAGGATAAAAGTAGCCATATGAACAACGCCATAGCTCTCATGGAGGAGCACCTCAAAGAGGCAATATGCATCATCATTTTAAACCAGAACACAGTCTTGCGCAGTATTCTTCAATATGATCGGTCATAATTAACAATCGCAACAGAACGTCGCAGGTAGTACAAAACAATATGTATATGCTTAACTCGTCCAGCTGTAGCGAATACAAAACTCCGTTTCGTTTCTAGCTAACACAATAGATTGACATTCTTCTTTGCAACTCTGCAATGAATGGCTGCCTCCTCTCGGCTCTGCGTCACCAACAGCGCTGACGTTGCCTGAAAGGAACTTTAATATGTGAAACACACATTAGATTGCTTAGGAACGAAGCTCATTTTGTAAATACGTAAGGCTGGAGAGAAAGCTTTGAAAAAAAAAACAACACAAAGTCCCGTGCTTCTCACCACAAAACCCGACCACCATTTATAAGCCATAGCTGAATGTCTTTGTAATAAAAAGCATGAAAATGGGAGAAGTTCAAACATGCATGCCAAAGTGCCACATGGCACCGATCGCGATAGCATTTAAGTGTCACTTAGAGAGAGTGGCGCAAAGAACTTCGCTTAAGACACAATCGATATTTTGTACATGCAGGAGCGAAAAAATGGTGTCAAGGAATACTCGTCTCGGAGAAATTTGATTGGATCGCTTTTCACACATCCCGTTTACCAAGACGTGCCAAGGCTAACACAGAATTTCGGCTCCTGAAGAAGGTAGCATCTATCTCGAAGTCTACTTGTATTCAAAAATATCTAACTTTGCATTCGCATTGACAAGATCGAAAGGAGCATTATGGAAGTTAACGATAATCTCAACAAAATTCTTTACTGTATTTTTCCCTCCAAAACGCAAGTTCTGCTAGTGCACACTTAGGCGAAGGTTCCTGTAGTGAATGATGATATTTAAGGTGATAAGCCCGCAGTATTGAAGCTGCCAAAAAGTTTTGATTACGGAAACTTTAAGGATCATGTGGTTAGCCTAGCGTTGTCGCCAGTTAAGAGATAAAGGAGTCCTAGAAGCAATTTAAAGTTCATTTACGCGCTGTAAAATGTCTGTACTCTCTCGTGAATACCTACTTCGGTCACTTAGAGATTTTTGCTGAGAAGAGAGCACAGAAGACTGAAAATTCACGTCCTCCCAGAGAGGAGGGACCCAGTCGCTCTTTTGTTTAATGCCGCAAAGGTGTTTGAGCTGCGCCTGTGTTCTTTTACTATTTTCTTTTTCCCAAGGAATCTTACGAGTGTAACCGGAAGAGCTGGAGACGACTCGCTGTGTCCATGTATGGAGCCTTATTATGAAGCAATTTTTCTTTCCGCAACGGAAATACGGCACACTCTAGTCTAAAGTTAGTATAACAGGTTCAACATATTATGCACGTGCTTAGGCTAAACGTTTTGGGAAGACATTGCGGCCATAAATATTAGAAGGACGCCTAAGCTTCATCTTCAGAGTAGACGCGCCATTGCGCCTTTAGAATTATCTTTTCGCGGATTCCCTTCATTGAGACACTGCTGGTACGACGTTTGACATCATGTTAAATATAAATAATTGCTTTGATTCTTAGAGAAAGGAAAAGGAACCGCATGCCTCATTTCTCCGCATAAAATAAAAATAAAAGGCATAGAATAGGGGCGTATATGTCGGCGTTTCTAATCTTTATCACCACGTAGCCAAGAACTTGACTGCCAAATTGATGTTAAAAGGGAATCGAAATGGTATTGCATTGCTGTCAACGCTGCGCAAATAGCGGTTGCGTCAGAGTTTTGAGGGAAACACATCTGTATATTTCCAGGCACGTTTTACTCAATTCTGAATTTCTGCGACGTTGGGGGTAGCGTATTTTTGATGGAATAAGCTGTATGCGCCTCACTTAATAATATTTACTATGGCAATATGCAATATCGCAAGTAATGAGTATATACTTTACACACGGACGAGGAGGAGCTGGGAAACCCCCAAGAAAAGATATACTCCAGACTAGTATCCATCCTAGGATTTATGCAAATGTTTTAATGAATGAGGCCTGGCAAAATGTAAGCGATACGCGCAATAAAGGACGCAATAACCTGGGATGCAAGTATATTTGTGCATGATGCTTCTACAGTACACAGCCTCGCCTAGGTACCTCAGTATTCCAGAACATGCCACCTCAAGCACTGCAGAAACGCCTCGCTACGCACTCCGGTACGATAGTCTTTGGCAGAGTTCTGCACTCCTTTGTTTTTCGCAGTCAACCAACCGTGTACCCCGTGAAGGCTAAGCGTTGGACCTCCAGCTGGAATGCATTATCACTCGTGGGGACTGCATACACTGTGGTGTGCTAGCTGTAAGGACGGTTTTTTGGTTCTATTAGCATAGCCGAAGCAATCATTTTTCGGCTGACTTTTCCAGTCTCGCTATTCGACTGCTGCAATGACGACGTATGGTTTCACTTAACCACTTGGCTACTTAAGGGGCATCTTCACGCAACTCCGGAGACACCTGTATGGTGACTTTACGATGCGAGTGCCATCTGCTCACTCTCGTCACCAAGGGAGATGTGACGTCATGTTCACCGCTAGCCAATGATGATTTTGGGTGAGTTGCCGCATGGTCCCTAGCGCTGGTTTCCGCTGCAACGTGGCATTGTAGTTCCCTCCTTCAGCACTAATTATGCAAAGATGATATTTTTCAGCATTTTTCGGCCGCATGCCAAGATTGCAGAGATTATATTTCTTATCCCTTTGTACGCAGTTTTGAACCGGACCTTTTACCTAGTCATTGTAACTCTACATACATTTTCAGTGTCAAAAGCAGTGCATGGGATGCACATTGCAGAAAGAACCAGTCTATGTAGTACATTAAAATGCTTAGGAAAATAAAAAGAGGTCTTTTGAAACAGAACTACGAAAACTGCGGAATAACAACATTTGTGCCCCAGGTATTAGAAGCCCAGAACATTCAGTTCAGAATTTTGTGTCGTTCATTTGTAATGACTGGAACTAAAATATTCAACGCATGATTGGTCACTAAAGTCAACGATCTCTTATAATTCCGACATTCATACAGCATGCAGTATTAGTGCCGGAATTTTGAAGCGCCTTGGAGGCATAGACAAGTGCACGTGCAATGCCTGAAAGCACTCCACGAGAGCGGCAGCTATTAATTTTAAACAACATTGGATTATAACTCAAAGAATGTCTGTTGCTGGCTGCTAAGCTGACGTTTATGCTCTGTGTGCGGTTGGTGGTGACGCCGACATAGTCAGGCGTTCAACTTACTGAGGTCAAGCATTAGCCTTAGGCAGCCTTTTGTAATTTAGTTCTATGATATTTTGTTTTGTACTAAACACGGTGAAGCCAGAGGTAACCCAATTGTCATCGGCAACGTCGTGAACAGAAACTGAATAATCGTCGTTTACGGTTATAATGAAGTAGAAGCCGTCGAAGTATAAGGTATCATAGTCACCATGACATAAAAATATGCTTCAAGTTTTCATCGATGAAAAACAATTTTTCGCCGCTACTTGGATTGTCGACAAGAGGTTCTGGACAAATCGTTATTAAAATATTTGAGTGCAACCTTCCCGAGCTCCTAAGGCCTACTCAATCATCGCTTCAAATGGAGTTACTGAAATCTCCACTATGATCAGATGCACTTTCATACCCTGCTCATTGCTCAACAGTGACTTCCTAAAATATCAACGTGTGCACTGTCCTAGTTACAATGTTTTGCAACAGGCGGATAGTTCAGTTTGTTACTGATATCATGTTGAGGAACAAAAAGTTAGTTTACCCAAGAGATTGAGATATTTCAGAGTGGCCGGAGCTCATCATAGCCTTCTCACTTGGTCAGATATAAGGATGCAAAACGTATTGGGAAAAACGCTGGAATCGACGGATATAAGCGCAATTCGAAACTGCTAAAAAGAATGTATGTTGTGCCCGTGAAATGTTTTAATCTGCCCCCCTAAGCATAACACGCTGAGTTTAATTAGAAAACAAAATAATGAAGTTCGAAATGAAAAAAAATGCAAGAAATAAAGATCCCAAGCAGCACGCCGTCAATGGACTGCCATGGGTCCAATATTGGGATATATTGGTCCCAATATTGGTAAATATTGGCGTCTGATTGGGGCGCTCAAAGAGCCAAGATATATGCCAATCAATTTGATTGGCTCTCCTATCAAAACCAGTATTGTCATACTATCTTGTTTACTGGCATTCAATGGCACTCAATGGCTACTCAATATCTTCCACCCAAGCTCATTCACTGGTTGTTGTATCACGGCTATCCCGCCAAGCTCACTGGCCATCCAATATCTTGTTTCCATGCTTATTCACTGGATATTTACAACTGGCATCCAGCCATTTTTATCGGCTGCCCAATATTTCCAATCCAATCTTGCCCAGTGGTTTTGCATTATTGGCATCCAGCCACAGCAATTGACAATCCGGCACATTATAGTGCTGAATGTTTCAATAATCAGTACTATGGCTAGTTGCTATTTCGTGCTATGACTAATAGGCAACTGCAAAGCCATCCCATGCATATGCAGTGCCGATATTTTTCATGTAGCTTTTTATTGAAATAAAGCATGCTGAGAATATCCATGCACAGAAAATAATACAGCTGAAAGGTTCATTGCATGGTGATTTATTAGGTGTGCATGGGTTACAGGGCATGGAAGTATTCAGGCAGAACTCTTAGATTTTACTGTTTTTGAGTCCCTTGTTAAGGTGTTCTCAGGTCCCAGGTTGGAGGAAGGCGCTTAGTTCATCGCAGCTTCTTTCGTGGTCGGTTGTAGGGGCAGCAGCTCCCAGCAGCCTTTAAAGATATGGACTTGAGCAGCGTGCACCACAATGTATTTTCTTTCACAGATGGCACCTGGAAATAAAAGCAACATTCATAATCTCATTAAGAGAAAACCTTTGGAAAGTGGAAGTACAGCTAGACCGTGGAGTAAAAATGCAAAATAAAGCACCACCTGTTGGCCTTCAGGCAACTTTCTTGTCTGGTTTACTCAGGTTGAAATATGCTGCATACTCTGTGAGGCCGGCCATATTAACTTGGTTACATTGGTTTCGACATCTGGCAGTGCACGGCTTCCCATGTGGATGTGTTGTTGACGCTGAAAACACAAAACAAATGATTCCGTTATCTATTCGTTAAACGGTAGTCAGTGCTTGCCCCCTTCTACTTGTAGTGCCTTTGTGATCGAACACCTGTAGAAGAAAGACGTCGTCATAACTGCATGCTTCAGATCAATAGCTTTCCTTTGAATAGTTTTCGTTAGGGTAGATTGCCGCAAGAACTAAAATAAACTACAAAGAAAAAAGAGACGAAAAAAATGGTAGTCGCACTCCGACCGCGGATGCTAAAATTAGTGTACACCGCATCATTACTGCAAACAGAGCATTTTAAAATTTGTCAAAGCTGCAGCCAAAACAACGTACTACACAGATGCTTTGGGATTTGTATGATATACGCAAATTGAAAAATAAAGAAATCCGCAGCTTAGCATCACGTTTGTTGTGGAAAGAAGTTTGTACGTGTGGTAAAGTATAAGAACTACGATAGCAACTGTAAATGAGAATCCCCTTTTCAGAATTTTTTTTCATAGGGTTCTTCGCGCGGACAGTAGAAGCTCTTGCACGTAGAAGATATAGTGTCATGTTTCAGGCAAGCCCCTTTTTTCTGCTCGATATAACAATCAATAATTGTGGATAAGTACATTTTTGAACGAAAAGTTTTTCATTATTTCCGCAAAAATTCAAATTTAGCAGTAAGAATAAGTGCGTCGGCTGATCTTCTTTCCGGACGCTTTTAGTTTACTACAAGTGATAGTAAAACTGCACCTGCTGGCTATTTTATGACACTTCTACTACTCGAGATTAGCACAGGAGAAAGATCAAACACGTGAATAAGCTAAAAGTCGTTTAGACCATTCCAAACGCTCATTCATAACGGAAAATTACAATATTAAATATTCGCTCGCAACTAAAAATCATGTTCCAGAAAGCTCAACTTAACCATGAATTTTGAATACAGTATGTAAAAGAAATTGATCACTTAGACACACAACACGCGCGATGAAGTTGTAACCTGAAAATCACACAAAACACGCATCATGTTTTACAGGGCCACATTTTTCTTTTGCAATGCAAATTGGCCACCTCTGCGCCGTAAATTTTGTGTTTGTGACCAGAGTTTATGCGTATAAAATAGTGCGCTGATAATACAGTTCAGAATGGACTAGCGTGGTGCGGTCCAAATAAATGGCTTTCCGTTCTTGCAAGCATATCGGTTATTGACATGATGATCAAGGCTGACAACATAGAGCACCAAATCATGCAAAAAAAAAGGTATCTTACCGTAAAGTTAGCGCACATTCGCAGAACTCAGTTGCAACAATCCAAAATGAATGTTGCCAGACAAAGTAGATCCCAGTGATCTGATGCTTTATTACACCTGGTAAGAAAAAGTAGCGATCTTACAACGAGACAAAGCAAGAAATAATCTCAGAAAGCTCAGTTCAGTTATGAACAAACAACTTAAAATTCTGGGGATACTCACAGATGTCCTCTTTCAGGCATGGTCATTAAAATGAATTGGAACTTTCACAAGGCTTGGGTTTTCGGTTCTGCTGTCCAAAGCTGCGGGAGCTCGAGCAGCTCGAGCGGGGGAGGGGATTGTGTGGCCGGCCGGACGCCTCTGAATCAACCGCTTGTGTCGAGTTTCGAGGCACGGTTGGAAGGGGGCAGAAGGGTCGTTGTATTTTCGCTCGCTCTCTCTTTGTTTTTGCTTCACATCTGTCGAAAGAGGAGGCATAAAGCTCGAAAGGCGGTGAGAGAAATGAAAGAGGTCCCGTAGGACCGTGCGAGCCCAGAAGGCTGCCAGCCAGGAAAGTTGACACCCCCCCACCCCTCCCCACGTCCCATCTCCCCTTCCCCCGGACGCCAAGAGTGCCGCCGCGACATTAGGCCGGCATAACCCGCGTCCGGTATTCCCCCCCCCCCCCCCCCCCAAGAATATCCTTCAGATCCTAGAACAAGAAGTTGGCGGGAAGGAAGGGAAGAGTGTGGGGGAGTAGACGGGGGAGTAGACGGGGGGAGGCATTGTGAGCAACGCATGCCTAGCCGAGAGGAAAGAAAGGGCAGTGAAGGTCGCTGTCCATCCACGATGACTGCTTCACGGGGAGAAAAGGCTACAAGACATGAAGTTGAAAGCAGTTTGGAAAATTGCTTTAGTCAAGGCCCTCGGGCGGAGAGGCGACAAAAGGACGAGATAATGGAAACCATATGTTCTTTGCGCCAAGCATGTGAGGAGGAATGCGCAGAGGTTTGCCCTCGGATTGACTAAAACAACGAGAAGTGCGTTCGGAGCTCTTTGGTCGCCTCGGTTGCTGGCTCGGTAACGTTTTCAGTGGCGTGATTATTTCGCTACATTTTTTTGTTAATGCGAAATGCGTTTTACCTATGTGTTTCAGTAATAATCACATACGTAAAACAATCTTCAGTTTTCACGGAATCATTTTCGGTTCAAACAAATGGACATAATTTTTTTACTAAAGATGGCACAGAGGTTCTTGACGGATTGCTCTTAAAACGTTATCAGGCGCAACTAAGCGATGCAGCAGCCCGTATACTTGCTGTATTCCTATTAAGGAAAAGAAAAGCGAAAACGACCATAACTACGGGCACTTCAGGGTAAAATTCCCATGTTATTAAGTTTTATTTTTTTCAAATCAGGTCGACGTTTAGAGCAAGAAAAAATCCGCATACAACTAAGCGTGGGCATATAAAGCAGGCCATAGGGTTTTCTTGGCAGGAAATACTGGAGTGGGTTGCCATTACCTTTCCAGTGAATCACATTTTGTCAGAACTCTCTGCCGTGACCTGTCTATCTTGGGTGGCCGTACACAGCAGAGTTCACGACTTCATCGAGTTTCGCAAGCCCTTCCGCCACGACAAGGCAGTGATCCATGAAGGAGAGATAAGAATGCCTTCCTGAACATACAGTGCCAAGCAGTTGAGGACAACAGCCAATTAAGGAACACAAGAGCTCTGTATAAGACAATCAAAGATATCAAAGGAAGCTTCTGTGCTAAGCTGGGCGTGATAAAGGACAAACGAGGCAAGGACCTCACTGAAGCCGCAGAGATAAAGAAGAGGTGGCAGGAATACACAGAAGAACTGTACAAAAGGACCCGAATGTGCAAACCCAACATAAGACGGTTGTGATCACTGATCTCGAGCCGGGCATCCTGAAGAGTGATGTTGAATGGGCCTTAGCCAGCCTTGCTAAGAACAAAGCTAGCAGAATTGATGGCATTCCAGCTGAGTTGCTTCAAAACCTCAACCATGACGCTGTTAACATTATGCATACATTATGTCAGAAGATTTGGACAACCCTGCAGTGGCCACAGGATTGGAGGAGGTCAGTTTACATCCCCATTCCAAAGAAAGGCAGTGCCAAAGATTGTTCCAACTACCGCACGATCGCGCTTATTTCGCATGCTAGCAAAGTGATGTTGAAAATCCTCCAAGGTAGGCTGCAGCAGTATGTGGATCGGGAGCTTCCGGACGTGCAAGCTGGGTTTCGCAAGGGCAGAGAAACTGGAGACCGAGTTGCCAACCTTCGCTGAATCATGGAAAAAGCAAGAGAGTTGCAGAAACCCATCTACTTCTGCTTTATTGATTATGCGAAAGCGTTTGACTGCATAGATCATAGCAGATTGTGGCAAGCTCTCCAAGAGATGGGAGTTCCAATTCACCTCATCTGCCTCCTCAGGAACCTGTATGAAGGGCAAGAGGCCACAGTCAGTACTGGGCATGGCCTTACTGATTGGTTTCCGATTGAGAAAGGAGTGAGGCAAGGCTGCATACTGTCGCCCTGCCTATTTAACCTATATGCAGAGTGCATCATGAGGAAGGCCAGTCTGGACGAGTTTTCAGCTGGAGTGAAGATTGCTGGAAAATGTATCAACAACCTTAGATATGCGGATGATACCACTTTAATGGCAGAAAGTGAAGCGGAACTCAAGAGACTACTGATGCGCGTACAAGAAGAGAGTGAGAAGTTTGAGCTTAAACTGAACATTAAAAAGACAAAGATCATGGCGTCTTGCCCTATTAAGTCCTGGAGCATCAAGGGACAAGAAGTGGAAGCTGTGACAGATTTTCTCTTCTTGGGCTCCAAGATTACCTCGGAAGGAGACTGCAGCCATGAAATTAGGAGACGCCTGCTTCTGGGAAAGAGAGCAATGGTTAGCCTTGACCGCCTAGTAAAGAGCAGAGACATTAGTCTGCCAACCGAGATCCGTATAACTCGTGCTGTGGTCTTTCCAGTTGTGATGTATGGATGCGAAAGTTGGACTGTGAAAAAGGCTGACCGCCGAAGAATTGACGCGTTTGAATTGTGGTGCTGGCGAAGACTCTTGAGAGTTCCTTGGACTGCCAGAAGATCAAATCAGTCAATATTGTCGACCATAAATCGTGACTGCTCATTGGAAGGTCAAATTCTAAAGTTAAAGCTCAGCTACTTTGTTCATCTGATGAGAAGAGAGGAGTCACTGGAGAAAGATTTGATGTTGGGAAAGGTTGAGGGTCGCCGGAGGAGGGGTAGGCAGTGAACGCGATGGTTAGATGGCATCCTCGAGGCACTGCAGATGAAGTTATGTGATGTTAGGAAGATAGTGAGAGACCGGAAAGCGTGGTGTGACATGGTCCATAGGATCACGAAGAGTCGGACACGACTGAACGACTGAACTGAACTGATATAAAGCAGCAAGAGATACAAAATACTCGACGAGCTAAGATCTGAGGAACTAAATTGGCAGTAAAGAAAGAATAGAAAGAAAGCAAGGGTCAATATTGAAACTATATCTACGAACTTGGGACAAGGTGTAGTCCTCGGAAAGAAGCGTCGTAAAATCATCTTTCAGCCCGCGGAAGCTGCGCTTGTGAAAGCGGCAGAATATTTCAGAGGAAACCTTCAATCATGTGTTAGATTCTTCGACAGTGATGTTCTCTAAAAATTCCCCAAAACTGCTTAAATAACTATGCACTCGCATTACTTTTAATATATATGAATTGCCATTAGCTATCTGGTTGACACGATGGGATAGAATTGCTTAGTTCTCTGGAGTGAGACGCCTTCGGTGCGGTAATTATATGGTTGGATAATAAGGCATAGAATGCCTGAAGAATAGTTTCTGATCAGTGCTTAGGAGAACGCTGTCAAAAGCTGTAGCCAAATGCATCATTGTGAGCCATGCATTGCAGCTTTCGAACAAAACTAACTATTATGCAATTTCAATTTTGTTTCCATATATGCTGGCGACACATGAGCGCGCATTCATTGCACTGTAGGTAATTGTTCTAAATTTTTATTTTTTTTGTTTGCCTTGCCACATGTAGTGCTGTTGATTTTTTTTTATTATCTTCCACATGCACACAAGGTTTCGGTAGTGGGCGATTTACGTCGCATTAGAATACGAACCATTCCACTACAGTTCGGATTTCTTGTCAAGTGAATTATAGACATAGAATAGAATATATGTTGCTTGCATTTTTTCTTTGAGCTGAAATATTTTATGCGCTGCTACACCGATGGCCAAAGTCGTTCAGTCTTTATCTGTCTATTGCTGAAGCCCACAGCAGAGCGCTAAAGAGTACAGGAATAAGATGCAAATTTGTATTTAGTAGATATTAGAACTCGAAGGCCTTGAAAGCAGCCCAACATATATGTCTATAAGAACAGCTGGTACTGAGGCATGGTATAGTCGGTGCTGATGCTGAATGCTGGAAACAGCTAGCGTAATGGCGAATCATGCAGTGAGTGTTTGATTGGCTAGCGCGATCGATCTCTCCCACCTCTGCTATTGCTTGAACATATATAGGGTTTCTCTCTATTGCGTAAAACAAGGCGGAAATAATGATGCTACGCGTGCGTGTTTCCAATCATGGACAAACGTTTACAGGATGTGGATTCACCGGATGTATCCGATCGTTTCTGCGTTTACTATCCAAACGTAGCCACTGGTGTTTGTTCAAGCGACTCACACGTTCTGTTGCGTTCTTTGCATTTGAGTATACCTTGCGTTTCTTGACTGCGCAGGTGATTTTTCGCGGACACGCATCTATTAAACGCTTGCTTGTCAGATGTGTGCTCGAGCGTGTGCGTATGCTTGTGCACTCGTATGCGTATATATAGGCCCATGGAACGAAATCCCATGCTCGAGAGTTGTTGTCGAGATGTGTTCAGGATCTGTGCACTGATGTGTCTACCACTTTCAATCATCCTGGTTTGACGAGATCAGAAAAACAAATCGTCTCCACCAGGAATCGGACTCCTAGCATAGCTAGCGCTTTAACCAACTGCTCTAAACTCTGCATCGCGAAACTAGCACCATACGTAATTCTCATTGTCTACCGTGATGATAGCGACGAGAATGACGCTGCAATTAGTGATAATGACAATAATGATAGTATCAATGGTAATGACACTGCGTTTAGTTGATAACGATAATGACACGTGATGCACCGTATACAGCAGCATTAATCTCGCCTTCGCAAATTTCTGCAGTGTAGATTCCACGTGCTGTCAGAATTTTTGCAACATTTTGCTAAAGTTTGGAACACTATCTGTGTTAGCTACGTCCACGCGTGATCGACATCCGGCCTTCTAGTCTGCAGGAATTGTCTCGAAAATATTATATGCAGAATTTTACATAACAATTAATCGTGCTAAAATCGTAAATAAGAGTACTCTACCAAAATTGTCAAATATAATCGCAGGTCATCCGCAGCAATTAGTGAATCACGAAAATTATATTCAGAAAAATATATTCTACAGTTTCCGTGATGGGCGCTTCTGTGCATTTTGTGTGTCAGCTCAGTCGAACAATTTTAAGACAATCTGTACATTAATCCCAAAAAAACATTATATTGGTGGTCCAAATTACGTATGGCGTATGAATATCTTCTACAGTTGAACGTAAACTGATGTCCGGGCCAGCCAAGAATTTAGTTGGGACGAAATTAGTCCAAAAACAGTTATATTGGGATATATGCACATTGAAAAATGTCCTGTCGGTCAGAGCTGCTTCTACTGTTTTTTAGCGCCGGCGCAGCCTGAAATGTGCAATGGTGACCAGCCATCAAAACTCGTTAGACAATATTGACTACTAGAAACCACGATATATATACAATATTGGAATGCCACCAAATCTGATGGGACAATATATTGACCAATCTATTTCAAGATATATTTCATGTTGACAAGCCATCCATATTGGTAGAACATTATTGCCCAACCTATGCCATTAGGATGCAATGCTGGCTAGCCATCACAGTCCATCGAACAATATTGAACAATATAATGCAATATGTATACATTGTTGGCAGGCCGCCACGACAGGCGGGTCACTATTGACCAATATATGCCAAGATTTTATTATGGCTGACAAGACAACCATAATGGCCGGACAATATTAACCAATTTATGCCCTTATATGTGCAATGCTGGCCAGCCATCAAAGCTGATTACACAATATTGACCACTATAAACCAAGATATATGCAATGTTGGGATGCCACCAAAGCTGGTGGGGCAATATTGACCAATGCATGCCACGATATATTCAGTGTTAACAAGACAACCATAATGGCCGGACAATATTAACCAAGCTTTGTCATGATATGTCAAATGCTGGTTAGCCATCACAGTCCATCAAACAATATTGACCACTAAAAGCCGGTCTGTATACATTGTTGGCATGCCGGCATGACTGTCAGAACAATATTGACCAATGCATGCCAATATATATTCAATGTTGACAAGACAGCCATATTGGCAGAACATTATTGCCCAACCTATACCATGATATGTGCAATGCTGGCCAGCCATCAAGGCTCATTAGACAATATCGACCAGTAGAAACCAAGATATTACAATGTTAGGAAGCCGCCAAAGTTGGTTGGACATTATTGACCACTGTATGCCTAGATAAATTAAGCCGTTGTTATTTACCGGACAATATTTACCAGGTTATACCATGGTTTTGGAGATATTGGCAAACCATTGTAGCTGGTTGGCCAATAATGACCAGGTTGTCTCATTGTGTAACAATTATGGCAAGCTGTTCAATATGCATGGTATATTGACCGCGTTTAGCCGGTTGAATGCCAATAACGAATTTGGGTGAAGTTCACTGGGCCAATAGTGATTATGTTATAGCACGGCTGCACATTATTGGTAGCTCATTGGCACCATTGGGCCACTTGTGGGCCAGTAATCCCCAATCAATCCCAAATATTGGGCCGATGGCTGGTGCTGCCTGGGATGGAGGGCAGGGGGAGGGCATTAAAACTACTAGCCACTCATAGCCGGTGGATTAGGTCTGGGGAGGCAACCATACTTCGCTCATAATTACCTGGTTGTGCTGGAATGCAGGGTGAATTTCTGTGATTTGAAAGGGGTATAGGACCTTAGTGGCCCCTAACTTGGAGCGTGATCACCAGAGTCATGCAAATTCATAACTATCGCTGTATTACCCGCTGTATATCCTACCGATAGAGTGATCTCGTCCAGCTCCCAGTCTGAGTTCGGTCACGTACTACCAATAATGCAGTAAAAGAGTATACACCGCGAGCACAGGTATTTAAGAGCGCAGGTTTAGTCAATGCTATTAAAGAGGTTGAGACACCACTTTTTTTAGCCTCTAAAGCATTACCAGCTTCGTGTCTCATTGGGGAACAGCAGACGACGCCCAGGTACGAAGAGAACATAATGTAGTGAATTTCCTGAAAGCTTGTAGTGTAAATTGGGCCAGAGGCTAAAAAACGAAACTTCACCTATATTTAAATCTCAGAATAGTGGCGCTACCGTTATCGAACTATCCGCAATGATTGCACAAAAATAGCCTTCTCTGCGTGACGTCACCCACGGGCAAATATGGGACGCAACAAACACTTGAAATATATTTTAAATCTGCCCCGAAGACGTTTAAATACTCTTTTTGATTATCAGAACACGACTAGGGCGTTCGCTGAGCAGCAATATGACGGAGCGCGAGATTACCATCGGCGGTCTGTGGGCTGATCGGCAGGCGCTGTCGTTGATGCGAGCGAACAGTGTTCCAGCCGATAAGACTATGAGCAGACTAGCTTCACTCTGTACGTTAAGTGAAGTACAAATGTTCAAAGCAAATATAGAATTCATATGTGCACACTTCGACACTCAGCGGTTAGCACCGATCTAATCCTTAGCTGCCTCTATCCCACTTGTGCGCGTTGTCGGCAGTTAATTGTGTAATATGAATTCACAATTTTTAGTGAACGCATGTTTTTGGTTATAGTACTGACAGCCAAGATTTGATATCAGTGATTATTTACATTCTACAACGCAAATTCAGTGAGCGAAGAGCGCCCCTTCCAGTCGACCTAAGCTGGTTTCCCGACAATTGCTGCAGCCTCCCAGCGGCAGCCGCCGACTCCATGGTGTTTCAAGTGGAAAATCAAACAATTAATTTAAAAATATGCGCCGAATAATAGGATAAAGCGATTTAAAGTTTAGTACACTGGTCAGACTGCAGAATACAGATGCAGTAAGAAGCAGTACGATGCAGATGTAGTAAGATGCAACAACGTCGACACCGGCTTTTCTGCGACACGATGCCCTTAAGCTATGGCGTAGTACTGTCCGCCCTGTATGGGCAATGTCTCACAACATAGAGAGTACGCGACTCAAAGAAGACGTTAATGATCTCTATATCCATAAGTTAGGGGAAGTCAAAAACTTCGAGACATGCTGACAAATTAGCTTACACGGAGGTATGTAAAATGTATTTTTAGAACGAATGCAGAAACAGACTTGAATCAACCAAAAGAACAGGCAAGATTTTGTAAATATTAGTCTATAAATAGATCCTATTCACGGTAAAAACTAGGTGATAGAAAAATGAGTGATATATTAAACACTCCTACACATTGTATTCATAAAATACGAAAACATATATTACTGATTGGAAACTTCAGCACTAATTTAGGCATTGCAAAATCATGGTGCAGATAAGGCGCATGTGGAAGTAATAGAAGGTTTCCTCTGGTTACACGGCAAACATGGTTCTTATTAAAGAAAGTAATAAACTTTCACCGAGGAAATGAAGTTAGGTAGTGTGACATGATATCCCCAGCGTACTATTCAGAGATTTCTTAAAGGAATTATTCAGATAGCAGAAATGACCACAGTTAGCGACAAGGTTTTATGCAGAACGTCTCATTAATCTGTGGCTCACTAAATACGCGGTTTTGCCGAGTAACCCAGGGGATGAATTGCAAATAATGATTTTGGTCTAAAAAGGACATATTGAATGAGAAGTCGAGAAATAACACGGTGATTGTACAGATTTGTTCAATAGGTTCGGAAACGAACAGCAATTTACAACAGGTGCCGAGACCCTGGAAGTGTCGTAGTTATAGGTAACAGCCGCAGATTCAGATCATGAAAACGGAATAACTTGGAGAATGAAACTGGGATGGAGTGCAGTTCGCAAGTAGTGGCAGATCTTGACCAGCAGCATACCAAATATCTATCACAAGGAAAGTGCATAGCAGTGCTGTGTCTTTCTGGTACTCCCTTATGGAACACAAACGTAGAATCCAACCAAGAGCGTTGAAATTTAATTGAGGAGAACGCATAGGAGCTATATATAACTGAAAAACATAGGAGTTGCGTTTTGAGACGCGAAAACACAATGTTTACACTCTAATCAACTCTGAGCTAATGCAAGAAACGCACATATATACTGGTCTTAACAAAATGTCAGATCAACTCACTGGTGCTTTCTTGGAGGGTTCACAAATGTTACACTGCAGCCATTTTGCTGTATGAGAAGCAACATTAAATGCTGTTCATATGCATTCGGGTTTAGAGTGCTTTTTTCAACACGCATCAATACATCTACTTGCCGTAAAACATGCGCTGCCTGTGATGCCATTTGGAGTCTTTCACAAAAAACGCAAAATGAAAAATAAGTGTATAACGTGGACAAGCTCCCATTCTGTGTCGATATCCTTCACATTTTGTTTTTGTTTACTGAAGTTCAAAGAGCATGCTTGCATGCTAAGCATGCTTTCAGCAGCTTTCGGACAGTCCTTATTTTGTTCATTTTTCATGTTTTCATTCTAACGTCTTGAACTTCTTGAAGTTTATGGCCATTAGATGGGGGCCGAAGTAGCTATTTCGGACTCATGGAAGGTAGCAGCGTTTCTGTAGTTTTTAATGTGTTTTGTATTGAAAAATTACACTTCTCACATGGAACTGCTTTTAGATAAAATCATGCTGAGATTATATATATTATGCCGGGCCATGTATATTTTATGCATGTACAAATGTATTTTTGTTCATTTAGCCGCATAGGAAACATTCTTCAAGTTGAGCGCCATGCTGTTTACTTCTGACACTGCAACCTAGCCCGGCCTTTATCCATTCTAGCTTGCATCTTTAAGCATCTTGCGATGGTAGCAGGCAGCTTTGTACTCGCCGTAGGACATTTCAGTCTCAAGCAGTCAAGGGCGTCATGTAGCCGGAGTCCTTCAGACTTTAAGGCGACAAACTTTCTCAGCTCATAGAACGAAATCCCTTGCGCAAGAGTTGTCCGCCAGACGTGCGTTGAATCTGTTGCTGAGATCTGTTCATCGATTTTTTTGCGCCGATGTGTCGCGTGTCAATCATCCGACGACGACGTCAGAGATATAAAAATGCTCTCTTCACAGAGAGTCGAACCTCCACCACTCGGATCCCCAGCCTACCGTTTTAAACAACTGCTTTACGCCCCCGTTTTTTTTTAATTTCCGGTTAACAATGAAGAATACAATGGGGCAAAAGCCTGAAATTAAAATACCATGAAGTGCGCTAGCAAGATGCAAGACTTCATAGAGTTTCAAAAATGCTATAGGTTTGCCAGCTCGGTCAAAACTGGCATTCATTCTGAATTCTCTCCTTGGACATTAAGACGTCGTTCATGTACCTTACACATTCAATGAAATACTCCCTCCGGGAGCGAGCTTCCACATCCGCGTGTCTCACAACCATTCTCGTTTTCCACTCACTGTGAAGGCAAAGCAACAAGAATAAATGATATGGCACACCCTCTTGATTATGGACAGGCTAGCAGCCGTATACCATATGGTTTAATTGGCAAGTCCTTTTATAACGTCATCGTCCGTGAGACGAAACTCATAATTCTCATCGTCTATATTGAGGACGATATTAGCGATTGTAATGACGCTGCAATTAATAATGATTACAATGATGAGAGTAGCAATGCTGATGACGGTTCGTTTTGCTGAAAATGATAATGAGAGCAAACGTGATGCACCGTGCTTAGCAGCAACACTCGGCTTTCGTATTTCTGCGGTGTAGACTCCACAGTGTTTTCGGAAATTCGGAATTCGGTCTTAAAGCCCAAAGCTGCATTAGCACACAAGAACTGTAAGGCTAACCGACAGCAGCTGGTTAGCGAGCACTCGACTAGTATTTCGAGTACCTGTAGTTTCTGGAATGAAGCTACTCCCCATATCCCGGTTCGTCGTGCTAGCATACACGTGCCATCACTTCGAAAAAGAGGTCAATAGTAAAAAATCATTTGATATGGAGTGACTGCTTGTGTATGTGAGTTTGCGCACTCCAGTGGCTATAAACAATCATACAGTGATAGGAGGCCTGGCAACCATAGCCTTTTGTTAAGATCTAAGGAATGCTTGTTTAGACAAAGTATACCTTCAGCTATGAAAAGGAATCAAGGCACAAAAGATGCCAGTTTCCTGGATTGCAACCATAGCCTTTCGTTCAGATCCAAGGAATGCTTGTTTAGACAAAATACCCTACTGAAAAACCAAAAGTTCTACGAGGCAATAACCTCATAAAATCTCATCTAATCGCATAGACTGTCATACGGTGCACATCATTATCATAAAATTTCTTATACAATTTATGATAATGTGAAAGAAACTATGAGACCTTATGTAAATATATGCGACTTGTGGGTGATTTCTTATGCGAATTGAGTGAGATTGTGTAAGAAAATGTGAGGTTATTGCCTCCTATAATTTTTCCAGTAGGGTAGCCTTTAGCTATGGAAAGTATTCAAAACACAGACGATGCCAGTTTCCTGGATTGCACTTTAGCGCACTAGCCCTGGAAAGGTTTGGTAGGCAGGACAAAGGCTAGAGCATACTTGCAATTTAGGGTGGCACGGAATAAACTAGGTGGCCGGTTTTGCAGCAGCAGTAGGTCCATGCGTTTTTGAAAGCTTGAATATTGACGATACCGCAGAGAAAAATTTTGATGCAGGATCTCACCTATAGTTTGGTGACAACTATGCTGTAAAAACTGCATCGCAGTGCTATGAGAATAATTAGAATGCATAACAGAGAGTACTGAAGCATTTGAAATAGTTTCTTGTTGGCAAGCGTAACAGCAGCATTTCTTTGATGCGTGTTTAAGAAAAAAATTTTAACAAAGCATAAATTACGATGCCGTACAGTACGTTGTGAAAACGCCTGTGAGAAATAGTAGCCCAAACAGACCGCTCATAGGCCGCTTGTATGCTTATATATATATATATATATATATATATATATATATATATATATATATATATATATATATATATATATATTTTCGGGTGTGCAACAACTTCAACATATAAGTTTACTTCACGAAGTGAATTAGAAATTCACATCAATATAGTGTATCACAGTGCAACCGTGAAATGAAACGTAGCTGCTTCAAATATAAGATATAATTGCAAGTGCGTTATAATATAAACCCTTAGTTTTAAGCATACCGTGCGTACGTGTGTTATGTACCAGATGAAAAATGCAATCACATGTTCTGACCTCGAATTCGTTTTTACATTCTCTATGCTTATCATAAATGTGGCAGAATTTTCTTGTTACACTGCCTTAATTCGCAAAGTTCATTTTTTACTCGGTGTTGTGCAACATTCTGAGCGCTGATAGAAAATTTGCACTTCGCTGTTGTCTGGTGAATTCACAAAATCTGTCTCCTATTCATTTTTTACCGGACGAAAACAATACCTTTTATATTGCGTTCAGTTCAGATTCATTTTCATGCATTTACTTATACTTGTAGTGTTTAAAGAGAGCTTAGTTTCGTCTGTGCTTCCTCCATTGCTCGATAAATTGGTTGGCTAATTCAATTCCAAGACTATTTCAGCACTATCAATGTGGCCTTAGCCATATCAATTTTCCCTGACCAAAGAATAGGGTTGAGCGGGCGTCCCTGCATTTTTCACCTTAAAGGCTTTCCGTGATTTTGTCGCCATGGCAACTGCAACGCCATGGAGTACATCTAAGATTTAGGAGTTCGATATAGTTGTCTCTGCGGGGACCAGTCTCGAGACCGTCGTTGATGTGGCGGCCTCAGTAGTGGGTTTACCCGAATACTACTTTGTCCAGCATATGGGCGTCCATTGCTTCTAAGTACCAGTGCGGATCATCACTTCTATGACACTAAACATCGACACCGGCTGCCTCGTCATCCGAAGCGAGCATATATCAATTGTTCCTGTTGGGCCTCAAGTGCCCTGCCTTTTTTCTGCCGTCCAATTATCCAACAAAGCGCTCGTGCAGATCCTCCGTATGGGCGAGGACCTGCACGTGCAGTGCTGCACCTACAAGTCGTCGGTCGAATTTCAGGTGCAGCACTCATCGCCTTTTTGTGGACGCTGTGGTGTCCACGTGTCCACGCAGTGTAGGCAGGACACCACGCTGTGGTGTCCTGCCTACACTGCGGTGATGACCACCAGGTGGTGACATGCCCGGTGCGCGTTGCTACTCGGACGCGGCAGCAAGTGCGTTTCCCCCGCTTACTCCCGTAACGCCTACAGTGCTGGCCCCTTGTGCCAAGCCAGTTTAGTCGACTAGAGCTCAGAAGGAGGTACAAGAAGACTCTGTTGTGGACGCTACATCATAAATATTGCTGAGTTCTACTCCTGGTGCAACGGCGGCAGAAACTGCCAGCAGTGGTGACATGGCGTTTTACAAGCATGTGGCTGGTCAAACCGAAGTTGCGGTTGCGTGCGCAACGACGGATGACGCGGCAGTGGCTCCCGGGAACTTTCTGCTATCGAAGCAGCTACTGCCAGATCATCCACACAATCGCTGCGCGCGTCTAAATGTCGTGGCGTCCAGTCGAAGCATGAGTTCATTTAAATAAGCTGCAGTCCACCTCTAAGGCTTTGACCTCACCGAAAACCCACGGTGTCTTTGGAACGTCGGCTAGTCGTGCCATGAAGCTTATGGCGACGCTGGCCACTGCTAGCGACTCTGATTCGTGGAGCCTTGGAGAAGCAAACAGGACGCATGAAAAAGCTGCCGGCTTTGCGAAAGGACCTAAATGAAGCATCCGTGGTTATGAGGGCAGAACGCGATATGGAAGATTCCAGTAGATCTTTTAGCCTTGTCGGAGAGTCACATATGCACAATAAATGAATATGATATGTAGATCCAGCGAGATGGGATTAAGCGGTGTCTTTCGTCGCCCTCACTATCGGACATAGCACGAGAAGGTCGTTCTGATAAACACCCTCCCAAGGAGTCCCGTCGTTCTTATGGAGGGACAGGAAGCCCCGCCTAATGTAAGTGCGAACCACTTTCGTGGTGCCACCTCAGTTCGCGAATCTGCCTTAATGGCTTTCCAAACTCAATTCTTGAAATGGCATTAGGACTCAAAATTGTTCCGTTATATGCCCAGGGGTTCGGCGCACGCTAAAACAGATAAAAATAGTAGATTTGGCTTTAAGAATATGGTGTGATACCTTCTGTCTCCAGGACACAAATTTGACTACATTTTCTGATGCACGGACTTTCATGCACGATTTTCATTTGGAGTGCTTCTTTTATTCCTCACTTCGCGAAAGAGTGGAATAGAAAGTGATGTGATGAACAGATCTCTTTTGCGCGACCATGCATCACTTCACATATGTCGGTTTTGAGCGAGTGTTAGCGGTTGGTTGTTCATTTTGAGCTGTGAGGTGCACATCTCGTGCATTAATGCGCCGGCAGGCGCAAACAAAGCAAATAAATTCTTTAAAGGGTGCGATGTTTACTTTCTGGATGACCACAACATAATAGCAGTAGGAGGTTATAATTGCGTCATAGAGGCACACGTAAATGTTCAAGGTCCTGGTCGATGGCGACCAAATACGGACGTGAAGTGCAATGCCTGCTTCAGCGCTTTGCGCTTCTTGATGCTCGCGAACTGAGAATGGGCCGCGTTTCTGCTTGGCTCGGTTCGTGGTTCACCGGCGAGCAGGTTGTATCACGCAGTCGGATACGCTAAAATCAATTGGCGCATGCGCAGTTCGGTAGAGGATCGGCAACTACGGCGTCGCGTGTCTCGGGAGGTGCTAGATAGGGCTGCGAAGCTCTCGAATCGCTGTCATGGCTGGTTGGCATTCCTCTCTGATAAATGCTTGGTGTGGGAGATATATAACCGCTATTAGTGCCTTGTTGGCAACGTAGGATTCTATATTTTAAATGATTGCATATTGATCGTCCAGGAGGTGGCCGCTAGTAATTATATCTATCACATTTCGGCAAAGGCGCTTGCTCTGAACCCTAGAGTGCTTTTGCTTCAATCAGGAAGGAAGACGAGAGTGAAAGGGCGCGGATCAGTTTTAACCGGCATGAGCTTGGGAGGAGTCACGTTTGTTTGATGACGTCACTTGCAATATTCCTCTTTAAAATAAGGCGTCAGCTCCACGTGCGTGTGCCCCACATGCGAATAATTGCGATGCCGGCTGCTGCGCCAGACCTCGACATGGCCAATAAAGCTTTCTTTCGCTTTAGAAAGAATGAGTTGGGGTAAAGCAAGCCAGCGGGTTCGCCATGTTGTACTTTTATTTGGTCTTTGTTTTAATGGGTATATTTTCATTTCCGTGTGAATTCAACTTGACGTGAGAAAAGAGAATATTGTCACCGCGTTCTATTTCCGCGGTATAAAGTTATACTGCTCATAGTCGAATGGTTAAAAATCTGAGGGAAGCAAATTTCGCCAAGACGTTTAGTTTGCCTATTTCGTTAAGCAGTTCCTATCTAACAGTGCGAACACAGGAAAGCACGAGATGAAAGGAGACAGGCAGGCACTGCGCTGAATAGGAACTGGAGTTTTATTTCCGTGCCAAAGAACATAAACACATTGGTGAAACTGTTGAGGGAAGACAAACAAGGTGTGAGGAAGAGAGGGAAAAACGCGATGACACCAACAGGAACCATCGGGAAAACCAAGACAGATTTATTCCTCCAGAACGGACCGCTCAATTTGAAGTAATTCTGACGAAGGCCACGTGCACCGCGCTGATTGAGTAACTTGTGTACCTCGATTATTTCCCTTGCGGTTTTGTACGAGCCTTTTGCTGTTCCTGTCGTTTTACCTTACAGTGGCACACACAATATTTACGTTGTGTGGCCCATTCCGAATAACAAAAGTTTTCATTTAGTCTTCTTGTACAGCGTCTAGTGTGCCTATGTACTGCACCCTCCCCCCCCCCCCTCCGCTGGGTAGAAGGATCTTGTAAAAAAATACTTATCATAAACTACGAAGCGTTGCTGATGCTTAGTGTGCTAAGCCGCCTTCCCCTATTTTATTTATCATCATCATCATCATCATCATCAGCCTTATTATACCCACTGCAGGGCGAAGGCCTCTCCCATATTTCTCCACTTAACCCGGTTCTGTGCTAGCTGCATCCACTTGACCCCTGCGAACTTCTTAATCTCATCCGCCCACCTAACTTTCTGCCGCCCCCTGCTACGCTTTCCTTCCCTTGGAATCCAGGGGCCGTATCCAGCGGAGGTTCCTTTCGGGAACCGTTCTCTTTCAAGATGACGTCAATTTGACGTCAGCAAGGCAGCGGGTGCCACCTCACGGCGAAGACGGGAAAGACAGCGGCCAATCAGCGATGGCCCCAGATCGTAGGCGTGTCCATCACGAACATGTGGCTTTTTCTGGTACCAAATACTTGTACCAAAGTGGTGTTAAGCACGAAATAAATCTAATAATTACATAGTAATGCAAACTGGTGAATAATAGACTGAAATATTCTTAGAAGAATCCTGTTAACAACTGCCAAGCAATTATCTTGGCTCATGAGTACCTTTCTTCGCCGCTAGATGGTGTTGCGCGCGGCGGCATCGTCTGCTTTCTCGCTCGCTGTGAAGTTTTTGTAAGTTCTGCCTTTCGCACAGAGTGGCAAATATCCTAATAACGATGTCTACAATGCCCGTAGTATGCAGTCCGAATCACGCTAGCTCTTTGACGGAGGAGTTGCTGCCGCCGTTGCGAGTACGAACGAGCTGCTTGATACCGGCACCGCGCCGGCGCGTCCGCGCCTGCCTATGTAGCGGGGCAGCGTCCGTAGCCTTATCGGCCGCTCAAGCGTCGTGAGTATGCGCGACCTTTCCGTGAATAGCTGTCAATGTAGGACGCAGCCGATGACACATGGAATCCGACTGCACTCGACACAGTCAGCCACCGTCTGCTCCCCTTCCGCTGATGTAGAAGGAGGGAAAACTCAGCCTGCACTTAGGGACGCGAATTATTTGTCTCTACGACTGCCGGATTCAAATGGTCGCACTGCTGTTGGCCGAGAGCTCCCGATCGCAAAGTAGCGATCGAAGCGCGTAGAGCACCTTTGCTTCTGACGGCAGCCCGGCATACCCCTTCGTCCCCACTTCGCTTCGCGATCGGCACGCAGCCTTATCCAGTGTTGCCGCAAAACCTCCTGAGACATGTAGAAGGTGTTGTCTCGTTTTTCTTTTTTTTTTTACTGCGTCAGTTCACTAAACCCGCAAAGCGCTGCCCCAAAAAAAACACACACACACACAAAAAAAAGGATACCACGGCCGTACTCAAGCAGCTGCGCGGCGCGCGCCGTCGCTCGACTACGGCCATGAGGCGCCACAGCGAGCGCAGAGCGGTTCCATCTCGAAGCAGACCAACTCGTCGCGCTTCCTGCGCCGGCCGGCAAAAAGGTTCCTTTCGGAGCGGTGGCCCCGCCCCGTGCCGCTCCGTGACGTAGGCGAAAAACGTGGAGCCGCCTCCGGAAGTTTTGGGGGTCACGCCGCACGTGACGCAGCAACCAATTAGGAGCGGCGAAAGGAACCAGTTCCCGAACGGAGCCGTCGCGGGATCTGGCCCCAGTTTGTTACCGTCAGCGACCTTCGGTTATCCTCTCTTCGCACTACATGTCCTGCCCATGTCCATTTCTTCTTAATTTCTAATAGAATGTCGGTAACTTGAGTTATTTCTCTGACCCACTCTGCACGCTTTCTATCTCTTAATGTTACCCCTACCATTTTTCTTTCCATAGCCCTCTGGGTTGTCCTCAACTTAAGTAGAACTCTCTTGGTTAGCCTCCACGTTTCAGCCCCATAGGTGAGTACAGGCAAGATGCAACTGTTGTATACTTTCCTCTTGAGCGATACCGGTAAGCTGCTAGTCATAATCTGCGAGTGCTTGCCAAATGCGCTCCATCCTAATCGTATTCTTCTTGTTATTTCCTTTTCGTGGTCCGGATTTTTATTTACAACTTGATACAAACCAGCCAGACTATCATACGCAGGAAACGTAATATCGATCATTACTTTTTCCGTCCACATTTTTGGTGGTAGCCTCATATTGCATTACCATGTGTAATCACAGTGGTATGTTTGCTCTTGCTATAACTTTCTAAACCATCTCGACCGGTTGAGCTTGACAGGCTCTTGCTTGTGGCCCACTAGCCCATTGAAGCGAGAAGTTGAAGTGGGTAAGCAGCAGGGAGCATTCTTTTCACCTGTTGTAGGAAGTTGGTGTTAGTGAGCCCCATGCGAATGCTTTTTATTTGAATGTTATGATATGGCTCGTAGGGGAGAAGAGGCTTATTGGCTCGAGGTCTGAGGGCACGGGAAACATGTGCAAATATGAAGTACAGACACATTTCCGTCAAAGTGACTCGGTATTAAACTGAGGTGTCGGGAGTGATGTCTAGAGGGGCGAGACCATCGGAAAAAATGGTGAGAATACAACCTATCAAATTTTAAATTACACATTAGTGCACATGCTAAAACCAAGATTGTCTTCAGCAAATCGTTTCATCGTCTTCGTTATTTCAGTGCAGTTATTGAGGAAACGTTGTTATTCGGCAAGAAAAATTACACTGAAAGTGTGGGTGGTACATGAACTATGCGTATGCCATTTTTTGTGTTGGCTCAAGGCCACCACCCAGTTACCTTGTTAACTCGGTTCTACAACTGCTTCATCGCTTATTAACTTTTTCTCCTTTCTCCTTTCGCCAGGAAAAAATACGCACGAAGCACAATATACAGAATGTGGATTAAACTTCTCTACGCCCTCCATTGCAAACTAGGAGCTTACTCTCTATATTCTCCGGCCGTCGAAAAAGCACTTACTGAGCTTCTATTATTAAAGCACACCGGCCTTCTAAAACGTTCCCGGATTACTTGACTTAACGCCACCATTCTTTACCTAATGCGTGACGAACGCCGAATGTCTAGCCCCTGACCTGTACCCCAGGTGTTCGCCATAAGACGGCAGATATTCCATGTACTCCACATACAATACGCCACCTTCAAGAACATTTCGCGCAGGATTTTAAGGGTCAGGAAGCGTGCAAGTAACTCTGCCCCAAGTGCGAGCGATGCCATTGCACACCCAAAGAGATACACAGCAAAATACAGGTGGAATGGTTCTTTCGCTGCTTCGTCGTTCATCCTTCCGGTAACCAGTTGTTTCCGACGGGGCACGGCCAGACCATGCTCCGCGATGGCCATAAGCACACGACGGTGTTGATACCTGCAGACATTTGCTCCGTATATAATATGAGCCAGATAATATTTCCAAGCCCAAACTTTTACTTCGGTGACTTTGGACCTTTGAAATTATAATAAAAGCTAATATGGCAATGCCACTACTGATGTAAGCTTGATTTGCATTAACGACCACGCCGGCGGCCATTCGTCCTTACTAAGATAACGGCTGATTTATGTTGCTGACAGAATGGTTACAGGTGTACGCGACTTCATTAAAAATTTTGAAAGCCTATTTCTATTCCATATTGTCGTAGGCATTGTTGGCCTTGAATAGGGAGCACTGAATGGAAGAGGAAGGTTCGGCCGCACCTTACTGTACCCGCTTGCAGCAAGTGCACATTCCTGCGGTTTAGACATTGCACACGCATTCTTGGTTCCTGCCCAGTCAACCTTAGCTTCTTACATCTGCTGTAACCTCGTCATTATGAACGAAGCACTATTGAAATAAATTCTTTCAGCGCACTGGCTCTTCCTCAGCTTGTTCGTCAGTGGTCGCCTCAATAGTGGTACGTTGCAGAATGCGAAGTTGGCGCAGGCTAGTTAAAGCTTATCATGCTTATGTTTTGTCAGGGGCGAACGTGGCCGGAGCTGGCTTAAAAAAGATCGTAGTGACTCAGAAGGTTTCTTTTTCAGTGCGTACCAAATAACAGAGCTGGCCGATATGATGGAACGTGATGCGTGTGGTAACACAAGCACGGGAGAGCTGGAGGCTAGCGAATTCATTAACGTATGCAATAACACCAAGGAAAGAGTTAAAATTCTTCGTAGCCTTAAACAAAATCGATCAACCACATTCATAGAATCAAACATATTTTGCTCACAGTAGCATAATTAAAGCCCACGAAGGCAAATTTTTAGCACTGGAATTATACAACAATACACACATCGTGAAATTGAAAGATGCTTGCTGTGTTCATGAGTTGAGGAAGGAAAATGTACATTGTAGCCTGTCCTTTCCAGTGTTAAGGCTTTCGAAAACAGGGTGCCACGTTCTCGAATGTGAATTTTTACTAAGCGCATGACAGTGAACGTGAGTCAAATTGACTGCGGTTATTCCCTCAGAACAAAGATGTACCTACCTCAGCGGATTAAGGACGTGAACAGGCGATATCTGTACCATGGTGGAGAATTTCTCTCCAGGAATAAGATCCCACAGCGTGACCATTGACTCCAGTTCACGTGTACATGTCAAGAACGCGACCTGTGTCCCTTCCTGTGTTTTCTTGTAACATTCCGACGTGGATGCCACAACGAGGCAGCTGCTTCGAAAGCCTTCGAAAATGGCTCCAAAGAGGGATATTTGAAATTGATGAGTATCTTCCAGTCCTCTTTTCATAAGCAGCTGTCCCCATTCATTGTTATACAGGGACACAAGTTGGCTTTTCGAACATAAGATTCCACCTCCGTGAAAGATTAAATCAAGCCTGAGGCACTTGTCACTCTTCGAATGGCCGTGACGCTTGATTGAGTACATATCATCCAGAATGCTAATGAGACGTTTCGGTATGCCAGAGGACTGCCTACCGGGATAGGAGGACTCCTCCCCAAGAGTATGCCGAACATAAACAGAATAAGACGAGGAAAGTCGAAAGGATTTCTTCTCGAGGTGAGAAGGCGACCTCTGAGCAGAGAGAAGGTGGCGACCATAATTGTTGTGGAAGTCAGAGCAGTCACACACAAAAACATTGAAATCCGAGTATCAATAAATGCAATGTATATTTTGTGTTTACGAGGGACTAAGAAACACAGTGATGCCAGGGAATATTGGGCGTAAACAAAGATGTGGTCATCCCATACGATCGCATTTCCAACTGGTTGAAGCACAATGTCAACACTTTTGCGAACTATGGTTACAGCACCCTTCCCTCTGACAAGAATAAGGGTGTTGTTAAGGGCGGAGTACGCATCCAAAGAAGCCACAACTTCTGGAATCCACATTACGCTTCGAAAAGAGCGGTCCTGTAGTGACGGAGTGAAAGTATATTGTCGATTGACTGGAAACCTCCGTGTGGTTTTTGGCTTTGCAAATAAGGGTGATGGCGTAACCTCTTTTTTTTTTTTTGGTAGGCATTTGCGAAAGCGGTCCACAGGTGCATTTATCTCGTCTTGTGTCACGCTCACCGCGTGACAAAACCCGAGTGCTATGCTTAGCAGTAAATCTTCGTGGGACCTGGTGGATATAGTCCAGTTCATTCTGTGGGCGCTTGTGATTAGAGATAATAACGGATCCTTTTTCTCCTTTGGCCATGTCAGAAACTAGAGTAAAAACACGACTCGTGGTTGATGGTGGAACTGCGGGACGTCGCGAGATCGGTACGCTACAGTATCCGGGCACAGCTGCATCTGCTTTGGATGCAAATTCGCACACAAAGGACCGGTCTGAGGAAGTAACGAATTTCAGTGGGATGGGCAGCTCTTGATTGCTAGCGCGAAGGTCTTCGGTATGGGTTGTAGGGTAGACCAGCAGGATTCTTGCGGGTAATTCTTTAGACGCAGCCATGACATCGAGCATGAGAGGATACAGCTGAGCTGACGCCGACAAAAAAAGTAACCATAGCAACAACATCGTCGCTCTCATGTAGGAGCGCCTGAAGTAGGAATAATGCATTACCGTTTTGACCCGGCACACAGCACTGCGTAGGATCTTTCAAACCGATCGGCAATCACAAACGGGCTCAAAAGAACGTCGCAGCTGGGATAAAAATATCAAGCGTAGCGCGTTGTCCTGCTGTGGCAGACACTAATATTCTGCTTCTTTCACACTTTTACTGCTAAGAGATTGATGTTCATCGCAAAACATCTATAGCTCAAAAATGAATGCCTGTTGACTGTCTGCTCTGCGCCACCTACTGTACTGACGTCTGAGAAGCAGTTTAATTTGTGAAATACGCAACGGATGGCTTTGTAAAGAAGACCTTTCTGTAAACAGGTAATCTGGAGTGGACGATCTGACAAAAAAAAAAAAAAAAACCTTCCGGGCTTCTCACCATAAAACTCGGCCGCCACAACATTTTGCTGTCACTTGAGAGTGCCACAAAGCACTTCGCTTAAGATTGAAGCTATTACTTTGCAAGACGCAAGAAATTAATTTGAATCGCTTTTTACACGTCGTCTGTACCAAGACGCGTAACATCCAGCACAAAAACTTGGCTCCTTAAGAAAATTTCACTAATCGTCAAATCTACTTCTTCTTAGCCACGCCGAACTCAGCAATTGCAGTGACAAAGTCGAAAGAAGCGTGGATGAATTCAAAGGCAATCTTGGTGCGTTGATGACCGTATATTGCTCTGCGAAACAATAACTTTGGACACTCAAGATGTGTTCCGTTAAATGTTCCCGGCTTTGAAGTAGGAACAAGTACGACTTAGGAAGTTCCCTGTGATAAAAGATAACTTATATTCTGCAAATCCCACCAAACTGGACATGCTCAGAACTCGCAGATATCGGACTTCCATAAGGCATATGCTCAGCCTGCAGTGCTCGCCAGTTGCTGTAACACTTCAGTGCGCTCTCTTGAACACTTACTTCGGTCACTGTGATATGGGCCATCAGATAAAACAACAGACCAAAAATTCATGTGCGCCCAATTCGCAGTATCCCAGAAGCTTCTTTTTGAATGCCGCGATTGAGTTGAGTTGCAACTGTGTTTTTTATGCTTTTTCTTCTCCCAGTAGCTCTCCCGTGTGTAACCGGAAGCCCTCAAAACTACTCCGTGTATGCATTTGTGGTGCCTTAATATGGCGCAAGGACACCTTCTCCTGCGCCCGAAACATTGCGCGTTAAAATCTAAAGTGAATATTTCAAGCAGTGTCGGTGGCAAGTGAAGCTACGGGCGCAACCAATGACACAACCGTCTAACAGTGAAAACTGACGAGTAAAAACTGCTGCGTGTGGCTGTATTTTGTTTTACCGGTAACTTTGGGTGAACAGTGTGCTGCGACAGAAAACAAGGAAAAAGATGAGAACGCATGGGCGTATTTCGGGCCATTCCCAAAGCTTTGGCGGCAACTTGCCCAGCCCTTTGCCCAGAAGCACGAAACTGTAAGATTTTCGTGCTTCTTTTTGCGACTGTGCTATAAAATGACTTGTACTTCAAGGAGAGCGAGATGGTCATTCTATAGATTTTCAAGCACTTGACGTGCCCTGTAAGATCATGGGGATGCTACCGTGGTTTTCTATATTACAGTACACTTGAGGTCGGTACTGGAAGTACCGAGTGCCAGTACTTCAATGATCTCATGCATGCATGAGTGTATTCATGGTTCTATGCGTTGCCATAACGTCTGTAATTTCAAATTCGCTTTCGTGCTCTTGATGATGTAAAGTAAAATTGCCAGCTGAGTTTTTGTCGAATGCCGCAGCATGTCTCATGCTGAGTTATGACATTGACTTGCAATGCCACAATAGCTTCTCTCGTATATCTAACAGAGATCTTATTGATCACTTCTTTCTGGCATGAAGTTTATTGTGGCAGGTGATTCTTTATGTTCATGGAAATGTGTTTTTGTTTCATCCATTCATTGGGATGCACATTAATCAAGCTTCCATTTGTACATATTGCTGTGAACGTGAGGCACTGCAACCTACCGCTGCTTCTGATTCTTTTCAGCTCCTAATTAAGGTTACTCTTCCGCCTGTAGCAAGCAGCCCTGGATGTACCATAGAGCCGTTTAGCTCAGAAGTGGTCCTTCAGTTTCTCGAATTGTAGCGCAGTCCTGTTATATACATAGAGAATCTCTGTCAGGCAAAAGGACCGTGGTTGATGTGTCCCATTTTACTAGTGCGTTTTAGGGCCCAAAGTTTTTGCTAAGTAAATCCTTGCCGGACCTTGTTCCATGGTGTCAGCATCTGTCACAATACTCGTGGCACTTAAAATTCTACAAATCACGATGATATAAAAAAAATTTATCGACATAAAGTGTAAACGGTACGTTTGGGTAGTAGATTTGGTCTACGTGCTAATTCACTGAAGCGTGGCCTAGAACCCGTAGCCTTCTGCGTGTGTGTGTGTATGTGTGTGTGTGTGTGTGTGTGTGTGTGTGTGTGTGTGTGTGTGTGTGTGTGTGTGTGCGCATGCGCGCGTGCGTGCGTGCCAATTGGAGACTTCAGAAAACTGCATCTCACGTGTTCCGGTTTCTTCGCTGTAGCCCACACACACACACACATAATATATATATATATATATATATATATATATATATATATATATATATATATATATATGTGTGTGTGTGTGTGTGTGTGTGTGATTCTCATGGTTCCCTCATAAAAGCGTATAGCATCGATGCGGACAGATTTCGTCGTTGAAAATATGCAAATGATGCACACTTGATAAAAGTCATCATCATCATCATCATCATCAGCCTGATTATACCCACTGCAGGGCGAAGGCCTCTCCCATATCTCTCCACTCAACCCGGTTCTGTGCTAGCTGCATCCACTTGACCCCTGCGAACTTCTTGATCTCATCCGCCCACCTAACTTTCTGCCGCCCCCTGCTACGCTTTCCTTCCCTTGGAATCCAGTTTGTTACCCTCAGCGACCATCGGTTATCCTCTCTTCGCACTACATGTCCTGCCCATGTCCATTTCTTCTTCTTAATTTCCACTAGAATGTCGTTAACTTGAGTTATTTCTCTGACCCACTCTGCACGCTTTCTATCTCTTAATGTTACCCCTACCATTTTTCGTTCCATAGCCCTCTGGCTTGTCCTCAACTTAAGTAGAACTCTCTTGGTTAGCCTCCACGTTTCAGCCCCATAGGTGAGTACAGGCAAGATGCAACTGTTGTATACTTTCCTCTTGAGCGATACCGGTAAGCTGCTAGTCATAATCTGCGAGTGCTTGCCAAATGCGCTCCATCCCAATCTTATTCTTCTTGTTATTTCCTTTTCATTGTCCGGATCTGCGGTTACTACCTGTCCTAAGTAGATATATTCGCCTACTACTTCCAGTATTTCGCTACCTAATGTAAACTCCTGTTCCTTCCCGAGGCTGTTGAACATTACCTTAGTCTTCTGCATATTGATTTTCAAGCCTACCTTTCTACTTTTCCTGTCTAGGTCATCAATCATTTTTTGCAGTTCATCTCCCGAGTTGCTTAGCAAGGCAATGTCATCAGAAAATCGCAGATTACTGAGGTATTCTCCATCTACCCTTATCCCTAACTGCTCCCATTCCAAGTCTCTGAATACTTCCTCTAAACAAGCTGTGAATAGTACTGGGGAGATTGTGTCTCCTTGCCTAACACCTTTCTTTATGGGAATTTTGTTACTTTCTTTATGCAGAACTATGGTTGCTGTGCAGCCACTATATATATCTTCCAGCACTTTCACGTACGGCTCGTCTACGCCCTGATTTCGCAATGCCTGCATCACCGCCGAGGTTTCAACTGAGTCAAATGCTTTTTCGTAATCAATGAATGCTATGTATAAGGGCTGGTTATATTCCGCGCATTTTTCTATCACCTGATTGATGGTATGGATATGATCGATAGTAGAGTACCGTTTCCGAAACCCTGCTTGATCCTTTGCTTGATTGCAGTCTAAGGTTGTCCTGATTCTATTAGCGATTACCTTAGTAAATACCTTATACGTAACAGACATTGCTTGATAAAAGTAAGCAATGAAAATAGCACATTGCAGCCAGCTCTTTCAGCATTACCTTCACACACAAAATATGAGTCACGCAGAAACTTCGCGATGTTCAAGTGGTAGCAAATTTTTTGCCATTGGCCTGGCTAGTACTCCTCACAATACAATCTCGCCCGCCGAGTAACCGTCTGATCCAGTATTGGTGATCGTCTAGAAAGAGTAAAGAGGTCCTATTAAAATGATGTGAAAATTAATGGGTCTAGCATGATCCGCTTTATACTATGCGCCGTAAATCAACATATGTGAATATGTGTCTGCTGTTATTCTTTAAAAACAAAGACGGTTCCTACCTCAGAGGATTGAGGACGTGAACTGGCGATATTTGTACCATGGTGGAGAATTTTTCGCCAGGGACAAGGTCCCACCGCGAGACTATTGATTCCAGTTCTTGTGTGCACGTGGAGAACGCGACGTGTGTCCGTTGCTGTGTTTTCTTGTAGCATTCGGACATAGATAACACTTCGGGGCAGCCGGTTTGAAAACGACTGTATATGGCTCCAAAGAGAGGTATATGAAATCGATGGATCTCCTCCAGTCCTGATTTTATAAGCAGCTGTTTCCAGTCATCGTTGATGCAGGGACACAAGTCGGCTTTCTGGACATAAGATTCCACCTCCTTGAAAGATTCTATCGAACCTGGGGCACTTGTTACACTTCTAATTGCTGTGATGCTTGACTGAATGTAATTCCCTAATATCAGCACACCCACCGCCCATAATGCTATTGGAACATTCCTGTAGGCCATCAGACTTGCGGCGGGGATAGGAGGGCTTCTCCCCAAGAGAGTTGCGTACATGAAGAGAACAAGACGAGAGAAGTCCAGGACATTTCTTGCCGAGGAGAGCAAGCGATTTTCGAGCAGAGCAAACGTGACGACCATAACAGCTGAGGACAGCAGAGCAGTCACAAACAGGAACAGTGAGATCCAAGTGTCAATGAATGTAATGAGTATCTTTTGTTTACGAGGAACAAGAAAGCACAGTGATGCCGGTGAATACTGGGCGTAAATAAAAATGGACTCATCCCATAAGATCGCGCCTCCTACTGGCTGAAGGACAATGTCAACACTTTTGCGAACAAGGCCTATAGCGCCCTTGCCGTTCACAAGCGTGAGGGTGTTGTTGAGCATATTGTACGCGTCTATGAGAGCCGCAACCTCTGGCATCCAAACTACGCTTTGGAGAGAGCGGTACTGCAGGGACGGAGTGACAAGATATTGCTGATTAACTGGAAACATCCTCGCAGTTTTCTCCTTGGCAAATAAGCGTGTTGGCGAAACGTTATGTCTTGATAGGCATTTTCGAAAGCTGTCCACTGGTGCACTAATGTTGTCTTGTGTCACGCTAACCACGTGGCAAAGCGCGTTTGCAAAATATTGCAAAATGTTTCTCCTAGACTTCATGGATACAACCCAGTTGGCTCGGTGAGTACGTCGTATCAGAGTTGCCAAGAAATCCCACTTCTCGTTAGGCCATGTGAGGAAGTAGGGCAGAAACACAATTCTTTGTTGGTGGTGAAACTGGCGTATATTGTTGACCGCCACGCTACAGTATCCTGGCAAAGCTACAACTGTTATGGATAGGAATTCGCAAATCAAGGAGCGCTCTGATGAGGTAACAAATTTCAGTGGAATAGGTAGCTCTTGGATGCTAGCGCGAAGGTCTTCGATCTGGCTGGTAGGGTATAGCAGCACGGGTCGAGCGGGTAATGCTTTCGACGCAGCCATGACATCGACCATAAGAGGATAGAGCTGAGCTGATGCCGAGAATAAAAGTAGCCATATGAACAACGCCGCAGCTCTCATGGAGGAGCACCTCAAAGAGGCAATATGCGTCATCATTTTAAACCAGCACACAGTCTTGCGCAGTATTCTTCAATATAATCGACCATAATTGACAATCGCAAAAGAATGTAGCAGGTAGTACAAAACAATGCGTATAAGCTTAACTCGTGGTGCCGTGGCGAATACAAAACTAACGCAATAGATTGACATTCTTCTTTGCAGCTGTGCAATGAATGGCTGCCTCCTCTCGGCTCTGCGTCACCAATAGCGCTGTCGTTGCCTGAAAAGAACTTTATTATCTGAAACACACTTTCGGTGGCTTAGGAACGCAGCTCAGTTTCTAAATACGGAAGGCTGGAGAGAACATTTTGCAAAAAACAAAAAACCCCGTGCTGCTCACCACAAAACCCGAGCACCATTTATAAGTCATAGATGAATGTCTCTGCAACAAAAAGCATGGAAATGGGAGAAGTTCAAACATGCATGGCAAAGTGCCACATGGCACCGGTCGCGATAGCATTTCAGTGTCACTTAGAGAGATGGCACAAAGAACTTCGCTTAAGGCACAATCGATATTTTAGACATGCAGGAACCACACAATGGTGTCAAGAAATACCCGTCTCGGAGAAATTGGAAGGGAAGCGTTATAACTGGCGGGCGAAAATTAAAATGGTAAAAATTTAAACTTTGGCAGTAGTCAAGTGGACTCAGCTTGCAGAAAAGCGGAATATTGGAGATATATAAGACAGGCGTTTCCCTTGCGATAGGGATGGTGCGAATGATGATGGTAACGGATACCTTTTCATGAATTCATCTTTGTTTTTATTCCTGCTTTGTTTTAAATGAAGAAAATATACCAGGATATGCAATAATTGGACACATAACCACCCATGATGTCGTCAGAATCCTGCACCGCTTATGAATGTAATGAGTAAAATGCTACGCATATTAGCGACTGAATACAATTATTGGTAGTGCCAAGGCCATGGGAATAACTATACTATCAAGCACACTCAGCTAGGATCCCTTATATTCATGCATCATATAGTTCACTCTCTTGTCATCCACATATAGTTCGGTCCCTTCTCATCCACGAAGATAAATAGCAGCTGCGAGAATAACGCAACCGTTTAGCAGAACAAATCGCAAACGTTTATTCAGTCAGTGAAGTCAGAAAAGAACATTTTGTACAAAACGACTCATGCTCCCGTTTGCATTTGTTGGCGCGTTATAACTAGTTGCCTTTCTCATTATATTTTATTTCAATTATTTGCCTTCGTACCGGCTTCTTCGCGTCACTTGAAAATACGTTCGTAAGGATATAGCTCTACCTCTAGGCATTTACTGCCAATGACGACTTGTTTTGCAAATGTGTAAATTTAGACTATGATTTGTTCTACCCTGCTTATGATTCGAGTCTTTAGGCATCACCACTAAGTTTACTATATCAACGTAAAGCGGGTTACCTGAGCTAGTGACTTTAAAATTGGTTAGCCACAAAAACATTTCTCAGGAGGCACCGCTTGCATTAAATTTCTCGTAGTAGATGGCTCAGTTCATACGGACTATATCGGAATCCCTTTTAAGGGCAGTGCCTGCCTCTACAAACTTCATTTCTGAGGCTGCCGTGACGGACGTGGAGTAAAAATATTAATCTTCCTAATGACAGCAGCATTCACATATAATAATTTCAGCAACAAAGTACGGACTGAGAAAATGTGTTTGAAATGTCAAAACGAAAAATCCATCATTGCAAGCAAACTTCATTCAGAAAGGTGGGAATGTTTCTCCAAGGAATTTAAGTTGCTATGATGAACAGCACGATACATTTGTATGACGCATATTCCAAGCTTACAGCCCAAAGGTAGTCAAAGTATACAGAAAACCTCATATTCACTACAATCTCATGTTTTGTGTATAGCTATTTTGAACTTGAAACGGCTTTGGCTGAATTTTCTTCTTTGGTAATACTTCTGAATACTTACAGCTGTGTTCGGTAGAACCAGTGATAATGCACGACATACGTATGAAGCGTACACCTTCCAGTTTTTTAGCCCAATGGGCGTACCCTAATGTTTCATGTTACCACCATGTGCTCCGTATGCGTGTCACCAAGCACCACCTTAGGCGGCCGGTTGTTAAACGGCGGCGAGCGCTTTGACGTGTGTGACAAAGTATGATACGTCTTTCCGGAGGTAATTTATTTCTACAACGATGCTGAACTTGTGTTGTGAACAGACATATATACATAATACCTACAGGCTCGCTATCTGCCGGGTGGTTGTGCGAACGGTGCGAGCTTCTCATGTAGCCTGATTTGCTGCCACATGCCCTCAATCTGCTTAATAGTACCAGTCGTACGATGTATTCAGTCTCGACTAAACTACGTTCTAAAGTCACTTCTCAAACATAACGACAAGCGAACAAAGGTGAGCGGCCTACTTTATAACGCGTTGCATAATTACATGCGCGCCGTAGAGTGCTTCTCTCCTCTAAACTTCTGATTCCTCACAGCTCAAATTTCGCACAGAAATGGCATTTTGTCAGCAGTAGTTTTCATACCAAATTTATTTCAGGTAACTGCCTGATTCAGTCAGAAGAAGGTACTAGTTTTTCTCGTATGCGGCGGCGTCAAAGCAAGAAAAGTCGCTGCCCCAGCGCTGCTACCAGTGGCGCCATCTTGGGCTGTTTGCAAAAACCTTCCGCCACCTCGTTTTTTTTTTTTATTGCTGTACCAAAGTTGCTGGAAGCAGCAGAAGATGGCTACGCTGGTGAAAGCGTGAGACTAGCGGCGTTTCTCGCTTCGCAGTCGCCGCATACCAAAGAAACATCGACGCTTGATTGAATCAGGCAAGTATTCCAACCGAATTTTGTATTAAAAAACACTGCCCACCACATACTTGTGCGAAACTTGAGCTGGGAGAATTCGGCAGTTTAGATGAGAGGAGTATGCTGCGGCTCGCCAGTAATTCTGCAACGCGCTGGGGTATACGGCTGCGCAGGTTCTGTTCTGTTCGAGGGCAGACAAGATGCAGGCGATTCCGGCGACCGCGAAAACAGCTTGTGTAGGCAGACGTATAATTTTGGTCATCTGCTGCTGGAAGTGCTTGGTGATAATGCTAACTAAGGACCGCTTTCGGCTTAACCGTTTGGATTATTTGTGTCTAGTATTTAATTAGGAATGGGCACAGAAGGTGTCGTACAAGACGAGAAGCGGTCGCGATGGCGACAAGCCTTCAGATGATAATGAACTTTTCATAGGTACACCGGACATTGCAATAAAGTTATATCGACGTACTTAAAAATACAATGACTTTAAAATGATGCAACATACTTTTAATATGTTTTCTTCAAAACACCGTCTGACTTCTAATCTTCGTCCTCATTTGTTTGTGCGCTTCGAGACCATAGAAATATTTTGGGAAGTTTTCATGGCATGTGTTTCTACGGTCCGTAAATCAGACGTGTACCTCCATACATTTCTACGTGCTTTTAAAATACTCCGATTCTGTAATAAGATTCGTACTTTATATTCTACGATGCTCATGGTTACTCTGCACCTGAGATACATCGCCATAGGTGCACAAATAAATAGGAAAGCTGCTTTGAATTATCTTGTTCCGTATATAATCCTCTGGGCGCTAAGTCTTCCTTTCAACCCCAGCATGCCCAGCCTGGTGACAGCACTCATGGGTCTATGTAAGCTTGCATGAAGCGATGCATACTGAGCAATGTAAGAAATTTTGTCGTCGATATCAGGCGACGTGTAGCACAGCAATGCTTCTGTGAATTGACCGATTACCTGGTCATTTTGGACGGTGCACCAAGCAGACACGCTGCTACTGCGATGCGTCCAAGGTGTCGGCAGATTATCGAGCAACGGATGCGTTGGCGCTGTTCCCGAATGATCGGGCGCACTATGAAGGAAAAGCAAAGCAGTTTGGCGCGAACCTGTCCCAGCGGTGCATGGACGACTGCACTAGGGGTCTGGACTAGTGTCAGCCCATCGATATCGCCGACGTTCGTGATTTCTAGTTCGGACGACTATGGTTTGCTACTTGCCAGTGCAAGCTATTCGCATCGGCATCACATAGAGAGCTCCTTTGCATTCTCGCATAAGTGTAGGCATAGTTTCGGAATCGTGGAGAAGCTGCAATCGGCTTATTCACGGCAGCATAATCTGCACGCACTTCATGTGGCAATATCAACGCGGCTGTACTTCAGTGTAGTGCTGCGTTACAGTTTATAGCTTATTCGCCTGCTGACACGACATGGCGCATTACACAGCATTCATCCCTTCTTGCACTGCCTAAGTGGCCGCAGTGTGTGCAACAACCCCAAAAGTTCCGGTTTCTGCAATATAGAATGCTCACAGTAGAGGAGATCTTAGAAATTAAAGCTGTTGGGTATGCTTAAAGTTCGTTCTTTTCTTAGTGCTTCTAAATAAATTTGCTTGCTTTTGAATCACTTATTCGAACAGGGTTTTACAATCTGAAGAGTTTGCAAGCTGCAGAAAACGCAATAGCATCGCCATCTTTCTCAAAAATCATTTTAATGATTGTCTGCTACCGTTACTACTTCGTACGGAATAATTCGTACTTTCTCTACCTGGATAACGTAATGGCTGCTACCAAAAGTTTCGTTGGTGTTGGTCGATACACACTCTTCTATATTCCGGATTGTTGTGAGGTTGGGGCATGTATCCCTAGAAACACTGTTTCCTGCTCTTGTGGGGAAACGGCGGTCGGTAACAAGCTCCATGTAGCGCCCATCCATGTTGGTTACGATGGAGCTTCCCTATATGTATTGTTGAAAAGTAGTCGGATACGCTAAAATTAATTTGACGCGTGCGCAGTTCGGCAGAGGATCGGCCACTACGGCGTCGCGTGTCTCGGGATTTGATAGATATGACTGCGATGCTCTCGCATTGATGACATGGCTGGTTGGCATTCCTCTCTGATACGTGCTTAGTGTGGGGGATATATATTCGCTATTAGTGCCTTATTGGCAATATAGGATTCTATATTTTAAATGATTGCATATTGAGCGTCCCGAAGGTGGCCGCTAGTAATTAATAACCATCACAATTGGGCAAAGGCGCGTGCTCTGAAGCCTAGAGTGCCTTTGCTTCAATCACGAAGGAAGGCGAGCGTGAATGGGCGCGGATACGTTTTAACCGACATGAGCTTGGGAGGAGTCACATCTCTTCGATGACGTCACTTGCGATATTCCTCTTTAAAATTAGCCGCCAGCTCCGGGTACCGCATATGCGAACTATTTAAATGCCGGCTGCGGCGCCAGACCTCGACATGGCCAATAAAGCTTTCTTTCGCTTTAGAAAGAATGCGTTGGGCTTAAAGCAAGCCAGCGGGTTCGCCATGCTGTACTTTTATTTGGCCTTTCTTTTAATGGGTATATTTTCATTTTCGCGTGAAGTCAACTTGACGTGAGAAAAGATAATATTGTCACCGCGTTTCATTTCCGCGGTATAAAGTTATACTGTTCATGGTCGAATGCTTAAAAATCTGAGGGAAACAAATTTCGCTTAGACGTTTGGTTTGCCTATTTCTTTAGGCAATTTCTAACAGTGCGAACACAGGCAAGCACGAGATATGAGGAGACAGACACATATTGCGCTGAATAGGAACTGGAGTTTTATTTCCGTGCCAAAGTGCATAAACACATAGATGAAACTGTTGATGGAAGACAAACAAGGTGTGAGGAAGAGAGGGAAAAACACGATGACAAATACAGGAACCATCGGGAAAACCAAGACATATTTATTCCTCCAGAATGGACCGCTCAATTTGCAGTAATTCTGTCGAAGGCACTCTGCAACGTGCACCGCACTGCTTGAGTAACTTGTGTACATCGATTATTTTCCTTGCGGTTTCGTACGAGCCTTTTGCTGTTCCTGTCGTTTTACCTTACAGTGGCATACACAATATTTACGTTGTGTGGCCCATTCCGAAAAACAAACGTTTTCATTTAGTCTTATTGTACAGCGTCTAGTGTGCCTATGTACTGCCCCCCCCCCCCCCCCCTCCGCTAGGTAGAGGATCTTGTAAACAAATACTTATCATAAACTACGAAGCGTTGCTGATGCTTAGTGTGCTAAGCAACCTTCCCCTTTTTTATTTACAACTTGATACAAACCAGCCAGACTATCATACGCAGAAAATGTAACATCGACCATAACTTTTTCCGCCTACTTTTTTAGCGGCAGCCTCATATTGCATTACCATGTATCATCACAGTGGTATGTTTGCTATTGCTATCAGTTTCTATGTCATCTCGGCCGGTTGAGCTTGACAGGCTCTCGCTTGTGGCCCACTAGGCCATTGAGGCGGGAAGTTGAAGTGGGTAAGCAGCAGAGAACATTCTTTTCACCTGTTGTAGGAAGTTGGTGTTAGTGAGCTCCATGCGAGTCCTTTTTATTTGACTGTTATGATATCGCTCATAGGGGAGAAGAGGCTTATTGGCTCGATGTCTCAGGACACAGGAAACATGTGCAAATTTCAAGTACAGACACATATCCGTCAAAGTGACGCGGTATTAAACTGAGGTTTCGGGAGTGATCTCTACAGGGGCGAGACCATCGGAAAAAATGGTGAGAATACAACATAGCAAATATCAAATTACACATTAGTGCACATAATAAATCAAGATTTTCGTCAGCAAGTCGTTTCATCGTCTTAGTTATGTGAGTGCAGTTGTTGAGGAAACGTTGTTATTCGGCAAGAGAAGTGACACTGAAAGTATGGGCGGTACATGAACTATGCGTATGCCTTTTTTTGTGATGCCTGAAGGCCACCAACCAGTTAAATCGTTAACGCGATTCTACAACTAGAATGTGGATTAAAATTTTCGGCGTCCTCCATAGCAAACTAGAAGCCTACTCTCTATGCTCTCCGCCCGTCGAAAAAGCACTTACTGAGCTTCTATTCCTAAAGAACACCGGCGTTCTAAAACGTGCCCGGAATACTTGACTTAACGCCACAATTCGGTACCTGATGCGTGACGCACGCCAAACGTCTAGCCCCTGACGTATACCCCAGGCGTTCGCAATAAGACGACAGATATTCCATGCACTCCACATACAATACGCCAGCTTCAAGAACATTTCGCGCAGGCTTTTAATGGTCAGGAAGCGTGCAAGTAACTCTGCCCCAAGTGCGAGCGATGACATTGTGCATCCAAAGAGATACACAGCAAAATACAGGTGGAATGGTTCTTTCGCTGCTGCGTCGTTCATCCTTTCGGTAACCAGTTGTTTTCGACGGGGCACGGCCAGACCATGCTCCGCGATGGCCATAAGCACACGACGGTGTTGATACCTGCAGACATTTGCTGCGTATATAATATTAGGCAGATATTTCCAAGCCAATTAACCTTTTACCACGGTGACTTCGGACATTTAAAATTATATCATCAGTTAGTATGGCAATGTCACTACTGATGTAAGCTAGACTTGCATTAACGATCACGCCGGCGGCTATTCGTCCTTACTACGATGACGGCTGATTTATGTTGCTGACAGAAAGGTTACAGGTGTGCGCGACTTCATTTAAAATTTTGAAAGCCTATATCTATTCCATATTGTCGTAGGCATGGATGGCCTTGAATAGCGAGCACTGAATGGAAGAGGAAGGGCTGGCCGCGCCTTACTGTACCCGCTTGCAGCAAGTGCACATTCCTGCGGTTTAGACATTGCGCAAGCATTCTTGGTTCCTGCCCAGTCAACCTTAGTCTCTTACATCTGGTTGTAACCTTTTCATTATGAACGAAGCACTATTGAAATAAATTTTTTTAGCGCACTGGCTCTTCCTCAGCTTGCCTATCAATTGTCGCCTCATTAGTGGTAACTTGCAGAATTAGAAGTTGGCGCAGGCTAGATAAAACTTATCATGATTATATTTTGTCAGGAGCGAACGTGGCAAGAGCTGGCTTAAAGAAGATCGTAGTGACTCAGCAGGTTGCTTTTTCAGTGCGTACCAAATAACAGAGCTGGCCGATATGATGGAAAGCGATGCGTGTGGTAACACGAGCACGGGAGAGCCGGAGGTTAGCGAATTGATTACGTATGCAATACCACCAAGGAAGAAGTTACAATTCGCGTTACTAATGTTTTCTCTCCTGCTGATCTTTTTTAATCAAGTCATAACTTGAAGCAACAAGGTTTTTACGCGAACGTTGAAACTGCAATCACCATACGAAGTTCAGACCTCTCATCTCATGTGAGTCAAATACGCTATTACGCCGCTCTTCGTATCTCGAGACCCTTGTGCGCGTTGTAACGAAATGCAAAAAGAGTTATTCACTTCAAAGAAATACGCACAAAACTCAGCTTGTATCCACTGTACGTTCGCCATGACTTCCCAAAGAGCGAGTTCTGTGAACTCAGCTTCGAAATTAATATTTCAATGACCGCCGACATGAATTGCCAAGACTTGCCAATGCGCACAATTTCGCGTTCACAGGTTACAAAGGCAACGCAAAGTAAATGTATGAAGCGAGAAGGTTGCAGGAGATTTCACGCGCACAAAGTCGCTACAGAGTTTGCATAGGCATCTGCCACGGGCGAAACAGCCCTGTAGAGATATATCTTCCATGTTGCCCATACGGTTGAGCATCGAAGTTAGGCAAATCGAAAAAAAAAAACTAAACATTTGTATCAGTAGCGTTAATATTCAGCTAGATGTTGTTAGAATTACGTCGTTATGGTCTGTGAAGGATGTAGTGTTAAATGGCAAAATTATTTAGAACCAAACTGCGTTCAATAATAAAGAGTACCGAAGATTTAATTACACGCACGCACCCCCCACAAACAAACATGCGCACATATATAGCACGCACGCACGCACGCACACACACACACACACCCACACACACCATCATCATCATCATCATCAGCCTGACTATACCCACTGCAGGGTGACGGCCTCTCCCATATTTCTGGTCTTCGAACATACACTTACACATCTATATATATATATATATATATATATATATATATATATATATATATATATATATATATATATATATATATATTGTAGTGTGGTAATCTTCATCGATATAACCACTGACATGCGTCCTCGGAGATACCTTTCAAGATGTGTCCGATCTTAGCCGCTTCGGACATTACTGGGTCGACACGTTTGCACAGGTCAACGATGTCCTCTATATAACTTGTGAATGACTCTTCGGCATGCTGTGTGCGCTCACGCAAGCGTTGTTCTGCTCGGAGTTTGCGAACTGCAGGACGGCCAAACACTTCCGAAAAATTATTTGCTTGATGGACGGAAGTGGCTTCTAGTCATCCCGCGTCATCTCCGTGCCGACATTTGTGCTGCGTACCATGGTGACCCACAATGTGCTCACGGTGGCGTATTGAAAACCTACACGCGCCTACGTCTGCGATTTTACTGGCGTGGAATGTACCGCTTCGTAAGACATTTCGTGCGCGCTTGCGAATCTTGTCAACGCCGAAAAACTCCTCAGAAGTCCTCTGTTTCGTTGCAGCCGTTACCCTGCCCTGCTCGTCCGTTTGACCGCGTTGGCATAGATCTCTATGGCCCTCTTCCGACTACTCCTGCTGGAAACCGGTGGATTATTGTGGCAGTAGACCATCTGACTCGCTACACTGAAACATCACCGTTACCCTCTGCCTCTGCAAGAGACGTTGCTTTGTTCATTCTCAACAACTTGATTCTTCGCCACGGGACTCCGAAGGAACTGCTCAGTGACCGCGGACGCGTTTTCTTGTGCGACGCTCTCGAGGCCCTACTGAAAGAATGTCGCATCATTCATCGCACCGCTACTTCTTACCACCCTCAGACGAATGGCCTGACAGAACGCTTCAACCGTACTCTGAGTGACATGCTGGCCATGTACGTCAACGACGCTCATTCCAACTGGGACCACGTTCTTCCCTTCGTAACCTACGCGTACAACACTGCGATACAGACCACCACCGGATTTTCTCCCTTTTTTCTTCTTTACGGGCGCGAGCCAACCTGCACAATGGACGCGCTTTTTCCCTACCGCCCTGATGTTTCTGAATCGACGCCACTCTCGGACGCCGCCCAGTACGCAGAAGAATGCCGTCAGCTCGCTCGTTCGCTTACAAAGGAAAATCAGTGGCAACAAAAACACCATCGTGACACTGGTGAGGCGCCTTCATATGCGCCCAACTCCCTGGTGTGGCTCTGGGTTCCTGCCACAACCGCCGGCCTGTCAAAGAAGCTTCTTGCTCGGTATCACGGTCCATACCGAGTCCTTCAAAAAACATCTCCTGTGAACTACGTAGTTGAGCCGGTTACGCCATCTGCGGACTTGCGTCGCCGTGGACGCGAAATAGTTCATGTGGACCGAATCAAGCCCTACTACGATCCGTCTGTCCTTTCGGCACCATGAGTCGCCAGGATGGCTCCTTCTCTGCCCGGGGGGAAACTGTAGTGTGGTAATCTTCATCGATATAACCACTGACATGCGTCGCGTGCTGCCGCTCTCAAGGACGAAGAAGTTGTTCGCTGCCTTGCTCTTTCGCCACGCCTGACGCTTCGCTGCGAGTCTCCCCTGAGCGGCTGGAATCACCTGGGTTCACCGAATAAACACACCCCTACAATATATATATATATATATATATATATATATATCTATATATATATATATATATATATATATATATATATATATATATATATATATATATATATATATATATATATATATATATATATATATATATATATATATATATATATATACATATATATAGATGTGTAAGTGTGTATATATATATATATATGAGTGTAGTGTGTGTGTGGTTCTCATAGTTTTCTCATAGAAGCGTATAGCACCGATGAGGACAGATTTCATCACTGAAAGTATGAAATGGCAAACTCTTCGTAAAAGCAAGATACGGTATTTTAACTAAGCAATGAAAATACCACATTGCAGCCTGCTCTTTCAGCATTACCCTCAAACACAGAATATGAGTCACACAGAAAATTCGTTTCGCTTTGCGATGTTCAAGTGGGAGCAAATTTGTTGCCATGACCTGACTAGTACTGCTCATAATACAATCTCACCAGCCAAGTAACCGTCTGATCCACTATTGGTGATCGTCTAGAAAGAGTAAAGAGGTCCTTTTAAGAAGATGTGAAAATTAATTGGTCTAGCATAATCCGCTTTACACTACGCACCTTAAATCAACGTATGTGAATATGTTTCTGCTGGTATTCTCTAAAAACAAAGACGTACCTACCTCAGAGGATTGAGGACGTGAACTGGCGATATTTGTATCATGGTGGAGAATTTTTCGCCAGGGAGAAGGTCCCACAGCGAGACTATTGATTCCAGTTCTTGTGTGCACGTGGAGAACGTGACGTGTGTCCCTTGCTGCGTTTTCTTGTAGCATTCGGACATAGATCTCACTTCGGGGCAGCCGGTATATAAACGACTGTATATGGCTCCAAAGAGAGGTATATGAAATCGATGGATCTCCTCCAGTCCTGATTTTATAAGCAGCTGTCTCCAGTCATCGTTGATGCAGGGACACAATTTTGCTTTCTGAACATAGGATTCCACCTCCTTGAAAGATTGTATCGAGCCTTGGGCAATTGTTACACTTCGAATTGCTGTGATGCTTGACTGAATGTAATTCCCTAATACCAGCACACCCACTGCCCACAATGCTACTGAAACATTCCTGTATGCCACGAGACTTGCTGCGGGGATAGGAGGGCTTCTCCCCAAGAGTATTGCGTACATGAAGAGAACAAGACGAGACAAGTCGAGGACATTTCTTGCCGAGGAGAGCAGGCGATTTTCGAGCAGAGAAAACGTGACGACCATACCAGCTGTGGACAGCAGAGCAGTCACAAACAGGAACAGTGAGATCCAAGTGTCAATGAATGTAATGAGTATCTTTGGTTTACTAGGAACAAGAAAGCACAGTGATGCCGGTGAATACTGGGCATAAATAAAGATGCGCTCATCCCATAAGATCGCGCCTCCTACTGGCTGAAGGACAATGTCAACGCTTTTGCGAACAAGGCTTATAGCGCCCTTGCCGTTCACAAGCGTGAGGGTGTTGTTGAGAACATTGTACGCGTCTATGAGAGCCGCAACCTCTGGCATCCGAACTATGCTTTGGAGAGAGCGGTACTGCAGGGACGGAGTGACAAGATATTCCTGATTAACTGGAAACATCCTCGTGTTTTTCTCCTTGGCAAATAAGCGTTTTGGCGAAACGTTATGTCTGGATAGGCATTTACGAAAGCTGTCCACTGGTGCACTAATGTTGTCTTCTGTCACGCTAACCACGTGACAAAGCGCGCTTGCAAAATATTGCCAGACGTCTCTAGACTTCATGGATACAACCCAGTTGGCTCGGTGAGTGCGCCTTATTAGAGTTTCCAAGAAACGCAATTTCTCATTAGGCCATGTGAGGAAGTAGGGTAGAAACACAACTCTTTGTTGGTGGTGAAACTGTCGTATATCGTTGACCGGCACGCTACAGTATCCTGGCAGAGCTACAACTGTTGTGGATAGGAATTCGCAAATCAAGGAGCGCTCTGATGAGCTAACAAATTTCAGTGGAATGGGTAGTTCTTGGATGTTAGCGCGAAGGTCTTCGATATGGCTGGTAGGGTATAGCAGCACGGGTCGAGCGAATAATGCTCTCGATGCAGCCATGACATCGACCATAAGAGGATAGAGCTGAGCTGATGCCGAGTATAAAAGTAGCCATATGAACAACGCCACAGCTCTCATGGAGGAGCACCTCATAGAGGCAATATGCGTCATCATTTTAAACCAGCATACAGTCTTGTGCAGTATTCTTCAATATGATCGGTCATACAATCGCAACAGAACGTCGCAAGTGGTACAAAACAATATGTATAAGCTTAACTCGTCCTGCTGTAGCGAATACAAAACTCCGTTTCGTTTCTAACTAACACAATAGATTGACCTTCTTCTTTGCTGCTCTGCAATGAATGACTGCCGCCTCTCGGCTCTGCGTCACCAACAGCGCTGACGTTGCCTGAAAAGAACTTTAATATGTGAAACACACTTTGGATGGCTTAATAACGAAGCTCATTTTGTAAATACGTAAGGCTGGAGAGAACGCTTTGTAAAAAACAAAAACCCCGTGCTTCTCACCACAAAACCCGACCACCATTTATAAGCCATAGCTGAATGTCTTTGTAATAAAAAGCATGAAAATGGGAGAAGTTCAAACATGCATGCCAAAGTGCCACATGGCAACAATCGCGATAGCATTTCAGTGTCACTTAGAGAGATGGCACAAAGAACTTCTCTTAAGGCAAAATCGATAATTTAGACATGCAGGAACCCAAAAACGGTGTCAAGAAATACCCGTCTCGGAGAAATTGGATTGGAGCGCTTTTCACACATCCCGTGTACCAAGACGTGCCAAAGATAATACAGAATTTCGGCTCCTGAAGAAGGTAGCATCTATCTTGAAGTCTACTTGTATAAAAAAATATCTAACTTTGCATTCGCATTGACAAGATCGAAAGGAGCATTATGGAAGCTAAAGAAAATCTCAATAAATTTCTAACTATTTTTCCCTCCAAAACACAAGTTCTGCTAGTGCACACTTAGGCGAAGGTTCCTGTAGTGAAGGAAGATTTATAATGTGATAAGCCCGCAGTATTGAAGTTGCCAAAAATTTTTAAATACAAAAATTTAAAGGGTCATGCGGTTAGCCTAACGTTGTCGCCAGTTAAGAGATAAAGGAGTCCTGGAAGCAAGGTAAAATTCATTTACGGGCTGTAAATAATTCGTACTCTCTCGTGAATACCTACTTCGTTCACTTAGAGATTTGTGGAGAGAAGAGAGCACGAAAGACGTGCTCGCAGAAAGCAGTAACCAAGTCGCTCTTTTTTTGAATGCCGCAAAGGTGTTTTAGCTGCGCCTGTGTTTTTTACTATTTTCTTTTTCCCAAGAAATCTTCCGAGTGTAAACGGAAAAGCTGGAGACGACTCGATGTATGCATGTATGGGGCCTTATTATGAAGCAAGTTTTCTCTCCGCAACGGAAATACGGCACACTCTAGTCTAAAGCTAGTACAACAAGTTCAACATATTGTTACGATACGGCAAGCCGATGAAAACAGGAGAACAGAGGACAGAGAGATGGTCGATGACAGTGAGATGACGTTTAATGAAAATGTTGCCGGGCCTAGCGCGAGCGCTCCTGTCCGCGCCACTGCCCGCTTCTTCTTCCTTGGTGTCGTCCGTAACAATATTATACACGTGCTTAGGCTAAAAGTTTTGACAAGACATTGCGGCCGTAAATATTAGAAGGACGCTTAAGCTTCATCTTCAGAGTAAATGCGCGATTGCGCCTTTAGAATTACGTTTTCGCGGATTCCCTTCATTGAAGGACTGCTGGTACGACGTTTGACATTATGCTAAATCTAATTAATTGCTTTGATTCTTAGAGAAAGGAAAAGGAACAGCATGCCCCATTTCTCTGCATAAAATAAAAATGAACGGCATAGAATAGGGGCGTATATGTCGGCGTTTCTAATTTTTATCCCCACGTAGCCAGAAACTCGACTGCCAAATAGATGTTAAAAGGGAATCGAAGTGGTATTGCATTGCTCTCAACGCTGCGCAAAATGCGGTTGCGTCAGAGTTTTGAGGGAAACACATCTGTATACTTCCAGACACGTTTTTCTCAATTCTGAAATTCTGCGACGTTGGGGGTAGAGTATTTTTGACGGAATAAGCTGTATGCTCGTCACTTAATAATCTTTACTATGGCAATATGACATATCGCAAGTAATGAGTATATACTTTACACACGGGCGAGGAGGAACTGGGAAAGGTTAACTGCCCAAAAGACAGCTTGGAGATTTTTCGGGGTAGTACAAACACGCGCGCAAAACCCCCAAGAAAAGATACACTCCAGACTAGTATCCATCCTAGGATTTATGCAAATGTTTATAATGGAATAGGCCTGGCAAATTGTAAGCGATACGCGCAAAAGGACGCAGTTACTTGGGATGCAAATATATTTGTGCATGATGCTTCTACAGTACACAGCCTCGTCTTGGTACCTCAGTATTCCAGAACATGCCGCCTCAACCACTGCAGAAACGCCCTCGGTATACGCACTCCGGTACGATAGAGTCTTTGGCAGAGCTCCGCACTCCTTTGTTTTTCGCAGTCAACCAACCGTGTACCCCGTGAAGGCTAAGCGTTGGACCTCCAGCTGGAATGCATTATCACTCGTGGGGACTGCGTACACTGTTGTGTGCGAGCTGTAAGGACGGTTTTTTGGTTCGATTAGCACAGCCGAAGCAATCACTTTTCGGCTGACTTTTCCAGTCTCGCTATTCCACTCCCGCAATGACGACGTATGGCTTCACTTAACCACTTGGCTGCTTAAGGGGCATCTTAGCTGAACGCCGGAGAAACCTGTATGGTGACTTTACGATGCGAGTGCCACCTGCTCACTCTCGTCACCAAGGGAGATGTGACGTCATGTTCACCGCTAGCCAATGACAATTTTGGGTGAGTTGCTGCATGGTCCCTAGCGCTGGTTTCCGCTGCAACGTGGCATATGTAGTTGCCTCCTTCAGCACTAGTTAATATGCAAAGATGATATTTTTCAGTATTTTTCGGCCGCATGCCAAGATTGCAGAGATTATATATCTTATCCCTTTGTATGCAGTTTTGAACAGGACCTTTTACCTAGTCATTGCAACTCTACATCCGTTTTCAGTGTCAAAAGCACTGCATGTGATGCACATTGCAGAAAGAACCAGTTTATGAAATACATTAAAATACTTAGAATAATAAAAAGAGGTCTTTTAAAACAGAACTACGAAAACTGCGGAATAAAAACATTTGCACCCCAGGTATTAGAAGCCCAGAACATTCAGTTCAGAATTTTGTGTCGTTCATTTGTAATGGCTGGAAATAAAATATTCTACGCATGATTGGTCACTAAAGTCAACGCGCTCTTATAATTACGACATTCATACAGCATGCAGTATTAGTGCGGGAATTTCGAAGTGCCTTGGAGGCGTAGACAAGTGCACGTGCAAAGCCTGAAGGGTTTATGGGCACTCCACGAGAGCGGCAGCTATTAATTTTAAACAACATTGGATTATAACTCAAAGAATGTCTGTTGCTGGGTGCTAAGCTGACGTTTGTGCTCTGTGTGCAGTTGGTGGTGACGCCGACATAGTCAACGCTGCCTTCAACTTACCGAGATCAAGCATTAGCCTTAGGCAGCCTTTTGTAATTTAGTTCTATGATATTTTGTTTTGTATTAAACTCGGTGAAGAAGCCAGAGGTGACCCAATCTTCATCAGCAACGTCGCTAACAGAAATTGAATAATCGTCGTTTACGGTTATGATGAAGTAGAAGCCGTCGAGGTATAAGGTATCATAGTCACCATGACATAAAAATATGCTTCAAGTTTGCATCGATGAAAAACAATTTTTCGCCGCTATTTGGATTGTCGACAAGACGTGCTGGACAAACCATTATTAAAATATTTGAGTGCAACTTTCCCGAGCTCCTAAGGCCTACTCAATCATCACTACAAATGGAATTACTGAAACCTCCACTATGATCAGATGCACTTTCATACCCCGCTCATTGCTCAACAGTTATGACTTCCTAAAATATCAACGTGTGCACTGTCCTAGTTACAATGTTTTGCAACAGGCAGATAGTTCAGTTTGTTACTGATCACTTCATGTTGAGGAACAAAAAGTTAGTTTACCAAAGAGATTGAGATATTTCAGACTGGCCGGAGCTCATCATAGCCTTCTCACTTGGGCAGATATAAGGATGCAAAGCGTAATGGAAAAAACGCTGGAATCGACGGATATAAGCACAATTCGAAATTGCAAAAAAGAATGTATGTTGTGCTAGTGAAAGATTTTAATCTGTACCCCTAAGCATAACACGCTGAGTTTGATTAGAAAACAAAAGAATGTAGTTCGAAAAGAAAAAAAAATAAATGCAAAAAAAAATAAAGATGGAGGGCAGGGGGAGGGCATTAAAACTACTAGCCACTCATAGCTGGTGGATTAGGTCTGGGGAGACAACCATACTCCCCTCATAATTACCTGGTTGTGCTGGAATGCAGGGTGAACTTATGTGATTGGAAAGGGGTATAGTGGCCCCTAACTTTGAGTGTGATCACCAGAGTCATGCAAATTCATAACTATCGCCGAAGTACCCGCTGTGTATCTTACCGATAGAGGGATCTCGTCCAGCTCCCAATCTGAGTTCGGTCACGTACTACCAAGAATGCAGTAAAACAGTATACACCGCATGCACAGGTATTTAAGAGCGCAGGTTTAGTCAACACTATTAAAGAGGTTTAGACACCACTTTTTTAGCCTCTAAAACATCACCAGCTTCATGTTTCATTGGGGAACAGCAGACGACGCCAGGTACGAAGAGAACATAATGTAGTTAATTTCCTGAAAGCTTGTAGTGTAAATTGGGCCAGTAGCTAAAAAACGAGGCTTCACCTATATTCAAATCTCAGAATAGTGGCGCTACCGTTATCGAACTATCCGCGATGATTGCACAAAAATAGCCTTCTCTGTGTGACGTCACCCACGGGCAAATATGGGACACAACAAACGCTTCAAATATATTTTAAATCTGCCCCGAAGACGTTTAAATACTCTTTTTGATTATCAGAACATGACTAGGGGGTTCGCTGAACAGCAACATGACGGACCATCAACGGGGCCGCGGAGCGCGAGATTACCATCGGCGGTCTGTGGGCTGATTGGCAGGTGCTGTCGCTGATGCGCGCGAACAGTGTTCCAGCCGATAACACTATGAGCAGACTAGCTTCACTCTGTACGTTAAGCGAAGTACAATGATTCAAAGGAAATATACATTTCATATGTGCACACTTCGACACTCAGCGCTTAGCACCGATCTAATCCTTAGCTGCCTCCATCCCCCTTGTGCGCGTTGTCGGTAGTTGTGTAAGGCGAATTCACAAGTTTTAGTGAATGCATGTTTTTGGTTATAGTACTGACAGCCAAGCTTTGATATCAGTGATTATTTACATTCTACAACGCAAATTCAATGAGCGAAAAGCGCCCCTTCTAGTCGACCTAAGATGGTTTCGCGACAATTGCTGCAGCCTCCCAACGGCAGCCGCCGACTCCTTGGTGTTTCAAGTGGAAAATCAAACTATTAATTTAAAAATATGCGCCGAATAGTAGGATAACGCGATTTAAAATTTAGTTCACTGGTCAGACTGCAGAATACAGAAGCAGTAAGAAGCAGTAAGATCCAGATGCAGTAAGATGCAACAACGTCGACACCGGCTTTTCTGCGACACGATCCCTTAAGCTATGCGTAATTCTGTCCGCCCTCTATGGGCAATGTCTTACGACATAGAGAGTACGCGACGCATAAAAATACGTTAATGATCTCTATATCCATAAGGAAGGGGAAGGGAAGGACTTCAACACATGCCGACAGATTAGCTTACAATGAGGTATGTAAAATGTATTTTTAGAACGAAGACAGAAACAGACTTGAATCAACCAAACGAACAGGCAAGATTTCGTAAATATTAGTCTATAATAGATCATATTCACGGTAAAAACCAGGTGATAAAAAAATGGGTGATATATTGCAGCGTGTGCAACAGCAGCCGCTAGGCGGCTGCTCATCGAGAGTCTCGTGCGCGGACTCGGAGAAGTGCCCCGTGGCGTTCGAAAAGAAGCCGAAGAAGTTAGCTGCCGTCTCTTGGTGCTCCGAACCTGCTCTTCTGCGCGTGCTAGCTCAACCCCCCGTTAAAACCCAACCTTCTGGTTACGGGTCTAAACGGCTACGTGACACTGGTGGAGGTGAGGCCTTTAACAACATGTCTCGGGCCTCTCGCAGCCGCTCATCGAGTCCCAACCGGCTTCCGCTCGTATCTACACCCGTTCATCGCTGCAGCCGTCGCCTCTGGGGTCTGGCGCCGGAATTCGCTCCTCTACCTGAACCGACGCCAGCTGACCAGCAGTTAGAGACTTCTGCAATGGCCCAGGCAAGTCAGCATCAGTTGCTGCTTCAGCAGCCTCGTAAGCCCCCCAGTTTCCTTGGCGGTACTGGGGAAGATGTCGACGACTGGATCGACCAGTTCGAGCGAGTGGCGCAATTTAATCAGTGGAACTCGGCTCAGAAGCTGCGCAATGTATATTTCGCGCTTGAAGACTGGGCTAAAACGTGGTATGAGAATAGGGAGGTCAGTCTTCAAAACTGGGATTCCTTTCGCAAGCAGCTGCGGGAAACCTTTGCCAACCACGACCGCCGTGATCGCGCACGCCGCCTCCTAGAAGCTCGTGTGCAACTACCTAACGAAAGTGTGGCCATGATCGCCGAGGACGTGACGCGTCTTTGCCGAAGGGCTGATCCCGACATGACGGAATCAGCGAAGTTGCGCCACCTGATGCAGGGCGTTAAAGAAACCCTCTTCGCTGGTCTGATTCGAAGTCCACCTTAAACCGTCGCGGACTTCGTCAATGAAGCTACCCTCATTGAGCGAGCCCTGCAGCAAAGATACCGCCGCACGGAGTCTGCCTGTGGTCAGCCCTTCAGCAGTGTGGCCACATTGAACGGGTCCACTGACGATCACTCTCTGCGTGAGCTGATCCGCGAGGTAGTTTGCGAGGAGCTCCTCAAGTTCAATCTTGGATCGCCTAACCCGACTGCCGTGGCTGTCACCGAAGCCGTGCGGGAAGAAATACGTCAAACATTGTCACCGCCTGAATCACTGTCGGAGCCCCATTCTATGAACTACGCAGCGGCTCTTCGTCGGCCTGCAGTGCCTCTTGCGCAACAGCTTCGTTTCGAAGCACAGGCGCCGCCCACTTTGCAGCCACCGTTCTACCAACCGTCCTACCAGCCGGCGTCATAGCAGAGCCTCGTCATGCAGCCGTCCGCACCTCAGCCACTGTTCTACCAGCTGCCATCCCAGCAGAGCCCCGTCATGCAGCTACCGGTTCGGAAGGCAGACGTCTGGCGCACTCCTCACCAACGGCCGCTGTGCTACCACTGCGGAGAACCCGGCCACTTGTACCGTCGTTGTCCGTACCGTGAACTCGGTCTTCAGGGTTTTGTTCGTGATTCCCCGCGTCCCCGGGTCGGCGAACGCCCTCCAGAAATCGACGAATATCTGGCAACCCGTGCAACCTCTTCGAGCAACAGTACACAGTCTTCTCCCGTGCGCTACTCGTCACCCGGCCGCCGTGAGTGCGAGGCGCCGGTCGCCAAGCCCACACCGGGGAAACAGAAGGCGGCGACCTCAGGGGGGCAGGTTGCTGACGAACGGAATCAATGTCCCGAAGCCCCTCCGTGGCGACTCAGCCAGATGCTGTAACTACGATGCCTCCGCCGCCGCATGAACCCGAAACTCCAAATCAACGTCAAGCCGATCACGTCAGCGCCGACCTTTCCGTTCTCGTAGACGGACACCCAGTAACCGCTTTGTTAGACACCGGAGCAGATTTTTCAATAATAAGCAAGAATTTCGCAGATCGGCTCTTCAAGGTTAAATCTGAATGGCCGGGGCCGCAAATTCGTACTGCTGGCGCTCACCTTATGACGCCGATCGGACGATGCATTGCCCGAGGAACCATCGCCGATTCAGCCTTTGTAGCCGTTTTTGTTATCCTGCCGCACTGCTTCAAGGACCTGATACTCGGCACGGACTTTTTACGTGAGCATGGGGCCATTATTAATGTTCCTCGCCTTACTGTCACGTTTTCGATGCCTTCAACGACGACCGCTGACTCCGAACGACGCCACGCACCTTTACGCATCGTTGACGCGGATGTATCTATGCCGCCACGTTCGTCTGCTCTCGTCACACTCAGGTGCGACGACCAGTCCTGTGCTGCCGGCGTTGCCGAACAGAACACAGAGCTTCTGTTACATCATGGAGTCTGTGTTGCACGCGGTATAGTTTATCTGAATAATGGTCTACCTCACGTGCTGATTACGAACTTCGGGAACGAACGGCAACGCATCGCTAAAGGCACCACGGCAACCTACCTTGAAGGTGTCGAAGAAGCAGCTCACGACTGCTTTGTTCTTGAGACCAACACGTCTGCCAGCCAAACGCCCAACTTCGACCCTGATGTGAATCCCGCTCTATCACCGGCAGAGAAAGACAGACTCGTCGGGCTACTCTTTCAGTTTCAAGACTGCTTCACATCCGCCTCCGCGGTTAAAAACGCCCTTGACCAAGCACCGCATAATAACCGACGACCGCACCCGACCGGTCCGACAGATCCCCTACCGAGTGTTACCGCGCGAACGCGAAGTCATTGCTCAACAGGTAGACGAGATGTTAAATGACGGTGTTATACAACCATCGAGGAGTCCCTGGGCTTCGCCTGTTGTCCTCGTTAAGAAGAAAGAAGGAAGTTTAAGGTTCTGTGTGGAGTACCGTAAGCTCAATCAGGTCACAAAAAAGACGTCTACCCGCTGCCACGCATTGATGACTCATTAGACCGGTTGCGCCACGCGCGCTACTTTTCATCGCTTGATCTTAAGAGCGGTTACTGGCAGATCGAAGTCGATGAACGTGATCGCGAGAAGACAGCGTTTGTCACGCCCGATGGACTTTATGAATTCAAAGTCCTACGTTTCGGAATGTGCTCCGCTCCAGCGACATTCCAGCGAATGATGGACGCAGTTCTATCTGGTCTTAAATGGCAGATGTGTCTAGTCTACCTGGACGACATTGTGTTTTCACCAACGTTCGAGGAACACCTCCAACGTCTCTCCGCTGTGCTACGGGCTATCAGATCTGCCGGCCTCACGTTAAAACCACAAAAGTATCACTTTGGCTATGAAGAGCTCCTGTTCTTGGGCCACGTCACCAGCCGTCGAGGAGTTCATCCCGATCCCGCTAAAACAACAGCCGTCACCAAATTCCCTACTCCATGTAAGAAGAAGACAGTTCGCCGTTTCTTGGGCCTCTGCGCCTATTACCGCAGGTTTATAGAAAACTTTTCGCGCATTGCCGCTCCGTTGACACGTCTCACCAGGGATGATATCACCTTCACCTGGACGGACGAAGAGCAAAAGGCATTCGACGAGTTACGGCACCGCTTGCAGACAACACCTGTGCTTGCCCATTTCGATGCGAATGCCGAGACTCTGTTCCACACAGATGCCAGCAACGTGGGTCTAGGCGCTGTACTCGTCCAGTGGCAAGACAGTGCCTTGCGAGTTATCGCATACGCCAACCAGACTTTGTCCCGTGGCGAATCGAACTATTCCTCCACCGAAAAAGAATGTCTGGCTGTTGTGTGGGCGGTGATGAAATTTCGACCCTATCTTTATGGCCGGCACTTTCGGGTTGTGAGTGACCATCATTCTTTTTGCTGGTTAACGAACTTACGAGACCCCTCCGGACGCCTTGCACGATGGAGTTTACGGCTACAGGAGCTCGACATGACCATCGTGTATAAGTCTGGACGTCAGCACAACGACGCCGACTGCCTGTCCCGTTCACCTGTCGAGGCTGCGCGGGAAGACGAAGAACCAGACTTCCCCCTTATCGCAGCCGTCGACGCGCTCACTGTTTCGCAGCAGCAACGTGACGACCCGGCTCTCGCACCACTTATCAATTTTCTGGAAGCGCGCTCTACAGAAGTTCCCCGTCTCTTCGCCAGAACGCATTCATCGTTTTGCATGCGAAACAATGTTTTATACAAGATCAACTTCGCTCCGACGGGAAGAGATTACCTCCTCGTCGTACCAGAGTCTCTTCGCGAAGAAATCTTACAGGCATGTCATGACGAGCCCACCGCGGGTCACCTGGGGTATGCTCGAACTCTGGCCCGAATTAAAAAGAGTTATTACTGGCCAAACCTTGCGGCCGCAGTACGACATTACGTGAGGACATGCCATGATTGTCAGCGACGGAAAACACCGCCTGTGAAACCGGCCAGTTTACTGCATCCTGTTAAAGTGCCAAGATACCCCTTCGAACACATTGGCATGGATCTGTTGGGTTCTTTTCCAATTTCTGATTCGGGTAACAAGTGGATAATTGTCGCTACAGATTACCTCACGCGTTACGCTGAAACGAAGGCTCTCCAGCGCGGTACAGCAATCGAGGCAGCGAAATTTTTCATCGAACGCATCGTCCTGAGGCACGGCGCCCCGACAGTTATAATAACGGACTGAGGCACTGCTTTCACTGCCAAGCTCCTGGAATCTGTCATGCAACTAAGCGGCACTACCCATTGCAGGTCAACCGCCTACCATCCACAAACTAATGGCTTGACAGAACGTCTGAACAAAACTCTCGCCGACTTGATGTCCATGTACGTGGATGTTGAACGTCGGTCTTGGGATGGCGTCCTGCCGTACGTCACGTTTGCGTACAACACGGCGCAGCAGGAAACAACGCAAATGACACCGTTCTCCTTATTGTATGGCCGCGAAGTTTCGACAATGCTCGAAGCCATGTTGCCCCACGACGGCCGTGACCGCGAAGTTGGCGTCGAGGAGCTCACTCAACGCGCAGAAGAAGCGCGACAGCTGGCGAGGGCACGCATCCGGAACTAGCAAGGTCGAGACGCCCAGCGTTACGATCACCGCCACCATGTAGTGACTTTCGAACCGGGCGATAGAGTGTGGCTTTGGACTCCGATTCGATGTCGGGGACAATCCGAAAAACTTCTGAAGCAGTACTTTGGCCCATACAAAGTGCTCCGTCAGCTGAGCGACGTCACGTACGAAGTGCTTCCGGACGGCTTTTCTTCTACTCGTCGCCAGCAGAAATCCGAGGTTGTCCATATCTTGCGCATGAAGCCGTACTTTTCGCGAGGAAATTAGCGCACCGCCTACCGCATGTTTCTTGCTTTATTTTTTTATCTCTGCTTTCGAATTCATCATGTTGACATGTATTTTGTTTTAGAGAGGGGGGTAATATAGCGTGTGCAACAGCAGCCGCTAAGCGGCTGCTCATCGAGAGTCTCGTGCGCGGACTCAAAGAAGTGCCCCGTGGCGTTCGAGAAGAAGCTGAAGTTAGCTGCCGTCTCTCGGTGCTCCGAACCTGTTCTGCGCCTGCTAGCTCAACCACCCGTTAAAACCCAACCTTCTGGTTACGGGCCTAAACGGCTACGGGACAATATTAAGAACCCCTACACATTGTATTCATAAAATACGAAAAATATATTGGACTGATTGAAAACTTCAGCACTAATTTAGGCATTGGAAATTCATGGTGCAGATAAGCCCCATGTGGAAGTAATATAAGATGTCCACTGGTTACACGGCAACCATGGTTGTTATTAAAGAAAGTAATAAACTTTCCATAAGGAAATGAAGTAGGTAGCGTGACACGATCTCCCCAGTACTATTCAGGGATTTCTTAAAGGAAGTATTAAGATACCTAGAATGGCAGCAGTTAGAGAAAAGAGTTTATGCAGAACGCCTCACTAATCTGCGATTCACCAAATACGCTGTTTTGCCGCGTAACGCAGGTGACGAACTGCAAATAATGATTTTGGTCTAGACAGAGCATATTGAATGAGAAGTCTAGAAATATAACACGGTGATTGTACAGTTATGTTCAATAGGTTCGGAAAAGAGCAGCAGTTTGCAACAGGTGGCGAGATCCTGGAAGTGTTGTACTTATAGGTAACAGCCGCAGATTCGCATCATGAAAACAGAATAACTTGGAGAATGAAATTGGCATGGAGTGCAATTCGCAAGTATATACTGGGAGATTTTGACCAGCAGCATACCAAATATCTATCGCATGGAAAGTACATAGCAGTGCTGTGTCTTTTTGGTACTCCGTTATGGAACACAAACGTAGAATCCAACGAAGAGTGTTGAAATTTAATTGAGGAAAACGCATAGGAGCTATATAACTGAAAACTATAGGAGTTGCGTTGTGAGACACGAAGGGTAGAAGGTGGGTCAGGGAAGTACCACGAGTGAATGGCATTCTAGCTCAAGGTAAGGAAAAACGGGCATGGCAGGTTATGTAATGTGGAGACAAGATAACCATTGCTTCGTCGTCTTTATCTCATTGGTACTAAGGCATGGGGCAGGAGCGTGGAGGATGAGTGAAGAGTTCACTTTAACTTGAGGACCATGAAAAGAGCTCTGGATTTAGAAATGGTACTTATAACATTAAGAGAGCAAGCGTGCCGAAGGGCTCAAGGCACAAACGCGAGATTACGATATTATAGGAGACATTAAGTCGAAACGTGCATAGACCAGACATTTATGCCTAACCAGGTTACCTGATGGACGTTATGTATAGAAAATGGTATTTCAAGCGAAGGGAAGCGTTATGAGGGGCGACCAAAAGTTAAAAAGTTAAAAATTAAAACGTTGGCAGTGGTCAAGTGGACTCAGCTTGCCGAAAAACGAATTATGGAGAGATATAAGACAGGCGTTTCCCTTGCAATAGGGATGGTGCAAATGATGATAACGAGTACCTTTCATGAATTCATCTTAGTGTTTATTCCTGCTTTATCAAGAAAATATACCAGGATATGCAATAATTGGACATATAAACACCCGTGACGTCGTCAGAATGCTGCACCGCTTATGAATGTAATGAACAAAATGCTACGCATATTAGCGACTGAGGACAATAACTGGTAGTGCCAAGGGCATGGGAATAACTATACCATCAGGCCACACAGCTAGGATTTCTTATATTAAATCATCCTATAGTTCACTCCCATGCCATCCACATATAGTTCGCTCCCTTCTCATGCACAAAGGTAAATAGCAGCTGCGAGAATAACGCAACCTTTTACCAGAACAAATCGCAAACGTTCATCTTGTCAGTGACGTCAAAAAAGGACATTTTGTACTAACTGAAATATACTCCTGTTTGCATTTGTTGGCGTGTTATGACTAGTTGTATTTCTCATTACAATTTCTTTCAATTTATTTCCTTCCTACCGGCTCCTTTGCGTCATTCAGAAATACGATCGTAAGGATATAACTCTACTTCTTGGTATTTACAGCCAATGACTTGTTTTGAAAATGTGTAAATTTAGACTATGGTTTGTTCTACTCTCCCTATGATTCGAGTCTTTAGGCATCCCCACTAAGTTTGCTACCTCCACTTAAAGCGGATTACCTGAGCTAGTGACGTTAAAATTGGTTCGCCCCAAAAAAAAAACATTTCTCAGGAGCAACCGCTTGCATTACATTTCTTGTAGTGCATGGCTCAGTTCACGCGGACTATATCGAAATCCCTTTTAAGGGCAGTGCTTGCCTCGAAACTTCATTCTTAAGGCTGCACTGACGAAGGTGAATTAAACGTCCGAACCTTCCTAATGACAGCAGAATTCAAATATACTTTCAGGAACAAACTATGGACTGTAAAAATGTGTTTGAAATATCAAAGCTCATGTGTCTGTCTCGCCTTCCTACACGTGCCGTCCGTTTGAGCTGTTCCTTCCTTCCATTCAACATGAACCAACCAGCCCGACAAAGCCCTCTTCTTCAAAACAAAAAGTCCATCAATGCAAGAAAACTTCATTCAGAAAGATGGGAATGTTCCTTCAAAGAATTTAAGTTGCCATGATGAACAGCGCGGTACATTTGTATGATGCATATTCCAAACTTACAACCCAAAGGTAGTCAAAGCATACAGAAAACCTCATATTCCCTACAATCTCATGTTTGGTGAATAGCTATTTTGAACTTGAAACATTTCTTTTTTCAGTAATAGTTTCCAGTTTCCAATACTTACAGCTGTGTTCGGTAGAACCAGTGCAGATGTGCGATATACGTATGAAACGCATACCTTCCAGTTTTTCAGCCCAATGGGCGTACCTTGAGGTTTCATGTTACCACCATGTGCTCCGTATGCGTGTCACCAAGCACCACCTTAGGCGGCCGGCTGTTCAACGTCGGCGAGCGCTTTGAGGTGTATGACAAAGTATGATACGTCTTTCCGGAGGTAATCTATTTCTACAACGACACTGAACTAGTGTTGTGAACAGACATATATACATAATATCTACAGGCTCGCTATCTGCCGGGTGGTTGTGCGAACCGTGCGAGCTTCTCATGTAGCCTGATTTGTTGCCACATGCCCTGAATCTGCTCAATAGTACCAGTCATACGATGTATGCAGTCTCGACGAAACTACATTCAACAATCACTTCTCAAACATAACGACAAGCGAACAAAAGTGAACTGCCCACTGTATAACGCGTTGTATAATTAAATGCGCGCCGTAGAGTGCGTCTCTCTTCTAAACTGCTGATTCCTCACAGCTTAAATTTCGCACAGAAATGGCATTACGTCAGCAGTATTTCTCATACCAAATTTATTTAGGTAACTGCTTGATTCAGTGAGAAGAAAGTAACTTTTTTTATTGTATGCGGCGGCGTCAAAGCAAGAAGAGTCACGGCTCTAGGGCTGGTACCAGTGGCGCCATCTTGTGCTGTTTGCAACAATCTTCCGCCACCTCTTCGTTTTTTGCCGTAACAGAGTTGCTGGGATCAGCAGAAGATGACTACGCTGGTGAAAGGGTGGGACTAGTGGCTTTTCTCGCTTAGCAGTCGCCGCATATCAAAGAGACATCGACACTTGATTGCATCAGGCAAGTATTCCAAACAAATTTTGTATTACAAAATACTGCCAGCCACTTACTTGCGCGAAATGTGACCTGAGAGTATCTGACAGTTAAGATAAGAGTAGTATGCTGCGGCTCGGCAGTAATTCTGCAACGCGCTGGGGTATACGGCTGCGCAGGTTACGTTCTATTCGAGGGCAGACACAAGACGCAGGCGATTCCGGCTACCGCAAAAACAGCGTGTGTAGGCAGACGTATAATTTTGGTCATCTGCTGCTGGAAGTGCTTGGTGATAATGCTAACTAAGGACCGCTTTCGGCTTAACCGTTTGAATTATTTGTGTCTAGTATTTAAATAGGAATGTGTACAGAAGGTGTCGTACAAGACGAGAAGCTGTCGCGATGGCGAGAAGCCTTCAGAAGATAATGAACTTTTCATAGGTACACCGGACATTGCAATAAACTTATATCGACGTATTTAAAATACAATCACTTTAAAATGATGCAACATACTTTTAATATGTATTCTTCAAAACACCGTCTGACTTCTAATCTTCGTCCTCATTTATTGGTGCGCTTCGAGACCAGAGAAATATTTTGGGAAGTTTTCATGGCATGTGTTTCTACAGTGCGTACATCAGACGTGTACCTCCATACATTTCTACGTGTTTTTAAAATACTCCGACTCAGTAATAAGATTCGTACTTGATGTTCTACGATGCTCATGGTTACTCTGCACCTGACATACAACGCTATAGGTGCACAAATAAATAGGAAAGCTGCTTTGAACTATCTTGTTCCTTATATAATCCTCTGGGCGCTAAGTCTTCCTTTCAACCCCAGCAGGCCCAGCCTGGTGACAGCACACATGGGTCTACGTAAGCTTGCATGAAGCGATGCAAGCTGAGCAATTTAAGAAATTTTGTCGTCGACACCAGACGACGTGTAGCACAGCCATGCTTCTGTGAATTGACCGATTACCTGGTCATTTTGGACGGTGCACCAAGCAGACACCCTACTACTGCGATGCGTGCAAGGTGTCGGCAGATTCTCGAGCAACGTATGCGTTGGCGCTGTTCCCGAATGATCGGGCACACTATGAAGGAAAAGCAAAGCAGTTTGGCGTGAATCTGTCCCAGCGGTGCATGGACGACTGCGCTAGGGGTCTGGACTAGTGTCAGCCCATCGATATCGCCGACGTTCGTGATTTCTAGTTCGGACGACTATGATTTGCTACTTGCCAGTGCAAGCTATTCGCATCGGCATCACATAGAGAGCTCATTTGCATTCTCGCATTAGTGTAGGCATAGTTTCGGAATCGTGGAGAAGCTGCAATCGGCTTATTCACGGCAGCATAGTCTGTACGCACTTCATGCGGCAATGTCAACGCGGCTGTACTTCAGTGTAGTGCTGCGTTACAGTTTATAGCTTATTCGCCTGCTGACACGACATGGCGCATTACACAGCATGCATCCCTTCTTGCAAGCTGCCTAAGTGGCCGCAGTGTGGGCAACAACGCCAAAAGTTCCCGTTTTTGCAATATAGAATGCTCACAGTAGAGGAGATCTTAGAAATCAAAGCTGTTACGCATGCTTAAAGTTCGTTCTTTTCTTAGTGCTTCTAAATAAATTTGCTTGCTTTTGAATTACTTATTCGAACAGGGTTTTAATATCTGAAGAGTTTGCAAGCTCCAGAAAACGCAATAGCATCGCCATCTTTCTCTAAAATCATTTAGTGATTGTCTGCTACCGTTTGTATGCATATAATTACTTCGTACTCTCTCTACCTGGATAACGTAATGGCTGCTACCAAAAGTTTCGTTGGTGTTGGTCGATACACACACTTCTATATTCCGGATTGTTGCGAGGTCGGGGCATGTATCCCTAGAAACACTGTTTCCTCCTCTTGTTGGGAAACGGCGGTCGGTAACAAGCTCCAGGTAGCGCCCATCCATGTTGGTTAGGATGGAGCTTCCCTATACGTATTGTTAAAAAGTAGTCGGATACGCTAAAATTAATTTGGCGCGTGCGCAGTTCGGCAGAGCATCGGCCACTACGGCGTCGCGTGTCTCGGGAGTTGCTAGATATGACTGCGAAGCTCTCGCATTGATGTCATGGCTGGTTGGCATTCCTCTCTGATACGTGCTTGGTGTGGGGATATATCATCGCTATTAGTGTCTTATTGGCAATATAGGATTCTATATTTTAAATGATTGCATATTGAGCGTCGCGGAGGTGGCCGCTAGTAATAATATCCATCACAATTCGGAAATGGCGCGTGCTCTGAAGCCTAGAGTGCCTTTGCTTCAATCACGAAGGAAGGCGAGCGTGAAAGGGCGCGGATACGTTTTAACCGACATGAGCATGGGAGGAGTCACATCTCTTCGAGGACGTCACTTGCGATATCCCTCTTTAAAATTAGCCGCCAGCTCCGGGTGCCGCATATGCGAACAATTTAGATGCCGGCTGCTGCGCCAGACCTCGACATGGCCAATAAAGCTTTCTTTCGCTTTAGAAAGAATGCGTTGGGGTTCAAGCAAGCCAGCGGGTTCGCCATGCTGTACTTTTATTTGGCCTTTGTTTTAATGGTTATATTTTCATTTTCGTGTGAAGTCAACTTGACGTGAGAAAAGATAATATTGTCACCGCGTTTCATTTCCGCGGTATAAAGTTATACTGTTCATGGTCGAATGCTTAAATATCTGAGGGAAACAAATTTCGCTAAGACGTTCAGTTTGCCTATTCCTTTAAGCAATTCCTATCTAACAGTGCGAACACAGGCAAGCACGAGATATGAGGAGACAGACACATATTGCGCAGAATAGGAACTGGAGTTTTATTTCCGCGCCAAAATGCATAAACACATAGATGAAACTGTTGATGGAAGACAAACAAGGTGTGAGGAAGAGGGAAAAACGCGATGACACCAACAGGAACCATCGGGAAAACCAAAACATACTTATTCCTCCAGAACGGAGCGCTCAATCTGCAGTAATTCTGACGAAGGCGCTCTGCAACGTGCACCGCACTGCTTGAGTAACTAGTGTACATCGATTATTTTCCTTGCGGTTTCGTACCAGCCTTTTGCTGTTCCTGTCGTTTTACCTTACAGTGACATACACAATATTTACGTTGTGTGGCCCATTCCGAACAACAAAAGATTTCATTTAGTCTTATTGTACAGCGTCTAGTGTGCCTATGTACTGCCCCCCCCCCCCCTCCGCTAGGTAGAGGATCTCGTAAACAAATACTTATCATAAACTACTTAGCGTTGCTGATGCTTAGTGTGCTAAGCCGCCTTCTCCTTTTTTATTTACAACTTGATACAAACCAGCCAGACTATCATACTCAGAAAACGTAATATCGATCATAACTTTTTCCGTCTACTTTTTTGGCGGCAGCCTCATATTGCATTACCACGTATCATCACAGTCGTATGTTTGCTATTCCATCAGTTTCTAGGTCATCTCGTACGGTTGAGCTTCACAGGCTCTCGCTTGTGGCCCACTAGGCCATTGAGGCGGGAAGTTGAAGTGGGTAAGCAGCAAGGAACATTCTTTTCACCTGTTGTAGGACGTTGCTGTTAGTGAGCCCCATGCGAATCCTTTTTATTTAACTGTTATGATATGGCTCATAGGGGAGTAGAGGCTTATTGGCTCGAGGTCTGAGTGCAGAGGAAACATGTGCAAATTTGAAGTACAGACACATTTCCGTCAAAGTGACACGGTATTAAACTAAGGTGTCGGGAGTGATCTCTAGACGTGCGAGACAATCGGAAAAAATAGTGAGAATACAGCATATCAAATCTTCAAATTACACATTAGTGCACATGCTAAAACCAAGATTGTCGTCAGCAAATCGTTTCATCGTCTTCGTTATTTCAGTGCAGTTATTGAAGAAACGTTGTTATTGGGCAAGAGAAACGACACTGAAAGTATGGGCGGTACACGAACTATGCGTATGCCTTTTTTTGTGATGCCTGAAGGCCACCACCCAGTTACCTCGTTAACGCGATTCCACAACTGCTACTTCGCTAATAACGTTTTCTCCTATATTTAGCCTTGCCTTTCGCCAGGAAAAAAGACTCACGAAGCACAATATACAGAGTGTGGATTAAAATTTTCGGCTCCCTCCATCGCAAACTAGAAGCCTACTCTCTATCCTCTCCGCCCGTCGAAAAACCACTTACTGCGCTTCTATTCTTAAAGAACAGCGGCCTTCTAAAACGTGCCCGGATTACTTGACTTAACGCCACAATTCTGTACCTGATGCGTGACGAACGCCAAAAGTCTAGCCCCTGACGTATAGCCCAGGCGTTCGCAATAAGACAGCAGAGATTCCATGTACTCCACATACAATACGCCAGCTTCAAGAACATTTCTCGCAGGCTTTTAATGGTCAGGAAGCGTGCAAGTAACTCTGCCCCAAGTGCGAGCGATGCCACTGCACATCCAAAGAGATACACAGCAAAATACAGGTGGAATGGTTCTTTCGCTGCTGCGTCGTTCATCCTTTCGGTAACCAGTTGTTTTCGACGGGGCACGGCAAGACCATGCTCCGCGATGGCCATAAGCACACGACGGTGTTGATACCTGCAGACATTTGCTCCGTATACAATATGAGCCAGATAATATTTCCAAGCCCAACCTTTTACTTCGGTGACTTTGGACATTTAAAATTATATTATACGCTAATATGGCAATGCCACTACTGATGTAAGCTAGATTTGCATTAACGACCACGCCGGCGGCTATTCGTCCTTACTAAGGAAACGGCTGATTTGTTGCTGAGAGAATGGTTACAGGTGTACGCGGCTTCACTTAAAATTTTGAAAGCCTATTTCTATTCTATACTGTCGTAGGCATTGTTGGCCTTGAATAGCGAGCACTAAATGGAAGAGGAAGGTTTGGCCGCACATTACTGTACCCGCTTGCAGCAAGTGCACATTCCTGCGGTTTATACATTGCACACGCATTCTTGGTTTCTGCCCAGTCAACCTTAGCTTCTTACATCTGCTTGTAACCTCTTCATTATGAACGAAACACTATTGAAATAAATTGTTTCAGCGCACTGGCTCTTCCTCAGCTTGTTCACCAGTGGTCGCCTCATTAGTGGTACCTTGCAGAATGCGAAGTTGGCGCAGGCTAGTTAAAGCTTATCATGCTTATGTTTTGTCAGGGGCGAACGTGGCCGGAGCTGGCTTAAAGAAGATCGTAGTGACTCAGAAGGTTTCTTTTTCAGTGCGCACCAAATAACAGAGCTGGCCGATATGATGGAACGCGATGCGTGTGGTAACACAAGCACGGGAGAGCGGGAGGCTAGCGAATTCATTAACGCATGCAATAACACCAAGGAAGGAGTTGAAATTTGCCGCAGCCTTAACCGAAATCGCTCAGCAACATTCATAGCATCAAACATATTTTGCTCATAGTAGCATATAAAGCCCATGAAGGCAAACTTTTTGGCACTGGAATTATACAACAGTACACACATGGTGAAATTGAAAGATGCTTGCTGTGTTCATGAGTTGAGGAAGGAAAATATACATTGTATCCGGTTCTTTCCAGTGTTAAGGGGTTGAAAACAGGGTTCCACGTTCTAGAATGTGAATCTTCACTACACGCATGAAAGTGAACGTGAGACAAATTGACTGCGGTTATTCCTTCAGAACAAAGATGTACCTACCTCAGCGGATTAAGGACGTGAACAGGCGATATCTGTACCATGGTGGAGAATTTCTCTCCAGGAATAAGATCCCACAGCGTGACCATTGACTCCAGTTTACGTGTACATGTCAAGAACGCGACCTGTGTCCCTTCCTGTGTTTTCTTGTAACATTCCGACATGGATGCCACAACGGGGCAGCTGTTTCGAAAGCGTTCGAAAATGGCTCCAAAGAGGGATATTTGAAAGTGATGAGTATCTTCCAGTCCTCTTTTCATAAGCAGCTGTCCCCATTAATTGTTAAACAGGGACACAAGTTGGCTTTTCGAACATAAGATTCCACCTCCGTGAAAGATTCTATCGAGCCTGATGCACTTGTTACACTTCGAATTGCCGTGACGCTTGATTGAATGTAATTGCCCAATGCCATCATGCATATCATCTAGAATGATAATGAGACGTTTCGGTATACCAGAGGACTGCCTGCCGGGATAGGTGGACTCCTTCCCAAGAGTATGCCGAACATAAACAGAATAAGACGAGGAAAGTCGAAAGGATTTCTTGTCGAGGTGAGAAGGCGACCAGTGAGCAGAGAAAAAGTGGCGACCATAATTGTTATGGAAGTCAGAGCAGTCACACACAAAAACATTGAAATCCGAGTATCTATAAATACAATGTATATTTTGTGTTTACGAGGGACTAAGAAACACAGTGATGCCGGGGAATATTGGGCGTAAACAAAGATGCGGTCATCCCATACGATCGCATTTCCAACTGGTTGAAGCACAATATCAACAGTTTTGCGAACTAAGGTTACAGCACCCTTCCCTCTGACAAGAATAAGGGTGTTGTTAAGGGCGCTGTACGCATCCAAAAGAGCCACAACTTCTGGAATCCACATTACGCTTCGAAGAGAGCGGTCCTGTAGTGACGGAGTGAAAATATATTGTCGATTGACTGGGGACCTCCCTGTGGGTTTTGGCTTGGCAAATAAGCGTGATGGCATAACCTTTTTTCTGGTAAGGCAATTGCGAAAGCTGTCCACAGGTGTATTTATCTCGTCTTGTTTCACGCTCACCGCGTGACAAATCCCGAGTGCTATGCTAAGCAGTAAATTTTCGTGGGACCTGGTGGATATAATCCAGTTCATTCTGTGGGTGCTTGTGATTAGAGATAATAACGAATCCTTTTTCTCCTTTGGCCATGTCAGAAAGTAGGGTAAAAACACGACTCGTGGTTGATGGTGGAACTGCGGGACATCGCTGACTGGTACGCTACAGTATCCGGGCGCAGCTGCACCTGCTTTGGATGCAAATTCGCACACCAAGGAGTGGTCTGACGAAGCAACGAATTTCAGTGGGATGGGCAGCTCTTGAATGCTAGCGCGAATGTCTTCGGTATGGGTTGTAGGGTAGACCAGCACGGTTCTTACGGGTAATTCTTTAGACGCAGCCATCACATCGAGCATGAGAGGATACTGCTCAGCTGACGCCGTCAAAAATGTAACGATAGCAACAACATCGTCGTCTCATGTAGGAGCGCCTGAAGTAGAAATGATGCATTATTATTTTGACCCGGCGCACAGCACTGCGTAGGATTTTTAAAACCAATCGGCAATCACAAACGGGCTGAAAAGAACGTCGCAGCTGGGATAAAAATATTAGGCGTAATGCGTTGTCCTGCTGTGGCAGACACTAATATTCTGCTTCTTTCACACTTTTACTGCTAAGAGATTGATGTTCATCGCAAAACATCTATAGCTCAAATATGAATGCCTGTTGACTGTCTGCTCTGCGCCACCTACTGTACTGACGTCTGAGAAGCAGTTTAATTAGTGAAATACGCAACGGATGGCTTTGTAAAGAAGACCTTCCTGTAAACAGGGTAATCTGGGCGGACGATCTGAAAAAAAAAACACCTCCCGTGCTTGTCACCTTAAAACTCGGCCGCCCCTCATGAGTAAAAGCTGGATGTGTTTGAAGGAAAATATGCAAGATAGCGGGAGAAATTTTCAAAGATGAAGCGCCAAAATTGGAAGCGGCGCGTATCACGACCACATTTTGGTGTCACTTAAAGAGAGTGCCACAAAGCACTTCGCTTAAGACGCAAGCTATTACTAGGACATGCAACAATCAAAGAAAGGCATCAATAAATACTCGTCTCCGAGAAAAATAATTTGGATCGCTTTTTACGCATCGTCTGTACCAAGTCGCGTCACATCCAACACAAAAACGTGGCTCGTTAAGAAAATTGCACTAATCTTCAAATCTACTTAGCCACGCCGAACTCAGCAATCGCATTGACAAATCCGAAAGAAGCGTTGATGAATTCAAAGGCAATCTTGCTGTGTTGATGACCGTATTTTTCTCTGGGAAACACTAATTTTGGACACTCAAGATGTGTTTCACAAAACGTTCCCGGCTTTGAAGTAGGAACAAGTACGGCTTAGGAAGTTTCCTGTGATTAAGGATAACTTACTAACTGCAAATCCCACCGAACTGAACATGCTCACAACTAGCAGATGTCGGAATATCATAGGCCATATGCTCAGTCTGCAGTTCTCGCCAGTTAGGCGGTAAAGGAGTGCCAGAAGTGAAGGTATATTGTAATTACGGGCTGTAACACTTTAGTGTGCTCTCTTGAACACCAACTTAAGTCACTGTGATATGGGCCGTCAGTTGATAGAACAAACCTAAAATTCATGTGAGTGCAATTAGCAGTGTTCCAGAAGCTCCTTTTTCGAATGGTGCGAGGAAACTGAGTTTCAACTGTGTTTTTTACGCTTTTCCTGCTACCAGCAGCTCTCATATGTGTAACCGGAAGCCCTCACAACGACTCCAAGTATGCGTTTGCGGTGCCTTAATATGGCGCAAGGATACCTTCTCCTGCGCCCGAAACATTGCTCGTTAAAATCGAAAGGTGATATTTCAAGCTACAGAGAGCATGCGCATGCCTTAGCTAAAATTTTCAGTACGCCACCGCGGCCATAAACATGAGGAGGACGCCTAAGCTTGGCCTTAAGAGTACACACACGATTCAGGATTTAAAATCACTGTTTCCATGCGACAGGGTTTGGCATTGAGAAAATGCTGCAAAAAGTGTTAGGCAAATGGTTGACCCATATCTGAGTTATCTTGGTTATTCCTTTTCCTTCTATTTCTGCTCGAATATCTTCTTGCAACTTACATCTAAGCCTTCAGGGACTATATAAAAATTTTTCGTACTTCTGTGGAAAGCAGGAGGAGCAAGTAAATTCCCTTTCCACCGCATACTCGACTATTGTGTCATTTGTCTTGTCTAGATCAAATTCAAATTCATTTATTTTCTACCTTGTAGAGTTACAGACAGAGGAGGCAGAGAAAAAGCTGTAAGATACCACTCGACAAAGCCGCAGCCCCCATTCGCTTGGCAGCGACTTGCAGGAAGGAATATAAAACAAAGGCGATCGTACAGCGTAGTAAACAGATGTACAGTACAATTGTGCAGGTGCAGACGAATACAGAAACAACAGAACACAAAAACGTACCTTAGTTTAACCTTCGATTTCCGAATCATCCACACCGTGCTATCATGTGCTTGTAATCAGAAGTCCCTCACTTTATTCCAATTTAGCCGGGAGCGCAAGCATGGTTACCTTAAACAAAGAGGGGCGAAAGCACTGACCTTCGCGGGGTACTCTTTATTCGTAGTTGAAAAGTCGGGAATTTTGCAGCTCCGAATTTTTATCAAGCTGCTCGGTAAGACAAGGAGTCCCCGACGTGCTATAAAGACTTACTTTGGATGTTTAGGCTTCTCAGGCCGACCAGCAACAACGGCGACGTGACGGAACCAACGAATCTTGCTGAAATGAGAACTTAAACGCGACATGCTCAGATCTTTGTTGTTTTCGTATTCAGATGTGGTCTTTTTTCAATTAAATAGTTGTTGACGAGAGGGCACAGAAAAAAGCGTTCGAAAACTTTTTCTACTTCTGAAACAGTTTAGTCAAATATCTGAGGAGCATCGCTGCTTGTCCAGGCAAATAGGTTGTTACTATTTTTTTTTTTAAAAGAAATTATCCGGATGATTTAACAATCCTGCTGGACAGTAGTGCTGAAATTTTTTCCCGATTTATGATGGTAGGTTGGAACGCAAATATACTTCACGCTTTGAATGCTTCAAGATTGATGTATGCTGTTTTTTTTCTGTTTTTGAGTGAGATAGATAAGCTACTATATTTGCAGTGACAGTCTAATTCCTTATTATGATGAGGAATTCTAGCATTCGCTTCAACAACAGAAATTTAAGCAGCGCATAAGCAAGCGGTTTTATTTTTTTGTAACATTAAGCGATGCAGATGTGTGATTGGGTGCTACATTTTTTCTACAATGACTAATTGATGAGATTTGTAACGCAACTGTCTTATTTAGACTGAAATACAAAAAAAATGAGTTGTACTACAGTGACTGCACATCAAAGTTAGGCGGTTGGTTATAGGGCAAGAGTAGGCAGTTTAACCCAGCCAGGCCTCGCACATAGTGGCGCGTCTTGTGGAGAGGTGTGTCAACGCCTGTCCATAAGTCAACGTACATGTGGTGTCTCCACGAGTACACTAAATATGACTACGAGGAAAGCTCCAGGAAACCAAAGCTTGTTTACTAAGCGTGCTAGTTCGCGCACGTTGCGGGAAGAAGGCGAGACAAATTTCAAATAATGTAGTCTAGCGCCTGGACGGCATCACGAGAACGCTGTTTTGCCGTTTGATTCATGAGAGTTTAATGCCTCTCGCCCCTCCATTTCAAATCAGAAGCGCCCGACGTGGTGTTGCAGTGGTTATGACGCTCGACTACTGTTCCCAAGGATGCGGAATCGAATCTCTGCCGCGGCGACTGGTTTTCGATGGTGACGAAAAGCAAGGCGCCCGAGTGCTGTGCCGTTGTCAGTGCACATAATGAACTCCAGGCGGTCGAAATTTTCCGAGCCCTCCACTACGACGCGTCTTATAGCCTGAGCGGCTTTGGGACGTTAAACCCACCAAACCGCAGCATAAAATGAGAAGCCTGAGTTGTCGGCTTCTACCAAATCCGCACTCACAAAGTCGCGTGTAAATACTCAAGCCCGCGACCAATTACAGTTTGGCCAGATCAGATGTCACCGATCCGCCGCCAGGTTCATGAGAATCATTGCATACTTACAAAGCCAATGCCACGGACATCGTAATATTTAGAGAATGTTAGTATTTCAAGCTGTCACTTTAAACATTTACCGCGTAAACATTTAGAGTCCCACACCTGAAGTCCTTGTGTGCTTGAAGTCCATCGATGACCTCCACTTGCAGCCGCAAGTAAAAAAGAATAAGGAAAGGAGGTGTGAAGCGATAAGAGCACGGTGGGAACAAGTAGGAAAAAGGAAATATAAGAACGCGTCTCCGACAAAGGTAAAATGAAGGGAAGGCTAAGGACATTTCGCTCATCGCCTGCCCCCATCGCTATCCGCTCTCAAGAGCGTCGGTCGGATGATGGATGGCATCCCTCGCACGCCTATTGTATACGTTTGGCCCTCAAGACATGCAATTAAGCCGCCGAGGTTTGTCTCAAGCATTTACCTTGGCTACTGCCCGCAGCTCGGAAGCTAGTGCTCGGCGTAAGGGAGCTGATACAAAATTTTATCAGCGGATAGACAGGGTAACGAAAAATTTTCAGGAGGCATACCCCTCAAACGGGGGTGGAGGGCTAAAAGATGAACTGTTGAAGAGTGCTGCCAGTTTAGATCAAATTTTCAGGGACGGCTTGTCTTCATCTTATTAGATAACATTCAAAGTTTCATAATCCTAGCAAAAACAAATAAATGTATGTGTCTTAAGTTTGGTTAAATCGAGTATGTAGCAATGGTTTCACGTGTCTACGCAAGCTAAAGCATTGAGTTCTGCTATGCGGCTATTAATCCAGCGTAATGGCGTGACTCTAGACGGAAGTGCTCCGCGCCTCCTTTTATACTCAATGCTAGTCACATGACACCGAGTCACGTCTGATACACAGCGCGCCCGCAAAGTAACTCACACCTCCAACACTCTCACTTTGACCTTTTACCTTTAACGTAACTGTGGTTTAGGACCTGGGATATACACTGCGATCTCGGAAACGTACGAAACACTGCGAAACCCCGGCTTGACTTTACGTAATGAAGCTATCGCTTGAAAAGTTGTAGCTGTCATATTGAGCAATTAAGTCTGTCACATTAGGGAAACTGGTATTTCAAAAATATAAAGATGTACAAACTGTTTTTGTTCAGATAACGTTTAGGTAGTTCATTGTGCAGCATAAGGCCCACTGCGATTTGTGTATAACTGTGTAAAAATTTGAGCACTTCAAATATTAATTAAATTTTGTGGTGGTAATATACGTCACATATATGGTATTTTTTTATTGCAGAACGATTACGAATCCACAAAGTTCCAAATTAAATTTAAGCGCAGAAACCAAATTGAAAACAGATGTTGGCGGACGATTTTGGAAATGATAGTTTTGCTAATTTTTGTGCTCTTGCAAAAGTGCAAACGGAAAAAACAATGGCAGTGGCTTAGCTCAGGTATGTAGGATATACGTAGCGAGAGGTACAGGTTTCACTTATTTTAATTACGTGATCGGTCACACGGCGGGCCTTCAAGTCGTCTTCCATAAGCGCATCGCCTTCCAGTTAGGCCAGGGCATGCCGCTCCACGTCTCGATGCCGTCTCTTGGTCACGCGCCCTTCTCAATGCTCCAGACTCCGCCTTTCGCTCGGCCTTGTACCGTTCATACTTCCTGTTTTCGGCGGGCAGCCGCCAGGCCGCCACCTCGGGCAAACTTACTAGAACCATCTTCAGTTTGAAAATTCCCAGCCTCCGCTGTGCATCCCGCGCGGATCCCGGCCGCTTTCCGGGGTAGGTGGCGTGAGCCAAATAATTTAGGGAAAATGAGGGGCGCGTGTGATATATATATTACAAGGGAGCCTGCAGCTATAGGCACCAAGAAAGTAAAGGGTATTTTTACGCCACAGCAAATTTTGCTCCTTCAGTCGGAAAGCAGCCACCCCCAAACAGAATTGAATACCTTAATGTAGAAACCTGTCGGAGAAAATAAGATATTAATAAAATAAGTTTAACTTTATTGGGTTTCAAACCGAAGTCCTCTTTAAGCGGCATTCACACGGGGGAGCCTTTAGGGGAGGAGATGCGGGGGCAACGCCGGCCGGCAGAACCCCCTCCCTTGCTCCAGCATTCACACGGGCGACGAAGTACAAGAGGAGAGCGGTGTCTGCGCTGCCTGCCTCGCTTCTTCGCCGCTGTCGGGTTCAATGTGCATTGCTGAAATTTTGAACTCTGGTAGTGTGGATGGGGTGGAGAAGGCACGAGGAAATCGTAGACAGGTTCAAGGTGAAGTAGCGAGGATATTTTACCAGAGTTCAAATTTCAGCAATGCACATTGAAGCCGACTGCGGCGAAGGGGCGAGGCAGGCAGCGCCTACGTTCTCACATTTAGGAAAAGCCGCCACCCCCAGACAGAATTGAATACCTTAATGTAGAAACGTGTCGGAGAAAATAAGATATCAATAGAATAAGTTTAATGTTATTGGGTTTCAAACCAAAGTTCACGTTAAGCGGCATTCACCCGGGGGAGCAATCACAGCATCGGGAGGAACAATTTGTGGGCAAAGAACGGTGAAGTTGTAACCATGAAAGGAAATTCTGCAAAGAAATTCAAGGCTTTCAGCGACGTTACTACGATGCGTCTTATAGCCTGAGCTGCTTTGGGACGTTAAACCCACAAACTACACCATAAAATGAGAAGCCTGAGTTGTCGTCTTCTGCCAAATCAGCACTTCTCCTTCGCCGCAGTCGGGTTCAATGTGCATTGCTGAAATTGTGAACTCTGGTAGTCTGGACGGGGCGGAGAAGGCACGAGGAAACCGTAGACAGGTTCACGATGAAGTAGCGAGGATATTTATCAATGTCAAAATAAGAGCATATAGACAATGTAGGCATTAGAGCGACGACAGGAATAGATAAGTACGCATACCCTCAGTCTTTTTTTCATTACTACTAGATGCCTAGATTAGGAGTGCAGTTACTTGAAAAGTTAATTGAAAACAAAGTATTTTATTTACTTTGCTCAGTACTACAACGCACGACAAATAATAAAAGGCTGCCAACCGCAGCTTGCAAAGCTCCCTGTACCTAATCTTCACGCGGCGACCGGGCTTGAGCATTCGGGGAGGTAGTATGAGATTTCTAGTTTGCACACAAAAAGCAATGTATTAGAACAAAATAATTACATACCGCTATGTCAGTAGCATTTTACGAATCACAGGCGCTGAACTTGGCAGGAAAGAAATGTTACAGGAAACTTGTTGCAAAAAAAAAAAAAACGTGAGTGCGAAACAAAAGATGCAACAACTCCAAGAAAAACATTACACTGAAAGGTGAGGCATTACAGCTAATTATTTTGCATGTTTTTCTGTGGTCATGCCATGTTTCGCAAGACTGTTCAGTTGCTTCGGGAAGTTGCAGCACAATGATTGCGTATGATTAGTGGTGCGTTAAAGTGGAAAGGACCAAAAGTTGCGGTCTTGCCCTGGATAAGCAGGCGTGTATCAAATTAAATGGAGCATTTTAAGCATACAGTCAATGTTACCAGAAGAGCAGTCTTATGCAAGCGTAAAAGTATAAGAGTGTATAAAGTGACTGACCTATTAATGGTAAGTTATAAAGTACTTATGCATCAGTTTGCATATGCGACGGCATGTTAGCAATAATTTGCGCAATGAGTTTTGTGCGACAGATATTCTGACTATCATGTTGGGTTATCGCACTACAAACGCGAAGGCTGTACGTGATAAATGGTTGAAGGGAAACAATGTAGATTAGAATTGTCACTGTTGTTCGAAGACTGCTTGCGGGGACATTGGATGCCAGCCGTTTTAATTTATTTACTACGAACACTCTATACTAATTATTCCTCCCGCAAATAGATAGAGTGACGTACGACCATCCACTTCGCTATGATCTTCCACACAAACATACTCGAGATTGCTTTATTGCACTCAGCATCGCGACCGACGTACCGACAGACATAGTGGGTGCTCTTCAGCCAGTGAAAATATTTCTTAGTGCGTTACAATAGCCTCGTCACAGCAAAGAGCACCCCACCACACCACAACCAGCTACAAAAATGCGCTTCCCGCAGAGCGAAGAAAACGCAGCGGACACCCCTCCTCCCGGGGGAGATTTTGTGTCAGCCGATAGTAAGCCCCCTACCCCCGAGGGGCCCCCGGGAAACCGGTTCAGGTGCCCAAAGGCGGCTCGTTTTCACAACATCGCCGTCCAGAGGGCTGGTTTTCTACTCCGTGTGAATACCCCTTTAACCAACCCGTATGAACGTGCCTTACTGGACTATCGGGGTAACGTGAATGCCATGGTCCTAGAAGGCTGGGTCTGACATAACCGTCCCATGCGAAACGAGAGACACAAGTTGGCAACTCCTGCCAGCCCACATATAAAGCCCTGCTTTAACCAAGCCATATTAACGTGCCCAGCTCTAACCGTAGTGTCACGTGGGGTGTGACGGCAGAGTGCCATAGGTGCGGTCGCGCCGCGCTTAAGGCTCGAGACCTAGAGTAGTATTGCTTTCGTAATAAAACTCGGTGTGTGCTTTATTGCACTCAATGCTTGTAATGCGCTAGCGCCACCCGGTGTCGGCAACTCCCAACACGAGGGAGAAGAGAAGACGACGCGAGTATTTGGCGCGTGCAGGCAGATGGATGGATAACAACTTTTATTGTTCACCTTAAATGGATGCCCCTTACTCCCCACCCACGACACGAAGGCCTAGGGGATGGGGACCAGAGCCTGCGCGCCTAAAGGCTACCCAAGAGATTTTGTCTCTTCGCGGCCTTGGTCCCCAGGTGGACGGCTTGTTGCTGCCCAGCGGGGTCATCGCTCCGCAGCAGTGCTTCCCAGCTCTCTTTGCTAATGATATTTTCCTCGATTCCAGGGGAGTCGACGGGTTGCCTAACACAGTGTGACCCGTAAGACAGAGATCGGCGGAGCAGCGTTGCTGGAGGACGAGTGTTCAATTAGCTGCGGCTGATCGCGTCCCGCTTGGCGTACGACCCGGAATACCAGACCTCGGAGTGGCTACGGAGATCCTGCTGATTGCGTCTCAACTGTTCTATGACCCGGGTGACCAGATATGTGAGCGGCCAACTCCGTTTGTGCTCCTGGAGCACGTAGCCAGTACGCACGTTCGCGCGTTGCGCTGGGTGCGCTGGATAGATGTATTTGGAAATCGGGCATCTCTTCCTCGTGACGGCAACCTGTGGCCTCTCGCCTCGTCGAGCGACTCCTGCCGCCGCTCACCCAACAACCTGTGAACACCGGACGTTCCTTGCACTCCGCGCCCACGGAACCGGGAGCGTCCACATGGACTTCATTCTTCTAGCGTCTGGTGAGTGTTATTATTTCGTATTCGTCTTCGTCTTTTCTGTTAAGCTCGTTATTTCTTATTTGTTGTTTTGTGTCTAGTCTAATGTGTTTGCAGAAAAAATATGTGCTTGTTTGACCGGTCTGGTCGTGTGTTTGCTTGATATCACTAAATCAACCCTTCGATTGGTGGGTTTTAAAGGACTTCCTCACAAATACATAGAATATTCACGAAATTCAGAACTCGTATGTGAATGACCTAACACGACCTAAATAACTCCACAGTTTTTAAGTGCGCATCACGCGGGAGTCAGTCAGCTGATGAGTTTTTACGTCTGAATATTTCAGCTTTTTTAAACTATCCCATCACTTCTGGCGCGTCACAATCTGCGTGATGCACCACCATTTAACTTTTTCATACATTATGCAGGCCGAATGCCACTATAAGGTAATATGGAGTACTGCCCTTGTATTAAGTTGGAAAGTATCTGATGCCATAGGTGTCAAGACGAAATTTCTTCTTGAGATACCTTTGGATTACTTCTGAGAGTCTTAGAAAAAAGGCTGTGCCTCTGTAGTCGAAATAAATACATTTACGAAAAAGAAGATTGGCAGTGGCGCGAGAGGAATCCTCGCGCTAGGCCAGACATTAAATCATTGTTAATTCTGTCACTATGTTGCGCCGTCTTCTTGCTTGTCACCACGTAACATTGTGGTTGGGAGTGGGGCGTACGTCATCCCCATTCTCGCCCTGGAGCATCGACGCTACTGTAAGCGGCGACTATCGACCGAGAGCCCCGTGATATCGCCGCGAACTTCGCCCCAGTCCTCCCTGCCCAGACCCGACCAGCCGCAACCACCACCGCCCCGCCCCCAACCTGGATCTGAAGACAAGGCGCACACACGAACTGACCAGAGACCAGATCAAGGACCCGACGGAACCGAAGAACCGAAAGACACGTACATGCAACCCCCACCCCGCCCACCCGCCCGATGTGACCTCGAGATATCGGGCCCACGGATGCTTTGGTGGCGGATGGCTGAAGAGCTCTAGGGGAGGCGGATCATCTAAGCATGATCGTGGTGGCAAGCGCATCATTCTCTTCTGTCTTTTTTCGATCATGCTCACCATCACGTTCCCGCCAACTTCAATGAACTGATCGGGACGACCGCTCGGTGGCCTCGGGAAGTGTTGCGAAGATCGGCAGTGGCGCGAGAGGAGCCCTCGCTCTATGCCAGCCGATAAATCATCATTCATCCTGTCACCATGTTGTGCCGTCCTCTTCCTTGTCACTACGTAAAAATATGTTCAGTGGTTCATCATGTTTGCACAGCAAACAGTGCACTCTCCGAGGGACACTAATTATAGGGGCCGCTTAAGTCTATATACGTATGTTAGGGCGAAACCTCATCTCGCATCCTCTCTGTACGGCGTCGGATGGAAGACAGTGAAGAGCAACCGCACCTGTCATCCCCTCTGCCGAGGCGCAGTGGAGCCTAAATACTAATTCCTGTTTAGCTGCAATTACTGTCAATCACCAAGTAGTGTTTAATATATAAGTAGCTCACAATGAACAGTTAGTATTTAGGTAGTATTTTGCATTTATTACCCCTTAGTAATTAATGGTTAGGTATTACAGATGGACACTTTCTCGTCACGAAGCTGTGCAGTAAAAATTACCTAATTACAAATCCATGCTTAATTTCAAATTATCATTGCTTAACTAGTGATTGGTCAACTATTAAAGTTAGACACTTTCTGGTTACGAAAACTATACGCGCCACTAATGAGTCAGGAAAGGCTCTCTGCTTAAAATCTCCTCCCCCGTTATAATTTCAACTTTTGGGCCAGTTGATAGATATAGTATCTAGTGAAAGCAAGCATCGTCATGACACCTAGGGGAGACGAAGTTTAAAACAGCACTGTTTTTCTCTTCACCTGCGATAGGCTTCATACCATTGCATTACATGACTTCATCCTTTCTTGCCACCACTGTTTACCAGAAAAACTCCCGCCACGTAGTCGACCGAACAATCAACAGAAGTAAAAACTACAGCTTAATTTTTTTCACGTCTTGAACAGGCCCCGCACTTTACATGGTCCCAAAAAATGGTGGAGGAAACATAGACTCGCATATACTTCAGGAAATATTTTTGTGCAAATGCACTTATTCGGTAGTTCAGCGACTGGAAATACCATTCAAAATTTGCATGCGGGCTTGGACGTCCAATCAGAAACTCCCAGAGGCAACCAGAGCTCTCAGAAACGCCTGATAGGCCGAGCGATTCGAGCGAATTTGGGCGTCATATGGACAAATAAACGTATTTGCAACACGACTGAAACGTCATTAGAATACACGTATTCCGAAAATTAATTAAGTTGTAGAGGAAAATATTTGACTTGGTGGGGAGACCGAATTCGAACCATGAATGGTTGACAAGAATTATTGTAGACAGTTCGTGAGTCTTTCTTTTCGAATTGTGAATTGTCTTACCATATCCCACGCCCGACTATCACTGGAATATACTTTGGCAAATGAAACAATGCCGAGTTATCAGACAGCAAATGTCCGGTGCTGTGCCTACTTTATAGTGCGTAGCACTTCTGTTCGCAAACCCAGATTTCGCTGTCAGCGGTTCGACGCCTAGTCTCTCAATCTCTCTTCCTTCCGTTCTCTCTCCCTCTTTCTTTTTCCCTGAGCTTGTGGCTTGTAAGAGAAAGTGGGAACGCTCAACAGCAAGGAGGTGATACTTCTCATTTTGGACAATGTGGCAAGAAGTTAGACCTAATTTGTCATTATTTGCGTTTTATATTCATTTAATTTTTTTCTTTCTGTATTTCTTCGCATTTTCTCTGAATCTTTTGTTTACTTCTTGATACTGTAACCCCACGTTTTGTGTGAAGGCTGCTTCTTCGTACCCTAAAAACAGGCAGTTGGTAGCGAGCGCATTACCTGTGTTAACGCCTTGGTCTAATTCTATTGTGTGTGTATTGTTTTTTTTTTTTTTGTGTGTATTACCATGCAGCGCCAGAGGTCGTCAGAGTCGGGGCCACAAGAGTAGATGTTTCGCAGCGTCACGCATCTATATGCCTGGACGGAGGGCGCTGGACCAAGCTATGCTATGTAACGGCACTGCCTCGCACGAAGTGTTCGCCCGACATTACATTACCCCAGGATCAACCCATTTTCAACCACAAGGATATGGGATAGTCTCAGAAGTTCTCGTTATTTCCCACACCATTTCTTTTCCTCTTTCACGCCCCCAATTTCTAAACACAATAGCCACCGTGATGGCTGATATAGGCGTTAGCCATACAGGTGCGGGATCTTTCATCTTTCTTCAACCTCGCGAAAACAAATGCTTCCCAGCCATCAACACCATACGATTTTCTTGAGATGGTGGAGGCCGCCGTCGCTTTATGATCGTGCGCTTGCAGCTAGAGGGTTCTTCGTCCTTATTCGTATTTGGGGACCAACGCACCATCACATTTTTTTGGACACTTCGTAACCAGGCCTGGAAAATTTTGGTACACATGTAGCAAATCTTTTACTCTTGAGGTGGTTTTGACAGATTTACCTTGAGGCCCGCAGTACTATTGTGCACGAATTTATTGTGAAAATTGGTCTCAATGGCCATGTATTTCCAAAATATACTGTAGCAGTGTTTTGTGCAAGCTATTATTGAAATTAAAACTGCAAAAAAGAACGAGTCAGTTATCAAAAAGTGCCCATGCAACTTTCTTCTCTTGCTATACAAACCGTATCACCAATATACTTACTAAGCGATTGAAACAGCATGAAACACTGCACAAGAGCTTAACCACACCAAGCAGTAAACAGCACTAAGAAGTGCTTTTAGCGACGGCATTTCTGCACTCTTGCCTACAATGATACCCTCCTTTGCATTTTGCAGCCCTTAAATTACAAGCTTTCCCCGCTTGTTCTAGTAAAATGTATTTCCTAAGGTATTATTGCAATAGTTTTAGTTTCAACCAGCCATGATGTGATTAATTGTTTCACCGATCGATTCGACCTGAAGTTCATCCCATAAAATATTGCCTAAATGCTTATAAAGTTGATATTACAACGCAAGAGAAGAGACAAATATTTTGAGACATTGCGCTAGCGCACGCATGCATACGCCGTTGAAATATGTGTATTATCGGAGGGAACACAAAATATGGATGGCTCACAAAGCATCATGTGGCTGCATACTTATAGGAATGTCAGTGCAGCCACATGAAGCCCCACATCCCTATTATCAGACTGTGAGTGACCTTCCCTTGAAAGTTTTTGATAAGTTCCAACAGAGTGCAATGCGGGCAATATCTTTAAATCAGGAATTGGGTAAATAGGGCATACCTGACCAGATATGCCTTATTTGGTACTCGAAATCGGGAATTGAGCAGATAAGGCATATACAACCAGATATGTCTTATGTGGTACTCCAAATAAGGAATTGTGCTGATATGCCTTATGTGGCCCTGATCTGTCCTAATATACCATATCTGCCCAATTCCTGATATACCTGATCTGGATTTTTTTTTATAAGTCCGGATATGGGCATTTCCGTAAGGGTTTTCTTTTTTACTCCTCTCAAACAGTCCTGTAGCAGTTACAGGCCACAATACTGGACTGAAAGCGATGTTACACTTGAACCGAGAGGTGCAAAATAGGAATTTCACAAAATGAGCAATGTTAAACACTGTATGAGAGTGGTTATTAAAACAAACTCATTTCTCGTAGACAGATACTTAACGATATTACATATAACTAGAGGTTATTTTTCCCCCATTTGGCTACCTGCTGCAGGATTAGTAGTTGTATCGATTGGAAAATATTTATTTTTAGCATTGAGCGATATGTGGGCACTACATTTAGATGGCCTCGAGTCCGTGGCTGTCGGCGACCTTAAAAGGCCACTAAGTAGCCAGAACATTGTGTCAACAGCTATGAGCTGGCTAGTATAGTTGCCCATAGCTGCCCATAGCTCTAGAGAACGGACTGGTGGTAGGTCCTCGGTGGCCGTACTATTCTGCAGTTCAAGAATATGTGATCATACCCGGCTATCTCGTCGAATTCGTACACAAATGGATTTGTATTTATTTTGCTACTTGTGCGCTAGTTAAGACGAGCTAAAGAAGGGTTGCATCTGGAGCCGACCCCAGGTTATTTCTGGCCTTCTCTCAGATTTCATATCTAGTGGAGAATATATATGCGCCTTACTAGCTTGCAGTAATTAGTATAGTCGTGAAATGATTTGATTGCATCTCTCTAAAAATTGGAGGGATCAACCTGGCTCACTGCGCGGCTGACATAACGTTGAGCTTCACTTTGAGCCAACTCGTTTTCTCTGTTCTCCAAGTGTGCAGGCATCAATATTATTTCCACCTCTATTTGGTTCCAGTCTTGATGTCTTAAAATTTGCTCTGTCTCCTTGGAGATCATGCCTACCACAAAATTGTATATAGTGGCGTTGGAATCACTAGTTATGGTAACAGCTTTGGGTCTGACCATCACTATGGCGACCGCCGCCTCCTCCGCCTTCCCTGAGTTGTTCACTGAAGAAGAGTTGCCTCCTTTGCATTCCGTCGCGTCTACATGAACAGTGTATTCAGAGCCTGCTAGCTTGGGCTGAATAGGCTGTGCTCTTGCTTTTACCCTGCCTTCATGAAAAGCAGAGTGCATGTTTTTTTGGCAACGGCTTATTAGTTATTGCATTCCTCACTTCGGTTTTACTTGGGCATTTTTTTCCGGGATTCTATCTCGTAGTCTTAGGTTAGCCAGTATCTTCAATCCCGTGGATGTGGCGGAGAGCATCCTTAACTGTGTTATTATATGTGCCTCCCATATTTCCGTGGTGTTATTGCAGACCCCCCGTTTAAGTTGTCAAAATGATGAATGAATATTGAAGACGTTTTATAATCTCCCATATTTTCGTGGTGTTATTGCAGACCCCCCGTTTAAATTGTCAAAATGATGAATGAATATTGAAGACGTTTTATAATCAACCATATGGACAAAGAGCACTGGAGAAAAAACGTTACCTACAGCTGGAATGTTTAGGCTGACCAGGCTTCAAAGGGGTTCTAGGCAACCCTGGCTAATCATATTATGCCAAGCAAGACATCCATGCGATGTCACTCTACACGTTGCTTTTAAGAATCTCAAACCTGATAAAATTACATCGCACACTATTATGCAACTTAATAATGCAAGAAAAGCTTTCAGCTTACAACTTCTTCCACTGGGAAGTACTGTAGAGAGGGCCCATGTGCGATTTTAGCTGGTCTGGAAGTGTGGTCTCAAGCAGGGCCCTTATTCTTGCTTTGTCGTAGATAACACCATTCAAACTGCATGCAGATAAGCCCCTCAAATGAATGCGACCCATGTACAACCACATAATCAGATGTACAGCAAGAATGAAACCACTGAAAAGGCACTTGTTTTAATAATTGCAACCATGTAACTGCACACCAGCAACTCAGCAGTAGCACATCGTTCTGTTTTAACTGCTGGGGCAGCTTTGGCCACAGTGGAAAATATCCTTTTTAATTCTCGGTGCCTTCGAAATTTCTTCCAATAGAGAGTCTACTTATGAACACACTCTGCAACATAAACAAACATCACAGTCACCTGTTTCAAGGGCTGAATATTACATCTCTCTTCAGATATATGCCAACAAGCCAGGTTGAAATAATTAAGATATATTTGTTACTAATAAATGCTTCATCTCACAGCGTAGCCTCGGGGCTGTCATACGGATGTCAACTGATGTAAAATCAGTTTTAAAACAGTGCTTCAGCCTTTCGCAATATTTTGTCTTTGCATGCACATAAGCAAGTTTCTCTGGAGATTTAGGGTTTCATCTTCAGCACCGGGAACATGCCACCTCGGCGGTTGCATGAGCTTATAGCCCAGCATCACGTGCTTACTCCAGTCGACCGTACACTTCGCACTTGAGAGGTAATGCACAGAAGGAATAAACGCAAGCATTTATTAAAAAGCTTAGTTTCATGTTCTGTGTCATCTTCGTACGATGTATACCTGCAGAGAGTGGTGGTAACCAAAAGCATTTCTTGCTTGAAACGTAAAGAAAAGAACGGACTCCAATATCCCCCTCCCCAGCATCCCCTGGCTGTTCCTCCAACTTCAGTTAGGGTAACACAGGGCAGCCTATCATGAAGCCACCTGGAAACGAAAGCATGTTGCTTCTGAAACGTTATGTTTAATGAATACAACATTTGGTTGGCAGCACTGCGTCATCCTTAATATACACAGTAGTCGCTACCAAAAGCCCCGGTGTGGCACGTGTGAGGACAGAAATTCTAATGTAAGAAAGGAATCCTGCATATGCGTTCCCTGTCGAGTTGCTGACCTCGCTGTTTCGTCCAAATTGTTTACTCACGAAATTGCCCTTTAATGCACAGGCGAAGCATGAGATACGCTACACAGAGTTGTAATCAGTTGCTCAATTTGACCCCCTTTATTCACGTGTGAAGAAGCGAGGTATAGTATAAAACTACACAAGCAACCATGACGTAAAATTCCACACAAAGATACTCGCCGATTTCGTTTATCCTACCGTCTGCTTTCGGGTAGTGTCCGCAGTATTCGCAATTGATTTTCAATGCCGATAAAACAATGTATTGCCAGCAGTCTCAATGATTTTCAGTACTCCGCCCACGCACGACTCCAAACACGTCCTCGCTGCTTGCAATCATCTTGGTTTCTGTTCCATCGCCCAATCGCGAAACGAGATGACGCATCTTTAACAAACGTGCTTAAGCCTTCTTATTTATTTTCCTCTTTCGTCTTCCCCTCTTCAACGTTCTTAGATAAGAGAAAGTTGGAAAACTGCGCTGGCTTGCCGCGCCCCCGAGCGGGCCTAAACGGCCGTCATTCAGGCTTCAGCTTATCGTAACGCGACCACAGCATCCCTCTGTGGTGCATACCCGACCACATTGCAGCGTTTATTCGGCACCGCATCATCGTCCGAGCTACCGGCGTCGTATGAAGCGAAATTCCGGTGCTTGAAGCGAGGCGACGTAGAAAGGTGCCGCTATCAGTCAATGCCAAATCACGAACTATAGAAATAAGGGGTTGCCTATGGGTTGCAAGTTAGGGAGACGGTTGGATCGCTCCGTGTTGATCCGCCTTTTTTCTGAACTAGATGGGTCTGTCGACAGGAACATCGTCCTCTCAGCTCATTCGTGCTGCTGCTATAAAGAAAATATCATGCTGCGAAGAGTTTTGCTTATGATTGTAATTATGTGCACATTAGAAAGGTCTTCAAGAAGAGAGTATTGTCAATTTTGCTCATAAGGTAGAAATAGAATAATATAATTAGCAACTGGTTTCAGTAGCAGGGTACCTCGGAACACAAAATACAAGGTACAGAAAATTTCAACTGTCACTTGCATTCCCCCATGAAATTGCCAGAAATAGCGAATTTATTCCATGTTAACTAGTCGTCAACACTGCCAACAAGCTTAAAATGACTTTACAAGCATTGAGAAGGCTTTAGATATTACATACGATATATTGTAACTAAATTCAGCCGACACTAAATTGAACATTTGCCGCCTACTCTTCAAAAGGAAGCCCATAGCACTTCTATAGAATGACAACATGCGTCCAGTTTTATACTTATTTTTATATTGCTAGTTTCCATATTGCTATACATTTTAGTACAGAATGTTTAAAAGTACTTACGATTGTTTGTGTGAGACTTCGATAAAAATCGAAAATAAAGCAGTTTTTTAAATTTTTGTGATATTTGTGCCTTGTTTGATCATTTTAAATTTTGGCTGATTGCAAACTAATATGGAGAAAGGACGAACAATTATAGAGCTTCCAATTTTTTCAGAAATAGAGAACTAGATCCGGATAGTATGCAGAAAGTTTTATTGGCAGGAAGTCCTGTCATAATGTAGGGCTCAATAATGCCACCTGGTGTCCCCACGTTCTTGCTGCGCCTGGAAAAAGAGGACACTGAAGTTGACTCGCGTGCTATGCGCCGAACTTTGCCTCCTGGTACAGCTTCGTTCCGTCGTCTGTCATGACTAGCCCTGTTGTCCGTGACATATTTTGGTGGAGGTGCTGGGTGTCGATCTCAGTATATGTCCCGCACTCCTCCGCATACCCAGGATTCAGGTCCTGTGCCAATTGACACGCCTGACACCGCGCTAGCCGGAGCAACCTAGGCCTACCACCTGAGCACGGGCTGTAGGAATTCACCACCGCAGCCGCCCCTCGACCTGTCATGCAAACTCCAACGTATTACACTTTCCAGAACCCACGACTGCCTACGGCTTTCCACGGCTGTCAGACGGAAGACGTCGAACACTGGCTCACCCAGTTTGAACGCGTCGCCACATTTAATCAGTGGGACGACGCCGCAAAGCTCAGGAACGTCTTCTTTAGCCTGGAAGATGGCCCTCGTACTTGGTACGAGAATCGCGAAGGCGCCCTAACATCGTGGCGCGAGTTCTGCCTCTGCATCCTGGACACCTACACCAGCCCGGATCGCCGAGAACGAGCGCAAAGGGCTTTACGCTCTCGCATACAGATGCCGAACGAGACCATAACCATGTACGTGGAGGACATGACTAGGCTGTTCCGACGATCTGACCTGGCCATGCCCGAAGAGAAAAAGGTACGCCATCTCATGCACGGCGTTAAGGAACAACTGTTCGCTGGGCTCGGGCGCAATCCGCCGAACACAGTTGCCGAGTTTCTTTCGGAGGCAGTCACGATGGAAAGGATGCTCTAGCAGCGGTCTACTACCTACGTCGACAACCGCCGACCACCCCACCGAAAGGCAGACCTGTGGCGTGCCCCAAATCGGCAGCGCCTGTACTTCCACTGCAGAGAACCTGGCCACTTGTATCGACAGTGTCCATATCGACAACTGGGACAGAAGGGTTTCCCCATCGACATGCGTAGCCCTCCTTGAGGTCAACGACCCCGGGATATTGAGGACTACGTTGCCCAGCAGCGCATGGCACCAACTTCTAGACGACAATTACGATCTCCGTCTCCACGCCGACTATCCTCGCAGCCCAGCTCCTCCTGGATGGCGCAGCGACGGCCGTCTAGTCCGAGCCGGGAAAACTAAAGACAGCGACCTCAGGGGGCGAGGCCGCTTCAAATCGACGCGACGAAGACCCCCCGACAACGCCACCTATGAGCGACCGCGACTTGACGGTTCCGACGACAGTTCGTACACGTGAAGATAGACTCTCGCTGGATATACCCGTGGTCCTCGACGGCTCTAAGGTTAGCGCATTGGTAGACACTGGTGCTGATTTTTCGATTTTAAGCGGGAAGCTAGCGGCGCTTCTAAAAAAAGTGATGACGCCATGGTCTGGCACGCAGATTCGAACCGCTGGCGGGCATGTGGTAACTCCGAGCGGTCAGTGCACGGCGAGAGTCCAACTTCGCAACTCCACGTTTGTTGTCAGCTGTCTTGTAATACCTGACTGCTCCCGCGACTGTATCCTTGGTGCCGATTTTCTTCGGGAGTGTGGGACCATTATCGATTTCCGGAAGCGTACCGTGACCTTTTCGACCGAGAAAGCGGATGATGCTGACACCGCAGACGGCCAAAGCCACGCCCCTCTTCGAATTTCCGCCAGGGCGTTTCTATTCCGCCACGTTCCAGTGTTTTTGTGGCCGTTAACTGCGATGAACTGCGCGACGGAACGGCGGTCGCTGAGGGCAACCAGTCCCTTTTACTCACCCACGGCATCACCTCGGCGCGGAGTCTTATCCATCTCCGTAACGGCCGATCTGAGCTCCTGGTGACTAACTTCACGAACGAGCCCCGTCATCTTTTCCGCGCTACCGCAATCGCATTCACCGACGCCTTAGCGGACGTTTCTGAATGTTTTACGTTCGGAGAAGTCAAAAATGTGCACTCATCCCTTGATCGTCCGGATATTAGTGCAGATTTCTCGGAAACACAGCAGCACGACGTACGTTCTCTCCTTCTAAAATACAGTGCTTGTTTCGCAACATGATCGAAAATTCGGCAGACGCCTCTTGTGAAGCACCGTATAATTCCTCCCGACGATGCCCGCCCTATACGCCAGCAGCCGTACTGCATCTCAACGTCGGAACGTGAAGCGATTCACACACAGGTTCAGGAAATGCTTCGTGATGGTGTCATCTAACCCTCCAACAGTCCGTGGCCGTCTCCTGTCATGCTTGTGAAAAAAAAGGATGGTACCCTTCGCTTCTGTGTTGATTAACTGGGCTAGACGTGACAATATTGACAATTTGCAAAATTAGCGCTAAGTTTTATTCTTATTTTTATAATTTTACCAATATTCTGCAGCACGTTTTCAAGCCGTAATATTTCCGGTACTGGGGATTTTTGAGAGGGATTTTCATAAAAAAGATAATGAAGAATATTTCTTTTAAATTGGAATTAAAATTATGCCTTTTTACTATTTTCGTGATATAATACTGATGTTCGTGATATAATACAAGAAGTTGCTACTAAGTAGTTCCAAAGCAAAAGAAATGCAAGAAAGCAAACTGGTTATCTGAAGAGGCTTTGCAAATAGCTGAGGAAAGGAGGATGGCAAAAGTTATGGGGGAAAGAGAAAGATACAAGGTTCTCAATGCGGATTTTCAGAAAATAGCAAGGAGAGATAAGAATGCCTTCCTGAACATACAGTGCCAAGCAGTTGAGGACAAATGCCAATTAAAGAACACAAGAGTTCTGTATAAGACAATCAAAGATATCAAAGAAAGCTTCTGTGCTAAGCTGGGCCTGATAAAGGACAAACGAGGCAAGGACCTCACTGAAGCCTCAGAGATAAAGAAGAGGTGGCAGGAATACACAGAAGAACTGTACAAGAAGGACCCGAATGTGCAAACCCAACATAAGACGGTTGTGATTACTGATCTCGAGCTGGGCATACTGAAGAGTGAAGTTGAATGGGCCTTAGCCAGCCTTGCTAAGAACAAAGCTAGTGGAATTGATGGCATCCCTATTGCAAAAACCAGTGCCACTGGGAGCCAGCGCCCCAGCGCCATACCTGATTATGGTCCCAGTATGACGCTGGACATTGGGCGCACTGGGACGCGGCATACTGGGACGCTCCGCGCTGGCGGCACTGTTCGCCCGAAAAAAAAAGGCGTGGGAAAAAAAATTTAAAAAGTAAAAAGTAGCCAAACAAGTTAGGTACATAAAAAAAACCTAAATAAAAGTAAAAAAAAAAGATAAAAAAAATTAGTGCACAAAAGCGTGCCTCGAACTAAGTCCCTAGGTACATAGCAATCACTAGCTCAGCACGCTAACCACTCGGCCACGCCGAGAACTGGATTTTCTATAAGCATTTTTGCATTTTATATCATGACCCACATTTATAAGGTTGGGACTTCATGTTTTGCAGTCTACAGGCTATTGCTACCGCTCTAACAATTGCAACTTCTTGATCATTTTAGCTTGCTGTCTGCTCTCACGACTTGCAACTAATGTTCTGGGTGCATATGCGCGCTGTTTTGTGCACTGGAATCATTTTAACATGTGGAGTATGACATCGCTGGCAAATTTACCAACGCCGGCTCTTGGGTGGTGCTCTGCTACCGTGGGCGTAATTTTCGCTGAACACGGAGCTTTAGTAGAAGCCTTCAAGGAAAAACGTGCGACCAAGCTTCAATACCGGCAGGCGCCGCAGCGATGACCCTATTTGCCTGTAACTAAACCTTATTTGTGTGTAAACATTGCGGGAAGCGTTGCGATGACCGAGGGCTCGGCTGCTTGATACGCAGAGTAAGAAGGAGCGCAAAAGCTTGAGAAACACGCCAAATATTATGTATTACAAGCGCTGTATGTTGTTGCTTTTTCTCTCATGGACCCATCGCTCGGTAAACTACTATCTTCCTCGTTTTAGTTTTTCTTTCTGCTGTTGATACTGGGCCGTGGTGCAGGCTACGCTCGCCTGCGATTGAGCCCGCATTGAACATTTTGGCAGTAATCATTGTGTTAGAGTGCCCTTAAGATCAGCTGTGAAGTTGGTTATGCATGGTATCCCACATTATTCAATTCCAGCTTTAGTAGTGCGTTAATCGTCAGTCTGTTATGAGATCGAGGCGCAGCGATCGTTGTCGCTCTCGAAACGCTCGAAACGGCCTATCGAAACATGGAAACTCTAGAAAAGATACTGCATTTGTTTTCTTACAAATGCGCAACGACTTCGCTGCAAAAAGCGCTTGCTTGAACCATATTTTTCATATGCGCCCCGATGGTCGATTGCGAGTAGTACGCTGTTGCCCTGTTGGCCCCTGAGGGATGCTACTCCGGCTGACGCCGCAGGTCGCACCGGCTATACTGGGGCACTGGGACCAGTGCGGCCCAGCGCACATACAGCGCTCCTCCCAGTGCATCGCGGATGCCAGCGACACACCCAGCGTCAAAAGTCTAATCCCAGAGTTTTTCTCCCATCGCACCAGTGCAGCCAGTGTCTTCCCGTTACTGCTACCGTGAATATCGCAGACCTCCAGCTTGCCCAGCAGATCCAGTGCAAAACCAGCGCGAAAATCTTACTGGTTTCGCACTGGAGACGCTGGTTTTTGCAATAGGGATTGCAGCTGATTTGCTTCAAAACCTCAACCATGACGCTGTTAACATTCTGCATACATTATGTCAGAACATTTGGACAACCTTGCAGTGGCCACAGGATAGGAGGAGGTCAGTTTACATCCCCATTCCAAAGAAAGGCAGTGCCAAAGATTGTTCCAGCTACCGCACGATCGCGCTTATTTCGCATGCTAGCAAGGTGATGTTGAAACGCCTCCAAGGTACGCTGCAGCAGTATGTAGATCGGGAGCTACCGGACGTGCAAGCTGGGTTTCGCAAGGGCAGAGGAACTAGAGATCAAATTGTCAACCTTCGCTGGATCATGAAAAAAGCAAGAGAGTTCCAGAACCCCATCTACTTCTGCTTTATTGATTATGCGAAAGCGTTTGACTGCGTAGATCACAGCAGATTGTGGCAAGCTCTCCAAGAGATGGGAGTTCCAATTCACCTCATCTGTCTCCTCAGGAACCTGTATGAAGGACAAGAGGCAGCAGTCAGAACTGGGCATGGTCTTACTGATTGGTTTCCGATTGAGAAAGGAGTGAGGCAAGGCTGCATACTGTCGCCCTGCCTATTTAACCTATATGCAGAGTGCATCATGAGGAAGGCCGGTCTGGACGAGTCTTGAGCTGGACTGATGATTGCTGGAAAACGTATCAACAACCTTAGATATGCGGATGATACCACTTTAATGGCAGAAAGTGAAGTGGAACTCAAGAGACTGCTGATGCGCGTACAAGAAGAGAGTGAGAAGTTTGGGCTTAAACTGAACATTAAAAAGACAAAGATCATGGCGTCTTGCCCTATCAAGTCCTGGAGCATCAATGGACAAGATGAGGAAGCTGTGACAGATTTTCTCTTCTTGGGCTCGAAGGTTACCTCGGAAGGAGACTGCAGCCATGAAATTAGGAGACGCCTGCTTCTGGGAAAGAGAGCAATGGTTAGCCTTGACCGCCTAGTAAAGAGCAGAGACATTAGTCTGCCAACCGAGATCCGTATAACTCGTGCTGTGGTCTTTCCAGTTGTGATGTATGGATGCGAGAGTTGGACTGTGAAAAAGGCTGACCGCCGAAGAATTGACGCGTTTGAATTGTGGTGCTGGCGAAGACTCTTGAGAGTTCCTTGGACTGCCAGAAGATCAAATCTGTCGATATTGTCGACCATAAACCCTGACTGCTCATTGGAGGGTCAAATTCTAAAGTTAAAGCTCAGCTACTTTGGTCATCTGATGAGAAGAGAGGAGTCGATGGAGAAAGATTTGATGTTGGGAAAGGTTGAGGGTCGCCGGAGAAGGGGTAGGCAGCGAACGCGATGGTTAGATGGCATCCTTGAGGCACTGCAGATGAAATTATGGGGTGTTGGGAGGATAGTGAGAGACCGGAAAGCGTGGCGTGACATGGTCCATAGGGTCACGAAGAGTCGGACATGACTGAACGACTCAACTGAAATGACTATTTTCGAATCTTGGGCGAAATTGATACGTTGTTAGAACGCACCTATTAGTCTCTGAAATTAAGAAAGTTATCTGAATAATAAATGGGAAAAGGCCTAATGCTAAAATCATAACGCATCATGCCCGTATTTAAGGCTGAAAATATACGTTTTTGTAGCGCATTGCTTCTGGAGCAGTGTTTGCGATATTTCCTAAATCACTTGCAGCAACAAAGCATCTGTTTATTAACTGCTGTAAAAGTGAATGTTAGATAGATTTAGTGGGCAAAAAAAAAATAGATGAGAAAATGTTAGTACGCCAGCCGCAGGTCCCCAATTTTAAAACTGTTTGAAATGGCAAAAAGGGCGTTTTCCGCCTGTTGCGATATACAATTTCTTTTTCCTACTAATATACGCCATATCTTAAGAACCTAAGGCCAATTTCTTTGAGGCAAAACGTTTGTACACGACACATTTAAAATTTCATTAAAACGAAAAATCGTCATGGGACCTCAATAACCGCTCTTTTTTGAACACACCATTCTATTTCATTCCGCATGGTTACAAACTTTTTCATTGGCAGCAGTGGGCACGAGAAGAACACCCGCGCATCCAAATGCAAATGGAAAAAAGATTGCGACATAAAGAAAATAGTCATACCAGCTTCTCCGTCTTTTGGATGGCCATCGTATGACGAGAAAAGCGCGCAGTGTGCTTAAAAAACAAACAACTAGTTTTATTTTTAATTAGACTGGACTGGCGGGCCGAATATAGGTTACCGTAATGGGAGAGGTGCGTTTTATCAGTTTCAGAGCCATAAGAACCGGGTTTTAGCAATTTTCTGTATGAGTTACAAGCGGCCCTTTCGTAAGTAGCTTATAAAACGCCCTTCATGAGTTGTAACGTAAGCATCATCCAAGATTGATCAAAACATCGATCAAGTAACGTTGAATTTATATGCAGATATTGATTGTAACTTTTATATAGGTAGCATTACGGGTTACCAGGATACCAGGATATATACCTGACATACTGGGTCCTCTAGCGACGTGAACGGCGCCCTCGTCACTTTCAAATCTGGAATGGTGAAATGGAAAGATGAAAATGAGACGTTGCTAACTGAGGACAGGAAGGAGCATAGTAAATCATTGTCTATGGAAATTTCCTCTTTTTTCTTTAATTCTAAGCTCATGTTAGCTTGGAGGTTGCCGCCTAGTTGGTGTCGGTTAAGAAACTGGCAGAACGTTTGAATGTATGCGTTAATAAAAAGGCACAAAAATATTTCGAGAACGCTGCGAAATCTATATTGAAGAAATACAAAAGCCTGAGCGTTGATGGTGTAAACGGTGCATCCCATTTGTTCTCATTGTTATTAGTAACTGAATACGCTTGCCTTATCATTGCTTATGCCATCATTGTCATTATCAATAACTGCAGCGTCTTGCAGTGTCCCCTCAACGTTTTAGCATAGTGGTATGACTGAAAGGGTGGCCACAGCTGCTTCTGTCTTGTCATGGAGTTCGAGAAGTTAACGAGACATCCGTTTTGAGCATACGAAGATACATATTGCCGCTTTTATTTTAAAGAAGAACCACGCCTATGAAAACGTGCACTTAAAAAGAAAATATTAAGTGCTATTTTCAATGCTGTGAAAAAAACAATCTCTGAAGATATTAGGGCGTGAATGTATTTAGAGTATTTTCTTCGAAGAGAAAGGTAGCCTGCACAGTATACAATTGGAATTAAACTTCTATGGGTTCCTCCTCGCTTTCTCTTGCTGTGTCATTGTAGCAACGTCTGCAAGAAAGTGAGAAAAAACGCCCTTTAAATACAAGTGCAAACAAGTAACAAGTAACATTGGTAGTCAATCAAGTTTCCCGAATCGAAACACTCATAGAAATAAATTATTCAACTAAAAATTAAAAAAGCTCTGCACAAACACAACAATAAGTATAATTTACCTTGTTTTACAAAAAAGACAAGTTATATTTATAAAGCACTTTATTTTTTTTAAATTTTGAACACACTTTGTTACATGCCCTTTTAATGTTCCATCAGCATTGGTGAGACTGCTGGCCTTGCTCGGTGCTTGCGAAGGAGGCAACGATTCATATCGCTTCCGGCAAACTGCCTGCGGTGGTGCTTCTGGAAATGGTACGAAGTTCGCTTGCTTGTCTAAAAATATGCCGATTGTAAAGTTCTCGTCATGAATGCAAGTTGTTTCTCAGTCATTGCTATTAGGTAGGGTGCTCCTAGTTCTGTAAGTCCGTCGTTTCCTCGTTCTACCTGCGGCCAGTGCTATCTTGCTGCGCCGTTATGGTATGCTTGGTTCTTCTTTCAAAGCACTTGGCGCTATAAAACTGAGCTCGCGACATACGAATTACTAACGCACCTCGCAACAGTGAGTGCTCTATGCCGTCGTTATCACACTACTTTGTTTGCCGCATGACATTTCCACGTGAGCGCTCGTCTGCATATTTAGTCTGCCTTAGGTGTGTGCATTGCTAACACTCAAATATTGGTCAGTGCTGACATTGTTCTACATTTTGCTTGTATGTTTTATCACTGTATGTGGGATTGGTATAATAGAGCACGCATATTTTCGAGCTACACTTGTTCGACACACTATTGTGAATTGTGCAGTTATATCAGCGCTTTAAATATAGTCTTGTGCAAGTAATTTGAGCCTGCCCCTTTGGAAGGGGTGCTGGTATGCTCTCTTCCTGTGCCGTCTTCTAGTTTCTGGGTTTGATGGTCAACTGACCTCACAGAGCAGGATTCGAGCCCAAAAAAACGACAAAGGTTAGCAAGGGATGAAAGGCACCCCACAAAAGGACGTCCTCGAAAATGCTGCCGGGTGCAGCATCCAGAAAAATAACCCTTTGTGATTCATGCCAAGATTGTACATAGTCCTGACGTCATTATACGTCACTAACATAATTCCCCCCCCCCCCTACCCCCCTGCCAAGTTTCAGGGGGCGCTTGAGTGCAAATGAGCCATTATGTTCTGAACCTATGCTGACCATGGAGCCTTCACTACGAGTGTATATATACATTGGTATCCCTTCCTGGTTTATCTAGATGTTTCTGCGCCGATTATTAATTGCGCACTGCTAAATGCAATGGACATTCGTAGATCGTCGGCCACCAAGCACGCTTCCTGCATCGCCACAACCGATTCGCTTGATTCTTCTTTGGCCGCAAGTCAGCCCAATAAAGAGTTCCTTTTAGCGAAACTCCTGTTTCCTAATTCCTTCGGCGTTGTCATGACCACGAGGAAATAAGATTTTTCACGCTCAAGAGATATCAAGAGAAGTATTGCTGCCTATTGACTTGGAGTCCCTGCTACTGCCTATTGGCTTGAGTCGTGCCGGCGCGGGAGGATATTTTGCAGGTCGTAGGCGCACATCCACGTGGAACAAAAGTGACGTAGGGTCTACATGACTCCTGTGTGTCCCTCTTGGTATGCCTGTTGGTGTTTTTGTTTTTTTCTTCTACAGGAGGGAGTGAGAGGGCGACTGCACGACGTCTCTGAAGTTCAATGCGCGGGAAGGATGAAAGGATGCGCGTGACCGTCGGAGCGCGGCTTCGAGCTAGAGGATGGGACCTGCTAGCACCTGCTAGTCGTTCTACCAGCAAAGAACAGTGTTTTTTTTTTTCTTTTTTTAGCAGTGCGGAAAAGATGAAAGGAGGGGCGAGCAGGCTAGCCAAAGTAGACAGCGCGATTTCAAACGAATAATAGCCTGGACTTGCTCTCGGCAAAGTATAGAGCAGTATAGATGCTTGTTTCTTGCCTTTTTTTCCTGGAAGTGTGGTATGCGCTACTTTGGCTTGTGCGGCAGCGAAGAGAGCGCTAAAGATCTGATTCATTCTGTGCGCAGGGCGTTAGAGCATAAGGCTCAATAGCCACTTTTGTACCCTAACTTACGCCGTTTTCTGAAACAGCTATAGTGATTGAAAATGGTCTCTCCATATGCTAAGGAATATCATGTATTATTTTACAGCTTAATTGCCAACGTAAACGTTTACGCGCCCTACGAAGATGCTCTCAGTCTATACAGTTATTTCTTCTCCGCCACTACAAAACTGCATGTGTGTGGGTGCACGTGTGTGCAAATAACTCGTGCGCAGGTATTCAATATATTTGGCGCCTCGCATACGGTCAGTACTCTTACACCTTTTCATTGTAATGACGAAAGCTAACAAAAAATCCCTACAGCGCGTCGTGAAGAAGCAGACGCACGACTCCCCACCCCACCAAATCAATGGAGAAAAAGATACAAAAACTAAAGATTGCGAATGCACTGAATAGAGAATTGGCACTCACTCTACATTCCGCCGCATCTCGCCTTTCTCAAGGAAAACAAAAGCTTCACGAGATGCGTGTATGTGACATCTAGGCTTTGTTACCATGTGTCACGAGACTGCGCACCGGGGACATGCAAAAATATTCTCCCCCCTGCACAAGATGAGTAAAAGCTTTGAAAACAAATTGTCGCGATATCACGCGACAGGCTACACCTCTGCGATCTAGACTAGAATAAGAGAATCCCTGCTACAAGAGATCTAAGAGCGCACTAAAGGGCTCAAAGCAACCGTTGGCACCTATTGTAGCATTTATATGAATGAGATAGCGCCCAGCCTGAAAAATATCACCAACTGGTGCGCAGCACCCATTCTGCTCTCGGCGCCGATGGGGCAAAGGCAGCTGTGCGCTCGAACTGCAAAGCATGAATATAGGAAAAGTAGCTGTGCTGAAAAGCATAGCAAGCATTTTTCTAAGTACGGGATCGGTGTTGTTTACACAATACCAGACTAGCGGAAAAGCGAACATATTTAGGCCAGATAGGGGGCTGAATAAGTGTTCACGCAGGGCAGCACGTACTTACAATAGGAGAAACCTGTCTGACCACTGCAGTATTTGCAAATGTCTACCACATCTTCAGCAGACAATGATTCTAGAAGGGAAATGCCGTTCCACGCAAAAATGAGGAGATTTTATATAGAGAAGGCTAAAAACGCCGTTAGTGATGTGTCAGTGGGGTTGTAAAGAAACGAATAAGCTTTTTTCTCAAATTCTGTCCTTTAAAGTACGATGAATGCGCACATTTTTTATTGATGCACATGCGTCGACATTACTAGAATTAAGAGCTCAGCCCAGAATTACTTGTCAGATTACGCTCGTCTTGCCCAAGTTTCCGTATTTTTGTGTTGTGTATTTAGCCCAATGTTTTTATTGCTTCTCAACACGATCACCAAGTAGCCCCACAGCATACTAACAACAACTGTTCGTGAATCCTCCCAGATTACTGTTCTGCTCTTTAGGATTGTAAATACAGGAAAAAACCTCCCATATCTAGTCTGCTGCTGCCAGTACACTCGAGTAGCCAAGAAATTTTGAAGAGCTGCTATAATTGACCGAGTATTTAATATATTTTAGTCTAGAATTACGATTTACCGATTTTGATTTCATGCAGCCAAGTGAGAGATGTGAGCCTTTAGGCGAATAAGTATACACTGGCAACTAAGGATCGCGCTATATTTCTTTACAGCAAACATGGCAAGCACTGATGCTTTTCGCTGTTTGTTTAATATTTTGAAATTTTTGCTAATACCTGTCGCTGGGCCTATTCTTACGTCCGACGCATCAGGGATTGTCATTCGTAGAATGTAAGGCAGCACATATACTAATTCCAGGTTCCTTTCCTCTCACCAAGCTTTCACTACTATACGTCTGTACGTTAAACGTTGAACTTTATTCTGGAAGAGAGAACTACAAGATTGCTTGAGCAAAGGAAAATTAAGGTAAAATAATTTATCCGAAACATTTTATTCGATGCAAGTAGTATAAAACAACATATGCTAGTGCATGGTAAGTACATAAACTCTGATAGGATGCAGGTTACGCAAGCCATATTCCTTACTACAGGACATGCGGAAGAGGCAGAGCCTTAAGCAAATGCCAGCAACGGTAACGCAACTGTTACACAGATTCAATGCGCAAGATGATGTTTCTAACTTACGAGAATATGAGTTTCATATCCTTTCGTTCCCACGGGCGGATACGTATTCCGGTGTTGACGCCCATACTGTGATGTAATAACAAGAACATTTAAATATGAACAGCGCAACAATGCATGAGTACGTCGAAGATATAATAAATAATTGGTACACGGGAAAGGCAAGGCGCAGTATTTGTCACACATGTTCTGTAGACACCTGGTAATAAAGTTAAATTGGTACAAAGGAAGGGAAAGGCGCAGTAACTGTCACACTTGCTCTGTGGACACCCGAACCGCGCCGTAAGAGAAGGGAGGAAGGTGGGAATCTGATTTCTTTATAGGAAGGAAAAGGCGCGGTAACTGGCTCACTTGTTTTCTGTGGACATCGCAACCACGCCATAAATGAAGGGAGGAAGTTGGGAGTGAAAGAGGAAATAGGAGCCGTAGTGGAGGGCCACGGAGCAATTTCGACACCTGGGGATTTTTAACGTGCGCTGACACCGCACAGCACACGGACGCCTCTTCGCTTCGCCTCCATCGAAACGCAGCCGCCGAGGTCGGGTTCGAAATCGGGTACTCCGGCACAGTAGTCGGGCGTCTTACCACTGCACCACCCCGGCGGGGCCGTAGACACCTGAACCGCGCCGCAAGGGAAGGGATGAAGGTGGGAGTGAAAGTGGGTAGAAAAAAAGAGGGGCCGTAGTGGAGGGCTGCGGAGTAATTTCGACCACCTGGGAATCTTTAACACACGCTGACATCACACAGCACACGGATACCCCTTCGTTTCGCCTCCATCGAGACGCAGCCACCCACGGTTGGGATCGAACCTGGGTACTCCTAGTCGACCACGACTTACCACTGCACCCACCTAGATTTTTAGTGCTGCAGCACTACTACCCGAACTGTCTCAAAAAACCGATGCCTAAAGCCGATATGACCTTTGACCTGTCCGAGGGACTCAGGTGTCCACAAAAAGACGTTTGACAGAAACGGCGTTTTCTTTTCTATAAACCAATTACAGAACGCCGATGGACTTATATGCGTTCAACGAAATGCTGTTTTGCCCGATATGAAGCGTCGTGTGCTGTGCGATGTCAGCGCACGTTAAAGATCCCCAGGTGGTCGAAATTACTCCGTAGCCCTCCACTACGGCTCCTCTTTCTCTCTTTCCACTTTCATTCCCACCTTCCTCCCTTCCCTTACGGCGCGGTTCGGGTGTCCACAGAGCAAGTGTGACAGTTACTGCGCCTTTCCCTTCCTGTGAACCAATTTAACTTAACTTATATGAAGCGCGCGCTGTGCCGTGTGCAGCACGAACACAGGCATCGCATTTGACCACTGAAGGTTCTGCAGCGCTCTTGGAGCTTTTAGTGCTGCAGCACACATGCAATGTGTGCTCTAGAAGAATGGTAGCGAAATTAACACAGCAGAATAACGTTTCATTATTGTGACACAGCAAACACAATCCTCTCAAACCCTCCTGCTGCTGAATAATATTCCGTAATTAACGGAGTTAAACGCTTTTATTTTTTACATATATTCATTATCACAGAAAATTCGGAGTACGCATATGTTGGCTAGTACGCAGCTCATGTGCACTAGGGAATAAAAAGGGATACTGCTTGATACTGCAAGGAGAGGAAACCCCGTAGTTGTTCTTCACATTGTAACAACAATCTGAGGCTAAAGGATACCACTTTGGTTGGTAACTTTATTCATAGTCCGGCAGAGCTTTCGCCGACAGGGACTTAGATCTTCCACGTGAGGAAGTCGAAGTGTTGCCTCGTCGTCGCGTTGCGGGCCTGCTGGGCAGCCCAGAGTTAGTTACCGAGGCTGGGACTGCACGAGGCAGCGGCCAACCGCGGCGGGAGGGTTCCGGAGTTAGCGTCGTGCGGGATTTTGCTGTTGTTGTTGTTGTGGCTGTAGGAAGAAGGAAAAGAAAATTCACATGCCTGCTACTGGCTCTGTAGCTGAGCCACCTCCGCTGGCTCGTGCAGACAGAAGAGGCTTTTTTTATTGGTTTATAGTAAGGGAAAGGCGCGGTAACTGTCTCACTTGTTTTCTGTGGACTAACTGATTTATTTATAGGAAGGGAAAGGCGAGGTAACTGTCTCACTTGTTTTCTGTGAACACCGCTAAAGACACGTTAAAGATCCCCAGGTGGTCGAAATTACTCTGTAGCCCTCCACTGCGGCTCCTCTTTCTCTCTTTCCACCTTCACTCCCACCCTCCTCTCTTCCCTTACGGCGCGGTTGATGTGTCCACAGAAAACAAGTGAGGCAGTTACCGCGCCTTTCCCTTCCTATAAATCAATAATCAGTTGTAGGAGAGCCCTAGCACTGGCCAGTCTTCTTCATCGGTTGTTTTCCGGGTGGACGTTCCGGGGAATCAGGTCGACTCTTAAGCTTTTGTCTGATTGCCTCCGGAATGGCGACGTTTTGGCCTTGTTGCGCGTGGTAACGGATGCCGAAACTTTCCATGATCTGCCGGCCTGCTGTCGGTACCGTTAATCTTTCTTGTTGTGAAGTGTGCTGCGCCTCGGCAATTTCGCTAAGCATGTTGTGAAGCCCGAGCTGAAGCAAGCTGTGCGTCCCGGCGGATTCGGGCAGACCCAGTGCTATCTTGTTGTTGTTGTTGAAAACCTTTATTTACACCTAAAAGAAGCTCCGTTTCGGACTCCCCGGCACGCAGGCCTGATGTAGCCTTATTGAGGAGCCTCGCGAACTAAGGTCTGGTGAATATGCATTGTTGCTTCACCGCCTCAGCCGCCAGGCGGATGGCTTGCTGCTGCTGAGCGGGGTTCTCGCTTCGCATCAGGGTCTCCCAGGCGTCTCTATCTATATTTTCTTTAGCTCCTGGGCTGTTGTTACATTCCCAAATAACATGATCTAGAGTGCCCCATCTCCCACATGTTTTGCAATGTAGATCCTTTCCATCTTTTGAAATTGTTGCATATACCCAAAAGGGACTAATATGATTGCCCCCTTGTAGTCTCCTCCATGCAATTGCCTCCCCGTTTCCGAGGGAATAGTCTGGCGGCGGATAGACCCTTCTGCTTAATTTATAGTGCTCTGTAACCTCTTTATACGAGATTAGGCTATCTTTTATATCCATGCAAGAGGGCTGCTCGGCAGCCGCCCGGTGATAGAGAGCTCGGGCAAACTCGTGAGCAGCCTCATTCCCTGCAATGGATTCATGTGCTGGTATCCATATAACTTCCACGTTGCGCTCAAGCGGCCTCGATTCGAGGACTCGTTTAGCTTCTTCTGATAATCTTCCCTTCCCAAAATTTCTGACCGCATTGTTGCTATCGCATACTATTAATTTAGCCTTGGTACCGACAGAAGCGATCGCTACTGCCAATTCCTCCGCCGCGTTGGCGTCTCTCGTGCGGTTTGAAGCCGATACTATATATGCTCCTGTTCCGTCGCCTACTGCGGATACGGCTGCTCCTTGCCGTCCACATGCAGCATCTACGTAGGCCACTTGTTCTGCTGGTTGTTCTCCCATTCTTTTCTCGTACGCTTTGGCTCTATGCCCACGCCTCTCTTTGTTATATTCGGGGTGCATATTTTTTGGCATAGGCGGGACGCGTATCCTGGCTCTTATCTCTTCCGGGATATCCACTGTCTTATGAGCAGTGTATCCCGGTTGGATGTCTATCCATTCTAGTATTTTTCTTCCTGTTTCAGATTGGCTAAGTCGCTCCCGCTGAGCTATTCTAACTCCCTCAGCTAGCTCGGCCCATCTGTTGTGGATGCCCATTTTCTCAAGACGTTCCGTTGATGTGGATATGGGAGGTCCCAGAGCCCTCTTGGCACATTTCCTCAGTATCCTGTCTAGTTTATCTATGTTCTCTTTGTTCATATTTAAGTACGGCGTTCCATACCAGATTCTGCTTGTTATGTACGCCTGTGATATTCTTAGGAGGCTTCTCTCTTTTAGGCCTCTCCCTTTTACTGTTATCCTTCTGAATATGCCTTGCACTTGATCCGCACATGTTGCTAATTTCTTTATGGTATTGGTATTGTTACCTTTATGATTGATAACCATACCCAGGACCCTCATCTCCTCGACCTTCGGCACCTCTAGGTCCTCTACTACCACTGTGATGTTTATTGGCTTTTTGTCTGTGCTGTTGGTGTTGTACCTAAAGAGCTCCGACTTCTGCGGTGAGCATGCTAGTCCTCTGTCGGCTGCATACTTCACCACGGCGCCTGCAGCTCTCTGCAGGCTCCACTCAATTTCTGCATCACTTCCATTGTTCATCCAGATGTTAATATTGTCAGCATACATGCTGAACTTTATTCCAGAGATCTCATTCAGCTTAGCTGGGAGGCCTCTCATTGCTATGTTGAATAGAAATGGAGATAACACGGCACCTTGAGGAGTTCCTTTGCTTCCTAGCCTTATGCTGGGAGACTCTGCGTCCTGAACTTTAATCACCGCCCTTCTGCCCTGAAGAAAGTTCTTAATGTAATTGTATGTTCTTTTGCCTACGTTTACTTCCTCAAGACCTTTTAGTACCGCGTCATGTCTGATATTATCGAAGGCCTTCGTGAGGTCTAGGCCTAGGATCGCCTTAGTGTCTAGCCCTTTCTTGTCTATGATATCATGTCTTAGTCTGAGCATTATGTCCTGCGTGCTGAGCTTAGGTCTGAAGCCTACCATCTCATGCGGCCATAGGTTTTCATCCTCCATGTATTTTGTTAATCTCGCTTGCACTACGTGTTCCATGAGCTTCCCCACACACGATGCTAGAGAGATTGGTCTTAGGTTTTCTAACTTTGGTTCTTTCCCCGGCTTAGGAATGTGTACACCCTACGGATGAGGACATTGACCTTGGTTCATAGGAAATATTTTTGATTCCTAGAAAATATTATGAATAAAAAATTCACCACCTTGGAAATGACCAAAGGGAAAAGGGGAAAGTGTTCAATACTTTTTTAAACAGACAAACCCATGATCTACAAATTGAAAAAATAATCATGCCGTCAGGCACCGTTTACGACCATCCCTTTGATATTGCAAACTTATTCAACGATTTCTACTGCAATCACACCTCGTTGCCAGTTGATGCTCGTCTTTCACCTTTCCCACGCTGCCCAGAATCAATTTTCTTATCTCCTGTCACCGCACAGGAAATCCAAACATGTATTCTAAATCTAAATACAAGTGCAGGGCTTGACCGCCTTCACCCCACTAACATTAAATGGATCGCTCATCGTATTGTCGATCCTCTCTCTTATATTATTAACCTCATCTTTGAAACGAGACTATTTCCGCCTCAGCTAAAGAAAGCTAAAATTATTCCAGTTTTTAAGAAGGGTGACCGTCATTGTATCTCGAATTACCGCCCCATTGCCATCTTACCATCTTACAGAAAGGTGCATAGCACAGCGCCTGACTAGTTACTTCTCAAAGTTCAATATACTTACACCTCATCAGTTTGGATTCCGCTCGAAATATTAAACTAACTTAGCATTGGTTGCCTTCACTGATAAAATTAAATTTGCCATTGATAAGGGATGCTTTGCCGGGGCAGTATTTATTGACTTAAACTTTCGATTCTATCATCCACTCTATATTACTAAGTAAACTAGAAGCTGTTGGGGTAGTAGGGCTGCCTCTCAATCTCAGCAAAAGTTACTTATTAGACAGAAAACAAGCCGTGTCGATTTCTAATGTGCTCTCTAACTTAAATACAATTAATACAGGTGTGCCTCAAGGTTCTATTCTCGGCCCTCTGCTGTTTTTAATATATATTAATGATATACCTAGTTGTCTTGCTAAATCAGAACCGTTTCTTTATGCCGATTACACTAATATATTAGCTACTGATAAATCAATCAACTCATTAACATCTATGCTGACTACTGATCGCAATAATATTTTAAACTGGTGTCATCGTAACTGCTTGCAGATCAACCCTTCTAAGACAACATTCATGGTATTCAGCTCCAATGGAAAGGTTCCCGTTCACATCCCACCACTTTTAATTCCCATTGCATTGAACTTTCAGAACATTTAACATTTCTTGGCGTTACTCTGGATGCTAACCTTAAATACAATAGACACATTTCTAACCTGAAACAAAAATGTGGTTTTGGCATCAGAGCAGTACTAAAAGCGCGGCCCTTTTTCAATCGTGACACTTTAATAGCTCTTTACTGCGCATTCATTCATAGTCATTTTAATTACTGCATCACTTGATGGGGAAACCCATCACATTTATATCAACTGCAACATCTTCAAAATCAGGCCATACGTATAATAACCTACAGTTCATACCGCAGCGGAGCGCTATCACTTCTTCACGGCCACAGCATTTTACCGATCGCTTCACTGATTACCTCTAGTCTCGCAATCCTACTTTATAAAGCTGTGCACAACACCATACCCTCAATTGTAATCAACAGGGAGGCCCTCACCAATAATAAACAAGATTTGCTAAGGACAACACTTTTCTATCACCAACCGTTCGCACAAACTACGGCAAGCACACGGCTCTTTTTGCTTCTTTACAAATTTGGAATAACCTCCCTTCTCATGTCAAGCAATCCCCATCTCTGTCCGGTTTTAAACAACAACTGTTATCCGTATTATCACAATAGTGTCACATAACTTTCAAACAAGTTTTTTCTTTATATACATACCGCTTTGTTCACATTCAATTCATGAGTGTTTTCATATGCCCGTTGGGAAGATGTATCATTTTGTATATAATTTTCAAATACTTTATTTTAACAATACCGGCCGCGCATGAAATTTTCGAGCTTATATTTAATTCCTACTTTTTTGTTTTTACCATATTGTGTTCGCCGGTTTTGCCTCTTTTGACTGCTTTTGCTGTACCAATAATATTTTTCATAAGTTTATACATCCATCCATAGGCGGTCCCGATACAGCCTTGAGCTCTGGGACCTCCTTCTGTATTATTTATGTAATACCTGTTTTCATGAATAAACAAACTTTGTTCTTCTTCTTCTTGGCTTCTCACTAGTACCAGTTGTGGAATGCCGCAACGTACGCAATGTGACTAATGACGAAAGAGTGTATGAGTCGTATGTGACCATCCTCCCTCGTTCCATTTCTTCTGCTCGTGACCCTCTTGAGGATTCTATTTGAAAATTTTCTTGATACAGTGGAGTGCTGAACGCTTTCCTGAAATATCAGGTAGCTTTACGCGTGCTTTACGTCGACACTGTACCCCGGTAATAACCAGGTGTATTTGCGAGCACCGGTACTTTGTTGATGTAAAAATGTTTCTTAATTGAATTATGAGTGAAGCTCTGTACTCCGGTAATGTTCTCCTTAAAGTGAAACAGTCACTTTTCTTAAAACTTAATAATAAATGCTCTAAAAGCGAATGATTTGCTTGATTGGTTGACGTTTTGCTCAAGGGTGGCTCGCAGGTTGTTCCATACGTCAAAAGATGTGACAAAAAATGTGCAGTCGAAAAGAGAACTATACGTTCCGATCTTCAAATAAGTGGTAATGTTTGCTCTGCTAATCTTTATGTCAGCAAGATGGGCTACTATTATCCAAATATTGGGGACCATATAAGTGCGTGCCATATACAATGTTCGTCTGGTACTCTATATTGCAGCAAGATGCTTTGCGATTATCCCAATATTGGGGACCATAAAAATATGTGCCTTATGTCATGATGCTTGTTCTATTACTCGTTATAGCAGCAACAAGCGCTTCTCGATCTCAAGTGTCTGGATCATGGGAGCCCATGCTATAGCTGTGTTCCACGTCATCTGCCGGTACGCGCCCGCTCATGAATCCCTCGTAGTCAGTCGGAACCCTAGTACCATTTATTCTGCCAGCTGAAAATTGAAGCCACGCATATGAAGAGGGCCAGGACGTGCAGGCAGCAAAAAATGTGTAATTATACGCTGTATTCTGTTAGCTAGCGCTCTTGCATATACAGTAGTTTCATGTTGCATGCGGCCGGTAACACGCAGAGGGTCTTATGATGAAGCGAAATAGCACGGCTTGACATGCCAGCGTGTTGTTCAAAGTCTACCCAACTTTCGTCAACCATTTCTGGGCTTATATGAATACTTTTTTGTTGGTAATGAGGCATTGACAACATCGTCTTATCTATTATGGTATTGTGCTCGAGGACTCTAGAGGCCAAGTTCTTTGAAGAGGATGGCTTTATATATAGAAGGCTACATATGGCAGGCTTTGAAAAAAATGAGCACTGCCCGCTGTGGTAGTGCATTTGTTTCGGCGCTCAACTATACTGTGCTCAAGTATGCGGGAACGAATTCTGGCCCTGGCAGCCCCTTTTCGATGGAGGCGAAAATCAACGCGTCCGTCTGCTTTGCGATGTCAGTCCAAGTTAAAGAACCTCAGGTGGCCGAGATTTTCGTAGCCCTCGACTACGGCGTCTCTTATAGCGCTTTGGGACGTTAAACACCAATAACCAAACCGAAACTAATGCTCGCATGTTGGTACAGCCCTGTATAAGTAAAGAATATGTTTTCCAGGTCCCTGCACATTGGGGCAACGCTCAAACATCACTTGACGTGCATAGCCGGTAAAGAGGGTCAAAGGGGCCAATAATTGTCAAAGGGCAGCTTAGCGTGGTTTTTTTACGACAGCCGCGAAGGCTGCCCCTCTTCAGATAAGGTGTTTCAAGAAACGGAACCATACCACAACGCCGGTCGCTCTCCCTCTTTTGGCACGAAAATGATCTAGAAGGCACATCTCATATACACAACGAACCAAGCAGAACAAAGCAGTTACAGTGTGCTTCATATACGCTATTTTGTGAGGTTGCCACTAACTGCGTTTCTCCCTCTATGTCTGGTGGAGAAGGTGTACACAGTGATAAACAGCCAAAGCACCAGCTCAGGAAATTCCGTGCCACAAGAAACTGTTTACTTTGGCTTCGTGGGAAGCAAACACTTCAAGATAGCCGTTAAAATCATTGTCCGGCCGCGGCACTAGGGATAATACTATTATGCGATGCGATCTTTAAAAGATAATGATAGCTATAAAAAAGTAAATACATCTCCCGTCTCTTGACCAACAAACCAGAAACCACGTTTAATGCTCTCTGCGAACCACCCTTATACAACATCTTTAGGTGTTCTTTGGCGTAGCGTCCTTGGCGTCTTATCCATCCCTAACGTCAATAAGGCTCAGCGTTTCATAGAAGACCTAGATAATAAAAACGAATATGTACTGTGTTCGTCCGTTTTCCCCGTTGTACTTACGTTTTGCGGTGTTTTCTTCCCTAACATTTCCCCATTTAAGCTATCCCAGTTTCCTATACATAGCATCGACTTTCGCAAATACCAGATGGTACGCAAGGTGTATGTTCCATGTAATCCTGCTCTTACTTCCGGTGCATGCAATAGCTACTAATGATTTCTAGAATAAATCTGAGAAAAGTGCTGACAATCTGTGAAATAACTACCAATTGTAACAGCTTGTAGGAATAAGTTAACCAGCATTCTAGGTGATTGCAAACTAAATAACCTTTTTTGTAAAAAACTATTTTCGTTGGAAATAACACAGTGTAAATCGACTACTTTTTTGCGTGTTGACTAATGTTTAGGGGGCTGTAACTGACCACCTCTATGAGTTACGTTCCTGGTAAATTATTTTCAATTGTAGTCAGTTATTTTTTTATAACATCTACAAGACTACCGGTGACGAGAAAAGGGTCGTTTCATCGCATTATTTCACTTCATTTTGGCGTCCCTTTATTTCATCGGGCGCGCTAAGCAGTATCGAATACAATTTTAGAGAAGTTCATTAGCACTTGCGTGTCTGTTTTTATTGGTCTATTGCGGAATAGAAGGGCAGCCTGGCGAAATATTTCCAGCCGCTTGATTTTGCAGCAAATGTTTTATAATATCTGGTCAAGAAAGAGTACAAAAAGTAAAATCTGCGTGACCGAGAATACTTTTAGTGGATGTGTTGTTCTTATTCCCGTGAAAATTGTCATTCAATAGGGTAAACAATACCTCTTTTATGGTACCTTTCAATGCCGGATACAAAACCGCTGGTAATGTTAAAGGCCTTTTATAACGTAGGTCGTTGATAGTTCTATAACTTACTGAATAAAAACTGATTCTTGTAGATTATTGCTTCTAGAATTCCGCAAAGAGCAACAAAACATTCTCTGGATGGAATTTCTACATGCCGTGCCTGAGGTGACCCCAGTTAAGTAGTATTTGTGGAAAACCTAAAGCAGAGGGAGAGAAAAATTATAAAATATATTAGGGGCAACTCTGTGCCGCATAATATCAATTATTTGAAAGATCACATTCCAAGCGAACAAAATGTCTTTTTTAAGAGTTTGGTGTTTAGAAGACGTCACTGACACTGTCTTTAAAGTTATAGAGTAAGAATTGTAGCAGTATACACACATGTGCGCTGTAGCTTCCTCAGTGCTCCAGTAATCTCCCTTCGTGAGGTCATACCTTACCACAGCTGCGCTTACACTCGTGGTGCAAAACGTTGCCCGAGTGGAAATTTCTGCGATGAAAAGCAAAGAGTGCGACGATATCGAGATCAACAATTTAGGAAGTATTTTATAGTTAGTATATATTGATAGCGGAACATACAGCCAACCAAGAGGCATTCGCAATAAAACTTTTTGTGGTACACTTAGGATATGATGCGACAGCGGTAACAGTTCCCATCCAGGGCTCTCCTAGCGGATCTCATACGCTCTCATGACATTACAACCGTACGGCAGTCAATGGCGGGGTATCTCAGAAGGTAGCTAAGACATTCAGTGTAATGCCTGTTATTTTTCGCTCAGAACGCCGAAGGCGACAACGCCGACATCAAATCGAATATTTTGGATAACAGGGCCTTTATCTTTACTGCGTTAAGCATAAATTTCAGGAGGACAAAGTTTCATAGCTTTTGCAATATAAGTTTCATAATTGAAAATGTCTCACGAGCGCAAAGCAATTTAGCTATACTTTACACAGACGTGGCCTACACTAATAAAAGCTCAGTAATTCCATCACTTATGTGCGTATACGACACAGGGTTTTATTTCTTAGTTTTAACTTCGAACACAACTTGCTAAAAATGTTTGTAATTACTATTTGAAAACAGTCACTATTTGTACCACTTATGATTGCCGTTACGATCACCTTTCCTTTATATCTTTATACCTGAACTTCAGCATACGAGATTCGCTGGCGACATGATATAGTGACACTGTTTGGTAACATTCAAGCCAGCCTGTTCTCGCATTTTTGTTACGTGTCTGCAGGGTTCTGTTTTTGCATATTTTATTTTATTAAATACACAGATACCTTAATTTAGCCACAACAATATTGTTTATACAAAAAGGGCGCAACGCAACGCAAGGCTGAGAACAGTATTGCATTGCATAGTTATGACTTAAATACATTTCGCTTTAGCTAAATGTATGAGGTAGACAGAAAATCAAGCAAAATAAACACGAATTTGTGTAACTAAGTTCACAAAAGACCATCATGGGGATGAATATTTCTGCCACGAAAAGCAGCGGGTTGAACGTTACCGCATACTTCACTCCTGTTTTAAGCGCGATGCCTCTACCTATTCTGTTGCACGCTGATCAATGAGTCAAATACTTCGAATGAACGTAGGCGTACACTCAAGGAAGGATATCTGTAAACAGCTGGCGATGGTTTTTTTTAAAGATCTTGTATGATCTCTAGGCCAGTTATTCAAGCGTCGTACCTAACGTATACATGTGATTCTGTTTCTTACTGGTGATATTATCATATACGCTCCGTAACTTCTTTAGTGCCGATGTGAGCACTTACTCAAATAGAGATAGGGCGATCGTTATTTTATGTGATATGCATGGCACATGTACGGTGTGACTGGTAAGCGCTATTTTCGACTCTGTGTTTTTTTTTAGATGATGGATTACTTTTATCTCTACAAACGAATTTTTACCTCAGGTCAGCTGCTTCACTGAGTACCATTCGGGATGGCTTGCTTCCTGCACTCAGCCAAAAAAGAGGCATCCAAACTAGCCTGAACCTCGCCAGGTCATGACTTCTTAGGACAGCCTCCATTCTTGTTTTATCTGGTCTCTTGATTACTCTGAGCGAGAAGAAGCGCACAATGATAGGTCTTTCATGTTTTATGAGGCGCCTCGGCAGGACGGACAACATACCGCAGTTTCTGGACTACAGGCTAAATAGGATCTGAAGCCTGCAAAGACATATTTTGGCTAAAATTTTATTTCCCTTCGATAGGCTGTACTCGTCCATATTTGCAAGGATAAAGTTTGTTCGAAATTAGGTTTTTTAGATGGTCCACAAGCAGTACAGACTAGTGAGCGCATCAAGACGGGCTAGTCCATGCCCTGTCTATCTTATTCCGTGCGCCACACGCATGATGGCGCTACGTGCACGCCAAGCGAAGAGGAAATACAGCGGAAAAGTAATTTGCCACTCTCTTAACTGCGTGTTCTCTAATTCTGTAATTTGCATGCTCATAATTATTATTATACGCCACAATACACTTCTCTAAGGGACGTTTTTCTGAGATAATACCGCAATCAATAGACGCGCCTTTGCCCATTTCAAACCATCTAGCTGGCGTGGCGGAGTGTTTAGCGTGCTCGTTTCGCACCCCGGAGGCCCACGTTTGATTCCTCAGGTGGACGATTTTTCCGACTCGTTTTTATTTATAATGCTTCTGGGATTTTTCGCTCACGGCCAACACCGGACGACGCGGGACGGCGGCCGCCGACGACGACATCGACTTTTCTGCAACACGGGGCCCAAAACGCTATCGCGTTCGAAGGGAAGAAGTCGCATGACGGTGACTAAAATCTGAACCTTTTATCGCAAGCGTGTAATAAATAGGATTTAGGACCCAAAGGAGCATAAGAAAACATAATAACATAAAGGCAGAGAAATATACTGGACAAAATATCTGTACAGGTTGCACCTCCTTTGGTAACCATCTGGTGGTCAAACACAAGCTATATCAATTTTCCTGGCTAGGTGGCCTCAATACCGTTAACAGATCATTTATGTGTTCCTGCAATACTTTCTTTTTTGTCTGTGTTTGCAATTAACTCTAAAGGTAATATAATGTTCTCGTTGTTTAACAAACTTCTCGTTGTTTGCGCACTTGTTTTTGCGTATATAGGCAGATTGCATATAGAGCCACGTGTTCTGTGTGATTGGCGTTGACAAGCAGACTCAGAATACTAAACCATGTATAATACACCAACATAAAAAATCATCACCCCACTGAATTCATTTGTTGCATGTTTCGTCTACTGATGATAGTCCTTAAAAATTTCATAAAAATATCCGCGTCAAGCTAACAAATTAAAGCATAAAATGTTACAATTTTTTCCTCAAAGAAGCTGCTTTCACCACAATATGCACTGCTCAGCCCTTTTCACCTCCTTACAAGAGCAGCGTATGCCTTCACATATTTTCGCAAAAAATAACCTCTCTACACGTCTCACAGGACAATACCAAAGCGCGCCTGTTGACCTGCCTAAGCGTTTCTTTGCGCTCACTGTCACGTACCATTTTAAAGCCCAAGCCTCGCTCAACTTGTGAAATACAGCGCTCAAAAACGCAATGGCCGGTTACAAGCAAAAAGGTAATGCCAGATTATGCTTTCCATCGTTGAACGCGTATTTTATGCTCAAATATGACAGAGTGAAAATTTTCGTGAATTGAATTTTACAGCTTTTCAACAAAAAGGTGCTTTGCTTTGAAACCCCACGGTGTGTAGGCACGAGTTTCATGATGTAGTATACATATTCACGAAAAATGAGTCATCATAGCTGTACTACATTGACAACTGCGCTAAGATCTGATAGGGAATTTTATCCAACTTTATATTTCTGCAGTTCAGGAACAATTTATCAATATTTCCAGCCAAGCTGTGTGTACATAATAAAAAATTCGAGAAGACTTTGGCGACTTAAGCGATGGAAGGCGAAAGCCTGAGTGCTGCATTCTGCTAGCTACTTTGCGCATTTAGCGATGAATGCTGCTACAAGTAAAGCGAGCGACACTACTCTCACATTCTGCGAGCGCATTTATTCAGTGAATTCTGCTTGGCAGTAACGAGGTCGCGCTCCTTGTATCTTCGCAGTTGTTGTAAGTTTACTGTTGTGTGATTAATTTTACCGGGTGTGCGGCATGAATGAGTAATTATTTATTATTTACGCGGCAATCGCAAATAAGCGATTACTAATTATTTAGTCACAAAAAAATTTACCAGCAATTAGCAATCAGTAACAACGCATTAGCAATTAGACACTAATTATTGATTATAGTGTCTAATATATTATGAGATATAATTAATCAGACATATACAGTAATTAATTAGTAACTAGCAACCATCAATTGTAATTAAGTATTCAGTCATGATTAGTGATTGCTCATTGTTTGGCATATGGCCATGTAAGGCATGCATTCGCGCATACTGTGGTGGTGCTCTGTGATTGGTCGAGACCTCCATGATGTCATCCCCATCTCGACCGATCAGGGCCGCCGTAAAGCGTGACACTTTTGCTGACGACAGCGATGCTGCTATAAAGGCTTTCGCCTCAATAAATATACGTACCGCCTAAACTGCGGGGCACATTGTCACCACGTCTATTTTCTTCAAGAACAGGGTATCTACAAAACAGAAATGTGCAACATTTATCGCTGTCTGGATAGCGGGTAAATACACTTAGAGAACATCCCCCTATAAGTGACTGCTGCCTTTCATCATACTTCTTTTGTTTAATGAACTGGTTGGGAAAAGAAAGGTGCCTCTCAAAAACTTTAAACAAGAGGGCTAAACTCTAATTTTTCTCAGTTTGCCATTCTTTTTATGCTGTTCTTTCAATTTTTTCCTTGTTTAGTGTCCATTCAGAAAGAGAATCCCTATTAATAGTAGTCGCTGTCTCTGGCACTAAATCTTACACCGTCTGTAACACTGTACATAACCTAAGCAGGAAAAACTCGCAGCTCCGTGTCGCTTGAGGCTTCACCCCTGATTGTGGTATCTTGCTTACAGAGGGATTGAATCTGTATATCATATAAAAAACTATCAATGCCGGGTGAAATCTTACGCGATTAGGCAGAAGTACGAGCGTCCTAAAGTCTTTGGGATGGGTTTGGCCTAGATTCAGGATTTTAGGCAAATACCTATTTCTTTCAGGGCATCGTAGGCGCGCCAATTGTGTATATTAGCATGAATGAGGTGCTGAAAGTACGTTAATACTCGTTTTATAGTGCCTTTAAATGCATATTCTGGTTGTTAGTGCCTCTATATGCCTATTTAAGACTTTTTTTGGTGGCTAAAAATGTCCTATTTCGAGATAAATGGCCCAAAATTACGCCACCACATGACTAGAAAATACCTAATCGAACATTTCTTTTTTTTCAGATGCTTTATTGCTGTAGTTTTTAGAGTTCCGCTGATAAAGTGGCAATCAACCGGATGGCGCAGCATTTCAGAAGGTGTATCTCCCCTTAAGCGGTGGTGTTCAAGTTTGTACACGTAATGTTATCAGCCGTAGCCACGACAAAACTGACGTTTGGGGCATTCAGGCGCTGAGTGCTTATTTGTAGACGCATCTCAAGTGGACTACTACCACTATCTCGTTTATTACTGCGAATCTCGACCACAAACAATCAGTCAAGATGGTCGTCTCAGTGTTCTACGGGTCAGCACGTGAGTTCCTACGTAATATTTATTCATTTTGCCGCCATTCTTGCTCAGTAGTAAATGGAGTTTGTTTTCTGTTGTTTATTTGAGTGCATGATTTTCGATGATGATACTTACTTCGTGGTGGTGTCGCGAGACAGGTGTAACGACGAGAAAACAATAAGCATGCACAAACGTGGACAGCGCGCGTGAATTCCCGCAACCTGGAATATAGGTCTGCAAGATCCTGCACAGTCAAGATTAATGACCACGACGTCATCTTCGGAGCAGTGTTTGCTGAAAATTGCTGATGGGAATGTTTTCGATGGCGCCTTTTCCGATGGTGAGCAGTATAAGACCGCGGAAGCATCAGTAAGAGTTCGTCTAACCCCAATTTGAAGACAAAACATTCAGCAGGTAAATATTTTTACTTCAACAGACTCTGCCACAGCCTCGAGGGAGCGAACAGACAGCAAGAGGTATCACTTGCTAGGACAGCGAGAATGAAGAGCTCTTGCCACCCCAACCACCCGAACCGAAACGAAAAAAGAAAGTGGATGTGAAGTGGATGTCTAAGGACTTTACTCCTGCAAACACTGATTGCACGTTTACAGATCAGCATGCAACTTCTTTGCATGAGCCTCCCGAGTACTAAAGGTGAGCGGCCAAATAGCGGGCGACCAAGCGGCGCGTCGCAGCTGACTAGTACTCGGAGGGCACACAACTCCACCTTAATGCCCACAAACTCCACCAGTTACGACGGTTTCAATCACTGGCATAGGCATGTCTCCAACCACTCTGGGAACCGATTCAGGAACCAAAGATGCAGCTCAAAATCCCGAATCTTTTGCCGCAAGTCTGAGGTTTTGGTTTGTCGGCCGCCAATTGCTATTTAGGAATTTCATACCAAAATGTGAAATTCAACAATGTTGGACTTTTGGGTGTCTCGGTGTAGCAAAAGGGCCTTTTTCTAACAGTGAAAGTGCAAATAGAATTTTTGTTAGCAGCTAACTTAATTGATAGTCAAGACCTGAAATGTTGCCATTCTGGCACTCGTGCATCATTGTGCATGCGTAATAATTTTTTTGATGCACAAAAAAAATTAATTTTATTGATTGAAATGTGTTACAATGACTCAAAGAAACTTACTCCCATTAGATAGAAAATTTTTGTCGCATTGCTTATTTCGCGCCTGAAGGAGTTATATAGCTAGTGCTAGATTTGACAGAAGAAGTTCACAGCTGCTCTCAGCTGGACCAACTAGGATCTGCTGCACAAATCAGTTAGATTGAGCTTAATTAGGTAAAAATCTCACCTGCATAATCTGCCTGATCATCCTTGCACTCCGGCTGCATGCTATCCTCACCAAATTATATTTGGCGGCTAACTAGTAGGAGCAGGCCACACTGTAAATTTTTAAGTCTTTCTTGCACGTGACGGCTCTTTCACACCATCATATAAAGAATGTTTAATAGTATATTGGTCTAATGTCTCTTGTCTAATATAATTTTTCAAGGTGTTACTTACTGAGTTAAAAAGTAGAAAATTGTGTCATTCGAGTCATGTGCAGACTCTGCGCACTTAATAAGGTTTTGTAGTGTCTGGGGACCATCTACTGACTTGTTCATTCCTTTAAACTTGATAGGAATACTTGTGTTCTGTGGGAATAAATCAGAAGTTATTGTTATTAATTATGAAATCGCCTTTAGTGGGGCTCAGGACACGAACTTTTAAAAAATATTATTATTTCTCCATAATTTCTACGACAGTGCCTGTAGCTGCCTATTGCCACACTTTCGTTCGAAGAAGAAACGAGGGCCCTAATCAGCAATCCTTGCAAATACCAGTGCTGCTAACAAAGTTCTAATTATTATTAAGGAGGATATTAGTTTATCTCTAAAGCTTAGCATTACACCGCAGCGCCATCTCTAATTATGTGTCTTGCCTTCACTTGGTGTGAGTCAGGTGCCCGTCATTCCATTCAATTTAAACTGATAATCCCTTCACGCAACGAAAAACATCTGGTTTATACAGGAAAACTGCGGGTGCACGAGTGGGATGGAAACTGGATAACGTGCCTCCAGGGTTTACTGCTGCAGTCAACTTTCTTCTATATCGGTCTGACTAAGACTTACCTGTGACGTTTTGAAAAGATTCACCCTGATCATTACTGACTGATTGTTAAAATGCCGTTGAACCTGGAAGAGCGACAGAAAAAGTATATGACGACAATCAAGTTCAAGCAGGAAGATGTGTTAGGAAATATTGGTATTCAATGTCTCCTGTTGACATGTTTCGAGATCTAGGTGTCTGGGTGCAAAATTTGGATCGATTTAGTGTGGTTAGTAGAAATTCGTACTTGGTGCGCTATACTTTTGCTTTCGAGTTACACATAGTCATTAGCATGCATCTCTTATCTACCATGCTAAATGTCCAAATATTACAAAACTTGACAAAATCCCGCTCTAACCAAGCCGCGCGGACAAGCGTGTATGGTGTAGGCGTAGCATGGCTAACTCAGGGTCCATAGGTCCTGGTATCCTCTTTAAACGAGGGAGAACTAACTAAGCTTGTTCAGTAGCACTTAAAACACACTAGGACTTACTTTGTCATCAAAGTGATCTGAAGTGTAAAGTTTACTTCCTTCGTCTTGAGTCCGCTACCGCTTTTCGCCGAATACTTATGCTAGTTTAAATATATTATTCGTGCTCAACATTCGAACCGGATACTGAGGCTCTGTCAATACCTTTTCAAAGAGAGCATGGAATGCGGGCCAGATGTGTTCCTGGTCTGCACCACCAGAATCACGTAGTTCTGCTCCGAGAATGGGCGTTACACTGTATGACTCATCGTAGGATACAGAGACGTGGGCTGTGACACCTACTCCAATCACTTCAGGTGTCCTTTTGCTTCCTGAAATAAAGAACAGGCGTCAGAAAACAATACATTTCCTTTCACTGAGAATAATAGTTTTGAATGCATGATGAACATTTCTAGGAAGCTTTCCTCAGTCGCTCAATAGGGCGCATATTGGGAGTGCAGCCGTGAAAGCTATTTTCAGTGCCGCGCATAGATTTCTGTAAGCTTACCATGGTGCCTTCATTCATTCGAACTTGTTCCGAAGCACCGAAGCGGTGGCATCTGGATAAGTGTTGTCACAAACTGTTTGCGATTTTTGTTATCAACACTGATACTGTGCTAGCTGCACCTAGTCGACCGCTGCAGACTTCCTAATATCATCCTCATACCTAATTTTCTCCCTCTGTGCTACAACTTCTACCCCTTGGAATCCGATTTCTTATCATCAGCGACCATTGATTATCCTTTCATCAAAACACGTCCCATCTCCGTATAGATTTTGCCTTTTTGATTACCACTAGAAAATTGTACTTGAGTTATTTCTTTGACCAACTATGCAAGCTTCCTTTCTAGTAGCGTTACACCTACTATGTTCGTTCCAAAGCTGTTTTCGTTGTTCTCACCCCCCCCCCCCCCCCCCAATAATATGGTTGACTGTTTGCAAGAAGCTATACTATACAAAAAAAATTGTCTTACTGCTTGTCCTCAGTATAATAGCCGAATAAAATCAGTAAAGACTCATGCAGCTGTCAATGTGGATAATTTAAGCTCTCGATCTGTCTGTTGTTAACGGAAGAGAGTACTGGGAGACCGTGCTCTGCTCTGAGAAGCCTTGCAGTTTCATTAGTGTGGCTCGGCCCCTAGTGCGGCCATATGAGGATTGGTAAAGAGGGCGAGGGGGATCCTGTGGCCACAGGAGCAACGACAATACCCCAAGTTAAGGAGGTGTTCTTATTGATCCTCGAGAAACAAGGCCTGTTGCAATGTAGGGCGTCGACCACCACATTCGAACAGTAGCCACGATGCGAATCAGCCTAAACAATGTGCCCGAGGCTGCTCGAGCCGATCAGATGGTGCTATATGGTCAAGGTATCAGCGTCGCCATGGAAGAGAGAGAAGGAGTGCTCGGCGTGAGCATCTTTGGCGGCGCACCTCTCGAATAGGCGGTGAACTTATGTGATGGATCTATTGTGGATAATCCGCTCGTATTTATATTTCAATAATTTTTTTCTGATGTTTTAATTATTCCCCCTCGCCAATTTGTCGAAAACATACATTTGCTCCTGAAGGGTGATTGATACTTAGTACAAACAATCGAGGTGTTCGTTTTCTTGAAAGCCTCTTTGTGTCTGACCCGGACGCGCACTGAAGCCAAGTGACAGGCCACGTGAAGCACCGTTTCTAGATCCCTCTGGGTCCACGCCACTTCGATTCGAAGTGCTGCCGCATCGAGTGCAAAGGCGATTTGAAAAAACTGGCTGCCTGCCTTGCGTGTTCGAATTAAGGGGAGATGACTCTCTACATTGCTCGTTGGAGCACTCCCACTCTCAGCCAGGAGTGGCTAATGCCATCATTCCATCAAAAACCTGGTGCTATGCTAGTTGGCGAATCATGGTCGGAGAGAATAAAGAGCAAAATAGGAAAACCCTACAAAAGAGCACGACATAAAAGAACGCTACTATGAACTGATTTAATTTGTCTGCTAGTCACATTTATAAAAGCAGTCACATAACATGTCACACTTAGGCGGCGCCAGCTATCTTTGGCATTTTTTGAGAAACTAAATAAAACAAATATGAATGGTTTTATCGCCTCTTAGGTAGCTGTAGTCAGATGCAGGTTATAACAAAGAAAGAAAATAGATATGAAATAACACATGACATTGGGTCAGGCACGGAAGGCCTGTCAGCCTTGCAACATTTGTTATAAACATTTATCCAGAAAACCGGGCTCAGCCGAGTAAAAGATTGTAGAGGATTCGCTGCTTCACGTGTCCTCTTTCGTTTCGATGTAAAAAGCTACGAGAAGAACTTTTCTTTTTGTGATAAAACTCCTGCCCCGAATCATTGCTTCTTCAAAGGCGGGTACGCACTTGCATGGCATTTCTTGCTTCACTAACTTCGTGAGCTTATCTTGCTTCATTGTGTATGGAAAATGATCCCTTGAACGGTGATTGAGGCAACGCCTTCTCTGCGCGATATAACATTTTCCGCGGGACAGGGGGGTCATGTACACCACTCCTATGGCACATCTAACAAATAATGCTGATGTGGTGTTTTCCAACCGCGAGCGCCTTACTTGCGGGTGCAGACGCAAACCTTAGCCAACTTGTTTGACGCACATAAAACAAAAAGGCATATTGTGATTCTTATTGTGCTTGAGCGATATGTTTAGCTCATGTTGATTGTCTTTTAGATCAGTTTTTTATGAGAGATACGGTTTTAAAGGTGTTTAGTTATGTTGGTATTTTTTTATCTTTTTGAAGAATGGCAGTGGAGTTTCTTTTGGACATTATTTTCAACATGTGTTATGCACGTCTAATAATAATGATAAAGGTCTCTTTGTCGCCCAAGAACTCGCCCAGAATAAAGCAATTAATTTTTAGACCCCAGGCCGAGGTAGTAAAGGGACACATGGACACACTGGTTGGGAGTATTTCCCACGTGTGAAAAAAACTGTTGTCCTGTGGCTCATTTAATTTCAGGACTGTCTAAAGCTCCATTGCTTCACTCTGTTTTGGAATCGGCGCTTTGCAAATCGTGTCCGCACGAAATGGGTGATAGCTTTCACTATCAGGTGCCTAGGCTTTGGGCTGCCGGCTCCGCTTGCTCAGTCATAATGGCTGTTGCTGAAATATAAACTCTCCTAAAGAAACGTGAATCCTGTCAAAAAGCGGATGCTTCTGAACGTGGGAAAGCCAAACCAGAGGTGATGCCCTATGTTCATGAGGTGTCGCATAATCTCAAAAACGTGGCCAGCAGGCACATTGTGACGCTTGCTTTCTGTCCACCAAATAAGTTTGCAAAGCTTCGCCCCCGCATATGCTCTGAGGGCGAGCGTGGTTGCAAAAACCAACATCAAGAAGCATTTGTTAGATGCGCTATAGGAGTGGTGTACATAATCCCCCTGTCCTGCGGACAGACAGGGCACTACCTAAATGACCGTTTAAGAAATAATTCTGATAAGATAATGAAACAAGATACGCTCTCAAACGTAGTGAAACATGCAATGGTACACAAGTTTGTACGCGGATTTAAAGAAGTAAATATTTTGGGCAGGTGTTTTAGTACAAAAGCAAAATTTTGCTCGAAGCTTTTTACATCGAAAAGGAAGCGGATCAGTGCATCAAGCGTTCCTCTATTTGCTTCTACTCGGCTGAGAGTGGTTTTCTGGATATATTTTTATAACACGTTGCATGCTATTCGGCCTTTCGTGCCTGGTGCCATGTCATGTGCAGTTCTTTCATATATATTTTCCTTCTGTGCTCTAACTTGTCTCTGACAATACCTACCTTTAACGACTGAAGAGGCGATAAAACCATTCATATTGCTACGAAGATGACGATGCGGGCAGTGGCGTGGGGCGGAGCGCTCGCGCCAGGCCCGCCGGCCAAAAAAAGCATATTTCATCGTCATGTCCTCACGTCGTTCTGTTTCTGCTGTGTCACCGTGTCTCATCGCTTGTCATGCCACCACGTAACATTTAGTGGAGGCGTGGTTCATCCCCATACTCGCCTTGCACCGTCGAAGCCAACCGTACGCTGGGTCCATCTGCCGAAAGCCCGTGGAGATCCCCGCCCAGCTCTGCCCCAGCCCTTTTTGCTCCTCAGACCCTACCAGCCGCTGTTCCCAGCCTCGTCCCCAGCCCTGACCACAACACACGACGACCAGGAAGAGCCCAAAGCCGACCCCACCGACCCCACGACGAAGCGACCTCACGACCACTCGAGCGAAGACAGCACCCCCGCCCAAGCCGTTCGGCGTGTCCATACGGCAAAAGGTGAAGATTGGTCTTTATGCTCCGGTGGAAGCATTCTTCGCATCTTCGCATTCATTGTGGTGTCCAGAGTTTCATGTCCCAATCCTGTGTCTGTGTTCATTTTCACGTCATGCATTGGATTTCTAGCAATCGATCGGGACGATCTCTCGGTGGCCCCGGGTAATGCTACGAGATGACGATGTGGGCAGTGGGGCGGGGCGGAGCGCTCGCGCCAGGCCCGCTGGCCTAAAAAAGGCATATTTCATCATCATGTCATCACGTCGTTCTGCTTTTGTTGTGTCGCCGTGTTTCATCGCTTGCCATGCCACCACGTAACAATATCTTATTTGCTTAGTCTGTCAAAAGATGTTAAAAATAGGAGGCGCTGCCCAAGTATGGCAGGTGATGTGCTTGCTTATATAAATGTGACTAGCCGGCAAAATGAAAATCAGTCCATAGTTGGGTTGCGAACATGCAAATAGACCTACCTGCTAGAGCACGACTGCCAATACATTCCTGAAGGCAGAGGAGAAGGAGAAGTATGCCAGACATGTAAATATCGCGGGTTATGTGGGTTCTTCCAGCACATGTGCCTGCTCTAGTGTTTCCACCGCTGATAATGATTTTACCGAGATCCAGCGCTTGAACCCAGGTTAACACGCTGCAGGAGCTGTAATGAAATAAAAGGCATTTAGAAACATGAGCGAGCGTTGACAAGCGCGTCAAAATTCATAGTGAATGATATTATTCCGGAACCGTTCCCTGTTGCTCAAAGCCGAAGTCCTCAGCGAAGCCGAGCTCCCCCTTTCTCCTCCAAGAAATAAAGCATATACCAAGGTAACGCAATGGTAAAAGAAAAGGCATGGTAGCAGAATTTTTAACAGATGGATGCCGGCACTGTACTCTGAATTAGGGTTTTAGGAAAGGATGAAAGCGCAGAAATCATTAACTAGAGAAAGTCACATCTTCCACGATATCTAGAATGCTCAGAATTCAGTCCTCGCAGATTATTATCCGAGTTTGCATGACGGTAATAGTTGAATGTTGATAGCACGAAGAGCGCGAAAGCAGCAGAGAGTAAAATGCCCGGATCACTATCGTGTCCTCAGTTGTAATGCCTCAACAACGCACGTTGTGCCGACTGCTTCCTCGTTTCAACAATAGCAGACCTTAGCAATAAATGCGCTAGCTCGCCTCTTCCATTTTCCTCCCATTAACCCGATTCTGTACTAGCTGCATCCATGTGACCCGTGCGAACGTCTTGGCCTCATCCACCCACCCAAGTTTCGCAGTCCCTTGCTACGCTTTCCTTCCCTTGGAATTTATTTGCTTACTCTTAGAAACCATCGGTTATCCTGTCTTCGTACTACATGTCCTGTCCATGACCATTGCTTCGCAATTTCGACTAGAATATCCTTAACTTGAGATATTTTGCTACTCACTCTGCACGCTTATTACTTAATGTTACATATACCATATTCAGGTTCATATCCCTCCCCTATGCGTTGTCCTAAACTTAGGTATTACACTTTTCGTTAACTTCCATGTTTCAGCCCCATAGGCGAGTACTAGTAGGACGCAAATGTTATACACTTTCCTCTTATCTGCTAGTCATATTGTATGAGTACCATCCAAAAGGGCTCCATTCCATTCGCAGTCTCCTATTTTCCTTTCGTGGTCCGGATCAATGGTTACTACCTTTCCAAGTAGGCATATTGGCTACCACTTTATGTGCTTCGCTATTTATATTAAACTGCTGCAGCTTTACCAGGCTGTTCAACATTACCTTATTCTTCTTCATATTACTATTTAAGCCTACCTTTCTGCTTCTCTTGCCTAGATCATTATTGATTAGTTGCAGTTGGTCCACTGAGTTACACAAGTAAATGTCACCAGCGAATAGGAGATTACTGAGATATTATCCATCGACCTTGATGCCTAATTGCTCTCATTCAATGTATTTATATACACCCTCTAAGCAAGCTTTAAATATCACTGCAGAGATCATGTCCCCTTGCTTAACACCTTTATTAATTGGAATTTTATCACTTTATGTAAAACTATGGTTGCTGTTATTATTCTTTAAAAAACCGCAAGAGCACGAGACCAAAACATACCCTTCTAAATCGGAACAACCCATCAAGCGTATTAAACGTTGTTACGTCACGACTCTGCGGTGTAAGTTAAATTTGGTGGTGTGCAGACACCATATGCGAAGCTTCAAAGAACACTTGCCCGACCTGCTAATTGAATTAGCTTTTTCGTAAGCGGGAGAGGAAACGCATCTGTGATGATAACTTTGAGAGCCACGCGGGGGTCCACGCACATAGGCAGCAGCCATGTTTTTCGGCATGACGACTATGGGGGAGAGCCATTCCGTTGCGGACAAGGGTTCTATTATCGTAGGCGACTGCGGATGGGTCAGTCCTTGGAAACGTGCCCTCGCTGATTCAGGCAGAGGCGCCGCAGTTTTGCAGAAACCAGCGGCATGGACGAGCAAAACTGGATGGGCTGCATCAGGTTCTTTACGAGCCTAAGACCCGTCGTGAGAATGGGAGAAAACTGCTCCTGTAGCTCGGCGGGGAGCGGTGGGGGCTAGTCTGCGTACGTGACGCTGCGGAAGGTCGACGTTGAACCGACGATGCTTATGAGTCACTTCGGCCAAAAATTATCTGACGATATTTACCTGCTGTCCCGAGTTTTGCAGAGGACAGTAGGTGAGCACAGTGCATAGACATCCGCGACGAATCTGTGATAATGCTATTCGCTCAGCAGACAGACTGTAGTGCCAATGTCCGCAATGAGAGGAAAAGGCCGTTGTCTTATCGTAACTATGGTATGATTTTGTTTCGGTGGGACATGGCGATCGTTGATATTTAGGATTATGATGGCGTGCGCTGTCTCAGCCGTCTTCCACGGCACCATTCATGCAGCAGGGTTCTTTTTAACTCTTGCAAAATATTCATCTTGCCTTGCGGCAGTGTCTGGCTCTTGCTGGGCATGCAGAGAAAATTTTGAGATGCGAAGCTGAACCACAAAGATAGCTGGTACTATGCGAATGGTTGAATGTTACTCATGCATGGTTGACAGAAGCGCTGGCGGTGAATATTTCTAATTGCTTTTCTGCTTGATCGATCTGCTTTCCAATGTCAACTGCACGTTGAAGAGTGAGAGTCGATCTCATGGAAAGTAAGCGTTCTCTAATCTTTTGTGCAGTTGTTCCCTCTAGTAGTTCGTCACGGATCATGCTGTCTGTTGAAGGTCTCATATAACACATGGCGGAATGATATCGAAGACCGTTTACATAAGGTCGAAAATTTTCACGTGATATTTGCTTGCGCTGACGGAATCGGTGAAGTTCCACCAGTTGCCGTAGCGAAAACAGCATCCAGCGTGGGGACCACGTCATTCAAGTGGTCACGCGACCAGCTGTTATTTTAAATAATTCAACAAGTGCGAACAATCAGTATCATCGTAGGGAGCATGGTCAATAAAAGCGGATTGTGTAGTCTCAGACTCTTCTCGAGGCTGTAAAGTAACGCCGAAGTCAGGTCTCGTATTCGGCTGGCAACAGTATCAGTGTACGTAAAAGCTAGTTTCATTAAAAACTATGTAACTAGCCGTTTCTGAAATGTACAACTTCTCTATTGATAATTTTTTCTCTCAAGGTAATAAATAAAATAAATAATTAGTCGTAATTAAATTTGGAGAACTAAAAGATACAGGAGGTTAGCATAGGGAACCCTGAATAGCTCTCAACTCGCTTCACTGGGCACGCTGCATTTTTAAAACCTTCGGCCAAGTTAGCAGGATATATATATATATATATATATATATATATATATATATATATATATATATATATATATATATATGTGTGTGTGTGTGTGTGTGTGTGTGTGTGTGTGTGTGTGTGTGTGTGTGTGTGTGTGTGTGAGTGTGTGTGTGTGTGTGTGTGTGTGTGTGTGTGTGTGTGTGTGTGTGTGTGTGTGTGTGTGTGTGTGTGTGTGTGTGTGTGTGTGTGTGTGTGTGTGTGTGTGTGTGTGTGTGTGTGTGTGTGTGTGTGTGTGTGTGTGTGTGTGTGTGTGTGTGTGTGTGTGTGTGTGTGTGTGAAAGAATCGAATAAGTTAGAAACTGTTATCCGCAAGACTTACGTTACAGTAAGACATAACAGATGCACTGAGATGTCTGATTTGAAGAAAAGCAAATTTAGGTAAAGCCAAGTAATTAGATATCTGCGAAAAATGTTTCTCAACAAACGAAAATGAACCATGCTCTATAAAGGTATACTTTCGTAAGTAGCAACGCACCTTTGAAACTATCATAAAGGTTTCACTGCCCTCATATAACCAGGAAAGCTCCTCAAGGATCGAATGATTAGGAGGGATATCTCACCTGGCAAATGTTCGGTTTGAAATCTTCATGGGTGCTCACATTACTGTCTGGGATATTTGAGCTGCAAAGATCTTCATACCATATTTTTAAAATTTATTTTCTAATGATTCTGATTTTACACATGGTATTGTCTCCCGAGGTGACAGATAGTGCCGTATCTCGACTGCCGACAAAGTCGACAATGTATCTTCAGAACAGCGAGTGTCATGGTATGATTAGTATGCACAAGACTGCTTGTTCATGAAGGTTTTACACCAGGTTTCATGTGACTTAACTGATGCATTACTTTATGTTTTCAAATAACTTTAAGCAATTCAAATGCAACAGAGGAGATAGAGTTGCCAGGGTTGATGTGCGTGTCATCCTGGGGTTCGAGCAGAAAATGAAAAACTTTTGCTCAATGATTGCAATAAAAGGATTGCAATAAATGAAGCTCTGATTGAGTAGATATTGACCACTAACCGCATGGAGTGTGAGAGAAGTACGGTTCGACTGCGGGGCTGCCCTATTATTAAGTGATTAAAAGAAAGATATTCATGCATTAATTAAGTTTAACAGCTGGACTTGCGGAGGGGCCTGATTTTGCTGTCCCTGATGAGTAATCTTTAATGTCCTCTAGCGAGGCTACACTGTTGCTGCCATTTACTCATAGTATGTAGTGAAAATAGATCTTGAAAACTAGAGTGAAAGGACGAAAATTTAAATAATTGGTTGGGTCGTATTCACTAGGTAATATGTTGAGTCATCTGGCTTTTAATGAATACATCCCTGAAAACAATATTGTATAGTAGCTGCCTCCTACAAGTAATCAAAATCTTGGGCAGAAGCGTTGAGGCAAAAGTAAAAGGTTTAGTTTAAAGAGACGACAACGGAACGGGCTACTCAATGGCAAATAAGTATGTAAGTTTAAGATGCAAGAAGAAGAAAGAATAGATCTCAACACAGAGGGCAATGATATCTAACTGAAAGGAAAACTAAATGGGCATGTTCATGTAGCGTACCGTGTAGGAAGATTTAGGAGTAAGAGATCGCATATCAAGGGAAGGCAAACGCAGCCAGGGAGATAATAAAGTAATATACACGGCGGAGATATATCTTCATATTGCAGGGAATCTTGCAGAACTTTTCTGAGAGCTGAAACTTCACCCAGTTAGTTGGGGAAATATCTGAGTGGCCGCTGCGATGTTATGGGCGTAGTGAGGCTGTTGATAATCTTGATTATTAAGAAAGCAATACGCAACAATCGCTTTTGTCAATAACTTCGATTTTATTTGAATGTTGCAATATTTTGACACGGTGCATGCCACAGTGTGTGCGCTGTGTCCAGACAAGACTAGTGCAAAGGGCCTTTTGTCATAGCTAAGTGATTCCGCTGAATAGAAAAAATGATTTGGTGGAGCATCACTACCAAATTTTTGCTGCTCCCTAGCCGGATGTCCTACCTCTGCGGCACCCAAAAACGCTGTCGTGCGTTACTTTTAAGGTAAACGCCTCCCCAATTTTTAAACTTCTCGGCGTAACCCCGCATTTGCAATGTATTAAGGTCATTAATATATAGTGGCGTTTATTCCAAAACCTTACAATCAATGACACTGTGGGAACAACAGTGCAATTAATGCTAATCATTTGCGATAGATCCCTTCAAATTTGCTCTGCGCCATTGCATAAACAGAATATTGGGGCTTTGCAACGGATTCGCGAACGTTAAAAACTCCATGTCGTCGATGTTCCCGGAGCCCTCAAATACGTAAACGCCGCAAATAAAAGCAAACCTAATTCGAAAATGATACTGTGGTGTTTTTTGTTGTTCGTGACAATCGGAAACATTCTTCCACCCGAAGAATATATTACGATACTAAGATGACAAATAGCAAAGTGTTCCTAGCGTCTAGCTAGAAATTGAAAGTTTGAAATAGAGACGTGAAAGTATATATATTACAGCAATATTCAGCAAAGCAATATTGGCAAAAAAAGAACGGGGAATATTCGGCAAAATTACTACAAGCAGCTGCAAACAGAGCGCTGAGAGGTTCGTTCTACGGTTCTTTAGATGTTGCGTTTGTTTTTCATTCTAAAAGGTGCAGAGCAGAGACAAGAAAAAGAAAGCATTTGAGAGCAATTCACATTTCGGAAATAAATTTATCAAATTGATAACGAGCTCGGCTGCTTGTGGAGGCAATATTCATTGTTGCTGATTTTTAAAAAAGAAACAGTCTATTACTTTAAACGTGCCGCTGAACAATGAGGTAAAAATTATTTGCAGCGATGCATTAAAGAAGATTGAAAGCAAACATATTCTACGCTCTGAATGCAACAAGAATTATAAATATAGCTTTATGCTTTGCGCATATACATTGATTTAGCTGTCAGTTGAATGCGTCAAAATCCTTAATTATTTTAGGAATGCTGACATCAGCTTGAGCAAAAAGAAGTTATGCAGCAAGTACGTCAGCGCTTTCAAGTTTTGTCTAAAATTATATGGAATGGAGACGTGCGATTCGGTGCAATACGTTTTTCACCATATAAAGCGATGAGATTATGTGGAGGGAGTCAGTGACCCGGCTATGAGCCTAAAGTAATAAAGATCTCAATCAATGTATCACAACTGGTACTAACATGAACAGTAGAAAGTGATATACGTCGCCAACGGATATAACATACGGAGAAGCATAGTAAAGAAAAAAAAAAAAAAAAAACAGCGTACGTTTTCCGGACACTTTTAGTATGTATATTTAGTGAAAACGTTCCCATTTTTACATTGGTGTAACTTGCGCGCCTCATGCGAGAAGTGTAGGAATGATTCCAGCGACTCGCGTCTGTTTCCACAATGCTCCAGGTTGTTCTATTCCACTTTTGTGCATTTGTGTAGATGTTTGTTCGCGGACTTTAAACTGTGCAATGACGAGTGCAACGGGAATTCGTCATCCGACCGCAAGCTATCTGTTATTGCTGCCGTCGGGTTACTGAGTTCTTGAGCGAGCGCAAGTCAGCAGAACAAAAAGCTCATTTGAGTATCATGCCGATGTCTTTGTCGGTTGCCGATAAGATTGCCTCTACCACTGAAAACTATTACTGTGCCTATTTTCGTAGTTTTTTAGGAATCCGAAAAAGTTTACTTCAGTTGGCGTTTTGAAATGGTTGAAAATATATATCAATGCAGTTTCTCGCTCAAATCATGTCCGGAAAAAGCGGCGAGCCATGAATTTTTATGTCCATTTCAAATGAAATTTCAAATGCTAATAAAATATGAAACTAGAGATGGTATGCGAAACGAAAAATAAAAAAAAGATCTTTTCCTGTTATTCAAATATAAGATACTCGAAGCATTGTTCGCATTCAGTTACTTTTTGTATTTATTTACAAAACGTTTGGACCACAGTTCGTTGAAAAAATCTTCCTGAAGCAGTTGGAATGTTACAGATTATCGTCTATGTTGCTACGGGCAATCTCATTAGTTACCGTTAAATTGAACAATATCAATGTATTTTTTAAAGTGTTGTAATGCTTTAGAAGCACAGCCATACACCGGGGTTTGACTTTCTATTTTGATTAATGACGACAATGTGGCAAAAAAGACATTCCATGCTCTCAGTGGTTTATGATTGATTCTGTACTTTATTTCCGTTGAGAGTAGACACTTTAACTTCGCTCATTTTGATAGAGCAGTTGAAACTTAGATGATGACAATTAGCTTTAGGACTTACTTGAAGAATTGTAAATTACTTTGTGCATACGTCAGCCTTTAAAAGTCTTTTCATAATCTAAAAACGATCAGAGGTATATATATATATATTGGCGCAAAGAGCATTTCAGAGTTATAAAACGCTAAGGATGTCCGAAAAATTCAGCAAACTAGCTAAAACTGCATCAGTAATCCAGCGCACGTTATGCGTAAAGATTAAAAAACATGGTACCGGGTGTAATGTTAGGTTTGCTTATTTCGTCAGAATTCAGAAAGCGTCCACCTTGACCTTGCCATTGGCATAGTACCTGCAAGCTTATTGCGAGTCTGTAATAATCACGAGGTTTACACAAAAGCAGACGCCTCCAGTCCCCCCCTTCTGTATAAGGCACTTAATCTGAAAAAAAAACAATTCACTGAAAGGAAGTCTAAAACATTACTCCGAAGTTTCCTTTCCTTTCAGGTTGTACCTTTACATTTTTATTTTATTTATAGGCAGCAGCGCATGTGATCGTCATTTTTGTTTTTTGTCGGAAAGGATGTCGGGAGTTCTGCCCAAAAGCAGTAACAAGTGCTGGTATTCGCCTTGTTTTTGGAGCTTACTTCCTTGATTTATTTTGTAGTCCTTGCCTCAAATGTTTGATTGATGGCCGCCTAAATCGATCCTACTCGCCATCGCTCACCGCGCATAGGTGTTGGCGCTGCCACCCAATAACTTTATTGTTGGGCCAAAACCGAGTATTATGCAGCGGTAAACGTTTTAATAAGTGGGCAAGCTTTGGCAGCAAAAAAAGCTCTTGCGTGAAAGTCAATCGTAAGGATCTCCTCCATAAGGGCAATCAGGTAAAATACAGTGGCGTCGCGAGGGGGGTGCGGTCCGCACCGGGTGCAAAGCTCAGGGGGGTGCAGTAGTTAGAGGGGGGAAGGGACGGGGGCGAAATAAATTTTGTGTAAAGACTCGAAAAGGCGCGGATTGGTGGAGACACTGAATGACAAGTGGGACTTTATCGTAGAACAAATTATTTCTTGTGAGGAGCGCTTGAAAACACATTCCAGAGACTCCACGCCATTTTAACGTTGGACCGCACTTGTGTACGTGTGTGAACCCTGAAAGACCAGCATTAACCCGACACGCATCGGAAGCCCCTGCAGAGGAGCGCGTTAGGCGACACCCGTCGGCGGCGGCTGAGCCGTCACATCGCCTCTTGTTTATGTGCACGTCACTCTCCTTTTCCAAGCTAGGACCGCTGGCAGCATCTCTCAGTCGTTTGTCTGGTTCAATTATCTCCTGCACATTTCTCGCTCCTCGGCCCAGTCACACATCCGCCTCACACTTTCAAAACGCCGAAAAACACGGAATGCCTGTTGCTTAGGGGATGGCAAATCTGATCACTACGCGCTGACTGGAAAAAAAATGAGGAGGGCACTGATAGATTTTATGCCGAGTTCTGCAAGGGATTCAAAAGCGATTCGAGATCTGGCAACTATGTTTGGACCAGTTGATGCAAACAGCCTTCTTCATTCAACTGAGGAAGAGCTGAAAGTTTATATTCTGGAACTTACCGAAATCTATGACGGACTATCTGACACCGCTCTCCTTGTCGAAAGGATGAGGAGACACCTCGGCCAGCATTGCCCTCGGATTCGCCAACAGTTGGGCAGCATTGGGCTTCTTGACATTCATTACAGAGTGGGATTTTATAGACTCCCTTCCTAACCTGTCATTTCGGATGTAGCTACTTCTCACGACAAGTCTGTCTGTGGCATCATGTGAGAGAATTTTTTCTAAGCTGAAGCTAATACAAAAAAAATCTACTTGAGATCTACAATGGGTCAGTCTAGGCTATCAGATCTGGCATTATTATCGATTGAAAGTGAGCTGGCAAAAACCACCGATTCTGATCAAGTGATCAGCAGTTTTGCAGTCCTGAACACTAGGAAAGCAAAGTTTGATTTGAGTTTCGATTTTTCTTTACATTCCGTGAATATCTGCTTTTAATGTAACCGTGATTTTTTTTTTGTTACAACTTACAGGAATAAAAGTGGTTTTTAAGTGCTCAAAGATTATGTAACAGTAAAACCTCTGTTGTACGAATCTCACGGGGTCTCGAAAGAATTCATATAACCCGAACATTGGTATCATCAAAACGAAAGAGAATAAGTATGCAGAATCATGGGAAAGGCAGTTGCACAGAGCAGTTTACGCCGGAGAAGATTTATTACGGTCGCGCGGTCACAGCGCGACAGGCAATCGCGACGTCGGCGTCATGCGCGCCACGGGCTTCCTCGGACTCCTCGCGGTGCGTTACAGCACGACTAGAGTTACTATATAGGCTTAGCAGGACAAAACATGGTTATGCGCCGGCCGAGCGGCGCCGCAGACTGCTCGCTAAGCGTACAGCGCGCGACTATGCGGATCACGCATCACCGTAAACTGCTCGTGATGCGTATACAACGCGGGTGGCGATCGCGTAGTGCTCAAGGTTGCGGCAAGGTATAAATACCTTGGTTGCGGTCGCAGTTCGCGCGTTCAAGCTCGTAGTGACGCGGAAGAGTGACCGGAGCATCCGAAATTTTGCACACTGTACGCAATGCACTGCGGCGAGGAATTTCAGGAATTCGTATCATCCCGTAATTTGTATCAACCGAATTCGTACCACCGAAATTTTACTTTTATCGGTCAGTTCTTGATTGTACTTTCGCTTTGCACTCTTTGCGTGAATGTCCGCTTTTAAAATAACTGTGATATTTTTGTTATAATTTGCATGGAAGAAAACTGGCCGTGAGTGTTCAAAATTTTTGTAAATTGGTCGGTTCTTGATTGTTTAACGAATGCGTTCGAGGACTACCTGTAAGCCTTTTAAATTTTGTATATGTGGCAGACATAATTCTTTGCTCCTTGTGACGTTTGAAAGTGTCGTGTTTTCTGGCATGTTCATTAAAGGTCCTGATTAGCGGCTTGTCTGTTTCACGACTTTATTATTTGCTTTGTCTTTCAGTTCTCCTTGAGTTATAGATTCGCCTCTCTAGTTCTCACTTGTCATTCCTGTGCATATTCCTGCACGCGTGATAACGTGCGTAGTCTATGATTGTGTTTTCCATTTTTTTTCCTCTGAGCCATTATTACCGGCATAAGTGTAGTTGTTCATTACACGCTGGAAACCTAATATTACGCTGAATTTATGTAATCAGCGTAATAAGCACTAACCCAAGAAGGACACAGAAAGGCGCTTCTATACGGGTTATCACGTTTTTTTCGCTAATTATTTTTGATAGTATTTAAATATGAATACGAAGTTGCATTGCTACTCCGTTTTAGTCATTGTAGCATTTACCACTTCACGTCCTTGTTATATTTATGCGCATACGGCTACAGTGATTCACACGCCTAATGTTTACATATTGCATAGTTCAAAGGCCACTTTGTTGTTATGATCTGATACTGGGAACTCACCGGCCTTAAGCCTCTTGCTCAGTGAATTTTCTCGCAACTTGCACGTGCTAACGTTTCTGTTTTGTTCGGATAGATGTGCTTTTGATGGGATGTTTTGCGGAATTATCAGTCGTGGGGCACTATCGTTGCGTATAAGTGTTAAAAAGAAAAAAAAATGCCACTCGCACTGGTGTGATTGGGTGCAAAGCGAACGCAAACCGTGAGCACACAGGAGGTAGAAAGGAAGTTGCGATTCGATGCTTAAATCGCGGGGACAGAACGGGAGAGGAGCGGGGGGGGGGGGGGGGAGGAGGTGCAGCGCCGCGCCTCCGCACCGGGTGCTGGTGACCCAAGCGACGGCACTGGTGAGCCACGGGGATAGCTTTGGTGCTAAGTGGTCTAGCTGACTGCAGCCCAGCGACACCTGGACCGATTGTCAGCCCATATGCAATCACGCCCGGAGAGAAGCGGCTGGCGCCACCTACGCCGTCTAGACGGCCACCTCCTCACCCTCAGCCAGAACCAGACAGGGACGTGTCAACGTGTGTGCGAACAGTGCTTGTGCGTGTGTGTGAGAATGCGGGAGAGTGCGATGACAAAAACACTCCCTCACAAACTGCCCTGCCTTTCCATCTGGGAGACATAGAGGATCAACCCTATAAAACGGAAAAGTGTGTGTCGTAAATCGGAAAAACGGAGACGGTTGCTCTAGTCAGTCTCCCACGAAAAACGCTACCATTTAAAGGAGGAGGAGGAGGAAGATGAGAAAGAAAGGCAGGGACTACCATATTGTACATATTGTACATAAATATTGTACATAAAGGTTTCCTATCTCACTTCAAAGTCCGGTTCCAGCGCCTCGTCCTTGCTCCTGCTCTGACAACCAACCGGAGCATGACTTTGTACGTCGCTGAGTTTGAGGTAGACATTACAGCGTGGTCGATAGTCAAGCAGGAACGCTTGCTTTGAAATTGAAGTATTGTTCCGGGGGAGGCTCAGTACTCAAGTTTCAAGTTGAAAAAGCCCGCTTATGTATTTTTTGTTGGTTTCTTCGTGCCTGGTTCACAACAGTCTTCTTCAGACAGGAACAAAAAATAATTTTTGCACGCTTTCGCAAACGGATTGAAAGAATCCATTTTACAGGTTGGTACTTACATCGGGTTGCAAGGTTATCGGTAGTGGCGCTTGTTTCTTGGCTGAAAGGTTTGGTTGGTCGTTGCGCAAAATTTTCAAACGTTCGATCGTGCGATTTCGTCAACTAGGGTCTTTTGGAAACATACAGCCTATCTGCATACCGTGCACTCTCTAAGATGCTTTAATATGATAAAAAGTATCGAAACAGCAGCGCCCAGCTTCATTATGAAAAGTTTGTTCGGACGAGGAATGCAGTCAGCCTTCAGTACAAGACAATAACAAATACATTATTGATTAAATTCTCAAGTTAGGCCAATAATGGTACCAATAAGGACATTTTAAATCTTCTCTAGAGATAGATATTTCTCGATAATGTGCGAGCCGTTTTTGCAAATAATGATATTATTATTATTATTATTATTATTATTCTTATTATTATTCTTCTTCTTCTTCTTCTTCTTCTTCTTCTTCTTATTATTATTATTATTATTATTATTATTATTATTATTATTATTATTATTATTATTATTATTATTATTATTATTATTATTATTATTATTATTATTATTATTATTCCACCTTTATTTGATGTGCGCAGGAACAACAATAGGGTCCTTGTGCTGCAGCAAAAATAAGAAGGAAAGAATGAACACGCAAGTTTAACACACACAGATGGAACACCAAAGAAGAAAAATAATCCATGAGATAAAATTGAGGAAAAAATAGTCACAAATTGAGACAAAAAGAGTACCGGAGAGAATGAAATCAGTGAGTAGCATGTCTTTTAGATACAGTATAAGAGCTATAGAGCACATCACAAAATAACGATAGGTAGAGAAAAAGAACAAAGAACAGTCATTGACTATAGAAATATAGAAATAAACAAAAATAAACAATTTCAGGCTCAACAAGCGTGTTTTACCTAGAACAAGGCCTATTGACCTATACACCTATTGGACAGCGAGGTATCATTCAATGGCTGTAAAGACGCTTCGAAGCTCGGGCAAGTCTACTTTGCTCATCGAGGACCTGGACGAACCTGGTTCGAAAATAATGAGATTTCATTGAAGGACTGGCAGAAATTCAAAGCGGAGCTTTTGACGACTTTTGGGAGCTCTCAAATGAGCCAGTCCTGGCATACGTTGAGGAGATGAAGCGCCTCATCGGCTCCGCAGATCTCGACTTGACTGAGGTAACCAATGTCAACTTGTTGATGCGCGGTGTGAAAGATCAGCCATTTGCAGGTCTACTTCGTCAGCTGCCAAAACGTGTTGCCGAGTTCTGCCAGGAAGCAGCGAATATCGAAAGAACCTTAGAAGCAAGGACGCCACTCTACAGCCGACCTCTTGAAATGCTGTGTACAAGCCACTACGACACCACACCTACAAGTGGAGATAACCTTCGTGAGAACATCAATCATATCATTCGTGAAGACCTTCGCAGCGTTTACAAACATAAACACTGCCAAAAGAAATGGCCTAACCTATAGAATTGCATGTCAGTTAAAGAATGAAATTTCAAACCCATGAGTGCACTAGCCGGCGGAACTTCAAGGTACAGCTCACAAAATCTGTCAAACGAGAAAGACCGCCATAACGTAGGGACGCTCCAACAGAACACAAGAGAGACAAGCGCTCGTCGTTTGGTGTCATGCTTTCTGTATTACGTTAGCGCATGCCAAAGTTATGAGACATTACCAACCGGCCCCATCCAAAGCATCGACAAAACCAATGTTCGCTGAGCTCATGTTAGTGAAAATCTAAGGCACACGCATAATTCTTAACGATTTATAGTTTTGCATTTACTCACTTATTTTAAACAAAAAAATGTGACGACCCCAAATGATATAAATGACGCTAAGAATAATTTCGAACTTATTAAATCTAATCTTCAATGCTACCAGATGCGGCGTAGCTAGCTGTCGGGGCAGTATACAACCTCATTTCTTTCTGCAAAACAAATAAAAATAATACTGCAGCGGCTGCAAATAATCAAGCGTGAATTTACGATAAGTTGACGAGGAATAAAGCTGTATTCTCAGATGCTTAATGATTGATATTGTATTGTTTTGCTCTTGAGTAGTGACGCACGAGTTTGGTACTTGACTGGGGAGGGAGAGACGATGATGAGCAATACCGACATCAACTTGAATGAAAAGTATGGGCGTGGAACAGGCGCAAGTAATCGGAAGTGCTATCATCAGTTAAGATTGGTTTTGACAATTGCTTTGACGAAGAAAGTTCCGAATTGCCGACTAAAACAATATGAAGGAATGCAGGAAGCCAGCATTCCTTCTTTGATCGCGTAACAGTAAAGACATGAAACATGTTATATATGATAGAAGACGTTTCATGAAGAAAATATTAAAACGAATTGCCGAATTACGTTTTTACCAAAGCATTTCAGAATGGTTTTCGACCACTTATCCTGCCCAATTGCAACAAAAGTTGGGCTGGTTGCTTGGCATTAAGTGGTCGTTAGTTCGCGAAGAAGCGGCATATATGTCCCACAGAAACGACATACGTCGTCGCAGCGTGTGAAAGGACTTACTAAATATTTGCTCAGGTGTTTAGGGCGCTTACTGAAATAGCTTAAATAGTTTTCCAATACTAAGGCATATCGCCTTTCCGCGTTATGACGAGGCTTTATTGTGAGCGTATCCAAAATCTAGCCATAATGTAGCTTCAGCAGGGAATTGAGTACGGGGAGTGAACTGCTATTTTAAATACCCTACGTGCACTATCTGATGCGGCAGTCTAATGGCAGTGAGCCAAATATACGAGATAAACAACAAGACAAGGTTGTGCTAGACGACATGTGAAGGAAAGGCATCAGTGACTTGCTTCGTAATAATAAACTTAGCCACTATGCCGCAGGACACAAGCACCTTCGCGCTCCTTATATTCATTCTAATATTTTTCTCTCCTGGCTTCTCATTATAGGGACTTCCAGGGGGAAGTTTCTTAGCCGGAAGAGCATACCGACAGTGTGTGAAAACAATTCTTAGTACTTACAATCAGAAAGCTAAAAAATGAGAATAGATGCTGAAGTGCATAAACAAATTCGAAAACGGTAAAAAATCAACACAACTTACTATCAGTAAGGAAGCCTTGCACGTTACGTCCGAAGCGCTACGCGGAAGAGTGCTGCTGGAAGGAGAGACTAGTATTAGACGTACATAACGAACTCATATTTGAAGACGTGCAAGGGATATTGGCTGAAAATGAACAAGCTTCTCGAGCTTCAAATAATCTTGCAAGCAGGCGCGTAGCTCCGATATTTAAATATTCATGTTGGAATGTCGTTCAATCACAGTCAAGGAAAAGTTAAAAAGTTATAACAGTTGCACAGTAAGCTAGAGTGTGTTGAATAAAAGATTGAAGACACTGATAATATAAGCTGGAGAAAGACATTCCAAAGTACACTGTGTGCGAGCGTTGAAAAATAAAAAGTACGAAAAGTTGCTTGTGTGAGTCTTCTGGACGGAAAACATAAGGTTTAATGAAATATATGTGTTCTAAAAGAAAATCACCTTTAAAACACATTTTATAACGTGAAGACTCAATTTATGGAAACTTGAAAAAAATTCGTTGACGCTGTCGCTGCATGCATAAATTCGCTAATGCGAGCAAGATCATGAAACAAGAAAGTTGAAATTTTGTTTTTTTCAAGGCATTATAAACGATGAGAAGGGGATGCTTTAAATGTTTCGAGTTTTGATGACATGACATTGGTTTGAAAAGAGTAAATTGTTATAACCCGAAAATAGTTTATTTTAATTTGAAACAAAAGCAGAATGCCCGAGAGTACTTTTGACAAATAATGCATTGTTGTTGTGGAAATTATTATAACACCTTCATTCATAGAAATAAAAATGGACTGCAAAATTTGTCCGCAATTGTGCAAGTATAGTTTGCTCGCCATTGGGAAGATGGAATGAGTAGAGTAGATTTAAACGCGTATATAGGCTGACGCACTGTATGCTCATCCTGATATATGGGATATATGGTTGATTTTTTAAGTTTTCAAACTTTGTCGGTTGCTATTTTCGGGCAAGTGGGCTTAATATGCTTATCTTCTATTTTTGGCTTTAACATTTATCTTCTAGCGCTTTACTTTTCACTGTTTTCCGGGAAGAGCGTTCTATCTTTTCTTCACATGTTAATTCAGCTCTTGGCCCGTTTTGCTTCCTAATGCGCCCTGTCCTTGGAGACTAGTATGGATGAATATATTTTATGCCTTGCTCAGGCGATGAAGCTCTAGTCTACACACCGACGCGCATCCCATGCATTTGTGAGAAATTCCTCATCCGCTCGATTACCCCGTGTACAGGCTTGAAACAAATGTCTCCTGTGCACTATCGCATGGACGCTGCATCCCATCTCCTGTTTTTGGCTGGCGCTGTCGAAGTATCTAGAGAGTGCACGAGTACAGTTTGAAGCATTTTGCCCCCACCTATAACTTCTATCGGGCGACCAGGATTTTCGACATTGTTGCAGAGGGCACGGGAACCTCATGTTCATTTGCAAACATTCATCATCACCTGTCGTCTTTGGCTGGGCTGAAGGCAAAGCTTGAATAGCCGCTAATGTGTTGTTTCGACACTGGACGCCGACCCGGCCTCGGACATTGGCCTGGCTGTTGTGGGAAACTGAGCCATATCGTTGAGGAAGCAGCTGTGGGGCCCGTGCAAAGCACATTTGAATATCGCGCCTGGTTGCTGGGCTTCCAGTAAATGCCTCGGATACCTTTTCCCTCGATCACGAGTGTCGAGAAAAATGCTCCCCGCAGGGGGTATAATAGCGAGGCGCGCTGCCACCTCAGGGTCCCATTGTGCGTTTCGCCTTCATACGTCGTCCTTTCTCTTCCCGGTTGCCCTGCTTACTGCCGGCCGCGACCTCCCCTGACCTTAGCAACAGGTTTTGTATGAGGAATAAACACCATTTTCGTTTTGCAACAAACAGGGTAAGGCGTGTGCATGGCAAACTGCGTGCTCGTTGGAATGGTAAACTACTAGCTACAAACACTAGATCTACGACTAAAATGTTAGGCCTAATTTCAGTGCCAAAGCAAACAGGAAAGCTTATACTGCACAAAAAGAGTGGATATTGTGGCTGCGTGTACTAATAAATAATTTTATTTATTATAGTTATCTTCTCCCTTAGTGCCCTTCTGGTAGTGTGCATGCGTGCATGTACTTTTACACATATCACCACCATTATTTTCAACACAGAGCTTTACGCCCTCTTTCTATCTGCGTGCTAGTCAACTCAATTTCTGCATGGGGATTGTCCCCGGCACGTGACGATATAACAGCGTGAGGTGCGGATACATAAAAGCAGTATAATTTCTGTGATAGGATAGTGCATGCGTAACACGGATGCCAAAAATACATTTCCTCCTGATTTACCAAAATAATTCATGTGAACATTTTGCCCTTGAAGTTACAGCCAGATACTGAGAGGAAAATACACTGAAGAGCCCTTAACGAAAACATTAGCTGATGGTTTAACATTGATTAACCCTGGAGGGAAGCGAAAGCTTCGTGTACATGGCTACACTCGTGCCAAACTTGGATTAAACACATTGCGCGTTTCTCCAAACGTGACGCCCGTTCTTCGCCGGTCCCTTCGGCAGGCCGTTTTTTTTAGGGCCTCATTCCGAAGTGCTTTCTTCGCGTTCAAATGTATTACTGTAGCAAGGTCTTCGTCCTCCTCCATCTCGCGCAATGTTGTAACCTAGGCAAGAGCTCGGAGCTCCTATTTATGCACTTATCGTCCCTCTAGCGCCCTTTACTTTCACATCAAACTGACGTCATCTCACTTGAAATTGACAGTAGGCATGGGCCATTGGCCTACGTGACAATGCCCCAGTCGCATGGCTACCACCAGGTTTAACACAGACGTTTGCCATCTACCCCCTTCATGGATCACTGCCTTGTCGTGGCGGAGGGGCTTGCGAAACTCGATGAAGTCGTGAACTCTGCTGTGTAGGGCCACCCAAGATAGACAGGTCACGGCAGAGAGTTCTGACAAAATGTGATTCACTGGAGAAGGTAATGGCAACCCACTCCAGTATTTCCTGCCAAGAAAACCCTATGGCGTCCCACATGTTACTGGGGATGAACAAAGGGCGATTCCTAGTAGCTCCAGGACGAATGAAGCGGCTGGGCGAAAGCCAAAAGGACCCTCAGTTGTGGATGTGTTCGGGAAGCGACCGGAAAGTCCGATGTTGCAAGGAGATATATCGCATAGCAACATGGAATGTAAGATCTATGACGCAAGGTCAACTGGATATCGTCAAGCGAGAAATGGACCGATTGAACATTGATATCTTGGGTATCAGCGAGCTCAAGTGGACCGGAATGGGAGAATTTAACTCCGGCGACCATTATGTCTTTTATTGTGGGCACGAATCCAAGAGAAGGAATGGGGTCGCTCTCATAGTAAACAGAAGAATGGGCAAAGCAGTGCTAGGGTACAACCCCAAAAACGACCGAATGATTTCACTTCGGAACCAAGGTCACCCTTTCAACATAACAGTTATCCAAGTCTATGCACCGACCACTGCTGCTGAAGAAGCTGACGTTGAGAGATTTTATGCGGACCTACAATGCCTTTTAGACCGCACCCCATCATCAGACGTCGTTTTTCTCATAGGAGACTGGAATGCTAAGGTCGGGAGTGAAGAAATATCCGGAATTACAGGCAAGTTCGGTCTTGGTGAGCCAAATGAAGCTGGGCAGAGGCTAGTAGAGTTCTGTCAAGAAAACAACCTGACCATAGCGAATACTCATTTTCAACAGCACAAGAGGCGCCTGTACACATGGATTTCACCGCACGGTCTGTACAGGAATCAGATCGATTATATTATTTGCCGGCAGAGAAGGAGAAGCGCTATACAAGCAGTAAAAACAAGGCCTGGGGCCGATTGTGGCACCGATCATCAGCTTCTTGTTGCCAAAATTAAGCTTCGATTGAGGAAAGCGCAGAAAACTAGAAGGCCTTTCAGGTATGATCTGGATCAGATTCCATTAGAATATGCTGTGAAGTGATAAATCGATTTCAAGAATTAGATCTAGAAGACAAAGAGCCCGAAGAGATGTGGACTGATGTTCGTGATATAATACAAGAAGTTGCTACTAAGGTAGTTCCAAAGCAAAAGAAATGCAAAAAAGCAAACTGGTTATCTGAAGAGGCTTTGCAAATAGCTGAGGAAAGGAGGATGGCAAAAGGTATGGGGGAAAGAGAAAGATACAAGGTTCTCAATGCGGATTTTCAGAAAATAGCAAGGAGAGATAAGAATGCCTTCCTGAACACACAGTGTCAAGCAGTTGAGGACAACAGCCAATTAAGGAACACAAGAGCTCTGTATAAGGCAATCAAAGAAATCAAAGAAATCAAAGGAAGCTTCTGTGCTAGGCTGAGCGTGATAAAGGACAAACGAGGCAAGGACCTCACTGAAGCCTCAGAGATAAAGAAGAGGTGGCAGGAATACACAGAAGAACTGTACAAGAAGGACCCGGATGTGCAAACCCAACATAGGACGGTTGTGATTACTGATCTCGAGCCGGGCATCCTGAAGAGTGAAGTTGAATGGGCCTTCGCCAGCCTTGCTAAGAACAAATCTAGCGTAATTGAGGGTATTCCAGCTGAGTTGCTTCAAAACCTCAACCACGACGCTGTTAACACACTGCATACATTATGTCAAAAGATTTGGACAACCCTGCAGTGGCCGCAGGATTGGAGAAGGTCAGTTTACATCCCCATTCCAAAGAAAGGCAGTGCCAAAGATTGTTCCAACTACCGCACGATCGCGCTTATTTCGCATGCTAGCAAGGTGATGTTAAAAATCCTGCAAGGTAGGCTGCAGCAGTATGTGGATCGGGAGCTTCCGGACGTGAAGCTGGGTTTCGCAAGGGCAGAGGAACTAGAGACCAAATTGCCAACCTTCGCTGGATCATGGAAAAAGCAAGAGAGTTCCAGAAACCCATTTACTTCTGCTTTATTGATTATGCGAAAGCGTTTGACTGCGTAGATCACAGCAGATTGTGGCAAGCTCTCCAAGAGATGGGAGTTCCAATTCACCTCATCTGTCTCCACAGGAACCTTTATGAAGGGCAAGAGGCCACAGTCAGAACTGGGCATGGTCTTACTGATTGGTTTCCGATTGAGAAAGGGGTGAGGCAAGGCTGCATACTGTCGCCCTGCCTATTTAACCTATATGCAGAGTGCATCATGAGGAAGGCTGGTCTGGACGAGTCTTCAGCTGGAGTGAAGATTGCTGGAAAACGTATCAACAACCTTAGATATGCGGATGATATCACTTTAATGGCAGAGAGTGAAGTGGAACTCAAGAGACTTTTGATGCGCGTACAAGAAGAGAGTGAGAAGTTTGGGTTTACTGAACATTAAAAAGACGAAGATCATGGCATCTTGCCCTATCAAGTCCTGGAGCATCAATGGACAAGAAGTGGAAGCTGTGACAGATTTTCTGTTCTTGGGCGCCAAGATTACCTCGGAAGGAGACTGCAGCCATGAAATTAGGAGACGCCTGCTTCTGGGAAAGAGAGCAATGGTTAGCCTTGACCGCCTAGTAAAGAGCAGAGACATTAGTCTGCCAACCAAGATCCGTATAACCCGTGCTATGGTCTTTCCAGTTGTGATGTATGGATGCGAGAGTTGGACTGTGAAAAAGGCTGACCGCCGAAGAATTGACGCGTTTGAATTGTGGTGCTGGCGAAGACTCTTAAGAGTTCATTGGACTGCCAGAAGATCAAATCAGTCGATATTGTCGACCATAAACCCTGACTGCTCATTGGAGGGTCAAATTCTAAAGTTAAAGCTCAGCTACTTTGGTCATCTGATGAGAAGAGAGGAGTCGCTGGAGAAAGATTTGATGTTGGCAAAGGTTGAGGGTCGCCGGAGAAAGGGTAGGCAGCGAACGCGATGGTTAGATGGCATTCTCGAGGCATTGCAGATGAAGCTATGTGATGTTAAGAAGATAGTGAGAGACCGGAAAGCGTGGCGTGACATGGTCCATAGGGTCACGAAGAGTCGGACACGACTGAACGCCTGAACTGACTTGCCATCTACATCTTGTTATCTTGACTTTGACCGAGGTCAAGAGCCACTTGATGGCCTACGTGACTATAACCCGAAGTCACATTTTATCACCAGGCTTACCACAGAAGTTCGACCTCTAAATATTGTGACCCCTCCCTTGACACTGGTCATGAGCCCCGTAGTGGCCAATGCGACTGCCCCAAAGTCACATGGCGACCAGCAGGCTTAACACAGAAGTTCGACCTCTAAATATCGTTACCTTGGCCTTTACAGAGGTCACTGGCCACTTGGTGCACTGCCGTCGTCATCATCATCATCATCATCATCAGCCTGATTATACCCACTGCAGGGCGAAGGCCTCTCCCATATTTCTCCACTTAACCCGGTTCTGTGCTAGCTGCATCCACTTGACCCCTGCAAACTTCTTAATATCATCCGCCCACCTAACTTTCTGCCGCCCCCTGCTACGCTTTCCTTCCCTTGGAATTCAGTTTCTTACCCTCAGCGACCATCGGTTATCCTCTCTTCGTACTTCATGTCCTGCCCATGTCCATTTCTTCTTCTTAATTTCTACTAGAATGTCGGTAACTTGAGTTATTTCTCTGACCCACTCTGCACGCTTGCTATCTCTTAATGTTACCCCTACCATTTTTCGTTCCATAGCCCTCTGGGTTGTCCTCAACTTAAGTAGAACTCTCTTGGTTAGCCTCCACGTTTCAGCCCCATAGGTGAGTACAGGCAAGATGCAACTGTTGTATACTTTCCTCTTGAGCGATACCCGTAAGCTGCTAGTCATAATCTGCCGTACTGTGTCCCAAAGTCACATGGAGACCATCAGGCTTAAAACAGAAGTTGGACCTCTAATATCCCTCCCGACGGCATGTCACGTAACCTTCAGCTTGATAGTGGTCACGACCACTTGGTGGAGTACGTGACTATGCCCAAAGTCACACGGTGACCGCTAGGTCAAGCGACCTTAACCTTGACAGAGGTCACTTGGTCGCCATGTGACTATGCTCCCCAAAGCACATGGCGACCATCAGGCTTAACACAGAAGTTTAACATCTAAACCTCCCTCAAGGTGAAAAGCGCATACCCGACGGCTCTATCTACCTATAGAAGTGAAGCTTTCGCTTCCGTAAACAAAGATCGCTCGACAGTCTCAATGTAGCCAACTGTTTTCCCTCAAAAACTGGTCTGTGTGTGTTGAACTAAGACAAAAGCTTATAAACGATGTTATGCCGTATCATAAAGCAATACCTGGAGTGAACACTAGTTTTTAAATATAATATTGACTAAGATATATAGGTATGGGAATAGCCGTGTTGAATGCACAAAACTGCATTAATCCAGTGCTGTATATCTAAGCATTTGTGTTTTCCTTCATCACAAGCCAGGAATTGATTTTGAGCATGTATTATGTTTGGTTAGACGCTTGATTAGATATGTGAATTACCTGCGAAATAAAGAAGGAAAATAAGGTGTTTTTTATAAAAGAACTGTTAAAGTAACCTAACACCTCGGTTATTTATGGTAACCAGTTCTTGGACACGGATGCGTCAGAAACATTGTAGTCAAGGGCTCCGGAAAATTCCTCCACCTGCGGTTCTTTAATGTGCATTGACATCCCATATCACATGCATGGCGTCGTCCAGTTCGCCTTCTACTAGCATAGTCCTTTAACAAGACGGCAAGTTAAGCTTTCTTTATATCACTTTTATACTTCCGCCAGTGCGGAATATTGTAAGATACTGTTATGAACATATTTATCGAAATGACCATACACTGCAATGCGTGATCAAGTCTATCTTCTAAGTTTGTTCTGCACTCGACATGTAAAAAGGGTGAAGTGCCTTTCTGACACCAACTGTGAGCCTGGTGCTGAATATTGTATGGTATTTTATGAACATCTTGATGAAATTGTATTTATTTCCAAGGCCTATGATTATCTTGATTTTATAGTCTTGTCTGCACTGGCCCTGTAGCTAGAGCACCGTTTCGAAAGTAATGTGCTGCCAGCGTCCAAGCAAGAAATTGAGGACATGCTGACCGTTATTATTCAGCATTTGGAGAGTCGAAAATAAATTTATAGATACTGTTTCCCTAAGGCCAATATAATGCAACAATGAAACGGTGTCTATAGTGTGTGCCAAAACATTCCACTGATCCAAGCTCCTTAGTATCCGTGTAGTGAAGTAGTTGTTACCCTTAGGGCTTAAATGTGTGTAAGGTAAAAAGCAGGCGTATTAGACCTGTCTTGAACTTTCGAGTCTCTTCAGTTTGGGGTTCTGTAAAGCCTCCACTATATATTGAGAAACAACCTTGTAGCCTGGCCACGCTTACCTAAGGAGTACCTAATTCCGCCACTATAAGGTTAAACAAACAGCTGTTCATATTTCTGAGGTGTACGTTCCTGCCGACACTTATTCGCATTGGGGCCAAAGCGCCGAATGCTGACGTCTGAATAGTGTCATAGGCCCCAGTGCTTTTCTCATGTCTCGTACACGGCCTTCTCACACTAAGAATTCAAATAAAAACCTTTTATTTTATCACAAAAAAAAAGACAATAGCGTGGTTAATAAGTCGTTCATGCTTCTTCTTTTATCCTATCTTCTGGATAATGGGGGCAATGTCTGAAAAGAGATAAGAATACCATTTCTGAAAAAAAAAAAATACTCTAAAGAAAGCATATTTAGCGGTCTGCAGTGATGGCAGCAGCTACTTCTGTCTTTTCCTTCATTGTGGTCAATTGCTGATAATAGTCTTCAGGTTCGACTCCGCCTCTAGAAGTCTACTTCTACGCCTGCGTTAAGATTTTATGTATGTCTAATATGAGCTTTCAGGTATGAAAAATATGCAGGTACATATTTCTCGCGGAATCTATGCATCGCTTTGAACCTAATAGTTTAGCTACGCGAAAAGAACGATGTAGCATGCGGAGTACAAACACAAAGCCCTAGAGGGTACGCTTCGTTTACCTCTGCGATTTCCTGTGAATATTTTACTGACTAGAATTTACTGCAAAATAGGAACTAATAGTACAGAACTTCAGCAAAAGAAGTATACTTATTAAGATCCAAATTGGTCGCGATACGTTTTCTCGTGATTAAGTCTAGGCATCACTGAAACGAAGAGCAGGAAGAACACTTAGGAATGCTGAACGACATATAGGTACTGAAAGCTGATTTCGTGCCATGCTCCGTGGCTTTAACGTGACTACAAATTCTGTTCCACTCTTCGATTCTGAAAGACAGGTTTATTGACGATTAATTTGAAGAACGCCTGCCACTCTACAAGTCTAAAAACCCAATAGCGGCATTAGTCGCTAAAAACAAATAAAAACAGTCGAAACAAATAGACAATGAATATCGCGCTCGCGGAAGGCCGCCGGTCTTGACAAAGTTCACTTTTGCGGGAGATAAGCAGCAAGCGTGCCCTTCTATTTGCGGAATGCTGGAATGTATTGAATGGCTACATTTTCAACCCCTATTTTCTGTCTAGTGGAATAATGCGAGTTTCACGTCTACGTTATAGGAACCGGCACTGTCGGAAGATGCCAGCGCACCGAGGTCAGAGGCACACACTTTCCCCTGCGCCTAAAAGAAACACACTTTCCAAAACTACAAAAAAATGAAAGGGGGGGGGGGGGCGGCTATAAATTTATGTTTGCAGGTTATTTTTCAAACTAGCCACGTGCACATGGAAGGAATTAGTGGAGAAATAATTCGTTGTTCAAGCCATACACCTCCTCTACCCTATTTCAATTGCCGGAAAAAAGGCCAGCGGACGGCGTGCGTAAGCACCGCAAACTACCGCGGGCAGTTAGGAGGTTTTTAGGAGTGAGAGTTGAAACAAGAGACGATGTTCCTCTATCTGTGTAAACAAGCTGTGTGACAATACTGTACCTTGGGATTGCGTGAGTTGTTCTACAATTGCTGTTATTAGAGGTATTCTTCCCATATCGTCTAATACCGTTAGGGAAAAACGTTAAAACCGTTACATTATTTTCGTTGCGAACGCGCATAAGGTAGTCGCTGTTTTTTTTGATACTCGTGCGCTAACACGTCGCTTTTTACTTGCATTTTCAATAGTGATGTTTAAAAAAAGTATGGAATTTATGCGAAATCATTTCTGTTTCTGGCCAGAGCGGCAGCTTCTGCGGACGCGCTGGGGGCTGAATATCTCGCATCTACTACGAGAGGAGAACCAATACGCACGAAAGCTGTGCACGAAAGTCTGTGCGTTGTTGGACTTAATGCGCAGCTGTGCGAGTCGTCGATCATCCTCTGCAAGCTGAAGGTAGGCTGCGAGGTCCATATTCTCCTCCACTGTTACGTGGGGTAGAATTGCGTCGAGCGCGGTCTTGGGCACGCCGTGGGCACGGTGAAAGACGTGTCATGAGACCACTGCCATACGCAAGCTGGAACGGGGTCGCCCTTGTAGACTCCTGGAAGGCGGTGGTACACGCTAGTATCACATAAGGCAGAATGAAGTCCTATGTCTTGCGTTCAGCACTGACATACAGTCTCTGTTAGTTTTGGAGCCCACTGCGAGTAGCTGCGGAGCGGCTGCGGGACTGAGTGGCGGCGCTGGAGTCACACAAATGTGTCGGCTTCGAGGATATAGATGGTGATGGGAATAGCCTTTCTTTCCTTCAGGAGTGCGAGAGAGAGTTTGCGCTGTGGCTTTATTCGCGAGGATTTCGTAAGAGGGCGCCTGCACCTAGTTGAAGCGCAACGTCATTCTCCGAGTGCTCCGAAACCGACGCGCACTGCGCAAACATGCCAAGCTTCTGCGGCTGCTCGAACGTTAGTCGTCAGAATTGTTCCTCGTTGCAGTGACTAAGCCGCTAATAGACACCTTTAGCGCACCGTGTCACTCTTTGCCGTCTGCGTTACCGGAGTTGCGGGATCGCTCCCACCAGCAGTGCGCACAAGCTTCATTGGTCACGACGCGGGGCAGCTCGCCTTGCTGTCGCCAGACGGCGCTAGTACCCCATCAGCATTTGGGGGTATGGGTAAACGAAGGATTGGCATACATTGGAAAGCATGAGCAATCACTTAAGGCCAAAGGGCGAAGGAATGCCGGGATAATGAAGCATAAGGCATTGTGGGGATACAATAGGTATGAGGTATTGAGGGGTATTTGGAAAGGAATTATGGTGCCCAGACTTACTTTCGAAAATGCGGTTTTGTGCCTAAAATCAGAGGTACAGTCGACATTAGAAACAAATCAGAGATCCGTTGGACGATTAGCACTAGGTGCCCACGGCAAAACTACAAATGAGGCGGTACAGGGAGATATGGGCTGGGCATCTTTCGAAGTACGGGAAGCTCAGAGTAAAATATTATATGAGGAACGCCTGAGGAAATTGGACAGTAACAGATGGGCAGCTAAGGTATTTAAATACCTGTACCTAAAAAGCGTTGACTCACAATGGAGGAAAAGAACTAGGAAACTAACTAGTAAGTATGCTAGTAACAAGGACGGAGAAATAAAGAGCATTAAGCAACAGGTGAAAAACACAGAAGGTAAAAATTGGATAAATTCGATGGAAAAAAAACAGAGTGTGGAATTATACCGAAAGTGGAAAATGCAGATCAGGAAGGAAGATTTCTTTGATAACTCAAGAGGCAGTGCCCTACTTTTTGAAGCTAGATCAGGGTGCCTTAGAACACGCAGCTACAAAAAGAAGTTTAACAATGGAGATGACGCTTGTGCTGTATGTGGAAACTCCGGTGAAACAATTGACCATATTATACTCGAATGCAATGGTATCCATCCGGAAGTTGATGCAGGCGCAATCACTGTTCCTGGAGCTCTGGGGTTTAGAGATAACAGTGGCCGGGTGAATAAACCTGCGGTGGATACTAGCAAAAAACGGCTGGAAGATTGGTGGCTTAAAAGCAGGGAAGTGACATAATGTTAGTAATGTAGGAGCAAAATTTAATAAATAGAATGATGGTTTAGTTAACCATTCTAAATCAATAATTAGGATATATGGAGAAAAATGAGCATGATAGCTACTGCTACCACCCCGTTTCAAAGAGGACACTCCTATATTCCATCCATCCATCCATCCTTATCTCATCCTTCTCTCATGCCCATCGCATCGAGACCAATCAGTGCGGGAACACCGCCGGTGGGAAGAATTACTCAAATCCAGTAAAGAAGACAGCAACATGCAACACGAACTGCTAAAGGTGTCTAATAACACAACGCTGTGCACGCAGGTAACCAGACAAAACAAATACATAAGTTATCATCTTCCCGTCATGCAACGCAAGTTTTTATTCTGGATTATTACATCTGCTTGCTAGCTTCCAGCTTTTAGGCTTTGTTAGCTTGCCTTTGTCGCATTTTAGTGGCCCAACTGTGACAACGAAGAGGGAAGCACCGTTGCATCGCAAAGTTGTGATAAATAAGGACGCTGTGCTGCAGCTTGTCCGCTGGGAGCCTGTGACCGAGAGCACTCGCGTAGGGAAAGGACCACAGTGACGTGAGGCTGGGAGGGAAATTTTTAGAGCGACATTATTCAATCGGTCCTCTTGACTTTGTGCAGGGCCTCATGTGCGTCTGCGACCTAAGGCTGCCTTGCACACTCATAATATTAGGTTGTATCGGAAGTTCCGCGAGCAAGCTACTTTACAATCAAAATATTGTTACGGACGACATCAAGGAAGAAGAAGAGGGCAGTGGCGCGGACAGGAGCGCTCGCGCTAGGCCCGGCAACATTTTCATTAAACGTCATCTCACTGTCATCGACCATCTCTATGTTCTCCTGTTTTCATCGGCTTGCCGCTTCGTAACATTTGGTTGGAGGTGCGGAGTATTTCATCATCACCCCCTCATCTTGGCCCGGGCGTCGGCGCGCTGCGACTCTTGCGCCGTCGGCGAAAGGTCAGGAGGCACTGCATGGCTGTTCCCCAGCCTGCCGGACCCAGCAAGACCTTGCCGTTCCTCCGTCCCGTCCCCCCCGCCCGGACCACAAGACACGACGAAGGAGAGACTGACATGAGACGCCACACATGACCACAAGACACAGGGAGAGACCCGAATGACCTAATGTGACCCCACTGACCTGATGTGCCGACCAAGGACCCTACGACCCAAGACACCGCTGCACATCAAGACATTCTCCCCTGCCTATGCCATGCGGTGCGTGCCTTGGCCTCCGCCATCGAGTCGTGGCAACGTGTGGCCCGAGAGTGTCCTGCCAAGGTTCATCGCGAATCATCGTGCAGGCAAGCCATTGTATTCTTCCTTCTTCCTCTTCTTTTTCAAGCATCTAGACACGCTCATCATCATGCCATGGAATCATCAACATCGTGCATTTCCTCGTCCACGATCGGGACGATCGCTCGGTGGCCCCGGGTCATGTTACGGACGACATCAAGGAAGAAGAAGAGGGCAGTGGCGCGGACAGGAGCGCTCGCGCTAGGCCCGGCAACATTTTCATTAAACGTCATCTCACTGTCATCGACCATCTCTGTTCTCCTGTTTTCATCGGCTTGCCGCTTCGTAACAATATCTCCGCAAAAGCCCATGCTTGCGTCTTAAAATGCAATAAACTGTGTGGTAAATTAATATAGACAGCTAGGCAAGGTCGTGACTGTTTTATTTGTGTTTTGGCGACTACGCGTTTCCAACTTTTTTCATATGAGCGAGAGTTAAGCTTGAACGAAGCTTTCCTTTTCCAGGAAGTGGCATTACGTGACAGCTCTAGTCACACGCGCGGCTTCGCCGCTGTCCACAGAAGTCGATAACTTGAGGAGGGAGTAACAAAACGTGACGTCTTCCTTAGCATGAACAAGTAAACGAAGCACATACGTACACATTGAAAGGCTGTTCAATCTATTATGTTTATTACTTGGTGGCAGTCGACTCTCACACTCGCAGTTGGCAGGTCGGTCTTTTATTTTACTTTTATTGTGCTTTTCATCTGTGCCGTTAAACCGTGTGCACTTGCACAGCGTTCAGAACGCTAAGCATTGTTATGTTTAAGGCAACGCACCGAACGTCGCCACCAACCTTTCCTCGAAATCTAGTGATAGAGTTCTTAGGAGATTTGCCTTCAGAAAAAAACAATAACCCTCTCAAATAGTTAATAAAAAAGACATTTATTGTTACGTCAAAGATGTGACGCCACGCAAATTGAAGTAGAGCCGAGAAAGGGCATTGGAAAGGATTGGCGCGCAATGTTAAAGTACCAAATACTAAAATGGGTGAAGAAGAAGTGAATTAATGTGACGTAGAAAATTTGACGTCACGCAACTGGAAGTAGAACCAGAAAAGGGCATATAAAGGGATTGGCGCGCAATTTGAAAGTGCCAATGACTAAAATGGGTAAACAAGAAGTGAATTAAGCAACTAGAAGCAACCAACAGCAGTATCCGTGCTTTCGCATTACTGCAATGCAGATTCTGGAGTGCTCTTTATTTTTCTTTCCGAAATAGGGTGTGTGAAGAAAACAGTGGCTCACATGGTTTGCAACGCCGAAACGAAGAGAAAAACTTTATTAAAAAGAAGGAAAAAATTGAGCAATCGAGGGGGCGGACATTTTGTGATTCTTCATTTTAAGACACCTGAAGGAGCCGTCTGCCTAAAGCTCTGCCTAAATCCACGTAGTGCGATTAAATGCTGTCGCTTTAAAAATTGCTTTCCAAGACTCGCGACACTGTCCGCCTTTCGCTAGGCGGAGTCCTCCGCTCAGAGGCTCCCACCAAAAAGGCGGCAGAAGAGCGTCCTAATTTATCGCAACATTGCAATGCAAGTGTGCTTCTGCCATCGTTGTCACTTTTAGGTCCAAACTTCCGAGAAAGGTAAGTTCACAGCGCCTAAAACCTGGAAGCCAGCGAGCAGATGTATTAATTCAGGATAAAACGCGGCATCCCATGGCGGAAAGATGATGACTTTGGTATTTATTTTATCTGCGGAGTTGCGTACGCAGCGCTGGTTTATTACCGGCTAAGCCACTGCAACGCAAAATACTTTTGACGTCTAATGTTTGAGCGGCCACAGAAGCTTGGCATGTTGCGCAGCGCGCGTCGGTTTCGGGGTGTGTATAAAGTGACAGCGAGAACGCCACACTATTGTTTGTGAAGCTAGATTGGCTCCACCCCCTCCCGAAAGAAAATGTCTGTTTCCCTCAGCCTCTAGATCCTCGCAGCCTGAGCATTTGTGTGACGTCAGCGCCGCCACTCATCCCGGAAGCTGCTCGGCAGCTCTTTGAAGGGGGCTATAATATTGTGAAAAAGGCTGTACGTGGCAAACATGTCCGCAAACGTTTTGTTTGGGCGCTCCGTAAATCCGTATGCTGGGGATGGTAGGTTGTCTTACCATGGTGGCTTGTGTGACTATAGGTCAAAATAGATAGCGTTCGCTCTGCCGTAAATAGTGTTGTCCTGTTCGTGATAAGCACTTTTTGGTCGTTGTGTCATAGGAGAATTTGTTCGACAAAAAACTTGTCGAATTCCGCGGCGTAATCGATAGGCTTCGGCGTAGCAGTCGTGTAGGCGGTGGGCATTATGTTCCATTTGCTTGCCGTTGATGGACGAAGTTGGGAAGGGTCCCAGGAGGTCTATTTGTATTCATTGAAAGGGCTTAGTTGGGGGTCTCATCGGCTTTGATGGCCAAAAAGGTTTAATCGGGTGCGTCTTACGTCGCTGACGCTTATGGCACGTTTAGACGTAATGGGCGACGTTGGCAGGTAACCGGTGCCGATAATACTGCTAGTCGGAGGCGTGCCCTGGTTAGCTAATCTTGGAACACCTGTAGACGTTCCTACTGATTTTTTCTGTCTCAAAAAGAAGGTGTTGGAGGCAACGTTCTTCACGAGGGCGTCATCAATAACGCGAAGGACAACAACTGACGCCTGGGCACAGCAGGAAGAGACGCGGTTGGTCCTGCCAGGTAATCGACCAGATTTCTTAATTCTGATCTTAAGCGCTGCTTTTGTACATAACTGCTGGCGCTTACCGGTCCCAAAAAGCCCTCATGGTTGTTTTCTTCCAGGGGAGCATCGACTGGGGATCGAATTTTATATTTATATTATGTCGTGTGTTATAGTTTTCATTTTAAATGTTGAACAGTTGTTTTCAAACAGAGTAAATTCATTTTTAAGCAGTTCATTGTTGCACTAAATTGCCGCGTCAGATCGCGCTGCCGCGATTCAGAGGCGACCAAAATTTGACTTATAGCACAGCGATGCATGCCCCCAAAGAAGGCGGCAGCGGCAGCTTTACCAAAGTGTCAGCTCAGGTGTGTCATTGAGAGACACTCCGTGGCAGCTGTCTCGGGGTTTGGTAAAATATACTTAATGTTTTTTTTTTGGATTTAACGCCCCAAAACGACTAAGGCTATGCAAGACGTGGCTAATATATCATATAGCACAAGCTTAACACCTGTTCTTTGGAGAACGCTAGTTTTTTAGTTGTGCAAAATTAATGAAGTGCGAATGATCTCACTCCGGTCAAACATTCCTCCCAATAGCGATTCCCACTTCTGTTGTCATTATGGGATGGCTGAGTTTGCTGTGTGCTAGGTTTAGAAGATACCACATGGATGAGACTAAAATGAAAGATTTCATGCAACTAGTTCTTACACACTTGAAATTTTAATGACAGGTGTTCGTTTACTTTCCTATGAGTTTGTTTGAGACCCGTCGATGTGCGTAAGCGGTTACAGCGCTCAAATGCTCCACATAAGAAATCGTGATTGTACCCAGTCCTATACGGCCGCTTTTCCACGGAGGCGAAATGAAAGGCACCCGTGTAATTAGCGATGTCAGTGCACCTTAAGGAACCTGAGGTGAGCGAAATTTCAGAAGTACTCCACTGCGGCGTCCCTCGTAATCTGAATAAGTTTGGTCGCGAAACTCTACAAAACCCAAAACCACATTCACTGCTTCAGATGCGGCATTTTGCCGGGATTGAATGGCATAACTTCGGTGCATGTCTTCAGCGTCATTATATCCGCCAACAGAAACATGTCGCGTATAAAATTCGAACCCTGTAATTTCGTCTGAACACTAAACAGCAACAATAACTAGTCGCCGGTTATATCTCAGTGCGCTTGGAACTACCCTGTAATCCCGTTGTTATGAAAAAAGGTCGATGAATATAAGATCAGGTCATACTTGCTGCCATTGGCATTCTAGTTCATTTTTAACTTTTCATTCGTTTTGCTTCTTTTGCGCTCCGTTTGATATCATAATGATCTTATAAAAAGCGCACTAATGTCGGTTATTGACATGAAAGAAAGTTTTACTATATAATCATTAAAGTTGATGTATTTAGACGACAGAGATCATGGCTTTTCCAGTTCTTCTTCACTTGCGGGCATATCCTTGTAGCAATTCCTGTAAGAACAGAAAACGATTGTATCAAAATAAATGCTTTAATTTGAATAGAGATGCCATTCGCCGATATCACAGAAAATGAAGGCAGAATGCTGACTAAGAATTACTTAGTTGCCGGCGACGCATTTGTTCTAGAGAGTACTCCCTGTCAACCCTAAATTCTCATCCGAGGTTAATCGCTAAGAGGCTGAACACAATTGTACAAGCTAGACGAATTCAGCGCAAAAAAATACGCTGAAAGTGTCTCTATTCCAAAATATTTTACTTCGTTGAAGGTTTGCATGTTCTGCTAATGGGACAACCTAAAGACACAAGTCAAGCTTAACTCTCGATGACAAAGGTCAAGGTAATATGATAATAACCTATTTTATCTTGAAAATTTCTCTCTATAAGCGGAAACCACGCCATGGTAAATTCAAACGTTTGGGTTTCTGCACTTTTATATTGGACAGTGCACGACAGGAAAAAATAGTCGGTGTGAGTGAGAGCTAGGTTGCATAACCGCTGTCTCTAATCTCATCCCTGTTGCAAGCAAAAACTTATATTTAGTCCTGCTTTGCGCCCTAGGCAAAAGGTGCAGAGAAAATTCTCGCAAGTATATCCCTACATATATGGTGTCCTTAGAATACACTTTGTGTTTTCGTGTAAGGTATGCGCATACCTGGAGCAGCTTACGGATGAAAGAATACAAGATTTACACACCTGAAAGTATCTTTCATAGTTTGTCTTTGGCTTGGACTAATACGATGACCCCTTCTGGAACCGAATCTACGAGTACAAAGAGAACACGAAGTATATGTTGATAAACAAAAGCTATGCCTTAGTAGATACGTATATACGGGCTGTTTACTAAGAATTTGCTACAAGCACTGGCGTTGCTTAAAGCAATACACGAAATAGAGCGCTCAATATTATTGCATTTTTGCCGCCACTCAGGGAGCTATATTGGGGGTATTCACATAGGAACCATGCGGGGTGCATTGTGGCTAATTGTGACGCAGTCGGTCATTTGGAGGTTGACCGAAAGAATAGGGCGAAGGTGCATATGAAGAGCTGTCGTGCTGTTCCACAAGCAGTGGCATCCGCAGCTATAGTTTATTTCGCTTTCGTGGGTTGATAGCCGTATACAGAGCAAATAACAAAAGCCGAAGAGCTGTGCTGAGGACTACGGTCATGTTAGTGTTTTGAAAGTAAACACGAACGACTCCGGCCGAATGAAAGAGCCGCGCACGCTCCACGTAAAAGGCGAAATATATGTCGACAATGGGCTGGGCTGAAATCTTCCGGATGTGCCCTGGTAGCCAGCCGTTAATTGGCACAATCCATGCAGGACTGGTCTTCACGCAACTGCGTGCCGTATTTCAGGTCTAAAATGAACGCGGCAAGATGCCACGCAATATGCTTCACCGTTTTCAGCCAACAAGCAATGAGCCCCACTTTTCCATCGTGTTTTTGGGCAGTCGAAGCCTTGCAGGGAGGACTCGGCAAGCATTGAGTGTAATTTGCTTGCATGTACAACAAAGTTAATTAACAGTAGCTTTAAATGATTCATAAATAAGGCGATTTGTGCGAGTCTCAGCAGACCTGCAGAATCTTTGTAGCTCAAACTTCGCGCAGAAACGGCATCTGGTGGTCTAAACGCTTTCTTACCAACTTTGTTTGGGGCACTTGCCCCATTCAATCATAAGGCAACGCGTGCTGGCATCGTCTGCGTCGTCTGTGCCGCCTGTGAAGCAAGCAGGCCACCGCCTCAGCAATGGAACATGCTGCGCAATGTCATACTGTTCACAGGAAGAACATAAATATTCGGCCAAGAAATGCAGACGGGCAGAATTGTTTTGCGGGAGGTTTGAAAAGCTTTATGAACTTTATCAATAATAACGAGCGAAATTTATATTTGCCACAACTGCAGTAAATTTGGATGGGTTCGTTTGTGCATCGCAAAAAACGATACGAGCCCGCTACGCAACGTGACGGCCGCATCGGTGCTATCGCTGTAACAGCAGCTTCTTTGCCTGCGTTGGCGCCACAGGTGATGCAAACATCCGACTCCTTATGATCGAACCAAGCAAGTATCTCAAAGAAGTGGCTATACTAAAAGTCAACACGCCATTTCTACGCGACATTTGAGCAGCAAAATGTGAGCATTGTAGCTGGGAGAAGCCTTTTATGGCCTGCGTTTAATTGCACAACACGCGTGTTCGTCTGATTCAGCCACAAATCTTTATACCAGTCACTTGAAAACAGGTGTGTTCTTCGAATGATCTGCCGGCTTTCTGTTGGTTCCTTGTGATGAAGCCAGCCCGGAGCACAAGATGTGCGGATGTCGCACAAGATGTCGCACATATTTATTTGCGGGCGTCCACAAGTCGACGCTTACTGTGCAGTCACGTACGTCGACTGCAAACGCGGGTCCGCGCCACGCCGTTGCAATTTTGATGCACCGGCCTCTGTCTCATCGCGCATTTTCAGATCGTTCGAACTGTCACTCATGATTCCAATTTAGTTTTATTACATCAGTGCTCGCCTGAGTTATAGTGACAGAGAAACCTGACCCAGAAGAGCAGCTGAGCCGCCGACTGCACTAAGCAGAACAGGACGCAAAAATAGCGTCGGCTGCGCGCTTACCTAAGCTTTACGTCACGTGAATGCCCCCTATATTGTGAAAATTTCAGTGAACAAACCACTTTTCATGCTTGAAGATCCATTGCATCAAATGGCATCTAACATTTGTGCAGTAGGTGGGAGTAATCTAGTGAATTACATGGTTACATTGAATTGCCATCGCTGTATCCTATTCGAATTATCACTAGTCATCACGGCAGTAGAGCACTCCGCGATTCTCTGAAAAGCGTACAAAATAAGGGTTTTTCTCGCCTTAGTTACACCCAGAAATGGATTGTAAAACTCGGTGGAAAGAACTTCGCCACAAATGCTTGGCGGCAATGGAACTAAATAATCTCCACTCCACTGAGCAGCGCTTAATTTAAAGCAGTGGATTAAAAATAAGGACAAAGGCATCAAAGGCACCTAGAACAGTATAGGACATAATGGAAGCAGTGTAACTTGGCTGTTATTGTGCGCGATATATAGGTGGAATTTGCGCTATCAAAGAAGGCCTACAGCTACGTCTGGGGCATACAGCGTCAAAAAACACAGCAAAGCATTGTGTCAGTGCTCCCCCCTTAAAGAGCATATACAAGATGCAATAGAACCACAAGAAAAGTAAAACCAGTAAAGTTTCCAGTAAAACCACAAAAAAGTGGGCTAACGTAAACGTTGCGTCGTGTGTCCTCGTGGTCTTCTTGCCATACATATGCAGGCAAAAATTTAGGTACCAGGTAGTCTCCCGGAAAGCTGTGTATTAGGCAAAGCTACGCACGCAAGTATGATATCACATTATTTTGTTCATAATCGACACGTCCAGAAATCATGTGCCTAGTCGATTTGCTGAGAAGTACTATATGTCGACTGGTCTTGGGATAGATTGTTTTCGATCATTGCTTGCTTGTATATATCCAACTCATGATCGCTTGGATGAGTTTAGCCATAAACGCTGTACCTCTGTACAATACGAGAACATCTGCTTCTCTGTCATGTACGAGCATCCGTTCGAATAAACCTTTTGCGACTTCCTTTGTACTACATATTTGCAGGAGGTTTGCTTTAGCCTGGCGGATATGGCATTGCATGTCATGATCATTTGCCTTTACCCATTTATGAGGTAGAAAGTGGGCCTCAGAGATTCGTCCCATTGTACTGCAATAGAGGGATGAGGGGAGGCATATTGAGTTTAGTAGCCCAGCCGTTATGGTAGTGGGTGCACTACGTCCCCGACACTCGAAGTATATTTTCACATATTCCAACGTATGCTTTTAACTAAAGCCAATATTCCATCTCATAGATTCGGGACAACGTGTGTGCAAGTCAGAAAGGGCTTGGTGTTCGAGTAACATAAATGCCTTCTCGGAAGGCACAACATACCTTGTTGTGCCTTCACTAGGCACAAAAAGGTATGTGTCCTATAATGTGATATGTCTTCACGATGACGTCTGCATGTAAGGCGGACAACAACTGACGTTTGAGCACTGCAGCAGTTGAAGGCTTCTTGCCAACTTTTCGGCAATATACTTCACGTTGATTTGATTTAAATTGAGCATTGATTTAAAGCGAAACTTCTGGCGCTTGGCGGTCGGAAGAGGATATCGTCGTCTTCTTTCGGCGGTTCGTTGACGGGGCCGCATGATGAGCAACCAGAATCTTCATGATTTCAGCCAGAGGAGTAGAACACTGGAGAAGAATTGGCGAATACCCAAGCTCGACCAGGAAGGGCTGCGGAAACTGTCTTTGAGATTGTCGAGCCAGCAGGCTAGTTTGGTCGGGTACTAACCGGAATGGTCCTCAGTAGAGGCGGGAACTGAAGTTTCAATTGCTCTGTTCAAAGTACCCATGTCTTGTGCGCATGCACTGGATTCGCGGCCATGCTCGCGATCCACATAATATTCAAGCAGATGCTATGATGCACATAAACACATCAGGCGATCCACCACCTTCCCCTCTTCCCCCAGATCCGTTCCTGTCCCACGTTTCCGATTCTCAAGTTCTGCGCCAGCGAATACGCGCTCTCAGTCCTCCGTGTTCGCACCCTCTCCCCGTAAGTAGTCTTACTCGGCAGGAGGAGGTAAGAGTGCACCGGATTCGGGCAGGGGCGGCTCTGAACCCATCTGTAAGACATCGTTGGTGTGATAAAGATCTGTCAGTGACTGACAGGTGCCCTAACTGTGACACTGCACCTGAGGTCTGTGATGTGCGTCACTTGTTGTGGACGTGTCCATCAACGACTCACATTAGACAACGAATACTCATGAAAGTGGGCCTGCAGTGGAATCGCGATGGTGATTACGAGAAGTGGACAATGGACAATTGCTACACCGCCAACCTTTGCGAATACCTAAGCGCAACTGGACTTCACTCCTTCTTTTAACTTTCTATCTCCTGTATCCTATTCCCCCGTTCTCAACTTATGCCTTGTGGCAAACTTTTCGAAAAAAAAAAGTTTCAATTAGCTCGGATAATTGCTAGGCATCCTTTCTCTTCTCTTCAAGTATTTGGCATTGGCTTTTGTGAAGGGTGTGATAACGTATACAATTCCTCAATTATATTTTACTAATGAGGGTAGAAATTAGACCGAAGCTTGGTCTGTCTACATGTATTTTTGTGAATATATTCAACGACGTGCCCAGGACAGCAGGAATCTGTAGGCGACATTGAAATTTTTGAACACCTCCTTTGCGGCACATCCCATAATAACGGTATGTCTGTTTTTGGGAGGTGCGTCAAGAGATCCAAGACGTCCGAAACAATGTTGGGATAGCGTCGCTAATAAAGGCGATAATAAATAAAAATTTGTTTGCACTGTACGGAAACTGCGATCGCAGCTTTTTTAAAAGTGCGAACCAGGAAGAAAATGTCCTCACTGGAACATTTCCTGGTTGTAATGTCATGACTGGTGACTTCACTACGTCGAGCACTGTCTTGAGCCTTTCATTTTGCATTCAATTATTGACGATAAGAAAGCACTTCTAAATAAACAAGGAGATTTGCCATTTCCAAAGTCTCACTAAAGTATCCCTTCATAGATAAATCGTTGAGGATTCTGAGCAGAGTCGAAATGCCATCATCAACTCGAAGCTGCCACCTGGTGTCAAGATCACCGAGGTCTTCTCGTTGTAACACTTGTGGTATTCAATCTGCAAGAAGTTGCTATACTTTGGTCACAAATGAGAAATACTTGTGGTTGAATGTCCGCTCATGTATGTTGTCAATGTAGTGAGAAACAGGGTGGACATTCTTCTCCCTTACGTTGCTCTAGCGACAGTAATCCACGCAAGATGGAAGTTTGGTGTCTTTGTTTCAAACGGGAACATCCTCTGATGCATAGAATGACTAAAAACACCATATTTGCAGGCCAGTTGGTGGGACACCATCAGAAACAAAACATCTTGCTTCTGTCCCATCCATTTCTGAAAGTTTGTTTCCAACGACGCATAGAGAATCTTTGTTGACTGGAAGATATCGCGAAGCATTTCGTTCAATTTGTCTGAGGTCACCTGGTGCTACTAGGCGGAACGCCGTGGATAATAAGTGCGGGTACAAGTTGATGCTTGCGATGAGTGTTTCTTGAATCTTTGATAACGACGCAATTCACTGTACTTCCATTGGAGGCTGCGGATTGCTACTGGTCGTTACCGGGCAACGCTGGGTTGATGTAGAGCATTGCCTCAGCGTTTCAGCAAGGCTGTTTCTTGGGCGAGTTGGTGCAGTTCGCTCATGTTGGCGTAGCCTGAAGCGCAAATAGACAGGGACTTGAAACTCCGCGTCCTTCTCACGCCGTTGTCCTTCTTGCGCTTCATGCTTCGCCAACATGATCAATGAGGTTTTCAGTTCATGCGTAGGTTTGTGATGACAAGCTCATTCTTCAAGTGAGAAATGTGTTTCTAAGTGCAATCACAGGCCACTTGTGAAACGGGATTTGACACGGAAGTGTTCGTCTTTGAAGTTGTTGGTCACTTCGGCTCTTCCGACCTTCACGCTAGCTACGCATTTTTCGATGCCGATTCTTTGTTCGATCAGGAAATCGGCGGTTTCTTCGAAGATGCTTTGTTTTTCTCGGCATCTTTATATTCACAGGGATACTTACGGAAGATCGGTATATGATGGCCATTGTGTAGTGAGAATTATCAGGCCATTTGACTCTTTACTGTTGCCATCTAGAGTAGATATCCGAAAAAAATATGATCCGTTCTGATCAAAGATCGATGATCGCTCGGTGTTCAGTCAGGAAGTCTAGGCACAAAGTTGAGTCAAGAAAATACTTATGAAGCACTACCGGATAACCTTGAAGATACGTCCGTTTAATAATATTCGTTCTGTTCATGCTCCTGTTGGCGAAATCAGATAGCTTAATTCCACCGGTAATCATTTATTTCCGCTTAGCATACACTAGGCACAAAGTAGCGGCCGCCTCTACCAAACACATTGCCAGTTACCTCAAATTAGAAGGTACATGCTCATGCATTGATGGGCTTCCTGGGAGTGGGCTCAGCCTCTACGGTAAATGTTACTGAAAATGCGGCTTTCTGCTGTCGCATTTTGGCCACATCTACCCGACACAAACCTGCGTCATACCCGCTTTAACGGCGCACTGTGGGTTGGGGCATTGCCGTGAATCGTCGCCGTGGGAAGGACTTCCTTATTCAGGAGTGAAGGAGCCACTTGACAAGTTGCTGCGGTAAATTTAATCGGCACGCTGGGAGACAGTATGCCTGCCTGAGAACAGAATCTGTCGAGGTGATGCAAGCCGGGCAAGTATGGGAAAGCAACCTACGTCATCGGCCCTCACTCCTCCTGAAAAATGTAGTTCTTTTACAAAGTCGCTAACCGAAGTGGCGGTGCGGAAGCGTCATAACAGAACGAAAACAAAATCACGTAACGACACCCGCTGCTCCGGATAATGTGAATGCCTTGCGATGAATGGACCTTAACGGAGTGTGTTTGGAAGCCCTCTTGGCGCTGCATTTTCTGGATCTGGGAGTCAGTGGCAGGCGGCTGGCCGGCGACTAACGGGTGGCGCCCTGCAACACCCGTTCGTGTCGCACAGTGCCCAACCTGTGAAGGGAAACTACAGAATTGTGCCAAAATACGACAAAATAAGATACCACAAGTTACATTTGCATGACGGTATGCCATCAAAATGAAATTCGTAGAATGCTTGAACGTTTGGTTGTAGTAGGAGGCCCGGGAAAATCAGGTCTTTTTTGTAGTCGCTTCGTTTTTGAAAACCGAGGAAGAGTTTTGTGTAGTCAGTCGTGAAGACTTCACAAAAATGTGGATTTGGACACCCTATGTCAGCATGTGGAAGTTTTTTTCCTGGGTCAACAAGGAATCGGCACGGTGGAACGAACGCTTAGTCACTGTACATAAGCAAGAACATACTCGTTTCGTAGTTTACGTCTAAAACAACCTAGAGATTGAGAATATTTTCCGTCAAAAGATCGCTCATCAATTTTGCCAATCCTTCATAGCAGCTGCATTACTTTTAAACTTGATCCGTGCAGACCCTTGAAGAGCGAAGAAATCTTTTCTAATGTAAGGGTGCGTTGAAGCTCAGGTCGGTGTTCGGGTCGACCGTTTAACTAGCGCGTTGTTGTTGTTGTTGTCCAAATAACTTATGGCACATACCCACAGAGGGGGATCGGCCAAGAATTGGGTAGCAAAGAATTTTTTTTTTTAATATACTTGCATAAAAAGAAATATATATATATATATATATATATATTAATAATAATTTGAGGGGTAGAGGAAACGAAACAAAATGGGAAATAAGTGAAATATAATATGAAAAGTGGTAACACTCACGGGAGATTGACACTATATTTGTAGGACAAGTGATGTTTTAATATTTAGCAAGGAAAACGATTTGAGTGCAGTAAAAAATTTTGCATGGCGGTAAAAATAGACCTGTGACTGTGCCCAAGGATGGTGGCGCCAAATGATAACAATGTCGAGCTGCTTAAACTAAGGCCAAGCTGTTGCAATGGCCTTTCCATCAACTGTTTTCTCAGCGTAGTAAAGCGGCGGCAAAACAATAAAAAGTGATCTAATGTTTCTTGTTCACCGCAAAATGCGCAGACGGGAGACATTGCCAAACCAGACCTGTGAAGATAGAAATTTAAAGGTGGGATGCGGCATCGCAGCCTTGTTAGTGAAATCTCAAGTTGCCGTGAATGACATAATTTTCTATTCCAAGAATAATTTAGATGCAGGTAGTCCTCAGATCTTAAAAGATGTCCGTTTTTCATATTTAATAGAACGTTTCTTCGAAACCTCGCTGCGGTGATGTACGCGGTCGCCGGAAGGATAGATAATACGGGGCCATTAAGGGACTCTTTTGCTAAATTGTCAGCATATTCATTTATATCCACATTGCTGTGGCCTGGTACCCATACCATATGTACAATTTTCAAATGTTTTGGGATCAGGGAGACAAAGGTTTTTACTATTGCAGAATCCACCGACGAAGAGAGAGATGAACACAATGATAGAGAGTCGGAAATTACTGCCACTTTAGAAAAAGAGGAGTCTAATTTACGTAGAGCGAGTACCACCGCCAGAAACTCCGCCTCAAAAATTGGGGTGAAGTCCGGAAGCCGGACAGAAAAAGACCAGTCTAAATGTGGACAATATATACCCACTCCCGCCTTTTCATTACTTTGAGATGCGTCAGTAGCTACAACTAAACTAGCAGAAAGACTTCTTAAATGATCTTCTAATAATCCGTTTAGAATAACGGATGATAAGTTTTTAGCATTATTCGGGAATATGTCGTCAAAGACAATTTTAATAGATGAACCGATGGTTTGTATGGGTAGAATACTAGGAAGGGAAACATTTAAGGGGTCCAGCAAATTTTTTGACCATAACAACTTGCGGGGTGTGAAATTTAGACCAATGGACACCGAAAAAGGAGGTCGGTTGACAGCAAAAAATAGACATAGATCGGTGAAACTGCGATTCATATATCCTTAAGTACGTCTGAACGGTTAGAATTTGTAATCTACATATCAAGGGTGGAATCCGGGCTTCAAGGTAGAGCCCATTGTTGGCAACAAATTTTGGAAGTCCCATACACAAACGAAGCGCTTCTCGCTCCAAAAGAACAAGCGGTCGAATTTTATAAGCTGCTGATCCAGAAAACAAGACTGAACCGAACTCTAAAATTGGACGCACATACATAACATAAATCATTAAAAGGACATCTCTCCGCATTCCAGACCTGGGACGACTAATTCGGCGCAACATGCCCACGGCCCGAGCCCCTTTCGTAGCAATATGGATAATGTGGGGCTGCCATGAAAGATTATCATCATAAGTGACCCCTAAATACTTTAATGATTTAACCTGTGGTATTATTTGTTGCTGATACATTACAGACAGACTTACAGAATCTTTTAAATTAAATACGAGGACTGCGCTTTTGTTGACATTTAATGTGAGATGCAAGCCACACAACCAATTCTCAATAGAGTTTAGATACGTTTGCAAGTGGAGATAAAGGGATTGAATATCCGATGCAGTTGCAAAAAACGCAATATCATCAGCATATACGTAAGTGCGAACGTCATGATTAACAGGTATTGAGCTGAGTAGTATATTGAAAAGGACTGGTGAAAGTACTGCTCCTTGCGGCACTCCCCTGGCTTGCTTATATCTGCCAGAATGGACGCCATTTAATGCACAGTAAAACTCTCGGTTTTGGAGGAATTCGGATATCCAGGCTACTAAATAATGTGGAAACTGAAGAGATTTTAATTTTTGCAATAGAATGCTATGCTCAACGCTATCATAGGCCTTGGCTATATCTAGCGTTATCAAGGCAGCGTGCATTTTTTGGCGCCGCGCTAGAAGAACTCGACTCTCGAGATCAGCATGCGCATTCCAGATGGAACACTTTTGACGGAAACCAATTTGGCAAGGACTGAGGATATTTTCTTTATTCATGAATTCCGAAACACGTATAAGTATGACTCTTTCAATTAATTTTACAATGTTTGATGTTAATGCAATTGGTCTTATATTATCAATAGACAAGGCACCGCCTTTATTCTTAAGTAAAGGAATTATTTTGGCAAGTCTCCTGCGTCTTCGTCTTTTGTCTGCCGTCTTCTTTTTCAGCACGCGCCTTCCGACATACGCTCGTCGTCTTTGTCACTGTCGACAATCACCGAGTGTTGGTGTGACACTACAATTATCCCCGGGAGAAAAAAGAGGCATCCTGCCGACTCATGGTGTGGACACAACAGGCGGGTCGTAACAGGGCTTGAGGCGGTCAACGTGCACTGTTTCACGCCCGCGGCGACGCATATCCGGTGTCGGTACAAGCGGTTCTATAACGTAGTTCACCGGAGAGGTCTGGCAAATAACCCGATATGGGCCATGGTATTTGGACGCTAGTTTGGTAGAGAGGCCGGAAGGGGTAGCAGGAACCCAAAGCCACACGAGGGAGTCTGTGCTGTATGAAGGAGCTGGACAAGACGGTGCGCGAAGGAACTGCTGGTGACCTTGGTTCTGGGTTGTAAATGAGCGGGCCAACTGGCGACATTCTTCTGCATATGCTGCTGCTTGAGAGACGGTGGTCGCTTCGGAGGTGTCAGGGCGATAAGGAAGTATCGTGACCATAGTTGAGGTGGGTTCACGGCCGTATAGAAGGAAAAAGGGGGAGAAGCCGGTCGTTTTTATCAAGCGTTGAATGCGCTGAATTGTGCGACGAGTTCGCAGTGGTAAAACAAGTCTCTGCATCTTTTCGGAAGGTAGGGACCTCATGCGGGGGCACCGTGATAGCGGAGATGTCTGTTTGGCAGGCTTTATCTTCTGGGAACGCCACGTTGACGGGAATGCCTTACCCACCTTCTTCAGATGTCAAGGAGCAATGACCACATCTGAGTGCTCATTAAGACATCCAAGGGGTACTAAAACGATTTAATGGGTTGAGTTGCGTTAACAAACTAGCTCTTCAGCTGCCCCAAGAGAACAAAAAAGAGCACGCATAGTTTGGCAGAAGTGGAAAATTATAGCGCTCAATCATCAGATACGCAGCAGTGAGAGAGAGGGCGGTGGCACATTGGCACATGTTAACCTAAAGCTGGTGTTATAGCTGCCATGTGTGGACCCATCGCTGCAATCACTGGTCACTTTGAGTGCATTAAATTCTTTATACTACTATTTATTGCTGATCAGGGCCATGCATTAAGTCGCCTTCTGCAGCGTACGGATTGTGCTTCCTGAGGAATTACTTCTTTTTTGTTTGCGCAACAGCAAATAAAGATTTTTTACTTTTTTGTTCCACTTTAATTAGCCAGTTCGTGTTGCAGGAGGTGATCATCAATAAAATCACTATCTATACCCTTGAGACATAATTGTATCGTAAAGACAACAGAGTCAAATGCGCATGCTCTTTATAGCGTTAGCTCTATTACGTTTCTCGGCGTCATGTTTTCTCCAATCCAAGGCGATGTCAACCACAGTTTGAAAGCTGGAACACAGAGTAGCCATTGCATATAAACAGCGTATGTATACCACATAACCAAGGGCGTGCCACAACATGCGAACAATGTGGTACCATATGACGTGGCTACACCGCATTCATATAGAAACAACGGACGTGCGCAGTCCCATGCTTTCGCTCCCTATATGACAGCCGTACGTAATCAGCGCGGCGCGCCCTTTCATGCGACCTGCGCACTAACCACGCGTACAATGGAAAATTGCTGGTATGCTCATACATAGCCAGAGCCTGAAAATATTGCTCTCGACCGGCGCATTCATCACATCCCATAACCCTCAGTAATCTGACAAAAATCACCATACGGTTCTCTGAGCGCTTCTTAATTTCTGATGACTCGTTGGTAAGCGTGAAGACGAAAATGAGAGCCCAATGAATGTTTAAAGAATGTGCAAGCTTGCGGCCAGAGGTTTGGCCAGCCTCCGTTTTTTAAGCATGTTGGGCACAAACACACCTTCTGAAAGCAAACGCGCCAAGGCGCTGCACGCGAGTGACTGTGCCTCCGGAGGATTAGGTGTAGGGTCAGAACACCACGATTTCGTAGCGGCAGCCGAAACGAAACGGGATCAGTGCGTAGGCCGTAAAGAGGGGGCCGCCGGTCGAGTCCGGTATTGTTTCGACTGCAGGAAGAAGGAAAAAAATGCACGCGCTTCTTACTGGCTCTGTAGCTGAGCCACCTCCGCAACCTCGTGCCGAGAGACTGGAAAAAGAAAGAAAAGAATGAGAGGGAGAGAGAAAGATGTGTGTTGCAACAGCCGTCATTCGCCTCCGAAGCGGTGGCGGGTGCGATGACGGCCTACAACCGGTACAACGCCGGTGCGAGGATAGCCCCCGCCACAAACGGCAGTGACCTACCAGTCCTTGCCCCGTAAGGACAAAAGCAGCCACTCTCGGCTTTTATAGCCCAGTCTGGCAGGCGTAATCATTTAAGTCCTTTGTACCACCATTGTTTAAAATTTGGGCCCCATGACTTTGATGCAGAAGATTCGGGACGATGTCAAATGATTCGGTGGGACAAGGACACTAAACTGCTAATTTATTCGGAGCCTAGTGTATGTGGCCGATTCGCACCGGCGACCTTTGCTCTGTGCACTCCCTCCCCCACCCCCCTCCCGAAGGGATCGTAAAACCGTCATTGCATCCGATTCGTTTGTCGCGGGGCATTCCCAAGAACGCGAAGCGATTCTTCAATTTACACTCCGTACAAGGATATCTTGTTCGGAACCTTCATTTCGGAAATAACGCAATAGTATACGGGATATAGCGGAAGTGGGTATACAGAATGTGAACTGGATATAAACAGTTTTTATAGCAAAATTGGTACAGGGCCTATACACTAGATGGCGCTACTTGTATACCAACAGGCGTTTCGCTGAGTCTGTCCTAATCGGGTATATATTGTAGCATGCGTTGACGACAAATAAGCGCAGAAGTGTGAGAGGAAGAAGAAGTGTGCTAACCTCGAGCCTGAACTCTGACGCTGTTCGTAGAACCTTTGCCACGCCTTGGACCTCGGACGCAACTGTATGGGTCGCTGTTTACGCGACATCTGGTGGAGCTGCCGGGTACGATTTTCATGAGCCGGACGCCCCCTACAAGCCCAGGACGCACCCCTTCGCCATGTCTACTTCGCACTGGAGGATTCTGCGAGGACATGGTTCGAAATTCAAGAAGCCGGACTCCGAACGTGGGACACATTCAAGGTAGAATTCTTGCGTATGTTTACCAACACGCTTCGCAAGGAAAAAGCGCAACTGCTTTTAAATAGCCGTACACGACATCCGAATGAAACTGTTACGGCCGACGCCGAAGAGATGAAGCGACTCTTTCGACGCGCGGACCCAACCATGTCGGAAGAGAAAAAAGTGCGCCTTTTGATGCAAGGTGTTAAAGAGCAGTTATTTGCAGGCCTGGTGCGAAGTCCACCAACAACTGCCGCCGAATTCATAAGTGAGGCGTCTATCATCGAGAAGGCACTTGACATGCGCGCCCGGCAATACCAGCGCACTACAGTGTCTATGAACGCCGCGAGTGCAGGTGAAGCCATACAGATTTCGTCAGAATCGTTGCGTGATACGATCCGGACGATAGTCCGGGAAGAGGTGGCCAAATACCTGCGGATTCCTTCACAGCCACAGGTTGCCACAGTTTCCGATATCATCCGTGAGGAAGTACAACAGGCGCTGGGTGTTCCCGCACCCGTCACCGTGCCCGCACCCGTCACCGAGCCCGCACCCGTCGCCGCGCCTGAACCCTTCGTAGCTGCACCGCTGCCCCAGACGCTGAGCTACGCCGCGGTCACCAGCCGCTACCTGCCGCCTTCGACAGCATCCTACGAGCCTCGCGCACCGGTCGCCCATGTGTCTTCACGGCCGAGCGCACGCCGCCGAAGGACCGATATCTGGCGAACGCCCGATCACCAACCGTTGTGCTACCATTGCGGCGAAGCTGGACACCTGTGTCGCCGCTGCCCCTACAGGGAACTCGGCCTCCGTGGGTTTTCTTTTGATGCCCGTCGTCCGTTGCCTGGCCAGCAGCCACGCGAAATCGCAGAATACATTTCGCGTTCCAACACAAGCCCAAGCCGCCTCCGATCGCCGTCGCCTCGCCGTTACAGCTCTCGTGGACGCCAGGAGCAACTCCAAAGTCACCATAGGGGAAATTAGATGCAGCAGCCTCTGGAGGTGCGGCTGCTACAGTGCGAAAATTTCAAGATCCTCCACAGACCCACGACAGTTCTTCACTGCGAACTACAGTTCGTTACATACGGCCACCAGCAGAATCGACGCCGCTACGAAATTCCGCTGATCCTCAACGTAACCACGACGCCGACATTCGCCCCACCACTCCTTCAGAGCATAGAAGTCGAGACCGAACCCCACGAAGCTGTCGCCGCCCGACACAACAAACTGCCGACCTGCAGATCTCCGTTGATGGCGTAGACGTCACTGCTCTAGTCGACATTGGCTCTGATTATTCAATTCTGAGTGCACACTTCGCCAAAGCTCTCAGAAAGGTCACAACATCTGGGGTGGCCCGCAAATACGCACAGCTGGCGGACTGCAGACTATCTGCCAGGTGACCTTGTCTGGGTTTGGTACCCCATTCGACGACGCGGACTCAGCGAAAAACTCTTGCGCCGTTATTTCGGCCCCTACCGCGTTCTTCGACGCGTTAGTGAACTGGACTATGAAGTCGTTCCGCACGAGGAACCAGAGCCCCGGCGTCCCAAGCGTTCTGAAGTGGTCCACGTGGTCCACTTGAAGCCTTTTCATGCCAGATAGCAGCCCTTTTACTCTGTCCCTCTTTCAATCTAGCATCGGGACGATGCTTTTCGCACGGTGGGGCTAATGTAGCATGTGTTGACGACAAAGAGGCGCAGAAGTGTGAGAGGAAGAAGAAGTGTGCTAACCTCGAGCCTGAACTCTGACGCTGTTCGTAGAACCTTTGCCACGCCTTGGACCTCGGACGAAACAGTAAGGGTCGCTGTTTACGCGACAATATGAACAACCATTTCTTCCGTTTCGCTTCCACGCGAGGATGGGAGGAGAGCCAAGCACAAGTACGTGTATATCGGCGTTATATCACCGCCGCCGGGCAGCTTCCGATGGTCCAGAGAAATGATTGCAGCACGAGAATATTTTCCACTTCAGGGTCGGTTCATTTTTTATGCATTCCCTTGTTGTAAAAGCGAAGCTATCGCGTTTGTGGTCATTGGCTCGAGCACGAACTTGCTAATAAATGAAGCGTAAAACGCGGCGCTTACGCAGACTGATAATGTGCTATTTCTGACCAAACAAAAAGCACCCGTCGCTGAAGGCCTTGTAGCGACTCGCGTGGCATGCATCCGGCACGTGCCGAAGAGAAGGAAGCAGCGCCGGCACGAGAGCTTAGTCGCGACTTTTGCTGAATGCACTGAATGCTCCGCGAGGAACCGATTCTCCAAAATTGTGACACAAAATTTGCGATATTTTGGGTAACACTCCTTGCACAGACTTCTGTGTGCGCCACTAATAATGGAAGAAAGTCTTTCGCCCTAAGGGCTGGTCTCAGGACCGCACCCTAAGTAATGGAAGCTACGCCACAGATGGTTTGCTTGTTTGTGGCTGCAGGCCAGTACCATTCACTCGCAGTTGCGTTCGTTTTTCGCTAGTGCTCAGCTTCACTGGGCAACTAAAGTGCTGCAATATGTGAAAAGCCAAGGTACGTAAGGTTTCTATTTGAAAAATGCGGCTGGAATCATAGTGTTAGCCTCGTACTAGCCAACGTATAGCTAGCGGCACAACAAAACCTTTCAGGATTTTGGCTAAGCTCCGCGGAGAAATTGTATTGTTTCGATTCTTTTTTAAGCGAAAGCTTATACCATTCCCCTTCGTGGCTTCTTCGCCGTGCGCACTGTGTGCGTATTTAGCCTGGAACCGAGGAAAAAAACACAGGGCAGCTATGACGCCAGTGTGCCGCCGCAGCCGGCGGTGGCGCTGAGTCAAAGACCGAAATAACAATGCACTCACCTCTGCCTAGTCAAGTGACAACCATGACGTCACTTCCCCGCAGCTACGCCAAGAGTATTAGAGTATATAATGCAGTGGACGGGACCTTTGTGTGCCGCAAAAAGACAAAGCCCGTTTCAAGCCAATTTCAAAATAATGCGACCACAGCAGCGACGCCAGAAACATACGGATTGCAAATGTCACATGGGCAGTTGATGTTTTGCTCTCAAGAAACTCTCGGTGTACTTAATGCGCAACAAAAATCAAATATTCTGTTCTTGCACTCACCTGGCGTGAAGCGCAACATAATTTACGAATCTCTTTACAGGCTAATCAGAATCGCACAAGCAATGCATGTAAACGCGTTCAAGCGTGGCCGACTGGCCGAGTGGCCGATTTTCGATGACAGCTTCCCTATGGGAAATCACTCCAGTCCTCTGCACTGTATATTCTAGCTCCTTTTATCCACGATACGCCATGACACTCACTCTGTATAGCTACCCTCGGCTGTAGTTGAAAATAATGACGTGTTGCCTTGGGCCGAGATAGCTCTTTCGTGCATGGGCTGGGCAGATGTTTGCATAATATCTGCTGCTGCTGAAATTCGGGAACGGACCAGGGACCTTTAAATCTGGGTTAAATGCGCTTAGCCGGTGCCAACAGATCGCAACAGCTCTGGAAACTTTAATGGCAGCAGTCGTCATAGCTGATTCAGGCCAGATACCGCGTTAACTTGCTGTATCTAAGAGGCAGCGAAGACGAAAGGCCGAATTCGATTTTCTAGTCCACGTAGCTCGCCGAGAAGCTGCCGCACAGAGACCCAATGAGGCGGGTCGAGCGAAACGCGTCGTCGCTTTCGCTTTGGTTACTTTGGTTTAGCAGGGTAAAACCATTATCTAAATTTTTTTCTACCCCGTAGTTATATAAAATACATTGAAGCCATACTCACATGTTCGCCGTAGCCTCCACCGTGCTCATGTGATCTTCTCGTCCTTTGCTATATCTAACAACTGCTGCACTTTTCTTCTCTGTGCAGAAGGTTTTCCACGTTGATTGTTCTGAGATAGGAAAGAAATGGTGCAACGCCGATGTGGTGGCGAATATTGAGCGTTAGCTCATTCAAGCCTCTCTATTAATTGCAGTCACGCGGTTTGTCACGATAGCATAAACTGATTAAGCAATGTTGCAACGACCCAACGCCGAACCTGTTGGATACATTCGCAACCATATTAGGAACGCCAACTCTGGAAAGGATGTTGCAGTAATCTATGGGAGTCATATACCTTTCCTTCTGGTCTTTATCCCCCGCCCAGGTTCTCACTCAAAAGCTCTATCCGGTGCGGCTACACACTGAACATCCTGAGTCGATGGCGTCTAACCAGGATTGGCTGCCCCAACTGCTCTGCTTTCCCCGTTTATCTCTAGCAATTGATCAAGACTTGTCGTGAACGGCGAGTTTCCGTGGCCGCTAAACATCTGCCCACCGCATCCAGCCATACGAAGACTGGACAGCCCTCAGCACAGACGCCACGCATGAGCTCACTGCCTTGAAAATACTTAATTTCGATGTATGGCGACCTCGTCTCGCCAACCCACCCACTTCCTTTGCAGACCTCATGTCATCCTTCTGAACAATGATTTATGAATCAATAGACTATTCATACGAGCTGATGCTGTTCGATTTTTTTTCTAGGTTAAATTTCAGAACAACGTGACCATCAAGGATTCTGGTAGTTCAGCTAACGCTCTATAATCATTACTCTTTTAGCTAATGGTTTCTCAAGCTTTGTGTTTCATCTTACTCTGTCGCAGGACTGCATCAGCAATTATAACCTATGGAAACAGTAAGCAATTTACAGTAAAATAGGTTGGCATTAGTGAATGCAAGAACGGCATGCGACAATAGATATAAAAGCAGCTCATAATCATGATTCAACACGTTGGGATCATCCAATATCACTGTGTCACTCTGGCTACCACTTCCTTTGGAATATAGTTTACAACTGCTATATATCTCAGGTGCCCCAGTTTAATTTATTTCTAGTTTAGTTGATTATACTAAAGAATCGTTCAGAGGTATCACATCATTTTACTAATTTAAGTGCCGCATATGCTAACAAAAAGAAAGATGATTGCTCAGATTATCTGCGAAGATTGAGAACATATAGAACGCGATGTCTTTCGGCTGGTTGTTCCAGGCTTCAAAATTACGGGAAAATATTGAAGCCCAATATGACCAGCACGAGCACGTGGTTAATTTCTGTGGAGGAAAACGTGTTTTCAAAATTGTCGGCGCGCAGCAAGTCATTATCAGGAACCGAGTATGCTGTCAGCCGGCCAAAGGAGAGCGTGGAATGTTTGGTTTATTTTATATCTTGCGAATTTGCTTTTTTCAGCTAGCGCAGAAGTATTGCGGTTACAACTTTGCCAAGAGGTTGAGCGGAAGCTAATATGTGTTTAAGGAGGCATTTATAACGAGAAAAGGATTATAAACCGTAGTAGAAGGCAATTTTTAAAACAGAACTATACTCTTTAGTACCCACCTCTGTATAGAGAACACGGCACAAATATTGAATGTTTAGATTCATAATTCATAAAGGTTACACCGGTCCTTTCTTATGCATTCCATGGCGTAGAGAAAAAGGGCTAGGGCTAAGTATATGACTTCAAAGAGCGCTGAATTGGCGAGTTTGCGACTTTTTCCACTTGTGTTTTTTTTATCGCAGCCTACATTTCGTTACTCGTCTTGAGTGTGTCTTTTGCGTGCAACTAGCATGTCTAGAAGAGTCAAGAAATACACTTTACTTTTTGCTTTGCAGAAAAAAGACTGAATTTCTTAGACTCTCTCTGCTGCCTGCCGATAATGAACTTCACATAACTCACCACTTTAACTTTTTAAATGTTGATTTACTTACCTCTAACGCTTCTATGTATTTGGTCACCCCGCTCATTTTCTTCAAGAATTTCTTTTCTGGAGCAAATCGCAAATAAATGTCAAAAAATCACTGTCATTATTACAAGAAACATGCGAATGAAATTTACCACCTGCCGCTGACACAAAGAAAAGCATTTTAGATATTAGTTTGTGTTGATGAACGTCAAGTTATTATATAATGGTGGCAGTAATTTATTGGAAAGCACAAGATAAGCATGCCGCCGACGGCATCCGAGCCTGAAACCTCGGATTTACGTCCCCTGCTCTGCCGACAGCTCTTGGGTGAGTAGTGTTCAGTCTTTAGTTGTTTTGGTTATTTAAGCTACCTGAAATCTATTCTTGAGTTCTCAGAAGTGTCATCCTTCCCGGCGGTGACAGTGAGACTACATACTTTACCGCGAGTTTCACTTACAATGAGGCTTATAGAGGAACGCTGACAGCGGCTTGATACCTCTTTTATAATACTTATGGCTAAAGGTAATCAGGAGACAAATGCAGCGAAAGTTTTATACACAGATTGTAGAGGATCTTATGTACTCAGTTGTCTAAAGTGCTTAATCGTGCCTCATCTGTTCAGATGGTTGAAGAAAGTGTCTGATGGGGTGCCGAAATATACAGCCCGTGCGAGGTATTGCCGACATAGTGACTGCTTAATGAAAGCACCGTATCGCATCTAAATCAAGGATGCGGCAACTTTTTGAATAGCAAAAAGAAACGTTAGAATATTAAGGGTATGTCCTGGTGGTTCTGTGGCACCGTGTTCCCGGCTTCGACCCAAGACATCGCAATGAAACTGAGACCATGCCAGTGACCTTTGTTGGCGTCAAAATTCCCGTGTACTGACAGACGTTAACGATTCCGCTAGAGCAGCACTCTCTCAACAAATGCTAAGGAGTCTTTAATTTCATATGTAACCTTATATCCCACGAAACACGCTATATTATCCTAGACGAGAAGCAACAGCAACTGGCGGCACCGCAGTATCCTAAAATATATGTTAGCTTAAGTTGCCTTAGGGCAGCGGGAACATTTTGGTCGTAGACAACTGGACGAAATGCGCCCAAACAATCTTGGCATCGGCGGCAGCTCTCCGGTGAGGAAAAAAGGAAGGCACTCGGGTACTCTGCAATTTATTTTTCTGATATTTTGTTTAGAATTTAGATTGGAAATTTTGAAATTTTGTATCGCCTCGAAAAACGGTTAGCCACCTTACTTCCATCAACCTACACTTTTCCGCATCCAGTTCTTATGCACGTCATATCTAAAGCTGCTATTAAATCACTCGCCGAATATGGCAGAAAGCTTCAATGCAGAGAGCGTTGCAAATAAAAACGATTTTGTTATTTGGGACGCATCTCGCTACTTTTTAGCTCGCACTCAACTATCTTTGCAATACCATTACAAATTTGTTAGATACAACTGCGAAGTACCACATAATTTAAGACTAAAGGAAAGTACTGCAAATATAAAGCAAAATCTGGCGTTACGAACAATGTGCAAACCTATTGTAATTTTTACGTGGCTCTATAGTTTTTGCGACTGCGGCTTTTGATAGAGTGAATAAAGTGCGCAATTGAATATCCAAGAACTTAACACGAAGCACAAAATACATTTCACTAAGCCAAATAGATAATCTCGTAAGAAACCCACTTTGTAAAAAAATAAAATATTGTGTCGTTTGTGGCCTTCTCTTTCTTTACGCGATCTTCGAGGCTTTTCAGTGTTTGGGGTCCGTTCAATGATTTATCCATTCCTTGGAACAGCACCGCAATCTCAGGAGCCTGCGTAAATGAAGGAAAGTGCAATTCAAAGACAAAGAAGGTTACAACCCAGCCGGAAATCTAGATGCCTATTGCCTTAGAGCTGTTTTTCTTTTGCGCTAGGAACTTATCAACTACCATATATGGGTGGATATTTAAAAAACATAGGGTGCGCTATGAGCATGCCCCGACTTTTGCGCTCACCCGAGTGTTACACCAGGTTCAGCGAGGGCAGCCTGTAAACAGTGACAGTGCGCAAAAGTTGCACGCAGCAGGTAACAAAATACTGAGTCAAAGCTCTGAAGCTTCCTCGCCTAAAACATGCATATATTCAGTTCAATGCACCAACGCCAGTTATCGCTGTCAATGCAAGCTTTAAAATCGTGGTATCATAACTTTTTCATTATTTCTCTACACATTTCCTATAGAAGCTGCTTGATTTTATTGTTCGGGTGGCTAGTGTGTGACCACCAATTTTTATTACCTTTCTATTAGGTGCATTTGAAGGCAAACGATGCACATTTGGTGCATTCTCGAGCAAAACATTTGGCTTCAATAAAATATATTGAATAATGACTTACAATATCTCACAAATTTTAACTGTACGTAATTTTGAATCAAGCAAGCTTGACGAACACAGAAGAGTAAGGCGAATGCTGAAAATGGGACAAGTTTTGCCACCATTGGCGAAAATTAGGTTTAGCTTGCAGGCAGTCAATGCCAATTAGGTACAGAGCCGGCAGAAGGTCCAGCCAAACGTTCCGAATGAGCAATACTGTGCATAGCGCACCAGAACGAAAATCATAGCATCTGCTTGGGTGCATTTTCTCGAAAGGAATTTGGGCACTGCCAGAGGGTATTTTATTTCGCTTCATCTTTTGTCGATGCGGTAAACCATAAGTGCGTTGCAGTCATGCTTGCAGTGCAAGGATATTATAGAGCTGGTGGCAGGAAACAACAGACGACTTTTGAACTCTTCTTTAGTAAACCACGTTCTTCGGTTGAAACGCACACAGAGGAGGAGTTCAATTGCCAGAATAAACCATGCAGTCCTTTATATGTAGTTTGCACATACTGAAGGTATCACAATAAAGTCGTATTCTTCACTGTGAATGGTGGCACAAAAATATGTTTTCCTTTTGGTAAAGAAGGAACTGAGGAGGAATCAGAGAACAACGCAATCAGAGGTCTGCACGTCTGTCTCAGGCCACTCACAAAGCAACTGCTGGAGACCGTACGCGTTTGGACTAACCTTGGGCATGGGGGCGTTACCTCCTTTTTTTAACACCCACCCGTGCCGTGAGTCACATGATGCTCGGCGTTCTGGCTGGCCTTCTGACGCATCGTAACTTCGCACTACTAGGCTTCAACACGAAGAATGTACTCGATGCTCTCATCGATGAAGCAAGAGAATAGTTCAGTATCTCTGTACTGTTATAAAATAGCTGCATAAATCTTTAGTGAAATGGTCGTAATCACACACTTCAGCCATGCACCTTGTGGCGTTTTCCAAGACCAGATGAGCGCGAACTTTTCACTGTCAGTGTAGCTGGTGGTGCGGCAGTAGACATGGCAGCTAGGCGCGATGGCAGACAGCACACGCCACTGCTTTGGACGGAGCTGAGCATGCCGTATGAGGAGTGCTCTTTACTACCTACAGTGGCAGAGCCGAAACTAGTAAATTTAAATACTGAATAGCCACCTACCTCGTTGACAGTGTTCGCTTGACGCATTTTGTAATGTGGCAGTTCCTACGCTTCTGAGAATATGGAGTCTCCGCTAACGAGAGTGCCTCTTCTGATGAATTTTGAGCGTACTGTGTGTACCTTGGAAATATGAAGCACTACAACTCTTGAAATATGAAATGATGCCTCAGCATGCTTTTTCAAGACTTTCGTGATGCCACCGTTGCAGGAACCGCCCCGACAGAATACAGTTTCAAAAACGCTAGCGGCATCTAACACCTGCTTTTGCTTCGCAGCTGTCTACAAAGACGTCTAAGTACACCTTGACCAAAGTGGTGCCCTCAGCGAAACTGATGAGGCCATCAGCATTCGAGAGCGATGTCTGGCACCAGAGAGCCTTTGGACGGGTCGAGTAGAGCTCCTAAATGTAATAAAAGCCACCGCTCGGACAAGGACTCCTGCGACGAAGCACATGGGCTCAGCGCCTCAACGCTAGTGCCCCTCGGGACGGCATCTGCTACGGTTGTACCGACAGTGAATTATGCTTACGAGGAGATCTCCATTTTGAGGCGCTCAATTGATGTTTTTGCAATTAATCAGACATTCTTGTAGTTCTTCGAGAAGCGTTACTGGGCATTCTGAATCCAGGGTAATTTCAGCGCGTAGTATGGTCTCCCTAGCCGTAATCATGTAGTAAAGATGACGAGGCTTCTTTTGATAATAAACTTGCAGGTTGTCTGGAGGTGGTTTTTGATGCGTGGGCTTCACATTTAAAAACAACGAGGGTTCCTGCTTTCCTTTACAAATATGTTCAAGTAAGGGTTTCAACAACAGCTTGCTATCCGGGGTTTCAGCTGCACATTAATCCGAAAGCTTGGTGAGATAGTAGGGATGCCAAGGGAGTCTGACCGCATTTGCGGGGACTGTAGAAAGCGCTCATTGAATCTGAAGAAAAGGAGCTGCGTGGTAAGACAAACGTGTGCGGTGGTTAACCCTGCGATCGTGCTCGAACACGGATGCCTTCTAGCGTCGAGTTCTCCGTGCACCGCGCTTTTGACGACGCGTTCGTCCAAGTCGGATAGCTCGCGGTGCTTTCGCAAGACAAAGGTAAGCTGCATGGAGCTGTCGAGCGCTGGCGTGGCGGAGCCTGCAGGAGGGCTTCGATGGAGGCCACAGCATTCGTGATGAAGGCGTGCGTGACCCTCGGTGACATTGAAGCTGATACACAAGTGCAGATCAGAGGGACCAAATGGTTATTGCTGCAAGTTCTGGCATTAACATGTGTAGAAGAATCAGAGAATGCACTCAATCGTCTGGCCTATGACACTATGGAAGCAACTGCCTGAGCCCGAAAAGAGGAGTCTCCTCCTTAATTTTAGCAGGCGTGGCAATGCAAAGGCATTCGTATGGTGTAACATTCCACTGGCGGCGCCAAAAACGGTTGTCCGCTATCAGATTCATCACTGGGGATAGAGCGGTCATATAGACTGACAGTAATAACATGAATATTGTGGCGAATTGCTCCTTGTCCGCCACCCTGTTTTGTCAATTTCGTCATATGGCTTACCATTGTCGTCATGTACGGCTAACGCTTTTTAAGCCACTCTAAATACTGGCTGAACTCCTTTTCGCTTTGTGGTACATGGTAAAATGCCGGGTATAGCTTCTTTATTCCGTCACAGCCCCAGACAAAAAACTAGCGTAATGTGCAAAATCCATGTGTTTGTTACTATGGCGCTCAGATAAAACATTCTATTATGCCCATGAGCCTTTCATGTCTGTACAGTCACGACTGTTGTTGTTTCTGTGCCCGGCTTTGCTGTAGACAAGAATCAAGCAGGCTCGTGTCTGATCTTAGCATGTACTGTCGCGAGTAGAAAATATCTGCCTTAATGAATTGTTCCATAGTACAGAAAACAATGGTCGCTGCTATGGTTACGATTACGAAGATAACAAAAATGTCGGATGGTTTCGAAAATACAGAGCCGTGCCATCCGCGCGATAGACCTTTTAGTACTGTGGCGACGTCGTCGTGCAAATACAACATTGCGCTATAGCTATTGGTTTCGTTCAGCAAACAAGCTGTCGCCGTAGCCAAGTATTGAGAAATAGGGTCAGGAATTTATAAATACTCGTTGCAAAAACCAGACACGTCGTATTGCATCAGAACAATAAAGAATTAGTTCTTTGCGTAGCTTTCAGTCTGATGTCATACTCTTGCGCTTCTTATTTAGCATTTAGCTACTTGTCAAATTCGATGCTAGTTTAAGATAGACATGCAAAACGTTATGTGCGAAGATATTGGTTGCATTTATTGTAAGTTTAGATGTCAATCGAGGAGTAAGAATGATACTACTCCTGCCTGTACTCAAAGAGCTTACCAAAATTTGCAGGCTGAATGGGCTGTAATAAAGCCAACCTGCTACGTTCTCACACATTTTTCACTCGCTAATGTGGCCGGAAAGATTTACAGGCTATGCCCGGAAAATGAGTTTGCTTTGAGTGACAAATGAACTTTACAGTTTTTGCTCGGTAGATTCTTATGACGGGGGCAGCAGCAGCTTTGGCTGTCGCTTGGGAGTAGGAGGGAGCTGCAGCTGGGACCGGCTGCGAGTTGCAGCGTAATTGTCGCGTGTGTAAATGTCCTTCCACCGGCTGTGCGACGCGATATACTGACAGCTCACGTCCGTGGAGACAACGGAGTGGACCTCATTTGCTAAGAGTCAAAGAGCAAGTCTACCAGGTCTGGTAGATTATCGGGATTCATTTATAAATACAAGGTGAGTTGAATGCCATCATCCCACTGCTTTACTTAATTTAAGTCACGATTCGGGCAGGTTTTGTGACGAGTTTGCATGGAAGTGGTGGCTGTCGCAGTATACTGATTGCACACATGATTGTCTCAATATTTCTGTCGTGGATATTTATGAACTATGACAGTTTCATTGGCTGGGGCTGTGCTCGCCTTACAGAATGTTGGTCATCCGATTCCGTTTCTGACGCAACAGAGGTAAAAGCGCCATTATACCGAAAATTTGACATTATTATCGGCGTTGTCATCTTTATGACAACGCCGACATTCATTGGTCCTGGCAGCTGAAATGGTGATGTATTGATCGATAGTGGAGTGGTGCGCCATTATGTGAACCCGCCGCACGGCCGATTTGACAGTAGCTGTGAAATGGAAAACTGTGAAATACGAAGAACAAAAAATTTCTCAAAAGACAAGTAATTCAAGAATATATTCCGTACACAATTTTCACGATGTAAAATGCTCTTAAACTGATATAATGTGCAGATAAGTGTGCATAAAGAACCTTTGTCCTACAGTTTACCTGCGCAAGTAATTCACTTGGTAGAGCAATGATGTAGTACAAGCGAAAAAATGCTCCAAAAGTTCGATGATGCGAGTCACACATTAATAACTGGTCATGAGCCCATGAAACGGCCCTCAAGTGCTCATAACGCTAGAGTGACCCTTGATAAACTAAACTAATTATAAGGCGTGCCGAGGGAATTGCATGTCCTGATACCATTAGGTCTTTCATCTGAAGGCGTCGTACAGTTGGAGCAGATTATCTAGTTTTGTCGAATTCGGAGAAGATTTCATATTGCTTTTGAGCAGTCCCTCCATTTTACATATAAATTTTCATTAGTGTCCTTAGAGTGAATACCTTACCGTGTAGTTATTGTGATAAAAACACTTTTATGGAAAGCAGGAGAGAGTAACTGGCCGCCTGAGCTCTACAGATTCAATAATTGTGTAGGCCAAATGCATTGCAGTATAAAGTGGCCTATGGCAGCGGTAGGCTTGCCTTCGACTGTTTAGGGCATTTTGGTCGGGTTTCCGGAGTAGAAAAGTGTTGGCGAGCCCCACGATCGCCCCTGGCGAACTCGAAATGTCCTAATCGATTACTGTTCGCTATCTGCAGCGTTCATGTTTTTGTGATTTATTGTGCTCTCATTGATCCCACATGCGTTTTTTAATATAGAGAACTTCCAGTAGCTGGCTTCAAATCGTTATCTAAGACACCCGAAAAAAGGTGAATTTGTCGTTCTTTTTAAATTAGTCGCGAATACTTACTCTGCATGCATATCTGAATAGGCTTTTATCTCCTTCTCTTTATTCGTACGATTTCATATGATTACATGCTTTATACCCACAATTTCTGAGAATAATAAAAGCGCATTAGGCAATAAATTCGCACGTTCTCTAGAAGCAACCGCATATCCATGAGAAACGGGAAGTGCACACGTAGCAAGCTGTTAACACAAGAGTTTCTATGTTTCTATGAGGAAGGAAAGGTAGTCATAATAACTTTATGGTCACAAAGCAGCTCTTGGAACCTTCTTTTTGGAAGAATTGTGACCTTAAAACGCCTCTTTTGAGAGCGCCTGTATCTAATGCTCCCTAGATAGCGCCAGTTGGCGAGCACCCGGGAAGCATGTCATGCTTACCTTTGAAAATTCTGCGACGTATATATCAATCATTACCGATTCTTTGTGAAAGTGTTCCTTAACCTGAAACGAGTTTCAAATTTATGCAAATGGGATGTCTTTTCCTAAAATTTCCACTTATTTTTTATTGTATTCAGGCTAAGCGCCAGCTAGATTTATAAGAATTGCCATGCCATTTTATTTCTTTTAATATTTATTTATGTTCACAATATCAAGGCCTGAAGACATTACAGAGAAAAAGGACATACAAAATCGCAGGCGCATTTCTTGAAGTCATTGTCTGCTGCGGCGACAGAGGAAGGTTTCTTTCCGTACTGGTTCGTGGAATGAACAAATTTAAACAAATATCCTGCGGCTTGACAGAACCCCTGCAGTCTTCTGATGATCGATGCGGGATGCCAGCAGGATGGTGGACTAATCAACTGCCATTTAGGAGTGGCAATATGTGAATTTAAATCCTAAATACCTGAGGCGAAGGACAAGACCAGACAGATTAAGATTTCTTTTTATTGAAGGCGCACTACCAGCTCTTGAGACGTTGGAAAGAGTAAAATGGTTTGGAAAGTTCTGAATAAATTCAGTGGCTAGTGCTAGAATTACATGAAGAGGGCGCTTAACTGAGCATACATCAAGGAAGGAGGAAGGAACAAAAGAAGGAGGATCAAGGAACAAGACGCAATACGCATAGTGACAGCCCTCGTCATCCCGCCCCTCATCTACAGTCTCCCATATCTTAAAACAACCAAGACGGAAAGGAACAAAATAAACATTCTAACCAGCAAGGCATACAGACTGGCTCTGGGATTGCCACCATACGCCTCTAACAGCAAGTCTGACGATCTGGGCATGCACTGCACTTTCAAAGAACATAGCGAAGCTATGGTCAACTCCCAGATCAGGAGACGAAAACAGACCAAGACGGGTCGGGCTGTCCTTACGAAATTCTGATATACCCTAAAGACGACAATAGCACAGAAACCACAAATATCGCACCAGACATCACGAGCACTTTCACGGTCAGACCAATGCCCAGAATAATCGACCCTGTCAATCATACCGGCAGAAGGAATGCCAGAGCCAAAACTCCTGATAAACACCTGAACACAAAACATTTTGCGATGTACGTCGACGCAGCGAGGTACAAAGGCAAAGAGGCGGAGAGGTGACTGACTCACGAGGTAAGCTCATATGGGTAACAAGTATGCGAACCGAATACTTTCACACAGCCGAAGAGGTGGCAATAGCCCTAACAATCTCGGAAGCTAACCTAAGACAACAGTTACTAGATAGTCTCGGACTCGCGAGCCACTTGTCGAGCCTTCCAAAATAACAGCATTCATCGAATAGCAAACAAGTTCCTAGCCGGCCGGCCAGAAGGAATAGACCCAAGTAGGCAACACACGATTGTTTGGGACCCAACGCTGGGGTGCAGGGTAACATTAGAGCAGATGCCGTCGTCTGAGGTTTCACTAGCCGGGCGGCGGAGCCATCGGTAGAGCCTTTCACAACACTAGAAACATACACTGTAAAAACGTTTTGTTGAAAAATACAGAAATTGCCAGAAATTTTCTATTCTGCTATGTTGTCTATTTTTAATTTTTCTGCCATTTTACAAATTTTTCTGCTTACAACTGGTAGAAAATTTTTGTAAATTGTCAAAAAGGTTTTGTTATATGTTTTTTTTACTTCTCTGTCGCAGTGAAAAGTATGATGCAAATATATCTTTTTTTTTAGTCGTCAACATTTCACGCTTTCTACCTGTAACCACAACAAAATTGCTTTAAGCGCCAATTGTCAACTCTACCTCACGAATATCTCTCGGTGCCGATCATACTCGATGGCACCCATAAAGTTGGCCGCGCAGCAGTCGTTGCCAAGCCACCGAAATAAGGCATGTAAAGCATGCCTAACAGGTACCTGTGTAGCAGGGAGCCAGCCAACAACGGACCTCAATGAGGCGCCACTAGTTATAGTCTTTCGAATCGAAATTGTTATGTAGCCGTTCGTCGGAAAGCGCCTTCGGGGTTGTCATACCATTTCGCGTTTGTGTTCAGTATTTACCTACTATTCAATTAAAAATATATCGATCAAACAAAAATATATCGATTTGTTTGCCCTCCAATCCAGGTTTCGGCTGCAAAATAAAGAATTATTGTTTTTTTTTTTTGTAAACGTATTTCGGTAAATGAAGTAGAACAGATATTCTCTGCACTGGGACAGAAAGTTTCTTTAAAAATACCTGTAATTTCGGACAGTTTTTTCACAGTGTACGGGGAAATAATACGAGCGTGTAGAGAAAGGCGTGGAAAGTATACGCACTTCCACATGACACACTAAGCCAAGAACAAGCCACTACATTTAGGAGCCTACAAACAAACGCATATCCAAACAGAGCCATGTACCACAAGTAATGGCCAACACAATACAAAAGCTAATGCGTCTCGTTCGGAGACACTGCTACAGTATACTACACAACATTTGGATGTTGTCAATGCCTAAAATAGATAGCCCTAGTCCTGAGCAGTGGGAGCACCTGATAGCCGATTCGGACGCACAGCATCAGCCCACGCTGGTGCAGCGGGCCAGTCGCTGCTGAGGCCAATGGACTCCTGGACTGAGGACCGCCGACTACTGCTCTTTCCTAACCTACTACCTCTAAACCGTAGTTTTCCCAATAAGTTTATCAATCAATGAACCTGACACCCCGACATCCCGATCTTCGCTAAGGCCTTCGAGCGTAACAATATGTCAAGAGCGGCCACGTTTAGATGCACACTACTTAGCGCCCTTGTATCGCTGCCGGGAGGCATCACAAGAAAGCCCCAGCTTGTATCCTTCCAAGCTTTAGGGTAGCTGCTAGAATGAGCCTTGAAGTATCCTCCATGATTTGTGAATAAGCGAGCCTTTTTGGCGATGTCCGATAGACATACAGAAATGCTACGTTTTTGGCACTGTAACAGGCTGGAAAAAACTTTAAGACTTGCCTACCACCATTATGAGGAAGCTCGTCGAAAATAAATAATGCTCGGGGGTAGGTATATTCGCTTCTTCTGCTCAAAATTGAAGATAAGTTGTATTACTCATGTGGGCTGACTCGAACAACCACCTCGTGCAATGACGAGACCGTTCCGTGCTATGGCAGTTAAGGACTACATGTATTACCTAATTGCTTAAGGAGGACCAGCAATTACGGATTATTATAAATGCAAATTATGGAAGGTCATCCACCGCACCAGAAATGTCTCTTTAACGTCATGAATAGCAGCAGTTTGATCACTGTCTACACGTTCCTCGAGTAAAATGACAGCGGTAGTCAGAATTGCCCGTAACTGGTTGCTGAGCATATACTTTTGCTGATGTGAAATTATCCCCTTTTGGGAGACCACCCAACTCGAAACCGTTTAAGAACTGTGTCAATCATCCCAGAAAATATTCTCTAGCATCAGCGCAAAAGACAGGCTTTATGGCGCTTTTTCAAGCTACTACCCGGGTCGCCAGTTTGCGTTTGAACATAAAGGCTTAAAAAAACAAACACTGTATACATGGCTTGTCAATTTCACATCTTTTTGGTTTCTTATATAAGCGTATTGCACTGTGCATGCTGTGTTAGAATGTTTTCCATGTCCCATATTAATTTTACTGTTTGTGCTCGTTTGATAAAGTATCGATGACTTTCTCTACAAGACTTCTTCATAGCTTGTGTGCTTTTTACATCCTTTGACTGTGACCCTCCTTTTCTTATTTAAAGTGTTCCCCTACTGCCCGCTACTAGGGATAGAAGCACGAAGGAAAAAAGAAATGGGTTTAATGTGTTAGTGACAAGAGGGCGAAACGTTTTATTGACCATAAACCGGGTTGTTGCCCCAGGCCGATGAGTTGAGCCCTTTAGCTACTAACACGTGTGCAATCTGTTCGACGAGCGCTGGCCAAAGTAATCGATGGAGTCCAACAGGTTAAAGGACCCAGCGCTCATAAGAATAGGGTACGTAAGTTGTAATGATAAGGTTCGTGGTCTAACTGCGCCCATTGTTCGTGGTCTAACTGCATTCAGGACGCTCCAGGAAATAGCTGCCAGGACCCCCACCATATTACACCTGCACACTGGCTCAGTGTTGCAGCTACCGTCTGCTGGCAGCTGTGCCAGTGTGAGTGGCACTAACAGGTAATTTTAGTATCCCTCACCAGGCCTCGGTGGATGCAACGCTTATTAAGTGGCTTATCCAACAACCAGAACATTGTAACACGAAGTCCGCCTGTCTCTATAGCTAAGAAGCCTAAACGCCTCCCTAATACAAGTCAGAGTACATCTGCTATGCCAAATAAGGAAAACTAAAATCCGTTTCTGAAAAATCTTATACCTCAGTGCATCTGCCCCCTAAACCCCATGTTTAGGATTTCAGTGACACCATAGTGTCTTGCTACACCTGTGTTGTCCCATCGTGCATTTTGCATCTACCCTGCTAGCTTACTTTCTTTCTGAGCTTATTACAGCTTCCTCAAAAATTGACAGACAATCATCGAACCTAGATTATTTAGATTTCCAAGCCACTAATTAGGAAGAATTGTGCAGAAGTTGTTCAGTTTCTTGAGTAGAAACTAGACTGATATCGTTTTGTACTTAGGGTATGCAGTTATCGGCGCACAAATCCAGATCACAACTCTCGCACTAAGGGTCATAACTAAAATAATATTTAAACATTGATCATTCTGCGTGGAGTGCAAAAATACCACGGTGATGAACTTACTTTAAAATTACCCAATTCTTTGCAATTATTGGAGTGGTCGCGTGTTCTTGAAATTATGCTTTGTAATTGTTTCTAAAGCCTACGTTACCAAACAGAAGTATATGTTTAACATCTTGTTTCTGGGCAGGAGGTTTAGAGGCATGGTTTCTTGATAATTAGATATATGAGAAAACTTAGACACAGACAATGCATCCTCGGCAGCATTGGCAGAAGAAATGCGATCAGCGAAAATGTTGTCACTTCACAGTGAACTTCGCGCCAATCTCCACCGCCTTGATTGCGTATTTACGGCTACTGTGTCGGGCGTTTTGAGGATAATATTTCAGAACACTAGGACATGATCTTGTCGGCACTGCGTAAGAATATTACAGCGTTTGTGTTTGAAATAACAGCATTTATGTTAATTGTAGTGACTAAATAATTTACTCTTGATTTTGCAATAACCTGCTGCCTACCCACCTGACTACATAATTCATTCGCAGAATAAAGCCCGGGTATAACTCATCGAGTTTTTAAACACCATTGAAAATATATTGTAAATTTGCTAATATATGCTTGCATCTTGACGAATCTTGTTGAGCCCCTGTTTATTAGCTGACAGAGCCTACGAAGCACACTGCGACTCATTGTGTTCTTAAATCTGTTACCAGCTAAAACGTCGGTCACAGCTCGGCCCAGATCATTCCGTATTTGTATAAAGTGGTTTGTAAATGAGAAATGTTGTTGGTCTGCCATACCACTCAGTACCATTCCGTACCATTCAGCATTTTCGTAGTGTCATCTGTATTAACAATCGCCCCGAACAGCTCCAAATTTTGGTCCTAATGCATACGCTACAACTGCTCACCGACAACCGCCGTATTAAGACCAGCACTCATCATCCTACTAAGGGAATCACTCCGAAGCGGAGAGCCGCGACCCCTAACAACTCCCACCGCCGCACCGACTGGGTTGCACTGAAACCGAGACATCGTCAAATCAACCCCTGCCTCCGCACCGAGCTAATCCCTCTAAACCTGACTACTGCATCCCTGAACAGCTCCGTGCGCAGTACCGAGTGAATAGCTTCAACCCATATTCGACATTGGCAGGCGCGAACGTTCTCGCGAAGTTATAGAAGGCATCGACATTCTCCGCAATCATGGTGTTATGACAGATTTGCCGAGTCGCTTGGTCACGTTCTCCACTGAGCTGGCGACAGAAATGCGTAAACTCTGGGGCTTTCGATATGCACTGCGAATCGCCGGCGATAAACACGTGCCATTATCCGCGCGAGTTACCTGCGACAAGCCACAATGGCGACTCAGTGTTCTCGAGCCTAATTAATATATTACTTGCTTTAGACTTTTTCATAGCACGTGGTGTTGAATTCATTCATGGCGATCAGACAGAAGTGTTCGTTACAAATTTTAGCAACGTGTATTGCTATTTGTTCAGTGGAACAACCATAGTGTACATAGACCCTGCTCAGAAAGTTACCGAATGCTTTACTTGCCAGACAACCACGTCTAAAGTACAAGAGGATGTAGTCAACGGCGTTAGCATAAATCCAGACCTTCCGCACGCTGAAAGGAGGAATTGAGGCAGAAATAGCCAGCAGTAATTAATGCATTCACATTATTGCATGGCGCAGTCCTAAATATATGTACCTAATTTTATGGTGCCGCTTGTTCTCTTGGTCCACAGACTTTTACGCTGAGGGAAGTAGAGTTTTTATAAGATGTAAAACCATCGTTGAGCTTATGAGATGGAGTTAAATGTTTTAATGTAACTTGGTTGCGTCATCAGCGTGGATAGAAATGTTTGTCATATTTCAAGCACAGATTTGTATTTACGCATTGCTTCTGCTGGTATCTATTGAATCTATTCAATATTTTTTCACCATTCAGTGTACTTAGGGGTTGATGCATTACAGTTGACATTTGTTATTAACGCCAGCGTCCGAAATTTACATGCAATGCTGTTTTTTCAAACCTAACAATATTTTTGAGCTCCGCAACAGGACAAAATTCGATGTTTGGCAAGATCATCATACTTTTTGCGAAACTAAACTCTCGAAGGAATTTCAAACTATAATTCACAGTTTAAATGATTAACCCAGCTCCTGGTGACTCGCGTTTTTAACAACTATTCATTAATTTGTCACTGTTTCACTTCTCAGCAAAATGAAGCGTGATTCTTTACCTTCGAAAACAGTTCTGCAAACTCAATCTCTATAGGATCTGGATAAAATAGCCATTCCTCTGAGGAGTCAGATTGCACTTCTCGAATCGGTAATGGAGTATCGTAGGAGTGGTCGTAGTATATTATAGCGGTCAAAATAACACCTTCGCCAATTTTTTCTGGTGGTGAAAGTGCTCCTGCAATGTAAAGTAATACCATTATGTGTTTTTCGAAAATTTCGTACTTTGCGCAGGGCACTTCCACTTAAAAAACAACGATGTTATGCCATAACGGGCTACTCAGGTCTTCCTAATGTATTTCGTTTTGCGACTTACTGTAGATGGTGTCACTTCGCAGCAACAGCTCTTTTAATTTAATAAGGGTAACAAGTAAAAAAGAATATCTTTTCCAAGGTTGCCAATACGCAAAATCAGGATTGCAATGAACTTGGTAGCATTTTGAAAATATGCTTGCAGTATGTACACACTATCCTGTCAGGGTCCCCGCTATAGACAACCCCGCGGATCGAGGCGTGTACAGACCGCGAAAAAATTGCATCTTTACATCGAACAGGCGGGCTCCATTCTCCTGCTCTAATTAGAAGTCAAATGCATGTATTCATTGTGCACATTTGCGAGAACAAATACTTAAACTGCTCTTTCTTATTTTGGTGTGCATTGTGCCCTTTATTTTGATTCATGTGTAAGCGATTTATAGTCTGAAGGCCACTTGGGGGGTAGAGCGAAAAAACATCAGCCGTCTATTTAGCACCAAAATTTGACTCCTTCCTTTGACACATGAGCTCCTGCCATTTTGGCTACCGTTGACGACTCGGCCTCTACCCTTAAGATGGGAGGATATCCTGTGATATGCGAAGTAGAATGTAATAAAAAAAATAATGCCCGCTTGCAAATTAAATGACTTTTTGTCGCACGTGCAGCAAGAAGGTCAAGGTATGTAGTCTCTCCAAGAGCTCTGTAACTGCCAATACAATGGCGTAAAAACGGAAAGGCGTTTTGAAAATGAGATCAAAGGTAAAATATACGCCCTAATTTAGTACCTGTTGCAAAATGAGTGAACATTGCATGCTTCGAGCGCGAGGTTAAAGGTTCTGATCGCCTTCATGAGATTTATAGCTGGCGTCCACTCTAAAACAAGTTAGGAACCATAGCAAAACGCAGACTCCTGTGCTCCGTACATTTGACAGCGGTCGCACACTGGTTAAAGTATAAAATGCCGTGTACTAATCGTCATCGCTACAGCCACCGGCATACGGCAATGTGTCGATGCGCCCGTGGACGAAAAGGTGGCTGCTTTAATGGTGGTTGACTGCGTCTCCCGCCTCGTGGAAGCATTTCAGGCATCTCGATTCATGTGAGTTTCTTGTATAAGCGCTCCTGTAAATGTGATGTTCCTATTGGGTATGTTTAATCCAACCGAAAACTGTGACATCGCGCATCCCCTTTGCGTCTACCGGTTCTTTGTTCCGAGATATTACAGCAAAGCAACCCATGCCTCGACAGTGGCACGTCCGACCAAGACGTCGACGCTTGCTCGTCGGCATTTAAGCACTTCAGCAGCTATAAGAAGTGGGCGACTCATTCAAGCTACCTAATGTAATCTTCTATATCACGGATGTGACGAACCTCTGGTTTTGCAACTATATGAGGCGGCTTACCAGCTCTTTTCAGCATTTAAGAAATATTTTTCAAAGTTTTGGGTCTCCCTACAGTATGCAAGCTTCCTGCCGAACAAAACGCTTGCATGATTGCGCTCAGCAGGTGGGCTCAGCAGCTCCTTATATTGGGGAAATATTTCACCTTTGCAAAAGTCTCAACTTGCTAATATCCGCAGCAGAGATCACCCCATTTGGAAAGGCATTGCTGAGAACACATTTGAGATCCTCCTGGTGAGAATTCTTTCTACCTTTAGTAGCATCATCAAATTTTACAGATCTATGAAGAGCTCCCCGAGAAGCCCGCTTCTACCTAATACTTTGGTGTCGGCGGAGAGGCCTTCTCCACAGTAGCCCTGGGAAGTCCTCCTTCAGAGGACAACCCTTTGATTCAACCAATGAAAGCTTCTATTCGTCAAGGGGTCGTCCGTCAAATTCCCTGACTCCTCAGTTATAAGGTACGGGCCGCCTTGATCCTGACTTGGCTCCATCTTTGGCCCCTACCATATTCTTGTAGTACAAGACCAATTCTCAGATGTCCTCCAGGCCAGGCTATGCTACCGCTTGACAGGCACCTGGGACGTAGATCGAAGCTGCGTCCCGGCTGCTACTCTCATCCGCACCTAGTTCCAACGAGCCAGCCGCTTCCTACTAGCCGCCATGATTGGTTGATCCTGCGTTCTGTTCCTGTCTCATGGTACGTCCACCCCCCCACGAACCCTTGGAGTACTGCGGACGACCGTCCAATATGCTACACTTCCGGGCTGCCTGGGCATGCCGCATGCATTTACCGCAAGCGCTTTTTACTTCCTCGGCCTCTTAAGTCCTAATCCTACGATACAGATCAACCCTCCACCAGGTGCCCACTTTGTATCCGACGACCATAAACATTACGCTCATCCCTGATCATCTTCCACTCATCGCCACTCACCTTGTCCGATGCTATGACGTTCTACAGACACCTTGAGAAAAAGTCGCAGTCGACGGGGCAATAACTGCGCTTGTTTTGAGCTCAAGTCCTCCTTGTCGTCCAGCTAATGTAATGCAAGTGATCGTCAAAGACGTCTCAGTACTCGCTCTTGTCGGCACGGCGCTGTACTCTCCATAACAGTTAAGCTCTAAGCCGTAGACTGATTTAATGTGATCACCTCACTCTACGGCTTTTTACCTCACACCGCCTCATAGAAGACTATTCATCAGTAAGCGACATGTACGGTCTTTATCCTCACTCAAAACTTTTTATACACCATCGAACTCATTGTATTGCCTCCCTGCTCACATGACATCCTCCTGGGATGCGATTTGCTCTCACTCATCATGCTATTATTGACTGCGTCAGAGCAGAAGTTGCCTGTTCCTTCTCTCTTACGTCTCCTTGTGACACGTCCCTACCCGCCATTCCAAACTCTCCAGTGAGAGCGCTTGTTATCTACTATGTTCACATCTTTCGACGCATCTTTATGGCATGTCTGCCTTGTACTAGCTTTTGCTGCTCACTAGTTCCAAGATGTCCACACTGCAACTTACGTCTCGAACCCTTGAGTACGCTCCTGTAAATAATATGCCTAACCAAACTTGCTCGACATTGCTGATAACGTGAGCGATGTGCTTCGCCTGTGTGTCATACAGTCATCTCACACTCCCTGAGCTTCTACGGTTTCTTTCGCACTAAGAAAGTTGGTTGTATCTGGTTTTGTGTCGACTACTGCAGGCTACGCAAGATCACGCGAAATGACGTCTTTCTTCTGCTACGAATTTACGACGCCCGGGAGAGCTTTCAGGGTGCCCAGTATTTCTCGTTGGATTTGTTCTGGCTGCTGAAGCTAAATGCTCATTGGCTGAAGCTAGATGCTCAAAAACTGCCTTCATAACACCTGACGGCTATTCGAAGTTCAACGTTATTCCATTGAGGAATTGGGCCACCTTTGAGCTCTTGATGTACAATGTCCTCCATGGACAAAAGTGGTAGACCTGGATTTGTTGTCTGGATGATATCATCGTCTTCTCACCGACTTTTCTTTTCACCTGCTCCATCTCCTCTCGTCGTCTCCATCATGTCTCGTCGTCACTGGGCTTAAGACAAATTTCAAAATGCCAAATTACCATTCAAAAACTCATCGTCTTAGGCCACGTCGTATCCACGAATGGAATTTTTGCCGGGCTCACTAGATGTCATGCAGCTGACGTGTGTCTGAAGCGAAGCTCCCTGAAGCAGCTTCGCATTTTTGTGGTCTCTGCTTCCATTTTGAATGCTCATCTTGAATTACCCCTCCATCTTTATTTACATAATCACTGAAGGAAATGTTATCGTCACACAGCGGCTATGGCTATTACGTTTAACAAATTCATAGAAACCACTTGCTCTGACATTATACAATTCAACATAACATTAAACAAACACAAGCAGTAAAGAGCATATAAAACAAAGTACAAGCATCAGAAGTAAGATTGAGGAGCGATATATACTCTTTAAATGTGTGCAGATGTTTGTACATTGGTAACTCAGTACAGGACAATGCAAACCCGATGTGCATAACAGATATGAACACACAAGGACAAAAGAGCAAAAATAAGCTTATTTGCGGCATACACAGCAAAGTTATTAGCAGTGCTCTTAAAGTACTGGAAACTAACTGAAAAATAATAACGGCCTTGGTTGCGAAAACACAGGAAAAGCAAATAATCAAGATATTACACACTCACTCACTAACAAGTAGCAGCTCTAACATTGACTAGGCGACGTGTATTAATAACAGTATCCAGGTTGCAGTACTGTCCTCCTAGAATGATATAAATGCCACAAATTCTCGCCTCTGAAAGGTACACTTTCGACTCCATCATAGGACCCTCTGACCCAGCTACTCGCTGGCAACTTCGAGCTATCCGCCTGGACGCCAGCCTGCGATAACATCTTAGACGGTTTATGCCGCCTTATGGTTTCACCTCCCATTCTCGGCCACTTTGATCCGACAGCACCAAATAAGACGAACTGAAGCCAGCAGTTTAGCTAGGTGCCGTCCTCTCCTCACTCAAAGAAGACGTTGTTTTCCGGTGTGTATGCCGGCGTACGGCAGCATGAGCCTGACTAAACCAGATTATTTTCTCTAACAAAGGGCGAATGTTTGTTATTATCAGGTCGTCGGAAAATTTTGTCCTTATGTGTCAGGCGGATCGTTTTATGGGGTCACTGATCAGCACGCTTCTTGTTGACTGGCCTCTCTGAAAGGCCCGTTCGGCCGACTTTCTCGTTGGGGTCTCCGTCTGCAGGATCATGATATGCATTTCATTTGTCGATCAGGCTAGAAACATACGTACACGGGCGCTCTTTCCCGCTCGCCGCTGTCTTTCGCTTTATCGTCTCACCAAACCTGTGCTTACAATGTGTCGTCAATTGCCACTGTTGACATGTGTACCGAACAGCGGAACGATTCCTGGATAGCTACCCATCTAGGCTCAAGTCCTACTCCCGGTAAATCGTCTAGAGCACTGGTCGTCAACTGCACAACAGCTCACTTTGTGAAAGCCTGCGCTATCGCCGCAATTATCTGTTGGAGGATGGAAATGACTCCTCATTACCCCCAGTCAGCTCCATGTTGACCCACAGTGTGCCAAGGAGGAGTGTCGAAAACCTATATGCGCCTCCATATGAGGTTTTTCTTGCACGGAATGTATCGCCTTGTGCGCCATTTTTTGCTCTATTGCCCGTCTTGCAAACGCCCAAAACCTTCTCACAAGTCCCCTGATTCGTTGCAGCCGTTACCTTTTCTTGCCCGCCCATTTGACCACGTTGGAATACATATCTATAGCCCTCTATCTACCACTTGCGATGGCAGCTAGTGGATTATCGTAGTAGTAAACCATTTCAAGCGATAAACTGAAACATCACCCGCTCTGCTTGCCCCTCTCCTTTCGCAAGACACCATCCTGGTTTCTTTTCAATATCGTGATTCTTCGTCACGGCGTACCCTGTGCACAAGCTGCTCTGCGACTGCGGACTTGTTTTCCTGTGCGATGCTGTTGAGGCCCTCCTGGAATGATTCCGTATAATTAATTGCGCCGCTACCTTTTGCGATTCAATACGAATGGCCTGACCAAGGTTTTAGCTGTGCTCTGGCTGGCATGCTGTTCATATCCGGGAACGCCTCTCATTCCAACTGAGACCACTTACTTTTCTTCGCCATCCACTCGTACAACAATGTGACGCAGACCTCCACTGGTCACTCTCCCTTCTTTCTTCTGTACGGCCACAATATACACATTCTCCCTTACAGCTATGGAGTTGCTGCGTCCACGCTACTTCCCGAAGTCGCCAGGTATGCAGAATTCCGTAAGCTCGCCTGCACCCTCCTAACTGAAAAATTGTGGCAAGAAAAAGGCTATAGTCCCACCAAGAGTTTCATATCTCCCCAACGCCCTGTTGTAAATCTGGGCCCTGTCAAAATCCATTCCTTTCAAAAAATATGCTTGTTTGGCTTTACCGTACTGATTGGGTCCTTCAACAGACATATGCCGTTAATTAAATATTAGAGCCCGCTGAGCCCTCTGGGTGTTGCGTCGCAATGGCCGCGAGAGTGTGCATGTCTAACGACTCAAGGCGTAGTACAACCCCTCTGCCATTTCGACCCCATAAGTCGCCAGGATGGCTGCTTCTGTACTGGGGGAAGTGTTATATGTCAATCACCATCATTACAGCCACTGGCATTCATAAGCTTGTCGGTGCGCTCGAAGGCGAAGAATTAGCCCGCGGACTTGATGGTTGGCTAGGCATGTCAATTCGCTCGAACTTAATACTGAGCAGCTCGACACATATGTGGTTCGAGAGAACGCAACCCTACACCATGTATAAACAGCACGAGACAAAAACGATTTCTATCGAAATAAACATTTGCAGGGCGAGAAAAACACACTTGCTGTCGCAGCAGTTTTGGCAGTAAATATAAATTGGCACCCTTACAAAGTAAAAACCATGTCCGGGAAATTTGGTTAACATAACAAATTTGATTAAGTCTCAAATTGATAAATTTTCATAAAAAACCTATTTGGGAGTCGGTGGAACACATGCGGACAAATTAAGGTGGGCCTCGAGGCTCCGAGTCCCGTTTGGCTTCCTTGTGTGAGCATGTTGTGTGTTTCGCACCGGTAACCAAAGGTGTGCTTACTTGGTGGAGTCCTGCTGCCAAGGCAATGTTGATGAAGGCAGATTATGAGGAGAAGTAGGCGCAGCATTGTGGTCGACCTGTAGAACAGAGTATATGTTCCCATTGCATGAGAAATACTTGACTGTTATACGCTTACATCCCTGAATCTCCACAGCGGGCTGGTTTTTCTATTGGGATGATGGGATTGTCACTTTATTGTCACGCAGATGAATATATTCTATTATTTTATGTGGCGAAAATACCTTTATGCTGATCATTTATGGTTGCGCTTTCTACTTGTTTCTCCTTGTGGCCAGGTATTCAGTAACATTGCATACATAATATTCATCTCTAAATGACCATAAAGCTAAGGTTGTCGCAATCATGAAGTGATCAACTATTCTCACCTAATTTATAAATAAGTTTCTATTTAAACATGACTGCTGGTACATTCCAAGAAACACAGTTGTTTTTTACTAGTCCTTCATTAAAGGTTTTGGGCGTCGTCTTCAACGGACGTGCTTTCTGACGTGTCACAAATTTCTCCCCGAAAATAAAAACTTGCGTTGTTTTTGTCGTTTGCTGAGTAATCTGAGAAACGTTATTTGGATATATAATAGAGCCATATAAATATTTAGATTAAAAACAGCGGTAGAATTAGGTAGTGAGGAAATTTATTTAATAATAGCCCCCTTTTTTTCAGGGCGTTTCTTTATTGGTTTTTGAAAGCTTGCTGCTATAACGCCACCTATTTGTCGTTTGTTACTGAGTTCTCGTTTTGCCGTTTCTGCGTTGTTTTGACCGAGGTCCCGTCCGCAGCAGAAAGCATTATGATCACGTTCCGGATGTAGTCACCCTCCCAGTCTGGATGACTATATATTCTGTGCGACATTAGGCAATAGTTATTGAGCATCTGCCTGTTCCGGAATCGGCGCGGGATTTTTCCCTCACATTGTTCCCCTATTCACAGTGACTAGGTTTTGCCGCTAACAGAATCTATCATTTGTTAATGAAATAAAACAACGCTAGGAACGGGACGAAACACGAAGGAGCGGAACCATAGACACGGGCGCTTACATGTCAGTTGTTAGTCAGCGCCCGTGTCTATGTTTCCTTTCCTTCGTGTTTCGTCCCGTTCCTTGCGCTGTTTTATTTCATTATGCAGTACCAACTAGCACGGCATCTTGCACTTCTTAACTATCATTTGTTCCTGACACGATATGTTTTTCCATCCAGGTTCGCGATGTTACCGTTGAAGTCCATGAAAGGACTATCGGTATTGTCTCCAAAATATCTTAAATCGTTCCAAAGTCCATTAACTAGTTCCTTATTTTCTTACCTGCATTTTCTGGCTGTTCTTACACAATGTACGCTAAACTATGTTAATTTAGTGGCAATGGTTCCTGATACGCATATATACTCTGTGTAAAATAATAATATTCTTTACTAGCTTGTTCAGTGCTGCATCAAGATACTATTCCGTCTCCCATCTCTTTCTTTGCTTTCCTGCGCTTTTTCCAGATATGCTAATGAATAAGCAGTGCATTTTCTATGTTCCTGAGATATGTTGTACACAGAGTGAATAGCCCTAATTTATACTTTTCGATCTCCTGTTCTAGTTAAAACCAAGTTGCTGCGTTTATTCTCCTTGCATGTTTATATAACTCCTCATGGTAATGGTGAGATATCATGGTAACTGATCGCGGACGAATTTTCCTTTGATAACAAAGTTTCACAGAAAGATGTATACCTCTGTGGCTGTATGGCTGCCCTTGGGTGGATTTCAGTAATTAAGCATTTCCCCTATTAGCTATTTACTTAACCTGGAAGGTTTATCTTGAACTTTAAACTAGCGCTGATGTCACTTCGACTTATCGATCACTTAACTCTCGCCCTACCATATCCTAGCGTTCCTGGTTTGCTCAGTCTCAGCTGGTAGGGCGACTAGCGTGGAGAGGCAGATATCCTGAGTTTGAACCAGTATGACTGTGACTACACGAAATAGATAGCCAATCATTTTACCAAAAATCTATGAAATTATTTAAGACAGACCTGTGTACACTCCTTTTAACTTTGTCCTACTCCCCGCACCCTTGTCACTATGCCTGATGGCAAACTTGTCGAACAAAAAAGAAAGAACTCCGGACCAGAGGCAATTTTGTAGCTATAGCTTCGCTACAACAGCTTTTCGAGCCGTCACCTTCACGGAGGTTTTCACCTTTAGGTGACCTTGAGAGATACTGAACCTTTCAATTCTTATAAACTCATTTACAATGGAAGCGAAAGCTTGACTACGCTAGGTATATAGCAGGGTTCGTGTGTCACTATATTTGTCCTTCAAGGGACCTTGGCCTAATACGTCTGGGTGTCTACCATTTCGTTGTGTTCATTCAAATGTATACTGCTCCTTCCTTTCCCCGAAACCTAACTTAAGAGTGAAAAGCCGAGAGGTGGCCAAATTACTCCCAGAACAGCAGATTGGGCTTGTTTGTGATTCGAACGCACGGATCAATTCTGTTCGTTGTCTCCAGACGTGGCTTTATCTGTTCCTTTTTTGCAGCAGATGATTCGAGATGTATCTCCAAAGATTTCAGTCACGCACGTGTGCTTCTACAATGTTCCATGGTATGCTAGTCACTATTCCCGGTTTGAGAGACCTGCTGGATTACCTAAAAGGCAGCACGTCTTCTGCTGCTAAAGTCGTCAGGCGCCAGCTGTGGCCCTTCGCATTGCACAACGGAGTCCTCGTGAACTAAAATTTCGCACCCAACAGGACCGCATACCTCCTAGTTATGCTTGAAATCTCCTAAAGGAAATTTTGCAGGCTTTTTCTCGATGCGCCGACAGCAGGACACATTCGAATGACACGCACGTTGCCTCGAATGCACGAGAAATAGTATTGGCCGGGGTTGCCTGCAGATGGTGCGTATTAGGTGAAGAGGTGCCGCGAGTGCCAGCGACGTAAGGCACCTCCGATAAGACCTGCTGAGGTATTGAACCCAACAGCCTCCCCGGCCGATCTATTTCAGCAAATTGGAATGCATCTCCTCGGCCCCTCCCCATTTCATCAACGAATAACACGTAGGTCGTCGTCGCCACCGATTATCTTACCCGCTACGCAGAAGCAAAAACACAGCTAGTCATACCCCAGGAGAAGTCGGCAAATGTTTCGTCGAGCTCATTCTCCTGCGACACCTCGCCCCGAAGTGCTTATCGCGGACATATTTTCACAGAAGCCAGTGAAACTGGTTCAGCAGGTTTACTTACAACTAAGTAAAAGTACCGGCAAGATCAGGCACGGAACCGACTGGCGGGCGAGCACCGAGAGCGAAGAAGACGAGCGCGTGCCAGTCTCCCGAGCTCGCCACATGGCGGCGCCAGTAAGACAACATTGCGGCATTGCCCCTGCCGGTGGGAAAGGCATCGTCCCGATGCCGAGTGGCGAGGTCGAGGATAACCCTGGTCGGCGAGGATGCGCGCTTACATCAAGTAGTTAAAAGAAGCAAAGAAAAAAAACACATGTAGCTTGACCTAGCGGGAGTAGAAGGGCTTCATCCTGGCGACATGTACGACTTCCGATTGTGCTTGCCGTCGGGAAGAGCGAACAGTTCCTTTCGGGGTCACTTCGTAGCTGACGTCGCTGAGTTTGCGTTGTACTTCGTACGGGCCGAAGTAGCGGCGAAGAAGCTTCTCGGAGCTACCCCGCTGGTGAACAGGTGTCCACACCCAAACCTGATCGCCAGGGTTGTAAATTACCTCCCTGCGACGAAGGTTATACCGTCGAGCATCTTTAACTTGCTGTGTCCGGACTCTCAGTCTAGTCAGCTGGCAGCGGCCTCGGCATGCTGGACGAATTGGTCGGCACCGGCAATCAATGGGTGGGCAACATGTGGCAGTAGCATTGCGTCCAGCATGGTGACATCTTCGCAACCGTACACCAAACGAAACGGTGTAAAGCGGGTCGTTTCCTGGACTGCGGTGTTATAAGCAAATGTTGCATACAGTAGTATCTGGTCCCAGTTCTTATGATCTTCGTCGACGTACATAGAAAGCATATCGGCGATGGTCTTATTGAGTCGCTCAGTAAGGCCATTCTTCTGAGGGTGGTAAGCTGTTGTTCTGCGATGACAAGTGCCACTGAGCCGCATGACTTCCTGCGTTAGAGCTGAAGTAAATGCCGTGCCTCTGTCAGTTAAAACGATTGCAGGGGCACCGTGACGAAGGACTAGATTAAAGATAAAAAAGTTCGCAATATCAGTCGACGTGCCGCTGGGAAGAGCTTTCGTCTCACAATAGCGGGTTAGATAATCTGTGGCGACTATAATGTACCTGTTGCCCAATGATGACGTAGGAAATGGCCCGAGCAAGTCCACACCGACTTGGTGAAAAGGTACTCGCGGAGGAACAATAGGCTGCAGCAGGCCGGCCGGCTTGACAGGTGGTATCTTCCGACGTTGGCAATCACGTTACGTCCTAACATAGCGCTTAACCCTAGCGGCAAGCTTGGGCCAGTAGTACTTTTGTCGTATTCGTGCCAAGGTGCGCGAAAAACAGAGATGTCCAGCAGAAAGCTCGTCGTGGCATGTCTGTAAAACGTCGGTACGGAGCGGCGTTGGGACAACCAGCAGATACTGAATGTCTGTGGAAGCGTAGTTTTTCTTGTAGAGGACGCCGTCACGCAAGCAGAACGACGACAGGCCACGCCTGAAAAGGCGAGGCGGCGATGAGGCGGTTCCTTCGAGGTAATCGATGAGGGGCCGCAGTTCGGTGTCATCTCGCTGATGTTGAGCGAGGTCTGGCGTCGAGAGAGCGCCGAGAAAGACGGAGTCATCTGTTTCACTTGAAGAACACGGGATAGGGTCTCGGGATAGGCAGTCAGCGTCACTGTGTTTCCTGCCGGACTTGTACACAATAGTGACATCGAACTCCTGTAAGCGGAGACTCCAGCGGGCTAACCTGCGTGAAGGATCTTTAAGGTTCGCTAACCAACAGAGTGAGTGGTGGTCGCTGACCGCTCTAAACGGCCGACCATACAAATACGGCCGAAATTTTGTTACCGCCCACACAACTTCAAGGCACTCCTTTTCGGTAGTAGAATAATTCGCTTCGGAACGAGACAGGGTGCGGCTGGCGTAAGCAATCACCCGCTCAACGCCTTCTTGCCACTGAATGAGAACTACACCGAGGCCAACGTTACTGGCGTCGGTATGCAATTCTGTGTCGGCCTCCTCGTCGAAGTGGCCAAGTACGGGCGTTGTTTGAAGGCGCTTGCGAAGCTCCTCGAAGGCCCTTTGCTGCTCGTCGGCCCAGATGAAAGGCTGGTCGTCCTTTGTTAGACGAATCAATGGTTCCGCTATTCGGGAGAAGTCGTGCACAAATCTCCTGTAATATACACAGAGGCCCAAAAACCGACGTACGGAACTTTTATCAGTGGGTGTCGGGAAAGCAGCTACGGCAGCCGTCTTCTCTGGATCAGGGCTAATTCCCTCAGCACTCACGACGTGACCCAGGAACTTGAGCTGTTGGAATGCAAAGTGGCATTTTCCTGGTTTTAATGAGAGTCCGGCCCCGCGGATGGCATTTAGCACGGCCGTCAATCGTTTGAGTTGCTCTTCGTAGGTCGCAGAGAAAATGACAACGTCGTCAAGGTAGACGAGGCACGTTTGCCATTTCAGGCCGGCTAGTACAGTGTCCATCATTCTTTGAAAGGTTGCGGGAGCAGAGCACAAACTGAATGGAAGCACCTTAAATTCGTACAGTCCGTCAGGCGTAATGAACGCGGTCTTCTCTCGATCACGTTCGTCGACTTCGATCGGCCAGTACCTGCTGCGTAGATCGAGCGATGAAAAGTATCGGGCGTGGCGAAGTCGGTCGAATGAGTCATCGATTCGAGGCAATGGGTAGACGTCCTTTTTCGTAATTTTGTTAAGCCTCCTATAGTCGACGCAGAATCTGAGTGCTTCGTCCTTTTTAGCGACCAGCACAACTGGTGACGCCCATGGGCTTGTGGACGGCTGGATCACATCATCGCAGAGCATTTCATCAACTTGCGCCCGAATAGCCTCTCGCTCTTTCGGCGATACTCGGTAGGGGTGTTGGCGGATAGGGCGCTCGGTGGGATCAACTATAATTCGATGTTTGGTTAGTGACGTCTGTTTCACTTTGGAAGTGACGGCAAAGCAGTCACGGTGAGTGTCCAGAATTGCTTGAAGGCGGCGTTTCTGGGTAAGGGACAAAGCTGGATTCAAGTCAGTTTGAACAGTATGTCCTGCGCTCTGGAGGGTTCTCGTTGGCCAGCAAAAGGGTGCAATGGGCGGATGGCGCACTGACTTCGTCAAAATAAGCGATAGCTGTACCTTGCGGTAAATGGCGGTATTCGGCACTAAAGTTCGTTAAAAGCAGTTCAGTTCGTTTACTTTTCAAGGCGAAGACCCCCCGAGCAACGCAGACTTGTAGGCTCAACAATAAATTCACGTTCGTTTCCGCGAAGCCTTGAAAGGCGGGGGGGTTATCGCACTGCACTGTAACAAACATGCTGGTGCGTGGAGGTAGAGTGACATGGTCGTCGCACACTCGGAAAACTGGCCTGTCTGTGTAGTCGTCGCTGTGCTGTCTGTACTCGTCGGAAATTGCGCGGTGAGTTGAAAACGTCATCATGAAGTCACGGAGGTCGATGATTGCATCGTTTTCTCTAAGAAAATCAAGGCCGAGAATCAGGTCCTTGGAGCACTGCTAGCACAACAAAGCAGCACGAGAAAGTTACGTGTTGAATCTCGACGCGAGCGGTGCACACTCCGAGCGGCGTTACCACGTGCCCTCCGGTTGTCTTTACCGGGGCTCCGTGCCAAGGAGTCAGGACTTTTCGCAAAATGGTAGCAAGGCCATGACTCAGAACGCAAAAATCAGCGCCGGTATCTACAAGGGCAGTCGTGTTGTGGTTATCAACGACGATCGGTATTTCGGCTTAATGTAGCTCATCGTCGACAAAGTGCGGCTTGTCAGGGATCGTCGGGCTGACGGGTCGTTCGTTGCGTCGAATTACGGCGTCGAAGGTAAGCTTCTGTGATCGTCGGGAGGTCGTCGGACTGGTTGGTTGTGTGGTGCGTCGATTGGGGCGTCGGAGGAAAGCTTCGGCGATCGTCGAAAAGCGGTCGTATTGTTGATCGGAGCGAAGGGTCGGAGGTCGGTATATGTGATCGAACCGGTGAGTGGAGGATGTTGGTCGTAATGTCCATCGACGGCGGCCCTACCCCCGAGGGTCGCCGTCTTCAGTTTTCCCGGTGCGGACTTGGGGACTCACTGAGGAAAGAACGGCGGCTAGTTGAAAACTGTCTCGGCGGTGGTGACCTGGACTGGCGTCGCTGGAGGGACGCAGATGGGACGTGGTCGCTGAGGTATTGGTCGATATCCCGTGGTCGTTCGCCACAGCGCGGCCGAGGGGCATCCGGGGAAAATCCGCGCAAGCCCATCCGACGGTACGGGCAGTGGCGCAGAACGTGACCGGCTTCGCCGCAGTGGAAGCACAAAGGCAGAATGTTCGGCGTGCGCCACGCGTGTGCTTTGCGAACGGGTGGTCGAGGTTCAGGCACACCAGTCGAAACTCGATATTGCGGTAGAGGACGTGCGGGAGGAGCAGGGTTGCAGGGTGCCAATTGTTCAGGCGCAGGGGTATGCAACACGTCGCTGTACGTGATGATCTGTGGGGCAGGCGGCTGGGGTGACTGTACTGATGGCACTGCTTGGCGGAGCTCTTCGCGCACCATATCCGAGATGCCCCCAACACGTGGATGTTGTTCGAGAGAGGGCAGCTTTTGCAGCTCTTCGCGCACGATGCTTCGGATAAGTTCGCGAAGGGCTTCCCTGTCGTTTCCGGCCATTGGCAAGCGGAAGTCTAGGGCAGCGATGTTTGCTGAGCGATCAAAATGTACAAATCGCTGGTTCAAGGCACGCTCGATGCTTGTTGCTTCTTTCTTAAAATCAGCAACAGTACGTGGAGAGTCACGTACAAGGCCAACGAACAACTGCTCCTTGACGCCTTGCTTAAGGTAGCGCACCTTCTTTACCTCCGACATGAAGGGATCCGCCCGGTTGAAAAGGCGAATCATTTCTTCCACAAACATGGCGATGCTTTCATTAGGCCGCTGAGCTCGGGACTGTAGAGCGAGTTCCGCCATCTCTTTTCTTTCATCGTTTACCGAATGTTGCGCGCAGCTGCCGCCGGAAATCCTGCCAGGTGGAAATGGTAGCCTCATTGTTTTCGAACCACATCTTGACGGAGTCGTCTAGTGCGAAATAAACATTCTGCAATTTTCGCTCCTCGTCCCACGCATTCAATACAGCGACCCGGTCGTAGCTGGTCAGCCAGTCCTCAACGTCTTCGAACTTGTCGCCATGAAACGGTGTGGGCATACGTGGAGTATGGCAGATCAGCTGCTGGGCACTCACGGGAAGCTGAGTGGTCTGAATTGTCGCTGTAGTCATCGTGGTTCGCGGTGGGGAAACAAGAGGACCACACTCGGGTGCTAAGCCTCTTAAGCGACGGCTCGCCTTGTGCACAGGTGTCGTGTCCACGGTGTGTAGATAGACGTAGGGGGCAGCCAGAGGCTCTTCGTACATGGGATCTACCCAGAAGCTCCACCAAAAATGTCACAGAAGCAGGGGAACTGCAACTAAGCACAACTAATCAAAAGCACCGGCAAGATAAGGCACGGAACCGACTAGCGGGCGAGCACCGAGAGCGAAGAAGACGAGCGCGTGCCAGTCTCCCGAGCTCGCCGCATGGCGGCGCCAGTAAGTTAACATTGCAGCAATATTTATATCTTAATATTGTCAAGTTTATTTACAGGGATGACTGCGCTTTAGCGTAGTGCATTCGCTGAAGGATAGCGAGTTTCTTCTTTCCCAAATTTCCTTCCTCTTTTACCAGCGCTGCCTGATATTTCCAACTTCGCAGACGAAGCCCCCTGGGCTGTCAGTAAGAGTCCCGAGACTGGCAGCGCTTCATTCTTGCGACATGCACAACTTAAGTTTTCCGAGAGGGGCGGCCTTGGCAAGATTTATAAGGCACTATAATTCAGATCACTGATTTGAGTTAGCACAATAAATAGGCGTGTGTAGCGCGACAACAGCTTCTGGGTCAAAGCACGCTTAGGAGCCAATACGAGCGAATCCGCTGTAAGCTGAAAACGAAAGCAAGACACTCTTACTCCTTCACAGTATAATTGCGTTCAGACTTGTAAAGGATGCGCCTTGTGTAAGCGACCAGGTGTTGATTCCCACCATGCCGTTGTATGAGCACAGCACCCACGCCGATGCCACTAGCAGCAGTGTGAAGTTCAGTGGGAGCTGTTGGGCTGAAATGACGCAGTATGGGCCGCTAGGTAAGACGAAATTTGAGCTGGGAAACGCAAAATGACATTCGGCGGTTTATTTGAAAAGGATATCTTTCTGCAAGAGTCAAGTGAGCGTTTAGCCTAGGTCAGCAAATTTGGGCATGAAGCGCCGACAGCAAGAGCAAAGTCCCAAGAAGCTCCAGAGTGCTTTCAAGTTTGCGCTCTGTGACACAGCTGACAGCTTCAATATTCTGTGTGTCGGGCCTAACACCACCTTTGTAAACCTGATGCTAAAATCACAGCTATTTGCCGTTCTCAGCAGTGGCACTTCTTAGAGCTCATCTCGATATTGGCTTTCTCCATGCAGATAAAGACAACAGTTAAACGGCTGTTATGCTCGGCGAAGGTCCTCCAGAAAATCGCTTCATCAGCTAGGTAACACATGCTAATTTCCCACTTCAGTCCACGCAACTGGCCGCCCATAATTCTTAGGAGGGTAGCCGGAGCGTTGCATGGGGCGAAATATATCACATTAAATTCATATAACTTATCTGGAGTCACGAATGCAGTCTTCTATTTGTCCTTTGTGTGCGTCAGAATCTCCCAGTATCGAGACCGGAAATTAACAGAACAAATGTAGGAAGCTGAACAGAGACAGTCAATGCCATCATCAACGTGCAGTAGCGGGTAATTGTCCTTTTTGTGTAATCAGGCGGTGATAGTCGACACAAAATCATCATGTGCCAGCTTTGTTTTCATGAGAATCACGCGCGTGGTCCAGGGGCTCGATGATCTCTGAATAATTAATTGCTTCAGCATGCCACGGACCTGTTAATCAATTACCTTAGTACGCTTTAAAGATCAGACACGGTATGGTGTCGGTGTAATCGGGTGTGCTCACCCGGTGTCGAGCATGTGATGAATGTGGAAAGGTGGAATTGATGGTGGCTGATCTCGAGCAAAGCTGAACACGTCCACATGTTTCAAAAGAACTTTCATCCATATTAGGCGGTCGTTGGACGGTAGCGATTTGTTTATCATGCCCGGAATTGGGAATCGGTCAGATCGGGACGTCCAGTTGAACGAGTATCACCATCACTGAACGCGGCGATGTGCGCAGAAAGGCGTTCTTCTTCGAAGTCGGCCAGTTTCAAACACCGCGGCAATACATCAGGCTTATTGGAATGATCGGCGCTCTAAAGCATGGAATGGCCCTCGTTCACTCGAACAACGCTGCCGGGCAACCACAGAATTGTTCTCGCACCGATCAAGGGAAGCGGGTTTCACCAGAGCGTCGATGACATTGGGAAAAGCGCCCGAGGACACAACTGGGACGAAGATGGCGGACACTTCCGCCCATCTTCAGACAGAAAAAGCTTGAGCAGCCGGCAGCGATTCTTCTATGAGGGTTTATTGATATCCTGCCGCTGTTGAAGATCGAGAGTTGAGTCACACTATTGTAAAAGTGAACTCCTAGAATAATGTCGCACGTAGAGCGAGGGAGCATCGCAAATACAGTTATAAACACGTGCCCAGATCGCTACATTTTGCATTACAAATACCAAGAGGAACCAACAATTATTTCCCTAGGCCTCGAAATATGACAGTTCTATCTAAACCAAACATAATTTAACGGCCGAAGCGACTCTTAAAATCTAAACGCATCACAGACACAGTAGCACAAGTATCCACTAAGGCCATAAAACAAACACCGTCCACTAACACTTCCATGCAGGTCTTTAGCATAACGACAGGCAGAGGAATTGGCAGGATCAATGTCCTGGCGACCGCACATCCATCGGCCGTACACGCTAATTTCCAGGTGTCGGGGACAGGGCGAAAATCGCGAGCGGCGAGTAGGAAGGGTAAAGCGCCGGTAAAAAGCTGGATAGTCGTTTCGTAGTGAACCGTAGTGGTAGGGGCCCGAAAGGGGTGGAAAGATCGGGTGACGACCTTCTGGACTAGCACCAGATCGACGATTTGACCTTTGGCGCTGGTAGAGGGGAGCCTGGTATTAACGGCGGCAGAATCTGCATAAGTTGCTTAGAATACCACATGAGTAACAAACTGGTGGTTCACGAGCATGGTCAGGATAAACGTCCTCAGATACAGGAACGAAGTGATCAGCAATGGTGTCGTTATGGAGGAGGTGGCGCGCTCTAGTAGGAATGAATTAGTGCAGCAGGGCCGTAAGGGTCGTTCCATTGTTCACGGGCAGGATTATTGTCAGCGTTAGTATCCCAAACAGAGGAGCGCTTGATCAGAGCTACCTGCAGGGAGAAGCTGTCACAAGAAATTGAACTGCGGCTCCCCGTATCTTATTGTCGGGAGAGTTCATCACGCACAATTTGTGGTGTCATGCCCGGTAAATTCGGAGGCTCATGGGAATCCAGGCTTGAGACAGTGGTAACATTAGGCAAGCGGCTAAATTTCAGGCTAATGCATCGCAGCTAAAGAGCTTCGAAAGTGCGACAGTGTTGATGACGGCTGTGGTAGAACCCAAGATATTTTTGGGGATTAAAAAGTTGTAGACGTCGTGCGCGATGCCCTTTTCGAAGTGATCAACTGTGTCTTCTTCCGACATTCAGGGGTTCACCGCTTTGCAAAGTTTCAGCACCTCTTCAATGTACGTTTTGCACGCTTCTCCAGATACTTGCGCTCGATGGACTAAAGTCTGCTCAGCGCATTTCAATTTGCCATTGTATCCCCGTAACAATCATGAATCTCCTCTTCAACGTGGCCTCAGCTTGTTAGGTACGCTTGATAGTTCTCAAACCATGTAAGGGCTGTGGCGTTCAAGAAGAAAACAACATTCGGCAGCTTGTTTGTGGCGTGTCAGCGATCGTATTTACTCACCCGCTGATGATTGGTTAGCCCCTCGCCCAAATTTTCGCCAGCCTGCCAAAAATGGTCCGCGGCTCGCCGTATTGCTGCCAAGCGGTTGCCGCTGTACCTTGCAGCCATGCGTCGCCTTTTTTGAGCATGTTCAAGGGAAAGAACGGGCGTCTAGCTAGTTGACAGGTCCAACAAAATTGCGAAGGGTCCGTGATGATCGTTCCAGCACCTGCCATCACACTGTTATATTTATTTACAGTGATGAGTGCACCTTAGCCTGGTGCATTCACTGAAAGGGGGCGAGCTTTTTCTGACACTTTCTTCTGCTGTTCACAGCACTGTGTGACAATTTAATGACCCTGTCCCATAAAAAATACTTTCCCAGAAAAAATCTTCCTCTGGTTGGATTTAGATTTCTCTCGGCAATAATATTAGCCGCATCAGCTTCAAGGTTTTTAAAACCTAAGTTTTTTCCCTGCTGTAGGTTAATCACGTTTTACAATGTCATGCACAATTTCAGTAAATCTGCATATATATGGCGCATATATCTACTTGTCTGCTTATCTCGAAGGATCAATGGTCAATGCTGGTCTGCTTGGCTCAATGGTCAACGGATCTTTCTCTCGCCTAAATAAACGTACGAGCAATCAGGCCAACTAACGCTGGACACGAAAGTTCATAGCTCGCATTTGTCAAGAAGTGACGTACAGGAGTTGAAGCAGTTGAACTGGCAGAACTATGAAGCAATTTAGTAAGCATAAATTGTCCGACCAAAGCAAGCAAAACAATAAGAAAAATTCAGCGTGATCTAACAGCGGTAGCCTGATAATGGTAAAAAAGAAACGAAGCATAGGAATTAATAAGATGTATTCGCTAGGAGATAACGCGGAAATGGGATTTCCAATATTGTATCTAGACCAAGGCAGCTTTAATAAGCCCTCGACATTAAATCGTGAATAAAACGAAGATGCGAATATGGCACCCGACTATACTGCACTTCGTTCTCTTCCTCGGTCGCAGAGGGGCACGTGGCATTGCCCTCGCTTCAGAAGCTGTGGCTTGGGGCTGGCAGTGAATACAAACTGGATACACACAGGAACCATATGCAACAGAAAGCTGGACGCATAAACCATCACTGCCTTTCATAGTGCGGTTTTGTCCGAACAACGGGAACAGTTTCTGGACGTAAGCACCCCCGTGGTGAGGATCATTGATCCCGGAGAGTAACTTCGCAGTTCGCGTTACTAATACGCCGAATGAAATTGACGATGCATTTGTGTTCAGAACCATACAAGGTAACCAGACTCATAGTGAACTTCTCGGCGTCGGAGTTCCTACTGACTGGCGGTATTGTGTTGGCGTTGAATACACCATACGGGGTGGAGCACTTCTTCGGCTCGTAGGAGAAATATATCGACGTCTGTATAGACTTTCGTCGACGTCTGTCGCCGGTGGCAGTCTCGGAACTATTCGCTGAACTTGTGCGAATCCACCTGGCACCCCACCACACAATACTGCGTCCTTGTCCTCGGGCGCAGAGAGGCACGTGACGATATCTAGTCGATGTAAACAGGGTGCTAACGCGAATAGCAGTAGAGCATAGCAATCAGTCAAACCGCCGTTGAAAAAGAGCAAAATAAAAGCAGTTTACGTACTGAACAGGGGGACAATAGGGGGACAAGGATGACGTAAGTGCTGATTATGTGAAGGTGGTGGACAAAATTTTCTTGCGAAAGTAGCCAATCCTGTATATGTAATGCCTCCTGACGCCGCGTTAACCGGTTTTAAGGAAGAACAGTAACGTTTTCTGAAGCCATACGAAATGAGAACTCGAGGAGTTGAAAATTTACCCCCTTTTCAGTTTACGTCACGCGCATGACACTTACTAAGTTTAGATTAGGCAGTAGAATCGAGGCAACCGGCCTGACGTCATCACGTCACACCGGCTGCAGATGGGGCCTCATATCGCGTCGTCGGTCGCCTCCCGGCGGTGGCCACCATTGACCTTGAAGTGAGATCACATGATGTGACGTCACGTTATGACGTCACACCGGCTGCAGATGGGGCCTCATATCGCGCCCTCGGATGTCGCCCGGCAGACGCCTCCACGCTTCGGTTCGCGCCGTCGCGCGCGACGCGGCGGCGGCGCCACCATCGCTGCATCACGTGATATGTGACGTCACGGCAGGGATGAAGCGGCGCGCGCCCGCCGTCGCGTCAGTCTCTGTGCCCGCAACCGCGCCAGCGTCTTTGAGCCGGGCGTGTATGCGGTCAAGATGCCTACGACGATTAACCTAAAACCACGTCTCCGTTACTTAGCCCCATCCACACTGAGGCAGCCGCTTAACATGCTTCGCATTCACTGGGCTTAACCTTGATAATTTGTTGGGCGAGTTGGTACTTATTCATTATTGATATAAACAGCGCGAACACGAAAACAAGGGACAAGAAACAAGAAAGCCACAGTACATGCGCTGACTCACAACTAAGCCTAAGCCGTTTACTCCAAGGCCCAGAAAAACAAACCCGAAGAAAACGATACAGTCACGTGAAAAACCCCTGGGTTCACCTGCTGCATAAAAATTACTTTAAAAAATCACTTAAAAAGACACCTCTTTGCTTGAAAGCGCAAGAGACGTCTTGCTGACACACTTATTGTCCGTTGAAATAAAATACGCTTCCACTATCTCTCTCGTTATCTTCTCTTTGTGGCGATATAAAATCTTAACACTGTCAAACTTAGGAGTGCACTTCTTCTTCTCCTTCTTCATTATTTCACATGACTGGCAATGGGATACTAGAAACGTTTTGTCCTTTCCAATTTCCAAGTTGTTACAGTGTTCCTGTAGTCTCTTATTTATACACCGTCCGGTTTGTCCTATATAACTGGCTCCACAAGAGAGTGGAAGCCTATACACAACACCTGTCTTGCATCCAACATAGGGGTTTCTATGTTTCACCCCACATTCTTGCTTCTTCTCTTCTCTTTCCCTTTGAACAGCCGGGCAGATCCTCTTCATCTTGAGCGGGGCGGTCAGTGCGACGTCCACATTATACCTCTTGCCTACATTTTTGAGGCCATGCGAAATCCTGTGCACATACGGTACGACGGCAACCTTCCTCTTCCTCTCACCCATGCTGGGCAGGGATTTCAGTCTGTGCGTTCTTTTAAGGTTCTTCAGTACCCGGCAACTGGCCTCAATAATAACTGACTCGCGATTTCAACGCGAGTCAGTTTATTTCAACGGACAATAAGTGTGTCAGCAAGATGTCTCTTGCGCTTTCAAGCAAAGAGGTGTCTTTTTTAAGTGATTTTTTAAAGTAATTTTTATGCAGCAGGTGAACCCAGGGGTGTTTCACGTGACTGTATCGTTTTCTTCGGGTTTGTTTTTCTGGGCCTTGGAGTAAACGGCTTAGGCTTAGTTGTGAGTCAGCGCATGTACTGTGGCTTTCTTGTTTCTTGTCCCTTGTTTTCGTGTTCGCGCTGTTTATATCAATAATGATTAACCTTGATAAGCCTCCAATTTTATTTTTTGGTATATATTTATAATTTTCCTCGTAATATTGTCTGCCAACTAAGACTTTTGTGCAAATATTACTTTATCTGTCGCTTGGTTAAAAATATGCCATTTACAATGTTTCTTTTCAGGCGGATCATGACCAAGTTTCTAATTGATGCCAAAGCTGGCAAATTACCATTAATGTGAGTAAATGCAAAGATGTGACATTCACCTGCAATCAAATCGGTTTGATCTTTAACAATTTAATAAATGACAGTTGTATTGAGAACTTTCCTTCACCCCACAAATATCTAGGCGTTCATTTCAAGCCGACTCTATCACGGTAATTACATATTTCCACCATTTATAGGAAGCCTCAAATTGTAATGGTTCTTCCGCCGTAATTTTGGCATGTCTCCACCCACCCTACACAACCTTTCCTATTTATCATTCGTTCCTGCGCAGATAGAAATTCATTCATCAGTATGTTCACCGTAACAGAAATATCTATCTCGTACACTAGAAAATGTGCAGAATTGAACTATTCGTTTAATATCGGGCAATTGCAAACAAAGCTGCAGCATTACACAAATTAAACACGCAATATCACTTCAACACTAGAATTTCATTGACAGCGTGCCCTTCTATGTCATTTTCAGAAATCTGCTGATAGCTCGAGACCTTGCCCTTTTCTCCTTGATGCTTCAACACGCATATCATCATGGTTGCAAAAGGATTAAAGCTTTCGTCGCATTTCTGTAAAAACGCTTCCGTTCAATTCACCTGCACCGCAAAGAGCCATATCACTATGGTACAGTCTTTCCCACACACTCGCCTCTGAAGATGACCGGCTTCGTTTCGAAACGTGCTGGAAATATTGTATATAAACCTAATACAATGTGTCATGTTGGTATCTTTCGCATTTTTATGCACTTATTCAAATTTCGTGTTTGCATAATAATGTATATTGCCATAGCGGGTGAAATTTTTGTGTTACTGTTTATGGCAATGCTTTGTCTTAGAAGTCTGTAAAGTATATTGAATAAATAAATAAACCTAACGACAAAAACCACAGCATGTTTACTGGATGTACAAATGATGTTTTATACACGCTATCCCTGTCTTGCTAAAGCGACGTGCATAGGTGAAACTGGCAAATGCATTAACCAACGTTTAATAACCCACTGCAATGTGCTGCAGCCAAACAAAGGCCACAAACCTTCCAAGACGTTGCAACACTATTGTCAGGAACGCCCCCCTCTTCTATAATGTTAGAATTGTCAGCAACGGGAAAAGGCTGAGTGGAAGCTCAATCCTGCAGTCGTTAAATATCAGATCATTAGCCACTTAATACGTCAGCAACAAGTCAGTCTGGTTTAAAGCAAAAGAATAATTGTTCTTTCGGTAGACTCGTGGTCGCCAAGGCGTATGTGCGGCCTCTTCTAATGCTGGAAATTCACTGAAAATTATTCATTTGTGTTTCCAGTATCATCCTGTGCACTCCTTTTAGTAACTTTACCTAACCATGCGTCAACTGGCCCAACAAGCCGCGCTTCTTTAATAAGAGTACAAACTTTTGTGGCGGTTAGGTGCAATAGCTAACACAGGACCGGGTCATTTTGAAGGATATGGCGAGACCTTCGCTCTACCGGGGGCCCAGGGGAATGATCACGGCAATAATGATACAACAATTCTGGCTGGTTCACACTCCTCATTATTGCTGGCTCAGATTAAATTAGGAAATTATTTCAAGAGATGAAATGGCTGCACGTATAATCGCTCATAAATTTGTTAGAATCATGACAATATTAATAATACCATTAAAGAACGGTACTCACGTTAGCGAGTTAGGATAGAACTTGGTGTTTCACTGGCCATGAGGTTAACCAACGCTTAGGCACAGTAAGCTATGCTCCTTTATATGAAAGATTTCTATATTTCCGCGCCTTTCGTGAACAAAGGGAAATAGCAGTTTCAGAATAACGCAGTCCTTAAAAAGAAAAAATGCACAAGTGCATTCTGTCAATCACATCAGCGACGTAAGCATTTTCTTAGAAATGTCGTGCGCTCCTGTTACTATCTGTCGGCGCATTATGTATCCATAGTTATTTATGCTAGATGTCTTAATAGTTTTTGCTCGCTATTCACTTCTTGGTACTGGCTTTGTCGTTGGTCTCTAAACACGGTGATAGCAATCTAGCTCTGTTTTTTTATATTTACTGCCCATGAAGAATTGAGGTAAAATGTCAAACGGTTTGAAGTATGTTTATTTCAAATATAGTTTTCCAGATGTCCTGTAATTATAGATATTGTATTGTGTCGTAGACGTTTTCATTCGTGCCTTAAGGCACCCGACATAAAATATATTACATCGGAATAAAACTGATTACCTGAACAACTCACTTCAAAAATATAAAACAATTGGCCTGGCATAATATCGTTTAGGAAAAATATGTCTTGCAGTAACTCCCTGTTAGTAAATCACTACTTTCATGTACATCTTATCTGGGCTCCGTTTAAGGTTAGAGGTCGGCTCTCGAAGTTTTATTTTTCACGCTACAGCGATGGCTGTTGGACCAAGAGCTACAACTCTGGAACGAAAAAATCCACACAAGGTTTTTGTAAAAAACCTCTCATTATGAGAAAATAGTTAAGTGCGAAAAAAAAAATTGCAATGTTGTACGAAAAGATTATTCTGAAAGCTGAAGGGGGGGGGGGGGGGGGGGGCCTCTAGGGAATATAAGTTGCGCACAAAGCAGTAAAACGCGGTATAGGTATCTGATGCATAAACCACGCCTCCAACAAATATGTGATATATTATGTATTAGTATTTGTTCCTTAACTATTATTAACGCTGCGTTCCGAGTTCCGCAACGCGATATTACGGGGTTAAAGCAGCATACAGCTCTTAGTCAAGCAAGACGCTACTTGCGACAGATATTAGAGCTGAAGGAATAAGTGAACAATATAAAATGAGTTTCATTATAGAGCAATGCTCGCAATGTGCTTAACAGGATTTACCCTAATTAAAAAAATACACAATGCATGCATTCCCAAAATGTTTAACACATGTATTTTTAATGTGCGCACGCTCTGGAAGCGCACTTCCAGGGCGTGCATTTTGCACAGCATTTAATGAATTCATTTTGAATATCTTCCAAGACTTGAAATATACATCAAACGAATAATTTTACATTTACAAAAGTACATTCTGAATGCATTCGGTACATCTTAAAACGTAAATGTATTTTTTAATTATAGAGTTGAATGTTGAGCTAGTTGGTCACACATCTCTTGGAAAAAGCAGCAGCCTATGCTTTGTGTTGTTCCCTGCTCTGCTTGCCTTCATCTAAGAGATGTATTTTTCAAGGATTCAAAGTGTGCTCGAAGTGTACTTTCAGATGCATCCTTTCGACAGATTTTAAAAATGCATTTTGAATATCGACCAAGGCATGCAATGTACTTCAGACAAATTAATTTTATATTTACGAAAGTACATATTCAATACATTCACAGCATGCTAGAAGCGCATATGTACTTTTCACCTATTTGAAGTATGCTGGAATCATACTTTATTATACGGTATTTCTGACATCATTTAAATTTTGAAGTATATTTAAAGTATTGGTGAAACAACATAACAAACCTATTTTAACATGTCTTGAGGGCATTCCTCCATGAATTTAGATTTTAAATAAATTTCGAATATACCGCAGTAAATTCCAACCGTATTACTCTTTGCTAAGGAAACAACACACGAAACTCACACGAAAAGTGTGAACAACTCTTTCGGAACTAACATAATTTGTGGCGGCAAGCGTTTTTGTATATCACTAGAGCCGGTGAAAAAGCGCGGTTTGCGTTTGATGCTTATAGATTCGGGGGACTTACGTCAATGAGCGCGCATCAAGTTTCCAGTGTATGTACACTATCAGGAGACCGGCGTAGCCTGGATCTTTTATTATGAAATGCGGGCGGGGCTCTTGGCGTATTTTATGGTGCAGAAGATAGTGTGGTTGAGGCAAATTAGGCACTCAACCGCATCAGTTTACAAGTGTGTAATGCGTGAAAGCAAAATGAGTGTAATTTTACACGCAAATTTTTTATTTATTATTTCTAGTCACATTATGAAATTAAGCTATAATGGAAACGAAACACTGCATTATTGAAGACTTTCATCACTGTCGTATAATATCGTCGCTTGAAAAAAGTAAGATTTTAGAGACATTGAGAACCATTAAATTGTATGAAGAGGAAAGGCAGCTTGCACAGTGACACCTGATTAAAAAACGCAAGTCTGAATAGTCCCGTGGTCTAGTGAGGTGATTAGGAAAGGCAACTTTAGGTCACCTTAGTCGTTTCGAAGTTTATCGTTTAAGTAGACCGGGCTTTCCAACTGAGGCTCCCACTCTGCCACTTTTCAGTGCCGGTTCATATTGTGTACCCTAACAGATACAAGCCAATTTGGCTGCGAAATCGTTTGACATAATCTGAAAGGTTGCACGAAGAATGATGCAGCGCTAGCAAATCTGACAAATCTGGAGTCACATGGACATTTGTTAGTGATGCCTTAGGAGGAACTGGCCCGATAGAGACTAGAAGAGGTATATGTTGTGGCACAGGGGTATCTCATGTTCATACCGTTGTCGCACTCGCCGCTTCCGCGGCTCGACAGCGGCTGGCTTCGCAGCTGCTATGGCAACTGTGACGCGAGTGAGAGACTCAAACCCTCGAGATACTCTGGGGCCCCATCAGTCGACGTAATACAGGGTGGTATGACACTATTATATGTGTTAGCCTTGGGCTAACCGATGACAGCGAAGAGCCTTGGCGTCAGAGTGCCTGCAGCGAGAGCGGTACACTTTACAGATATGTTCCTGCATCTCACCAAATAAAGTTATCCTTCTTCCTCATGAGACGTTAGCGGCCGTGACGGCCAGATAAAACCTTGATACGCGTCAGCCATAATAGAACATGGTGATCTTTATCTTGAAAGTGCGGTGATAAAAGTAAGGGCAACACCTCATAATAAACCACATTATTGCCAATCAATCCTTTTTGTTAACGGAGTAATTTGACTGCTTTTTTAACACCACGGCTGGACAACGTATTCAGTGCAGCCAGGCTTACGCAGGGCGAGGAACGCACCGAGGCCGACACTGCTTACAAGTACAGTATGGTCGTGATCGCGAAGGATTTACTGTGACGTAAAACATGATACAGCGTTGCAAATGCAGCATCGGAGGCTGGCGTCCAAAAGGAGAAGTTCGGGGTGCCTTTCATGAGATGTTTAAGGGCCGCTGACAGAAGCGAACTTCAACACGAAACATCGCAAGTACGCGCAAGCCCCACGAAGCCAGCGGTGCGCAGCTCCTCAGGATCGATAGAATTCCATCGTTGCACACGATGTGTCCGACTATGGATAGCTAGGGGGCATCGGAGCTAAACGTTTTTGAGGCTTCTATGAAGCGGAACTTTTTTGAAGCTGCGATGAAGACTGGCGTCTGTGAAGCTGGTGGAGACGACGCGAAGGCGATTCAGGTGATTGAGGAATTCGGTTGGAAAGGTGACGATGTCGTCCAGATAGCAAACGGGCGTTCTTTTTGAGGCTGAGAAATACAGTTCTTTCGAAAGTGGCTATGGCGTAACCGAATCCGAAGGGTATAATGTCGGACTCGTATGTTCTGTCCAGGGCGACAAAGACGGTCTTCGCATAATCAGCCGCAACCACCGGTACCTGCCAATATCCGAAGTGGAAAATCAGTGAGGTAAAGAATTCTGCATCTTTGATTCATGCAAGGGGTTACACAGCAAGGCGAGGATTTTGTACAGGTGGCGATAGTCCAGGATAAATGTTATTTACCCATTCATCTTAACTAGGACCACGGGAGATAACCATGTACAACAGGATTATTCAATTAAAACGCATTGATGCATGTCCTCGACTTATCGTCGATAACAAGTCGTTCTCCTACGGAACACATGATACGGCCGCTACCGTTCAGTAGGGTGAGCGGCAGTTTCGATGGGGTGGAAAGTGGTCGTCATGCAGCCAAAGGAAGTTTGTGGTGTGTCGAACGAGGGGCTCAAGTGAAGCAGAAAGTCAAGAAGTTTATTGCGACGGTGCGGCTCAAGAGCAGTTCAGGAAAGGTTGCTTTCACCTGTCGCTGGATTGCATGGCTTAGCTCCGGAGCAAGGCTGGATAGGGACTCTGTTACAGACAGTAGCATAGACGGCTGTCGAGCGTCCTCCTTGTGCACAAAAGTGTTGATTTCTGATGAAGGCCAAAGTGCTCGCTCTCGGCAGCTATTCCAGCGTGCAAAGCTTCAGGCGAGCGACGTACCAAAACACGTCTCTTGCGCAGCTCGTCAAAGCGTTGACAGAGGTCGTATATGGACTTGGCTGAATGGGTTCCTTGGCGAGAAGCATGTTGTAGGCACGGTCATCGATCGCCATAAGAACATTGCGTATGTTATCTGCCTCTGTCATAGCCGAGTTAACGCTATTCTCGCAACCTTGGCCAGCCTTGGCCTGGGAGGAAAGCTTTACAACTGGGTTGGACACTATTTACAAGAGCGGAAAATTCTTTTGAACACTCCACAGGGCCTAACTTTCTTTCACGCAGTGAAGAGGGGCGTACCTCTGGGAGCTGTGCTCAGCCCTCTCTTGTTCAATATTGTCACTTATGCAGATAACAGGAAACCTTCCGCGAGGTGTACGTATAACAATTTTTGTAGAAGATATCTGCATCTGGTGTTCGTTACGTTCGCGTTATATTGCGCAGAAACGTATTGATAGAGCGTTACTGCACATTTCAATGTACCTGACTCCCCGGGGTCTTCGCTTCTCGTCAGAAAAGAGTGTTACTGTGGCATTCACAAGAAAAAGGGCTCGATACCTGCTCATTATGGTTGGACGGACACTATCGTAAGTACGATCACAGCGATTTCTAGGTGTTACAATTGACAGTAATCATTATTGGGCTCCTCAGAATAAAACCCTCCGTGAGAGGATAACTGCAACATCGCATTTTTTCAGATTCATGGCGGAAACATGATGGGGAAGCAACTACCGGTCGAAGGTTCTGCTTGCAAAAGCCCACGTTGAAGGAGCGTTGCGCTACTATTTACCGGTGCTTCAAAGATTGTCTCCAATAAGCAAGTAGATGCCTCAAGCCGCGCGGAACAACAGCGTGTGGATATGCCTTTACCTCCAAAAGGGATCCTCTGCATCAGGAACTCTTGGAAAAGCAGGATGTCTCCCGATAGATGAAATTGCTACCCAAAACACTATGCGTACTAATCTCCGACATGTCCGCCAAGGAAAGAAACACTTCTTACATCGTGTCCACCTTAATCACTGGAACTCTGGGTTTGGTCAAGCTGTACAGTTTCTGCCCCTCCCTTCTATTATTCGGCCACGAAATGTACTACTCTTCGCCTTTCTCCCATGGACACTATCGTCTCTAAAGACGAATACTTGTTTTTCTGGCGTGGATTCGAAGAGCCAAATGCCACAGGCAGAACTTCTGCAAGCCACTCTCGCCTACTTAGCCAAGAATATTACGCAGTACACCCACATATTCACCGACACTTCAACTACGCAAGATACTTCTTGTGGCCTTTATGTGCCAACAAGAAACCATGTCTTGTCTTACCGGCTGCAGCGGAAGACATCATCTACGAATAGCTGAGCTCCATGGCATTAAAGATGTTGTTTTCCATATACTGCGCCAAACCCGCGGACGATGGGTTATCTTCACTAATTTCAGACCATCTATGCAAATCCTGTGTAACCTGACAAAGAAAACAAATTTTCAGCCTGTTTCCCTTGACATTCGGCTATCTACATCATTTGTCTATTGCCGCCGGCCACTGCGTAACGTTTCAGTTGATACCAGCTCACTTTGGCATTAAACCCAATGAAAAAGCGGATGAACTGGCTCGTAAAGGCCACAAACATTATAGATATATTCAGGTTTTCTTCAGGAAATCTGATTCATCCAAACTTGCCAAAACTTTGCTTCCGAATCAAAGTATCAGCTTTGTGCTTGCCGACACATCACGCCCAAACTCTTTACTTAGTAGACCTACATCTAAGATCAAGACTCAATCCGAAACTTCCTCGCCAACTAGAAACTCTACCACCGCCTTCGCCTGAACTGTGCATACACAAATGGCTTGCGATATCGTTTCCGTGAAGTGAACAGTCCGCATTGTGACAACTGTGATTAATTGAAACTGTGGAGCCTATCCTGCTTTAATGTCCTGCGTACGCTTACTAGCGTGCCTATTTTTAACATAGTATCGAGAAGCTCTCCCCCGTGCCTTCAACAATAGACAGTGTTTTAGATACCTTATCCTGCCCTTGGCAACAGAGACTCGCAGTAAGCGTTTTATTTACGTATTTGAAAGAGGTTGGACTTCTTGACAGACTCTAAATTCACCTTGCATGCTACCCTCAGCATTTTTCACTCTGTGAACTCTATAAGCACATTTGCCGGATTGTGCATTTCATCATTCAATTTTATACCATTACTCCACGATGCACCTTAGCGCATTTAATGGCCACATTTTATCTCCCCCTTCATTTCTTTTATTTTCGTTGCCACTCTTTATCAATCTTCCCTCCCCAATTCCCCCTCCTACACACAGCAGCATAACAGCGAAATCTAAAGGCAGGCAAAATTTTCTGTTTTTCATTAAAGGGTCTCTCTCTCTGCCAAAATAGGTTGCTGCATTACATAGCTTTCTGATGTGCACGGGCTGACGGAAGTCCTCCTTTGAAAGTCTCATGTGCTTTCTTTGCCATGACCGGCCAGGAGGCAAACAGAGGAGCGCATTCTCTGCAAGCCGGGGGGACCCTGTATTTAGCCTCCAGCCTTCGTGCCTGCGGCTAAGCCCATCCAATTGCAGTAATGATCTGTTGATAGCATGTTAAAAGAGCGCTATAGAAACTTATGTTCATTGTTATCCCACTCTCTGTGTACGTGTCAATTTCGAACCTTTGGAAGAAAAAATAACTGCTGGGCGCTCCCACTTCAGCAGCTGGTTTGAAATGTCGATTTTTAAAAGTCGGTACTCACGTCTTTTTCTAACATTGTCGACAAAGAGTAATATAGAGTCCAAAGACAAACTCCTACCTGTGTTCCGGACTTGAAATTTTCGTTATTTGCAGAAAGTGTTCACCACCATTAAATACCGACTGCTCGTCAATCATCGCCGCTTTCATGTTCTTAAGACAAATACAGCTTATGTACACCTAACGAAAACCGAATATGCGATTCAGGCCGTTAATACACCAAAACGCTTTAGGCACATCTGGTGGAGGTTCATCAATTTCATGCTGACGTAGATTTTATGTCACTGGCGCAGATTTTTTCCGGCTACAGCCAAGTTAATGGCATTTCTCTACCACGCAGATTTTATTGCTTTAGTGGAAATTTTTCATTCCAGTTTTTCCATGTATTCCACATATTTCCCCATCCTCGTTCTTACAGCACAACACGACCAAAGCAAAAAACTCTGTAGCAAGATCACGAAAACGCACCTTCAACATTACTCCGATAAAAACCACAGTGATACACATCAATCAGTATTCGAAAATTATGACATTGTTTGCGGGGAAATGGAAAGCAGAATGGATTCTAGATAACACATTGTGAAGAAGTGTTAGCGAGAACCTTATTTCAGAGAAATCAAAATATTACCGTTTAATTTTGTTTGCTGGTAAACTTCCTGTTTACTTTAAAATGAAACCTTTAGCAGAAAATAAACAATGAGCAGAGGTGGTGAAAGTGAGCGGATATTGCTGATGACTGAAGCTGTGTCTCAGCACGCGGCATATTGCATGCTGGAAGGCATCAGCTGTAGTGCTCTGAGGCGTTCATATTGTGTACGGTACTTGCAATCAAGATATTTGTATGAATGAAAAATGAAACAAAAGCCTAATTTTGAATGAAACATTACTATTTGAACCGAATCAATCTTTATGCTAATCAGTAGTATTTCATTCACGTCGGGAATTTGATGCTTGAAGTTGGGTACATAAATTTGGGGGTGAAGCTACGCACCTGTACCAAGATTGGGAAGACGGTGGTTGGTACGATGGTTTCAGATTAAAGAAGAAAATGCTTAATGTCGTTGTAATTTCGGTATAGTATATTGTTACATGATGGTGAGAACTACGTAGACGACACACATTTTTAGGACTTGATCAAGTTTTTATTGAGCAGAATTGCACTCGAAAAAGAACTAAGTATTAAGCGGCGGCGATAGCAGTACGCGTGCTCGACGGTCTTCTATCTACGAATGATCGTTTCAGTCGTCATCGCTCAATATAAAGGAGGTAAAGAAACATCTTGCAAAAAGCACGAACGGCATAGTAGCACAACCTGGAATATTGTAGAAACACACGCGCTTGGCTGAAATCCTTCGAGGTCCATTTCGGCGCATCTTCCGTGACAAAGGAAACGACAAAGCCGCGTCTCGCCACAACGAGCATAACCAGAGTCCATGATCGATCCGTGCACTACAATAGCCTCCTGACACCCAGAATGCATTGGGTGCACAGATTTTTCTTTAACTTTCAGAATAAGTCAGTATGGTTATGAAGGTGAAAAGTGTTAAACGTTTTTTGAATAGCCCTGATAGTATCGGCTCAGTGCGATGTCCAATATATTGGACACTGGGATTCTACCCGTTCTTTTTTCACCAAACGCGTATGTATTTACATGCCGCAAATAATGCTCTCAAACCCGTGTGCAATTTTTTTTATTAACTTCTAAGGTAAAATGGTGAAAAAGAACGTAAAAGCGAGCCTTCGTCTGCTCAAAAAAAAAAAAAAAAACTTTCGCTTGCTTCTTCACTTTCTGTGGGCAATTTCAAAACATCTTCTGTCCTTTGTAATGCAGAAGAAGAGCGGGCATTTGGTGCAAAAGAACATTGTTTTATATTACAAAATTATAAAATTTTGAAATTTATAATTTATGATGCTATAATTTATAAATTTTAATTTTTAATTAAAATTATAAATTATAAAATTATAAACTTGCGTCAGCTGTCTCATCAGACATGCGAGGCCGGTCTGCTACACAACAAATAGAGGCAATTTTGTCCGCAAGCCGCTAAATAGCAACAATACTCGTCTGCTATTCATAACAAGGCCGTGGCAAAAGCGCGGTCAAAATGACCGGGTTGAGTCCCAGCGTCCAACACAGTGGACACGCGAAATCAAAGGACGCATGAATAAAAGTAAGCGCTTGAACAGTTTAAATTTCTTATTCTGCACATTCGTTGTTGTATTACCTTTAATATAAAATCAAAGATATGCTTTGAAAGCAGGTAGAAATACGAGAAAAAGGACTTACTTCGCCGACAGGTGCCATCTAACGCCGCGCCGCTGATTGTCGCCCTTTTGAAAAGTTTTGGCGGGAATTTGAACAATGCGTTTTCATCTATGTTGCATAGACGGCGCTAGCAGGTGTCCAATATACTGGACTGCAGGGTTTTATGAGGATGAATGCCTTGGCATAGGAGTACTGTCTGATTACTTAATGTCCAATATATTGGACAAATCCCCATAGCCGGGTCTCAGGAGGATAGAGAGATTTAGCTTACCATGATCCGCGATCCGCCACCGTGGCTCTCTACTGCGCGTGGGCGGGGCGGTGAAGCTGATTGTCCCGACGTGGCAGGTCTGTGTGCCGACATCCAGTACGTGGCGCCATCTATCGGCGTCAAGGGGAGTCTGAGCATGCGCAGTGGAACGCGCGGTGGCGGATCCCAGTAGCGGATCGCGGGTCACGGTAAGCTAAAACTCTCTAATAACAATGATAAAATAGCATGCTGGCGGGAGTTAAAATAACAATAAATAAAGATTTCACTGGTTGGCGGCATTACACACCCCTTGAGAAACATCGCCTTGATGTTCCAAAATAAATAGAGAAAGGCACGCGAACATATTAAAAATTTTTTAACATCACTTATTCTTAAACGCGCGTAATACGGCTTGAGATGCACAGCATGTACAATATTTGGGCGCGCGTCGCCTTTGGGATATTGTCGCACAGTCAGGAATGACTTCATAGTCCAGTTATCCGAAGTGAAGGATTCTATATTGGCCCAAAGCCTCAATGTAACAAATTTTCACTCCGTCAGAGACGGCGAACTGGCGTCGATAACAATGACTTGGTCTCCCGGCTTATACTCTGCCTCGCGTCGTCGCAAGTTGTATCATCGCGCACCTGCGCATTGTTGGTATTTAATGCGTAGCTCTGCGAGTCGTTAATCTTCCTCTGGACGCTGACGGTCGGCTGCGACGTCCAGGTTCTCCTCCACTGTTACGAGCAGCAGCATTGTGTCGAGCGTGGTCTTGGCCACGTAGTTTGCACGGTGAAAGAAAGACGTGTCGTGGGATCCTTGCCATGCAAAAGCTAGAACGGGGTCGTCCTCGCAGTCTCCTGGAAATTGGTGGTACAAGCGAAAGTCATATAAGGCAGGATGGAGTCCCATGTGTGTTCGGCACTCCCGTGCAGCCTTAATTTTGGAGTCCAATGCGAAGAGCTGAGGAACGGTTGCGGGGCCGAGTGGCGGCGCTGGCGTCACAAAAATGCGCCTACTTTGAGGATATAGAAGGTGATGGTGATGTCGTTAGCCTTTCTTTCTTTCAGGCATGCGAAGGAGAGGGAGCCGTGCTGGCTTCACAATAGTGCTGTGTTCGCACTGTCACTTTATTCGCAAGGATTTCGCACGAGGGCGCTTGCACAAAGCTGAAGTGCATCGTCATATTCCGTGCGCCCCGTAACCGACGCGCGCTTCTTAAACATGCCAAGCTGCTACGGCTGCTCATACGTTAGCCGTCAAAATTGTTTCGCGTTGGAGTGGCTAAGCCGTTAATAGACACCTTTAGCGGACTGTGTCACTTTTTGCCGCCTGCGTTAGCAGAGTTGCGGGATCGCTCCCACTGGCAGTGCGCACGTGCTTCATTGGCCGCGAAGCGTGGCAGCTCGCCTTGCTGTCGTCAGATGGCGCTGGCACCCCGTCAGTTTGCCGAATGCCCATCGCCTCAGGACCAATCAGAGCGGGAGCACTGTCGGTGAGAAAGATTCCTCAAATCCACTAAAGCAGACAGCTACACGCAACGCGAACTGCTAAAGGTGTCTAATAACACAACGCAGAGCACGCAACTATGAGCAGACAAAACAAATACATAAGTTATCATCTTCCCGCCTGCGACGCAAGATTTTATCCTGGATTATTACATCTGCTTGCTAGCTTCCAGCTTTTAGGCTCTGTTAACTTACCTTTGTCGCAATTTTGGGCCCAACAGAGACAACGAAGGGGGAAGCACCGTTACATTGCAAAGCTGTGATAAATAAGGACACTGTTTTGCCTCTTGTCCTGTGGGAGCCTCTGACCGGGAGCATTCGCGTAGCGAAAGGAGTACAGTGACGTGAGGCTGGGCGGAAAATTTTTAAAGCGACATTATTCAATCGCTCCGCGTGACTTTGGGCTGGGCCTCATGTGCGTCTGCGACCTTAGGTTGCCCGGCACAGTAATAATAATATTGTGCATCGACAGTTCCACAAGCAAGCTGCTTTATAATCAAACTACTTTCGCAAAAAAAAAAACATGTTAGCGTCTTCAAATGCAATAAACTTTGTGGTAAATTTATATAGACAGCTAGGTTGTCACCCAGTGTCGTGATTGTTTTAATTATGTTTTGGCGACTAAGCGTTTCAACTTATTTTCAGATGAGCTAGAGTAAAGCTTAATCGAACCTTGATCGAACCTTTCCTTTTCAAGGAAGTGGCATTACGTGTCAGCTGTATATAGTCACATGCACGGCTTCGCCCTTGTCAACAAAGTCGAGAAATTTACGAAGGAGTAACAAAACGTCCGTCTTCCTTGGCATTAACTAGAAAACGTAGCACATACGTCCACATTGAAAGGCTTTTAAATCTGTTACGTTTATTACTTGGTGGCAGTCGACTCTCGCACTCGCAGTTGCCAGGTTGGCCTTCGATTTGCTTTCATTCTGCTTTCAATCTGCGCCTTTAAAGCGTGTGCACCTGCTCGATGGTGAGAACGTTCAACATTGTTATGTTCAGGGCAAAGTACCGAACGTCACCACCACCCTCTCCTTGAAATCTAGTAATAGAGTTCTTAGAAAATGTGCCTGCCGAAAAAAACATTAGCTCACAGCTCTACTCCTGCCTCGAAGCTTTTCAGACTGCGAGCAACTACGTTTGCCGATTGGTTTTGCAGAGAAGATGGTGCAGCGTCGCGGGTTGACTTCAGCGATTACCTCGATTTTAAGCAGCTTGCGAAAGCGATAATTGAATACTTGAATGCACTATGGCCGCGAGGCATCAGCGGTTTGTTCCTCACATTTTAAAAGAGCTGGATTGGATTTGTGAGGATACACGTTTTCCTGCTCAGTGATTTGGTGTTTTTTTTTTCTTGTGTCGTCCCACGAGCGGCAAATAGTGACCAAGTAGGAGCATGAAATGATACACGTAATTTATTCGGTGCTCTAATGTGAATTCGCAGCATGTCCCCTCGACTTCACATGAAAACTAGTCTGAGAATTGTAGGCCCTGCAATAGCTGGTGAAAACTGTCGAGTTATTAATGCGAAAGCATTACTTCGCTATGTTCAACGATTACTGTCCGCAGGCTGCGTCCGCAGGCCGCGTCAGCAAAATCGTATCCGCAGAACGCGTCAGCAAAATCATGTCCGCATGACTGCGTCAGCAAAAACGTATCCCCAGAAGCTGCGAGTATTTCATAAATGGTAGAGGTTAATGAGCGGTATCAATCAATAATGGATGACGTAATGTTGTGCCCGAAAAGAAAATTCTGTCAGTAAGTTAATTAGGTCCTTAATTAAAGGCAGAACAAGCAAAATCGTGTCCGCAGAAAATGGGAGTGAGTGAGATGTAGTACTGGTTAATGAGTGGTGTCAATTGATTGAGGATAACGTAATGTGTCAGAAAATTATTTAGGCCAATAAGTTAAACAGGTATTTAATTAGAGGCAGAAAATGTAAAATATAGACGAAAATGGTGTAATTAAACTATGGCTTGGCGCAACTTTAAATGTATCGAAATACTTAAATAGAAATTAAAAACATCAAGGTTACATCAAGGATGTGACGATTAGGAGCTGTATTAAGGAACTGATACATAGCAGCCGTTTCTTTCTCAAGCAATTCCCCGATTGGAAATGTTCATATTAATACCCTCTAAAATCATTTATAAGTACGCATGGTTGAGCTTGTTACTGAAATTCCAGAAACCCCAGCAGTCGTTACCAATAACAAGCAAAGAAATCCTACTTAACCGTACTAGGTTTTACGGCAACCTCAATAAACGTGACAGTGAACATATTTTGTTGAGAATTTCAGATTCTTTATTCCTTTAAGAAGAGGGCTGACTTTTTTTTCAGAACTCTAGGCCGAGTAGTGTTTCAACCCACGTCTGAATAGAATAACAAAATTAATACAGTAAACGTGGACAATAATGCGATAAAAATGACATCTGGCGAGAACGCTTTATGAAATGTGGTTTCAATTATTAACGGCATATAAATATTTCAAGTTTTCATCAGCGCCGCAAATGATGACACAGTTGAGGCCTCTATGATACCACGGCTAGGAAAATTTATTTTGGTTAAGTGCGTCTAAAAGATAATTTTTAGATGTACCTTAAAAAGCTAGCGCCTTCACCGTTTCTGGGAATAATAAAAGCGCATTAGGCGACAATTTTGAACATTCGCTAGATGCAACGGGCTTTGTATATCCATGAGAATTGGTAAGTGCACACACAGCAAGCTGCTTATAGACGAGTTCCCCATGAGAAAGGAGAGATATTCATAAAATCTTTCTGACCAAAACAGGCATCTTGGGACCTCCCTTTTTTGAGGAATTACGAGCTCAAAGCGCCCTTTTGAGTTTCCCTTTATTAAGTCTAAACAGATAGCGGCAGTTGCCGAGTACACGAAATGATTGTCACGCTTACCTTTGAGATTTCTGCAATGTATATATCTATCATTACTGCTTGGTTGTGCAAGTGTTCCTTAACCTGAAACAAACAGGCGAGTTTAATATTTGTGTAAACAGATTGCATTGCTTTCTTAGAATTTCCCCGTAATTTTTTTTACTCACGCCGAGTGCATGCTGATATTTATAAATATTAGCACTTCATTTCACTATTTATCTGCCTATTTAATATCAGGACCTCAAGGTATTACAGAAAGAAAGGACGTACAAAATAGCAGGCACATTGCTTGAAGGCATTGTCTACGGCGGCGACGGAGGCAAGGGGGTGGTTCCATTCGGCACAGGTACGAGGAATGCAAAAACAAATATCCTGTGGCATGGCAGGAAGCCCTGCTTTCTTCTTATGATCGATGCGGGACGACAACAGAAAGGCTGAATAATCAGGTGTTGTTTAAGAGTGCCAATATATGAATTTTATGAAACAAAAAACTTCTAAGTCCCTGAGGTGAAGAAAAAGACCACGCAGATTTAAATTTCTTTACATTGAAGATGCACTACCAGTTCTTGAGACGTTGGAAAAGGTTGAATGATTTGCAATTTTCTGAATAGATTCAATGGCTTATGATATAGTTCCATGAACAGTGTCCTTAACTGAGCACACATATATTCCAGTACCGACGTTAATAGGTTTTTTTTTTTTAAGGTTGACTTTTACGGCAACGTTGCAGACGACAAATGAGGTTAACGTTTTTACGCGAAAAGACACCATGACTTTACTGTGTGAGGTGATTTGCTAAGCGAAACACAAGATATTTGTACAATGTTCGCAGAAACTGCAGGAGAAGTAGCAGGTGGGTTCATCAAACATTTACTATATATTTATTAATGTCAACGGTCACGAGCCAATCCGTTTACAAGGAAGTAAATTAAGTTAATCTTTTATAGCAGCACTGTGAGTAGGGCAAGAACTTAAGCTATAAAGCACACGATCATTAACAAACCATATTATATGAGAGTTTCCTTGTGTGGCTAGATAATAAATGAATTAAAATAACAATTAGGAACAGGCAACAAAAGTAGACATAAAACTGAACTTTACAGAGCACTGGATGTTACGGCGATGGTAAAGGGAGCATGGTTGTTAACGACGACACAGTGAGACCATTATAATTTGCTGTTGGGCGAGTTGGTAGTTCATCTTGATGTAGGGGTTTTATATCAGAAGGGTCCCAAGTACGGTATGCAATCAGTCGTTCTCGCGCACTATCTGATTGTAGTGAACCAAAAATTGGCCCTGGAGGCGAAATATGAATACCAAGACTGCTGCCTCTTTGAAGGCGTGGACTATTTGCGGAAGTTCACTCCAAAGCAGACGGATTTGCGCAGTGACAGTGTCTTCAATGGCGCGGTGTCTTTCTTCAAGAACTAGAACTTGATGCTTATACAAGGTGATAAGGAGGGCGGGTTTGTTTGTTGTTTTACCCCACAAAATTTACAATCAGAAAGCGCACGAATTTTGTCCCTGACATTAAAAGTGATGTAAGGATTAAAACGAGGTTCGTTGAATTTTGCAAGAAATTAAACTTAAATGCACTCGCCACGGACATCACTAATAGCAAGGGTAAAAGCCTAAGCCTTTTTTTCATCGCCAAGACGCACAAATAGGAGAATCCGTTCAGTACCATTGTCAGTAAGCAGGGATCGTGGCAGGTAAACGTTGAATTATGTTATAGAACATAAAAAGCCTTTTTCAGAGCGCAGCTCTTTCGCGCCAGTTCCTGGGTTTCCCGGCGTCGGCGTTGTCCCTCATAACCAGCTCCATTTTCACTTCCACCTTCCTCCTTCCCTTACGGCGCGATACAGGTGTCCACAGAAATAAGTGGGGCAGATACTGCGCCTTTCCACTGTAACCAGCTCCACTTTCACTCCCACCTTTCTTCCTACCCTTACTGCATGATTCAGGTGTCCATGTGTGACAGATACTGCGCCTTTCCATTCCTGTGAACCAATTATCAATGGCACGCTTCAGAGCTCAGGTGGTAGACGGGACCACACATGGTACACACTGCTAAGATATTATTTCATGAATAAAGCGAGCGCCCTCACAGAACTGCAGGGAAACATGTGCAGTAACCGAGAATTCACGCACTCAGAGAGAAACGCATAATATGTTGATGTAGTTTGCTTATATACAGCTAGTTAGATAGTTCGGATCTCTAACCGATCGTGCTGTGTCTTTTGAGGAAGGCCTGGCCTGGATCTAGCTTGCCCTCATTTTCCTTTGAAACATATAATGCTCGAAATTCGATGAGACACGTGCTAACTTTGGCTACAGCGTTATTTGCGCTGTACGAAGCCATCATCAGTTATTTGCGAAGATTCTTTCTTTTCGTCTGCCGTTTGTGGCATTAGTGTCTTCACCTCGCAACGTTTCTATAGGTCCACGTGCTGCCTCCCGCAACCTCCCGATAACTTAATTGCCCTCTTAATTTCTCCGACCACGAAGCTTCCTTTACGACAGTCAAGAACTGCTAGTGGAGTATTTCTTAAAGGAATATGTGTAAAAAATAAAATAGTTATCTGTAATAGTACATACATCTCTTCCTCGAAATCGTTGCCCCAATCTATTGAAAAAGGTGAAACAGCTGACGAGCTGCGCTCAAATTTAGCATTACGAAGTGACGTAATGGTCGGCAACTTTTTAGACGACCCCTTTTCACAACTAAAAAGTAAATCCATGTCGCACAGTTTATTGAGTCTAATGAAGGCATTGGCATTGCTTTTTCGATAGATAGTCAAAACATTTTTTATTCTGTGCTCAAAGATTAAATTTTACTTTGTACCAATTAATGCATTCCGGAGAGCTTCGACTGCAGAACTACCCGGTCTAAAGCTTGTAAAGAAGTCATTGAATTTTTCAGCCAGCAAAGGACGGGAATAGGGCAAGCCATTGATGACAGGCTGACCTAAGTGCGTATTTTTGTTCTTATATAAAAACGACTCTTTTAAAAGCTTCCATAGTACTTTTGGACATTTCCTGCTAGTGAGGATACATGATATGTAGGCAGATGTAAATCTTCGCAGTTTGCTAGTTAGCTTGTTGCGGTATTTTTTACAACCCGTTAAGTGCTCAGGGTTCCGAGTGGACATAAGAGGTTTGAAGAGCCCAGACTTATGATTCATCATTTTGACTTGTATTGGAATCACCCAAGGTTTACGGAGTTTCGTGTTTAAGTTCTTTGTTTTCCAGGGAAAACCCTTGTTTTAAATGCCTTTCAGATTACCTAAAAAGAGCTCATAAGATTCATTAACAGAAGAACAGGTAAGAACACAGTTCCAACTTGCAACACGTACGGACTCTCGAGCAAGTGTCATATCAGTTATACACTGATGCAAGACTATTCGGTTGTGAATAACTTGGTGGGCAGCCATGTGGTACGGGCACGAAAATGGCGCAGTGGTCACTAAGATCCCAAAAAATAGTGCCAGCAGAAATAACGGTGGAGACAATGTCTTCTATAAAAAGCTCAATTGTACTGAATGAAGTCCTGTACGAAGTATGTGGAAATTAAAGGCAGAGACGAGATGCCGCAAATGTGAGTAGGGCGCAGATTTTGAGGCAATCACAAAGAGCAGGCATGCGTTCACATTATCGCATGAAGCAGCCTTTAATGTCTGTACTTAATTCTCTGGTACTGCTTGTTCTCTTTACCAGCAGATATTTACACTGAACGAAGTACAGTTCTGTATAAGATGTAAAACCATGGTTGAGTTTAAAGTGACGGAGTTAAGTGTTGTAACTTGGTTACGTTACCAGCATAGATACAAACTTCAGTCATACTTCAAACATAGATTTGTATTTACGCATAGCATCTGCTCGTATCTACTGAATCTATCAGTATTTACCCACTGTTAAGAGTACTTAGAGGTTGATGCATTGCAGCTGACATTTGCGGCTAACGGTTGCTTCCGAACACGCAATGCTGTGTTTTCAGAGCTTACAACATTTTGGATTCCGCAAGAGGTGAAAATATCGATGTTTTGCAAGCTCATCAGGTAATATCGAAAACTAATCTCACGAGGCAATTGAAACATTATTGCCCAGTTTAAATTATGGGTCAGGCGTCTGGCTTAACGCGTTTTTAGTAAATAGCATTAGATTGCCACTGTTTCCCTTCCGCACAAAATGAAGCGTGGATTCTCTACCTTCGCGAACAGTTCTGTGAACTCAGTCTCCTGCGGATCTGGATAATATCGCCATTTCTCTGAAGATTGAGAGTTCGCTTCTGCAATCGGTAATGGAGTATCGTAGGAGTTGTCGTAGTATATTACAGCCGTCAAAATAATATCCTCGCCAATTTTTTCTGGTGGTGGGCTTGCTCCTGCATTGTAAGGTGACAACGTTAAGTATTTTTCGGAATTTTCGTACTATTCGCAGGGCTCGTCCAGTTAAAAATCAACGATGGTCTCTCATAATAGCACTACTCAGGTCTTGTAGATGTATTTCGTTTTACGACTTACTGTACATGGTGCCACTTCCAGGCTACAGCGTTTACTACGGCATAAGAGTAAGAAGTAAAAATTAATGGCGTTTGAGGAGTATATCGATGAACAAAATTTGGGTTGCATGAAACTCGGTAGCATTTTGCACCGACACTTGCAATACGTACACGCTATCTGGTCAGGGTCGCCGCTGTAGCAACACCGCGGATAAAGTCGCGTAGAGATCGCAAAGAAATTACATCTCGAAATCAAAGAGGCACGTAACATTGTGCACATTTGCGGGGACAGATTTCACACAAATCTTGTTGTTTTGGTGTGCATTATTACCTTGCTATGGATTCATGTGCAAGACATTTTAGTGCGAATTCATTCACATTGTAAAGAGGAAAAACGTGAGTTATCCATGTACCACCATGTACCACGAAGTAGAATGTAATAGAAACCACACTGGTCGCTTGCGAATTAAAGGACTTCTTTGTCACACATGCAGCAAGATGGCCTCCGCAAGATATCTGTGTTTGACAGTGAAATGGCGGACAAATGTAAGGGCTTTCTGAAGATGTTAGCAACGTAAAGTTTACACCCTGATTCAGTACGTCTTGCAAAAAGGAATGAACATTGTATTCTTCCAAGGCGAGGGTGATAATTCGGATTGTCTTCAAAAGATGTACACCTGACATTCACTCCAAAACAAGCTAAGAACCATAGCAAATAAGTATACGTCTGTGCTCCGTGCATTTGATAGAGGTCAGGGATCTCACACTACCTGAGCTTCTCCGGTTGTCTTGGACCTAAGAGATGGTTCCATCTGGTTTTGTGTCGGCTTCTGCAGATTAAATAAGACAGCGCGAAAGGACATATCCTCTGCCACGAATGGACGACAACCGGGACAGGTTACAGGGAGCCGAGTACTTTCTTTGTAGAATTAGTTTCTGGCGGCAGGCAGGTGTCATTGGCTAAACCTAAACGCGCGAAAGCTGCATTCAGAGCAGCTGGCGGGTTATTAGAGTTCAAAATTATCCCATTTCAGCATTGCTATGCCCCGGCTACTTTTGAGCGCTTTACAGACAATGTTTTCCAAGCGCTGAAATGTCAACCAGTATTTGCTCTCTGGATGACATCGTCGTCTTAGCTAACGACTTTTCTTCTCATCTGCTCCACCTGAGCCACCTCATCACATGCCGACGCTGGGCTTATGACAAGTTTAAAAAGTGCAATTTTAGCGACCGAAATTTTATTACTTTAGCCCATGTCAATTCAAAGAATGGCATTTGCCCCTGCCCCACAAAACGCCGTGCAGCTGCTGAGTTTCCGAAGCGAAGCTCCCAAAAACTTCTTCGCAGCTTTGTCGACCTCATGTCCTGTTTGCTCATCATTTCTTTGCATGAGCAATGAAGGACTGTTAACTGTCGTATAGCGGGTCCGGCTACCGGTTTTCCCCAATTCATAGAAACAACTTTGACGATATACAATTCAACAATACATAAAATTACACAAGCACAAGCATTGAACAGCCTATAAAACAGAGTACAAGCGTCACATTTGCTGAAGGACCCGATAGCTACCGTGAAAGCAAGCATGTAGATTCTTCGAAAGGGATTGGTTTATGGCAGGTATCCAGATCGACACCATGTAGTTGTGGAGATCTTGGTGTCACAATGGCATTGTTGTTGCCACTGGTTTTCTTTTGCAAGGGAAAGGGCGAACTTGCGGAATCCTGCGTACCTGGCAACGTCGGAAAGTGGCGTCGGCTCAGAGACGTCAGGGCTGTAGGGAAGAAGTTTACCATTGTGCCTCTATTGAAGAGATAAGGGAGAGTGTTCAGTGGAGGTCAGTGTCACGGTGTTGTACGCGTCGGTGACGAAGAAAAGTAAATGGTCCCAGTTGAAATGATTGGCGTTCATGTATATGGACAGCATCACAGTCAGAGTATGGCTGCAATATAAACACTTTAAATGTGTGGAGATGTGTAACTCTGTACAGAGCAGTAGAAATACAATAAGCATAACAGATATGAATAAAAAAGATATGAGAGAAAAACATAAGCTCATTTGCGGAATACAGAGCAAGGTTATTAACAAAGATGTTGAAGTTATGCGAACTCACAAAACAAAAAATATTAATGTGCTTTTTGGTGAACACACAGAAAAAGCAAATATTTATATTAGTGCAGTCTTCACCACGAGGTACGAGCTCTAACATACAGTATCTGACATGTGTTAAATTAGTAGTAGCCACGAATGCCACTGTCCCCAATGTTATAAATGCCACAGGTGCTGGCGTCACACGTTCGCTCCCATTATGGCTACCCTGAGCCAGCCGAAACCCCGGCAGCTACGACGCTTTATGGTCTCGCCTTTCATTCTCCGCCACATTGATCCGGCTGCTGCAACTGAGACTTGCACGGACGCTAGCACTTTTGTTTTGGTGCCATCCTCACCCAACGAAAACGTGGTTTTTACGAGTGTATGGTGGCGTATATGCCAACCGGACCCTTACGAAAGCAGACTTTATTTTCGTCAACAAAAAGAGAATATTGGTTATTTTCTGGCCGTAGAAAAAATGTGTCCCTATCTGTGCGACCGACCGCTTTATGTGGCCACTGATCAGCATGCTTCTTGCAGGCTGGCATCTCTGAAAAGTCAATCGGGCTTCTTTATTCGCAAGGTTAGCCGTCTCGAGTGACATAATATTCATTTCACCTGTCGATCAGACTGAACTCATAAGAACATGGACACTCTTTCTCGCTCACCGCTGCATATTGTGCTTCATGATCTGACCAAGCGCGAGCTTGCGATGTGTCGTCGCTTGCCACTGCTGACATGGCTAGTGAACAGCAGAAAGATCCTTGGATACCTACCCTTCTATACTCTCAAGTCCATCTCTCGGTAATGCGTCCAGATCAGTATTCGTCAACCGTACCATAATTCGTTTCGTGACGGCCTCCGCCATTGCCGCAATTATCTTTCGACGGATGAAAATTACTCCTAATCATCCCCAGTCAGCTCCGTGGCGATATTTACGCTACTTTCCATGTTGACACAAGTGGCCAAAGGCGAGCGTTAAAACCCTATATGCGCCTTCGTATGAGGCTTTACTGGAGCGAAATATACCGCTTTGTATGCCATTTCGCGCGCTACTGCCCATCATTCTAACGCTCAAAAAATTTTTACAAGTCATCTGCTTCATTGCAGCCGTTACCTTATCCTGCCTGTCCGTTTGATCGCGTTGGCATATATATCTATGGCCCTCTATCTACCACTAACGCTTCCGCTGCCGGTAGATGATCTGATTCGATAAAAGGAAACGTGCACCCCCTCTCCTTCACTCCTCTCCTACCACACGAGACCTCGCCTTTTTCTACTGAATAACCTTATTCTTTATCATGGTTCCCTCGTCCACGAACTGCTCTGCGACCGCGGGTGCTTTTTCTTGTCCAACGCTATTGAGGCTCTCCTGAACGGATTTCGTATAATTCGACGAACCGCTACCTTTTGCACTCCAAAACGAATGGCGCGACAGACCATTTTAGCCATACTCTGACTGACATGCTGTCCATATACGTGAACGCCAATCATTTCAACAGGGACCATTTACTTTCCTTCGTCACCGACGCGTACAACACCGTGACACAGACCTCCACTGAACACACTCCCTTATCTCTTCCATAGAGGCACAATGGTATACTTCTTCCCTACAACCCTGACGTCTCTGAGCCGACGCCATTTTACGACGTTGCCAGGTACGCAGGATTCCGCAAGTTCGCCCTCTCCCTTACAAAGGAAAACCAGTGGCAACAACAACGCCAAAGTGACACCAAGATCTCCACAACTACCTGGTGTTGATCTGGATACCTGCCATAAACCAATCCCTTTCGAAGAATCTACATGCTTGCTTTCACGGTAGCTATAGGGTCCTTCAGCAAACATCTGCCGTCAATTACATATTCGAGCCCGTTGCGCCATCTGTGGAGTAGCGCCACCGTGGCCTCGAGACAGTTCATATAAACCGAATCACGGGCTACTATAATCATCTGCCCTTTTGGTCTCATATGTAGCCAAGATGGCTCCTCCTCTACTGGGGAAAATGTTGTGCGCTAATCATCCTCATTACGGCCACCGACATGAATCAGCGTGTTGGTGCCCTCGAAGATGGAGATTTTGGTCGCTGACTTGTTGGTTGGCTAGTCTGCCGACTTGCTGGAAGTTCCTTCTGAGCAGCTCAATCCACAAAAGAATCCAGAAAATGCATTCCTACACCATATAAAACAGGGCAAGACAAAAACATTTCAGTGGAAATAAACATTAGTAGCGAGAGAAAAACTCACTGGCTTTCGCAGGGGTTTTGGCCACTAATATAAATTATGAACCTTGCAAATGTAAAAAACATGCCCTAGAAACCTGTCTAACATTAAAAGTTTGACAAACTCTCCAAATAATATTCTTCATAAAAACCTCTTGTTAACATAGTTCATGGACCACATGCCGATACAAGGTAGGCCTCGAGGCTCTCAGTGCCGTTTGCCGTCCTTGTGTCTGTATGCTGTGTGTTTCGCTCCTTTAAGCAGAGATAGACTTACTTGATGAATTATTACTGCCAAGGCAATACTGATGAAGGCAAATTATGAGGAGCAGGTGCAACATTGTCGTCGACCTGTAAAACGGAGTAGATGTTCGTGTTGCATGCGAAGTATTTGATTGTTATACACCCAGAGGAGGTCACTCTAGCAGCGCAGTACTTGCTGAATAAACTGCAATATACTGAAGGCTCGTTTGTTGTTTAAAGTTATATATTCACTGATTTTACGCGCTAAGATATTTATCCTGATTGTTCATATTTGAGCTATGTACATTCAGAACAAATCAGTATTTCATGAGAAATAAGTATAAGGAGTGATAGAGAGTTCCTGAATAGCCTGCACTTTGTTGATGGCATTTTTGTGCAAATAGAAATTGAGCGCACAGTAAAGTCATGCTCTGTGAGGTTGGTGGTGATGAAAACAGCAGACAGGAGTCTTTTGTAGCAATATCGCAGACTCTATAGAGCTATTTATACTGCGTAAATCGTATTTACAACCTCTAGAAGGTCGGAGAAACAACGACTGGCATAGCCGACAGCCTAAGTTTCAGTTAGAGTGTCCGCGTACTAACACAACTGCTGCAGGTAGGAAAGTACGTTAGAGGACACAACCGGATAGGGTTGATCATGAATTACTCAAAAAAGAAGAAAATTACTTGCCCTTTACGGAAGCCGGATTATGTCCATAATGAGATAATTGAAAGCTATGCTGGAGGTGGGTGGGCTACACGGAACAAAATGGACTGTGGCGCAGGTTAACAATCGTCATTCGATACACCCCCTTTCCCTACTGTGAGTGTTGACCGCAGTCATCACCGACCAGCAATATAACACCAATTTACGACAGCCTTACTAGCAGAGGTCTTATAGGGACAAATTAAAGCGTTACCAACGCAATTACCTACAGAAGTGATGCAGAAACGCGCGCCTTAAAATTAACTAACGATCAGCGAGATTCATGCAACATATGCGCAAGAGCGTTATTTGTCTAAATCATGCTACAGGATTATTCCTTCCCGTAGGTAAAAAATGACCGTGTTATTAATTCTCGTTTCAGAACCATGTATTGCACTTGCGGTGGCGATTTCCTTACTCGTCACTTACACCACATCTCATTAGCCTTCTAAATAATTCCAACATGAAGGAATAAGCACAAGCTGACCATCCGAGATTTTTTGTGAGTGAATCGTAAAATTCCATGTACATAGCTCCTTGTGCCATACGCTTGGGATATTTCTAGGCGACGCGAAAGACATTCGGATCTGCATGGCCGCGCGCTTATTATTTGGGAGGTTTTGTGACGCGACAGGACGCTGTGATATGACACCAGCTGCCTACGTGTGCTTCTACTACGATATGCATGGATGAGATAGAAAACTAACCCTACAGAATATTTAGCTGATAAATATGATACGCTACGCAAAGCTCACGCAAGCATGTCTGTGTGGCTTGTTTAAAATGGTGATTCCATACTGACGCCCATGCTTAGTTGTCTTTCATATAACTAGGTAGCCTGAGACTGTAAGCTGATGAATATATAGGAAATATTAGACGCAGAGAAATAAAAGAAATTAAGCGATTCGTAAATTGATTGTGCGGGAAAGAGGACCAGCAAGAGCAAAAATTCGCTTCATATTTACGACAGAGATCAAGCGAGTTTCGAGTAATTTATTTTCTCAAGTGCTGTGACGTTTCTCACTTGCAAATGTACTTACTAAATGCTCAAATATTGCCACTTTATGCGCAGTCATTCAATTTTTCATCAAAATGCTGTTTTGTTTGGTTTTGGGGTTTAACGTCCCAAAGCGACTCAGGCGTTGAGAGACGCCGTAGTGGAGGACTCCGCAAATTTTGACCGCCTGGGGTTCTTTATCATGCACTGACATCGCACAGCACACAGGAGTTTTGCTTTTCGCCTTCATCAGGAAGCGATCGCCGAGGCCGGGATTTGATCCCGCATCCTTAGGAACAGTACCAGTCGAAACCACCGTAACCACCGCGCCAAATACCATTTTAATGAAACCATCATTATCTTTACGTCCAGTTCACATGAATGCGAACGCCTGTATAATAATAACCTTGAACATTTTTTCTAACAGTTCTTTATATATTTAGTGCTAGATTCAATGTTTTACTCTATCTTGCCCTAAATAAACCTGCTATATATGTGCACTTTGTTAAATGTGCAATCAATAAGCTGTTTCTGCAGATAATTATTGTTACTCTTTTATTACGTAATGTAGGTCTCTTTGTAGTCCTTTGATCTTGGGGCCCAAACCTGTATACCAGACAGGATGTAATAAGTTTCCACGCAAAAATAATCGATTTCTTGAAATCGTACACCATCTCGCCACAGTCAGTTTTCATACCACAATTTTTGCCGGACGAGTGTTAGTCATGATTCTTTGTTTGTTTTTTTAGATAAAGAATTAATTTTGGAGAAAATGAGTACGAGGTCTGGTGCTATTCCAATTCCTGCAGGAAATTTTGCCAAATAAGAAATATCAAAAATCCAAACTACAAGCAACCATCTTAAAGAGCGATCGCTTGCTTCACTACTTGGTTATTTTTAACTTTAAATTATCATGGACCACAAGCCAAATAAAATATATTGAAAAACACTACCAATATATAACAGGTGGTAGAATTCTACGACTAGCAGCGTCGCTATATGTCGAGACAATAAATAATACCTTTCCTTTCCAAAAAACATTTGCGACAGCCCTTTTCCAGTGCAGCTAAAAAATAATCGCGGCTTGATTGATCGTACTGATTTAGTGTCCTTACACAATAACTGAAGAAATTTAACGCTATGATAGTTAACATTTAAAAGTTTATTTTTTGCAGTTGACAGCCTACAGTTGAGCTTGCATGACTTGCTAACTTCCAGTTAAACAGAAAAATTGATGGGCCGTACTTCAGATGGCATATGCGCCAGCAAATTCGAAGTACATATATCATCAGTTATAATCCGCACAGACTTGCGATTCACAGAAAAGTATTTCGCCATTGGGATACTAGGGGTAATGGATAAACGCTGCGCTCTTGGTTTTGCTGCAAGACATTGTACTGTATACATGCAGCAAACATGTTAAGAAACGCATTTTGTAAAAAAAAAAATTAAATGAGTGGTTTGCACGCGTTTCTGTGGAAGTGTTTTGGTACGTTTCTAAACGTTTGCTTGACAGCAAGCAGTCACCTGTTCGCGAGGGAAAATTACACTTTGCAAACTGAGACAATATAGGAAGTCGTAGTATGGCCTCGCAGTTACAAACATTTTACTCAGGCATTTCAGGCTACCTCGTGACAGCTTTTTATTAGATAATATTTACAGAGAGAATGTTCTGCTAAACAAAATTTGCTAATTTTACATTCAACTTTCAGAGTAGAAACAGAATTTCACTTTAGTTTTTTACTAATTGAAGATATCTGTGCTTAATGCGCACTATCCCTTCGCTTCTGCTGGCTCAAATTCAAGGTTTTTCTAAAACAATATTGTCACCGCACAAATCACAAAATCAGCAATGAACCAAGTATGCGAACTCGGAACCAGAACATAGTCGTAGAAGGCGTCAGGTAAAATACGTAATACATTTTAGAGTTTATTCAGTTCTGCAGCCGCACAAAAAATATTGAACTGTTTCCAATATCACTAATATTTTCTTTAAAAAGTATTCTTTTCTCGAGCCCACTAATCACCGCAGCGGAGCCGAAGAGCTACATGGATGGTGTGAACGAAGAATTCCACACTGCTAACACGCAGAAATTAACAAAACCAAAATATAGGTTGAACTGCTGAAAAAAACTTGAAAAAGAAAGAACTTACCAGAGTCTACTTGCAATACTCCGTTCTATTGCGTGATATCCGAATTTCAAAGTGGATTAACTGTACAAAGATGGCGAGGTGTTTATCAGGCACTCATGGTGAAATAATGCATGAAAGAGTGCGGGGGTACCGACTAGATATAAATCGATGTGAGCCTCCTATTAGATTTTGCAAATAGACACGTAGCTGAGCTACTTGAACACTCGTTTGGAAATACTTTTCAATACCAGGAAGGGAAAATATATAAAATATAGAAAGTGTGCAGAAATTTTGAATGCGGCAATTCAGGTTCGAACAGGCTGATCTCGTAAAAGGAAAAATGGCGTTCAAAGAAGCTGCCTTTGTGACTGCATACAACTATTACAATATAAACCAGAAAGAACTCGTTTTTGGGTGATTGTAGAGATCGCGGACTGTTGAAAACAAGATAAATAAGTCTTTATGAGCGCGCGTATAAAAACACTTTTTAAGAGATAATTCATTTCTGTTGATGACAGTGAGTTGAAAAATAAAAAAACTTGGACTCGCTTTAAATCCAAACATTAAGCGATGAAAATCAATAAAAATGACTGTTTCGGCTGAAATCTCTATAGCTTACACTTAACGCCATTGCTCTGCTATCTGATCCGACTTCACAAGCTTATTTTTTTAGCTCAAAAATACAGGATGACAGAAGAAGGCGGGTGGTTTTAACCTGTTTGCTCTAGACTAAAATACAGTATTAAATGTGGTCAGCTATGTGCCCGGTGAAAAGGTGTGTGGTCTGGTTCGGAGATTCAGTCTGAAGAAGCCGTCTTTAGCCCTTCAATCAGATTTACTAAAACAAGTGCACCAGTGGCCGATGTTCCTCTTAGCTTGCGGTGACAATGCGGACAACTGAAGCCAACTGTGTAAAACAGGATCTTCAAGGTGATGATGTTGATATAATAATTTATTATTAATATTATATTTATAATATTATAATATTGTTAGAGGACGGCAAGGCGTTGAACACAAAGAACAGAGAACTGAGAGATAATGTGCGATGATCATGAAATGATTTTAATGAATCGCGGCGGCCTAGTGGAGCGGTCCCGCCCGTGCCACTGCCCGCTTCTTCCTCGTCTGTAACATTACCCGGGACCACCAAGCAATTATCCCGATTGTGGACGAAGAAGTTTGTCGATGTCGATGAGATTCATCGCATACTGATGGGCATGATTGAATTGATTGAAGATAGAAGAGGAAGAAGGAAGAAGACAACGGGCTTGCCGCTACGATGCTTCTCCGATGAATCCTAGTCCACCACGCTTTCGGGACAGACGTCACTAAGATCCGATGGTCGTGGCCATTGGGCGCATCGCATGGCATGGGCTGGGGTGACGTGTTCATGTGTGGCGGCGTCCTGAGTCCAAACATTTCATGAATCGCGACGGGCATAGTGAAAGCGTTCCTGCCCGCGCCACTCTCCGCTTCTTGCTCGCCTGTAACTATATTGATATAAATTATACCATACTATACTATATTATATTATATTATACATAATGATAATATACTATTATAAGCGTCAAGATATTTATTTGAATTAAACATATTTCATTCGATGAGCTAGCTGTTGTTGTTGTGAACGAAGTTTCACAATTTGGATCCATGCTATGTTATGCACATCTGAACAAGATCGAAAATTCCTTATAGGGAGTATTTGACGTTTCATGCAAGCTCAGAATAGTAGGAAGAGTGAGAAACAACAGTTCCCATGTTTCCTTGAAAACATAGACGTCCATTTCTTGATCTAAAAGCAGCAATGTGACTAAGATTGTGGTGCTGTCAGTTCATATCAATGTAGTACAACTTCCCATACATTGAAAGAAATTAATGTTATGGAGGTTTGAGTGCTTGCTTGCGTCATACGGCTCCTATTGTCATGACATCGAGTCATTAGCTATTGAACAGCTTCATATGGGGTGGAATCAACCAGTTAGTGTTTTGGCAGTGTGTGCTAGTACATAGTAATGAGTTCTTAATCACGTCTAGTTTTCTCATCTGAGTTAAGTAATTATTTTTAACGCAGATACTGCTTACGCAATCACTAATTAGACGACGTTTTCGTACTGACTTCAAATCACGTTAGCTGATTGTTTGAATAATTTAGCAAGGGCGAACACGATGCTATTACGCTGGCTGGACATGAAAACTAAAGGCGAATTCGCCGATTAGCCGTCAAAAGAACCTTAAGATCAGAGACAAAGGTCTGAAATCTGTAATATGTAGTGTGATTTAGGTCCGTGCTTTGCACACAAGTCATTTTGAACAGCAGCGCTCAGAATAACGCCTACGAAGTCAAAGCAGTGACAGAAAAAGTTAAATCTGTTTGCGATATGAGCAAAGTTTCGTTTTTGTTTGTAAATGCATGACCTTCTGCGGTGTATCAGCCTGGGAAAAGCTAATTTAAATGTCACGTTGTATTTTCTTAATATTGCTGTTTTCTCAAAGTGCAGAATAATGTTCTGGTCATTATATGAAACTCTTTCAACACTGGTTTACCTTGGTGCCAGTAGCATGTACGTACCACTGCTGGGGTCCTCAGTTGACAGTGCTAGTAAAATTAGAAAACGCATGAAAATGCAAATAAAAAATGTCTGCTGCCAGAATTGGTTTGCAGTAATATATCCAGTCATTTTCCGTCCATCAGTTATGTGAACCATCAAGGAGACCTTTATTCTCAGCGTAAATCCACTTCACTTTAAGCGGTAACATCAAGAACCTTAGCTGCCTGAAAGAGGTTCCCAGAAAAACATTGTATTCCATGTGGAAGGTCAACGCACCACTCAGTCTAATTCGTGCGATGTATATTTTGAAGAAATTGGAAACTCAATGTCTCCAGTAATTCTAAAGTATTAGGAAACGGTTCTCACGGATGTGAAAAAAGACTTCACAATATCATAAAGGCTTTTCACTTTCAATCGTACTGCAGAAATTTGAGTGCCTCTCTTTTAAAGAGGAACAAAAAAATGAAAAAAAAAATGAAACGTTGTTTTAAGTTGCGGTAAGCAGATAGTAGACGCTAAGCATGTGATTTGTTTTACAAGTGTGTCTAATTGTTTCGCGTGTAAAGCTCTGCAGACGTTGGACGAACTAGCTAGGCCTTGTGCGAAAAATGATCTCCCCCTTTCAAAAATGGTAACTCTAGCACAAAACAGCAGCTACATTGCAGACGCAACAGAGAAGTACGCCCAACGCGCGGAAAAAGCCTGACCGTTTGTCATTTATTCTTGATATCAGTGTTAGCTTTCTTTAATGGCTTCCTCTAAGAAATGGTAACGAACGACTCGATAATAAGCTTAGGTTTGAAGGTGGCGTACGTCTTGTCATCATTTACTACGTCTCTCCATTGAACAATAGCGCTATTTAAATAAAAGTAACCAAGTTTAATTACGATGTAGCCTCATAAAAAGGGATGCAACCTATGGGTGGAACCTATCGCTCCACAAACAAACGCATACGAAAGAACCTCACACAAGCAAACAGAAATTAGAAACGGATAGCGCAGAACTTTAAGTTGAAGTCAAGTTTAAATATACGCAAAGTTGAAAGTAATGAGATGTACGCGTCTAAACTTTCTTTTTTTTTTGTTTTTGTACGGACCTTTTGTATGAGTTTTAACGCCCTTTTATTGCAATTTCAGAAATGGGGCGCGCTTTGTTGCTCCATCATCGCACCCACAGCTTCATGAGAGGCGGGCTACAGGGATCCATCCCTGCACTAAAAACCTATTCGGCAAGCATACAACGTGCGCAACGTTCATTTCAGGCCGTCAGCATAGTCAAAGTGTACAAGCATCATCAACGGTGAATTTGCGGAGACAGAGGCGTGTTCGTGGGCATTGAAAAATGACGCCATTTCTACGATCTCTAGCAATTAGCAGTTCTTTCTCTCCTCTACATCTAAAAGCCGACATTCATCCAAGAGAGGAGGAAATGCTAGGCATACGAATTGCGTAGTTTCTGTGTCTACTCATTAAAGGTTGCACGAACTTGGATGATTAGAATAACATTATTATTGAAAACATTACTGATAACTGTACGTCAGTGGGACTGCATCGCAACTGGCAATTATGAGTTATTGAATAGCTTTGGAGCAGTCGGCAGGCTTTTCTATACGCAGCAGATGAAATCAGCTGTTGCTACTTTCAAATTCTTTGTGCTATAGGAAGGCTTCGCCTGATTATTTTCACGGATGGAACACTTACCGCAAATATTACTTGTCGATTTCCCGATGCGCTCGCGAAAAAACGCGAAAGTAGCGCGAATTCAGCGCAGTATTTAGGCTATACTTCTTTGTAAACACATTATTGAAGGTTTCTTCATTTTGAGCAGTATTCTTCCAGTTCTCGGTGTCTGTGAGGCTCTTTTCTTGAAATCTTCTGGCCACCTTGTTCTGTGGCTTATTCAGAGACAGCAATTTAAGTAGATGACCAGACCGACCAAGCTAACGACGAATAATTTATGTACACACATGGACGGGACGAGAGTAGGACAAGCAAGTAGGTCGAAGACTAAACGCTAACTTATCTACAGTCACCAGTTCGTTGGGTAGGGAAGCCGGTGCAGACGCTCCGGGTGGTCAGAGCTTTACAGGGTCGGTGAAGTAGGGCCTCGGTAAGCCCAACGGAAGGCTAGGCCACCGGACGGGGCCCAGTAGAGGCAAGAGGCCTCGGGTTGCCTTTCCACGGCCGATACGTCAGGCCTCCCCGACGTGCCTGGGCTCAGCACGGCGCCGAACGCTCGTGCCAGTGAAGAGCTGGCGCTGTGGCACTCCCGGGCCCGACCACCGTTCCGAGCTTCGTGGACAACAGGAGAACAGGACAGGATACGGCCGGCAGGCTCCAGGTCTGGATCCCCGGGTCAAGCCCCGCAGAAGACGCACCGCTCCGAGCTCCTTGGACAGCCGATCGGCTCCGCTGCTCGCCTGTTCTCCGCTGCTCGTGCCTCGCGCTCCTCGAGTCACCCTCCACGTTTTCCTCTTCCTCTTTCTCCCAACGTGGTTTTCCTTTTTCGTCTTTTATCAAATTATCACATGTTCTTCACAGTGTCACATGCACTAGTGTATTGAACATTATATTTTACAACATTGTAACAATTCCTACGAAGAGGAGCAGATAACTGCAGCGGCTGAACGAGCACATCAAGAATTCCAGTTCTGCCTCGTCTACTCCTATCGCACATCCTTAGATTGTACACTAAAAAATACAGAACGAAGGTGGGCTGCGGAGAGCGTCAGCAGCAAAGTATTTCACTTTTCAGACTTTAACCTCGGGTTGAGGTCACGGGCGCGATTAAGGTCTCTGCAAATGAAGGCGGGAATTTCCTGGTGTCAATGTAGATTTATCTTTTAGCTTTTCTTAACAAGTATTGAGAAGCACCGCTGACCTTGAGCGTGGAATATTTAAGATTTAAAGACAGCGAACGGTCGCAGTAAGGTTTCCCATCTTAAGCAGGAAATAATTAGGCAGTTAATGAGCAGCACGCCTTTTAGCTAAGGTAAAACGTAAGCTTCTGGCAGATTTTAAGTCTTTGCTTAAAATTCAGTTGTTCTGCAAGAGCCACAATGCGTTTCTTGAGACGAAACAGATGTGTAATCTTCTAAAAGAACAAGAATGCACAAAAAAGCACAAGAAAGAACGTGTACAGTGTGCGGAGGGCGTTGTTTATTCCTAACAGTTGTATTGTGGTAAGGTACGTAGGGCAGACTTGGAGGTGCTTAAATGAAAGACTTCGTGAACACAACGAAAAATTTGAGAACAAGAAGGTAATATTGTCGAAGACGGTTTGATATGCCAGTTATCTGTCATCCCATTTTCAAACACTGCAAAATTATAAGCAGAAATAAAGAACTGACATGCGAGATCGTAGAAGCAAGACGCATAAAAGAACTGAAAGAAGAATGTGTAAGCGACCATTCGATATCATTCCCGACGAAACAAATAGAGTTCCTGGCAAAATATAAATATGTTAAGTTGTGCGATATGTGGTGACGACAGTCGCGATAGTATGCTAGTTTCATGTTTTGTCTATGCTCTTACAATGTATACAAAAAGCCTGTAATGTATTGAATCTAGTTGAAAGTTAGCGCATGTACTGTCCACTCTTTTTTTTTCGTCCTCATCGTAAATGGCCGCATTCTATGGCGTGATCATCAATAGGTAACACTGCGGCTAAGATAGAATGTGTGCAAAATTTGCTGCACCATTAATTTTCTCGGGTCCGAAATTTGGCGCGCTTATGCGCGCAACGTACTGAAAAATCACGGGCTATGCATACGTAAACTCTGTGCCGCAGATGGGCTTACCATGGCCGAAGCCTGGCAAAGTCACCAATCTATCGGCAGTACTCGCTGGCCTGAGAACAACTGCCGACGATCAGCCGTTTTAAGGCGAATGAGAATCTTGAAGCCCAAGCCGATAGACAAGGTGGCGAGCTCAGCCCGATAAATTTTGGTCAATTAAATTAAAGAATAGGCGTAGCATCAGCCACTCTAGTAGTATCAACCATCAGTCACCCCACTTACTCTCCGCCATAAGTACTCTAATCACCAGGCAACACCTCCACCACCACTTTCGTTTCACCTGACCACTGCGTCCCAAAATAACTATTCGCCGCTCACATTTCTTTGCCCCCGTCCATCCGACATGAAAATTTTGACACGAGTGTGAAGCCTCGGCAAAAGGTGGAAGCTTCAAATGCATCAACAAAGACAAACCCCCTAATACCTTATCATACTCTCGTGAAATTCAATAATCGTCAATTTAGTTTTATCTATTTATTCAAGATAACATTAAAGGCCCTCCAAGTTAGGGTATTACATGGCGGTTGATGCAATCATAATAATCGCGACACAATTAGCAAGAACAAGTGCAAAAAGACACAATATATAAACATAAGGTATAGTATCAGAAAGAAATAAAAGACTACAAACATTCTACGCATTTCCATTAGCGAAGTTCGCCTTGGAGTTTTTTATGCCAGTTTCTCTAGCGATGTCCGATGGCAAGTTATTCCATTCGATGGTAGTGGGAGGAACTAATGAATTGGCATAATACGATGAATCACACTTTGTGCGTTTAAATACGAAAGCATGATCAAGTGATGGAAGTAAATGACATGAGATGACAAAGAAATCACTGCGAAGTAATGGATGCTGATAAAGCTTATAGAAAACTGTTACCGAGCCTTTTTACGATGATGTGACAAATATTCTAAATATTCACGTTTTGTTTGCTTCATTGAAGTTCTTGAAATTTTTAATAAATTAGCGATATATCGTACAAGTAGGTTTGTTTCTGATGTCGCTTTCTGTGTAATCAAATGCTTATAAATGCATATTTCTAAAATGCTAAATATGAATATTCCGCTTAAAGCCATGGATAGTTTTAACAAGCTCCCGTTTTGAATTTTAGTCAGCCGAAGCAGTGATGGCAACGTCAGTATAGCCTTCCTACAAATTGACATCATTCAGCAGCAGCTTAGCAGTTTCAGTAATTTCATATAGCTTTTTCTACGCTCCTCGATAGAGGGTGGGAAGCATGATCGAATTCGCTACAGCACAAAAAACAGTAAACACTTGTTACGGCAGCCTTATGTTTTTCCTCAACTTTTGCTCAGTTTGTTTTACTTTAACAGAAGTTTGATTGATATGGTATTGAAATAGCGTATTAGAGCCTATCATGTGTTTTCACACGGCGGCTTTGTACTCAACAATTTTAAACTCTTCTGAACAGAAAATATTGGGTGTCTTTGCTTAAGCAGCTGTTTTGGGAGACTCTTTTTTAAAGGTCGGCCCTTACTTCATTTTTTACTTATGTGACAACCGACATCTGCGTTTATTTCGGAATAAACTACTTTGATACAGAACGTTGCCTGTTTGTTCAAAATCTACGTTTTGACTATCTTGAGAATTCCACAGCATCTGTGCGCAAAGCGGCAATATTTGCTCGATGAATACTTCACTTTGCTTTAAAAACCAAGTCGGGAATAGAGCTTAAGGCAAAGATTGAAGATAGAAATAAGTATAAGACTTCGTTAGGAGCCTTGAACTCGAGGCAATAAATAATAAAGTAGTGAACGCATGCGCAGTTCAAGCCGTTTATACTGGAAGCAGATATATTTAAAACGTTAGTATTGAAGGTTTGGAAATTTCGGGCAAGCGTGGATTTCATGTCATTGGTTCAATGTTTAAGACTTGTAAATGTATTCACATCTTTATAATGTAGGGCCTATTGCTTTAGCGACGAATTTATATTCCACGCTTTCTTGTATTCCGTAGATTTCGCAAATTTTAGACGCCTTAAGATTTCCTATACTAGAACAGCAATATAAAACAGTGACATTGGCCAGAGCCCGACAATCCAGCATAAATATTGCGCAAAGAATTCTGGAAGTACAAAAGGTTGGACATATCATTATCTCACGTCTCATGCTTGAATAAGAAAAGGTAGTAATATGCATTCTTGACGACATCGAACAGTGACTGTAGTGTCACACCAAACGTATAAAAAAATTCAACTCATTAAACACTTTGGTTATATAATTTTTTTTTCTCTTTGTCTAGGTTAGATTCAAATATTTTGTAGGAAATGCAGAGTGCGTGAGAACCCGGAATGTGAGCAGACCTTTGGCATCAGCTTAAACTGAATCTGAACATGTAAGGCATGTCGCGGGCTCAAGGCAGCATTTCTAGCACTTCTAGAGGCTCACAATCTATGGGGGACTATATGTAAAGAAGCTGCGGTGGAATGAAAGTTTTTATGAACGTTCTATTTGGGAGCAAGTATGCTTATTTGGGTGGAACTAATATTGTTACTTGAATAATAGGATTAGATTCGAGTGGGTACCTTCTACGAATGCTTATCTCGACTCCATGATACTCATAAGAAGTGGCGCATTTCTTTAATTAATTGGAAAGTTTCATAAGTAGTGGAGCTATAGGAAAGTCAGCTTTATACACTTTTTGAGGTTCTGTATTTCAAAACGGGAATCTTTTGACGTTTAGCATCTTGGTAGAGATGTGAATATGTTGGCTGGAGGGAAAATATTTTCTTCTTTTTTCTTGGAGCTCTAACATGGTTCTCAGCATTTTCCTGCCTACTTTAGTGGCTGAGGTGAACCGAATGACACTGTCGCTTGGTCCTATACGCAGAGTTAAAAAAATACAATAAGTAGAAATGTACACAAAATGCTTGGCGGGCATAGACTGCCGAATGTAAGACCAGACAGCCTCGCCCAAGCTAAAGGGCGCTATTGGGCAGCTTCAGAATAGTTGCCACCGTTCTACAGATTTCTTCCTTTGTTGATATTGCACAACACATACATATGCTTTTTGATTTCGCCCTCAAAAAAGACGCCCGCCACAACCAGAATTGGATTGCGTGATCTTGTGCAGACAGACCCAATGAAGCAATAATTTAAATAGCAAAAGAAGTGGAAAGACACTCATACGCTCGCCGCCACCGAAATAGTATCTTGTCCGTTATGGTTTATGTGGTCACTGTCTTCGGCTAAGTTGCTTCGTCGGATAGAACTACGTAGCGATGTGGGGATAATTCAAACTAAGTACCGTGAGTGGCATCCGGAGCGCGAATCATCCGCCACTTCTTTCATGTTCGCCAGAGAACAGAGGAAGGGATTGAGTTTATGGCCGACCAAAGGCTGTCCATGACCTCTTGTAGGGATTTCACGCTAAAAAAAGGGCAAGGAGCACACACCGGTGGAGTTACAACCCTGGTACTCTGGCTTAGTAGCTGTGCTTCTTAACCGCTCAACCATCGACGCTTTTTTTCTTTATTGCTTGCTTAGAAATCATTATCAGCACCAGCAGATGGACTATATCCCCTGTAGGGCGAAGGCCTCTCCATACTCCTCCAATTAACCCGGTCTTGAGCTAGCTGCATTCACTTGACCACTGCGAATTTCTTAACCTTATTCACCTACCTAACTTTCTGTGCCCCTCCCTCCCTGCTACGCTTTTTTGTCTTTGGAATCCAAATTGCTACCCTAATCAATTGTCGCTTCTATTCTCTACGCACTATATGCCTACCCGTGCGCATTTCTGCTTGATTTCCACAAGAATATCATTCACTCGAGTTATTTCTCTGGCCCACTATGCGCACTATCTGCGTTGCTATCTGCGTTGCCCTACACTTCAGCAGAACTGTTCTCGTTAACCTCCACGTTTCCGCCCCATAGGTGAGTACAGGTAAGATGCAAGTATTGTATTTGTAACGAGTATATTGTATATTGTAACGGCAGCGAACACTGAACGGATCAGTTCCACACACTACACTCAGCTTCGTCCTCTTTTTCCTGGGTTCAGAGAGGCACGCGGCATTACCCTCCATCTTTGAAAGTGGCTACTCGACGCTAGTGGTGTCCTAAATCTATATGCACACAGGAGAAGTAGGGAACACAAAACTGCACACGCGCGAAAGGTCACTGCCTCTCATAATACGGTCTCATCCGCACTAGGTGAACAGTTTCAGCACTGGAGCGCCGCCATATTGAGGGTCGTTGACCCCGAGGAACAACTTTGTAGTTCACGTTACTAAGACGCCGATTGACCCCTAATGGGCCTAAGTAACGACGAAGTAGCTTCTCGGATAATCCTCGACGGTGTACTGGTGTCCACACCCGTACAAGATCGTCAGGCTGATAGTGAACGTCTCGGTTTCAGAGGTTGTACCGACTGCCATGGCGGAGTTGTTAATGTTGAATACGGCATCGTACGAGCTGGCGCCCTTCTTCGGCCCGCTGCAGAAACATGTCGACGTCCGCATAGTAGTGATGCAGAAATATAAATTGTACTATTGATACTATCGATAGTTGGGCCACAATCGAACTATCGATGGTAAAAAAAAAAGAACTATCAATGGTACCATCTCTATCGTCTATTGATAGCGCTATCGATAGAACTATCGGTAGTAATTTTTGTACTTCTATCGGTAGAATAAAATCAACCGTGCGATCTCATTGCTGCAAAATTTGATTCCGTGAGTGCATGGTATGATGGTGGTGGTAAATATATCAGGACTCTCCATTATCACAGTCTACGCATCACCGAGATGTGTAGATGTGCAGTCGAGTTGAAAAACCATTAGCACTAGTGACGTGTTTCCGCAGCGGCCGACAACAACGATCGGCGCCGCGGTTACGACCGCGCCGAAAAAAAAAAATTGCCAATCGTGCTCGCAAAGCACGGTGCAGTGCCAACCGCTACAGCCGCGTGGTGCAATTTTGGCCACTCTGATGACGCCATTTTGTTAATATTTTTTTCTACACATTTTTACCCTAGGTAGACTTGCTAGATAGTGTTAAGTGTAGCAAATTTTCTAGTTGCGATGGCAGCAATGACCTGAGACGCACCGTTTGGCGTGTCTGCTGCTGAGCCGAAAACGGTTGAAATTAACAATTCAGCGGGTATGCTTGCCGATTATGAAGAACTGTTATTGCTGAGATGTGCCCTCTCTGTAGCATAGCTGCTGCTTTAAAAACAGTAGCAAATGGCGGTTGTGCCAGGTAAGCTTGTACAGAACGTTCAACGTCTGGACGCAGATTATGTCGATTACGATAGTCTAATAATTGCCAACTCTTCGAAACTCGTAAGAGCAGCATTGTTAAAAACCAATTCTAGTTTCTTAGTTGACATTTTAGCTTGTGTTTTTCTGGGGCGGTTCAAAATTATGAGATTCCTCAAAAATAAGTAATAGATATTCAAAATGCAGTTCGAGTAATTTTGTCGCTGGATGAGGCTGGCGGCACCTTAACGCATGCTACTTCGACTCGGGTGAAGTAGGAAAAAATATGTTGATAGGTAAAATTTGGTACTATCAGTGCATAAGAGGCTTTTTTTTTTTATTTCTTGTGGAGCACTCTTGGGAACTGGGAATTCTGGAGGTCTTGGTAATGCTCCACAACGTAGCTCTCTGAAGTGGCTAGGCAGTGCTTGTGCGTTCCAGCAACGTCGGTACCGGCAGAATGCGTATTCTCAGCGGCTGGACAAATAATTTCAGAAAGGAGGAGCAGGCTGAAGGTCAAGAAAATTGACAGGCTTGTGTTCCGTCACCAGAATGCTTGGCTGACAAACGACAACTGTTGAACTGTACATTCATAGCGGAAAGGCAGCCGTAACAAATGTGCCGAACTGCGCTGCTTCCAATGTATTTTCATTTTGTGATTTCAGAATAAAAGCATCAATTATCGAATTTGTTGGTTGGGTTTAACAGGGTAATTTTGAGTATGAATTTATTGATTAGCATAAACCGGCACTTTCATTGCGGAATTAAATTTTTATTTCATTCACGTAAACTTTATCATAAATTACACAAAATGAGTGCTGCTAATAGTAGGTTATAGCAAATAATTTGGCAATATCGCTGGCCAAAATCTGCATTATTATTGACAGCACTATCGATAGCGTGCAATCGATAGTACTATCGATTGCACTATAGATAGTTCATTGATAGTAGTACTATCGATAGTTTTTACACTATCCATGGTTTCAAAAAAAAAGCTATCGATACTATCAATAGTTAATTTAACGATAGTTCTGCATCACTACCGCATAGGCGTTGGTGCTATCGTCGCCGTGAATTATGGGCACCATGGCATCCAACATTGTGATGACGGGACGACCGTAGACTAGCTGGAATGGCGCAAAACGCGTCGTCCCCTGTTCAGTCGTATTGTATGCAAAAGTTGCATACGGAAGGACTTCATCCCACGTGGATGCTCAACATTGAAGTACATGCAAATCATGTCCTCAAGTGCTCTATTGAGGCGTTCAGTCAGTTCATTCGTTTGCGGATGTTAAGCAGTACTCCTACGATGACTTGTGTGGGTAAGACTGAAGAGAGCCTGCATTAGTTCAGCCGTAAAGGCTGTACCGAGGTCAGTAATAAAACCCAATGGGGCACCTTGGTGCAGTACGATGGTCTTGAGAAAAAACTAGGCTACTTCAGCAGCAGTTGCACGGGAAAGTGGCTGTGCCTTGGCATATCGCGTTAAGTAGTCCGTCGCCACTACTATCCATCTGTTTCCTGATGAAGATGTTGGGAAAGGGCCCATAGGATCCATGCCCACTTGCTGGAAAGGGACTGTCGGCGGAGGTCTCGGCTGAAGAAGCCCTGCAGGCTTTAGTGGAGGTGTCTCACCGCTGGCAATCTTGGCATGTTCTCACGTAGTTCTGGACTGAAGGCAGCAACTTAGGCCATTAATACTTTTGTCGAATCCGTGCCAATGTTCGCGTGACTCTTAAATGACCAGCCGAAGGCTCATCGTGGCATGCGTGCACGATCTCCGGCCGGAGGTCGGACGGCACAACGTGAAGAAACCCAGGTAGCACAGAATGTGGGGCCCCAGTAGATCCGATGTAGGCAAGTGGGGCTGGGGCAACCATCATAAAACCTGCATCGGTCCCCGATGGGGCAAAGGTGTGCATGGGTCCCATAGCGGCGTTTCTTGGGCTAATTCAGAGCACATTCCTGCATCCAGACCACAAGGGTCCCTTGCCGGATATTTGAGGGCAACCCAACCTAAATGTGGGCTTTTTATGGGAAAGCCCTCATAGATCCGAAGTGAGGCCGCCCCCATTAAATCTTCGTGGGACCAACATCGGCCGTAGTGGGGCAAGAAAACAGACATACCCACATGCTGCCCCAATCGGCCCCTTGTAGGTTACTTGAGGGCAGGTGAAATATGAATAAGGGCTCAATTTGGGCAAGCCCTCGTGAAGCCCAAATGAGGCAGCCTTAGCTAAACCGCTTTAGGTCCCACATAGGCTGTAATGGGTCTGGAAGGCGGGCGTGCCCGCATGGTACCAAAATCAGTCCTTTGTGGGGACTTTGAAGGCCCGTGCAACAGCAAGTGGGCTCTAGGTTCAAAAACAACGTCCAGCCCAATTTGGGCTGCCCACATAAAACTGCTTTATATCCCACATGGGCCGTAATGGGGCTGGAAGGCGGGGAGGGCCCGCATGATACCAAAATTGGTCCCTTGTGGGGAATTTGAAGGCACGTGCAACAGCAAGTGGGCTTTAGGTTCAAAACCAACACCCAGCCCAATTGGGGCTGCCCACACAAAACCGCTGTAGGTCCCACATCGACCGTAATGGGGCTAGAAGGCGTGCGTGCAATTGCGTAATCATTGTTTCCATCCTTTCTTTGCATTAGATGTTGCCATAAATTACTATTATAGATAATTTGTATAACAGTTGTTGCCATGTTTAGTCGATTAGAAATTTACATGACTTTAGTTCTCGCCCTCATGCCAATTGCGCTACAAATGCTAAAACAAACTGATTGCTAACTGTTGCCTCTTATGTGGTTGCGTTGGTCAGCCTGCAAACTCTCAGCACAATATTACTGTTCAGAACACACATCTCCATAGCCTGAACAAGATGTACATGAAGTCATTTCGGCTAGATGAAAGTTATGAATTATTGCAAAATTTAATATTGTGGCTGTTTAGAAAGTGCAGATATGTATAAAATAATTACTTAATTATGTGCATAAATATTGATTGGGAAAACTCGGAAAAGGGCTTTCCATCAATTTCCTGCATTGGACCCCTATGAGAATTATGTGGGCAAGCCCAAGTGCGGCTAGCGCTATAGAACCCGCATTGGTCCTATGTCATTATCTGAGGGGCTAACTGAAATAAAAAAAAATGTTCCTCCAAAGCGGCTGCCCAAATCGGTCCAAAGTAGGACCATCGCGGGGAGTTGGCGGGTTGTGCCCTTTTAACAATGCCGGAAAAATGTGGGCAGCCCCGCAAGGGCTGCCTGCATCGGCCCCTAGTGGGGCCAATTGGGGCTTTGTCGACAGCCCCCTTCGGGCCTACGTCGGCCCCTCTTGCAGCACCCACATTGGGCCCACCGGGGCTGTCCTGCATTGCCTACATCGGGCCCACCGGGGCCCACCCTTCAGAGCCCACCTTGTGCTACCTGGGAAAGTATCCTTGTTGTGCTGAAAGTTTCTCTTGTATAGAACGCGATTGCGAAAGCTGTAGGAGGATAAATCCCGTGCGAAAGCCTGTGGGACAGCTACATCAAGGTCTTCAGATACTCAATAAGCGGGCGTAAATCGGGGTCAGCCCTTAGACGCTGGGCTATGTCGGTGGTCGTGACTACATCAAGAAACGGGAAGTCGTCGTCTTGACTGTCTGGAAGGGCAGCATCAACTAGTGCACGCGACAAGAAATCGCCATCGTTATGCTTACGGCCGCACTTTTATACAACCGTAATATTGTACTCTTGGAGACAGAGTCTCCATCTTCAAAGTCGTCCAGAGGGGTCTTTGAGTTTGGCTAGCCAGCATAACGAATGATGGTCACTCACAGATCTGAAAGGACGGCCGTAAAGATAGGGTCGGGAGTTAGTTATCGCCCAAAGTACCACGAGACATTCTTTTTCCGTGGTTGAGTAGTTTGCCTCTGCTTTTGAAAGAGAGCGACTTGAGTAAGCGATAACTTTCTAAGTGCCAATTTGCCACGGAATCTGAACAGCATCTAGTCCAAAATTACTGGATCGGTATGAATATCCGTAGAGCGTTTTCATCACAATGGGCAAGTATCGGGGTGACCTGCAGTCACCGGCGTAACTCGTTGAAGGCATCCCCTTGGTCATATTGCCGCGCAAAAGGAACATTGTCTCGGGTAAGAAGCGTAAGAGGCTCGGCAATCGCTAAAACATTCTCGACGAAACGTCTCCAATGGGCACAAAGCCCCAAAACCCTTCTAATGAACTTTTTGTCGGTTGGGCCCGGGACGTTTTCGACAGCAGCAGTCTTGTTGGGTGCTGGTTTCACGCCCTGAGCACTAATAACATGGCAGAGAAAGCGGAGCTCCTGGAATCCGAAATGGCATTTCTGTGGTTTTATCGTCCACTGGGCTGAACGCAGTGCCTGTAGTACCATTCGCAGTCGATAGAGATGCTCCTCAAAAATAGCCGCGAAAATGAGGACATCGTCGAGATAAACTAGGCACGCTTGCCATTTCTGTCCAGAGAGAACGATGTCCATCATTCGTTGGAAGGGTGCTGGCGCAGAACACAGACCGAAAGGAAGCACTTTAAATTCACAAAGGCCGTCGGAGGTGACGAAAGCTGTTTTCTCTGTTCGTTTCATCCGCTTCTATCGACCAGTAGCCATTCTTTTTATTTTGTCACCTGATTTAACATCCGATAATAGACGCAGAAGCACAAGGTGTTTTACTTTTTCTTCACCAACACTACAGGCGAAGAACAGGGGCCGGTAGCGGCTCTACCACGTCGTCGGTAAGCATTTCTTGTACCTGGCGTCGAATAGCCTCTCGTTCCTTTGACGACACACAGTATGGGTGTTGGGGAAGTCGGCTTGGTCTAAGCGTCAACTATAATGCGGTGTTTGGCTGCTGGGGCGCGCCCAACTTTCGAAGACGTTGCAAAGCATCCAGAAAAATCCTAATACAGCTCTACTAGTCGCCACCGCTAAACCAGCAACAAATCGGGATTAATGTCCACAGTTGATAGAATGTCGGGTGCATCGCGTCCGGCTGGTGACAGCGGCGCAAGAGTACAGATGTTCGCGGGCTCAATAAATCAGCAACATACCAGATGGCCGTTCCTTTCGCAATGTGCTGAAAATCAGTCCCGAAGTTCGTAATCAAGAGTTTTGCCCAACCGTCCCGCAAGCGAACAAGTTCTCTTGCAGCGCACATCCCTATCTCAAGAAGTAGGCCCACGTTCATCTCTGCCAGTACGTGGCGGTCGAATGGTGAGTCGCTTTCTACCAAAACCATGATGCTGTACGGTGGCATGACCGTAACGTCAGCAGCTGTAATACGTAAGGCGGGCGTTGATAAAGCGTCGACGCTAGATCTCGCAATGGCTTGGCTCGGCGAAAACGTCGCATGTGATTCTTGCAAATTAATTATCGCACCATTAGCCTGTAAGAAGTCCAAGCCGAGTATGACGTCTCGCGAACAGTGGGTAAGAACAAGTCACCAACATAAACAAATCCGTCAGTTGCAACTCTCGCAATGTATCTTCCAGCCGGGGCAATAAGATGTCCCTCAGCCGTGCGAATCTGTGGCCCAGTCCACTCGGTTAAAACTTTCTTCAATTTCATGTCAAACCCACTGCTCATAACCCGAATAGTCCGCCCCCGCATCAACTAACGCGGTAATGAGAAAACTGCCAATAGAAGCCCCTATGTCCGAAGCTGTGCACCCAGATTCATCGTTACATGACCCCATCTGATAGCCGTTATCTTGTAGTAAGCGGGATGGAGGATGCTCGTCAGTTTCCTCGTCAGAGGCCTCTCCACAGTGGTAACAAAGGGGCCGATGGTAAGGGGCACGACAAACGTCGGTCCTTCAATACTCTGCCTCGGCTAGAAGAGAAGGACGGCGCGGGCTTGGATTAAGCGTAGGGGTGTCTACTCTGCCTTTGGGAGAGTTCTACCCACTATGGGGCTGGTTTGGATGAGGCACAGTGGTTTTCCTTCTTGGTTTGGTTTGATTTGCAGGGTTTAACGTCCCAAAGCAACTCAGGCTATGAGAGACGCCTTAGTGGAGGATTCTGAAAATTTCGACCACCTGGGGTTTTTTAACGTGCACTGACATCGCACAGTACACGGGTGCCTTTCGTTTCGCCTGCATCAAAAAGCAGCCGCCGAGGCCGGGATTCGATCCCGCACCCTTGGGAACAGTAACATATCAAATCACTTTATTTTCCTTAAAGACCCCTTGCGGGGTGTTGCATAAGGGGTGGGTTTTTATGAAGTACAGGTGTTCAATGCAGTCATGAATGTTCCAGGGCAGGTGATGGCAGCGATATCGTGGGGAAGGCCGTTCCAGTCAGCTGCTACTCGGCAAAAAATGAATTAGAGAAAACAGTGGTACGGGCACGCGGGCGCAAAACTTGAAAAGGGTGAATGATGCGATGGGATCTGCGCGGCGGGGGTGCGCAGATGTAGAGTTCTTGTCTGAGTGGCGAATAAAAAAACTTGTGAAATAAGACGAGACTGGCAGTGCGACGGCGAGCAGAAAGATTAGATAGACCTGATTGAAATTTTAGAGATGATATGCTAACGTCGTATGAATACGAGGAATGGATGAATCTGGTGGCCCTGTTCTGCACAGCTTCGAGGGTGTTTGTTAGATATGCTTGGTGAGGGTTCCAGATGGCCGATGCGAATTCCAGTTTAGTTCTGATGAGTGAAATGTATGCTTGTAGTCTTACATGTTGAGTGGCATCCCGCAGGTGACGTTTCAAGAAGCCAAGTGTTTTATTAGCTGATGATATCAGGTTAGTCACATGCAGACGCCAGGATAAATAATTAGAAATGGTGATACCTAAGTATTTGTACGATTGGACGAGGTCGACAGAGGAGTTAGAAATTGTGTACTGGAAAACAAAAGGATTTCGGCGGCGGTGAAAAGACATACTTACATTTGTTAGGGCTGAGTGTCATCAGCCGCTGCAAACACCAGTTTTGCACATGGTTTAGGTCAGCCTGTAGGGATTCTTGGTCAGAAGGGTTAGTGACTGAACGATAAATAACGCAGTCATCAGCAAACAGCCGAATATGACAAGATACATGCTGGGGTAGGTCGTTAATGTAAATAAGGAATAACAAAGGACCGAGAACGGAACCCTGAGGGACGCCGGAGGTTACTGGAAGCGGGTGGGAGGGCTGATTATTAATGAAGACAGACTGAGAACGATGCGTGAGGAATTTTTTACTCCACGCGATGATGTTTGGATCTAGGTTCAGCTGAGAGAGTTTGAGAAGCAAGCGTTTATGAGGTACTTTGTCGAAAGCCTTAGCAAAGTCTAGGAATATGGCATCAGTTTGTAGGTTAGTGTCAAGGTTGGCGTGAATGTCATGAAGAAAAATGGCTAGCTGAGTTTCGCAAGAAAATCCTTTCCAAAATCCATGCTTGGACGGATGGAAGAAGTAAGTAAAGGATGGAAGCGCCGTAACCACTGCGCCACCCCGGTGGGAGAATCGCAAAGGATATGCTGCTGAAGCACAGACGCATACGTCGGCACACTCGGTCGTGGTGGCTGCACACCAAGCATTGACGGCTCCGAGACGACTTAAAGTCCTCACGAATGAACGGAGCGAGTGACAGAGACCTCGACGACGACATTAGAACCTGCAGCTGAATGTGTCTCAGCTCCTCTCCCACAGGAGATCGAACAAGCTCTCTTAAGGCATCAGCAGATCCGTTGATGCCGGAAGCCTATACAGCCGGCGACATGGCGGACACGCCACAGTTATAGTACTGAGCCCTGTGTTAAAGTGGTTGTTCTATCGTGATGGTCTCCGCTAAAAAAATGTGATGTCATGCCAGGTGGATTGCGCACAAGCCCGGCATAGAGTGCTTGTTTCACCCCGCGCATTGGGTGGCGCACTTTCCTCTCTTCTGACATATTTGGATCAGCAGGCCTAAAACGGCGGATCATGTCCTCGTAGTACATTCCAATACTTTCGTTAAGGGCTTGTCAACGAGATCGCAGTGCCGACTCTGCACGCTCCCTTCGGTCGTTGGCGATGTAGGTCGCCAACAGCTGGCGACAAAAGAAGTCCATGATCGTAGCGTCGCTTCGTGGTTCACGAACCATGTTCGCGCTGAATCTTCGAGAGCAAAGTACACATTATGCAGCTTCCTTTGCTCATCCCAGCCGTTGTAATTGGCGACCCATTTTAATTGGTCCAGCCAGTAGCGTCCTCACAAAGCTTGTCATAGAAGGATGGTGGCGTTTCAAACTGGAGGACGACGAACCGGGGTGAACTCTCTCCTTTAGCCCCAATGTTCGTGTTGAATCTATACAGGTTGGTCACAGGCTTCCAGGACAAAGGCCCAAACTCTAGTGACTAACTTCGGGGGCAGCGGCTGAAACTGTGGTGGACCGGTGCTGAATCCGTGGTGACTCTCAGTTGCTCTTGAGGTGTGCAACTGAGCAAAAAGAAAAGTCGTACTCGGCACCTCCATCAGAAAATGTAGCGAGTACAAGGCAGCGAAAACTGAACGGATCTACAACAACAACAACAACAACGGATCAGTTCCACACACTGCACTCAGCTTCGTCCTCTTTTTCCTCGGTTCACAGAGGCACGCGGCAACATTTTCTTCTTGACAATAACGGTAAGTTACTAATCATAATCTGCAAATACTTACCAAATGCGCTCCATCAAAACCTTATTCTCCTGGTTATTTACTTTCATGATCTCGATTTGCGGTTACAACCGGTCTTAAGTGGACATATTCGCGTACCACTGCGAGTACTTCGCTACCTATTGCGAACTGCTGTTCCTACCTGAGGCTCTTAAACATAAGCTTAGTCTTCGGCATATTGATTTGCAAACCTACCTTTCTGCTATTCCTGTCAAGGTCTTCAATAATTCTACTCAGGTAGTTCACGTAACGCTGATGAACGTCTCTAATAAACTAATTATTTATATCAGTTATCACACTCCGATCGCCCATTGACATCTGCGTGACGAACCGCCATCATCTTCTTCCACAAATTTGTGTGAAGACCTGAGGCAAAAAACATATCATTTGGTCTACATTCATAACTTTCAACCGGGAGGTTCAATTCCATACTCGATAACCGAAGTTTCTTTTCCAGTGTACTCGTTAAAATGTCAAAATTAAATATTATTCACCTAATAGCCGAGATATCAAATACAGCAATGAATAGTCCTCTGCTATCAATAGCTCGTTGTCTGGTAGCTTTAAAAATAACGGCTCACTGAAAAATAGACAGCCAAGCCCTCTGCGATGTCACATGAGATGACAGGAAATAAAACTAGATAATTAGGAATCATGTGATTTCTTTACCACATTGTGCGAAATATGTCATGTGTGTCAGATAACATTAGGAGCCTCAATTTTCTTTATTAAACGTGTTTGTTTAGCAGATATAACAGGTTCTAAAGTCTGCATGATTTAAATATCTCTTTGGTGGTGTGCGTAAAAGCCTTCAGAAAGCAGATCCAACTTCTACCACTTTGGTTCTACCAAAAATCTTTCGACTTCATTTACCTCCTCGTAGTGAAAAGTGGAAAAAATACAAAACACAGATCTCCGTCATATGTAAGATTCTTACGAATGTACTAATGTTGCTTTCGAGTGCCTCCATGACTTCCTGTTCTCTAAGTGATGGTTTCACTACAACTCTGGCAAAATTTGTTCTGTACATTTATGTGCTGGCATTAAACTTCAACCTGTATTGGAGGGCACTTTTCTCAATTTGTCGTTTGCACTGGTTTGGAGAGATAAAAATGTTTAAAGTCCGTAGGTCTGCCAGCTCAATAATCCTCACTGGTATATATGAGCAAAAGTAGTAAATGCAGGTAGTAGAAATAAAGCCGGAACCATCAATTACGTCTTTTCGGATTTCCCATGTGCAGCTGAGTTTTTCCGCATCATATGAGGACAGGTCGCCCTGTACGTTCGGTTTTGGGATTTTCTGGACCGCCGTGCATTGCCTCTATGATAATGTGCATAGTCTGGGCCTAGGACCTACAGGGCACAAGACAGAGATCATCTACTTTATTTCTCCCTTAAGAATTGCTCGCCCTGCATCTTAGGCACGGAAATCACCAAAGCATCATCCCTTGCCGCCTAATTTGTTGCACTGGCACATTCGTTCCCCGCTCCCGTTGAGGACTACCTCTGTGTGCCAATTCTTGGTCTGCTGTTTACCGACCGAGTTGTAAAGCCCATACCATTGTCACAGCAAAAGAGAGCGCACTCTTTCCGCTGTTTCTGAAATTCGGGTATTTTCTTCAAGTTCTCCCGTGTGGCATATTTGTTGCTGCGCTGTCCTGACTTGCTCTGTATGCCACTTCGTCACATTAGACACTAGCCTGGTCAGCGACAACAAAGCTGCCGCTGACGAATTCACGCCTACTCAGGAACCCGATCTCAACTCCGTTCGAACTGCACAGCTTCAAAACCATCTGGAATCTTTTTCGGATATCTTCGAACGCGATAATTACCTGGGTCAAGCATTTCCTGCGACGAACCGCAGCGACTCCGTTGATGCCTCTTTAATCCGTCGCCGACATTAACCTGTCTTCCACGTTGAATGCCAGATAATGAATGACAAGGTTACAAAAATGTTCGCAAATTAATCTCACCGAGCCTTTCCAAATTTCCTGGAAATCGCCACCCATCGTCCGAGAAAAGAAAAAAAAAGGTAATGGCGTTTTGAAGCAAAAGTTTCACAGCACCATTAAAAGCTAAGGTCACAGTGCGGAGCAGGAGGCGATACTGCGCTTGCCCTCGAGAAATGTGAAATTGGCGGTCGTTTACATCACTTGCTTGCGAGCTATTTGAGGATCCGAGTAATCTACATAGTAACTGATGAAGAAACGAAAGATCATCTTGCCACACAGGTTGTCTCTTAAAAAGGAGTCCTAACTACAAGATGGTTTATTTATGTGCTATTCGGCCTATTCAAAGAACTCTAAGCACAATTTTCATGTATACGTGTACCGACAACTTCTGCATATGGACATCAAGAGTCACGCATCCGCAAGTGCAAGTGAGACTGCGATGTTCAGCGTCCAACGTGTCCATGTATATGCATCTTCAAAGACATGATATTCCCTAACTAAAAGCGTTGTCTTGCCTTTTACACGCTATTCGACCATGTAATATCCTATCACAACTGACGGTCAAGTCAGTCCATATATGGCACACCGTAAGTTCTTATAGGTGTCCATATAGATCATGAGCTCTCCTGGACGAAGCATGTTTCTTTGCTAAGACGAAATCTTGACAGTTCTAAAAGCATCGCAAGGTTTATAGCTGGTCAATCTTTGGGTCCTTCTGAGGGATGCTGACTTCTCTTGCAACAGGCGCTGGTGGTTGGTTATCTACGATGCTGTGCACCGGTTCTTTTGGGGCTAAGATCAAAGGCCCGCCGAACGCTTGAAAATGCCCAGGCTTCGACATGGACCTTAACCTGCTCAGCCCGCATTTATTTCCAGCATGACCACTATGTGTGTGTTTGAGGCATCTAACCAGACATCACCACCATCACCTGGCAAATATTAGTATTACGCGGCAAGACAAAGCCTGAAGCCAGACCGCTGTTGCTTAACATTAAAATATTGTCATATTTTATCGGAGTAGCGAAGACGCGTAAGGAAATGACAGGTTGCTGGGACGTAAGGACATGACTGGGACATAGGGGTAGACACGAACCTAAGGACAGGGCAGTGATGGAAGAAGTGGCAGTGGGGCGGCCTGCGACGTTAAGTAGATTTAAGGACGCGAAATTGCATGGCAAGAAATTGGACATATGTCTGTAATATCTTCTTGAAGTCGTCATTTTTGGTAAAGCGTTCTGAGAGGTTAATGGCTGCTTGGGTCGAGTGTTAGACTGATAATATTGATACGTTTGTTAGGGGTACAAGCACACTGACAGCAATCGGTAGAGGTACAGAATGTAGAGGTGTGGGCACGTTCCTGGTGCATTCGTAATGGAGCTGCAACAGTTCTGTGCAGTACTTCTGTGTAAGAACTGTTACATACCTGGTGGACACGTTGAGTACGCTTTCGGAGCTGCGCATTTCTACGAGATTAAACACGGATCTCACAGTGGTCCATCAGCGCCCAAGAGCCACCTGAATTTGGGCCTCTTGCCATTGTCACGGATCTCCGGCGAACGCTCAGGCCGAAAGCATGAACTAGACGCCAGCCGTACCCAAACGGACGCACATTTAACACCCACATACAAAGACGCTAACAGTCAAACAAAAAAGTTCCAAAAACTAACACAACCTACAAAGACTAATGATAAACGCGATGCTTCACACTAAGAAACAGCGTTCCACTTCCACAGTAAGACAGCGTTCGAGCTTACAGATCGAAGCGGGCAAAACGTTTTGTGAGTCTAGGAAATGGCGTCGCGTCGAGGTGGCGTTCGGCTTGCAATGAGCTGGTCTTGTTGGCCGTAACGGACGACCTCCCGTTGAAGCGGGGGCTAGCAACGTTGGCGTTCGTGGCGGCGTTGAAGTGAACCTCCTGGGCGATGCAGGTGGACGGTGGTACGAGCTTTGAAGGTGCCCTCCAGCTGCATTACAGCGCACCTTCTATCACATTGCTGTCTGAAATCGTTCGAGAGGTGATGCGCCTGTCAGCGCCGCACCAACAAGACCCTAATGTTCCTTGCAAGATTGACGTGAGATCTACATCTGCATCAGTCCTCTGTCAGGCACTTCATGCGTCGGTAGTATCCCCGGTCCCAGTGGTTTCCGCCTATATCAGCTATGGTGCGCGATCTCCTATTTAATACCACAGAATATCCGCACTTCTATAAAGGAACTGTGCATTTTTGTATATCCAGCCAGTGTAAGGTATCAAGGACGCTGATTAGGTGCAGAACGTTTGACTTCAATTTATATATTTTTAGATCTGGGTTGCCTCCAGCAAACCTATGTGCATCATGCGGAGAAGAGGACTCCAGAGAACGTTTTCTCTCTTGCCGGAGGTACGCACTTCACAGAACATAAATGGTGGTCTCTCGCCCTAGGTTAGGTCTAACCTTGTCACTACCTTCTTTACTCGTGATTGATTCGAGTGGCAAGGCATTTGTGTTGGACACTATTCGTGGAAATATCACTGATTATAGAAACCAACATGTTAGCTTGTTAACCCGTCTCGAAATTCGCGTCGAAGTCGCATCCGGTTGGGCAGGCTGGGGAAGAACCATGAGCCCTCTGCCAACGGCGCCGGCAAAACCAGGGCGCCGAAGCTTGTGGCCAGGATGAGAAGAGGTGATGAACGTACTCCGCACCACCAACCAAAATGTTAAGAGGACGCAAGCCAACGAACAGACGTATGATGACCGTGACAACCAAATGATTTTATTGAAAGCCGACGGGCCAGCACGAGCAGGATTATTTCATACTGACTGGTAGGTTAGCTGTTAACCCTTCTTGAAATTCACGTCTAGGTGGCGTCGGGTTCGGCAGGCTGGGAAAGCATCACGAGCCCGCTGCCGACGGCGCAGGCAGAAACGGCGCGAAGCTCCGAGCTAGGATGAGGAGAGATGATGAGCGTACCCCACACCTCTAACCAAAATGTTGCGAGGACGCAAGGAAAAGGGGGAGGAGGAAGAAGATGAGGAGGAAAAGCAGGGAGGTTAACCTGTAACAGCAACCGGTTTGCTACCCTGCACTGGGGGAAAGGGGTGAGTGGATATAAAAGTTGTGAGAGAGGGATGGTTGAAGTTAGTAGTCACAAAGCTGATATATGATTACCCATTACAAGATAAAATAAATGAATACCGGCGGGCCTCACACGAGCACTCCTGCCCCAGCCATTACCCGCTTCTTCTTCGTCCATAACAATATATCCTGGTGTAAGGCCTAGTTATTCATGTACACAGGAGGGTAATTTTATTGAATTGATGTGGTTGGAAGCCACCAAATGGCCTTTTCTTTCTACGATCCATCGATGTCACAGGTTGCCTCACCTATTACACAGCGGAAGTTGCAGGACCTTCTGCCTCAGATATATACTGAAATTGACGGGACCCCGTCGATCCTCTGGACAAGATTCGACAAGCCGATGGGGCAGTGACCGCCTGTCCTTGACGCGGGCGCTACGTAGACAGCCGAGTGTATTGAGTAACCGACCGCAGAACGCCCGCGAAAGTAGGCTACGCCTGGGAAGATTCAGACTTCCGGCCACTCTCGCGGCGCTCCGGGAGAGCGTATTGCGTTTCTCGGGTCCGCGATCGACGTATCGTCCTCTGCACCTGTACGGCCGCCGCTACCGAGCAACCCAGCCTTCGACGCCTCAGCAAACAAGAAAGCCGTGGGAATTGCTTTCGCCACAGACTGTTGTTCAATCGAACATTATTTTCGCTTTTTTTAACCTTTACCTTACTTGGTCATATTTTTAGCTGTGTTTTCTTTGTAACCTTTGCCCATACTTATTTATTTAAAATAATTGCTTTGTTATCTTTATAAACATCTTTTGTCGCAGCGTTTAGTTCATTGTTGGGTTTTGCTCTTGTCATTTAATTATTCGTCTTTTATCAATATCTTGTGGTGGTGTCGTATTTTTGTTCATTGTGCTCTATTATTATGCACTGTAATTTAGAATACTAATTATAAACACTTCATTGTTTGTAAATGAAAGTGACATATTTGAACGTATTCGTCAATCACACACCGACACACGTATTTTAAGGGTTGACCGGCCTAACTTTTAAATGTGTTCTCAAACCTCATAGAGAGACGACAGGTAACCGTAAAGGGCATCCCGCGCCTCTTTTGACCGTAAAGGCGGCGGTCTGTAACACTCGAAGACAACAGTTCTTTAATGGCCACCTGTATTGGTAACTTAGGAACATGCAATACACAGGTTATTGAGATACAATTACATGTACAGCAGCGTTATCCAGCCCCTGTAAACATGATTTAGGACCCAGTCCGAAATTATTTGATTGCTAGTGTTTGTATTCCTGTTGAGCGCCCATATGCATGCTAAACCCGCTCTCATAGCACAACAAGGGGCCAATGTGGTACCATGCAGCCATATGCACTCTTTCTAGACAAAGCACGGTCGATGTGGGAATGAGAGAAGTTTTTTCTGAGTAGATGCATTTGGCCTTGATTAGGCTGTGTCTCAATCGTTCCGATATTTTCATTTAATTGGGTTGATAATATCCGATGAGGGAAGCGTTTTGGAATGTTAGCCAGTTTGTTCTGCAATGCAGATGTGGACTTTATAGAGGATCAACAGCGGAATGGTCGGTTTACCAGAGTGTTTGCTCGCAGGGGTGGTTGCAGTTACTTCTGAAAATGCCAAGCCTCGAAAGCGCAAATCAGAGATGCACGAACGCAAGGTGTCATAATACATGAGAATGTGGTTAAATGTTTAAAAGAGAGAGGCGTGCACCACGTGGTATAGACCTGTCCAAAACATCTACCTGATAACCGAAACGCAGTGCCAGCTATTAATTGTGGAAGGATCCCTAATTCACCTCTGGACTCAATGCCCGAATAGCCCTCCTGACCATCAAGGTTTATATAAGTCGAAGATGTGCGCTTCGTAATGCGTGTATGAACAATCATGAATATGACTATATGCAGCCAAGCTGCTTCTTGCTCAAAGGTCGACGAGGCATAGAGGTGCATATCAAACACTTATCCCTACGCCAGAAAGCATTGTAAAACCGCTTTTTTTTTTTCAATCCCGAAAATAACATTTCCATTTCCATAGGACGCAAAGCAAAAAGGGTAGAAAAACAGGAACGCTTCAAATTGCAGGTAAACGTTTTGAATAGCACCCTACAGACCAGTATCTTCAAACACATTTATAAAGGAACTCTAAAATATCTAGAAAGTATTATGATAAACGTTTTGAATGTGTTGAACGAACGGTTACGAGAGTTACAACTCCTTGGAACAAAAGCAGCGATATTTTATTATTATTTTTTAAACCACGTTTGTTGAAATTTGCGGGCTTTTCTCTTCTCGCGTGGCTTTGAGATTTGGAACTATTCTGCCATGAGCTGCAGATAGCAACTCTTCTGCTCGAGTAATGCATACAGTGCATGCGTGAACTACTGACCTTGCCGCTTTGGTTCGCGATGTTAACCGGGAAGGTGGTGGCGTCTGACACGATAGTGTGCGTCGGCGGCGGTTTGTCGATAATAAATGGAAAGTGCGTCAAAATAGGCCTGCCCTAATCTGCATGGCGAAAGCACAAAAATTCCCACCAGGTAAGTGCAGCACTTGATGCAGCCACGCTACCGCAGAGATGACGTCCGCGAGCGCTGCGGCAGATGGCAATGAGGTCGTGACCTGCTCTCTGGTCGTCGCTAGGCCTTGTTTGTTTGGCATCAAAGCCACTGCGGATGGCGTTTTGCAATCAGCTGCTTTGCTGCCTCTCAAGCATAGCCGCTCGCGTGCTTTTCTGAGCGTTCTTGAGTGTAGCTAAGGAAAATGGTGAAAAAGTCGGCTACCGAACTGCATGTGGCGAGCAGTTTTACCTATGTTTTGCACCGTCGGTTCTGATTTTGACGATGCGTACACATGAGTTAAAACACGCGTGTACTTTACGCATTGGCGCTTTCTAAACGATGTTCGAAAGGACATCAAAAGAACGTTACAGAACACTAACGTTTTTTTATTCTCAATTCTTAAGATTCGCGGACGAGTAATTCGTGCTCACCTGTAATCCGATATTCAAACTTTGTAGCGATCTCTTGAAATGATCAGTCCGCGCTCACGCCCATGATATGTATACATTTCATTCGTTATGCATCACATGACACGCCTCTCTCCGACCATATCATGACAATGGTCCTGGCTAATAACGATGACATGTTGGCACGTATGCAACTCGCACGCTCATCCCGCAGCATCCATGTAGAGTCGTTGCTATCGCGTCAACTCCGCGCGGAGGCTGACTGCCGTTGTCAAACCGCAGAAGGCGATATTGAATCTAGTGACATCGAAGACTGACCGGCAGTGCGAGAGAAGAAATGGGTGTTGTAGAAAGCCGTACTCGGCAGGTTTGGACGCTACATTCCGCTAAATGGGACAGGGATATGAAGGGAAGTGACTCTTCGCGGCGGCCGCCGGTGTGTGTGTGTGTGTGGACAGCACCCACCCGCAGGCATGCGCTCGTGAGTGACCCGGGTTGTTCGGGCTGCTACAGCATACAATTCCGAGAGGTCAAGAAACTGCGGCCACAGGCAGCCGAGGAAGGCTCTAGACAAGATTGAAAGCTATGGAAGCGCAGACGAGAAGGAAAAGGCAAGTACCGATGAATGGGTAGGCGACGTACGCTCGGAAAAACAGGTGTGATAACCAGACGTTTGCGAACCGAGCGTCACCTGATGATGTTTCATGGGCGGTGCAGAATTCCCGTGCTGTTCTCGTTTTTTTTTTTTCTGCCGTATCGGAGTGTTGAGTTGAGTGGGGAGATAAGGAGCCCCAGTTTTCATTGCCGATATCACTGGTGGTAATGACGCTAGCTTGAAAATCCTTTCGATGAATTGACCTGTGAGGGAGTACCTATCTCTCGACCTATTTGCTTGACATGATTTTAGGCATTTCATAGTCCATTAAGAGAACTGTCTCTTTCAAAGTTAATACTACGTATCCCAAAAATTATTGCTGTTTTTGTTTCACCAGCAACACTGTTTAATCAGTGGCTGGTGAACATGTTAGCTTGTGCTTATGTCGTCGGTTGATACTGAACAGCCAACCTTGGTGATAATTCCATCGGCCATGAAGATCTTGGCGTTCTGAAACTCAGAATAAATTGCAGTTCAAAAATTACAAGACTCGCTTGCAGTTTATTTCTCTTTAATGGTGCCGTAAATTCTGCCTGGTAGTATGTTGAGCCACCAAAGACTTCAGGCTTTGTCCTTGTTTGCTTCTGGTGTGCTGATGTGGCAGCGCCTGGAACATCATAGCAGCATAATAACTTTAAACGCTGCGAGATTTGCTAAACTTACAAATACGTCAAGAAATGATACAGATACATTTTTACACGAGGCATCATGTGGATGGCACCGTGCCATTCCTGACATTTAAAAATAGATAGCAGCTTTTATCTTGAATGCACATTCCTCTGTTAGCATTGAAAGTGCGGAACTGCGCTGCCTCTTTGGTAGGTCTGTTAGTGATTTTGAATATGTAAAAGCCAATGCTAAACCGCTCATATGTATTCGTGTTGTTTGTCAGCGAAAGCTTCCTAACAACCTGATTAATATTCGTGATAATACGTTCCGTACACTGTGGCAATATTAGCTTTGCCTGGCAATTACCCATGGGTTCGAAGCCTTGCAAGCCATACATATTACTCTGCAAGTATACTAGCACTAAATTTAATTTTCATTTTTCAATCCTTTCTTCAGCACAGCTGACGACGCTTACTTCTTACTCCATCCAACCACTTTAGTCACCTGCATATTAATTACCACTAATTTGTGTCAAATAACTATTTTAGTTAGGTGTTTATTTTTCTGAAAATGAAGCTAATTATTTATTAAAATCAAGTGATGGTGTTCTTGACATGAACTCAGCAACGCCTAATTTCAACTGAAAATTAGGTAGTGGCAGCGCCTTGAATTTTGAAAAAACCAAGACTTCTCCAGAAAAGAGGTCCTGAGTGTGTACAAAGCTCAAAAATAAGGTAACTTAATGCACACATCTTAAATGTTCGGCACTTGTCGATAGAAATCATGACGTAAGCGCTGTAATTAGCCTTAAGGGATGCAGATTTGTAGCTTGAAGTGGTCAGCAATGTTTAACATTTCTATATTTTTAGTGAAGATTTGTTCACGAGAACAATCGACACTCCGTGCAGCTTATATCTTTGCGGAACTTGTGCAGCACGTATTAAGTGCTTTTTCATGCAGCATCACCACTGTTTTTGTTACGAAATCTTTTACTAGCACGCATCACTTCAACAAAGGAACGGCCATGAAAGTGTTGCGAATGAAATATGCTCTATAATGGAAGCTAATCGGAGGAAGTCAATCATTGTAACAGGCTTTTGCCTGTCTGCTAGTACGGATGTAATAACAGAAGAGCAGTTCCCAATTATTTTAACAGCTAATAGCTGGGTCTTCCCACTTTTTAAAACTGAAAACTAACTTAATGAGAGAAAATTATTTCTTATTTCAGTAACAGTGCATTTCACTCATTTAACACGGTTCGAAACCGGTATATTTGTATGGCCGCTAACGGAGCGCGGCCTAATAAAACTAGCGGTGGAACAATTTCGTCATTTTGTATAAATTGCTTTCTTGCTTCCACTGCTTTTGTCCTTCCGGGACAGTCTTAGGTTTGGCTGTGCCACAAGACCCAAACCAGGCCCAGGTACGCCACCATGTCACTTGCGTAATGTAAAGACAATGTTGGGAACTTTGTACTGCTCGCGCTGCAGCCACGCATACTAAGGGGGGATGCCTGTGTTCCCGAAGATAACATCAGAATTACAAATGATTATGCTCGGCAGCACAAAGGTGACAGATTGCTGACAGTTATGAACTGCAACAAATAAATGGACTTTTTTATAATGCCTGCAGCACTTTTGGATATATTTTATTTTATCTGCACGTGAACAGGGTGTAAAGTATCACTTTTCGAAATCAGAAGGAAAAGTGCCCTTTAAACTGTGCAGAAATCGCGTTCAAAGCGCTATTTAGGTGTTTAAGACTTTGAGAACAGAAGATATATCAGGATTTAAAATTTACTTTTCGGCAAATTGCACATCCTGACCGCATTAGACAGTGACCGTAAAATAAATAAAATGGGAAGGCGAGTATTTTGTTTTATCAGTTTGCAGGTTTGCACGCAATGCTTGAAATTATAGAAGGGTGGCTTCTTATGAGACAAGCGGTAGCACAAAATAATGTTTAAGAATTTTTTCCCACAAAAAGAAACGTCGTGCTGAGTCCTGATTTTATATGCCGTATTATTGGCAGGAGATCTGCTGTTTGCTTTGATTCGGCGTGTCGAAATTTCAATTGCATTTGTTTGTATTAGTCTCTAACAACGAAAAAACGGCTTAGCAGGTACCTTACAGCAGGAGCTGCCTATTTAGTTGCTATTACCTAACTCCTCCGCTCTAAACTAGAGAAGCGGTTGTGTCATATCTGAAGACAACAGTAAGGCTTTATGTACTTTATACACTGAAGTTCTCATGTTTTACATCACTGGGGATACAGCGCCCTCTAAACTTATGTTTGCATATGAAAAAAATTCCCAAGGATGCGGGATCGAATCCCGGCCTCGGCAGCCGCTTTTCATTGGAAGCGAAATGCAAGTCGCGCGTATGCTGTGCGATGTCAGTGCACGTAAAGAACCCTAGGTGGTCGAAATTTCAGGAGTCCTCCACTGCGGTGTCTCCCATAGCCTGAGTTGCTTTGGAACGTTAAACCAAACAAACCAAACCAAACGAAACCAAAATACTTCCTTTATGAGGAATTAGGGGAAAGCTATAATCCTATCGGGTTTCCACTCATTCTTCATAAAGAAACTTTGAGCTATATTTATTTAAGGAACAGAAAAAATGATAAATATAGGGAACCTTGAGAACAGCAAACTTCAGGACTGTAACAAAAATTTTATACAGCCGTAATACAGTCGAGCGAGAAAATACAGCAGATTATTCTCAACATTTTACAATGTATCCAGATCTTTTACTTTGTGTTAAAAGCAAGGTTCGTTATGAAACCACACAAAATGTGGTTTCCTTTTATGATGACATTTAGGAACCATGTCAACACCGAAGATTGAAATGGCGAGCAGGTTCTGCATTTAGCCCTTTGGGATGCCTTCTTCATCAAAGAGAAACCTTGCGAGCAGTCACAGGCGCTCATGATGCGGTGAAAAGTATGACCTTTAGTTTGCAATCTCGAGAACGTAGCTCTGGATACCACTGATTGATGCTCGCGCCGCATTCGTTTGAAATTGCGTTTCACGCATTTCGACCATAACTATGTAGACCTGGTTGCGTGGGCTCCGGAAAGTAATAAGCTTGTTGCAAAAGATCATTTTTAATATAGAAGCATTACTCTCAACATTTCTTGATTTCGCTAAGATGACTCTGGAGCCTCTTTTGAGTAACTGCTAGAAAATATTTCGCCGCCTTTTGATTTTCAGACCAGGTTGATTAAAGAGATTATCTTCTAAAAAAGCTGCGTTTTATCACAGCGCCCTTTCAGTAGGTGGTTTCTTTTCGTGTTAGGCTTCCAGCCTTTATCGGTACACTTTGTATATTGTCGTATTAATCATGATAGTAGCTGTACCAGCTGATAATGTTTATTTTAGTAAAATGGCAACGGCCTAGTGGGAGGATTCTCCTCAGTCCTGGACTGTGTTACCTGAAGCAGCTGGTCGAATTTAGCAAGCAAGCAGTTTTGTGTCATGAGGTTAAGGCTGTAAAGGACACCTCGTGATCAGCATTGCCTGTGGCAAAACCACTCTAGAGACTTGTGTTACACCCCCTTCATCACAGTATATGATTGCAGCATGTGATAGATACTTAGGTGAACAAGGTTGTCGGAGCAGAGGTCACGAAGCAGAGCTAAGATAAACGTGTGATAAATATACCTATTTTACGTGTATAAATATATATATATATATATATATATATATATATATATATATATATATATATATATATATCGCCAAAATTGCCAGGAATCAATTTTATTCATTTTCAGTTTTTTATTTCTTGACCTCACAACTGATCAAATATTTATTACTGGGAGCACTCAGTTATGTACGCAGAAAATTGAAATCGAGTATATTTGTTTGGAAGGACTTCCATCATGCAGGCCTGTTACGATTAACCCGTCCTCCCCCAAATGCTTTGAAACAAAAGCGAGCACAAGATCCTATAATTGTGAGGAGGTGGTAAAAAATGACCTGAATAGTTTCACTCAGTGCTCCTTGCCGAGATAATGATGCAAATTCGTATATAAAACGCTAATTTAGTAGAGTAATTCATTATCAGGATAAAGCAAGACACGATGCAACTTTATTAAAGTAGTCCTAAAGCAATAGCGTCTAGAAGCCTAATGTCCCTAGTAGAGGATGCAGCATGGCCGTGGCTTAGTACTTATTGCCAGCAGTAAGAACCATCTCCGATACTCTGCGCTTTGGGCTTCCAGGTTCACCTGTTGCTTCTTTTATCTTCGATGTGATTTTATTTTATACTCGTAAACGCAACCGCAGCTCGTATTTCTCGTTGGGTGTTTCGAAACGGCTCAGAGTATTTCGCCTTTCTTCTCTTTATGTATTTGCACTGTCGAAACAAGAAAGGTTGTTTGGCTAACCCCATGCCGTTACCCTCAAAAAACACGCATTAATTTACAGTGAACAGAGCGAAAAGCCCAATTCTATCTCCGGATGCTCCAGGAACAGCGACTCATAGTAATACTACGATCAGTTAAGCGAACTATTCCTGTCATGAAATCAAGCAGTGTATGTGTCTTATGTAGAAAGGTAAATGATATCTTAAATCGGTGCTAAATCATGCACACGAGAAGAAACGTCATCGTGACAACGATGTATCGGAGAGTTCCTTCAAATACATTTAGTTATTTTTTTGTAACTTGTCCTGATGGTAGTGCGTCGTCTATTATTAGCAAATTTATTTCAAACCGAAATTATTTCTCAATCTTTCTTGACTCGTTTACATCCTGAGACATTATCAGTTTTCCTATCCCTAAAAAGAGCTCAAGTTGCGTAGTAGAGGGCCTGCAGGCCTGCCCCATCAATTTTGTGCTTGATATCATTTCGCCGCATATTACCTATATTTATTATGTGTGTGTCCAGCCCTTTCTTTACGAAACGGGTACAAATAGCCAGAGTTTCAGTATTATTCAAGAAAATTGAATTTAATACTAAATAATAAAAACTGTTTCTATAGTGCCCACATTTTTATAATGGCTGGAAAAATTTATAATAAAACAGGTTTCAAAGTTTTTAACAGGTACAGCCTAATTTCTTCAGCTCAGTTTAGATTTAGGAAACGCCAATCCACGACTTTAGATCTACTTTATTGAAAAGAATTCATTTATCTCAATTTGAAATTTTGAACATTGTTATTTTTATCTACACCGACTTTACTAAAGATTTTCATTGTATCTTTCATTCCGTTGAACTTGATAAGGTCAAACATATGGTATAAGAGGACACGGCCTTAATTTCGTAAACATTTACCTTGCCATCGCTATCAATACCTTGAGAGACAAAAGCCGCCCAGATTTAGGACATGCATATCACCTAAGGCGTCCCTCGAGGCAGTAGTCTTTGCTTGTTCATGTTTATTTCGTATATTATTGATCAAATAAACATCTTTACATATCTTCCCGGCCACGGCGGCCGCTTTTCGTTGGAGGCGAAAAGCGAGGTACCCTGTGTGCTGTGCGATGTCAGTGCACGTTAAAAACCCCAGGTGGTCGAAATTTCCGGAGTCCTCCACTACGGCGTCTCTCATAGTCTGAGTCGCTTTGAGACGTTAAAACCCACAAACCAACCTATCTATACAGAAGCAATATACGGATTGTACGCAGATTGCACCCTCTTTTTTTTCACCGGTATATAACTGTTTTCTCGTTTGGGGTACCACATCACGTACCAATATTGTCACAGAAGCCAGTGAAACTGGTTCAGTAGGTTTATATAGAACTAAGTAAAAGCACCGGCAATATCAGGCATGGAACCGACTGGCGGGCGAGCACCGAGAGCGAAGAAGACGAGCGCGTGCCAGTCTCCCGAGCTCGCCACATGGCGGCGCCAGTAAGATAACATTGGGGCAATATAAAGAATATCCATATACTAAATAAACAATTATTACAGCCCTATTTAACCTGCCTCAAAATGCCCACTTATCACCACACATCACACCTATCTCCTAAAGCAAATATAATACCCACATTTAACCTTTATCATTACAAGTTGAGTCAAGCATTCAAGCAGGAAGTAAAAGATAAAATTTAATGTCTTCACGTATTATCTAATCTTACAAAGACCGCGCATTCTTGCGTCACAAGATTCCGGGAATAGGGGAAGGTGGTCAAACAATAAGCCAGTTATTCCAAGCAGAAAGTATCATACACACTATCCAAACACTTTTAAATTCGTTTCATAAATCAGGTCTTGATTTTTATTAGTTTGGTTTGTTTTGCGGGGTTTAACGTCCTAAAGCGGCTCAGGCTATAAGAGACGCGTAGTGGAAGACTCCAGAAATGTCGACCACCTGGGGTTCTTTAATGTGCACTGACATCGCAAAGCACATGGGCGCCTTACTTTTCGCCTCCATCGAAAAGCGGCTGCCGAGGTCGGGATTCGATCCCGCGTCCCTGGGAACAGTAGTCGAGCGCCATAACCACAGCGCCACCCCGGCGGGGTTTGATTGTTATGCTTTTCACGCACCAGTCTCATTTGAATTTTTTGTTACTCATTCTTTAATCAATAATTGAAAAGCATTTTCTATTTTTGCTCGTCTTCTTGCTTTTATTTTGTGTGCATATTTAGGCAGTCAATTGTTATTTATGTTTATTTTATTTGAAATCGTTGCTAGCATTGTATAGAAGGCTGCGGGTTCCTATCAGTTGATTCTCTTTCAAAGCGACTTTTATCCAAAGACTCCACCATCGTGGTAGAAATAAAAGAAATAATTATAACATTTTAATGACTACTTCTTTCTTTTGTATACTAATACACTGCACCGATGAAGCATCTCTATACAATGACATATGTGCTAAGAAAACTGTAAATAAGTGTCGGACTTTGAAAGGTTATTCAACACATGATTATTATCATTTGTGCAAAATTCATGAGTGGAGAAAAGTGTTCGCTTCTTTATTGGAGATTGCGCACCTCTCACTGGTAGCCGCATTAACCCCAATCATCTACCCTGTCAAAATAATAAAATTAAAAATGGTTGTTTCTTAGCTATGTTATAGCACAAGAGCCTACCTCGAGCTAATACTTACACCCGCATTTAGGTGCGACGAATAATCTTAAGGGAAGAATTACTTTCCATTACAGACCTACTCCACCTGTTCCCCTAACATATTTCACCGAAGATTGATCTTAGACGCATTCATATGCTCAGACCCAGATGTGAGAGAATTTGTTGAAAACTCTAGAAAGAGAATATCAGGCATACTTACGAAAAGACTGCCTTCATAGATTGTCGCGTGGCCGGAGGAAACCATCTGTAAAATTCTGAGCCAAACCTGTTCACGAAACATATGAATGACATTTTTTTAAACTAACGCTCCTGAGAATATGCCGCGCGCTCATGTGCGAGCAGCGTTCTTTCACGTTTAGAGGAAATTGAGAGTGCATAAAAATCAGGCTTTAAAAAGGGCTGAAGGGGGCAGGTCAGAAGAACCAAGGAAAACGAAAATGCGCAATATGTAGGCTCGGATTCTGTAAAAAGAAAATGATTAATTTATAGAAAGGGAAAGGCACGGTACATGTCTCACTTGTATCCTGTGGACACCTCAACTGCGCCGTAAGGAAAGGGAGGAAGGTGGGAGTGAAAGTGGAAAGAAAGAAAGAAAGAGGAGCCGTAGTGGAGGGCTAAGGAGTAATTTCGACCAACTGCGAACCCGACCTCGGCGGCTGCGTTTCGATGGAGGCGAAACGAAGTGGCGTCCGTGTGCTGTGCGATGTCAGCGCACGTTAAAGATCCCCAGGTGGTCGAAATTACTCCGTAGCCCTCCACTACGGCTCCTCTTTCTCTCTTTCCACTTTAACTCCCACCTTCCTCCCTTCCCTCACGGCGCGGTTCAGGTGTCCACAGAAAACGAGTGAGACAGTTACAGCGCCTTTCCCTTCCAGTGAACCAAATATTATTATTATTGGGGATCTTTAACGTGCGCTGACGTTGCATAGCACACGGACTCCTCTTCGTTTCGCCTCCATCGAAACGCCGCCGCCGAGGTCGGGTTCGAATCCGGGTACTCCAGCACAGTCGTCGGGCGTCTTACCTGCACTACCCCGGCGGGGAGATGATGAAGGGCCCCGATCAATGGAAGCATTTTTTATTAATGTGAAAGTATTACTTCACTATGGTCACAGAGTTCCGTCCGCAAAACCTGTCCGCAAAATCGTGTCCGCAGCAGTTGTGAGTAATTGAGAAGTGGCAGAAGTTAATGAGCGGCGCAAATCGATAGAGAGTGATGTAATGTTGCATCCTAAAAAATAATTAGACCAATAAGTCAATTAAGTAAATTATTAGAATAACTGGTTCACAGGAAAGTAAAGGCGCAGTATTTATCGCACTTTTTCTGTGGACACCTGAACTGCGCCGTAAGGGAAGGGAGGAAAGTGGAAGTGAAAGCGGAAAGAAAGAAATGGGTGCCGTAGTGGATGTGACGTCAAGAATGTGGCGTCACGCAACCGGAAGTAGAGCTTAAAAAGAGCATGGGAAAGGATTGGCGCAAAATGCGAAAGTACCAATGATTAAAATGGGTAAGCAAGAAGTGAATTAAGCAACTAGAAGCAACCAGACGCAACGAAAAGCAGCATCCGTGCATTCGCATTGCTCCAATGCAGATTGTGCAGTGCTCTTTATTTTATGTGCTTCCAATCTGCCCGCGCTGCATTGATAGGGCGGCCGGACCGTGCTCTTCAGAGCTAGGATTGCAGTGTTTTGTTCCGTTTTTCAGGCCGGCGCCGGAGGAGGGGGAGGGGATGGCAGCGGTGGCCAGAGCCCCCCAGGAAGGTTGGTGTGGTTTTATTTTATACAATTAAATACTTGGTTACGAGATTATGCCAACAAGTCTGGTATGGGTCTTCTTATCAACGGGTTTGATTGGCTGCTTATGTTTAGGGGGGATTATGCGAAGCGACCGCCCTCATTTCTTTGCCGTTGTCATGAAAACGTGACCATCAGACCCTGCTGAGTAGCTCTGTACAGCCGAGCGCAACTGGCTACACCGTGCTTGGCACGCAACATTTCCTATGTGTGAATTAAACAGTGTTCTCGGTGTGAGATACGTTTTTTGAATATCACGTACCCCTTTGCAAGGCGGTGGCAGCTCTGTTTGAGGCCACTAGTGTAACTTCAGTTGTTGCTGCTATATAAGCAGTAAATACATCTTCACTCGTGTTTCACCATCAGGACTGCCTGACTTGTCATATTTCTCCACCGTGCCGAATCACTCTTCTGAAACTTCGCAAGGCACCTAAACGTCACTGATGCTTTTTCCTTGCAAATGCTCTGTGCCCCTTGTTCTCGCCGTTTCGTGACTGCAGCAGTCGTCGAAGTATGGTGGCAAAACGCTCCCGCTTTCCCTCTAGTTGACAAACAACTAGTTAGTTTTTTTTTCATAATGCATTTTATGCTTACAATATTCAAACGATCAGAAAATCTAAAATCGGTCGTATACCTATGAAATATGAACGAAAAAATACGGGCACAGGCGATTTGACTGTGATGATGGCCTAAAGCGATTTACAAAGATTTATGTGGATTGACATAAATAATGCACATCCCCATAAATGAAAAAGCACTGAACAAGGTTTTGAGGGGGAGGCTTATTTCGCAAGCCGAGGAAATGTTTCAACAAAGGGACTTAATTACGTCTGCACAGCGCGATCATTATAGGCGGCGTTTAATCGCGGTTTTGCTTATGAAGAAGAAACGTGAGGGAGGCGGAGGCAGGCGGGAGATAGTACTGCGGCAAGGAGTGAAAGGAGGAGGAGGAGAAAAGGAGGACGAAAAGCAGGGATGTTGACCAGAAAGAATGAATTCCGGTTGGCTACCCTGCACTGGGGAATGGGAAGGGGGGATTAAAGGGGGGGGGGGGTAGAAGAAGAGAGGAAAAAAGGAGGGCTGAAGGCAGGGATGTGTATGAACTCCTATGAGCCTGGAATCAGTGGTCCCAATTTAGCAAACATCTCCCCATATGGAAACGATGGCTTGGCTTGTGAACTGAGGCTCCCCTTCAACCCCTGTTCTGTGCTCTTTCATACTGTACAACCTTTTCTTTCTCTCCTTATACCTGGCATTTCATCATGGTCATCAATTTCGTATGTCCTCTTACAGCCTACAAATTAGAAAAAACAATTACGCGTGGTGCTTATATTTTTCATTATTTCATAAGCGTTGTTTGCACCTGGGATTTCAAACACTCCATTTCGACTTCCTTTCGTATAAAAAACGAGTATCTGTACATGCTTTAGAGCGTGTTTATACAGTAAAGGTTGTCTCTTATAGGTTGCTTTCTCTTGATTCGTTGCCATTTACATTTTGGTTGAGTGATTCAAGGCATTTTTGCCTACACTAATTCATTATTATCAATTTCACGAAGTCACGTTTTCAAATGCTTCTCAAGGTAACCACTTTCCGTGCAGTGCATTCGCTCTGTTGCAGGTAGTGATGGGGATTACCCAGTATCGTTCCTGCCAACGCATTTGTCCACCGGCTCTTCCGTATACTGGTAACGTAGCAGGTGGCCTTTGCCGCATGTCCGGTTACAACTGAGGAGCCACAATGTGATGCATCAAACCTGGCATTTTATCGATCGGGCTGCTGATGTGAACGCACAAGAAGCAAAGTGCAGAATATATTTCGACACTTATGTTATCACTTTTGTTACATAAGCTGCTATTTCATCCCTCATGCTAATTTTTTGTTATAGTTACTACGGATTTTGTATTGTATATTTCCGCAACTACCTGAAATGGCAGACAGGTGTCCGTATAATAGAACATCAGTCCCATTTAAGGCTGATGTTTTTCTGTTATGCTTGTCAACAAGACAAATAAACGCACACTTCATTCACACGCACATTCGGTAGTGGGTAGGCACTTGTAAATAATCTGAGCACTATACTATTTTCCATCCTAATGAATTATATGAAGTTGTTTTGGAATATAGACAAAAACGTCGCGAAAGGTATATTAATGTGCGCACAAGAAGCTGTGCAGAATATAGTTCGACACTTATGCTATCACATTTTGTTACAAAAGCTGCGCAGAATTTATTTCATCTCTCATGCTGAGTTTCTTGAGATAGTTACTACAGATTTTGTGTTGCAATTTTCCTCACCTACCTGAAATGGTAGACAGGTGACCGTATAACAGAACCTCAATCCCATTTATTGGTATTGTTTTCCTTTTATGCTTGTAAAAAAAGGCAAATAACCGCAAATGGCTCATTCACGCGCAGAGTCGAAACTGGGTAGGCACTTATAAATAATCTGAGTACTACACTATTATTCCCTGCTGATAAATTACGTGAAGTTGTCTTGGAGGAAAGACACAAAGGTCCCGAAAGTTATAATGGTGTCCACTAAAGATACTGTTTTTTCAGTGAACTTTCATTGTTGCTTGTTTTGTCTAACATTTTATGTTACCTGTTACATTGCAGTAATCAGGAATTTTATCATTGAAATAAAATGTGCTGTCTTCCTGTGGATGCTGGGCTCAATAGTTGCGTTCCTTTGTTCTTGTCTACATATATACACTAATAATATACGGGCTGCTTGGATTGCATGACTCCCAATATCTTGTACGGTCAGTACGACTTGTGTGAGTTAATGAAAAGCGGAAACGCAAGAAACGAATTAGGTGGAATCTTGACATATTCAAATCAAACTGAAATGATATCTGGGCCCTGAAATACATAAAATTAGGCTCAGTTTTACTAGTCTTGAATGGCGATATCTTTAGCTGTAAAATAGTGCCCCTATCTTGTCTAATCGCATGTTCACTCCTGGTATCTCGAATAGCCTTGAATTGCAAAAGGGAATACAGGGGCACGATCTGAGCTCTTTCGTTTGTCTTGGCCACAACAATCTGAACTATGTCAGGCCACGCGTGGATATGTATATTGAGCCAGTTCGATTCTAAAGCAGTAAAAGCAATAACCACTGCCATTATTATCAGTGTCTGTTTGTCGTGATGCCGTGGAAACAAAACATGATCTGCCTTTTACTGTTGCCATAAGTAAATGAATTTAGAAGGACGCTTTTTCCCCCACCACTCCATCCACGACGGCTTCTTAGTGCGTTATTTTCCCGATCCTTAACGTTACTGCTACCCAGTGGAGGGCGAAATAGCGCCCTTCTCTCTAAAGCAGGATTGCAACCGTCAGCTCTTAGTTTACTAATGGAGAGTCGAAAATTGCGAAATGGAATTCCTCTCGTATATACGTTGCTATTGCTCTCAAGTACACGCTTATTTCGGCGCATCTGCTTCGACTGTCGGGTGCGTTAGTGTAATTCAACGCAATTGCATTACAGTTCGTGTTGGCGAGAGAATTAGCCTCGGCATTGTCCACAGCTAAAAGGAAAATTGGACGAGAGGGCTCGTGACATAGCCATGACAGTACTTATAGTTACGTCGTTTCAAAGAAGCGATAATGTCGTCCAAGCAGCGCGATCGTAGCTGTGTCGCATGGCGAACATAGAACCCTATCTTCGCCGCCAATTTAGGTGGTTTCAGTGAGGATGATTGACATACTTTTATAAGGGGTTCACCACATACAGTGTGTACGGTACAGTAATGAAATACGTACATAATTAATCTCTCAGTTGAGCAGCTCTAATATATCCACTCTTCTGTAGCTGTCGCAAAAAGTATAAATGCAAACTTCAGTTTCCTTAAGGTATTTCGTGCACTCCTGCTCTTAAGAGGTGCAAACGAAAATGAAAGGGCACTGCATCTCAACAAGAAAATGAACAAAAATGTACTGGGAAGGTAAGGCCATAGTCCCAATGGCTAGGTCGAAAACGAATATCCCATGTACAGCAGAGACTATTTCTAGAGCCAGCGCAGCTGATATTCGGAAGAGGTATTATTTCGATTCATACGTGTCGGATACCATGTTAGTGCGAAATCTCAATCACGCATGTCCTTCACATATTCAACGTTGTGTTACACCACCTCCTTCGTTCCATGTGCGCCGTTCCCCGGCTCCACGGCACTGAACTCCCCCACCATTGCAGAAAAACTGGCCAGCGTGGCCGCTGGAGGCGAGATCACAGGACAATGTGCTTTGCTACCTAGTATTCCTCCATCTGTGTACATGTTAAAGAACAAGGTTATTATGGTTGTGGACGGTTTGTGTACAATGGCGTTGCTAGACACTGGTGCCGCTATTTAAGTCATACGTTTGGATTTTAAGAACCTTTTGAAGAACACAGTTTCACTCATTTGGGACAAATATGCTAATTTTTATGGAGTGAGGGGAGAGTTATTGCATCCGGTTCGGGTGTCCAGCGATAAAATTTCTTTGGGGAGCACGGTATTCCCGGCGAAGTTTGCAGTACTGCCTCGATCGACATACGACGTAATCTTGGGAATTGACTTCCTGTGTATCTGCGGCGCTACAGTTGATTGCCTTACGGGAGCGCTAAGTGCTAGTGGTTCTCTTCCTCGTCAACCTTTGGAAGAGTCGTCAAATTACGAACACGTATTATGTGTGTGATGAAGTCGTCTAACCGCCACATTCTGCAATGTGGCGGTATGTGGCGGTCCAGGTGTCCTGCTCTCGTACTATTATCGGCTCAATTGAGGCTACTGCGGCCACTCTTCATTCACAGTGCGTAAAGAAAAATGTCTTCATGCCGCATTGTTTGGTTTTTGTGAAGAAGGGCCGTACCGGGCTGTGGACTATAAATTGCTCTCCGGAACCGGTTGTTTTTCCAGCGGCCTTGCATCTAACTTCATGTAGCGCAAATACCCCGAATTGTGTAGCTTTCCTTACTCCTTCCTCAAACCCCCGCTTATCACTCGCTCGCTGACAAGAGCGTTCCGGTGATCAGCGCATCTTTGAACGCCTTGCAACGCCAGATCTTGACAAACCTATTGTCTCAGCACGTCTTCGTTTTAGATTTCGCGCTGTCCGATGGCTGCCAACATTTTCCTGTGTCTCGCGCACGCCACATAATCGAAACGGGATCTGCCCAACCCATCCCTTTCCTTTCTACTTAACCTCAGATTGCGTCGCGTCTTTCCACTTAAAGTCTCGGCTTACGTTACATTCCATAGTGCGGCACTTCAACCCCTCCGCTTCAACAGAAGTCCGCACTCATGCAAGTAGGATCGGTGTCGTTGCGGTGCATGTGCAATGTTCGGCAACCAGCGAGTATGTAATTGCGTATCCAAGCCGTTATCTACAAAAACTTGAGCGCCACTACACTGTTACGGAGCAGGAGTGCCTCGCTGTAGGTTCCGCGGTTCGGCGGTTTCGGTGCTACCTATATGAACGCCATTTCGCGGTTGTGACGGACCATTATACCCTGTGTTGGCTCGTGAACCTTCCAGATTGATCTGGTCGTCTAGCACGCTCGGCCCTTCTTCTGCAGGAGTACGACTTCACTTTCTCGTACTAGAGTGGCAGCAAACAGGCTGATGCAGACTGCCTCTTTCTCCTTCGAACAACCGAATGTGACTCTGCTGACTCCGACCACTACATCGCCTCCGTCGTGCCCGAGTTTCCTGACACCTCGGCTCTACGGACTGCGCAAGAGACCGAAATAAGCCTCGAGCCACTCCTTGCGGCGGCGAGGGATTCCACAGCTCCCAGCCCATTTGTATCCATGATGGCCTTACTGAAGCAAAAAAAAAAAAGGCTTACGCCAGCACCGGCACGAATTTTCAGCTTGTGGTTTCGGAGAGTCACCGGCCGTGCATCCTGCGTGCCATGCACGCCGTCTTAACTTCCGGTCATCTCGGCTCTGCAAGAACGCTCCAGCGTGCCCGTGACCGGTTTTAATGGCCGAAGATGCGCCAGACAATTGAGCGATATGTGGCGAGCTGCACTGAGAGCCAACGACACTAACGTCCTACGTCCACGCCACAGGGCCTGCTGCATCCTGTAACTCCACCACGTGGTGCATTCGAAAAGGTCGAAATTTACCTTATGGGTCCATTCCCGAACACTTCCGACGGAAATCGTTGGATCGTAGTTCGTGCCGACAATCACTCGCTATAGTGCAAAACGGCCGCTGTTCCTTCAGCCACCGCTCACAACATATCCCTGTTCCTGCTCCGTTCTGTCATCCTTCACCATGGACCTCCGCGAGTGATCATCAGTGATCGCGGTCGCCAGTTTATGGCAGATGATGTGTAAGAGCTTTGGCGTTTGTGCGAGTCGCATTTTCGACATTCCGCACCATATCACCCCCAAACCAACGGCTTGACTGAGCGCACAAACCGCACACTCGTCAACATGATGTCTATGTACATCGCACCAGACCACAACAACTGGGACACCATAATGCCGTTTATAAAGTTTGTATTCACCACTGCAACACATGAGACGACCGGCTACAGCTCGTTTTTTTTTCTATATGTCCGTCCCTCTCGATATTGTTTAGACACCGTTCTTTCTTACTCCGTCCATGAAGAGCCGCGCATCGTCGATACTCTTTTTCGAACCGAAGAAGCTCTCAGTCTCGCCCGTTTCCGAATTATATCTTCGCAAGAGTATTCCAAAGCTCGGTACGACAGCCGGCATACGAATGTGTCTTATGTCCCTGGAGACTTAGTGTGGCTTTGGCGACCTCTCCGCAAGCGTTGTTTAGCACCAAACATGCTGGTTCATTACGCTGGCCCTTACGTTGTGCTCGACCGCGTCAGCGATGTAAGGTACCGAACAGCATGTGTGACAGAAAGTGGTGCTCGCTCAGTCACAGTCCAAGTTTCCCGTGTCGCCCGGACGAAGCAGTGTCACTCTCGAGGGAACGAATAACTACATCGCCCGGGGGGCTTCGTCTGCCCAGGAGAAAATGTAAGCCCTGAAGATGAAGCTGATAGCAAAGGCATAGGATAAAGACATTAGAAAAAGGCTCTCGTGGCGGACGCGCGGCCGTTGACCAGCTGAGTTTTCTGCCCTCTCGACCTGCTTTTCAGCGCTCAGACGTCAAACCTCCGTCGTAACAATATCGTGAGCATCGGCATAGTGGAAGACGGCGCACCACAAGATCCAAACTAGAAAGAAATTTGGACATTTTGTTGTTGTTAAGATATGAAGCTAAGCTGGCGAGGATTGGGCCTAGTTGGTTATTCATAGTGGTTCGCTGAGCTAACACTTAGTCCGACATAAGCACAAGAACACAGGGCGCTCTGTGTTGGTGTGTTTATTGCCGTTCTAGGTGTTAGCTTGGGGAAGCACTAAGATAAGAAGGTAACGACTGAGTGAATCTAACCCTGATGAAGATATTCACACAATCAATACCTCCCTTAAAGGCGTCATGACACCAATTTTGGAATATAAACAGTTTATTTCTTCTTATTCATGATGCTTCAAGCAACTGAACCACAAAGTTTCAGCGGCATCATAGCTGGAGATATTTCTAAAATTAGCAAGTTCGTTTCTTCATCTTCTGCATGTTCTGTCCACGAGCAACGTCAACCGAGGTTATGTGAAGCCGCGGTAATGGCAGCCAAACAGCTGCCATTCCGCGTACCGAGGTTACAGCAAACTGAGGTTGTCGTCGATATCTATTAGCACTTTTAACCTAAGGAATAGCGCATCTGTGGGCGGGATGCAGGTGCACGTAAGCGCCGGAGTACGTACGAAGGCCGCAGGAGCTGATAACTGCTCGAGCAGCCAACATGTATGCACTAAAACACGCCTCAAACGCAACACATAAAATGCCCAATGTATATAGTGCCGTCCGACAGCGCTTCTGTACAATTGTCGGTAAAGGAAAACAGCGCAGCAGCGTAGTGCATAGCGCGCGGCACACTACATCGAGGCACCCAATACCACAACCGTCCCGTTTTAGTAACATCGTTTAGGCTGCTCATTGTCAAGAGTACGTGAGGCCCTAGCAGCATCATGAAAGTAGACTATATGCTCATGACGCTTGAAGAGCCGGATGCTGCAAGCTTACAGCAACGGCGCCCGTGAGCGTGAAGGACACGTAGGACGACGGCGCGCTGGCTATTTGCTTCTCCCTAATCGTCGCTAGATCTGAATTACTTCGCATCGAAGCCGCAGCGGGCGGCACTTTTTAATAGATAGCGAGGCGTTTTGATATACGGACCACTCGATTATGAAACGTCTTTACCCTCAACCTCAATGTTTCGTAGGAGCGGAAATTATTTTCTGCAACGCCTTAGCAGCGGAACTACCGTAGAAGAACACGGGCACCACACCGGTTATGACCAAGAACTACCAACGTAAGGGTCGGCATTTGACAAAAGGCATTTATTTTTAAATTCCTTTTTCGAGGGCCCATTATTGTTTCGAGAGAAAAGAAATTTTAGCATGCAAGGAATCCGCCGTATTAGCGCGGATGTCTTCCGGGGAAGGCACGGCCAGCGAGGCGGTGTTTACAGCGGGGAGAGTGGTGCTGCCATCGGCTGATGGCATTGGTCGCACCTAAGGTAGATGCCTGGGCAAGAACTAAATCGTGCTTCACTACTGTCATGTTCTGTTTTTAGAAACATGCTGAGTACACTTGTGGGAGTCAAGTTAACGTACATTGTACAGTACATTGTACCGTCAGCTTGTTGGCGCCGGCACAGTAGCAGACGATGCAGTGGCCAGTGTCGCTCTGTGACGTTACCAAGGATTTCAATATGGTGATCGCTGTCAGTGGGAGGAGTTTCGCGGTGTCAACCTCAGCCACATTTGGAAAAGCGCCTAGATTGCTTAAATTTCGGAAATGAAATATTAAAGTCCACTATTACCTACCGGAAAAGGAAAGTGTATTATTTTGGATAACCGTGACATGACCCCGTTAAGTATCAATCGAGCCTATTCTACAAGAACAGTTTGAAAATTAGGCCAATATTTCATGGCATCTTAAGAAAAAGAACATCTGAATTCGCATTAAAACTGAATACCGATTTATACCTCGGTCAAGCGTTCTGCAAAAGTTCGCCTTTACAGCCATGATATTATGGTAAAAAGAATTACAGTCGCTGACCAAGTCAAAGTGAAAAAAGACGTTTTGGTACCCGTAGAGGTTCCAAAACACTTTTCATTTTGAACTTGCCTGTGACAAATTTTTTACGGATCATTACCTAGAAAAATTGCAGTCCGAACTCAAGAATGCGCCTGTGCCACAGTGCGTTGGTGGCATAGAATGGTAGGGGAGAGGGATGGTTAGTGACAGAAGGTACAGAAACACTGCTTTCGAAGTAAAAACTATGGTTATCTTAATATGTCACTCACAAATTTGCCATTGCTGCCACAGTGTTCCAGAATGGCCATCCTAGGGGGTATCGTCTTACGACTGCAACACTAGGGTTTTCACTGCAGAGTGTAGCCCAGCTGGCCTTCTCTGAAAAAAATGTTTGTTTTTAAGCTACTGAGAAAACTGAACCTGCAATAATCTAAAAACATCGTGAGCGACCAAAATAATGAAATAATTCTCAACTTTCTAAGACCAGATTGCTACTGGCGCCAAATTTCCTCAGCACCCTGAATGATCTAAAACTGGTAAAACAGTAGTCGACCTTAGGCAAACCAGCTGTAAGTGATATACAGTTCTGCAATTCCTATAGGTTTGTCGCAAACCTATTCAATCCTTCAATTTTTGTGGGAACATCCCGTTGGCTTCAAATGGCTTATTCATACAGGTCTTTAGCAGCTGCAATAACTATGTATTGAATAAAATATCTGAGTGCTGTAACAGTAAGCCATTTTCTAGGTTTTGTGGTGTCAGGCTGTCTTCATAAAGTACGGAACCTTACTCTTTATATCCATACAACAGATTTCAATTATCTACAAGTTAATCATGGTTTCAAGCCCAAAGTCTTATATGCAGACCAAAGTAATACTTCCGTAAGTGTGGCGGGATAACAGACGGGTTTGAACAGCCCAAATAGTTACTTCGACTTCTATGCCTGTCCTTCGCGCACCAAATAGCGCTGGTTTTGTTTAGTTTAGAGGGTTTAATGTCTTAAATTGACCAGACTATGAGAGACACAAAGCGGAGGGCTCCGGAAATTTAGACCACCTGGGGTTCTCTAACGTGGAATGACGTCACAGAGCACAACAAAATAGCAGCGTGAAATAGTCTCTCAGCCACCGCGGGGCGCAGGTTCGGGAACGGGCTGTCCATAAACATTTTGAAAACATCGAACCTAATGAGGTGCGCCTGCGTATTTCTCACAAGAGCTGTAGGCTTATGGTTTAGGCGTAGTGCCCTGGTAGTATTTAATAACGAGGAATATGATCGAATTGTTGCTTGAGTCACTTCGTATATCTATTTACTAATATCTTTGTAGAAACGATGTTGTTGACTCTTGGTGTTGATATTGGACATGGTTGGCAACAGAAACGTAAAATTAAATGCCTTACAAAATGCGACATTACTCTTGAGCTACACAAGTACATATTGAGAATTTAGAGAATCTCAATGAGACATTTTGCATTCTTCGTCAGAGATTCTTACCCTCAAACACGACAAATAAACTCTCAGGTTAAGTTAAGCAAGGCGGGTTTCATACCTGAGAAACTGCGCGGAATTCTGTCACCGCGACGGCTTTCTTCCAGGATTTCGTTCCTGCAAGAAAGCAATAGTGTTTATGCTTCTGCACGTACCAGAGCTACATGTTAGACAGTATATGATTTTTATCCATTGAAGACTCTCACACACCGAGCAAGATCCAAAATATTTTTATTGGAACGTTCCAGCTTCGCCTTAACACTAGAGGGGTTTTAGAACTGTCGGTCCATTCTGGGAATGTTTTATTATTTTTGTTAAAACCTAATAAGTGCATGTTATCATTATTGTACAGCAGCACACCTCTCAATCCCACGTTGGTATGCCTCAAGCTCCGCAACTCATTTATTAGTACCTGCGTAACTGTATTCGCGCTGATGACCCTCCTGAGACGTGCCACTAAAGGGGCCGCACCTTGGAATGGCTTTACGGTTATTCTATATGTATGTATGTGTATATGGTATGCATTTTCGAGCCTGTTTTGTATTATGTAAGTATGTATGTTTTGGCATGTATGTAAAAACCGCTTTGCAAAAAATGGTAACAAAAAGCCTAACCTATAGGATTTCATCTAACCTTGCCTGGACGTATCTCGCCAGCCATCAGCGAAACATAAATGCACCATGTACACAGATGACATGTTCCATCCTCATGGTATAGAATCTTATAACGCTTCTTCAAATTCTTGCTCCCCACTAGATGAAGCGCAATCATCAAAATTTACCTGCTACAATTGTACCTCGTCTGCACCGACATCCTCCGAATCACGCACGAGAAATTTTGTTTTAATGCGGCCTGCATATTTTCAGTGTTCCAAAGCCCGCACCCTTGAAGGCCACTCAAGGAGGCAGAGACGATGTTCTTGCTAGAACTGCAAATCCCTGGTGTTTCGTACAGACTACGCTCGACTAGTAATAGAAAAACCTGGCGTCGAACTGGCCTTCTGAGTCATTTCGAGAATGTGGTCAAGATTTTGACAGCGCTCACGAGCTATGAAAGACCCCGGCGCATATAGATACACTGCATCTTCTCAGTGTTATCATCCACGCTATTTGCGGAGTCTGTTTGCAATTAGAGCGACATACAAATTCGGTTAATCTCCAGTACAAAATACCAGTAGTAGATTTTAAAAATCCGGGAATATTGGCTAAGGCAGACAGAAAGACGCGAAACACTCGATTTAAAAATTTTGGGAACATTGGCTATGACAGACTGACTATAAAACGAACTTAACAACTCTAAGATTTAAAGCTGGTTAATTTATAGCTGCAATATCAGATTTATATTGCAGCTCAGAGTTTAAGGACTATAACTTGATAGTTCATAATAGACTGCTACTGTTATTTTTCTGAACAATTTTGTCGCCGCTTTGTAGCTCCAGCTAAGCCTTATGCCTAATTTTGATCAGAATTTATTCGCGAGGGAAACAGTTCGCAAAATATTTTAAGAGCAATAAACCAAAAAGATATTCTAGTGCGTGCGATGTGAAGGAATACTAATATCTGGTCACATCAAAGTGACGCAGTGCATTAGCACGGCTGGTTCCAGATAATGGCGTCAAATGTGTTGCAATCCTCAAGCTCCCCAAAATAACTTGCTCGTCACGGAGCGAAGCATCCGTTACGAAGCTTCCAGTGCTTTTATTCCTCCACCTGCCTGCAAACCACCTAGAGGTTCACTAGCATTTTCAAATTGTCAGCAGCGCAGCTCTAGCATAGATTCACTATAGGGAACAAGGCTCGATTCGCAGGGTGGTCTCTCATGCGCAGAGCGTGCCCGTATTCTTTCGCCTACGCTCTTCAGCGACTAGCGGCCACCTGTCGCTCACGGAGAATAATTATGTGGGCATCTGTATCTAACGTGTTTATACTTTTCTGCATGAATTCTTCGACTCGCTTGATTGTAAATGGACATCAGTCATGACCCATAATATTAATCCACACTTTTGCGAAGCAAATGTGTCCGCTGTCCCCGCTGCATTCACTCTTTAGTTGGAGCTTCTGAGTTTTATACTAGTTGTAATATCCACGGCTTTTCATGGAAATGAGGTAGGAGTGCTTGCTCATGCCGATGATCGTACATTATTCTGCTCTGATATGGCTAGCATTGAAAGGGTTGTATCACTAATAGAACATTTTGACATCGTCTATGGCACTGGCGTGAATGATTCCAAAGGTTAGGGCTTTTATTTTGTTCATGTGGCTGAACATTGTCCCTTTTTGTGGGATTGAAATAGTCATGGTGCCACAAAATATCTGGACGCGCCACTGCATGCAATTAAGTCCTGTACACATAAACGGAGATAAAGAGTTCAGGTCGTTCATGTTATGCTCATACTTTTGCTCGCACTAGCTTTCAATCCTTGGTCAAGTCAAGGCCTGCAACACGTTTGGGAAACAATATTTTAATATGTACTCCAGGTCCTCCACAGCGCAAAACATTGGCACGAAGAATTTCACAGAACATTTCCGAGTTTGCTTTAGGGATCAAAGCCTCAGCCGATCTAACGTGACAACCTATTCAGGTGTGCTAGGGCAAGAGGGCTTACTACAACTGTATATGAAGAATTTAGATTCCCGTTTGCCCCTTTTTTTCATCTGGTTTCCTGGGCCTTATTTTAATCCAAAAAATGCATTTAAATGCCACATTTTCATCTTCCGTCTCGTCACGGTGCCGTCCACCAAGGCTACAGGACATCCATATCCACCCTTCTTAGGCTGAGAGTAGTCGAAAATTCTTCAGTGCAGCCTTGTGTCAAATGCCTTCAGGTGAAGCAGTACTAATTTCGAACGGTTTGTTTATTGCTACCTATTGTAATGATATTGGGAATAGATTTCTGCTCTGGGAGAGTTTCTGCCATGTCCGCCCGGCTAAAACAATGGTCGCTTCCGCACTAAGCAGATATAAAAATAAGAATTAGAGTGTTAGTGCCAGATGTGCGAGAAATGGACGAAATTCCGGTATCTCGGGACCAATGAGCGCCTGTTCACTGCCTGCTCAAAATACTTTGCCCAGCTAACCTTGCGCGCCTGCTTGAACGACAATTTTCGTTTTGAATATATTACTCGTAAATTGCAAAGTGGGTTGATAAGATGCTATGGCCTCCCATAATAATGCCATCGCCTTCGAAAGCAAGAGGCAAGAACTCTGACCGCAGAAGACATAAAACGCAATTGCCTATAAACCCGAAATACATCTGGTACTATTTACATCTTTGACTTCATACCAGCTGAACAAGCCTAAACTGCGTCTTATTTCACTTGCCAGCTGCCGTTACTCACTGTCCTGCACGACAGCACATAGGTTCCGTATGATGAAAGAAAGTAAGTATCCTCAAAAACTGTACTTTATTAATGGCAGCAGAATATTAAAAATCACACATTAGTTCCTTGCGTGCAGTAATCTAGGCTTAGCGGGGATTAGAGCACCATTTGTTGTGCCGTTTCTTGCCTTGGTTGTCCAAGTTTTGATGTTTTGGTCATTTTCATTGCATTACACGAGACGCAGATAGGTACTCGCTTGTGATCGTAATAAAAAATCCTATTTCAGTGCTTCAGTGATCCTGCTTATGTTTTCTCTTTGCTCTTTGCGCTCTGTTTTCAGTAAAATGGCATCCCTCATCTAGCCAATCAGTATGTGTTATTCTACCATGCAGGCTTAGTAGTCAACAATCCAAAATGATTATTCGAAGAAGTTTTATTTTAATGAACTACACCTTTCACTAGGTTCTACAGCTAGTTAATCATATGACATTTAGAAAGGTACCTTTCAGGTTTCCTTGACTACCGAGAGGGGAGGTTTGCTTCCCTAAACACTGACAAGCATATATGTTTATGCTTCTAACTTTGTGTCACATGTGCAGACAAGACAACCCAGGTTCGCAGACGTTTTTATTAATGCCTATCCTTCTTGTGAATTAAAAGCGTCTTGTGCGGATCGCGTTTCAGCGAGCTGTGAATTGTTAAATAAAAAATCTTGTCTATTAATTAACTCTGATCTCTAGCTGGAAACAGGCTTATTCTACCTCCAATATTTTCTGTAAGGATTTAGAGGTTTTACTCACCAAGTGAATAAGCAATCAACAGTGTCATTTGTTCGGGGGGAACTCTCTGCGTATTTCGCTAGTTGCTCAAGAGTCTTATTACCTTGTAGTGATTTTTCACCCTTCCTAACGTCCAAGCTGTCATTCTGAAGAAACAACAAAGGGGATAGACGAAGAGAACAAGATTACGTGTTATATTTTTTGTAACACAGTACACTATACACACTGATCCTCCGATACGTTGAGAAAATATTTGTAAATGAAATATATTTATCAGCCTAACTTAATCTTATATTAATACATATAGCAAGTTTTGCAGAAGAGGTATATTTTTGAAGCATTAGAAACAAACTTAATTGTGCTGTGGCTCCTCAGATATGATTGATATTGCAGAAATGTGCCTCTGTGAATGCGACCATACATATCTCCCAGAATTGCCCCTTCGATATTTAGGTAAAATATACACTATTAACTGAATTGCGTTAAATCTTCTTGCCAGTCTTAATACTACTGTACCACGCGCTTGTCAATGCAACCAATCGTATATTTACTAAGGCGAATGCTACCAACTTTATTTAAATATTTATCATATGCCTTCTGGTCGACGAAAACAAAATATTAGATTAACCAGGGGATGAACAAACTGAATAAATTCGATATTTATTTCCACAGCGCAGATGACTGTGCCGAAGCGCTAACCAAACTTATGTTTCGTCTTGAGTAGGCAGCATTTTCTATGGGAATTCAGTACACATTGTTTATCTGGAATGACGTCAATCGGGCGACAGCATCTGAAGAAAACAGAAAGCTAGGTACATAAAACTAAAGTATCATGTTCCCAGGCCAAAACAAGGCTACGCTATGTTCCGCAAGCAGTTTTTGCAGTATTCATTGTGATAAACTGACAATCGTGTAGTTATATTCTGATTAGCCTAATGGTGATAGCAGTCAAATTTCTAAAGGAAGTTCGAAGTTCGAAAGAAAAAGATCACGAGTGAGCAATAAAAAGAGGGTGGATAATGAATCATAAAATATGATCCAAAGTAACGTTGTATCAGAGGGCCATAAGGCGCAGGGACTAAAGAAATGGAGCTTAAACAACGATGTCCGAAAACAATTATTGGAACAGTAAAGATTATCTGCATAGCTACCACTATAAAGCTTCTATTCCTAGCAAGAAGTCCCTGGTAATAGTTCTGATATGATTGCTGCGTATTGAAATATTTCCAGAATCAACGAGCTCCTCAGCAGCTTGAGGAATATTTCTTTTTAAAAATCGCGTGCATTCCTACGGTTACAAAAAATACTGAGCACTCGGGCTGATCGCCGAAGCGAAGAGCTGAAACACGAGTCAAGGACAGTACGCACTCCAGGACACCACAGAGATTTGTCTTTTTATACCGCTGTTGAGGTTATGCACACAAAAAGCCATGCTTACAGCTATTAACAAAGTCATCATATGGTGGCTGCGCTTCATTAGTGTGACACAAGACATACAACTACATGGTGCAAGTTAAAGAGAAGCAACGTTCAATGAACTTTCATTACATAGGATCTTTAGTTTAAGTACCAACTAGTAAAAATGACTACCGGTTCAAGATAAACTGTGCCCTTAATTTCAATATATTTTGTTTCTTACAACCTGTCTAATCTGACAAAGAGGATCATTGTGTTGGGTGGTTCGTAACAAAACTGAGTAACGAGTAGATTTCGTGCAGTGTACGAATGTTGCGTTCTTGAGTTCTTTGCAGCTATTCATGAAGCAATGAAGCAAGTTTCAGTTGCATTATCTTGAGGAGAATCAACGGAAAGTACAAAGATATATTTTATTGCAGGCGGTTTGCAGAGCAATACCTTCAACGCTGGTGGTGAATTCGATAATTAAAATCTGGAGTAGAGAAGGCCGCATCGTCTCCTCTCCGTGTGTTCTAAAGTAGTAGTTGCGTTACAAACTCTTCCGGTGGTGTTTTGATCGTTACATAAAGAGCCTCCACTTTCGGTGCACCGACACAAATTTGTGACTATCTCCAAAACAGTAGTTCTTCAGATGTTCAAATGACAGAAGAGGTGCTATGATGGCACATGCATAGGTATTCCAACTGGACAGTCAATACGACCAGTGCTGCAGCTAACTATGCATTAAAAAGTCGCTTATTACCACAATATGTTACATTTTATATTAGCATTGTAATATAATACAATATATTATTTCTATATAATGTGATGCGGTATCAACGCGTTATAATTTTTCTTATGTTGATTACCATTCGCGTTTGTTTCGGTACAGGCAACAAATCAAGTTGACGTTACTGCGTGATCCTTTAATTGTTCAGTTTTATTGCAGTGCTGCATATTATTTCTGAGGTGCTTCATTTTTAAATTAATTTTAGAGGTCTTGATCTTAAAGGGACTGAGCACTGGCCAAAATGTGTTTTTAGGTTATGGTGGAAATGGAAAGATAATGTGTGATATAGTACAAATTCAGCATGAAAATATCAAAGAAAAGCGGTTTTGCAATTTTAATTTGGCATGAAAAATCGCATGAAAACTGAGGCGCGAATTTTGAGGAAATACCCTATTACTGTTTTTGTAGTACCCCACGTGACATCTTCACTAAATATCCCGTGTTTTCTTAGGTGCTCACTGTTATATCTTCCTTCTAGGAGTGCTGGCCATGTTTTAATATATCCATACGTGGCAAGATAAGGCCAAGAGATTAGTCAAGATGACACAGCACACAGCACACAGAAACAGCAGCATCAACCAGGCACCAGCCGACACTGCTCAAACGTCGTTTTCTCCAAAACTCACGAGATTCTTCTTCCTTCCTTCCTTATGCGCATATCAGTGCATGCACCGCTTAATGTAACAATATTTTGTGCTCTCTCCAGGCCACCCGTACTAAAAGCTATCCTTCCTTTCGAATCTCAAGAGTCGTGCTTCTAGCTTTTGTCACTATATGGCCCCACAGTGCTTTAAATACCGTGAATGAAGCGGCAATGGTACCCATTAAAACTTCCGTTAACTAGATGTGCAGCCTTTAGCAAAAGTTTAGAGCCCAGGAGGTCTACGTTTGAGCCATACTACGGGGCTCGTAATGCATTGCCAGGTTTCCAAACTTGCTGAAGGAAATAATTTTGTCCTACCATCTCCAATAGCTAGGACTTCCACGATTGTTAAAGACGTCATTATATACGGCTTAATCCCAAGCCCTCTAGACTCTAATCATGTGCCGTTACTGTGCCGTAAGAGCCTAGAGTGTGGCAACTGAAAAGGACAATACCCTAAGCTAAAAATGTATAATTACGGCTTGGCAAGTGAAATTGATATTTGTTTTCGTTTTCTCTGTGGACCTACAGTCGGCATTGCGATCGCTGTTCAAGGTTTCCAGCTTCGGAACACATAAACACAGGTACGTAAACTGATGAAAACCTCTCGGCAAACGTTTTCTACCGCTTTCTACTAAAACCGCTCTAGAATCTAACCCTTAATAAAGCAATCTTTCCATTGCACCGAAAAAATTTCAATGAAAAAACTCCATTGTTTTGTCCCTATATAGTAATTTTAGAGCTATTGAAAGTGGAGTGCAAAGCTGAGTAACTAAGACTGGTTTGTATGTGTGGTAGAGTCCCCAACAGCAAACAACGGCACAAGAGGTTTGCTTCTGAGCCCTGTAGTGTGCTTCCGTTTGAGCCTTCGGTGGCCTATTCTCATGTGTGTCGGATCTCTTGTCCTTTATTTCCACAAGCACAGTGTAAGGTCGCAGTGGTCCACTTTCCAATGTTTTGGCGCGCACACCGGAGAAAGAGGCGCAGATGGATTGCGCATTCCCGACCACCTTGCCGCGCCGCGCCGTCCCCATAGACATGAGGGAGAATTGGCACGCTGCTAGAGGCATGCATCTCATCGCATAGGTCTGGTTCTCCTCACTTTGTGTAATTAAAAAGGCGGCGCAGGCCACCCATGGATCCAGAAATGTCCTGTTTCTCTAGCGAATCGGAGGAGAGAAGCACAGCTATAGCAGCGCTGCGCTGTTCGCACTCCGTCTCCACGTCTCGAACATTAGGCGGCGGTTATTTGAGAGCGCACCATACGGCAATCTCCAGTTCCGGTTCTCGACGAAGCTACAGTAGTGATAGCAGGCTGGCCCAGCTAAGATCACGCCATAAAAGGAGCGCAACAAGTATGTGATTCAGTTTACGCACCTCCTCGCAGAGCAGTGTGCATCGTGAGTCAGTCTCTCTTGTGAAGTGTGTGGCCTCTCTGTTTTTTGCAAATAACGTTTCTGGGCGTCGTGTTTTTGGTATATGAAGCCGTTTAGTCTTGGCTGCTACAAGTTCGTCGTCCTCCGTCTCTGTGTGTTAGCTTTGTGTTTGTTCTGACAGCGGCCGATAAGTTGTAGCCGTTCTTCCTCGCTGAACCGAATGCTGGCAATGGAACTAGTGTCCTCTTTTGTCCGATTGGTGTGTCACTTTTTTGTTGCGAAATCCATAACTCGGCCCTCCGTTTCGGCGATTAGGTCTAGTGACACCCGCGTCGCGTGACGCGACTCGTAGTTTTACTTGCGTCTCCGTCCAAAGCTTTCCGGGAAGGCTACTAGCTTCTGGTTGTTAGCTAGCTGTGGAAGAAGTTTTTGGGCATGTAGCAGGAGAGTAGTGCTGAGCACTTATAGCATCCGCAGACAGACCGGCGAGTGTCTGTTCTTGACTGATGTTGTGTGGTAGGCCAATATAGAGTGCTATATTGTTTTTCTGCGTTTTGTAATAAAAAGTTTGAGAACCTTGACTGCGGCTTCCGTGAGGCCAGTGACATGGGGGCATCTAGAATTGGGGATAACTTGGCTCAAATTCTAGTCCAGCAAAAGTCTGCAAAGCAGGAGTGTCGTGTATAACATAAACCGCGACACAGTCACACACAACAACGAGGGCACCAAGGGCGCTCGTGGTGTCATAGTTCTTCTGTGTCTGGGTGTGAATCCTTTTATTATATCTGACAACCAACAGCTCCTCAGGTAGGTCTCTTACAGTCTTGTGCATTTGAAAACTTCGGCCCGTTGCCGCTCATGGCCAAGTCCTGAGCACCGCGTCATGCAAATATAGATTTTCAGTGGTTGACAACAGCTTTCGGGGTTAAAGTGCTTTAGAGGCTACCTCATGGCAACCAGCCACGTGCATCCGTGTACATAAAATAAGTCCATTGCAATTCGTTGCCACAGCCTCTCCGGAAAGTAGCCTGCAGATGCATCTTGTCTCTCGTGGGTCGTAGACAAATATGGCAAGAATTTATGTGTTGAGCCATATATCAGCATTGAAGCAGTAATCGATGCCAAATTGCCCCTACTATCGTATGTGGATTACAGCCAGACCTAGCATTGAGAACAACGAAGCACAATCCACACAATATCCTATTTGCGTCTGCGATGCCGTCTTTGTTCGTCAGTATTACTTCAGCATCGAAGGGGATGTCGAGAGGCAATGGCCAACCAGTACTGCCGAGCTTCTCTATAATCGGGTAGATTCCATCGCTGTGTAGCTCTTTCTTATGCTGCTCCAAAGACCAGCTTGATGACAAGCGCAGGGAAGATTTAGCCGATAACGCCGCCGATCTCTTCAGCAAGTTTGTGCTCTCCTGTAGTGTTCATAAGGTACCTCGAGAGAGCGTCTTCTGGTGTAATCTGCTTGTCTGGCACCTGTGAGACTCAAACGCATCCTTAGCAGTCATGGCGTCAGATATGCGAATGGCTTGGCAGCAGGTAAGGCGATGAGAGGCTTGTAGTTTATCTCTAGTAGAAATGACCTCCCGAGCAGACAGTCATGAATCGTCTGGCATGCCGAGATAAGAGCAAGACCCTACTTTTCAGTATAGGTGTAGAGTCTCTATACATCGGTTAATACTATCCAAGCGGAGGCAATCGTCGAAAATCGCCCTTTACCTTCCTTTGGCCATAGTCCGTACTTCGAAGATAGGGTTCGATGAGGGTAGTTTGGTCAGTTAGGGAACCCAATTTCTTTGGAGCTTACCAGAGGAATTCCTGGTTCGTGGAGAGACTCCTGAAGACAGGTGTAGTAGCTTTGCAATGTAGAAAAAACGCCCTAGGTATGCAGCCATGCCATTTAGGCGTCCAAGTTCTGCTCTCGAAGCTGGTCGGGGCATTTGCTCGCAGTCGTATGGGCAGATTCAGCCGCCTTCAAGTATGCATGCTAAGAATATCTTGGAGGCCCAAAATTTAGTTTTTGTTCGGTGTGACTATAGATTTCCGATTGACTGCAGTTTTTAGGTAGCTGTTTATCACGCAACAGTGACTGAAGGCTGCCCCAGTGGAGCAAGTTAAGGAGGAAGAAGGAAAAAAACACATGCCTAAATGCGTACTTTGCAAAGTAAAATTCAGTTGCACGACGAGTGTGTGTCCACTTCGTCTGCCCTAAGTATGTGTTCTTTTTGTGCACTAGCACCATGTCTGAATTTTTAATGCGGCGTACAATACCCTGGAACCCTTGGTCATATGGCTACCTTGCACATTCTTATATCAGGACATCATCCATACGACAGATGACTCCGTTTAGGTCTTAAACATCAGCCACACATCTCTAGAAGTACTCCTGCATAGAGCTAATTCTAAAAAGCAGCCAGCGACTGAACCAAAACCGCTAGAAATATGTTATCACTATCATCGATGTCTTTCTGTCCTCGCTGAAAGAGATTCGCATTCATTCGTATTTGGATTCAATCTGAGAAAACCATAGTGCGTCTTGACACTTTCCCAACGTATGCTCGACTGCTGGAATGAGGTGCCACTCTCGAAGGATGGCCTTGAGCTTTGTAAAGTCCAAATAAATTTGCCCGTCTCCCGAAGCTTTCAGCACAACTATTAGTGCGCACCGTGTAGTCAGCTCAGTGACCGGACTGATGACACTGATCTCCTTCCGTGTCATACCAAAAGACAGTATATGAGCCCTATGACGGGAAGACAGCGCAAATGGAGCCACGCCTAGCGGGAGCTTGATAATAAAAATAAGTTTATCTCTATGAGCGTATGCATGATGGCGGGGGTCTTAAATAAAAGCTGCCTTATGGCACCTGGACAGAGCCTCAGACTCGCACTTTGGCAAGCGCACAAAAGACCACGTAACATATAAAACAACATGAATACATAAGCAAACCTCGCATGCAAATACATAAACAAAGCTTCGCGCACATAAGAAAAAATAACACAAACAATATTATTGAGCCATACGATGTGAAATAAATTTTCTTTATACATTGATTTCTCCTGGCTGTTTTGTTTTTCACGCCATCACAATGTTAAGAAGTCTGTACTGGCGTCTAGCTTCCGCAGGCCTCTGCACACATCGCAATGTCCCGTTCGCTGCTAAGTGCAGACAACAATCTAACGGTATAAAACAAGCCAATGCAGCTGACCGCTGGTTTGCCAGGATACACAAGCGGAACGTAGAGAGGCAAACTTCAAGGCTGTGTCTTATGTTAAACGACATCATGTTAGCAACACCGGATATCGGGAGTCATTTCTCTGTCAGGACCACTGATACATTCCTGTCGATGGGCTTTCTGGAAGATATGGGAGGATTTCTGCTCGAGAGAAATGTCTCATTCACTCCAGTGTCTGTCTTGACAGTCACCTGCTGGGAGTCGACGCACACTGACACCTTCCATGCAGCCTTTGACGGATCCATCAAAGAAAACATTTCTATGGGACGATGCTTCGAACCTCCAGTACGGATCTGCATACACAAGCGTATTGCTGCTTTCCCCCAGGCCCGGCAAGAAGCGTCTTTGATGGGACAGTTACTTCAAATGTGGCGAACTATGCTTGACATACCGCACTTTTCCCCCAGATTTTAAGCGGCATTGATAGCTGCATGAAAGTTAAGCGACGATGACGTAACACCTCGCCCCTTAGCACGCAACGATTTAAATGGCTCTGGATGAGTTGCATAAAGGTAAGACATATTTACGCATCGCGCTGCCCTCAAAGAGCGAGAGACATCCGACGGCTCGCAGGCCGGCGGCGAACTCCTCTTTGGGTTCAAAACATAGTGTCAGAGCAGGCTCTGTAGGATTTGCTGATGCCTGCGAACGACATGTCACTGCGTTGAGAGACGTGACCAGCATATCCCAGTTCCGAAACCATGATAGATGAAATGCACGCAGAGGCCTGAAAGCCAATGGCTCGTGATTTTTGTTCTATTCAGCCGAAGCACGCATGTTCTCGGCTCTAGGAAGACGCGCCGTCATACACACCGAAGTCTTAGGCAGATAAAGCTGACCGAAATTTATAAGCACTTGCTTCACCGCGTGTCATTATTTACTACTGCACATGTCATAACATCTGGCATTGAGAGATATTCTATGTCGAAGTATACCACTTACATAGCGGTTCCCTGGGAGAGCTGCACATTCTAAATGAAAACACGAGAATAATTTACCTTTCATCATAAAGAGCTGTAACACAGCTGCATTTTGGATTCATTTTGCGCCGCATAGTCACTAGGTCCAGCTTTAATCAGCTCAAAGCAAACAACGCCATGGCTTATGGGCAATGTTCCTACTAGTTGTGCGAATATTCTGGATTCATATTCTAGATCGAATTCACCCAATTTCGTTTCCGTTCAATTACTTCCCTATAGATACAGGAACCTCCCTGAGAAGTTTGACATCACTTCGATCATGTCCCCTGCTCCAGCAGTTTCATTTTCTTCGACATTTTTTGTTCGCGGCCGGTAACGAGTACGACGCCGCCGGGTATCTGCCACAGGCGACCCTCATGTCGCCCTAAATCTCATGAATTCAGGCGCTCAAAAGATATTGTCTCGTGGTAGTGACAAGGCAATAACAAACAACCACTGAGAGTGATAATATCCTGAGATAAAGTCCTTATTTGACCGTTTTTCCGACAGAAAAGAGCTAAAAAAGTAAGCGCCGGCAATAGCGGAAGCGTGCTCATCGGTCGTCGAAGTAAGACAGGCCGTTTCACAATTCAGCGCTTAATTTTAAGGTGACGAAGAAAGATCTAGATGACACCGGAAACGGCGACTAGCATACATTGGAACATAGTAGAAGCGCACAAGGGTGGCTGGGTTATTTCAAGATACATCTCGAAGCATGTGCAAAATAGGAAATGATAAAGCCGCGTCTTGCGCCAACAAGGAGGAATAAACAAAAGGTACACAATCAATACAAGCGCTACAATCAAAGTGATGAAACCGCATGCCGGTGGATTTTTAAAAACAGCAAATAGAGATTAAAATCAACAAATGTAAACATAAAAATTACATGATTAGTAGCTCAGGCAGAATTCAAATATAAAAGTACAGCAAGAAAATTATTATTTTGTTCGCGTGTACATAATTAGACATGGCATCCAAAAGCAACTACATGAATGAAAACATTGCAACATTTTGTTTTACTAAATAATTATCGAGCATGAATAAATGTTTTCCTCTGAAAATACCTTGCGTCTTCAAGACTTTGACACCTCCATGCAAATCAGCGTATTACGAACTGCTCTGCACGAAGAAACGAATCGCCGCGGACACTTTACCAATTTCGGCATTAAGACGCCGTGTCCGTATTTGTGAACGCGAAACTGAGAGTCGACTGAAGCACTTTTTCTTTGTGTAAGATAATGAAATCTGCCATATAACATCTACATTCCCTTACTAACACATTCATTAAAAGAAATAGCATTATTAGGCATCGGTTCAGAAAACAGCATGCCAAAATAAGAACTGCTGATTCGTCCCGCCGTAAAACGCTGCGACGTCCATCTTGGTTTGCTGTTTACAAAACTATTTCACTGTAGCAACAAGAGATGATACAACGTACTCGACAGGTCGGGGCCAAATGTTACGGGTGCCAATTAGAAGGTGGAAATTCGCAATCCGTGCAAAGACAGTTAAGTTTGGGTCGCGTCCACATATGTGGACGCAGCGCCTGAAGGGGATATAAGACGGGCCTGCGGCATGCCACTCAAATCGGTCCCTTGAGGGAAAATTGAAGGTACGTCCAATAAATAGCAAGGCGGGATCTAAGTATGGCATTCTCCAGCCTAATTGCAGCGGCCCACACAAAACAATTGCAGGCCTCATGTCGGCCTTAGTGAGAATATAAACACGCGCGTCAGCAGATTGTTTGCGTCTGAATTCCTAGAAAATAAGGCCTGGCGCAACCTAAATGCCGGGCCATTCCGTTAAAATTAGCGCTAGCCAACACGGGTCTACTGCTTCATACGGCAGTAGATGCTATGTTGGTTATTGCGTGGTTGAACACAGCCGAGTGCCTGCACTTTGCCATGCATGTTTTTTTTACTAGGCTTTATTGCGTGTCAAGCTGCCCTAGATTATTATTATAGAGGATCTGCATAATATCTGTAAGCATTTCAAGTTAAAAATGCATGTCGTTGGTTACGGTGCTCATTCGAATTTTGATAAAAAGGACTTTACAATACAAACATGTAGCAGCAGTTAAGAGGTTGCATTAGACAGCCTGCCGCTCCCATTAAATTGCTACACTTCAGGACGCACGACTTAACAGCCTGAACTGGCCAAATTTAAGCAAGTGAAACTACAGCGCTCATATGAAACTAACTTAGAAACATTATATGGTGTGTTTAGAAATGAAAGGCACACGCCTAATAATATCCACGCTGTTGGGTCATACGGGTTGAGTGGGAGGACATTTACTACGGCTACATGTGTATTATTTATCTATATAGGTTCCCTATAGGAACGATATAGTCAAGGCACTTTAGAATTGCCCCTGTAGAAGCTCCATCGGTGTTTTGTCGTTATAAGATCGAGGGTCCAAAGAAATAAAAAGTGACGCTTCATTGAGACCGGCTGCCCATACCGGCCCAAAGTAGGACCACTAGGGTAAATTTGTAGGGCACGCAGATTTCAGAATAGGAGATAAATTTTGGCAACCACGCAAGGGCTGTCTTCATAGGCGCCCAGTGGGACCCATTGGGTTCTTTGTCGTCAGCCAACTTTTGGCCTACACTAGCCCCCTTTCACAACCCGCATCGCTCCAGATACGTTTCTATGCGTGCGAAGCGATGATATGAGATTTATCTTCGCTCCTTTTTTTTCACATCATATTTAGTCCATTCCTCTACATTCAACATCGCTGTGTAGTAATTAAATATCTTAGCGTCATAAGCTCCCTGCATGGGCCACACAGGATCCACCTGCCCTAATTCACGACATCTGGGGCAAATAAAGTTGGTTCTCTTTCTCTCCCTCCTACATTTTATTTCTCTTTGCGCTAAAATTCTAGTTAATTATCAATGTACATTTTCAGCCTTCAATACAATGAGAAATAGAAAGCGTCTTTTTAATTTATAGGATGAGAAAATGAGTAGATATAATTGGCAAGGCTTGCACACACTTACCTTAGCAACTGAATCCACTGTAAGACCTATCATAACGGATCGATTGTTGAAATGTTCTTTAACCTAAAGGAATGAAACAGAACCAAAACACTACATTAAAAATGCGTATTTTTCCATGCTATATAGTCCACTGTGATATAAAACACAGTAGAAGATAACTAACAGGACGAGCCTTTAACAAATTGCCCATTTTTTACCGTGCACAAAAGAGCTCAGCAACTTCTTTAAAATTCACATTTTATTCCATTAGAAAGGCACCTTTCTTCTTCTTTTGTAAAAAAAGACAACTTTTAAACGCCATGAAGAACGTACATGCTTAGATTTAATCTGGTTTTGGTTCATTGCAATGTACCTAATTCGTGAACAAGTTGTTTAACATTGACATCAACCTACATTTTAGTGTTATTGTCTCCCAAGTGGCCGGAGGCTGTTTCGTCGCAAAAAGCACTCAAGACCGTAGGTGCTACGAGTAGGAGTGTCTTTTCGACCTTTCAAAGTTGCGCTTGTAGAGAACGGTACTTCGTAAAACGGATTATTGCAAGCAACAACGAAAAACAAGCGGTACCCGACCACTTAGGCCTTCAAGATAGTCCATGAGCGGCGACAGCCCTTGGTCTTTCCGTTGACGGTCAGCCATATGAGATTGGGTAATGGCCCCAATAAAAGGAAAATTATCGGCGATTTCCAGTGAAGCGGAGAGTCCACAGGCGCTCATGCCCCTACTTTCAACAAGATGGAGACTCCGTAGAGCTAACAGTCCTGACGGGTCTTTAAGGCTTGCCAGACAGCACAATTAATGATATTTACTAACTATATAGAATTGTTGTCAGTACAGATAGGGCCAAAACTTGCTGATGGCCCAGATTATCGAAAGGCACTCCGTCTCAATAGTCGAATAGTTCACCTTCTATCGTGACGGTGTTGGGCTCCGTAAGCGATAACTCACTCTACTGCGTTTTGCCACTGGATAGGTACCGTCCCGAAGCCAGCGTTGCTGTATCAATGTGCACCTCGGTTGCGGCGTCTTCATTGAAATAGGCAAGTATTGTGGGACTGTGTAAGCGACCTCGAAGCTCCTGAAAGGCTTTTTCTTGATCGCTTCACCCTCTAGAAGTCGGGAAGGGTATGCCGTTTCTGGTTAGTGCTGTCAACATTCCACCTATCTTGGAAAAATCTTGGACGTAGCGCTGGTAGTAAGAAGATAGACCTCATAATCACCGAAGTGTCTTTTTGTCGGTGATGTGTGGAAAACATGCAACTGCAGTAGTCTTCTCGAGATAAAGGAGAACCCTATGTGCACTGACAATATGACCAGGAAAGCGAAGTTCCTTGAAAGTGCCATTCCATTTCTCAGGCTTTCTCGTTAGTTTTGAGCATTTTGAGTGCTTGAATCTCAATACGCAAGCGGTCCTGGTGTTGCTCGAAAGCAGGTGAGCAATTGACATCATCTGAGTACGCGAAGCACGATTGCCACTTCAGACCAGATAAAAAAGTGTCCGTCTTCGGAACATGGCCGGCGCAGAGCAATGACCAAACGGAAGCACTACCTTAAACTCGTATAGACCGTCGGGCGTCACAAATTAAGCCTTCTCTCGGACCCACCTCTATTTGACAGTATCCGCTTTGAGGTCTAGTGAGAAGTACCTGGCATCATCAATCCTGGGGAACGAATAGATTTCCTTTTTGTCAAGGGTTTTAGTTTTAGGTAATCGACACAGAATCTCAAGGTGCCATCTCTCTTTTCGAAAAGGACCATGGACTCGTCAAAATCTTGATCACGTCGTCCGCAAGCATTTCATCAGCTTACGTTTTAATGGCTTAACGTTCTTTAGATAAAACCTGGTACGAATGTTGGCATACCTGAAACATGGCATCATCAGGTGATGATGCGATACTGGCGACAAACGCACGACCGACCTTTGAGCCCGCAATCTGCGAAATCGTTCATAAGAGTCGAGAAAAGATTCCTCTGATCAGGCGTCAAGTCCGGTCTAATGTTAGCGGTTTCAAGTGCAGGACAAGGTGCGGCCCCGGCGCAGCATATATGAGGCAATGCAGTAGCATCGTAAAGGAAGGCAATAGCCGTATCTTTTGCAAGGTGCCGCATCTCCTTAGCGAAAATTGTCAGGAGAACAGTCGCACAACTGTTATGAAGTTGAATAAGTTATCTAGCGACGGCTGTCTCCTTCTCGAGCTGCAGCGGAGGGAGGTGTCCATGCGCGATGCCCTCGTAGTCCTGAAATACGTCAGGCCTCGCAAGAAACAGCACACTAGGCCGTGCTGGCACCCTCACGTCATTGTCGACTAACGCAAGATATTGACTCCTAGATGTTCACTTTCATTGCACGCCACGACCCGTTTCGTCGTGAACGTCACACGGCCTTCTTTGATGTCAGTATCAGCGCCTTTGGTCTGCAGGAAGTCTAAGCCAAGACGTGATGTGATGTGGCATGGCTGTTGTCAGTGTTATGTGACTGTACTAACTTCAACTATCCCTCTCTCACAACTTTTATATCCACTCATCCCCTTCCCCCACTGCAGGGAAGGAAACGGGTTGCTTTTACTGGTTAACCTGCCTACCTTTCCTCCTCATCTACCTCCTACTAAGCCAAGAATCAAGTCCTTCGAACACTCAGGAAGTACAACAGATTCGCCGACATATACAAATCCACGGATGCCGGCCAACGCTCTGCTCTTGTAGCAGCAGCAATGAAGTGTAACCCTCCCCCTCCCCCTTGTATGAATATTCGGGCCGGACCAGTGCATCAAATCTTTCTTTAATTCTCGGGCGAGACCGTGGCTGATACCCGAATAATCGGAATCGGTATCCAGTAAAGCGGTGACCTCAACTCCAACAATCGGTACATAGAAATCGGGGGCAGCAGGTAGAGCGGTGTCGCTATCTGACCCAGGCAAAATATTTTCCTATCGGTCGGAGGTAGCACGTCGGATGCTGTCGCTGCTTGACCCCAGCGAAATCACTTAGGATCGTTTTCACGATGACGGAGGATCTCCAGATCTCGCGAAATAAGCGACCCTGCCTTCGAAAGACACTGGTAATAATTTTCTAGGCCAGGGTTGAAAGTGCGGCGTCGGAGATAGCAGAGACTTGGTGAACGGTAGCTCGTCGGGGATGGAGATCGACGTTCTTGGTAAGCGGACGGCGCAGCATTCTGTAGCTCCGAAAGGTGGCTTGCGATCTCAGCAGGCCATTCATCTTACACTGTTTAACATTGTCGTCTTCCTCAATCGCCCTTGTCAGCCTCCGTTGTATTCTATAAATATAATGTGTCAATATGCCATTCTTGGGATATATCGTTAACCTCGGCAGCCGCTTTTCGGTGGAGGCAAAAAGCAAGGTGCCCGTGTGCTGTGCGATGTCAGTGCACGTTAAAGAACCCCAGGTGGTCGAAATTTCCGTTGTCCTCCACTACGGCGTCTCTCATAGCCTAAGTCGCTTTGGGACGTTAAACCTCATAAACCAAACCAAACCTACCCTTTTGACAAGACACAAAAATCAGCAGGTCCAGTTAAACTTCCAGCCATAATTCTTAAAATGGACAAACAGTTCATAGCTTTATTCCGAAGGGGACGTTTTTGCAACTACTGAAAATCTGCTAAATTACCGGCCCAATTCATCCGAAGAGTGGCACTTTAGATGGCTCAAAACCATGCTGTTTCTAAATCCTGACATAATAAAATGCATGGACTCGACATTCAGCGGTAGGAACAAATTTCGTGGGAAGCATGCAGATGCTTTGGCTACATGCAGGCAATGCAGCATGCAGGAGCACACCATATGGTATGGTAGTGCCACGAAAACAAAAATATCAAAATTGTATGTCAGCCAACTAGGGAGGGTGGGAGGCGGCTCTGCTCATTTTAGACCTGGAGGCCCAGTTAGTCAAGGAAATATGCACCTTTTTGTCTGAGGAATTAGATACTGGTTCGTTTGGAGGATTGAAATCATTTTAACGGTGTCTTAAATCATAAATGTGAAAACGCCCCCCCCCCCCCCCCCCGTTGTACATCTCTGAAATAACCAACTGCTTTATGTCGTTAGTGACAAACACTAAACGATCCGACAAACTGAACGATCCGATTTATATTTTCACGTAAATTCATTAGGACAGATTTGAAATAAAATCTGCATATATGGCTCTATTCACAAACGCGCCTCCACTGGGTGTTCCACCTCCACTCCAGGGTCCAATTTGAGATTCATAAACACTTCTTGGCGTTTTCTTTGACAAGGTCTTCTCGAAACATCCTCCTCCGTTCGAAGCACAGCACATGGCTTATGAGAACGAGCTTAAGGCCAAGATATGGCCCGAAAACTGCGTGCTTCGATGTATAACACACTCATTTTATGTCGATCTTTTCAAACAACTTTCACAAATTACTATGGCGTTTACAACCTTGAAAAACCTGTTTGGTGGGCTTCATGTAAAAGGTGGCTATTAAACATTGCCTAAAACGCTTTCACAACTGGAAAATGTCACTGATGATGAGGTAGAATTGCGTTAAAGGTAACTAAAACTTTAAGAAGTGGTGTGAATTCTTGTGTTTATTTTGGTTTGTTCTAAAACTTTCTTTTACACCCTCCCTTTGCATTCGGAGGGGCTAGAACGGCTAGCTGTGAAAACATGCGTGCTACTTAGCAACGGGTTGTAGCGCATGGACACTGAATTTGACTCTCCAGCAGCAAATGCTGCCTGTGGTTTTCAAAAAAGTTGGCAGCTGTAACTGAAAACCTGCTAGACAAGCCATACCGTTTCGCGATCTCGAATATTCCACCGTAGAAGTACTACGTGCCCTCAGGTGACGGGCAATCCATTGAAGCATGAGGTGCCGCACAGATCTGCACAGCTCAAATGTGACTCTGGTGCCCCTCAGCTTACTTTGTGCAAACCTCTGTTTCCAACAAGTTCACCGCTCTCTTCGAAGCTAGCACGCAAGACGAGCTCACCATTAACCGTCAAATAGCGCTTCATCACTGCACTGTGTCGGCTCCGAAACCTTGCTCACGTACCTGATTAAGATAATAAATGTGACCGCACCTCAGAATAATGATCGCAGGATGAAGTACAGCACGGGTGTCGGCGGCTGATCGCAGTTATTTATGCTTGGCTTTAGTAGCAGAAACGGCAGGAAGCTAGCCACAGCCACGCTCTTAAAACAATAACTTGCCCGAAATTCTGAGTCGCTGTCACTCTCAGCCGATGCTTTAGAAATGCGTTCGGTGCATCCTCACTGTATCCACTGTCGGGAAAACCTTGGTATACCGATTGTACAAAATCCACGCACTGAGCGAACGGTGCGACGTGCGCCATGCGACGTGCGACGGTGCGACGTCCGCCAATTGCGGTGGCGGTAGAGGATCGCGCAAGGTAGTATTTTTGTCGACTCGAGATAATCGTGAAAACTTGTTCTTTTCTAGTCCACTGAAGGAGCGATTCATATGCAGGTTGGTCTCTGAAACGAAAAACAGGCCTCGAGGGCCGCTTGAACAGAAAGATAGTAAAGGCGTATTTATTAACACGATGCATAATTTTGTCCACTCTTTAAGCTTAGAAAGTCAGTTCATTTTTCAAAATTATAGCAATGGTACTAGAAGAATACATTCAAATGCATAAGTCGTAAGTGCAGCCTAGGGACCATTGGTGCCATTTTTGCTCGAACAGGAGTCTATAGGTACATTGGAAAGCACGGCCGTATGAATCCCGTCATCTATTCGAGAAGTGAATGAACAATCATTGACACTGCATATAGTGTGTTATGTACAACGTTTCTCTTCGCCTGAAGATTTTTGATGCATGTATCATCACTATCAGCTGCAATATACCCATTGCAGTGCGAACGCCTCTCTCATCATCCTCCTCTTATCCCAGTCCTGTGTTAGCTGCATCCACTTGACGCATGGAGAACTTTATATAATTCGCCCAACTAACTTTATGTTGCCCCGCAACGCTTGCACACCCTTAGAATCCAACTTTAACCATGAACAGATATCGATTTTCCTCTCCTCGCACTATATGTCCTGCCCATGCCCATTGGTTCTTTTTGATTTGCACCGGAATATTATTAACTTGAGTTATTTCTGTGACCAGCACGGTACGCTTCCTATCTCTTAACATTAAAACTACCATTTTTCGTTTATACCCCTCTGCGTTGCCCTCAACTTAAGTAGAACCTTTTTTGTTAGCCTCTATATATCAGCCCCTTATATGAGTACAGGTAAGATACAACTGTTATAAGCTTAACTATTGAACGATACCGGTAAGCTGCAAGACACAATCCTTGTGTACTTGGCGAATTCGCCCCATCCCAGTCTTATTCTCCCAGTTATTTCAATTTCATAACCGGGATCTGCGATTACTACCTCTCCTAAACAGACGTATTTGCCTAACACTGCCGTGCTTTACTGCCTAATGCAGGCTGGTCTTCCCTCCCAACGCTGTTAAACAATACTTAAGTCTTCTGCATGTAGATTTTCCGGCCTACATTCCTGCTCTTTTTGTGTAGGTTATGAATTCTTCTTTACACTTTATATCCCCTGAGTTACTTTGCAGTGCAACGTCATCAGTGGATCGCATATTACCTAGGTAGTCTCCTTCCACCGTTATCCCTAACTGCAGCCTTTCCAAATCTCTGAACACTTCGCTCTCAGCAAGCTATGAATATTATTGGGAAATAGTGTCTCCTTCACTAACCCCTTTCTTTATAAGAATTTCGTTACTGTCTTTATGCAGAACTACGATTGCTGCGCAGCCACTATAGATGTCTTCCAGTGCTTTTAAATGCGGCTTGTCTTCACGATGATTTCGCAATGCCTCAGGGACTGCCGAGGTTTCTCTTGAGTCAAATGCAGTCTCTTCATCAATGAATTCTGTGTATTGAAAACCCAAGGCCATGTCTCACCGCGCGACGCCAGCGCCGGGCCTCCCTTGGCGGTGAGACGTCGAGGCCGCGGAGGCTTTGACTGGAAAAGAACGCGGCGGGCGCTGCCGGCCTGGCGCCAGCGGTCGCATTAGTAGCTCGCGCGCGTACGCGCTATTTAGTCCGAGCAGAGAGTAGGAGGGGAGCGGCGCCTGGCACACGCTTTCTCTCAGTAAATGAATTTGTACGAAAAGTTAATAACACTTGATTTAGTAGCTCTCCATTCAAGGATGCTAGTCTCCTTGCCAGCTGTCAAGGGTGAGATGAGAGGTGAAAAGGCTGATGGTTCGTTCGAAAAGTGGAAGCTGCTATTGAATTAAAAATGAACTGTTAACTGCCAGAAAGGATTCCTCGTTGGTTCCGAACTGACCAATTGATTTTACCAAAGCCCTGTATTTATATCATCAATGTTTTCCCGGCTCGCGAGCAATTGCCCTACTGGTGCACGAACTTTAATTCGTTACAATTTAAATGAAGGCCACCGCAACTTCGTTTTGCAAATCTGCGTAAGTTCAAGCTTTGTAATGGAAGCTTTCGTCTCGAAAGAAAAACTCTAACTTTGAATGGAATGATCTTGCCCGCTCTGATTAAACAAATGTGATCTAGCGTTGACTTTTATCGCACTCTTAAAGGTGCTATTTGCTTCCCAACCTTTCCTCAGCAAATGCTAACTTTGTTAGTATCCTTGTGCAATCCTCAGAGAGCGTCAGAGAGCGGATGCAAAGAGCCCTACAGCACTAAAACCTCTTATAAATTTTCTTAACAACGTTGCGCATGTGTTTGCTCTCTGCTACTTACGCGCATTCATCGCGTGCACTAGACTAAACCCATCGGCACTGAACTCTGCGTTTTAGCAGCCAGTTGTGCACCAGTATAGCCCATATTCTGAAAACATTCAGGTTCAAGCATGGCGTGAGAGCCGAAATAGGTGCGACAAGCTTCGTCGGAGCTAGCTTCCCAGCTTAGCTTCGAATCTAGCCTACCTTTTCAGAGCGTAAGCATTCCACTGCCTCATGAACAGTTCAGCGGTTAATATGTCTACGTATGGAGAACGCATGTCGCTTGGCTTCAAGGGCTTTTCAGTTCATAGATACCACTACCACAGAAAAATGCCTTCAGTGCGCAATTAAATATCATCCCAAATAGAGCACTATTGCTTATACATTGATGTATATGAAAAGAAATAAAGTATGAACTTCATGCTCGACACCGCAGAACGCCGATCGAGTGCGCCATTGCATGCTTTGATTCGTAGTGCGTATAGAGCGTTCAGTATTTCGAGCATATGATAATAAATAGATTTCGATGCAGCCGGAAAGAAAAGCAAGGTGTCCGTGAGCTTTCCGACGTTATGCGTTCTAAAAAACCCACTGCGGTCGAAATTTCCAGAGGCTTCAATTACGCCATTTCCCATAGCCTGAGTCGCTTTGGGACACTAAAGCCCGTAAAACAAACCAACTAACCAACCAAAAATTAGGGGACAATTAGGCTCTCCCGTTATGGGCATGACACGATAATGTTTCAAGCACGCACGCACGCACGCACACACACACACACACACACGCACACACACACGGCGGGTCTTTTACACGTTTTATTTATTTTTTTCTATTTATTGTTATTTATAAACCTAAAGTTAGCATCGGCGAACACTAGTTGTCCATATTCTAAGCAGTTTGACACCTCTCAATGCAGTTTTATATTTCATTACTTGAAATTATTATCTGTCACACATTTTCACATTTGCATTACATATTTTACTTAGCATCACGAAGTACTTCCGTTGTATTCTCAGCATATAACTCATTACAACCACATCTTCATTTTTTCATCTCTTTTATTACTTTCAGTCTCACATTAGTTACATTAATTTCATAAACTCGCCATCGCCTCTTACTAGAAATCAGTCAACCACCAGAAGCACAAACTACAATGGTAGCTTTTTACGGAGCCCTCGAATATTTCCGATATGTGGTGCGGCTACTACTACTACACTGGTGGCTTTTCGAGCGAACGAGCTGTATAAGCTTTACCTTAAAATGACTACCGCAAATGATTTCGAAGCGGCCATCGCGCCCAGTATCTACCATAGTTATCTAATGTCTGCTTCGGAGAGAACACATTCCCAACGAACTTTGAGACCTTATTCACATTCAATTTACCGAAAATAAGTCCAACAAGCAGATTTTCCTCTAGCCGCGCCTCTGACGGTACACTGCGACGCACCGAAGATGCGGCGCGAGAGCTCTGGACGCGCTCGGAAGGGAAAGGAAATGTGGCAGTGCTAAGAGAACACGCGGCTGGCACGGGCCCGATATTCCCAGTTTCTATTTTTCTGCCCTATAAGGCGGTTCGCTTCAGAAGCAGCAGCGCCCCCGCGCGGTTCTTTGGAAGCCTATAAGGGCGGTTATATTTCGAGCATTTTTTTTTATTACCTCGTTGAAGGTATGGCATGGATGGTATGGACATGATCGATGATATAGTACCCTGTCCGAAAGACTGCTTGAACCTTTACCTGATTGAAATCTAAGGTTCTCCTGATTCTGTTACCGATTACCTTAGTAGATACCTTGTACGTAACAGATCGTACGCTATTTGGTCTTAAATGCTTATGTCTTTATCGTCCCCTTTTTGTGAACAAAGATAATTTTACCGTTCTTCTATGATTACGATACCATCGATGACACCAAGCATTGCGTATACAGGGCGGCCAGTTTTCTTAGAACCCTTATGCCCCCGTCCTTCAACAAATCTGTAGTTACTTGATTCTCTCCAGCTACTTTGAACAGTTTCTTAGTTTCTAAAGGTATCTTGCCCTCGTCCGTCATCACTGCAAAGAACGTCTGATTACTTTTCATTATTGTCAATCTCATAATTGTCCTGACTACTACTATGTCGTTACGTATAGAACTCCTCGGCCTCTTGGGGCCCAATTTAAGAACGCTCCATGACTTACGTCTTAACTTCCGCGACGAGCCCTCAATGCTTCCTAATCTCAATGAGGCGTTTAAGGCAAGTGCCTAATTTTGGATCCATCCTTAGCGGCTCCTTGGTTAAGAAGGCAATCCGAGCGACGAGGAGCCGCTGGTATGCGTCTTCTACCAATAATATCCCGAGGAATATACCAAGGAATATAGAATATACTGAAAAAATCACAGCATAAAAACTTTACTGTTTATTCAGTTAGCAGCAACAGCGGACGAGCATACCAATGCTACACTCGGGTGAGCAGCGGAAGGGAAAAGCCGGGCTTTTCAGCCGAGCAGCCTGTTTTTGCAGCCGCCGTCGGTGAGGCATGCCTCGGGTGACGTAGCGGTGGCGCTGTGGCTTATCGATAAGGCAATCCAGCGTGTGGCTGCGTTACGCTGGGACGGACGCATGATAACAAAGAGGAGGCTGCGCGGAAATATGCGCAGTGTGTGTCGCCACAACTTCCTTATTTCGAACAACTTGTACCTATTGGTTACCTTTGATAGCTCTGCCTGTTGTATCCTGTCTGTTGGGCTGGAGGCTTTATTATTTTTGCCTTTCTTATTAAAACCTAGCATGTGCTTATATAATTTTTCGATATCCTATCACTCCCCGACTTCCAATTTCTACCGCGCCCTCAGTGATGATATGTCTGAAGGTATCGTTCATCGCCTTTAAATTATGGTCGCCATCCTCGGTTAAACTGCATAATTATTTTGTAGCGAGATCCTGAATTCATCTTCATTCCCCCTTATCCCTCTATCTTTGATAAACTCCTTCCTTACTAATAACATTCTTTCCCTCTTCAAACGTAACCTAAAACAAGACCTTACCCGCCTGTGGTCACTGCGTCAAACCTTTCCGATTACCTCTACATCCATGGTTACCTCTAATGCCATGGTTAGAACACAGTGAGAAGTTTATTTCAGTTTTATTCTCCTCACTAGGGCTTTTCCATGTCCTCTTCCGGTTCTTCCGATGCAGGTTAGTATCGAAACTTGTTTTGTTGAAGTATGCGTAGAACATTTTTCTTGTACTTTGTCATTGGTTATAACCAATGCTCTTTAGAACCGCAGCTAGTGCACTTTGATTTGAAATATGTCTCTTGTGCTTGCTACAATTAAATGGTCTTCACCATGTAAAATTAAAATATATAAATCAATTTGTAAAGGTCATGTAAAGCTATTGTGAAATGGTTCAACCAACAAAGCAAGCGACAGTAGCCAGCTCGGATCGGAAGCCTTTTTTGTGTACAAAACAAAGACATGCGCTAGAACTAAACGATGTCTTTACGACTGCTTCAATCCTAAAGATATAAAGATGAAAGAATAAATAAAAAGAAATACCATTAAGAATAGAGAAATCACTTTGAGTAATTGTTAGATTTCCAGACCACTAGCAAAATTATGTCAATGTAAACGATTCGTTTTTATTTATAAGCACTATGTTATAGTGGCTCTGATCTGAAATATCAAAATAAACCATTTATGTAGGAAGATTTGTAGAAATCGCCTGTCATTACCTTTGCAAAAAGAGCTGTGAAACTTTTTGTGAAATTTTCCGTTTCTCCATTAAATTGCTTTTCGTAAGATGAGTCGTACCACACTCGGACTTTCACATGAACGCCTTTGCCAATTTCTTCCTCTGGTCTGCGGTCTGCAATATAAAATAAAAACATATTCATAGCATTTGCGGAGCGCATTTCACAACTCGTCAAATTTCACGACCGCTCCTCTCTTAAAACTGAGTCAAAGCTTCAAAAAAGTGCCTGCCAGCGATTTGGGCGAGAACAACCTTGTTTACCTTCGCACTTGGCGTTAAAAGATCCGAACATTACCAACACTTCTGTCAGCTTCTCGCGAGCGCTTATGTTTGGCGAAGACTTGTAGTAGTATTGGGTGCTATCCAATCAGCTCGGTGTCATCGATAATCGCCTTTTATACTGGAGGAGCCAATAGTAATTCCTTTCAAGCGATCATTTATTCAAAGCGCTAACAAAGCTGATATTATTGATATGAAGTATCATTCCGCAGCCGCGTGGTTTTTTTTTGGCGGAAAAAAAATACATTCTAATATTTTATTCGTATGTAACGCAACGACAAATGCCTGAATCATAATGAGGCATAGGGGTGCGAAAACATAATCCTTTGAAACCAAATCGTATGCAAGTAGCGTAATAAAGCCCGAATAGAATATCAATCGAGTATTTTCCGGCAGTGGTAGCGGCTCTGAAGTATTAAGGAAGATGGACAAAGGCTTCCGCAACGAAACAATCTATTTCTTTGACTTGCGCCCACAAACAAATCTAAACCTCAGTGGCGATAAGAACAAGCAACCTTTTCGGCAGACCTCGATCAACATATTGGTGCAACTCTCGCATGTGCTCAGTTAAAAAAATCCATCGTAACTTCAAGATAAGGCGCATAAAGCAAATTCACAACTATAGGGCAAAAATCAAACTTTGCTGAAATTATTTAAAATGAAACTGGTAGCGTCTTGTGTCGCCAACAAATAAAGCCAAGGGCCTGAGACCTAAAACGTAAAATGGGTTTACATGTCAATCAAGTACATTCAAATATTTACTGAAGTATGCTCATAATTTATAAATAAAAACATCTTTCACAGCAGCTTTTTGCTTCTTCAAAAGTGGGCTAGCTCTGAACATAAAAAAGGGGGTTGGTTTTTCTGATAAGTACTCGGGGCGCTAGCCTGGCTCATCGTTAGCCTTTTGTGTGAACATTTCGGATCAAGAGAAACAAGAGGAAACTCTTGCACTGCAGATGCTTTGAGCTGAGTCCCGCTTCAAATGTCGAAGTATAGGAGTAAGCCACAACAAAAACTTTTGATAGGCGACAGCATGGTGTATATCTTGAAACGAATACCTAATCTGCGCCGATGTTACCAAAGCGGAGATTCGAAACTCGAAACTATATAGCCAACAAGCAGCCCCTCTGCTCGGTCAGTGACGGCTACCAAATATCCTTTCGCTGCGAGAAGGCGGGGAGGAAAGGCGGGCTGACGCCGGGCAAAGACCTCGGAAGCTCTGGCGTGGGAAAGACGCGGGCAATTGCTGTGCGTTCTAGACGCTTATCGCACTATATCCGTATTCGCGTTTTTGAAAAGGTTGCATTTTTTCGTGATCTGGATGTCTGGCCCAGCCCGGCTTTCCCGAGAGAGATGTAAATTGGCCCGGTCAATCGGCCCGCAGGCCGGGTCGGGTATGGACTTTCGGGACGGCCGGAGCCCGTACACAGCTCTAGTACCACTTGCGGGGCACGTTTTTCTACGTAGAGGTTTTATTACCCTGAAGCTAAATTTCTACTTTATTCTGTATGGGGACTTTGGAAAAGGTCAATCTAATTTCATGCCACTATGTCCCAGATTAGTGGCCGCGGAGGTCTTTTTCTGAGGCATTGGCATTCACAAAATCCCATGAACAGTGTAGGACGTGCGTGCAATTGTGAGACAAGTGACAATGTTTCCTCTTAACGCGAAGAGTGCGAGTGAAGACAAGAAGGTGAACAGTTGGCTTATAAGAGACACATATTGAATTTCGTTAGAAGGTTCGTAGAGACAACACGCTAGGGGTATTTTTAGGTGAGTCTTTCCTTTTCATGAGGGCTCTGTTATATATAAATAATTAGGCTAGTCCAAAAAGAACTTTTCGAAAGGATGAAAAGGAATTGGCTGGCCGGCAGCCTAGTCTGGCTGCAGCGCAGGGTTGAAATTTGGAGCAGCCCAACGGAAGTGGTGTCTGAAGGCTCCAAGGAGGTTGCCCAATTATTCTCGTCCTGCGGCTGTCATACAGGATCTCGTGCTAGGCCTTCTACAACAGCCAGACTTGCAGACGACTTTACATCAAACTCCCGGAGGACAATCCTGCATTGAAAAATGTGGCCGGAAAGCCTTGTTCCAACACAGTGTACCGTGATACGTGACAGCTAGATGGCAGTGAGACAATCGTTCTCGTACGTGTAAAGTTTGTTTTGACCATCCAGAGGCAGCGCGGCGAGCGTGCACGGTAAACGTCTTCTATCCGCAGTATTCCTGAATAAGGGACCCACTCGATATCTATATTAATATTGAACATCGTACGCTTTTCATCGAAATGCCTAAGGACAGGAGGGGACATTAAACGACTGGCAGTTCCTCCAAGGCTTCCGCTTCCGGCTTTCGCTGTGTTAATAGCCTGTCGGTATTTGCCAGCAAGTTCAGATTTGGTTAGGCTGGTATTCGGAAATACTATCACTTCATCAAAAATCTGACTGAAGCTTTTTTTTGTTGGAAAGCTTGGATATTATGCGGTAGTAACAGCTCTATATGGGTCTTGGTGAACTCTCTATTTTGTTTTGATGTGTCCCGTGAAAGAAGGCTGATGCGTTTTGTGCTTCTAAAGAGGACTGGTGAAGATGGGCAATGATGTGCGACTCAATTCCTCACTCATGTTCATTAGCAGCTATCAAGCTTTTCGATTTAAGAAGCGGGTACTCGCTCCTTTGATGAACATACTTCTCGGTACATCTCCGGCTGTTAATACTCGTCTTTACAACAATTAGGTAGTTCCTCGGCGCCATTTTCTGCGATCTTATAGTGAGCTCTACCCACAGGGACATCATGGGCTCCACTGGGATAGGAACACTTTCACTCTCATTCAGCATATTAGGCTTTTATAAGAGGTTGATTGATTATTTGCACTCTTATCAAGGTAGTCCATGCAGGAGAATCATGGTGACAGGATACGCATTCTTCGAGCAGCGATTATCGCGCACTAAAAACAGGGTTACCTCCAAAAACTTTGAGTACTCAGTTTGCGTCGCCCAGATGTGCTCCTGCATCTCACTTCTGGGGACCATACCTTTCACACAGCCTCTGCAACCAACATCAGGGTAGCCTGATATATAGTTCCTTCCTTTAGCCGCTCCCATTTTTTATCCCGTACACCTCAGCCCTACGGAATTCCGGGAGAGAAAGGTGAAACTTATCAGCCCTTTGTAATACTTCAGTCGTTATGTGAAGCGCACTGAACGTTCTGATTCTACGAGGCAGAAGGGATCGTGTAATTCGGTAGTCCATTATCGTCCACGCAGTCTTTTCATCCATTAGGACTTAACGCTTGGCGTTTTCATACACATCGGCCTTCAAACATCTGCAGTTTTCGAAAGCTTTTACTGCACAGGAAATATGCCTCTCTTTGGGTGTTAGTCATACGATTCATCACTATTTTTCAAGTGCTTGTGCTGGGGACTTCTGTGCGAATGATCACGCACTTGATCTTTCTGGTTCCTCTGCTGAGCAGCTGCCAGTAATGAGCACTGATCTACGTTACGTGGCTTTCGGCACACCTTCGACAGCTCAGCTGCTTGGCGATAATTTGTTAAAATATAATACTACATTCCTTGTCTCTCCGCGAATAATTCACAATCAGCAGTAAATATTATTGTGAAATCAATTACACCACTTCGCTTTGTCTCCTACGCGGACTTTATTGCTTGCTGCTCGCTTCGCTTCTGCTTTTGGTACCATCCGCACATCATCGCAATACAGCGCACTAGGAACATTCGCCATAGACCGCACGTCAGAGTCAAGTTACCTACTTCTGCCAGTCCGATAATTGGCGGCAAGGCGTCCTTCTGTCGATATCATGGCTTCCCACACTTGCTTCATGATGTGTGTGCGTGCATACGCTATACTCGCAGCGTCTCGTCGTTGCCTTACTGCCCTTCGGCCACTGCATGAACAGCGCACTCGAAAATTATGCATTCCGTCCGAGCCCTTCTTATATTAGCACATCTGCTTCATTTATTGTCAGCCTTGCTTTCTCGCCGGCGTATTCTGTTATTGCCATACCATTGTGCCTTCCATGTTCGTGGTATGGTTACTTTTGTACGCAACCTCCTGTTGTGTGGTTTCGCTGCCTCATGCTTTCTGCCATGCCACATCACAATTATTCGTTCTCTGGGTGGAGCATGGCCGTTATACGATGAAGTGGGTATTTCAGCCATTAGCATGTCGACATCGCCCCCATGAAAATGACTATAGAGAGCAAAGCAGGCAGTAAATTCTGTCGAGCGCGGGTGTGAAGCATGGAAAGCTGAGAATGCCTGTCAGCAAATAAAACTATTTGCTTCTCGGCTGGTAAGGCATTGTCACGCGAGTGAACGCTGTACGTTGCAATAAACGTAGCCCTAGCTGTGCCTGTCCTTTTAGGTTTTATGTAGATGCTTCACCCCGAAGGAAAAACAAGGACACCAGTTGCAGTGGCAAAGTGCCGCTAGCGTCCTGATGTCATCTATGAAACTTTCATCGACCACAGAATAATTGGTGCCTGCGCCCACCTAAGTACCGATATGATCATTGGATAGCAATTTCAAGTCGGTTGTTTGCATCTTTGCTTTCGCGTTGTTTTCAGATTCCTATCCCGGCTATAGCGTTCCCTGTGACTGCTCCTGAGGCACGTTGTGCCATTTCGCTGGTAAGCTAGCCTGTTTCAAGTCAGATCACTTCGCGCTCGCAGAGTAGTGTTGGATCTGTTGGTGTAATTAAGCAGCATGATCTTGGTCGCTTAATTTCGGTCGCTTCTCTTACGAAAATCATGGAATCTAGAGGTTCCTGTGTTAAGTTATCCTTGTGAGTGATTGGAGACCCTCCCCACATAGCCAGAGTGTAGATTCAGGCCGGTGACGCAAATATTGTGCTGACCGGTGATGGGCAGCACGACAGGTGGCTTGAAGATTTGTGGTCTAAGCTAAATATATTGTTACTTAGCTGTATTCGCTGTTCGTGATGAGGATGAACAAGTGCAAGAGACTCCGAGAAGACGACGACACTGAGTGTTGTGAAAACGGTGCCCTCATCAACGTTAGTTGTGCGGACATCTTTGGGACTAAATCTTCCACGAAACATCTCTTGGTGGAGGTGAATCTATTCGATACCCTGTCACAAGCTGGATCTCCGCAGCGGCCGCCACATCGGAACCACCATGATGACTACCGACGCCTCTACCTCTACAGCCGCCGCACCTGCTGTTGTAATGGCCCACCCCTGTGATCCCGGAACCTTCTGCGGGACCGACGACGTCGACGTAGACGACTTGCTAGCCCTATACGAGCGCGTGAGCAAGCACAACAGGTGGGATGCAACACTCGAACTCGCGAATGTAATATTTTACTTGGCTGGGACCACGCGGGTGCGGTTTGAAACCCACGAAGACGAGCTAACATCTTGGGATATTTGCAAACAGCAGCTGCACGACCTATTCGGAAAGCCTATTGGCCGCTACATTGCCGCCAAAAAAGTGCTCGCCTCTGGGGCCCAAACGTCTACGGAGTCTTATCTCACTTACATCCAAGACCTCCTGTCTCTAGGCCGCAAAGTCGACCAAGGCATGCCTGAGGAGGATAAAGTCGGCCATATAGTAAAAGGCATTGCCGACGATGCTTTCAACCTCCTGTTGTGCAGGGATTGCTCCACCATGGACTCTGTGCTACAGGTGTGCCGACGTTTCGAGCAGGCGAAACAGAGGAGCATATCTCACCGTTTTGACCGGCTGCCGAACACGGCTGCTAGCTCCTCCTGTATCGATATCCCGACTCCTCGACCGCCTGCTAACGACAGCACTTTGACACGAATTGTCCGCCAAGAGCTTGAGGCAATGACTCCCGCGGCCTCGCTGTCGCATACATCCGACAACACCCTGGCTACCATATCACTTATTAATACTGTTGTTCGCCAAGAGGTTGCGAATTTGGGCCTCCTTCTACCGGCACCACCGACACCACGGATTCAGGACCTGCCCCTCCAGTAATTGCTGCCACCTCAACCAACGCCGGTTTCTCGCCCCTATATCGTTACCGCAACCCAAATGAATGGCGTACCCACGACAATCGCCCCATCTGTTTTACTTGTTCTCGCGTTGGCCACATTTCCCGCCACTGCCGTAGTCGCTGGTACACGCCATCTCGTCAGTACACCTACGTTGACCGCCGCGGAGACTATGCCCCTCGCTATTCCCCACCTTGCCTCGACCAGACCCTTGCTGACCCCGGTTCCACTGTCCGTGCTGCCAACCGTTCACCATCCCCGCAAGCACGACGTTCGTGTTCTCCTCTTCCTCGCCGCAATTCGGCACCGTCATATTCTGGCCACGTACCGGAAAACTAGCCAATGCAGCTCACGGAGGTGACGCTGCATTTATGACCCGGACTGAAAAACCTCTGTTGACCCCTGCCCTACAAAATAACCGTATCGACGTCCTTGTGGCTGGAGTTCCTGTTTCTGCTCTAATTGATACAGGCGCCCAACTATCCGTTCTCAGCTCCTCATTTCGCCGTCGCTTCAAGAAAGTCCTTACGCCAGCCGTCTCGTCCACAGTTCGCGTCGCCAATGGCAGCCCTGCTGCCGTGGTTGGCATGTGTACGGCACGAGTTACAATTGCTGACCGTCATGCCCCAGTGTTGTTCACCATCCTACATGAATGCCCCCACGACGTTATCCTTGGCATTGATTTCTTAACAGCCCACTCTGCCCTTATTGACTGATCTAGCGGCCTACTTCGCTTGGACCTTCCGCTCTGCTCTGAAGACCCCTCCTGCTCACCCCGACTTCGATCAGCACAATTTAGCCGCCTTCCTCCTCAAACTGCCGTTTACATCCCTATGTCGCCATTTCCACCCGTCCCAGATGGCGACTATCTCGCTTGTCCCATCACTGATGTCATGCTGCAGCGGCACGTCACCCTTCCTCATCTAATTGTGCACATCTCCCAGAACCGCACCACTCTCCCAGTCGTTAACTTCAGCTTTTCAACTCATGTACTGGCCGAGGGAATTTCATTAGCTTCGCTGTCACCGATGACCGATTGTGGCATTTCAGCTCTATCTACAGGTCATACAACTGCCGTCCCTGCCAACACCCCCTCGTCGTTCACATCGCGCCCTGATCCGCTTAACAGCATGATATCAGCTGATCTGCAACCTGAATTCGCCGCTGATTTACACAAGCTTTTGTTTACCTACAGTGACCTTTTTGACTTCGGCACCCGCCCATTGGGTCAAACGGCAGTTGTAACCCACCGCATTGACACCGGAGACGCCAGTCCTATCCACAGGCGGCCCTATCGTGTTTCGCTTGCCGAGCGACGCGTCATTCAAACGGAGGTCGAAAATATGTTAACGAACGACATAATCGAGCATTCCAGTAGCCCCTGGGCATCCCCTGTCGTGTTGGTCAAGAAGAAGGATAACAGTTGGAGATTCTGCGTTGACTACCGTCATATGAATAAGATAACCAAAAAAGATGTATATCCTCTTCCGCGCATCGACGACGCGCTTGATAGTTTGCACGGAGCCAGCTACTTTTCATCCATCGACCTTCGTTCCGGATACTGGCAGATTTCTGTCGACGAGAGAGACCGTGAAAAGACAGCGTTCATCACCCCTGACGGCCTCTATCAATTTAAAGTCATGCCTTTTGGCCTATGTAACGCCCCTGCAACTTTCGAACGGATGATGGACTCATTGCTGCGCGGCTTCAAGTGGACGACTTGCCTTTGTTACTTAGACGACGTCATTGTTTTCTCGTCCACTTTTGACAGCCACCTCTCTCGCCTTTCTACCATTCTCGAGCTATTCCCCCGCGCCGGCCTTCAACTCAACTCAAAGAAATGCAGTTTCGGCCATCGGGAAATCAAAGTGCTTGGTCACTTGGTTAATGCTTTCGGTGTTCAGCCTGACCCTGACAAGATACGTGCCGTTAGAGATTTTCCCACTCCGCGTTCATCCAGCGATGTCCGAAGCTTCATTGGCCTATGTTCCTATTTCCGACGATTCGTCCCGAACTTCGCAGTCCTTGCTCGTCCGCTCACCCAACTCCTCAAGAAAGACGTTTAATTCTATTGGGGGCCAGAACAAGTTGCAGCTTTCTCAGAGCTTATTGCTGCCCTAACTACTCCACCGGTCTTGGCCCACTTCAACCCTTCCGCCAATACTGAACTCCGTACATACGCAAGTGGCCATGGAATAGGAGCTATTCTCGCTCAGCAACAACACGGCCGTACAAGGGTGATTGCGTATGCCAACCGCCTGCTCTCAACACCCGAACAAAATTATTCTATTACAGAGCGAGAGTGCCTGGCGCTTGTCTGGTCTATTACGAAATTCCGCCCTTATTTGTTTGGCCGCCATTTTACTGTGATAACAGACCATCATGCCTTGTGCTGGCTTTCCTCTCTCAAAGATCCTACTGGCCGTTTGGGGCGCTGGGCGCTACGATTACAAGAATACACCTTTTCCGTCGTCTACAAGTCCGGCCGGCTTCACCAAGATGCAGACTGTTTGTCACGTCATCCCGTCGACTCCCCTAGTCCTACAGACTCTGACGATGATGCATATGTCTTATCTGTCTCCGCCTTTGCCAACATTGCCAAGGAACAGCACCTAGATCCTTCTCTGCATTCCATTATCCTCCGTCTTACCGCCGACCGCCCTGACCCATCTCTCGCCTCATTTGTGCTCCACGAGAACACCCTATACCGACGTAATATGCGACCAGATGGCACAGACCTTTTGCTCGTCATTCCACAACACCTGCGTTCCACCATCCTTCAACAGTTCCATGATGCTCCCACGGCTGGCCACTTGGGTGTCTCTCGCACATACGACAGCCTGCGCCGACGTTTCTACTGGCCGCGGCTCTACCGCTCTGTCCAGCACTACATTGCCGCGTGTGAACTGTGTCAGCGTCGGAAGAAGCCCACAATTTTGCCTTCAGGTCATATGCAGCCGATACCCATACCAACTGACCCATTTTCCCGTATAGGCGTTGACCTCCTTGGTCCCTTTCCAGTTTTCACCTCGGGGAACAAATGGATTGCTGTCGCCACCGATTACGCTACTCGGTACGCTATTAACCGAGCCATCCCGACCAGCTGCGCCACAGACGTCGCAGACTTCCTTCTAGAAAATGTAATTCTTCATCATGGTGCTCCTCACGAACTACTAACTGACCGTGGCCGCTGTTTCCTGTCGCGAGTGGTTGACGAAATTCTCCGTTCGTGTTCCGTCCGCCACAAATTCACCACCGCATATCACCCCCAGACCAGCGGCCTCACGGAACGTCTAAACCGTATCCTCACAGACATGCTGGCCATGTATGTGTCTGACGACCATCGAGATTGGGACGTTCATCTCCCCTTTGTCACATTCGCCTACAATTCATCTGTCCATTCTACCGCTGGATATTCCCCATTTTATTTATTATTTGGCCGACACCCGTTACTACCCTTCGACAACTCTCTACCTGCGGCAGACGCCACCAGTACTTACACCAGTGATGCCGTCACCCGCGCTCATGATGCCCGCCGGATAGCTCATGCCAGGCTCTCTGCATCCTAAGACTCAAAAGATCCGGTACGAAAGCCGCCACCGTGATGTCCACTACACTCCTGGATCTCTCGTTTTGCTGTGGCTCCCGTGCCGTCGAGTGGGCTTGTGTGAAAAACTTTTGCCCCGTTACGCTGGCCCTTACCGTGTTTTGCGCCCCGTGACCGACGTCACCTACGAAGTTGAATCTGTGGTTCCGAAGTCCACGTCCACAGCTCCAACCTCCGAAATAGTGCATGTGTCCCGTCTAATGCCCTATCATCAACGTTCTATTTCGCTAACATAGATCGCACCGGGAGTGTGCTTTTCCCGCGGGGGGGGGGGGGGGGGGGTAGTGTTACTTAGCTGTATTCGCTGTTCGTGATGAGGATGAAGAAGTGCAACAGACTCCGAGAACACGACGACACTGAGTGTTGTGAAAACGGTGCCCGCATCAACGTTAGTTGTGCGGCCAGCTTTGGGAATGTAAATCTTCCACGTAACAATATGTTTAATTACCGTGCTTCATAGGATGCGATCATGAAGCATCGATTGCAAAACCCCGTAGGCACTGATGAATGGTGCGGCCGGCGTGGTACAGTGGAACTACTTGTTTCTCTTAAAGGGAGTACGCTATTCTTAGGACTTTACATGAGTAGCCCACAGAGATACTAATGAATAGGCGACCTCTGAACGTCAATGATCACCATCGTACTGTCCGAAAGCATTATAGAAGTGATGGGATGGGCGGATATACGGGGGGGGGGGGGGGGCAGCTGGAGTATTTGGATGTTTCTCGCGTGCTCATGTTTCATTTCGGAAATACTGTGAGCCTTTATATGGCCTGTGGATGACAACAATCAAGCACTGATTCTCATAGTTTGCATCAAAATGTTTTTGGCATGTCCGGACCAGTTCTACGAAGGCGTGCCCTTTCGTAGCAGTACGCAGACACGGTTTGCTCAAGCAGCTGAATCTGCAACAGAATGGTTAGCTGGCTTGCTCTATTCGAATAACCCTTCAAACGTATTTAGTGACGCATTCTCGAAGCCTTTCCATGTCATCAGAACTTTAGTAAGAATAATCATAATTTTTTGCAAGGTTGTGGCTTCGAGGAATATTTGCCTTCGAAGAAATGAGTCAAGCCACATCGCTAGAAGAGAGAATGCATTCTTTTGTATCTTTATCACACGCTCCTTGGACTGAGACAGTTCACGGGGCTGAATAAGATTAGCAGCGAATATTGAGCGAGAGACTGCGACAGACTGACAAAGGTGTCTTCACGGTGTTAGGAATATTTAATTTCTAGAATGAGTTATACTTGGAGATAAAATTATCAGCTTGTTCATTGCGCCTATTTTGTTAAGTGGCTATACTAGCATGTTTTATTTTTGTACTAAGGAAGCTGCAAACTACTCACTCTGAATTGTCAAGGTTTTTCCTGACTGCCTCACTTCATAAGTGATAAGGACATAGTTATTGTCGGTATATTTATTTGAAAAATATAATATATCATAAATATTATTAGTTAGAAAATGCGCTTAAAACAAAAAGGGTAATCAGGTGTTGCCCACTGACCAGCTTAGAATAATTTCTTGGATATTCTGCCAATTGAGCCACTTTGGCGACTGGGTATCCTTTTACTTTCTCAGATATTTATATTCTGGTTAACCCAATCTTGAGAGCGTTGACCCCCCGTTATATCTCGTCCTCCGTAACATTCCCGATATGAGGACGTACCAGGTTGCTGCTGTGAATAAGAATGGCCATAAAAAGCCCTGTTAAGAAAACGTTGCCCACATCATAAATACCTAAGAGAGCAGAAGACTCAACGACAGCTGCAGAAGCCCGGTTGGTAGCGCACAGGACGCGAAATTTCGTGTTTTGTGTTTGAACATTGAAGGCAGCATAAAGATTGTTCGGTGGAAAAGGCGTCAACTTTGCCTTTTCCTTTACACAGCATTTAAAAGCAATGCTAAAAATTAAAGGGAACCTGATTTTAGATCTACGTTTAATGCAACAGCAATTGTCCCAATAAAGAAGTAATTACTCGCTGATAACCACCAAAGCCCCACCATAGGCGGCAGAGAAACACCATGCAGCTTTGCTGAGGCGGAGGGGCGCTGACCACTATCAGGGAAAAAGGTTGAACATCCACCATGCAATGCAGAGAAGTTCCTTTTGGGAGCACGAGGGATTCACGTGAAGTTCAACAAGGTTGATGACTGGGCACGTCGGTATGGGTTCATACTTAACCAGCCAAAAGACGAGACACAGCAAAGAGGAGGACAGGACAAGGCTGGACTATCAACTGAATGTTTATGATCGGAAAAAAACAACGAAGACTACTTCGGAAAAGCTCGCGCACAACCCAACCGGTGGAATGCAAGACATTGGGAAGAAGATGAAGACGAAAATTCAAAGCCAATTCAAAGTCAAGGCCTAACTAACGACTTATCTAAAAGGTCAAATTCCTTACAATGAAGGCTAACCGACGCCTTAGCCACACACTTGTCCTCGGCTTTAGCAATGTAAAATGCTTCAACCAACTCCCTGTAGAGTTGATTACCATTGCTGTAAACTACACCCGTATTATTGAAGTCAGGCGCACAAAGGGACGGGTCATGCTTCGACTTACACTCTCGGGATTGCACATGTAGCGCAAGATTGGAACTCGCCTTCCCTCCCAGTGAATTAGAGTGTTCCGTCAGGCGCACATTTAGACATCTGCCGGTCTGCCCGTAGTAGCACCTGCCACAATTCAACGGAATGCGGTAGACCACATTCTTTCTGCAGGTGGTGAACTTTTTCTTATGAGACACTGCAAGGGGCTCGACAGTGTACCTCGTGATAGTTTTCGTTGTGCAGTGTCTCATAAGAAAAAGTTCACCACCTGCAGAAAGAATGTGGTCTACCGCATTCCGTTGAATTGTGGCAGGTGCTACTACGGGCAGACAGGCAGATGTCTAAATGTGCGCCTGACGGAACACTCTAATTCACTGGGATGGAAGGCGAGTTCCAATCTTGCGCTACATGTGCAATCCCGAGAGTGTAAGTCGAAGCATTACCCGTCCCTTTGTGCGCCTGACTTCAATAATACGGGTGTAGTTTACAGCAATGGTAATCAACTCTGCAGGGAGTTGGTTGAAGCATTTTACATTGCTAAAGCCGAGGACAAGTGTGTGGCTAAGGCGTCGGTTAGCCTTCATTGTAAGGAATTTGACCTTTTAGATAAGTCGTTAGTTAGGCCTTGACTTTGAATTGGCTTTGAATTTTCGTCTTCATCTTCTTCCCAATGTCTTGCATTCCACCGGTTGGGTTGTGCGCGAGCTTTTCGGAAGGAGTCTTCGTTGTTTTCTTCCGATCATAAACATTCAGTTGATAGTCAAGCCTTGTCCTGTCCTCCTCTTTGCTGTGTACCGTCTTTCGGCTGGTTAAGTATGTTCACGTGAAGTGTTAGTGGCCACTACTGTCGCTGAGCCGTTGTGGAACCGGACAAGACGGGAAGGCGATGCCGCGTACAAGATGACTATATGATGGTGCTATGAGTACGTCCCCGTCAGTGATGTGGTCAGAAACAACAGTAAGCAGTTTTTCGCACTGAGGAGGCAAAACAGTATCAGCGGCGCAATGAGGGGATGATGTCGTTCAGAAAAGTCAGATGAAAAATCGCTGTCTGTCATATGGATAACACGGTCACCACAAGAAATTAACGCTGAAGCGGTTGACAAAAACGCCCATCCAAAAATCATCAGATGCGCACAAGGTGAGAGCACAGCGAACTGCACAGGATGGCGGATGCCGTCATTTTCGACACGGAGTTCAGGCCCATCATATGGGGTTGTCACTTTTCGCAAACGGTAGCACGAATCAGCGTGAATGACAGAAATTGCAGCCCCTGTATCAATCAAAGCTTCGACCGGTAAACCTTCAGCGATAACGGCAATCACGTTATACGGGCGATCAGGAGGACTTTTAGTAAGTTCGCAGAGTGAGTTTGACCTCCGGAAACTGCAACACTTAGTTTTCCGAATGGCGGACAGGGAGAGCGGTTGCGGGGCGGAGAGGGGAAACTGAGCGGCGGTATGGGGATGTGGACCGGCGTCGGGATACATGGTTCCCACGAGGCTCAGAAGAAGATACGGGAGGTGGGGAGGATCGTCGAGGTGGGCTTGGAATAGACCGGCATTGATAATATGAGGTTGAAGGCATGTCAGTTTCGAAGGCGTCGTAACCACGGCGCTCGTTCTGAAGGCGGCGACGACAGAAGCGGGATATATATCCTCTAATACCACAGTAATAGCAGACTGGTCGGGAGGGACGCCAGAGTGCATAATAGGGTGGTGTAGGTTGAGCCATCGCCATTGCATTGACATGATTGTAAGTTGGTGCCGGTCGGGGCGGTGGAACCAAAGAAGGGGGGACGCAGCGCTGTGCGCGTAGGTCGGCGCTGGGTGTATTGCACAAGGTTTGGATGTCATAGGGTGGCTAATGGTTGCTAACTCTCCTGTAATCATGTTGCGAAGAACGGCGTCGTTAGAAGGTGCGGAAAAATGATCGCACCTATGTCGACAGAAAGGATTGATGGCTTGGAGCTCCTCGCGGATGATTGCTCGAATCATTGCCCGCAGATCAAGGTCAGCAGAGGTTGGACCAGTTGCGAAGCCGGGCTGTAATCGAGAGGATTGCAGCTGGTCAAGGGGTTGACAGGTCGTTATAACTGAATCAACACTTGAAGGATTCTGGGCCACTAAGGTATGATAACCCATAGAATTGATTCCTTTTAGGACGTGGTGCACACGTTCAGGTTCTGTCATGGTGGGACTAATGCACCGACAAAGTGCAAGAACAGCCTCTATGTAAGACGCATATGATTCATCGGGACCTTGAAGGCGGGAAGCGAGCTTGTTTCTCGCGATCGCAGTCCGAACTGCCGGGTCGGCGAAGTATTGTCGGAACTGCTGTTTGAAAGTGGTCTAGATAGTAGTGTGGGGTTCGCGATTATTGAACCAGTTTCTGGCGACCACAATGAGATAAAACGAAACGTTGAGGAATTTTAAAGCGTCGTCCCAACGGTTATAGGCACTGCAGCGTTCATATGTGTCGAGCCAGTCAACGACGTCTTCGTCGCGACGACCAGCGAACAGCGGCGGGTCGCGTTGACGTGTGGCTCACAATAGGCTCACAATATTTGCAAGTATCCTAAGCGCATCAATAATAAAATTCCGCGCACATAAAGAAAATAAACAGCATTTCTAGCCTTACTCTACACCGAAACATGACGCTCAGAAAGAACTGTAAATTCTATTGCATTCCGATTGATCCATTATTTCGTTCTTGGTATTTCGGCACTTACTCTGCGAAGGAGGCATAAACAATGCGTTTACTTTGAATTGATCACATACCTTATTTTTAAGGGGTACGTATTTCACATTTGCTTGCGTGTCAGCACAGGTTTCTGTCCGCCGGCGGACAGAAACCTGTGCTTATTATTATTATTATTGCGCAGCGGCCGCTGCGCAATAATAATAAAATATATAATCAAGTTCCTATTAACATTGCCGTTGCCATAGGCTCTCCTCATAATGCCTCCTATTTACGTAAAGGCTGTTGATGGTACGTCTACTTTCATCATGCGGAACGCATAATGGCACCCTTGTCAACACTAAGCCGTCGTTTAATTGCAAAGGTAAGTATTGTAAACACTGATGGTCAATGAAATTAAACCCACCAGCATAACTAAACCTGGGGAATTTGCTACTTCTAACGAGAGGACGCGAATGCTATGAAGAACATTAAACGAACTCTTCATCTGCTGACTGAAGGGAATTTTTCTGCACCTTTAGGACATGCTTCATATCTGACAATTTGAATACTGAATTTCTCAAACAGCGCACAGTTTAAAATAAATATAAACACGAAAATCCACACCTGCCCAAATTACTGTCCCCTCTTCCTGACAGGATGGGAAAATAAATATGTACAAGTTTTTTTTTTTTTTACAACTTTACAGAGTGTCGCGCGATCACGTGTTGCTTTCAGGAACCCTTCTGAGAGAATTTGGAGCGTTAAAAAATTAAACCGCCGTACTTTTCATAACCTACAAAACATGATTTGACGCTGAGATATTTTTGAGGTCATCGCCAAAGCGCAGCCATGGGAAAACAAGTTCAGATTCCTACCCTAAATGAGCCACATATTGCTTGAAAACAATTTGCTAAATCAGTAATCAACGCGATCTTAGCTACTAAAATTGATGATCGACTTGATCATCGCTAATTACGTTCGTAGCCAGCTTACTGAAATACGCGACATCCCTTCTGCATACAAGTGCTTTTTATGAATGAGGTTAATCTGATTGAAATTTTTGCAGGTTCGAACACTTAATTGTAAATCATTGGACAAATTGATATTGTATAGCCGCTAAATATACAAGCGCGGAAGCCCGATTTGCCTCTCCATTCTCGCGATGTCCAGCTTAACAACATGCAATGCACTTCTGCACACGACGCAGAAAGGTAAATTTGGAACCGTAGGTTGAGGGATATTTAGGCTGCACCTTTAAGGGTAGAGGGGGGGGGTCAATATTCCCCTTGCCCGCATGAGGCGGCGAACACCGCCGCTCTCTCTTTCAAGAGAGCTCTCATCTTTCTCCTGGCCTCCTTCTCCCGGAGAAAGCGGGGGTGAGTGAACTGGCGTAATGCGAAGGGCGGCCCGTCCTTATAAGTCCCTCACATCTCGGCAGAAAGCATCTCGCCAATTCATCTCATCTCGGCAATTCAGGCCAAATTTTTCTGTAAAGCCACTTGTAGTGTGATTAGGTTTCAATCTAATGTAACTGGTATTGCAACCAGTGAGTTGGAGACTTCCTGCTGGTCTATGATTAAGCTTAGCTACAATGCATGCTACACAATGACGCCTCAGATGAGGGCATAAAATCTGTTATTCCGCGCAAATGAACAAGCCGCTTGATTTCGATATAAAGCCGCTAGATGGTGCATATTCGAGATCACCTAACTACTAGAATGTGCACTGGGACGCAATTTCCTTCGCTCTGCGCATGAAGAGGTCCCGGCAGATGTCGGCAACTACGCAAAGCGATTGCTCAAATCTCGATGGGAAGGCGAATCGCAGCCGCGTTAAGAGCACTGCTAGCCAGATGACCAGCTATTACTAGGCAAAGAGGGAGTTTGGCTCTCAGGGAGACAGACGCGGTCCTCCAGCGCAACTATGCACTAATCGACGTGATCGCGATACCCCGATCGGTCGTGTGCTCACATGGGTGGGGCAGCTTTAGGTCCCTGAGATGCTTTCTTCGCTGCAAGGTGAAAGATCCGAGATCGGGCCGAATCGGTGGACCTATGCCAACAATACTGTCCAGAGAAAGTACTTTCCGGAATGAATGTTCGCGGCGGGCCTAGCGCGAGCGCTCCTGCCCGCGCCACTGCCCGCTTCTTCTTCCTTGTCGTCCGTAACAATATTAAGGAAGCATCACCCGTCCGCGGCCAACAGAATGAAAATGGGCAATTTGCGCAAAATGTTCAAAGACAGCATTAAGAAAGCCAAAGCTCATTAAGAAAATGTGTCCTTTAAATATTTTATGCGTTCATCCGCAGGGACATTTTGCGCCACATTTCGCCAGAAAGGGCATAATTGGGAAGCATGCGCCTGAATAATGTCGCCACAACTGAAAAATCTGAAATTGAAAATGCCCTTAAACATTATTTTACTCGGTTATGACAGGTAATGATGCTTCAAAACAAAACTACGCTTTCATCACTACGAAGAAATCCAGTTTTTTGGTAACATTTGCACCGGAGATTAAGGCGCGCTTTCGCTATTACTGAACTTAGTTTGCAAGACGATGTCTGGTGGATATAGAATACCGAACTATTTTCTAATAAGGTATGTCGAATGGTATGCGAAATACCTGACAATCATATTTAACAAATCTCTGAAATGCGCCGACATCACACCCGATTGGGAATCCCCTATATCAAAACCCCTATGCCAAAAAGTACCGACCAGTCGCAACCTTCATGTTTTAGATCCATTTCATAGCTGCACATTTGCAGAAAAACCCTGGAGCATACTTTCACGTACACGGTGATTCAGGATGCCAAGGATAGCAGGGGATTAACAACTCCAGCGTGCAAATCGTCCATATGGGTCTCGCAGATTTGCCAACCAGCACAAATAGTGATGGTCTGTGACAACTTTAAATGGTCGGCCGCAAAGATAGGGGCGAAACTTCATAGTGGGCCACACGATCGCCAGGCATTCCTTTTCCGAGGTGGAGTAGTTCGTTTCAGCACGAGAGAGAGTGCGGATAGCATAGGCTAATACTCGCTCAATCCCGTCTTGATGCCGAACAAGGACCGCGCCAAGACAGATACTACTGGGTTTCAGTGTGCACCTCTGTGCCAGCCGCTTCATCGAAGTGCGCCAGAACAGGGGATGTTTGAAGGCGCTCGCGAAGCGAAGAGAAGGCCGTCTGCTGCTCAGAGTTCCACACAAAGGAGGTGTCCTTCCTTGTGAGGCACGTCAGATGTTCCGCAATCTGAGAAAAGTCCGCAATGAACCACCGATAATATGCGCACAGGCCGAGAAAGCGCTGAACTTCTCTCTTGTTAGCTGGAACGGGAAACCGTGCGACGGCGGCAGTCTTATCGGGATCCGGGCGCACCCCATCAGCGCTCACAACATGGCCAAGGAGCTTGAGTTCTGTATACCCGAAGTGGCATTTCTGGGGCTTCAGCGTGAAATCAGCAGAATGGAGGGCTTGCAGCACACATTGAAGGTGTTCGAGGTGTTGGTCAAATGTTTCGGAAAAAACAACTATGTCGTCCAAGTACACAAGACAGATCTGCCACTTGAGGCCAGTGAGAACGGTATCCATCATCCTTTATAATGTAGCTGGGGCAGAGCACAATCCAAATGGGAGTACTTTGAATTCTATATGCCATCTGGAGAAACAAATGCGGTTTTTTCTCGGTCTCTTTCGTCTACTTCGATTTGCCAATAGCCGCTTTTCAAATCTATAGATGAAAGATACTTAGCCCGCCGCAGTCTGTCCAGTGAGTCATCGATGCGCGACAACGGGGATACATCTTTCTTTGTCACATTATTCAATTTCCGATAGTAGACTCAACATCGGAGTGTGCCGTCCTTTTTGACCAGGACTACTGGTGAAGACCACGGACTTTGTGAAGCCAGCACAACACCATCATCCAGCATGTCCTGAACTTGCGTCTGGATCACTTCCCGTTCTTTGGCAGACACACGATAAGGCTGCTGTCGTATAGGGCGAGCGTCGTCATAAGAAATGATGCGATGTTGTGTGATGGGCTTTTGACGAACCTTCGAGGAAGAAGCAAAATATTGAATCCAGCAACAGTTGCTCGAAGACCCGCCGTTTCTCCTTCGACAAGTAGCAGTTAATGTCGATGTTGTCAAGAGATGGCTCAATAGTTTCGACTGCCGCGGATGCAAAACAGACCGGATCGTGCGTAACAGGGTGAGCGAAAGCGACATCAGTTCCCGGAAACAAGTGCCGGTGCTCATTAGAAACATTTGTGAGAAGGAGTGCAGCCCGGTCATTGTGAAGCGGCAATAAACTTCGAGCAGCGCAGATGCCTTGAGCAAGCAGGAATGAATGGTTCGCTTCCGCTACAGCATCGCCGGCACAGAAATCGTCACAGCAAACTTCCACAAAAACACTGCTTAATTCGCGGCGGCAGCGAGACGCTCTCGGCGGAAACGCGAAGTGCAGCATCGCACGGACTGCTACTATCTTATTCGGCAGATTACCCCATCGAAAATGTGACGAGTCTATTTCGCAGGTCGATAACTGCTTCATACTCTCGCAGAAAGTCAATGCCGAGAATAACGTCACGGGGGCAGTCACTCAAAACGATGAAACTAACGACGAACGTACATTCGTTATTCTGAATGCGAGCCGTGCACATCCCCTTTGGAGTAACTATATGACCGCCGGCGGTTCGACGGTACACACCTGGCCAAGCAGTGAGCACCTTCCTCAAAACAGTCGCCATGCGGCCACTCAAAATTGAATAATCGACCCTGGTGTCCACTAATGCATTGACGTAAGTACGGCCGCCTAAATAAACAGGAATGTCCAGAGAAACGCTTTTGGCTTCCCTAGGCGACGGGACCAGCAGCTCTCCGTCGGATCGAAGCGGCGACGACGGGAGGTCTTCAACGCAGCGGCTACCAGCGACCTCGCCCCCGAAGGTCACTGTCTTCAGTTTTCCCGACGAGGGCTAGACGAGGGGCCTTGTCCCTCTCGCGAGGAACCGTGGGTGGACGTCGAGGAGCGCCTTGGTGAAGGGGATCAGGACTGACGCTGTGAACGAGATGAAGAATGCTGCTCCGCCAGGTACTCTTCAATAATTCGGGGTCGTTGACCAAACCGGCAAGGAGGCGAGTCGATGCGGAAGCCGGGAAGACTGAGGCGTCGATACGGACAATCCCCGTAGAGATGGCCTAGTTCACCGCAATGGTAGGAGAGCGGACGCCGGTCAGACGTGCACCAAATGTCGGCTTTGCGTTGGGGCAGGGGACGATCGTCGAAATACTGTACTTGATGCACCCAGGGCAGCGGAACTGTAGGCGGTGCGAGAATGGGCGGCGGTGAAGGGAGAGCCTTACTCTGCAGCACTTCCGCATATGTGGGACGGTTGTCGGTTCTCGACAGCAATGGCGGGCTCGTAACTACAGATGAAAGAGGGCTCTTGAGCGCCTATCGCACCTGCTCCCGCACTGTAGCAGAAACGGAAGTTGGCGATGGCTGCAGAGGCTTGCCGAACTTGCTGAGTTCTTCGCGCACGACGCTGCGAATCAGTTCGCGCAAAGCATCAGGATGCCGCTCGGAAGATGCAAATGATTCCACGATTGTGCCAGTATAGAAAGGCCGGTCATAACTCACGGTACGTTAAAGTAGCACCCTCTTCATTGTGGCAGCATCAGCAAGGAATTCGTTTACAGTCGACGGTGGGTTGCGCACAAGACCAGCAAACAGCTGCTCTTTCAAACCCCGCATCAAGTGCCTGACATTTTGTCCTCGGGCATGGCGGGATCGGCTCGCCTGAAGAGGTGCGTCGTGTCCTCGACGTACGCTTGAACACTCTCATTCGGCACCTAGAAGTGCAACGTGCCGCTCTTGACGGCCTTTTGTACTTTCATCTAGGTCAATGTTCTTCACTATCATAAATGTCATCATGCGTTCTCTCAGTGAGCTAAGGGCATATTCACAGACCAAAAATCAAGCACAGGTTTAAAAATCGTGAGCAATAAACATTTCAACTGACGTCGAATTCGGACTTATCGCCCTTCTGCTTTCAATTGCTTTATTTTTTATTAGTTAGAAGCGGACAGTGTGCGTGCAAAAATGCGGTATGACGTGAGTCCTCGTACATTAGCTGCGTATTGCTGTTCCCCGAAAACTCCAGCAACGAAAGTGCCGGGTGTGCCACTAAAAAATAAAACTCAACTTTTGAGTAAAACCTAATTTAATATCATCACCGCCGCCTCATGCTTGGAGTCTCTTATGGTGTGCAAGAGCAATCTACCCCTTCTATCCGGTTTGAAAAGCGACACGTCGTGGTAGCATGCTCTGTGGGGTCACTGTTCACACCACTTTTCAAAGGAGCCATATATAGAACTACTCCGTTCCCGATGAGAACATTTTTTTTTCTTATTTGAATGCCAGTACAAATAATAAAAATCTTACCACATTCGAGTCTAATAGTGAAACCAAATCCGGAGAGCATGTAAGAAGTGCGCACAGGAAGCTCTTTTATTCTGAGCGCTTGCATGAGGTTCTTTATATTTCGCTTGAATTTTAAAAAGCCTGCAGTAGCCGGGAACGAATGTGGTAAATTGAGATAATTATCAAAATTCGCGGATTCACTCAGCCATTCCGGCGAGCATCAAAAGACTGCCTCATGCAAAACCTTCCGCATGGCATTCTAAGGCGTTTCGCGATTTCTCAGATTTTTGTTGATGCGATGATGTAAACACATTTTTTTAAAGGTGATGACCACCAAATATATTAGGTTGTTAAGATTATACTCATTTATTAGACGTTGACGGTACGATTCTCTTCCCACGAGGTTATTCTTGCGTGAACATTTCTGATCTTGCATGGTTTCTGACCATGGCTTTTGCTGAAGGCGTCAAATATTACAATAGTGTATTAAAAACTCGCCCTAAAACGCTAATGTTTCGGGAGTGGCTTTATGCCAAAAGGCGACATGAAAATAAATAGTGTAAGTTTTGAGAAAATGCATTGCTTTCGGTCAAAGATCAGCGCTCTCACAACTTTATTTTTCAGAACAAGTGAGGGTGCAGGCTGCAAAATCTACAAATGTTGTCTTATACGCACCTACTATCAACATGTCTCTCATGTGAAAGCGCTACTTTTATTCTTCGCATATGAATAATGAAAAGACAAGGAGAGAAAACAACTATATGCGACAACGAATGACTTCTTTTTTTTTTTAATTCAGATTCCGTTGTTTTGCCACCAAATAATTAAGAACGGCTGCGATCAGAGCGAAAACTAACGCGCGGACTACTCTGTTCTAAGTACTGCAAAAACGCTATCTCATATCAGTTTATTCGATGAGTTTAAGGTTCACTGAAACCTATGTAAACGCTTATGCACTGTCAAACATTTGAAGCGATGGTGTGTGTGTTTCTGTATAAACTATCACGTAAAATTATCTAGCCTTTGAATCTACTAAACTGATTAAGGCGTGCGAAAGTAGTATCTTGCCTGGTTAGGTATGGTCTTGCTTTGCGGGTAGGCTTTGACAGCCTGGCACAGTAAAATGTTTTGTCGGGCTAGTTCGTCCAATTGAAAATGTATAGAGCATAGCAAATAAATCAGAAGGCGGCACTGTTTGGCCGCGCTAATCTTAAATATTTTCATCAGTTCATTTAGTTTTTGTGAAATCAAAGGCGCACTATCTACCTTACCCCTCGGTAGACACCTACACCCACACATATAATTTTAGTCACATATATGGCCAGTTGGAATCCCTATCTCATTAAAGCTTCCAAGCAGATTATGCTAAGCGGGAAGAGAAAACAGTGAAAACATCTTGAACAATGCACAAAGAACACATCCTTCACAACTTTGATAGCGAGTCTCTTCTCTACCTTTTTCCGACACGTTTATCTCGTGTTTCGACAACGGAAACGTAAACGGCGACAGCGTGGCAAAACGTTTTCGCTCATAAGAGCTTTATAGGTTGGCGTATGAAAACAGACATTTTCTTTATGTGGCAGTGCTTTAATACACATTTTATGTACCTTTCGGCAGCATGACAGTTTTTCGAGTGATACAAGCATCACACAGTTCTATGACTTCCCGCTGTTTCAATAAAGCTAGCAAAAGATCACAGCTAATAATGGGCTCTTGAGAATGTTATTTGTGCAGAAGGAGACGCTGTCTTTAGTCAAATCCGATAGGAAGCACTTCACTGCTTATGTGGTGCTTGTGCCCAGTTTCCCATTAAAATGGCGCTGTGCGAACAAGCCTTACGTTGTAGCAGGCACAAGCGAGCCAGTCGAATAGTGGGATGACGTTCTGTCCTTCTCAAGACCTGCCAGACAGCACAAGCTACTGCGGCTATTACACTTGGATACAAGCAAGGAGATCTCGAACTAGAAACTGCACTCTCCTTGCATCGACAAATCGCCCTGTTACTCTTAAATAATTGGTCTTCTCAAGGTCGTCTTTCGTTTTTCAGTATCTACCGAACAAGGAACATATAAGTGATTACCGCGGTAAGAGTACGATTACACGAAAACCCCACTCTAATTTTCTTATTAGTGAGTTAGCAAAGCTTCAATATAAGTCCCACAATCCAGAATGGAAGTGTTCAGAATTTTCTTATGTGGCTAGAAGAGCAAAATGTGAGGAATGAACCACTAGAATGGCTAAAAAGGCTACACGCGAAAACTAATTTAGTGCTTATAATTATAATAGATCTAAAACCGCCTTATGCTGCATACTATCATGTTTTGGTATTGCGCTGATTTAGTTTATGCGTGGGTTCAGGAGAGCAATGCGAATGACTGTAAAAAAAATTCACTGTATAATATTTTCTCTGTATCAGTTGTCAATGGGCAGAAACCAGGAAAGAAAGGCACAAAATTATTTCTCTACATGTGCACGAAGCCACAGCATTGTACATGTCTCCCACATCTATAGCCGTACGCAGAAGTCAGAGAACGTTTTGTGCGACAGCGTGCGGAATTGAAGTATCAGGCATATCAGCATGCAAGTTGTCACCAAAATTACACTCGATATCCAGGACACATTGAAAAATCTGAAATAAAATAAAGCACTGTGTATTATGAAATATCATTCCCCGAATGGTGTTCCACATACCAAAATCCGGCGTCCAAAATGAACATGTACCGTGGTCACTTGAAAACCCGAAAGCAGGAATTATTGAAGGCATTCGAGAAATTTCGCTGAATGCACAGATGACAGCACTACCTACGAACTAAGAATTCTTTACTCCAGCATTCGATTAGATATCATTCAGGATAGTGCGACAACATCCGGCACATCAACATCAAGTAGAATATCCGTGTAACATGAAATACCACCGTGGTTCGCATCCCGGTGCCGCGCAATTCTCCATGGGATTATAAACAGTCCGCTTGTCGATAGAATTGCGTAAACAGATTTTTTGTGCTACCTGATGCCGATGAACACCTCCGGCAACGCACTCCTTCACCCCAATAGGAATCAGCCACCCTGGTGTAGCAGGCCACAATTTCCCATAATCATTCCAATAAACCCCCGTCCCTCAGTCACCAGAGGCTGCGGAACAGCTGAACACGGCAGAGGTCAGACCTCTGACGCAGCTGGGGGTATTAAGAATTTCTGGCTCAGCTGGACAAGCCGCCATTTGAAACTGACTTAAGCTAGTGAGGCTGGAGGGTATAAAATGGGATATCATTGGGCATAGGGAGGTTAGGAGACCGAATGAGGCATATACTGTACTGAAGGACTGACATGTACTGCGTTATCGTAGTTTATCGAAGAGGCGAGAACTATGAGTAGGCTTCCTTGTCAATAAGGACATAGGTAGAATATATAGAGAAATTCTATAGTGTTAACCAAAACGTTAGCCTTGTGGTAGAGCATCCGCCTCGCCTTCGAGAGGTACCAGGTTCCATTTCTGGTACCGCCGGGTACCTACCGGTTTTAAATAGGTGCACTCTATACCCTGCTCTTTGGGGTGAAATGCTTGGGAAGGGGACCAGAGGTCCAAAATAGTTGCGCCGATGAGACAGTGATTCGTTCCACCATCAGACAACAGTAAGCCCTCCTCGAGCGGTGAAAGCCTATTATGTGGTACTTTTTTTAACAACAATTTTTGGTGCATGACACTTTTGTCTATGCATATCACCCAGAAGAGCCGAGCACTAAGAAGGAGGAAAGCTTGTACCCATTGGAAACAAGTGGGTACCTATGGGCACCAGAGATCGAAACTGGTAACCCCATTCCCCGGATGTTTATGTTTATTTTGCCGTAAAAAGAGATTATCATGACAAAATAAACATCTGGGGGATGCTTCTGCTCTACATTTAAGGTATGACTCAACAGCTTCCTTATGCGGAACCCCTTGCGTATACCCTTGCGGGTACAGTGTTTAAAGTTTAGAGTCCAGGGGTTCTGCTTCTGAGCTATGTGGCGTGGCTCGAAAGGCACTCCCAGTGTTCCGAATGTTCTGAAGATAATAATGCTTCTCGCACCCTCTTCAACAGGAAGAGCTACCACAAAAGGTAATGGAGCGCCACTACACGCCTGATAAGTGGACAACGTTGACCTAAACATTTGCAACTCACAATTCGCTTTATTGTCAACTCGCTTGATTGCTGGTTCCTTAATTACTGCCTAGATATTTCACATGTATTATTCAGCGTAAAGGTGTATCGTACAGCATCATGTGAAACCCACCGGGCACAGACATGAGGCCTTGTTTACTGGAACAAAAGAACCTTCGTGGCAGAGGGGAAGCATGTTTGACTTCGAATGCAAGCATCCTGAAAGGCTCGGTTATCATTACCCTTCCATCTGATGTAAGAAGTCAGAGTGGGTACCTCCTGCTAAATCGGCTTTGTCACGAAACATCGCGACAGCGCGCAACCCACCGCCTGACCGATGCCTGTCCGTGTGTGCTTTCAGTTACCGCCTGCCGCACTCTGGCCACAATTGAGGGAGAAAAAAGAAAATTGTTCTTTACCAGAACGATGCGTTCCCGTCTCCGTTGTTTTTTGGAATTTGTGACATAACCGGGAGGTGCCGCTCCCTTTTTCTTTTTCTCACGGCGATGCCAGTGGACACTCATGGGCCTCCTGTCTAACCCGGTGCGTCGGCAGCGGTCGCCCAGAGGAAGCGCCTCTACAACTCGAGTGACGCAAGCAGCCAGGCCACTGTGCTGTACTCGCCTGCTAATGATGACTCTTCAGCTGACGACGATGGGTTCGTGCCGGTGCTTAGCAAGAAAGCAAAGCGAAGACTACATCGACGACAAGATTCGTCCTCATCAAGCACGTCCACGGTCATCACTACGCGAGGCCCTCCGACACACACTGTCTTGTTTGTGCCAGAGACGCCAAAAGACAATCTGAATCAACTCAACAGGCAAGTCACGTCTGTGTTCCTTGAAAGCCTCGTCCATGGAAAGATAAAAGACGTTAGAGGGAATCCTTACAAAAACATTATTGTCATTGATGTCATGGAGCGGAGCGCATTGGAGAGATTGACCGCCATCAACAAACTCGACGACATCTGTGTGCGCTCCCATATTCTTCAGGACAGTGGCGCTATTGCCGACGTCATCTACAATGTTGCCGAGGCCATCGCTGACACCGATCTGCCAGTCTTAATCAAACCAACATAAAATGGCATCTCCATACAGCAAGTGCAGCGCCTCGGGAGATCGAAATGCATCAAGCTCACTTTCAAGGGGGACTGCATACCATCGCATGTAAAGGTTGGACATTTCCGACACCCGGTCCGGCCTTTCGTGCCCAAGCCAGTTCAATGCAGAAAGTGTATGAAGATCGGGCACGTAAGTGCGGTCTGCAAAAATTCCATCGTGTGTCCTAAATGCTCCGAGTCGCATAGCAGCGACATTTGCCGCGCGATTGTTCTGAAGTGCGCCAACTGCCATGGCCCTCAAGACTCCTCCTCAAAGGACTGCCCCCGCTTAAAGACAGAACGGGCAGTGCTGAAGCAGACGGTGCGTGATCAATCTACACACAAAAGAGGCCGCTGCTAAGGTGCGACGGCGTCGTTTGCATAGCCGAAGATCATCGAAGAAAGCAGTTAATTTTGATAGCAAGGCCTCGAGTACTCCTGCATCTTGTCCTACTCCTATGCCTGCAGTTTTAAATCAAGAGACCGCTACCAAAACCTTCCACGTCCGCTGTGCCAGGAAACTTACCGCGAACCGAATGTCCTGCACCTACTGCCGAACTAAAGAAAAGTCATGATGTGGGACATGGCCAAGACTTACAGGTAATTACCATTCTCACGCCCATGATGAACGCAATCCGCGCTTTGCTATCTAGTCTGCAGAAGCCAGCAGCATAGATTGCGCTACAGGTTCTGGACGCGCTAACACCAGTTCTAGCGGCTCTACAGCAGCAGACACCATGGCTCCCACAGCATTAACATTTGGAAAAACACTCAAGGAAGCCTCTATTTTTCAATGGATTGCCCGTGGGCTTCAGTCCCGAATTGCAGATATTCGACGATATGATCATGTAAATCGCATCCCCATCCTTGTTATTTGTGAGCCGAATGTACCAATGGTATTACGACTGCCAGGCTACGAGGCATTTGCATCTCCAACGCACCAGGGAAACAGCAAAGTCATCATTTATATTCGGCGGGAACTCACATATGTACTCCATTCCGTTACTCCCAGCAACGACAACCAGTACGTTTGCCAGACAGTGAAGAAGCGCAATCTCACGTTTACATTTGTGGGTGCGTATATGTCGCCATCCATTCGTTTTGACGCTACACGATTGAGCGACTTGATGGCGATTACACCTGGCCCTTGGATCATCATAGGAGACTTTAACGCTCACCACATGATGTGGGAAGTGTTCTAATGAACCTCAAGGGAAGAAAGCTTGTGTCCTTCGCCTCTGATCATGACCTGCAATGTCTTATTAACGGTACACCGACCTTTATTCGAGGGGCAATTTACAGCACCTGTCTTGATTTAGCTTTCGTGTCTCGATGCCTTACCAACAACGTCCAATGGTGTGCAGATATAGAAACACACGGACGTGACCACATTCCTACATATGTGATCATTAATGGCCTTTCCACATCCACGTCTGTCCCACGAATGCGCCACATAAATTGGTCGGCATTTCAAGCACTTATGGAAGATGCTTGCACAGCAGGCCTCTCTGCAAGTATTCAATAAATTAAGGAGGCCATGATAAATGCGACGTCTTTCTTCACCCCAGTGCCTACCTACACAAAGTTTGATACGGAATTACAGCGCCTAAGAGCATTGCGACGGAGGGCAGAGCGTAGATACCGACGCACGAAGTCGCGCCTTGACCTCAGAGATGCGAGGCGCCTGCAAACGAAAATTCAGCGCAGAATTCAAGCCCTCCAGGCAAAACGTTGGCGGTTATCTGTGAAACGCTTGATCCCCGCAAGCCTTTATCACGCATCTGGAATGTTGTTCGTGGTCTCCGAACATCCCCTAAGCAGCTCTGCCCATTCAAATCTCTTGCACTCTATCAAAGACGTAGTGAGGTCGAGGTAGCAGAAAATTTCTGCGCTAGGGTAGCAGGCAACGCTACATTTCTGCAACGGCAACGCTACATTTCAACGATGTTCCAGCTTCACGGGATTCACGAATAGACCTTCCCTTCTTCCTGGAGGAACTTGATGCTGCGCTGGCTTCTTGCAGACGGTCATCAGCGCCGGGTCCAGACGGTGTACATACACTGCGCTTGCAAATCTTGGACAAGATTCCAGGCACGCTCTTTTGAAATATTACAAAAAATCATGAAGGGTACAGTTCCAGACGAGTGGAAGTGCTGTCGTTTAGTTCCGCTCCTGAAACCTGGCAAATCGCCTCTGGACTTGACATCATACCGTCCAATTGTACTGGCTAGTTGCGTTGGTAAGGTACTTGAAAGAATGCTGCTTACACGTATTGAATGGTACCTGGAGCGCTACCACATATATCCGGATATTATTTCAGGGTTTCGACGTGGACGCTCTTCGATTGACAACGTGGTGGATATGGTATCATCTGTACAACGCTAAAAAGTTTGAAGCGCTTACCCACGGCGTTGGTCCTGGATATAAAGAGCGCATATGACAACGTCACTCACCAGGCTATTTTGGACGCTCTGGAAGCTGCTGAGCTTGGCGGTCGTGTTTATTGCTGGATACGCAGTTATTTATCCATCAGATCTCACTTTATGCAGACTGAGGATGGCCCAACATCTCATTTCACTTCCCGTGGAGTCCCACAGGGCGAAGTACTAAGCATAACGCTTTTCAATCTTACTCTTGTCAGGCTTGTCGACCTAATACCACAATCGGCACAACTTTCAATATATGAAGACAACATCTCTATCTAGGCATCAGGAGTTATGCGCCCACAGGTTAGAGCAAGGCTTCAAAAGGCGGCAAGTATAGTTGCGACCTACCTCCACCTGCGTGGTCTACAAATATCAACTGAAATGTGTTCGCTAGTTGCATTTACACGCAAGAACATGTCACCTAACACCGTACGCATTGATGAAAAAACAATACCCTACGAAAACAGCCATCGCTTTCTGGGAGTTATCATCGACCGCCGAAGGCTTTCGTGGATTCCCCATATTTCATTCATGAAAAAGAGGCTGACAGCAATTACTCACGTACTTGCCTTTATTGGGGGAAAGTCATGGGGAGCGTCAGTGCGGTCGATGCTCCAACTATACCGTGCATTATTTATGGGATTTCTTCGGTACAGCTTACCTGCACTTGTAAATATCAAGAAAACCAACTTAGGAATTTTACAGAGCGTTCAAGTTCAAGCTCTGAGAACCTGCCTGGGATTGCCGAAATGTGTCTCTACGGCTGCTACTGTTTTAATTGCACAGGAGCACTCCATATCTACCTACCTAACAGTTGACTCCCTGAGGGCACATTTCCGACACATCTCTCGGGTTCCCTGTCATCATTTGGCCAGTCTTCCTATTACCAGGCCGCGTACATCGTTTACAAAGACCGTTGATGCGCATCGCGCTATATTGCCGTCACAGTTTACACCCCGCATCTAGACCGTCCTCTCCACTATGGAGCCTGCATAAACCACACGTGCTTCTTTCAATAACCGGCATTAGGAAGAAGATCGAGCTGTTGCCGGCAGAACTTGAACAAATCACTCTTGATTACTTCCATGAGTACCATGCGAATCGTTTGCACGTCTACACCGATGGTTCAGTGAATGCCGTGAGTTCTTCAGGCTCCATGGGCATACCCTCAATTAATACAGAAATAAAAGTTAGGACAATTCACCAGACGTCTTCAACAGCTGCAGAGCTAACCGCTCTTCGTGCCGCATTAGGCATATCAGTGAGCAGAGCCCTCATCGGTGGTCTATTTTCACAGATTCCAAAGCAGCCCTGCAAGCCTTAAAAGCAGCTCTTCGTCGTGGGGCCCATGAACAACTTGTTGCGGAAATACGACAAATTCATCACTGTGCAATTAATGGAGGACATGACATCATCTTCCAATGGTTTCCAGTACAGAGTGGCATAGCGGGCAATCTTCGGGCAGACGAGGTCGCACGAACAGGCCATCAAGACGTCGATTGTGTGTTGATTCCCTTTTCCAGCGCAGACGCAGCGGGCAGGCTTCGGGCACTTGCGCGGGAACACACGTTCTCCTTGTGGAATTCTGGCCAGTTTGCGACCTGCCGCTTAAATCCCTGGACCCTGACCTGAAGCTCCGGCTTCCACCTGGCCTACCCCGACGCGAAGAAACTTTGCTGTGCCGCCTGTGGGTTGGTGTAGCATTCACAAACTCATATTCTTTTATGATAGGCATGGCAAACAGCCCTGCATGTACAAACTGTGGGTGCGACGAGTCTATAGGCCACATTCTTTGTGAGTGCCCCATGTACAAACTGTGGGTGCGACGAGTCTATAGGCCACATTCTTTGTGAGTGCCCCATATACAGCGAGGAAAGACAGTGTCTATGCCGCGCGCTGAAGCATCTAGATGAAGCCCATTGACCGAAATTAAGATTTTGGGCCCCTGGCCACGGCGATCTTCTGCGGTGAAGGCCTCCCAGGCACTGCCTCGCTTTATGAAAAGCACAGGCCTAATCGAAAACTATGAGCTTGCTGTTATGTACCGTGATATGACTCTGACGTGATGTGATGTGACATGTCTGTGATGTGACTTTACTAACTTCACCCATCCCACTATCACAACTTTTATATCCACTCACCCCTTTCCCCTAGTGCAGGGTAGCAAACCGGTTTCTTTTACGGGTTAACCTCCCTGCTTTTCCTCCTCATCTCTCTCCTCCTCCCTGCCTGCACACACCTAAGCTGGAGTTGGTCAGTAGACAATAAATGAATTATAGTCGCTACTATAATCCACTTCCACCAACTATACTGCAAAGTATTCTAGTAATCTGCTCCCTGTCTGCCAGATAATGCTGTACTGGTACCAAGTGGTTTGAAATCGCACAGTATTGCAATAAGCAGCACATTGTTTTCCGACGTGCACCTCGTTCCATGCGTCGATTTCAAGCCACTTCAAACCGATTTCAGGTGCGTCGATTTCCTTATTTTTATGCCTCTCAATTTTTACATATATTCTTATATATGTAGCGATGAAAAAATAAAAAAAAAATGAGAAAAGGAGAGATTTCGAAGGTTTCATCTTCAGCTAGTAAATATAGAGACAGGCAGAGTAGCAAAAGAAGTAAAATAGGAAACAAAAAAATAGAAGAGGGAAAGGGATGGGGGGGCAATAATGGGACTGAACGATTTGGAGAATAGTGGCCAAAACACTTTGGGTATGACCTCAGACGCTGGCGCCAGCTCTATCTCTTTTTGAAGGCAGTCAAGTCAACACAGGTGCACAGGCCTAAGGTTATCTTGACAGTGAATCTGTACTTGGAATGTTTCAATGGGTTTGCGACACCGAAGAGCCGAAAATATTCCCGGATGTTCATTTATCCACAATCCATTGAGCTTTATGCCAGAATTCACTATGTTAAATTTTTGTATAAAATACGACTCACGTTGCTCACGCTCACTATTAGTTCTGAAGTTGCCTGCTGTAGAGTAACCCTTAGTTTTTTCAAATTCAAGACCTGTTTCCTTACTGTGTTTAGATAGAGGATGGTTAGGTAGTGACTTAGTGTGTGCGCGGTGGTTACTGAATCTGATTCTGAAGGCAGGTTGGGTTTACCCTATGTATTGCGTCTGGCAGTGGCCACATTCAGTAGGCGTACAACTTCGCAAGAGTAATGTTTTTTTTAATGTCATGTTTGTAAGCAGAATATGTGCTGTTAACCTGTTTTGTTGTCTGCATGTGTTGTTGTGACGCTGGGGCTATGGCGACCCGGCCTTCACTTGGTAGCGTGCAGAGACTCCGGGTTGAAGAAGGACTGAATCTTCGAAGTTGGTAAAATATGTACAAGCAGGTTTACTGGCACTTTGAGAAAACGTATTTACAAGAATATTTACATGAAGAAGAAGGGTACATCAGCAAAATGACAAGCGTTAAGAGTTCATAGCGAGAAGCGACTGGATGAGCCGTTTACCCAGGGCCCAGAGCGACATTTCGTGCTCTGCAGCGTCCTTAAAAACCCCCTATGTCCAGCCCCTCTCTGAAGATGCTGACCAACCAAATCCAGGGCACGCCCCTCAGGTATCGGCATCCAATCGAACACATCACTGCACTGATGGTCTGAAGCACTGACTGGTCCGGCATTCATTCGTTGGGCGTGATCACTTGTTGGCGGGAAAAGCTTGGGAACGGCGAGGAGAGGAGGTACATTTCTATTCTTCAGCAAAGAAACCACAGGCTGGTTCTGGGGGTTTTACTTCTCAGAAACCCGAGTGCACGTGGCGCCGCATAGGGCTCCCAACATGGTCCCTTTTCGACAATTGCAAATCTTTCCTGCATTCCCGGGAAATCACTTAATGGCCGTATGAGTCATGCTCTTCTCTTGTCCTGCACGTCAGCGGACATGTCACTCTGTCGTCTCCTTTGGATAGGAGGCATTCATCACTGGAGGATAGCACTTCTCGACTGGAAGGGTGAACAAAAGAAAGCACTTCCTGCTATTTCCCGCAGGGGGACGTTTCTTTGTGTTTTTCCAGACGTTCTCTTGACAGGGCCAATTTGGCATTTGCAGGTTGTCCACAAAGCAAAACATGCTTACAAAACAGGATTCCTGGAAACAGGCTCACTTAGAGCCAATGGACCATCACCACATATTCACAAAACTTTTCCATGCCCACAGGCGAACAATAGAGCGCGCAAATGCGGATGCTTGGTCGTAACAGCCTCCTCCCCCGCCAGAAGAGACTCGGAGGGCAGCAGCCGCAGCTGCTGCATGAAGAGACGACTTAATGGCCTGCACGTGAACGCTTGAAGCTCGCTGTTGCTTGTCGCGTTGTCTTGATTGTTGTAGGCCAAATTGCTTGAGCTATCTGAAACTCAACCACATGTCGAAGCAAGCACTCGGCTCCCGTCTGAAGAGACCAGGTCAAAAGAAAACTGCCATTGTTGTTCGAGAAAAGCCCACTCTCAAGACGTTCAGGACCCACGTATGCCTCGAAAACCAAACGTGCTGCTTTACATAGTCATCTATATTCAAGCGCACGAAAAAAAAAAAAAAAAAAAAAACCTGATTATCAATTTGGATACATGGTGAGGAACATCTCGGACCGCTTAGAAAGAGCGGCTAAGCGCGTCCGCATTCCCATTTAACTTCCCCTTTTTGTATCTTATTTCAAAATTGTACTGCTGTAAAATCAAGCTCCACCTAAGAAGGCGACTGTTCTTCGATGTCGCAGTTTGCAGCCAAGCCAGGGGACAATGGTCCGTCTCTACGGTGAATTTGGCCCCTCCAAGATAGCACTGCAATTTTTGAATGGCCCATACAATGCAAGCGCATTCCTTCTCTGACGCGCAATAAGCCCTCTCTCTAGAACTCAGTTTTCTGCTCAAGTAGAGCACGGGGTGCTCATTACCGTCGTCATCTCTCTGGCAGAGAACAGCACCTAACCCTCGATCACTGGCATCACACTGGACCGTGAATTCTCGGCCATAGTCTGGAGCTCGCAATACCGGACGGCTAATCAGCACAGCCTTCAGGTTTACGAAGGAGGCTTCCTTTTGTTCGTCCCAGACTACATTTGTCGGTTCTGTCTTGCGGAGAGCGTCGGTCAGAGGGCTAGCCAAAGCTGAATAGTTAGGGATGTAGTGATTGTAGTACCCAGTCAGACCCAGGAATGCTCGAATTTCCGTCTTCGTGCTCGGCCGCGGGTAGTCTGCTACCGCAGAAATCTTAATCTCGCTGGGTTTCCTGAAACCTTGACCTACATTGTGACCCAAGTAGTCCACGGTCGCCCTTGCCAGGCAACATTTCTCGGCCTTTACGGTTAGTCCAGCTTGACGCAAAAGGCTCAGTACAGCTCTTAGATGTACCATATGGTCCGCCCATGAGTCGGAAAAAACCGCAATGTCGTCTAAATAAGGCACCGCGAATGTTTCACACCCCTTTAAAACCCTATCCATGAGTCGGGAAAAACAAAATGGAGCATTTTTGAGCCCGAAACTCATCATTGTTGGCTGGTAGCTGCCCGTCGGAGTGACGAAAGCCGCGTATCTGCTGGCGCGTTCAGTGAGCGGTACTTGCCAGTATCCTCGAGTAAGGTCCAGCGTAGTCACATATGCCGCTCTACTGACCTGTTCTACTCTCTCCTCAATATTCGGAATAGGATACACTTGATCCCTGGTGAGAGAATTTAGCTTTCGGTAGTCTACCACAGGCCTAGGGTCTTTACCTGGAGCTTCTACTAAGATCATAGGCGAAGCATAATCGCTTTCCGAGGGTTTTATTACTCCCAATTCCAGCATGCGAGTTACTTCCCTATCCAGAATTTCTCTTTGCCTTGGAGAAAATCGGTAGCACCTTGATCGCACTGGCACGTCTGAAGTCAGCTCAATATCGTGCTCAGTCAAATCAGTTCTGCCTGGCCTGTCCACGAAGCAGGCCTCAAACTCTGTTATTATCTCGCCCAGATCGGACAGCTGGGATTTCTTTAGTTCTCCTCTCTGCTCCGTCTTTTTGAGAAGCTCCTGAGCGTTGCTTCCTTTTCCGCTGAGGCAAATCAAGTTGTCCCCCATCTCCTCGGGAAGGTTTAACGTTAGATTTACCACGGCTTCCCTCTGCACATAAGGCTTCATAAGATTGCAATGATAAATGCGCACTTCTTTACGCCTACCGGGAATTTTCACTGCGTAGTTAGTGTTAGAAAGCTTTGCAACGACTTCAGCCGGTCCTTCCCACTGTACTTCGAGCTTATTCTGCCTTGAACTTCTCAGCAACATCACCTGGTCCCCGATACAAAACGTCCTTTGACGGGCTGACTTATCATAGTACACCTTGGAACGAGCCTGGGCTGACTTCATGCTGGCCTCAACGAGTTCCTTAGTGTTATGTAAGCGATTCAAGAGGTTCAGAATGAATTCTACTACTGTTGGGTCTTCTCCGCGCCCCTCCCAGGCTTCGCGCACCATTCGCAAAGGTGAGCGCAGTGACCTTCCGTACACCAACTCGGCTGGGCTAAATCCAGTGGATTCGTGCGGCACTGACCGCAAAGGGAAAAGCGCTGCAGGCAGGCAGGTATCCCATTCGCGCTTGTTTTCATAGCACAGTCCCCTCAGGACTCGTTTGAGAACAGAGTGCCATCTTTCTACGCTGTTGCTCTGCGGATGATGGATCGAGCTATGCACTACATTAATGCCGCATCGCTCGAGAAATGAGGTGGTGAGGACACTCGTGAAAACGCTACCCTGATCACTTTGGACCTCGGAAGGGAATCCAACTCGTGCAAACACTGACAGCAGCGAATCCACTACACTCTCGGACGTCACCTCGCGCAGCGGAACAGCCTCTGGAAACTTTGTGGCTGGGCATAACATAGTGAGGATATAACGGTACCCTGACTCGGTCACAGGAAGTGGCCCAACTATATCTATTACTAACCGGTGAAACGGCTCGGTAATGATTGGTACTAACACCATCGGAGCTTTCCACTTATCTTGCGCCTTTCCAACCCGCTGGCACGTGTCGCATGACCGTACAAAATTTTCCGTGTCCTTAAAACATCCAGGCCAATAGTATTCTTGCAACAGCCTCTGCTTTGTTTTCTTTATTCCAAGGTGACATGACCACGAGCTGCCATGGGAAAGTCGCAGTAAGTCTCCGCGGTACTTTTGGGGAACGACTAATTGGTCCCGCTCTACTCCGCGCTTATCCTTGAATAAGCGATACAGCACTCCCTTTCTCATCTCGAAAGAAATATTGTTTGCTGTCTTAGTGGCGCGGTGGCGCTCCCTTATCTCCTGTATATTGGGATCATTGGCTTGCTCTATAGCTAAGTCCTCTCGGGTTCCACTTAAAAGTCTCGTGAGATTACTAGACACTGGCGGCAAGAGGTTACTCTCAAGAACGTCCTCATTCCGCGTCTCATCAAGCTCACTTTCAAGTTGACTTATCTGAGATGCCTCGCTCTCAAAGTTTTCTGACCTGCTATCTTCCGCATTTACCATTGTTTTAACTGCCGTTTCCTCCGCTGTGGATTTTTCTGGAATGAGCAGTGTAGCTAGTTCTCGCGCCTTTGAACGTGTTAAGGCTTGCACAACTCTGTCTCCGAAAAGGATGCCCCTCTTTCGCAGCAGCATGTCCGATTTGTTGGAGAACAAATACGGATAGCACTTAGGAAGCTTTCCTGAAACGGCAGCCTCGGTTGTTAATTCGCCGAAAGGGCCCTCGATGACCACGTTCGCGATCGGCAAGCACACACTCTGTTCCTCAACTACCTGTCGGATCCATGCACACTGTCCTGTATAGTCGGAAGGCGATACATACGCCGGATGGACAACATCCATCGTTGCGGCCGAATCGCGCAGTACCTTGCAAGGCTTCCCGTTGACTACTAGGTCATGCAGGTAGGGTTCTAAAAGCTGCATATTTTCATCGCAGTCCCTGACATACGAGAAAGCAATCTTTTCTTTCCGGCAGTTGACGGCAATGTGACCCTGCTCATTACACCTAAAGCATGTGAGCGGCTTCCTAGCCTCAAGCTTATTCTTTGTGTTCTGCACGTTGGTCACTTCCCCACTTTTCTCACTGCCGTCCTTTCTAGGGAATTTGCCTGAAGAAACCTTCATTTCTTCGTTTCCAACTCTAGCAAAGTGCCTTTCCTGACGGTTTTTCATACTGAACTTGGGATTGCGGGGCCTATCCACTGCTGGGTTGCTGAATTGTCGGCGCGAAGCATACTCCTCAATAAGTTCGGCAGCTTCAGTTGCCGACTTAATTTCGCCTCGGTCCTGTAACCAATTTCTTTCTTTTTCTGGGAGGCAGTTATAAAACTGCTCCAAAAGAATTTGCTCGACTACAGCGTCCCTATCACTGTAGGAATCTGTGCTCTTTAGCCACTCGCCCAAATTAACTCTTAAATTGTACAGGAATTCAGGGTAACTCTCGTCCCTGGACTTAGTAGCTTTCCGAAAACGTTGTCTGAACGCCTCGGCGCTAAGCCTATACTTTCTCAGAAGGCAAGCTTTGACCTTCTCGTAGTTGTCCGCGTCCTCCTTGCTTAGCCGCGCGACAACCTCCGCTGCCTCGCAGGGCAGAACCGTCAATAATCTCTGAGACCAAGTGTCTCGCTGGAAGGACAGTTTTTCGCAGGTTCGCTCAAAGTTAGCCAGATACAGACCGATATCCCCTGATATCACATATGGCTGCATGTACTTTGACATCTTGAAATCTGCCTCCTTGTTGAGAAGAGGTACCGCTAGCTGGGGACAATTGCCCGACCTCTTGCTCAACTCTAGTTCTAATTTCCGGAGCTCAATTTCTTGGTCCAGCTTTTTTGCTTCTCTTTCACGCTTCTTTTCCTCTTTTTCCCACTCACGTTCGCGCTCCCTTTCCTCTTTTTCCCTCTCAAGTTCACGCTCACGCCTCTTTTCCTCTTTTTCCCGCTCTTTCTGCTCTTTTTCCCGCTCCTTTTCCTCTTTTTCCCGCTCTTTCTGCTGTCTGAGCTGTTCCTTTTTTTGACCGATGAGGTTCCATGCTTCACTGAGCTCCTCATCATCGGCTCCCAAATCTGTGATTGCCTTTATAATCAAAGGTTTTCGTGCCAAACCACTTGTATCAATTCCCAATTCCTCACACAATTGCAACAGTTCCGGTTTCTGCAGCTTTTGTAGGTCCATGATCGCTCCGAGTGTCGGCTACTTCCAAAACAACAGTGCAAACTACCAAACCTAAAGGCGTTTCCACACTCTCTTTACCAGTTCTAAAATCTAACCCTGTTCTAGAACCTGGTCCACATCAGAAGAAAAGCCAAGCACTCACCCACACATGCGATCGATGTTCCGAGCTGCCCTCTTGTTGGCCGATTGTTGCTCCTGCTTGTTGCTTGAGATGCCACCTCCGATCACAAGGTGTTGTGGCTTGTAGCTTCAGATCCACCTCCAATCACCAGATGTTGTGGCTTGTAGATTCAGACCCCACCGCTGGTCACCAGTTGTTGTGACGCTGGGGCTATGGCGACCCGGCCTTCACTTGGTAGCGTGCAGAGACTCCGGGTTGAAGAAGGACTGAATCTTCGAAGTTGGTAAAATATGTACAAGCAGGTTTACTGGCACTTTGAGAAAACGTATTTACAAGAATATTTACATGAAGAAGAAGGGTACATCAGCAAAATGACAAGCGTTAAGAGTTCATAGCGAGAAGCGACTGGATGAGCCGTTTACCCAGGGCCCAGAGCGACATTTCGTGCTCTGCAGCGTCCTTAAAAACCCCCTATGTCCAGCCCCTCTCTGAAGATGCTGACCAACCAAATCCAGGGCACGCCCCTCAGGTATCGGCATCCAATCGAACACATCACTGCACTGATGGTCTGAAGCACTGACTGGTCCGGCATTCATTCGTTGGGCGTGATCACTTGTTGGCGGGAAAAGCTTGGGAACGGCGAGGAGAGGAGGTACATTTCTATTCTTCAGCAAAGAAACCACAGGCTGGTTCTGGGGGTTTTACTTCTCAGAAACCCGAGTGCACGTGGCGCCGCATAGGGCTCCCAACATGGTCCCTTTTCGACAATTGCAAATCTTTCCTGCATTCCCGGGAAATCACTTAATGGCCGTATGAGTCATGCTCTTCTCTTGTCCTGCACGTCAGCGGACATGTCACTCTGTCGTCTCCTTTGGATAGGAGGCATTCATCACTGGAGGATAGCACTTCTCGACTGGAAGGGTGAACAAAAGAAAGCACTTCCTGCTATTTCCCGCAGGGGGACGTTTCTTTGTGTTTTTCCAGACGTTCTCTTGACAGGGCCAATTTGGCATTTGCAGGTTGTCCACAAAGCAAAACATGCTTACAAAACAGGATTCCTGGAAACAGGCTCACTTAGAGCCAATGGACCATCACCACATATTCACAAAACTTTTCCATGCCCACAGGCGAACAATAGAGCGCGCAAATGCGGATGCTTGGTCGTAACAGTGTTTGCATAACTGTCATCGACTTTTGCCACAAGGAAGGCAACCTGCGGGTGGTTCATTCACTGTAGTGTGGACTTCGTAATTCTGTGCATTTTTTGGCTGTCTATAGGTTACCCACGGAGGATTTGAGAAAATTTTGATGAGTCGGTCACTCTGCTCAATATTATTTTTCTTAGAACCTTTGCTGATGATTTTTGGGGTGTTATTTTTGAAGCTTATTACCAGGTTTTAGGGCTGAAGAATTGCAGGCGCGATTTCATATTTCTAGACAATATTCTCGCGACATAGTTTGGCCGCCTTAATAATAGCGTCGTTAATGATAGGAGCCGGATAGTGTTGGTTATTAAGGACATTTCGCAGGCGGTTGGCGTTTTCCTCAAAATCCTCAGGGCATGACCAAATGCGCTTAAATCGGAGAGCATGGGAGTTAGGGATATATGTTTTGCAGTGTCGTGGATGGCAGCTCTTAAAATGAACTTCGTGTTGTCTGTCAGTGGTTTTGTTGTAGACACTAGTATTAGTGTACCCCCTTCTACTTGGATCGTGAGTTCCAGAAAATTTATTTCGTGCTTGGAGTAGGTGCGTGTGAAAGACATAGCTGGATGGGCGTTGTTGAAGGCTGCAATAAACTAGGTTAGGTTGTTTTCTGTGTCCGTCCAATATCATGAATATGACGTCAAGTAATTGCTGTAAAAGGCCGGCTTGAACGAATTTGAGGAAAGAAAATTTGACTCGATATTATGCATAAATACAATGGTGTAATTTGGTGCCATATTAGTTCCAATGGCCGTGCCACTCGTTTGGAAATAATAGCTATTATTAGGTTCAATTGAGTTTAGTTCCATTACTGACTTGTTGAGTCATGATTGCTCGCTGTGTATTTCGTAAGTTGTGAGTAGGACCTGGAGGTCATCATCGTGTGGAATAATTGTGTACAGGGTACCTCACCTTGGGGTAAAGGTGGGGCGCCTTGGGCAACTTTTGTTTTCGTTAAATCTTCGATAATGTGGCTGGTATCACGTATGTAGAACGTATGGGTGAGGGGTACATGATTGGTTAGGGAATGTCGGTAAGTGAATATGGGTTCCGTGAGCGTTCCGATGCTGGAAATGCTCCCAAAAGTTCATAAAGAAAACAACCCAGGTCGACCAATAATTTCCGGCATCGGCACGCGCATGGAACCCATATCCGCTTACATACACACCCTAGCCAATCATATACCCATCACTCACCCGTCACTCCTAGCATTCATCTAAATATCAGTTTTATCTTAGCAGCCTGTTTTCTGATGCTTCATGCGAACGTTTATAGTCAGGTTCATATTGATAACATTTTCGCTATATTTTCCTCCATAAACTTGATTTCGGCCGAACATTCAAGTAGCTGCAATGTTTTCATAGCTCTAGTGACCACGCAATTGCTTTACTTTTCGGCGCAGTGTGGACAACATGAAAATTATGCTGTTGACATTTTATGTTTTCTGGGATGTTTAGGAGGAAACAGATGGATAAAACTATGGTGCAAGCCAGAGATATTGCGCCAAATGTGTTTAAACAGCAACGTAGTAGACCAATACTTGGGAGATAGCCACAAATGATTATGGGCGAAGGCTGCATTGTATAAACCTTATAAAAAGTTTGCGGTGCATTGTGAGAAGCGATATGCCAGGCTAAGAGTCGTACAATTACTACGATCACAAGCAAATAAATTTCTCTCTGTATAGAAATAAAAGAACTCGAAATGCCGTCTCTAAGGCATTAATATCAGAAGTTACAGGTTACCGCGATGACGCAGTTAAGTTTTTCTTGTAAAGAATTATGTGCTCCGAACTAATTGATACAGGAGTTATATTTTTGGCCATCTTTGATCTTGTCAACTTCAACACTACGTCAAGCGACTTAGGGCGGGAAGTAACTTTTAAAAACTGTTTTCTTTCCTCCCCATTAGTTTAGCTTCCTTAACCATAGACCCTGATGCCAGGCTGTCTCTACATTAAAGTGCCTTATATGCTTGGTGACGCTTAAGAAGTAAAACATTCAATGGATATTGATGATATACTTTCATCAGTGATAGCTTTTCTTATCATTTATGCATTGCGGGTAGAATATTGTTCTAAAAACTTACTAGGTTTAGCTGGAGCCGCTACAGATCCAAGAGGTAGGCCAAGGAAAAAAATCACAAGAATGATTCGATGCATAGCCGAGGCTTCAAGAGGGCTGAACTGTCTGGCAATGCTCGAAATGTCGAACAAAGAAACCGTTTATACGTTCGTCCAGGTCAAGGATCTTCAGTGATCTAAATGTCAGCAACAATTCCCCCGTAGAACTCAAGCGTCACAGACCCGTTTCAACGACAAATTCAAGGCTGCGAAAAGCAACTCACATTTAAAGAGATGAATAGAAAATGTTTCAACAGAATCAGCGGAATAGGGACATAACATCTTTTACATGCCTTCCGTCGCTTTTGTTATTTTCGAGCTTTGTGCGCCATGCCTGAAAGAGTCTGGGGACATAACATCTTTTACATGCCTTTCGTCGCTTTTGTTATTTTCGAGCTTTGTGCGCCATGCCTGAAAGAGTCTAGTATGTTCTGAATCTTCACCCCGTAGTCTTATGGACTCAATAGAGAGAATTTAGAACTGTTAGTCAGACTACTCTCTGCATGCGCCGGAGGGTGCGCAGTATCTGCCCGCGTTTTTATGGCTTTCTTGACATATATAGCTACCACACCTCTTATCGGGTGTAGCAAGATGCGTCACACAATATAACAATATAAGACGGTAATGTGTTTTTATCTTCTCTGAATTGCCTCTTGCTGCCAATTTCCTACTTTTCAGGACTGTACAGTGTCTGTTTTTGCCATTTCTGTAACTTCACCGTGCATTTGCTATGCAAATCATAATTGCACATTCACCTGGATAAATGCACATTCACATGAAAAATGCGGTGCGGTGAAACGTTGCTCTTCCTAATGCAGAACCGTTCGTCCGCCTATGCCTGCTTCAACTTGCACTTATGCACATATCGCAGTTTAGATAAACATTTTCGGCGCAAAAATGCTGGCGCAGGGGTTGCGAAGACTGAAAACACAAAGAAAAATACCTTTAGCGGAGCGAAAGCGCCGGTCAATCCTTTACCCAGCATCTCCACCAAATGTCACGTCCTAGCCAAAGGACGGGACGATGAAAGCGTCCGCAGGTCAACAGGGCAGCAGCAGGAGCCAGCGCGATGGCGGCGGCGCCACCAGAACACCGAAAGGATCGCCGGCATCAGCATCTTCTTTCTTCACCGAACGCATGCACTTTGTCTTCTTCGGCTACAATATTACACTAGTCTGAAGTATGGGCACATGTAGTTTTGACGACCAGGGCACATATTGGCCTATGACAGGTTTCTGTCATTTGAACTAATGGGTGAAAAACGCTCTTCACCGCATCTGGTCGCCCAGATTCGGTGCCAAAAGCCGGCCTAGATTTCGTTTCAACCGAATATAGCGCTGTGCACACCCCTAGTGACCCCAAAAAGGTCAATAGACAGGAAGAGCAGCTCAGCAGAGCACGGTAGTAAGTGACAAGAGAATTTTACCAAGCCCAGGAATAGGCATAAAGGCTGGAACGTGGTAGGCGGGAAAATATCTTGATTCACGATTACCAATCACAAAGTGCGAGGAAGTCCTAAAATCGATAATTTTAGGACTTTGTTTTTCTCGTCTTTTTCAAGCATTATAATTGTTTTCAGTGCTAATTTCGTGGTTGGTCATGTCAAAAAATAGTAGTGATAAAAGAACAGCTAAAGACCGAGCTGAAACAGGAACTGAAAGCTTTTAAGGACATGATAGAATGTGACCTCCGGAACAAAATCTGTGAGTTACGTACTGAGCAATGTCTTACTATCTAAAGTATATAGTTTGCTCAGGAAACCATTGAGGACCTAAAGAAATAGTCTGAAGCTGTTGAATCGATGAACGCTCAACAAAGAGTAGAAAATGCCCTTCTCCAGGCTAAGTGTCAGCAACTAGAAACCAAAAATTCAGACTTGGAACAGGTGCTTGTTCTTGCAGAGAGTAGTCGTGAAATGCAGATTTTTAAATTCGAGGTGTCGCCAGACAAGACGGTGAAAGTGTTGCCCACATAATGTATATGGTCGTAAAGGCTATTAAAGAGCCAATAGCGGCAAGCGACATCGCGACCTGCGACCGGGTGGCGACACGAATCTCCGGAGAGACTAACGCAGTTGCCCAGTTCAAATAAACAACTAAACCCGATACTACATTGAGAAAAATTAGACAGATGGAGGACTTGAGGACTTCACTCCAATCTACCTCAATGAACACCTTTGTCCAGAATTGCAGAAACTTCTCGGAATGGCAGTGAAAAGGAAACACGAATATAAATGGAAATCGGTCTAGACAAGTAATGGCCAAAATCTTCGCTAGGCAGTCTGATAACATTGAATTTTTATTCATCCGCAACGAAAGGGACCTTCCAACGATTAGCTTTACTGGCTCAGTGACCTCGATGATGGCGAAGGACTATCATGAACTTCCTCTTCCGCACAGTATAAATCTTAGAGGACTACCAAAGGCGCAGGTTTATCACATTAACACATGCTCTGTAGTTAACAATGAAGATATCATAATCTACTTCTTGAACCAGTTCCCATTTAAATGAAATGTTAAAATGTTGACAGAAACTTGGTATCGTAACACAATAGTCTACACCTTCCAGGGTACGATAACTATTTCCTGAATCGATCTGATAAACGCGGCGGTGGTGTAGCTGTTTGCGTGGAAACATACCAAAAGTGTGACTAGGTTCTTGAATTTAGCATTACATATCCCTATTTCGAAATTCTTATATTGAGACGGGTGTCATAGCTATTGTCAGTTGTTTACAGGTCTCCTAATTCTTGTTTTCTGAGTTCATTTGATAAATTACTGAGTTATGTGCACTCTAACAATTTTCGTTTGATTTGTGGGAGAGATTTTAATATTAACCTTTTGGAAACTAGTAATGCGCCTCAGAACTTGCACAGAAAATTCCATGCGCCGTGTTTGTGAACGTCCTTACGACACCTACGCGTGTAATGGTATCTACTTCCTCTTCCCTTGACTTGTTATAACAAATATTGAAACAAATATGGAACACGCAGATACCCTAGTTTCGTATGGGAGCGATCACTGTCCGGTTTTCATGTCCTACCAGAAATAAAAATCAGGAACAAAGGCTAGGCGTGAACCGTATGTTGTATAATATATATCTGATGGCCGTCTAGAATCATTGAAGTGTGAAATCTGTGCATATGATTGGTCCTTCCTCTTGCGAACACCGCCTACGTGAAATTTCTTACGCCATTTGAGTACGTGTGTCGGAAGCATTGTAAATTCAGGAGCATGAAAAAATCTAAGAATAGCAGGAAGCCTTGGGTGACTCCATCTCTTATTCGTGCAATACGAGAGGAGAACAAGCTCTATCATATCTTTTTAAATAGCCGCCTAGCTAATGACCTCATTGTCTTAAAAAAATGAGAAACAATCTAAATCGTTAACTTAAGCAAGCTAAGGCTTCATGCTACAATACACTGTTCGCTGATGTGAGGCCCAAATGTTCAGATGCCGTTTGGAGAGTGGCAAATAGTGCGTTAGGTCGGAGAATAAACAGTTCCTCGCCTGTGAAAATGAATTTAGAGATCTGTGAACTCAATGGAAAAAAGCTCGCTGATTATTTCAATGACCATTTCGCAAACATTAGCTCACAAGGGCGATTTCCTGCAGTGGCAAACGCAGTCGATGCATCGATAGACCACTCCCTATATAGTTGTTTTCTTGAGACCACTGATGGGTATGAAGTTTACATAAAGTTTATAAACTCAAAAAATGGCAAAGCCCTAGATATTAACAATATGCAAATTAAACCTATCAAATATGTTTTGGAATACATTGCGACTGCTTTTGCACATATATAAAACCTAACTCTGGTGTCCGGCGTATTTCTAGATGAAAAAAAAAAGCAGGATGACTGTGCATTTTAAAGGTGGTAACAGGAATGAAGTCTCGAACTATAGACCCATATAAATCGTACCTGTTTTCGCTAAAGGATCACAAAAGATAATATTGACTAAGCAGTCATATATTTTGATACCGTAGAATGCGATTACTGAATGTCAGTTTGGTTTCGAGAAGGCAAGATCCACCGAAACAGCGTTATTAACCATCAAGGAATTAATACTGCGCAATTTGAAAATAATATTTTCAGCCTGGAATTTTTTATTGTTTTCACCAAGGCCTTTCACTGCCTTGATTATGAAATTTTATCTTCCAAGCTGTCCGCCTATGGTATCCGTGGTACACCTCTCGCCCTGATGAAATAATATTTGCATGACAAGAAACAACCCGTTTATTTAGATAATGAACACTCCTATTTGGTAACAATGTCAAGTGGCGTCCCTCACGGAACCATATTAGGCCCACTACTGTTTAACATATATATAAATAATATTGTAAATATAGACAGCAATGCCACCATTGTAATATATGCAGATGATAACACTCTCCTTCTCTCCGGTTCGGAAGCTAATGACCTCTTAAAATGCAATTATTTACTGAACAAATTGTAAGTTGGTTCGATGAGGATTCACTTAATATTAATCCACCAAAACAAAAACGAAAGCAATACTTTTTTGAGCCAAAAATAAAACCGTCAACCTAACAAAACCGCTTTGTTACGCAAATCGGGATATTCAGATAGTAAGTCAGCACAAAATTCTTGGTGTCATATTTTCCGAGTAACTTAGCTGAGATCAGCTTGTCATCAACCTTTGCACCAAACTGTCATCTGTACATGGCGCTCTGACCCGATGCCGCGATTTGCTGACAACAAAACTTCAGTTACAAATTTACAGTGCACCCTTCCTGTCTCACATAAGTTATTGTAGCCTAGTGTGGGCTACTAATACGAAAGGTAACATCACCAAACTACAGAACCTGCAGAAAAGGATTGTTCGAAACTTGGCAAATATAGAATATTTTTCTTCACCCCAGGCTGCATTAAAAAAATACAGCGTTATTAAACTTCAGTACTGTCATCATTTTCGAATCTTACGCTCATTTCATTTCTCCGACGACGACTTTAGGAAATTTATAATAGCTATTGCGTGTTTAGTATCAAACCAGGACCGCGCACATACTCGAAGCACCGGATTGGTTTCGGAATAATTATACATTTCACACGTTGCAGTACAATTTGCCACATATCCTAACTAAATACCGTATGGCACGAAATTCCACTCTGAATAATGTCAGATCACTTTTTTTTCAGAATAGGCTTTTGTGTTTACTTGGTTTCGTAGATACTTTTTACATGATCATGAAAATTGCGTTCCACATAATTTACACCTTTTTATAATTGTCTCATATGTTGTAAATACTTTCATCTGTCAAACTTCGTTCTGAATTTTTTTATATATGCACTGTTATGGCATTTTATTTCTGTTTTGCACTATTGTTTGTATTCTTTAACTCAATTATTGTTCTCAAATGCCATATGTTTGCTTCCGTTTTGCGGTTGTCTATGAGTTGTACCGCCATCTGCCAGGCGATAGAGTTCCACGGCCTCGTCAAGCTGTTATTACAACTTTTAGTGGTGGGACCCGTCCAGGATGTTTTCTGGGCCAATAAAGAAATGAAATGAAATAAGTAGGTATGCTTGTATCTTCAAGACGATGGTAGACCGTACCGATTCCAGTAGGAGGGATCCCCTCATCTCTGCACCAGTGTCGTGAAAAAACCGAGCGCTAGGAATGTTGTAAGTCCTCTTCGTCACAGCCCACCATGCAACACCGGAACACCGGAGGCTTATGAACCTTCTAAAGAGGGATGCTACTCTTCAGTTGTTTACACCTCGCAACCACATCTTGCCAGAAGCACTCTTCTGATTTTACGAGAGTGCCATGCATCATACTGAAGATTCAAGGGTTCTGGTGTTCACCACCTATCAACTAATACCTTCGAGAAGCCTGCCTGTGAGTTTTCTAAGCTGCATGCTTTCAAACGGTGGAGAGTTTAACAAGACAATCTACCGTTGGAGTTGTTCGGAGCGAAAAATCACGAGCAACGCGGAGGCACTAGGTATCTGACATAATGACTTGTGCGTGAACGGACAGGTCGTCCGGTTTGATTAAGGGGCACGACGCTATATAGCATGGTCATGAGACATATGACAGGTGCTGCCACTTGCGCTTTGCTGCTGAGAACATAGCTTGAGATAGGAATCTAGCAAACTATGATTATGGTGTACCGTGTTAGAGGCGCTGCTACTACGCCACGCTGGCACGTTCATGCGACTTGGTTATAGTGAGGATTTAGATGTATGTCGGGTGATCTTTTACGTATTGCGGCTGCTTACAAAATATGTTAAATTTTCTATGTGCGATAATAGAAGAATAAATAAAGATAAATAAAGAAATAAGCACCAAGCTAATAGAGGACCACGAGGATCGGCAAAATGAGATATCAAATGGACGCCATGAATGCTCTTTCACCATACCCGCCAAGGCAGAGCGTAATTCTCCCCTCTCTTTCTTTTTCCATCTTGCGGTACTAACTTTCTCGCGGTAAAACGGGATGGGTTGTTTCTTTACTAGCCTTCCAATTTTATCAAAACGCTGTGGGCGCTAAACTAAGGAAAAATTGCGTAATATATGTATCTGGTTTCTCCGATCAAGCATATTGTAAGCAATACCCACAAGAAAGCCACATAGCAACAGTGTTTCGCGGGGCTCACAAATCTGCAGTCATTCAGCTTTTTATTTCCTCCTCCAGGGTATCTTAGTCACTTTATATATTGAATAAGGAAGAGTCGCTTCAGCCTTTTAATCAACGAAATTCACATTCCTATAAAGAGTAAGGTGTACCCTTGATTTCAAAACTGTTTCCGCGCCTTTTATCCTAATAGTATCATGGCCTTTCAAATATTTTAGCCATTCGGTAGTCAGAACCGGTCAGTAACACCCTACAAGAAAGACCATGATGAAATATGTTTTAGCTTTGAACAAATTCCTTGCTAACCTAGAGAGCACTGCCCACTAGTCGTCACTCCTTCCCGAAGAAAAGACGTAACGGTTGGCCCAAATGATATCGTCTCTACCAGGCAGTATTGCGGCAAGCTTGGAGCAAGCAACGAAACGAGGTTTGAATTCCGTTTCTTTGGGAAGCCTGAGACGTCATCTTTTCTATTCTCTGTTTACAACGAGTAGGGATCATACGGAATGCAGTAATTTACTTTACAGCTGTCCCGTAAACAATGGCTAAGTATGCGACAATTCAAAAAAAGAAATGTGCCAGAGGAATTTGCCACGTGCCCTTTGCAGAATTCTTAACTGAGTCAGCAATGTATACAGATTTCCACTGTTGCTTGCACTCCCTATGTTTCCTGCTTAGCAGAAGGACACTACGCGCACTAGATGGTGATATTTCTGTGTTATCTAGGTGGCCAAACAACATGTCGTCCGCCGCTATGTCGGCGGTGGTAGTATAAGACAAAACATTTCGCATTCAGAACCTGCAAAGAATAAATACTAATGCCTCACTGCTGCTATTGCGACACTAGACGAGTCTTCATTTTTTATAATAGTTTAATTCCCAATTTTCTTGTTACCTTTTATACTAATTTGTTTCTCTACAGCCGGCAGAGTCCTAATGATAGAAAAGGAGAGCTGTGGACAGGTCCGCAGTGATCGGTGTAGACTAGACGTAGTAAGCGCGCCCTGCATAGTTTCTCTTTTTTTTACATAGACACTTGTCTTGTTAGTGATGCGCCCTTTAGCGTTCGTACGCTAGATAAGGAAAATTATGGAGAAGTTCGGTGAAAGTACGCGCAGAGAACTGGTTATCGGTCTTGGCAGGGCCACTGAAGATATGGCGGCTTGAGCCTTGGTGTGGACAGAATTTTTTTTTTTATTATTGATTGGCAGATAATCGAACATGCTCTGCCGGCACAGTCTAGTGACGCCACTTCGAGCCAGAAACTATTTCGCATTTAAACTTCGCGGGAATAGTTAACCTCTGGATTTAAGGAAACGACTGCTGGACAGCGATATTAGCTCGCTTCTTCAGATTACTTTGCTCACCTCCGTTCACGCAAAACGCACTTTAGCGCTTGCCTAATCGCCAATCCCTATATTTGTGCATATTCTCATCCATACTTCATAGGCAAGATGAGTATGTGCAATACAACCCCGCAGATAAATAAGCATCGGCTGATCTATCCAAGAAAGCGTGTTTGCTTTACATTATACGGGCCCCAAGGGCCCCGGTCGGTTCCTTTGCCTAATCGTCTCATTTCAAAGGCCCATCCAAATGCTGGCTACTCTTATCAACGCTGCTCTGTGTCGTTCTCTAACGATTTCACTTAGCTCTGCAACTAGTCAATGAAAAGTTCTCACACCTGTCCATTTGAATCTGCTGAGACATACCTGCTATTTATTGGTCACAAGCTTACCGTCGACAGTGCCGGCTTAACGTTTTCAAAATAACAGAGCCTTCAGCGTCGTCATGATGAAATATTTCAACGCCCCCTGGAATGGCGAGTTATGGGCAGTTTGCTTTTACTTGATATTGTATAGGTTTACCTCAGAGATAAGGGTATGAATCAGTGGTAAGTAATTGTGTTTCCCTTAATTTGCTAATGGGACATTTCCAGTACACTGTTTCAGAAGTTGTTCATCAGAGCCTAATTAAGAACATCGGACAGCTCAGAAAGGACTTGGTATTCTAACGTATACATCCATTTCACAAATAGTAAAAATGTGAACGCAAATATGCGCAGCGCTTTGTCACATTAATTTAGAAAGTGGCAACAAGGAACACACTCACAACACAAAAGTTTTGATATTTTCTCTACTCGACCTAACTCGGAGATCCTAATGAGCACGACACATCTTGCCCTTGCCCTTGATTACGTGCGCAGCTGGATCGAAGGACGAAAGCTGCATATAGGTCCTTAACCCTTCTGTAAGCCAGATTATCCTCAATAATAAATTCACAACCTTATAGCTTGTAGAAAAAGTGCGTAGAAGGACGAGCGACCAATTGACAAGCGGACAAGGACTACCAGTAGCGTCAGCTTACCTGTTATGCTGACATACATTTAGGATAAAAACCATGCACTTCGCGTGATCAGTGTATGGAGCAGGGCCGATTGTTTATTTTGCTCTCCTCAGATTACCACAAGAGAGTTTAGCTGAATGTTTCGCTGTCTTGCGTCCTTATTTATTCGTGTGTCTTGCGTAGTTCATATTCATATGATAAACTGTTGATATTTTAATAAGCACCCCTCAGTACTCTTATAGGTAAATCACTGAACACTGGTAGAGGTCATTGATCCTCGTTTGCAAGAGAATGAAAAAAGCCCATTTCAGAATGCGAAAATTATGAATAATCTGTGTTGACGGTATGAGGTGCACAGTGATATATATCATTGCTCATTGCAGACGCCACGTTTCTTTTAAAGATTTACAACATTCTGAACCATGCCTATATTCTAATTACTTGTGTAAACTAATATTGTGTTCAGTCAGTCATCAGCTTTTGTAATGCAAACAAAACATTTATGTATATATATATATATATATATATATATATATATATATATATATATATATATATATATATGACTTTTGTATTATTGCTGTGTACACTGAACAATTTCGAGCTATTTATGGCACAGTTTATATGGTGAACAGATGTGTATTTTCTGCAATCTAGCCTTTGCAGATGGCCTCGTGCTTCGAAGACTATGTATAAACTGAATACTGAGCAGTTAATACTACGTGTATCATTAACATTTGCTCCTTGAATTAAGCGTGCAAGTTATAGGGAGGAATTCCTACTTGCTGATATGCCAAATGAAAAGTAAACAGCGTTATAAAAAAGAGCTCACAACTCTAGCTTACGGTCCGCGCCTCTCCTAAAGTAAAGTAGCGGCTCGCTCTCCAAAAAGATGTCAGTGGTCAAATCAATATTGTCGCGAGGCTTTTCTCAAAGCTCTTCGCGGGATTCAACACCAGGTGACTTTTCACTTTTTATTTTATCCCTCTAGAAGGTTTGCAGTAACGCACGAAAACGTATGCAATCTCCAGGAGTACAATCTTGTAAGCTTCTTTTAATTTCTTCATCCACTTGTAGCGAAAAGTGGACTATGAAGTTGGTTCCCCGATAGGCTCGATGTTGGTAGTACGGGTAGGCCTCGGTGGGTTCAGTGCGGGTTCTCTAGTGAGGTCCGACGTCGGCCTTAAATTTACTGCTGACAAACACCCCCTAGGTTCACTTGGGACTGACGCAGGCAGCTCTTGTGAGGCTGCCCTCATTCCTCCTCTGACGTAGCTGCGTTTCTTCTCCACGACGTCATCCTGCTCCATGGTGTTCCACGCCAGCTGCTCACTGACCATGGCCGCTGCTTTCTCGCTCGAGTAGTCGACGAAACTCTCCGGTACTGCTCCATTAAGCACTATTTCACCACCGCTTACCATCCACAAACAAACGGCCTCGCCGAACGCCTGAACCGCACGCTCACGGACATGTTGTCAATGTATGTATCGGATGATCACCATGACTGTGATGTTACTTTGCCGTTCGTAACGTTCGCATATAATTCCTCCCGTACCGACACAATGGGCTCCTCACCCTACTATCTTCTATACGGCCGCGACCCTCCACTTCTGTTTGACAGCGTACTGCCTCCCACCGTTAATGCCAGTTCCTATGTTCGTGACGCCATATCTTGAGCTGACGCCACTCGTGTTATTGCTCGCCGCCGACTATCTTCCTCCCGAAATTCCCACAAACACCGCCATGATTCTCGTCACCGGGACGTCCACTACTCTCCGGGCTCACTTGTTTTGCTCTGGACTCCCGCTGATAGAGTTGGACTTTGTGAGAAGCTCTTGCCATGCCACGCAGGACCCTACCGTGTTTTACGGCCAGTCACTTCAGTGACATACGAGGTCACCCCTGTGCATCTGCCGCAACAGTCCGCTATGCCACGTACCGACATCGTTCATGTCGACCGAATGAAGCCGTACTACACCTGCAGTATTTCGACATAATGCGCACCGGGACTGTGCTTTAAGAGAGGGGGAGCTGGTACTACGAGAAGGTTGGCGCCTACCCGAACATTCACTCAAGTCATCAGCCGTTGCGTTCTCGAACTAACCTTCTTGCCACGTATCAATATTTATGCGGCTATATTTACATGCCTGCCATATATATGCAGGCAATTTGCAACTTCAGAATAATTTCATATGATAAATGTAGTCTCCCTCCTGCCTACATATCCCAACTGGGTTAGCCAGTTAAGTTGGGTGCCCTGAATGATAATAATCTACTGTCTAGGGTGATCATTTACGGAGCAAAAGCTGCGAGTGTGTGCGGTCCAGTCATTTTAGCGCAATGTAAGGGCCCGTGGGCCATAACTGTTTTCGAATCGACTATAAATGGTCACAGTTGTACACCTCAACTATGTTAGAAACAAATAAAATATAGAAATGATGAAGCAGCAATAGTAGACAGACACTCAAGTGTATTCAACCCGGCTACATCTATGTAGGGATTACGGTGGCATTCAATCGGCTGCACCACGTGTGATAGATCTCTTTTTAGAGAGAGCCTCTCGTTTTGGTTGGGTCAGGCCTCCGTCTTAAGATTTCTAACTTGCGCCATTTACTTCCTGGCACAAGAGGTTTATATTCTCGCCAAGGCCGATGAGAAATTTGAGGTGGTTTTGTTTCCCAAGCCTCAATCAGGCTGATAATTGTATTTCAAATTTTGAAGGTGCGTCCCCGCCTTGCCGTTACATGCGCATTGGAATTCCCCAAAACGAGCCAATTTGGGCAGCATGCGGGTACGCCCATCTTCCAGCCCCATTACTGCTGACGTGTGACCTAAACCAGTTTTGTGTAGGCAAACACAGAAGGAGGCGATTTTCATTAAAAAAGCTCAAGTCCAAAGGAGGCTAGCAAGCTATCGCCTTACAAATCTGGGCTGAAAGTTCCGCCAACATCTAATGAAGAATGAATGAGACATTCGTAAGGTATTGTTGTCCACAGTGACGTCAATCAGAAATCAGCTAGACTCTTGTCCCCATTTCATCGGTTCAATTCATTGACAATGATCTATGTTCAGAATGAAGATTATAGAACAGCAATATTGGCCAGTGGTGATTCGATCAGACTCAACGTGCAAATCTTAAAAACACCATTGCCATTAGGGACACCTCATTCGCCATTAAAAGCCGAGAAGCTTAACACAATCAGTGGTGCAATATGTGAAACTTATTTTATAACTTTTACTGAGCAAGAAATATAAGATAAGCTCACTGCCTCCAAAGTAGGTAATGTACACCGAAGCATTGGGCTTTCGCATTCAACTCGAGTACATGCCTGCATCAACAGAGGTTTGATACTTGATGATATAATTGGCCCATAAATCCTGAATTCCGCATATATTTCAAGAGTGAGAAATATCGTCATAGTTTACTTAGCTTCAGTAGTCAACAAAAAGGCCCAAATGACATCAACATATCATCCCTCACAAAACCTCAATGCTACTTTTTACGGAGCGCAAAATGTGAAGGGGATGGCACCGAATATTCGTGATCGTTTCCAACACAAAAAACAAAAAGAAAAATAATAATCATGAACAAAAAGGAGTTGTAATTTTCAAACAGACACGAAAGAGTTTCCCAGATTCCATCTTGTCCTGGGGACATTTCTGTAAAGAGAAAACTGAACTACGGTCGAGTGGATGGTGCGTGGTGACAGCACGCCACAGCAGAATCTAGTCGCTGCCACTGAAAAGCCAGTAATTGAGCAGAGCCAACAGCGTGTCAAGCAGAGACATTAAAACCTACAAGTCATTGCTCAAACACTGCCCGCAGGCCCCTCAGTTGGGCTGCTGAAAAAGTTTCCATGCACGCAACTCATCTTTGGCCCTTGTTGCAATAAATGCATAAATCTCTCGGACGTTTAAATGAAGAGAACCTCGATTCATGAAACCAGAAAAATAAAAACCTACTTCGCTATGAAAGCACATCAGCTAACAATTTTAACAAGGTGTCTGTCTAGGTCATAACCAAAAACACTCCAGCTAGGCCTCTTGCGATTACACGAGATGTGTCAATATATGTGCTTATTGAATGCTTTACTGCCTGGCATAAGCCAAGTATTGGGGAATTGATGCCTGACTAACACATTTTGAGGCCAATGTTCTGCATTGTGAAAGGCTTCAATGATTTCACGCGCCTTTCTGTCCTTTGCACGGCCTATAATTTTTGTAGGCTTGAAACAGGGCCGTAAATGTTTTCGTACACAAAGAATAAAAGGCGCAGAAAGGCACTTGAAATCATTGAAGTCTTACACATTGCAAGATGTCGGCCTGAAAAGCATTTTAGTCAATCATCAATTCACTGTTACAAGAAAGAAATTCTTGATTTGATAAAAATGAGATGACTGCATGTATTAGTATGAGAGCTTGTGGCGCGTGTTTTATGCTCTTCATCGAAGGAGGCGTCGCTACAATAAATCAGTCACTAGTCTACACTCGTCCTGTCTAAGTCTTTCTTCGTATTGTCCCCTGAGTAATTTTATGTTTTCAAAATAATATCTTGCCAATTAGTATTTCATTGCCCACCCCTCTAATCTCACACAGAGCATCAATCAGATAGACGCTATAGACGCTTTGCTGAAGACGCAGTCCCTCATCATAAAACGCAGTCGCACCGCTACTGGGGGGCATCATGAATTAGACAACACTAGAGTCGTAACTCATGGACGGATCATGAACTTCTGCTGGGTTGCCAGTGATGTAGCTAGCAAAGGCAACTGCGAGAACAGACATTTACCCCGTTTAAGCTGGTGGCAGAACATGAAACTTTAAGACAACGAATTAAAGAATACACAGAAATGTGTGGATGCAAATGGTAAATACTGGCAATCTGTCGAGTGCTATGAGATGAATAGCAAACAACACAAGGTAAAGCTTCTTTAAAAATGGAAGTGACTTCCTGATATCCTCATATAACATATATACACTTCATATTTCATACCAATAAGAATGCACAAGCTCCTCTGTGATAAATGATGGCGAGCTGACGTGGGACCACATTGTGATTTGCCCCGCCGCGGTGGTGCAGAAGTTAGGGAGCTCGACTGCTTGGACGATGGATGTGGGATCGAATCCCAGCCGCGGCGGTCGCATTTCGATAGTGGGGAGAAGCCAAGGGTCCGAATGATGTGCGATGTCACTGCACGTTAAGAACGCCAAGTAACCAAAATTCCCGGAGTCCTAAGCTACGGCCAATCTCATAGCTTGAGTCGCATTGGGATTTCGAACCTTATAAACCAACTTAGAATTCAACCAACCGCACATTACAATCTTATGCAGACACCTTGAAACACTAAGAAAACGTAGGCAGCTTTGCCACGACACAGAGAACTTCTAAATGTTTCTATATTTGATTGAAAGGGCCTCTGTGGATATGTCCCGCATTTTCAGGTTTGTAGGAGAAGCAAACTTCTACACCGAGTGTAAATTGGAATTTCTGCAGTCAATAAACGGCACCAGCTTTTAAGCTGCAATTGGGCGCGTGATAGTTTCATTTGCTACGCCAACCCAACAAAACTCTGGTTTTATCTGAATAGGCGCAGTGAAATTTGATTCAACCTTCTTTTTACATCGACCATATAGGAATGAAATCAAACCTCATCTCCCAGTCGAAAAATCTACAGAACTGCGTCAAAAATACGACAAAAAGTCCTGTAGTTCTGTCGTAACCCTCAGACTTTTCTGTAGTTCTGTAGTACTTTTCTGTAGTTCTGTAGTTTTTCTGTAGTATATTTCTGTTGTCTGTAGTTCTGTAGCACTTTTCTGTTGTAACTACAGAAATTTCTGATGTTACGACAGAATATTTTTGTTGTCACAACAGGTTTCCCGTCAAAAGCCGTACAGAAATTCTGTCGTAACATCAGAAAATTTTCTGTAGTTTTTTTCGACTGGGCGTGAGAAAGACGCCCATTACTTGATTTTTTTAATATCGTACCCACAAACCTTTTCAGAACTGCCACACTAACACTCATAAATCACATAAAATAACAGAGGAATCATCATCATCATCATCAGCCTCACTAACCCACTGCAGGGCGAAGGCCTCTCTCATATTCCTCCACTTAACCCGGTTCTGTGCTAGCTGCATCCACTTGACCCCTGCGAACTTCTTAACCTCGTCCGCCCACCTAACTTTCTGCCGCCCCCTGCTACTCTTTGCTTTCCTTGGAATCCAGTTTGTCACCCTAAGCAACCATCGGTTATCCTCTCTTCGCACTACATGTCCTGCCCATGTCCATTTCTTCTTCTTAATTTCCACTAGAATGTCGGTAACCTGATTTATTTCTCTGACCCACTCTGCACGCTTCCTATCTCTTAATGTTACCCCTACCATTTTTTGTTCCATAGCCCTCTGGGTTGCCATCAACTTAAGAAGAACTCTCTTGGCTAGCCTCCACGTTTCAGCCCCATAGGTGAGTACAGGTAAGATGCAACTGTTGTATACTTTCCTCTTGAGCGATACCGGTAAGCTGCTAGTCATAATCTGCGAGTGCTTGCCAAATGCGGCCCATCCCAATCGTATTCTTCTTGTTATCTCCTTTTCGTGGTCCGGATCTGCGGTTACTACCTGTCCTAAGTAGACATATTCGCCTACTACTTCCAGTATTTCGCTACCTAATGTAAACTGCTGTTCCTTTCCGAGGCTGTTGAACATTACCTTAGTCTTCTGCATATTGATTTTCAAGCCTACCTTTCTACGTTTCCTATCTAGGTCGCCAACCATTATTTGCAGTTCATCCCCCGAGTCGCTTAGCAAGGCAATGTCATCATAAAATCGCAGATTACTGATGTATTCTCCGTCTACCCTTATCCCTAACTGCTCCCATTCCAAGTCTCTGAATACTTCCTCTAAGCAAGCTGTGAATAGTACTGGGGAGGTCGTGTCTCCTTGCCTAACACCTTTCTTTATGGGAATTTTGTTACTTTCTTTATGCAGAACTATGGTTGCTATGCAGCCACTATATATATCTTCTAGCACCTTCACGTACGGCTCGTCTACCCCCTGATTTCGCAATGCCTGCACCACCGCCGAGGTTTCAACTGAGTCAAATGCTTCTTCGTAATCAATGAATGCTATGTATAAGGGCTGGTTATATTCCGAGCATTTTTCTATCACCTGATTGATGGTGCGGATGTGATCTACAATAGAGTACAGTTTCCGAAAACCTGCTTGATCCTTTGCTTGATTGCAGTCTAACGTTGTCCTGATTCTATTAGCGATTACCTTAGTAAATACCTTATGCGTAATAGACAGTAAGCTGATCGTTCTGTAATTTTTAAGGTCCTTAGAGTCCCCTTTCTTATGAATGAGGATAATGTCTGCATTCTTCCATGGTTCCGGTACCGTCCATGACACCAGGCACTACGTATACAGGGTGGCCAGCTTTTCTAACACGATGTCCCCCTCGTCCTTCAGCAAATCTGTAGTTATCTGATCCTCCCCAGCTGATTTCCCCCTTTTCATAGTTTCTAATGCTTTCTTGACCTCATCCTTCGTAACTGCTGGAACGTCCGACTGTTTTTCCCTACCGCCAATCTCATTATGGTTCTGACTATTTTGACTACTGTAGAGATTTGTATAGAACTCCTCGGCTACTTTGACTATCTTGTCCATATTCGTGATGACGTTGCCCTCCTTGTCCCTTATCGCATAAATCTGGTTTTTGCCTATGCCCAATTTCATCTTTCCCACTTTAAGGCTTCCCCCGTTCTTTACAGCATGCTCAATTTTCTCCATGTTACACTTCTTTATATCGGCCGGCCACCTTGCGCTTATTGATTAGCTTTGATATCTCGGCAAATTCAATCTGGTCTGTTGGATTGGAAGCTTTCATACTCTGGCGTTTCTTAATTAAGTTTTTGGTCTCCTTAGACAGCTTACCGGTATCCTCTCTAGCTATCCTACCGCCTACTTCTACCGCACATTCAGTAATGATATCTCTGAAATAATTGTTCATTGCTTCTAGGGCAATGTCGCCATCCTCGTTTAGAGCTGAATATCTATTCTGTAGCATTATCCTGAACTCTTCTGCTCCCCCCCCCCCCCCCCCCTAACCGCTAATTCGTTGGTGGGTTTCTTTCTTACTAATTTGTTACGTACCTTCTTCAGATTTAGGCTAATTCGGGACCTCACTATCCTGTGGTCCCTGCATCGCACTTTCCCGATTACCTCTACATCTTGCATAATGGCGGGGGTTGAACACATTATGAAGTCAATTTCATTTTTAGTCTCCCCGTTAGGACTTTTCCATGTCCATTTCCGGTTCTTCCGTTTGCTGAAGAAGGTATTCATGATACTTAAGTTATTGCGCTCTGCAAACTAAACTAGTAACTCCCCCCTGCTATTCCTACGACCAATGCCATAGTCGCGTACTGCCTGGTATCCTGCCTGCTTTTTCCCTACCTTCGCATTGAAGTCACCCATTAGCACAGTGCACTGCGTCTTTACTTTTCGCATTGCCGATTCTACATCTTCATAGCTTTCAACTGCCTGGTCATCATAACTACATGTAGGTACATAGGCCTGTACAACCTTCAGTTTATATCGCTTATTAAGCCCAATAACGATGCCTGCCTCCCTCTCATTAATACTATAGAGTTCATCTATATTACCCGCTATATACTTATTGACAAGGAAACCTCCTAGTTGTCGCCTCTCTGGTAAACGTCGATAGCACAGTACATGCCCATTCTTCAGTAAAGTAAATGCCTCAATAAGCCTCCTAACCTCACTAAGCCCTATGAAATCCCATTTCATACCCTCTAGTTCCTCTAACAGCACAGCTTAACTAGCTTCACTAGCTAGGGTTCTAGCGTTAAACATTGCCAGGGTCAGTTTCCAATGGCGGCCTGTCCAGCGGAGCCAGGTATTCTTAGCACACCCTGCTGCGTCACAGGTCTGACCGCCGCCGTGGTCAGTGGTTCCGCAGCCGCTGGTGACTGAGGGCCAGGGTTTTATGGAGCTTATCATAGGAGGTTGTGGCCAATTACTGCACAAGGTTGGCCAACTCCTGTTCTGGTGAGGGAGTGCGTTGCCGGAGGTGTTCACCGGCATCAGGTCGCGCCCCAAACCTGTTTATGCAATTCCATCGGCACGCGAATTTTTTTAAATCCAGTGGAGAATTGCGCGGCACCGGGATTTGAACCCCGGTCCTCTTGCATGCGAGGCGGATGTTCTACTGCTACGCCACCGCTGCAAATATACAGAGGAATATGGTGAACTATACACGTTGACAGCCTTTATTTATTTGAGTAGAAGACTCTTGGAGGTTCACGAAGGATGTGGCTGCATTAAATGGACAAGATAAGGATAAAAGAAGTAAGAACCTGAAACACCATTTGCTCCTACCAATGCGACGGCAGTGTCGCTTTTACACTGCTTTATGCGAGTCTCTGGGGACACTGTGCATGTGTCTGCCCACAAGAAACCATCTCCTTAGGTCATAAAGCTGATAGGCGCTTCTTTGTCGATAATGTTTGAAAGTATTGTTGTCAATGTTGAAATCTGGGCTTGTTGCTTCATACTTCGAAACAATAGAACAAAAAACAAGGGACCAAGAACGAGTAGGTACACAGCGCTGCGTGTGTGTCTACTCGTCCTTGGTCGCTTCTCGTTTTGCGCTATTGGTCCAAAATATTGTTGTCACTTGCAGCCTAGGGGCATGCACTTATTACAGCCAATGGGATCTCTCAATTTTACTGCCCTCAAGCCAATCTGAAATTTTTATTCTGATTATGTGATGTCTTATCTTATTATCAGCGGTTACTGTAACAGAGGCCGCCTGATGATACGTTTTACCGGTGACGGGCCTTTCAATGCTAATACATTCAAACATGCGTGGAGTTTAGTTACACAACAGCTTACATGAGCTGCTGATACACCAGCTTTGGGGGGACAATCTTCGCAGCCATTTGGGGCTATATTCGTTTACATTCAGATCTATTTCAGTGTGCCCAACTCAGTTTTTCAGCACTTCGCAAACTCTGTTTATAGCTGTTTTCACTTTTTCTTCGAACGTCGTGAAGCGTGAAAACAGTTCCAAGGAAGTCATATGCTGTCCGCTGTCACCAGCTTGAAGATGTTTAGGACGAGACTTGTGATAACTTGACTGTCATCATCTGCAAGCAGGGTGCATCAGCCTATAGCCTTTGGAAGTGTCTATAACTGAGCACCGCACTGAAAGGGCAGGCACTTAGGCAGAGTGAAGAGTTCAAAGGACGGTGACATGACGAAGACTTACTGGTTCCCGGAATCAGCTATCCTTCTAAAGTAAGCAACGCAGAATGATGCCGTTTCCCCTGAAGGCCGACGCTACCGGTTCGAAAATAAATGCTGCGCACCAGGACATGATTAGAGTGTTTGTTCTTAATGTAAGAAGACTAGCAGTGGCATTGCGCGCATATAACCACAATTGGGAAACTGGCTTTCGAAGGTGGGCGGGGGTGGGGGAGGGGGGAGGGGTGGAGGGGGACTTTTAAGCTTTGAAATTTAGTCGGCTTCGAAAAGGCGAAGCGAATGGACACAATTTAGCAGGTACCCGGCTTTTTCGTTGCGTCGAGACAACTGGACTCAATGCCAGAACACCGATACGCTGTGAAATGTTGTAATTAACTGGGAAGCCGGGAAGAAAAACTGGGAAGAAAAAAATGTCTGTAAAAAAACGACATTTTTTTATGAGTACCTGCATCTATACTCTTACTCTTGCAAGGAATGTGCAGGCCTTATAGCCACCACGACGTATTAATAGCCATTATCCGCAACCACAACTACGGAATGCCGCACCATCAACTTTCGGTGATTTCCAAAATAATAGAGGCAGAAGATTCACAAGATTGGGCGAATAAAGAGTCAAAGACTCTTAGCTTTTTAGACTCTACTTGCACAGGCTCGATCGACAAAATACGTTCTTGATAAAGATACTTTTCGCTCAAGCTCAGAAATTGATGGCTCTCACTTCTCGAATTTATATTCTTTTATGGTACCAAAATGTCTAAACTGATCTTAGGGATTGTGAAACTTGAAGTGCCCTATTCTGAGTAAAACGGATCATGCACAGCTTAGGACCTCTATGTTAGCTAAATTAATTCGGATTGTGCGAGGATATAAGCAATTCAACACTTTGTGTAGATCTTTTGCTTTCAGAAATCGGTAATTTTTTAATATTTTGATAATTTTTTAAGGGTGCTTACGTGTGAAAATGATAGAATGCATTTTATTTTTTTTTTCTAGAGTACTGTTTTAAAACTTTTTCTTGAACATATCGCGTGCAAGCACAGAGGTGGGAACGTGACGGCCCAGAATTTCCTTTCGTGGAATTGGCGTCGTACGTAAAATTAAGCGCTTATTAATCAAAGATGTTAAATCGAAAATTGTAGAATTGCGTCGTGCTAGGAAAAGAACTAATGTTGGTGTTGGATTAGAGATTAAACAAAACGGCTACTGTAAGCACTAGTTTATCATTCTGAGAAATTGGCAGAAAAGAAAGTTGCAGAGCCAGTCGGCTAAAATTCTTTAAATTCTATATATTCAGGTAGGCTTCCTCCGCTGTCTGCTGAACATAGAAGCCGACAGTGCTGAGAAAACTTTCAGTGTCTGCTGAAAGAATGTGGAAAAAGTAGATGTTCACATAGGGCTTTCTGGACAATACGCTTCGTCTTTGTGAAGAATGTTGTCAAAATGGACTTTTGAGCGAAGTATTAGCTGCGGTACATAATTGTCAAAAGTTTTTATTCAATCGTGCTGTATTTAGTAACAAAAACCTGTTATTTTTTATAGATTCACACATTGAAAAAAATTGCTCTTAACCAAATTAACTGTGCGGACAAACTGTGACCTAATGTAGTGTAATTGTAGATTTATATTAAGTAAAACTGTTAAAGTGTCTTTCCAATACTCAAATGCTCAAGTCTTGTGTGGAAAATGATTTCAAGTAGAAAAACTGAAGAATGTTCAACTTTTACTATCACGTACGCAAACACACGCAGACAAATAGCTCATGCCAATAATATTGTGATGAACACTGCGCATGCGCTATACGATAACCGAGAACGAGCTCTCGCTTAAGATCGGCCAGAGTACGTAAAATTTTCATTTTATAGTACCAGGCTGTCACGTAGGATGGGAGAACCAGCATTGGCAAGATGGCGGTATCCAGGTCACCCGCTTCAGTGAGAGAGAGAGAGAACAACTTTTATTTAAAATGCCTGCAGAATCGGTTAGGCTCCCTCCACGCAGGGAGGACAAGCTTTTACCGCGACGCGGCCACTACGTCAGTCTCGTGCGTTGTGCTCCTTGAGGTCTTGTTACGTCCCTCGCTACTTCCGCGGGTTCGAGAGGGCCGCCGCCCCCTTCTTGGGGGTGCTGCCCCCCCTCTCCTCGGTTTCGCTCGGTCGCTGCCTCTCTAGAGCTGCCGAGACCTGCTGGACGGCCTTGAGTTGTGTCTCTTGATCACAGCTCCTCGTTGCAGCCTCTAGCTGCGGCGGGATCGTCGTCTTCTCGCTGGCTTCGCGCGGATTTACTCTACAGTCCCAAAGGATGTGAGCCGCGGTGGCTCTCTCCTTCGCGCATAGTCTACACATGTCGCTCGCGTGCACACTCGGACACATGTGCTTAGCTAGCACCGGGGTAAGCAGGGACCCTGTCTGTAACTGTCTGTATAACACTGCCTCCTTCCGGGTAAGCCCCGGGTGAGGTGGCGGCATAGTCTGTCTGTTCAGTCTGTACCATTTCACTATTTCGTTGAAGGTGGTCATCTTGTCCTTGGCACTGCGCCGCGACCAAGACTCCGAGTCGGCCGTGCTTGCAGCCGCGCGGTTGGTTAGTCCTCGCGCGGCCGAGTTGGCCGTCTCGTTGTGGTTCACGTTTCCGCGTTCCGACACGTCACTGCCCATGTGGGCCGGAAACCACTTGATCACCACAGGACTTTTGCGTTCGATGTCTTCGGCCTTGCGCAGTATGCGCGCGGCCTCACTACATACCCTACCCTTGGCGTAGTTCTTCACTGCCGTTCTAGAGTCACACAACACTGTAGTGCATCCGGGGTCGGAAACGGCCAAGGCGATGGCCACCTCCTCCGCCCGGTGCGCTTCTCGAGTCCGGACGCTCACCGCGGTCTTCGTTGCACCCGTCGATGCCCCGACAACCACCGCCGCGTATGCGTCGGTGTTCCCTCGATACTCCGCCGCGTCCACGTAGGCGGCGCCTTCTTCTCTGGCGTGGAGGTCTACGAGAGCCCTGGCCCTCGCCAACCTCCGCTCCCTGTTGTGCTCGGGGTTCACGTTCTTCGGGATCGGGAAGACCCTGAGCTTTCTGTTGATGCTATCTGGTATAGGTACGTCTTTCTGCTGCTTGCCTTCCCTCGGTTCGAGGCCAAGGTCCCGCAGTATCTGTCTTCCGGTTCTCGTTTCAGAGAGACGCTCGAGTTGCGCCGTTCTCTGTGCTTCGGCTATTTCGTCCAGCGTGTTGTGGACTCCCAGCGCCATGAATTTTTCGGTGCTCGTGCTCCCGAGGAGACCGAGTGCCGCCTTATATGCCTTGCGTATGGTGGCGTCTATCTTGTTACGTTCACTCGGCCTCCAGTTGTGGAAGGCGGCCACGTACGTTATGTGGCTAACTGCGAAGGATTGAACGAGCCTAGTCAGGCTCTCCTCCTTCATCCCCGCTTTTCTGTTGGACACCCTCTTGATGAGTCTCATTGCCGCAGCCGCTTTGCCCGCGAGCTTGTTGACCGTTTCACCGTTGGCTCGGTTTCGCTGGATGAGCAGCCCGAGTACTCGAATCTTCTCGACCTCCGGTATTACTTGTCCTCCTGCCGTCTTGACCGTGATCTTGGGACGCTCGTACTTGACTTCCATATTTTTTCTTTTCCTGCCCGATCCTTTCGGGGGAATCACCAGCAGTTCTGACTTGGCCGGAGAGCAAACGAGTCCAGACCCGTCCAGCTGCTCCTCGATGGCGTTGACCGCTTCTTGCAGCGTTGTCTCGATGTGTCCGTCGCTTCCTCCCGGTACCCATAGCGTAACGTCGTCGGCGTAGATGGTGTGCCGGACTCCCGCTACTCTTTCTAGCCGGGTGGCCACCCCGATCATCACGAGGTTGAAGAGTAGCGGGGAGATTACCGACCCCTGCGGAGTTCCGACGCTGCCCAGCTTCTTCTCTTCGAGCTGCAGGTCTCCCGCACAGATTTCGGTGGTCCGTTCCGTCAGGAAGTCTTTTATGTACTGGTATGTCCTCCTGCCCATGTTTAGCCTGGATACTTGGGCCAGGATAGCCGAGTGCCTCACTTTATCAAAGGCGCTCTGCAAGTCCAGCCCGAGTACGGCTCTGTTGTCCTTGGTGCCCGTCGTATCGTCGATGATCTCGTTCTTCAGTAAGATCATGGCGTCTTGCGTCCCGAGTTTGTTCCGAAACCCGATGATGGAATTTGGGTAAAACTCCGATTCTTCCAGGTAACGCTGCCACCTGTTCATGAGAACGTGCTCGAGGACCTTTCCCACGCACGAAGTGAGCGAGATCGGCCTGAGGTTCTCTATGTTGGGTGGCCTGCCAGGCTTGGGGATGAGGATCGTCTTGGCTGCTTTCCATTGCTTGGGTAGCCTTCCTTCTTGCCAGCACTTGTTGTAGAAGTTCGTGAGCGTTTCGATGGCCGCTTCGTTGAGGTTCTTGAGCGCTCTGTTGGTCACTCGATCGGGACCCGCGGCAGACCTTCCATTGAGATTCTGCAGGGCAACTCTGACTTCCCAGGTCTGGATGTCGCGATCTAGCGTCTCGTTCTCTTTGCCTTGGTAATCCGGGTGTCTTTCCGTGGGGGTGGTCGGCAGGTACTTGGCGTCCAAGCGCCGCTTGACCTCGTCTTCCCCGTGTTCGCAGATTGCCTTGTGTAGGATCCTGGCCAGGTTGTTGTGTTGGTGGCCCTTGGTCTTGGTTTCGTCGAGGAGGTTCCGCAGCATGTTCCACGTCTTGCCCTTGTGCATCTGTCCGTCGGCTTCGTTGCAGGCCTCGTTCCACTGTTGGGTGCATAGCACCCTGCAGTGGACCTCGATCTGCCTGTTGAGCTCGGCGATCTTCTTCCTTAGACTTCGGTTGGTTCGTCGCTTCTGCCACCTCGCCTTTATGGACTGCTTGGCTTCTATCAGGTGGGCCAGCCGACTGTCCATCTTGTCTATCCGTTCGTCCGTCTCTAGCTCTTTGGTGGCTCCTTCCGTCGTCTCAACGACGTTGGCCGCCCATTGCTCGATGTCCGTAATGTCCTCTTGCACCGCGGATAGCGCCTTTCGAAAGGCGTCCCAGTCCGTAATGCGATGCTTCCTTATGCCGGTGTTGCCTTGGCCTTCGAGCGGTACGACGACCTCCACGATGTAGTGATCGCTGCCTAGCTCTTGGCCCGTGTTTCTCCATTTCGCTTCTCTTGATCCTCCGTCAGTTTTGACGAAGGTAAGGTCCGGAGTTGTGTCTCTCGTAACAGAAGTGCCAATCCTGGTGGGAAAGGCCGGATCCGTGATTAGGTTCAGTCCGACGTCGGTGGCGTCTTGCATCAGCTCTCTCCCCTTGACTGTCGTTCTGTGGTAGCCCCAGTCTTGGCTCGGAGCGTTAAAGTCTCCGCACACTACGAGCGTATTGCTCCCCGCGACTGAAGTTGCCTTGTGGAGCAGTGCCTTGAATTTCTGTTGTCCGTGGGACGGATTGCTGTAGACGTTCACCAGGAAAGTGCTCTCCTTCCTCTTCTTGCCCGTGATTACTTCCACCGTGCAGTGTTCGATGGCGCTTCTTCCGATCATTTCGTGTTCCACGAAGGTGATCCCTTTCCTAACGAAGGTGCAGACCCCTCTGCCCTTGCCCTTGGACGTGTCCCTTTTGCTCGGCGGGCTGTCGTGCGACCGGTAGCCCGGCAGTCTCGGCGTCTCTTCGCTGTGTGTTTCTTGAATCATTATGACGTCTGGTTTCCTCGTTAGTTGCTGCAAGTGTTGCTGCAGCACCGCTCTCTTGCCGGTAAAGCCGTTGCAGTTCCAGTGCCAGACCAAGAGGTCTCTCACTGGTGGTGTGGATGTTGCTGCACGTGCTGTCCCGTCCATGATTGCTGCAGTTTGGCGGTGATCTGTGCTTCCATACCTTGTATTTGTGCCTGTATCTGCGTCTGCAGCTGTGCTTGCGTTTGCGCCATCATGTTCTGGATCGTGCTCTGTATGTTCGTTGTCATCTGCTGAACCGTTTGCGTGAGCGCAGTAAGGCTTTCGTTGGTTACCTTGCTGATCGCCTCGAGACGGTCGAGTCTGTCGTCCTGTTTTTCGATTCTCTCCATTGTCTTTCGTTCCCTGGCGCCCTCTATGGCTCTCCTCTTGGGAGCCGGTCCCGCCGCTTTCGTGGCTCTCGGGTCCACCTCGACCTCTGGTTCGTCCTCGGTTATCTCTTCTTGTTTCCTCTCTTGTGCGGGCTTCGGCAGCAGCTGCTGCTTTTGCTGCATCGCAATTAATGTCGTTAGCTTCGCGTTGATTTCCTTGATGGTTGCGTCCTGTTCGGCGATTCTCTGCTTTAGCTTCTCGTTCTCGTCTCTTAGGGCTTTTATTACCACCCCGTTCTCTTCTTGGAAGTTCTTCGTGGCGTTTTGGGCCGGTGGTTGTCTCTTCTCTGCCATGTTTGCCTTGACTGTTTCGGCCCAGGCGACTCTTTCCCCCGATTGCGACGGTCTGTGGCGGCTGGCGCTCCTGCCTCCCTTGCTGTTGTCCCTCTTGCGGCTGCTGTCGCGCTGCCTCGAATCTCCGCGGGGTCTCTCGGCAGACGGCTCTCGCAGCGGCGGAAAGCTTTTCGGATCCAGTTGTTGCTGCTTGGCTTCCATCTTGCGTTCCCATTGCCGTTTTTTGAGCACATACGGCATCTTGTACTTGTTCTTGCATTCCCTCTCGCCCGTTGGATGCTGTCCCCCACAGAGCCTGCACTTGGGCTTGCATTCGCGTTTGTGATCCTCGCTGGGGTTCGCGATTCCGCAGCCGAAGCATACTATGGTGTTGGGATTCGGGCATACGTCTCTTCTATGGCCGATCTTGCCGCATTGCCTGCACACGTCAAAGTGCTTGCGGTAAAGCCCGCACCTGACTAATATCGAGCCATACTTGACGTAGTTCGGTACTTTCTCTCCTGCGAAGAGTACTATCACCGTGGTTGTATTGCCGATTCTGTGCGCCTCCACCGCTAGGGGGTTGCACGGGTTCACGATGTTTTCGGCTATCTCCTCCGGGGTGTCGTCTACGGCTATGCCTCGGATGACTCCCTTGACCGTGCCGTCCGGCGCCGTTCGGTAGGCGCTGACTTCGTATGGCCTGTCTCCTACGTTAAGGGTTTTGACCTTAGAGTACAGCGTGGCACGCCTCTCGTCCGGGGTGCTGACCACGATGATGTTTTGCTGCGCGTTCGTGCAGATGGTGTCTGCTTTGGCTTCTTCCTTCGTTACTCGAGCCGCCGTCATGACGGCCGACATAATTATTGAAACCTCAGTTCTCGCTACGTTGAGACCTCCCCGTGGTCTCATGACTATCTTAGTGTCTTCCTTCGGCATGTCCATCGGCATCCTCGCCGCTTTCGTTACCGAGGCTGCAACTCTCTTAGCAAAGCTGGCCCTAGTCTTGGGTCTAGACTGGCGAGTAATGGCGGCGGACTCACCGTTTTCCTTGCCGGCCATGATCTGCTTGACGCGCTTGCCGGAGCGGCCGGGCCCGTCACCACCGGTGGCCGTACTCGTGGTAGGCCGACGTTAGGCTTAGAGAAAAGTCCGCACCGCACCAGAGAAAAGTCCTCGTAAATCGGGATAATCACGTACCGCTTGGTCAAAACTGGTACCGGTCGATGCCCCGCACCTTCGCGCACACTTTGGTACCAAATATATCGCGGTAACTGTAAATTAACACTGCGTTAATTGGCATAATAGCAGGGGCCGATGAGAAGCACCACCCGCTTCAGTGTGGATTTGTCTTTGGTATCCTTTTTGGGAGTGCTCATGCCTATAAATGATACACGTAGCTTTCGCTTTGATTTATATAGCCTTCAGCACAAAGAATTGGAGATTTATATGTTTTGCTTTTTTTTTTTCATTTTTCTCGGTGGCTGAGCAGTCCCTAAGCCTGACAATTGGTGTTGCTTCGTTGGCATGGCAACGCCATAAAGTGGATCCCCATGCCTTGACTTAACACGCTTGTTTCCATGAACAGCTGTTGTGAACGGTACGCACAATAATTACCATACAAAATATGATGCAAAGTAAAATCAGTAGTTTGTAATGTGTTATCCTAGCCCTTTGTTGAACACCGTAGTAAAGTAATTGGCGAAAGTTCCGCCGCGGCTTGGCTAGTTTTGGCTGCTTGGTAAAAAAAGAAGGATGACCGTGTTTTCTTGTCTCAACACTAGATGTCGCCACTGCAACTTATGTTCGTGTTTTGGTACGGTGAACTAAAATTGATAGATGGATTTATTGAAAATCAGAGATGTTGGCTGGAATTATTAAAATCTGGTTAGGTACTCTGCACTGGGGAAGAGCAAGGGGACAACAATTAAAATCATGATGGGTGATGATGTGGGCGAAGGTACATGAAAATATGCGACGGCAGCATGCTTTACATCCGCGAATCTAGTCCGGTGGAGCACAAAAACGGGGCTCCCTTCCTCTTGTCCTGCCAAGCACCCCTCAGCAGTTCCTCCGACTGTCTTCTTGTCTAAACGCTTCACTTAACGGTAAACTAAATGCGCCGATGCGACACACGGAGTAACGTCCGCAAATATGTTGGCGTTTGTTGTACGAAAGACTCCATACGCAATACTAAATGTATCTGATGAGTCAGGGGTCTTGCAACATAATACATAGCTGTCTTTCGCATGCTTTCTTGTGGAGAGTTCCTAGTAGTTTCGAATTCGCTGGTAACTATTATGCACGAGAGCTCTCGACTAACAGCTAGTGTATACATGCTTCGAGTGTATACATGTTCTGACTCTTACCTCCTCTATAGGCGTAGCAATGACGACGACTCCTTCGCGATGAGCGCTTCAGGGAACAATTACCACTCTCTTAGTTCCCGTCAGATATGCCCCAACTACGCAAACTTCGCATGCCATTTGAGAAGCCAGTACTGGCGAAGGCATCGCCAAGAGCAGGACAGGTGGAGTGCCGAAACCGCACAAGAAACGCTAGAGGTGGTGAAACCCTATACTAACAAGCACGGCTACGAGTGGGCATGAGACGAAGGCGGCATATAATAGACATGGAGGAACACGAAAAAAAAGAACATCTAAACAGCATAATAGGCGAACCACTAAGCAGCGTTTTCACATACTTTAACAAAACCAATGATTAAATGAGTTTGGGAGAAAACCGTTCCTTCTGCAGCATTACCTGTGCGTGTACATAATACGTATCAAACAGCCTCCAAAATTTCTCCGCAATCGTATCTCCAGGCCTCATCACACTACTCAATATGTCATGACACGCCTGCCACTGCTGTTTTCTATAAGATTTCGGTGGTCATCACGTAATGTTTCTGTCCTTCTCGATTCATCTTACGCGACCATTTTATCTTCACTACAAGGAGTCCTTCATTTGTTCTTTTGGAAGCAAATCTCAGCATTTACATTATTGATCCAACTACAACAGAAAATGTTTCCTTTGCTGCCGTTGAAAATTAAGGAGCCGATATGATGCTACAGAAAATACCAAAGCTGCTTGCAAGATGCAAATTATTGTCTCTTGAATGACTTTTATCAGAACGCGTAGAGCGGTGAGGTACAGACTAACCTAAAGAACATGGTTTGCAGAATTTACAGAAGAAACATGCATGCTCAGGTATAAAAGGGGAGGAAAAGGTTTTTGCCTCCACATTCGAAAAGTTAGCCAAGAATGGCTTCCTTGTTCGAAAATAAAAACCTCTCCCCATCGCCACAAAAGTTCGCATCAGTAATTGTCTCCTTCCTTAAGTGAGACACAAAAAAGCATCGGCCGTTACTCTATTGGGGATGCACTTTAGGGGGCCTTCTTTGGGATAAGAAGTCAGTCACACACGAGCTCGTTGTGTCAACACATATTGACGACGACAGGTGTAGCTATTTCACGTGAAAAAATATTTCCGTTTATTCTTTGCTGCTAAAACAGTCCCTTCCAACGGTTCCCCCTTTATAAAGAATGCGATTCACAACTTCCACGACCAATCTTTCTCAGAGGGACATTTAAAAGCACGACTATGACAGGCTATTAGCAATATATCTTCCCATTTGTACTAAACTCGGTCTGTGGTTGACAGCAAATGAAACAAAATAACAAACAACACGGGGAGACAAACCCTCCTCTCATTGGTGTATTGTGCTTTTTTCTACTGTTCACCAGTATAAGCAGCAAAGGTAAACAATCACTACTTACTTTGTGTCTATGGTAGGCATATATTGCTTGACGCTTCGTTTTTGATGTTGATTCTGTATTTTGTCGTATGCTATTGTGTCATATTTCTGCAGGTGTAACTTGTGCTTTAACTAGCACTTTCGCCGAGCTCCATGTAACTCAAACTTCATTGAAATGGGCAGGCAATAATATTTTAGAGCTCGTTACAATTTCTTTAATGAAAGCAAAATGTATATAGAATAAGTGCTAAAAAAGGGCAACCTCATGCTATAAAAAAACCTTCAAGCCAATATTTGTTTTCATAAGCATTTGCTTGCCATGAATCTGCGTGATTTAGATGAAAGTCAGAAATAGTGTTTTTGAGGTGGAATTCAATTGTCCAAATTTCTTCTTACCCCTCTATTCTACCTCACGAACCATTCCACGCAAGCTAATATTTATATGATTACCACGGTAACAATTTAGTCTACTTAAGAAAGCAACAACATCAAAAGTGGTATAACTTGAGGCATCGCAAAAACGTTAAGACAGGACACTGCAACCGGTTTGTGTTTTGTGGACAGTTTGGATATAGGCATCCGGCGAATCAAGGGAGCAAATCTGCTCCTGCTTGTGCAATTCTCCTGCTTTAGCAATGCTTAGGACACTGCTTGTCACTACAAAAATTGCCTACAATTGGAGTTTGGTTTTCTTCTTAAAGAATTGTTCGTAAAAACGCGAGCACACAATTCAGTGTGTAGTGCTGAACTCGCCGTCATTTTTGGGATGGTTTCTGTCTTAAGGAAGGCTTATACAAGATGTGTGGCGGACTTCGTTTTGTAGACAGACAGCTCGTAAAAAGAGCAAGCAGTGCAGCAGGGAAACGTAGCTGAGCAGCATTTCTTAACTCGACTGTTAAAAAAATTAACTTCACTGGTACTAATCTTTCGAGAAAGAAAGATAAAACATTTCAAGCTTGTCTGCAAGATAAAGTTGCCCCATCAGAACAAACCGGGTGCTGAACAGCCGTACTAGATAACTGCAAAGTAAACAGTTCACTACGAATGGAGGAACTAAAACCTTGCTGAAACTTCATCGTTGTATAGAAACAAAAATGGATAAGCACATTGTTTCACCGACCTAACGTTACACCGCAGCTAATCAGAACTGTTTTTTTTTTCCACTCAAGTCCTTCCAAGAGATGCCAATTTTCATGCAATTCAAAGAAGATGAAAGAAACCCTAATTTAGCTAACCTGGCTTGTCCGCTTATATACTCACTGCAGTGAAAAATTACTCTGCACAGACAGCTTTATTGCTTCTCCAATTGCCTTAAAGCAAAACCGCAAGCACAAAACCTCCAGCATCTATCGCATGAACTACATGCTTTTCATATTCATCGCACAGAATCAACCTCAGACTTTCGCAGCTGTCTTAATGTGTGCGATCGTTTCAAAAATTTTCCCGGAGAGTACTATATACTATAACATCTACTCCGCACGAAGCTGTTTACCGTTTTACGAGAAAGTTCCACAATAAAAGGTCTGACTGCAATGCTGTGAGTCGAAATGTAGTTTATCTCAGTTGTGGATGCGTAGACAACCTTTAAGCTTGTGTCTATTAGAGGTTGTAAGTCGGCGATAGGTGACGGCTAAAAAAACAAATTCGGCTTTTATACAAGGGCGCAGGCGCCAACGCGAATGGCATTGAGCTGACAGATGTAATCTGCTGACATAATTCTAGGTATGACAATACTGTGTGCAGAAAAAACCACTGAAGAGTCTTCACGCTTTCCGTTTTCCTGCTATTGAGACATCGTTCCTGGCTTAAAGTGGCTTGCTACAGGAACTAAAATCAGCAATGGTAATGAATGTGGCCTATGAAACGCATTAAAATACAGACTGCTATGCATTCCATTTCTAAATGCTGCTTCTTTGATCGTTATATTATTTACCATAAAATCTCACGTGCAACGTCAGGCTTCAAACGTTGACGTCACACAGCAACATGTCGAGTCAAATAACAAGCTCAGTTCTACCCTCTGCTGAAACAGCTGGTTATATGTCGCATTCTGCTCAAGGACCACACTGCTTTAAAACCCCGCGGAACGCGCAAGCAACGGCTGATATTAATACGGTAAAACATTTGTTACTGGTAAAAACAAAAACCTAAGACCCTCCCTGAGCCACAAATTTCAAGTCGTCCAGGCTGTCAAATGGTTATCATTCAAATTCCTTCTAGCAGCCAATGCGGATTTGCCTACAATATGAGAAGATTAGAATAACACACAAGCAGCATGTTCTTTTTTATTCACAAAGTCCCCCTTGCTTCGGAGCCAGCCGAACAATGACGTCACATACCGTCAGCCATGAACGCGCATTTATCTGCTTTCACTTTCTCGTAAGACCGTCTTGCGGGTAAGATTACTTGCGAGTAGCGGATAACGTATTCAACTTTAGGAAACAAATTCCCTATTCATGCTCTTAAAAGAATGTGTTTGCTTATTGTAATTCTAAGAGCTTAGTTGTCATTGAATGTGTTACTCAATGTTAGCTTACCTATGCGTACTGATTTCAGCGTCCACGGAGCGTCTATACTCAACAAGGCTGTTTTTGTACTTGGGAGATCTCACACAGCAACATCGAGAACAGCAAATGGCACGTCTTTCAAGCACCAAACAAGGGCATTGAATGATTCAAGTTGCACTCAAACCTATGAACCTCCATATCACTACCCCTCCTTCCCCGCTCCCAGATAACTTAAGAGTAACCTCCATTACAAAAAACGTTGCACCCGATACTAACCCAGGCTCGGGTTTTCAATCATGTTCACCCTACTGATTCCACGATCATCTGAAAAGATGCATCACGAACTGACATCGGAGCAGCTGCTTACTCAATTGAGAGCTTCAGCGAGGTAGTGACGCATACCCTCGGTCCTTACATGGATCCTCCTCCAACAGCGACTCTCGAGACCCTGCCAATAGTCGCCAGTATTCAACACCTCGCACAAGCACCCCCTAACCCTTCAGGAAATACAATATACACTGATTCAATGCAGGCTATACGTGCCATTTACACGGGTCGCATTCCTGAAGAACTGCAAGATGATCTATACAGAGCTCTCACCAAACTACTTCCCAACACTGTCACACTGAGGTGGATCCCTGCGCACGCTGGAATACCAGGCAATGAGGTAGTTCATCGCCTCGCCTGCGAACTTTAGCACCGGGCGCCTGGGATTCCCTGGCCTTATCCACCCACGTGGGACGCTACTCTTCACTACAAAAAAGAAATCAACACTCACTATGACAACATTAGAGAAACTCTTCGTACACTTCTTCTTCTTGATAAATCCCTCACTACCACGCAAATGCGCATACTTAGACGCATTCACCCTTCATGGATCACATCCTTGTCGTGGCGGAGGGGCTTGCGAAACTCGATGAAGTCGTGAGCTCTGCTGTGTAGGGCCACCCAAGATAGGCAGGTCACGGCAGAGAGTTCTGACAAAATGTGAATCACTGGAGAAGGTAATGGCAACCCACTCCAGTATTTCCTGCCAAGAAAACCCTATGGCCAGTCACAATACCATAATTGATATGGCGCCGGAAGATGAGGCCCCCAGGTTGGAAGGCGTCCCACATGTTACTGGGGATGAACAAAGGGCGATTCTTAGTAGCTCCAGGACGAATGAAGCGGCTGGCCTAAAGCCAAAAGGACGCTCAGTTGTGGATGTGTCGGGAAGCGACCGGAAAGTTCGATGTTGCAAGGAGATGTATCACATAGCAACATGGAATGTAAGATCTATGACGCAAGGTAAACTGGATATCGTCAAGCGAGAAATGGACACATTGAACATTGATATCTTGGGTATCAGCGAGCTCAAGTGGACCGGAATGGGAGAATATAACTCCGGCGACCATTATGTCTTTTATTGTGGGCACGAATCCAAGAGAAGGAATGGGGTCGCTCTCATAGTAAATAGAAGAATGGGCAAAGCAGTGCTAGGGTACAACTCCAAATACGACCGAATGATTTCACTTCGGATCCAAGGTCACCCATTCAACATAACAGTTATCAAAGTCTATGCACCGACCACTGCTGCTGAAGAAGCTGACGTTGAGAGATTTTATGCGGAGCTACAATGCCTTTTAGACCGCACCCCATCATCAGACGTCGTTTTTCTCATAGGAGACTGGAATGCTAAGGTAGGGAGTGAAGAAATATCCGGAATTACAGGCAAGTTCGGTCTTAGTGAGCCAAATGAAGCTGAGCAGAAGCTAGTAGAGTTTTGTCAAGAAAACAACCTGACAATAGCGAATACTCATTTTCAACAACACAAGAGGCGCCTGTACACATGGACTTCACCGGACGGTCTGTACAGGAATCAGATCGATTATATTATTTGCCGGCAGAGATGGAGAAGCGCTATACAAGCAGTAAAAACAAGGCCTGGGGCCGATTGTGGCACCGATCATCAGCTTCTTGTTGCCAAGATTAAGCTTCGATTGAGGAAAACGCAGAAAGCTAGAAGGCCTTTCAGGTATAATCTCGATCAAGTTCTATTAGAATATGCTGCGGAAGTGAGGACTCCATTTCAAGAATTAGATCTCGAAGACAAAGAGCCCGAAGAGATGTGGACTGATGTTCGCGATATAATACAAGAAGTTGCTACTAAGGTAGTTCCAAAGCAAAAGAAGTGCAAGAAAGCAATCTGGTTATCTGGAGAGGCTTTGCAAATAGCTGAGGAAAGGAGGATGGCAAAAGTTATGGGGGAAAGAGAAAGATACAAGGTTCTCAATGCGGATTTTCAGAAAATAGCAAGGAGAGTTAAGAATGCCTTCCTGAACATACAGTGCCAAGCAGTTGAGGACAACAGCCAATTAAGGAACACAAGAGCTCTGTATAAGACAATCAAAGATATCAAAGGAAGCTTCTGTGCTAAGCTGGGCGTGATAAAGGACAAACAAGGCAAGGACCTCACTAAAGCCGCAGAGATAAAGAAGAGGTGGCAGGAATACACAGAAGAACTGTACAAGAAGGACCCGAATGTGCAAACCCAACATCAGACGGTTGTGATCACTGATCTCGAGCAGAGCATCCCGAAGAGTGAAGTTGAATGGGCCTTAGCCAGCCTTGCTAAGAACAAAGCTAGCGGAATTGATGGCATTCCAGCTGAGTTGCTTCACAACCTCAACCATGACGCTGTTAACAATCTGCATACATTATGTCAGAAGATTTGGACAACCCTGCAGTGGCCACAGGATTGGAGGAGGTCAGTTTACATCCCCATTCCAAAGAAAGGCAGTGCCAAAGATTGTTCCAACTACCGCACGATCGCGCTTATTTCGCATGCTAGCAAATTGATGTTGAAGATCCTCCAAGGTAGGCTGCAGCAGTATGTGGATCGGGATCTTCAGGACGTGCAAGCTGGGTTTCGCAAGGGCAGAGGAACTAGAGACCAAGTTGCCAACCTTCGCTGGATCATGGAAAAAGCGAGAGTTCCAGAAACCCATCTACTTCTGCTTTATTGATTGTGCGAAAGCGTTTGACTGCGTAGATCACAGCAGATTGTGGCAAGCTCTCCAAGTGATGGGAGTTCCAATTCACCTCATCTGTCTCCTCAGGAACCTGTATGAAGGGCAAGAGGCCACAGTCAGAACTGGGCATGGTCTTACTGATTGGCTTCCGATTGAGAAAGGAGTGAGGCAAGGCTGCATACTGTCGTCCTGCCTATTTAACCTATATGCAGAGTGCATCATGAGGAAAGCCGGTCTGGACGAGTCTTCAGCTGGAGTGAAGATTGCTGGAAAATGTATCAACAACCTTAGATATGCGGATGATACCACTTTAATGGCAGAAAGTGAAGCGGAACTCAAGAAACTTCTGATGCGCGTACAAGAAGAGAGTGAGAAGTTTAGGCTTAAACTGAACATTAAAAAGACAAAGATCATGGCGTCTTGCCCTATCAAGTCCTGGAGCATCAAGGGACAAGAAGTGGAAGCTGTGTCAGATTTTCTTTTCTTGGGCTCCAAGATTACCTCGGAAGGAGACTGCAGCCATGAAATTAGAAGACGCCTGCTTCTGGGAAAGAGAGCAATGGTTAGCCTTGACCGCCTAATAAAGAGCAGAGACATTAGTCTGCCAACCAAGATCCGTATAATTCGTGCCATGGTCTTTCCAGTTGTGATGTATGGATGCGAGAGTTGGACTGTGAAAAAGGCTGACCGCCGAAGAATTGACGCGTTTGAATTCTGGTGCTGGCGAAGACTCTTGAGAGTGTCTTGGACTGCCAGAAGATCAAATCAGTCAATATTGTCGACCATAAACCCTGACTGCTCATTGGAGGGTCAAATTCTAAAGTTAAAGCTCAGCTACTTTGGTCATCTGATGAGAAGAGAGGAGTCGCTGGAGAAAGATTTGATGTTGCGAAAGGTTGAGGGTCGCCGGAGAAGGGGTAGGCAGCGAACGCGATGGTTAGATGGCATCCTCGAGGCACTGCAGATGAAGTTATGTGATGTTAGGAAGATAGTGAGAGACTGGAAAGCGTGGCGTGACATGGTCAATAGGGTCACGAAGAGTCGGACACGACTGAACGACTGAACTGAACTGAGACGCATTCAACTGAATACAATCCTTACTTCTGCGCGATCATTTCTATACCGAATCAGACATTCCCCCACATGCCCAAATTGTTCTGAATATTATGAAAACTCAGATCACTGCATGTTTTCCTGCCCTGTTGCAATACAGTCACCTAACTCTACACACCCTCCTCCTCCAACCTGTGGGCTTGGGTAGCCTCTGACCAGCTGAAGGACCAGTTGCTCTTGGTGGCTCTGACCCAGGACAATCTCGACGCTTAATAGTGCGGTGAATAAAGTTGTTTCCTCCTGCTCCTCCTCCTCCTCGCTTTTTAATTCGTTTTCAAGCTAGTTATACTATAAAAGGATGAAGTAATTAGTATTGCAAGTTGCAGCAAAATGGCGAAAGAAAGCACGGGTACGGTCGACTCTGCTGACGCTTTGCTTGCTGATGCTTTTCATTTCAGCGGCTGTCGTTCATCACTTCTTTGTATCGAGCAGAATAGATAGAAACTAGAGAAGCAAGGATTGTATAAAGCCCACACGTAGGCCGAAGCTTATACATCCTAGCGAAGGTTCCACATGACGGACATATTACACTCAGTGATGTAACTGGTGTTGGAAATAAGGGCCGGGGTTGAAAGAAAACTCTCAACTTTTAGTTTTGGATATTTAGTTCGACAAAACATGGAAACAGACTTGCTCGTATCGGCTACATGGCTTTATTATTTATTGCTGGAGATACTTGATTTCTGTGGCGAGCGCAGCCAGTAAGCGAACTTGTTATCTTCAGCACAAAAGAACAATTGAATAGGCATTGGTTTGGCGTAGCGATAAACATACGTATCAGCTCTATTATAATTCGATTTGGTTATGTCTTCTTAGTGTCTGCAAATTGGCGTGTGGAACATTGAAAAGAGCATACTATTCTGACTTTAAAAGAGGCACATAAAGCAGTCACTAAATTGATAAGGAAAAAATGACATATTAGTAGACATCTTATAGCCAGTGTTTCGCATGTATTATTTCTGCATTTAATAGTCATGGCCACGTTTGCAAGGGTGATAAATTAGATTCGAAAACGTCTTTTAAAAGCTTTGTGTGAGCGTGACTTTTTTAGCAGATGCTTTTTTCAGCCTTCGTGATGGTAGCCGAAGACGTCACAGAAAACGTCAGGGTTTTAAAAATAATGTCATTCAATCTTCATAAATTCGCGACTAAACTCAATGCTCTAAAACGGCAGGTGAACCTGGGCCTACATATGTTGAAGAAAAACACAGCGCTCTACGTGCATCAGAAATCTTTACTGGCATCTTTATTCTAAGAATGACGCAGGTGAACCACCGCCGAATTATATCGCTAATTCCGGCTGTCAGTGCGGCGCTCGCCCAGTGACGAAGCCTGGGGCTGATTACAGGTATTGAGATTGAAGAAATTAATGTAGGCGCTATAGTATCCACGGCTTTCCATATCGGCGTCGCGTGCACAAGGCGGTTATTGCTATAATGCTGTAAGTGCTAAGCAATCGCAAATCAAGAACGGATTTCTAATATGTAGTTTCTTGGCACCGGGTTTGTGGGGCCCTGCACCACGTATCCGTAAGGCCCGTGCGCGCCACGCATTCGAAGGCCGCGCCACTATCCCAATGCTCCCATCGCGCGGCCTGTTTCCCTCTCCCCTCTCGTCCGGGGATAACCGGTCCCGCTCGAGGGGGCTATAAAAGAAGGCACGCGCCGCCGTCTCGCCCTGTCTTGGTCCCTGCCTCCTCGTTCCTGCTTCGCTCCTGCTTCGTGCCTGGAGCTTCGGCACGGAAGACGACCCGCAGGCCGCAGCCCCCCGGACGACGACCTAGCACCGACTTCGACAATCCCTGTGAGATTAAAGATGTTTGTCATACGGCCCACTGTGTGTTTGTCGTGCGCATCCCTCGGGCAGAGAAATTGCCCACAAGTTAAAGGGCACAAGCGCAAAACACTAAGGTAAAATATTTCTAATTATTATCACCTTTTTGAATACAAACCTCAACACGCAGGTCGAGTTTGAAAGGTAAAAAATGCTGCAAAAAGATGGCCGCTTGTAGGTTCATTGGGTCCGTAGAACTAAATGCACAGACTGAAAATGATGTATAAATAGGAATAAATCCCAAGACACATTTGTAGAATATCCACGTAGCATAATACTAGATGAGATATTTAGATCTAAAGTTCTTTTAATGTGTGAGAAGTGAGTGGGGTTCCAGCACATAGTTATCTGCATATACATTAATTGAAACATATGTCGGAAAGTATGCAATATTAAATGTGCAATACTAGGACAACATGACATTCCTTCCATGACCGAAGAGAAATCCCTACCTTTTATGGAACATGTGTGTTATGTGGCTTCTGTTTCTAAACAGACAAAAAACATTTCACGCACAAGCTTCGACACAGCTATGGAGGAGCATGTGGGCGAGACAGAAACAGAAGACAGGAATCTTAAAGGTTGTAAAAAGAGCATACGAATAAAAGGAGAGACACTTTCTTAAAACGGCCGGCGCATCTTTTTCTGAACGTAACATAAATAAAAGGGCTAAGTTTCCTACGTAAGATGGCGTGTACAGGTGCCATTCAGGATGCGCTGAGTTTTCCTAACCTCGGCAAATCCCCGAGCTCGGGAGACGTCTACAGATGATTACTTAATGCTATAAATACCGGAATATAACCTTCGAAACACATTCCTGTCAAAATGCTCTACCTAGACCCATTCTGGGGGTTTCACGCTTGGGCGTCTTTTCATAGGCGTCGTGGACAATGTACAAAGTGTGACGCCCGTGATCACACGTTTGTTGCGTTCTTCCAGTTGTTCATCGTTCCACCGAGTGCTTCACTTGTTCAAATAGGTCGTAGATGGAATGTTTACTGTGCGGTTTTACTTAACGCGTTCCGGTATATTATAACCGTTTCGTAGTGTAGAAGTTGTGCACTGATTGTGATTAAGCACAACTTCTATTTGGGTAAGGTTTACTTCGCCCACGAGGGAACACCACGACGGCGTGATTAGCCCTGGCGGCCTTTATTTCAAGCAACACTTGCACAGGGGACGGAGCCTCGCCGGGTCGTTTAGACATTGCGTGGCCTGGTAAACTGCACGCTTGATTTGCATGAAATAATACCGCAAAGTTAACCTGTGCGAACAGCTCAGTCCTACCAAGTGTGGCGGTGGCGGAGAAGAGCAACGATGATAATCTAGGTAACTTGTTTCAAGAGTGGAACTAGAACATAACAGAAAAACACGAATAAGGAAGACAACTGGACATGAGGCTGACTAAGCAATTTTTGGCGTGATTTATTTTGCGTCGCATTTGGGAGGAATGTGAAGAGCGTACTTTGTGTCAGGTGAGCATAAGCCATCTTCCGATGAGTAGAAGACTTGAGCATATTGCACACGAGTTGAGTGATTCCAGAGACGCTATTTTGGCATCGTTTCGTGCCAGTTGTTCTGACCTCACATTCGTGACGGAGGTTCCAAATGAACGCAGAATCCGTTTCCTCGAGCTAGTTTTGAAGTGTTCTGGAAAGCGCGTCTGCTGGAGGCATGAAGATTGTGCTAGGAAGGAGTTCTTGCCGTTTGATTCTAGTCACTCGAAAATGGTCAAGCGAGGGGTAGCATAAGCAGTGTTCCCCTTGTCTCTAGTGTGTTCATGGGAGCTCCAAATGGTACAAAGCATCGAAAATCAGATCAACAGGCTCCAAGAGGTCGGTTTTCTTTCATCAGTCATCTCTGCTGTATGTGAAACGCTGCCGCTGAAGTTCAAGGCCATCAAGTTCCCTTTGAAGCAAGCATACTCGAGCAAGTCTGTCTGGGTGATATCGTATATATACGGGCTTTCCCACAATCTCAAGAGCGTACCCGCAAGAGGGGGAGTGACGAAGGTTTTTCCGCCCCTAAAAAAATCTGTTTCGATAAGTTCGAAGGTGAACAAGATTAAAAAGAGCGCAGGTGTTATACGCGTCACCACAAGCAGTTTACGGATGTGAATTGGGTGTCGTGTACATTTTTTTCCGTCTCGTGTAGTAAGGTGTACACAGGACAGACCAGTAGATGCTACAATGAAACAGCGATAGAGCATGCAAGGTACTCCAACAAAGCTTGGAGAAGGGGGGGCATCTGTCTTAACAGTGCAGGCATTGCGAACCCCAAGGATCTGCCCCATGGCTGGGAGTCGGCCTTCTTGGCCACAACGAGAACATAGTAAATGCGGGGAAGCACTGGAAGCAGTGGCGAATAACCAATACGATAAGCCTGCTTCAGCAAAGCTTCTGTAGTCCTTATCAAAAAGAAGTTTCTCGGACAGTTTCTCATCTTTTCAGTGCCCTATATTTTTGTTTACATTGGTTCCTGTTTGCACTGCACGCGTTCCAGGGCCCCATCATCCCATGTTTGTTTTGTTGTTGTCTTTTTGTCGGTGTTTCAGCCACGTTTCTTCACGAGTGAACGCGGGTGGTGTAAAGGGCCAACCCGAAGGGATAGAAAGCTATCCCTTCGGGTTGGCCCTTTACACCACCCGCGTTCACTCGTTTTCTTGTTACATTCCTTTATCTCGTGGCATTTATTTCATCTATTTCATCATGACAGTGTTTTTCGTGTTACCGTTCCTTACTCCTTTTCGCCTTTATAATCTTTTGTGCCCTTGATTAAAAATCAATTGTTAGTTAGCCTCTTGTCATGTTGTCTACCTTGAGTGGTTTGGTTTCTGTTAGGCTGTAGTTCCACCTTTGATATTGTGGCATGCCATCGTGGTCCCGCCGCCAAAGAAGACAGCCGGAGCACGCCTGCGAAGCACGTACAGATTCCGGCAGTTGGCTGTCCCGTTCAAGCCTGTCGCAGCGGATTCTCGCAAATATATTTACGGAGACCTGAAGACGAGCGTGCCTGTGGTTCATCTCCAGACATTTCGTAACCCGGACGTGATGATGGCAGTTGAAAGCTTCACTTATGGCGTCAGCTTTCCCTGCGCCGTGTATTGATCACCTACCCTTCGTCCTGCTTGGTCTCCGCACCACACTTTGCAGTTACTCTTCTACCTGTGCAGCACAGCTGACGTTTGACGATACTCTTCGTATCCCTGACGATTTCTTCGAGCCTCCGCAACCCTCGTCTGCTAACGTCAGAGATTACGCCTGCCGTTTACGTAGCGCTATGAGCACTATTATGCCACCACGACAGCGCCAGTATTCAAGTTGCATCCACGTCCCTCCCGACCTTCAGCGGTGCACTGAAGTCTTTGTACGCCACGACGTCGTACGTCCACACTTACGGCCAGCGTGCTCCTAAGCACTTCCTACTGCGCATGAACAGCAGGGAGGACACGACATCCGTTGCTCTTCTCAAACCTGCCCACATTGAATCAGATGCCATTGCAACTGGGCCACTGCAACCCCTCCCGATCGCGCCAGTTCTCGCCGCGTACGATTCGCATCCGCAGCGTTTTTTTTCGCCATTCCCCTTCGCTCATGGCTTCATCGCTAAAGGGGGGGGGGGGGGGGGGGGAGGGCTGTAGTATGCCATCGCGGTCCCGCCGCAAAAGAAGCTCACTGACTGCCTCCGTGGAAACAAGTATAAAACTGTGGGTAGGGCAGAAATTGAAGCATTCTGCATAGCGCGGAAGGTTCGAAAAAATTCTCTGTCATGAAACATTTCTCTCTTGAAATTGCAGTTGAAAGAACAGTGACACTATTGTGTGCTGGCACACCGATAAGACGCTGCGCTTGTAAAAAAAGGATACAAAGGATTTGCAATGCTAAAAGGGAGGATAAGGTGTCACACTAACCGCAGTTAGTACTTTTGGAGCCACTTTCATGTCTCATGCAAGATGAAGGTATCATGTAACGAGGGCTCTCCATATATCGCGAGATCTTCGCTAGGCATGCATGAAATAATCACTGGCGGCGAAGCGAATGAATTAAGATTGATTAGGGGGTTATTGGGTACACGTAAAGGAGGAAAAAGAGGACGGAACGTACGATGTAGCGCGGGCGGAGGGGCTGCGCTCGCTAGACGTTCCCGAGGGGCGGCGCTAACTCACCCTAGAAGACCTATTAGCATGACGCTATTTTAACCAGCAATTGTGTGCGCGCACTTCGTTGTGCTAACCGTTCAGGCATTTTTAAACAACCAACAGCGACGTGGTACAGCGTATAAGCTGAGATTTCAGTGCGCTCGAAACGCATTCTTGTGTTCGCAATTCCACAGTGCTCTACACTGTGTTCGCACAAGTATTTCTTCGCAATGTATTCGCGGAAGGGTTCTATGCTGCAGAATTATAGAGGTGCGCTATAGGCCTGGGCCAGAAAACATAGAGCAGAAAAAGCAGTATAAATGCATTTTGGGAGCTGTCAGCAAGAAACTCCTTCTCCAAGATTCTGAACACCAAACACACATGACTACAGTATCAAGGGCTCGTTACACATTTATATAACAAACAATCGCGTTACCGAAAAGACCCGTACACTGAATTGATTAATCATTTCACGAAGCATATAGTTCCGCTAGCTCATCGTACAACATCGGATGAGCACTCACTATATTGCTCAGCTAGAGCTCTTTCTGCTCAACTCTGTGATATGGCAGCATACATTAACTAGAAAGAAAAATGAGTAGGAGTACTCTCATTTGAAATAATCAGTGCTCCATGTGCTAGCTCTGATGAGCATAAGGTTGAAGTTGAAGTTTATTTACTCAGCAATGAAAAGGAACATGGAGCGAAAAAGCTTCCATGATCTTGCGCGGCTCTCGAGCCCGATACTCGATGTCAGCACTCAAATCAAACATAAAACAACAAATACAATTCTGAAGTAACCCCGAGGATGCACACCATGTGGGAAAATGAGATTTCCTACTTATCCCAGATGAGTATAAGTTGACAAACACAACCGCACAAGATCTAAATACAGTGGCCTTTGTGCAGCCGAGACCGATAGCCACGAAAATCAGAAGGTTTAAATTTATAACTGAAGCCCACATTAAAGCGTAGCGGTAACAGTACGTGCAGTCATGTTTTCTGTATAAAACTGCACCTTAGCAAAGACAGTGCTGGAGGCATGTAATACGGAAACCGCGCGTACTGATTTCTGGTCTTCTGGCAGCAAAGTGAACATGAGGCCCATAGAACCTTAACTGAGACTACTAACTTTAGTGGCCTAATGGTTCTGTTATTGTTCATATTTGATACCTGCTTTGTTAAGCACACTTTCATTGCTTAATTTTGCCTCGGTGTTGCCATTTATATAGTGGTGAATGGCATGTTCTGCGTTGTGAACAAAACAATGAAACATTTTCTTGTGATGTGAGAGCAGGAGGGGCTCATGGCCAGGCATGGACTCATCGGCAGATTGTGGGGTGTCACGAGAATTCATAACATCACAGAGTTGTCACGAGAGTCTCTCTCATGTTGGGATGCTGAAATGGCCATTGAACCCGAACCTTTTGATTCTTAGCCAGACGTACAGGCTACACTTATGATATGAAAGAGAGTTTTTATGGCTTAGTTAAAACGAGGCCTTACATTTACGTCGATTCGCTTTAGATATTGCGGTTGCTTAAGACAGTATTCTTATGAGTATGCTCGATATGTTAGAAGCACAAATTTAAGGATCATTGATTTGGAAGCAGAAAACTGCATTAAGGGGAAATGGATCCCCGGGGGAGCTGTAGGTAGATGAGGGTCGTAAACGCTGTTGTGTGAGAGCACTTAATGCGGAAGTTCATCATTACCATCAACGGTACTATACCACCTGCCTGGTACTCGCCTCATCCATGTCCGTTAAAAAACCTCGCCCTGTGCCAGCTACACTCGCGGGACGTCAGCAAACCCCATGAAATTATCCAACCCCGACATTCCTGCGGCCCACTGCTACGCTGCGCTTCCATTGGAATTCAATTTGTTACCATCGATGACGATCGGTGATTGGGCCTTCGGAATAGGTGCCATATTCATGGCTATTTATTTCGACTCGAGTGTCATTAACTAAATTTCCCTTCCAAAACACTATGTATGCTTACTGGCGTTACACGCTACGCCTAGTGATTTTCTTTCTATGCCTATCTGTTTCAGCATCAACATAAGTAAAAGTATTTTCTTTAGCTTCCACGTTTCCATCAATTTGGCGGGGGCCAGCAATATGCAGCGGATATATCTTTTCCCCACGAGGAATGCTGGTAATCTGTCATTCGAGATTTCATAGTACTAGCCAAAGAAGTCCATATAATTCTGATTCTTCAAGCATTTTCTCTTTTGCGGTACAAAACTTTTGATGCTACCTGCAGAAAGCGAACATATTTCCTCACCGCTCCAACGCTTCGATACCTATCACACACGGCTGCTCTCAGATGATGTTGAACATGACTTTGCCCTTCTGTATATAACATTCTAGGCCTACATTTATACTTTTCCCGTCTAGGTCATTAATCATTCTTTGCAGTTCGTCCGCTGAGTTGCTTATCCTGACAATGTTATCAGCGAATATCAGATTACTGCACTTAGCTCAACCAACCCTTATCTTTAACTGCTTCTATTCCGAGTCTATAAATTCTTCCTCTAAGTAAGCTGTGAATAATAGTGAGGATGTCGTGCCACCATGCCAGACACCCTTCTATATGAAAATTTTAATGCTTTTATGATAAATCATGGTTGCTTTGCAGTAACTTCGAGTACATCCATCATCTTCGGGTAGTTTCACTTATGGATAATCTACACTGTGACTTCGAGACAGCTGCATTATTAATGAGGCTTCGTCAAAGCGAGCCAAGGACGGGATAGACAAGACGACGCTACGGATCTTAGGCGGAAGTAACATCACCGATCATTCCATAGTATGGTTCCCGGCCCACATGGGCAGCTTAGGGGGTCGCCTGCAGAATCTCAATGAGATCGCGCACGAGGTGGCGCGAAGACTCATCGACCGCGTCCCTCCTGTTTTCCCCACTACTCCACATATCGAATACAGAGATAAATTATTTACGTGCAACGAGCTCACTAAACACTTTTGTCAAGACAGACGAGCATCCCCCCCCCCCCCGGGTAAGCAATTAACCCGCAGCCAGTCGGTCACGTTACACGTGCTCCAAACGAACTCATACCCAAACCCTTGGAGCATGAAGCACATCGACCCAGACTACGACGGACAACATGTGTGTGAACCGTGCAGTGACCGTGTAGATTTGACCGATATGCTGTGTGGTTGTGCATTGAGCGACACCTACGCCAAGAACAAGGAACATTGGGAGAAAGTGCTAAAAAGAGCTTCACTACACGATCAGCTTCGGGCTGTCCAGGAGGCGCGCGCGCCGGTGGAGAGCTTCGGGCTCTCTGTGACGACGTGGGAGCTTCCCTCTACACCTGGCGCCTAGCCAAGTGTCCTTCAGGACCCCTACAGAGGGAAATAAAGTTTTACCAAACCAAACCAAATGCTTTTTCAGTACCTAAGAGTGCTAGCACTTTTCTATCCCCCGATTGAAAACGCTTGTGTAATACATATTTCAGTAGTACTTACGAAATAATTCCTGATCGCTCCGTTTATTCCAGTTCGAGTTTGCCCTAACTTTATTGGAGAATACTTTAGTGAACCACTTGTAGCTCGCATGTATATCAAGCCCATCTCTCTTTATGTTTTCATGTCTTTCGGGTCCGCTTCATACGGATGCGTTCCTACAAGATACCGCTACTCTCGAGGTGTTAAGGTATTTCGTTTTAGGGCAGTCAATTTCCAACAAGATCTCTCCACCATCTTTCAACACATCTGCAGTTAACTGGTCCTCCCCGGCCACTGCTCTTTCTCAATTTACAGCTTTCAGTCCTTTCTGCAGTCTGCACTTTGCTCTTTGTTGCTAGCTGAACATCTGATTACCCTGCCTCCAGTCATTCTCAACATTGCTCTGATTAATTTCGGTACAAAGCCTCTATTAGTTAGACTATGTTACTTAGGTTCGTAATGACATCGTCCGCCTAGTGAAGGAGATATAATTTCTGCCTACTGAAAGTTCCCTAGCTTAAATGTTGAAGACATTTCTCTAGTTACCTTGACATGGTGTCGAAAAGAGCAGAGATGACACATTGAAGGCAGTGTACTTGTTCAGAGCTTTAACTGTATAATAAAGTTGTTTGACGCCGTGTGATGGGTGCTCTATTGTATGTAGATATATTGCAAATGGTAGATATTAAACAATTTCTAAGAGGGAAGTCGCGTATCAGTCTAGCAAGCATTATTCATTCCTGCTTGGGAAATGATAACAAATGCAATCTCTCGAAGACATTTGCTGAGCAATGGTGTTTCTTATGCCTTGCTGCACGTTGATTTGTTGACTGGACGGCTCATATTAAAGATGTGAGAGATAGTGTCTGAACATAAGAAAGAACAAGCATTTCTGAGTGGTAAAGTTCAGCCCGGATATGCATTGAACAAAAGGTCGGGCAACTCAATGCTAAAAACGGGGTCCAAATGCAGCGTTGGCTCGGAGATCAAAGAGCGACATTTATATTTGCAAGTGCGCACTAGATGTGCTGACTCCACCCTAGTGCACTGAACGCCGGATTGTGCGCGGTAAGCATTCGCACGTCGTCGAGACGATATTATGAATTTGAAAATGAAACGAATACATACATACATACATATATATATATATATATATATATATATATATATATATATATATATATATCGCAAGATAGAGAGAGAAAGGGAGAGAGAGAGAGCAGCGTGATCAATTGTGCTCCTAACTTGCAACATTGAAAATGTCAGAACAGCGGTACATTTAACATTACTTTTTGGTTACACTTAACGCCCTCATAGTCATCAACAAGTACATATATGTTAATGAAAGAGAGCAATGCATTCTATGCCATTGTTATGACACATAGATTTATTGTATCATCAAGCTGTCAGTTCTTTTTGAGATACCCAATATTATATATGTAGTAATCCCGATCGCCATCAGCTCTCGCGCCAACCCGAAGAGGTAGACGAAGTGGAGCCGGAGCCTCGTTGGCACTGCACTGTTGGTTCAAACACTACCCCCGTCGCTTTGGTTTGCGGGTGTTGCCTACGGTCTTGGTGCTCCAATAAACACCTTACACTTGGTGGAGGTGTCTCGGTCGTCGCCCCAGTCCTCCTCGCAAATTTCACCCTGGAACTTCGGAACCGCTCCCAGCCAACCATCGACGCCCATCCCTGCCACTCTTGCCACCATCTTCTGTCCCGGGGCATAACGCCCCCGTGACCCACCTTTCTTCAGTGGTACCTACAACCATGACGTTGAAGACTGGCTGGCCTCTTTCGAGCGCGTCAGCGCTTACAACCGCTGGGATGACTCCTTAAAACTGAGCAACGTCCTCTTCTACCTCACGGACGTGGCAAATCTGTGGTTTCGAAATCACGAAGCCGAAGAACTTCGCGGATGTCTTCGGCCCTCCTGCGGTACGCAAACTCCGCGCCGAACAACGCCTCCATGCACGGCTTCAACTTCCCGAGGAAATGTTTACCAGCTACATTGAGGACGTGGTTGACCTCTGCAAGCGGGTCAATCCGTCCATGCCCGTGCCCGAAAGAGTCACACATGTTCTAAAAGGTCTCACTGATGATGCGTACTATATGATGTCGGCCAGGGACCCTACTTCCGTATCCGACAATATAACCCTGTGCCAGAGGTTTGACGAGCTACGAAAGCAAGGCGCTTCTACGCGGCGGGCTGCCGCACATTGCTTGCATTGCTGGCTTGGCACTGGCTACGTCGTCTGCGGATTGATTGATATTTGTTTCACAGGAAGGGAAAGGCGCAGTATCTGTCACTTGCTCTGTGGACGCCTGAACCACGCCGTAAGGGAAAGGAGGAAGGTGGGAGTGAAAGTGGATAGAGAGAAGAGGGAGCCGTAGTGGAGGGCTACGGAGTAATTTCGACCACCTGGGGCCGTCGTCTGCGGAACAGTCTCAATTTATGCTGCATATCCAAGACTTCATCCGCGAAAAAGTTTGCACGCCAGCTGTCCCTCCTCCATCCAGTTCAGCCGACCGTCTGCACTTCGCAATTAGCGCCGGCCAACGCGCCATCCGTCTCGCCGGCTATCCGCCAAGTTGTCGAGGAGAAAGTCGCCGAAGCGCTGCCTTCTAGTGTTCCCATCGCTCCTGTGCAAGCCCCACTCACTTACGCTCAAGTAACTGCTGGAACACGCGGTCCGCTTCCTACATCGTCTTACCAGAACGGCCCTACATTTTATGCTCCACCTCGTTTCATGGCACCTCAGTCTCCGATCCCTCGACCGCAATGCCGCATTACGAACCCATGGCGAACCGCCGACAATCGCCCAATTTGCTATGATTGCAGGCTCCCTGGTCACGTCGCTTGCCATTGCCGTCCGCGCCTGCTTCATCCTGAGAGGGCAGTCCGTCAGTACCACTACGATCCCGAGCCGCCCTTAAGCAACGTCTCTTCTGGATCGTCTCCACCTCGGGCTGAGTACTGGACACGCCGTTCGCCTTCGCCTCGCCGACGTTCCATTTCGCCGATGCTCCGGCGACAGGGCCCTACTCAAGGGGAAAACTAAATGCCGCAGTTCCGGAGGCAAGAACAGCGTGTCTGACGAACTCGTTAAGTCCTCCGCCTTCTCCCGCCAACGTCATTGAAGTGTTCGTAGAAGGTTTTCTCGGTCTTGCGCTGGTGGATACATGTGCTGCCGTTTCCGTGATTAGGGATGCCCTTCGCCGCAAAATTCGCAAGGTCACGACGCCGCTTTCTGCATTTTTGCTTCGTACGGCCAGTTCAGAGCGCATCACCCCTGTGGCAGCGTGCACGGTACGAGTTTGCATCGAAGACATTACGTATCTCGTCGAGATGGTGGTGCTTTACGCCTGCTCCCACGACATCATCCTCGGCTACGACTTTCTGTCGACTCACAGTACTGTGATTGATTGTGCCCGTGCTGAAGTTGAACTTTTCCCTGAGTGTAATGTTTCCCTGTGTGACCGCCTGTGCGCCCTGCTAAACTCCTTGTAGCTGCAGACACCGACATTCCTCCCTTTTCTTCTGTTCTCGTTCCCCTTATTTCGACATCTGCCCTCCCTAGTCCTGTTCTCTTTACGCCCAAACTCGGCTCCGCCCACCATAACCGCCTCCTTCTTCCTTTCGCAGTTCTGACGATTTCTGATGGCAGCTATGTCACCTATGCTTCCAACCCTTTTCCCTGCCCGATGGTTGTTCTTCGGGGGGGTGCCTCGGCTGCATTGAAGAGCTGGACCCTGATCGCACTTACATGTTCTCCGAACCTGAACGTTTTCCTCACGTCGCTGCCCAGACGTCTTGTGCTGCTACGAATGATGAGCTTCCTGTCGACGCCCTTCATCGAGTTATCGCGACCGACCATCCGTCCGCCCAACGGGACCAAATAGTCGCCCTCCTTCAGCGCTTCAGTGCATCTTTTGACGTATCCCAGCCTTCCTTGGGCCGCGTCGTGACCGTTTCTCATGCAATCGACACTGGTCCTCATGCTCCCCTGCGGCAGCGACCATATCGCCTGTCGCCCACTGAACGCCGCGTCATTCGTGACAATGTCGCCGATATGCTTCAACGGGGCATCATACGACCATCTCATAGCCCTTGGGCCTACCCCGTAGTGTTGGTGACGAAGAAAGATGGCACGATCCACTTCTGTATGGACTACCATCGTCTGAAGAAGATAACCCGCAAATATGTTTACCCACTACCACGAATTGACGACGCGCTAGATTGTTTGCAAGGAGCGGAGTTCTTTTCGGCGCTAGATTTGCGGTCTGGCTATTGGCACGTACCGATGCCTTCCGCTGACCGCCCGAAAACAGCCTTCATCACTCTCGATGGCTTGTATGAATTCAATGTGATGCCGTTCCAACTGTGCAACGCTCCCGCCACCTTCGAGAGAATGATGGATAACATTTTCAGTGGGCTCAAATGGGAAACGTGTCTTTGTTATCTAGATGACATTGTCGTTTTCTCGAAAGATTTCCCTTCCCACCTTCTGCGCCTTCAGCGTGTCCTTACGTGCCTTACTAAAGCCGGCCTACAGCTCAACTTGAAGAAATGTCACTTTGCCGCTACCAAGCTCACAATAGTTGGTCATGTCATATCCAAGGATGGCGTTCTACCGGATCCTACCAAACTTCGTGCCGTCGCAGACTTCCCCAAGCCCACAACTTTGAAAGAACTTCGCAGTTTTGTCGGTCTATGTTCGTATTTCCGCCGTTTTATCCGCAACTTCGCCAGGTATCATCGCCCCTTTAACGCACCTTCTCGCCTCGAGGCCCGAACCTCTCCTTTTGGTCACCAGCCTGTGATGCTGAGTTCAGTGCACTGCGCCGTCTACTGGTCTCTCCCCCTATACTCCGCCATTTTGGCCCTGCCTGCTCGACCGAAATACACACTGATGCAAGCGGCGTAGGTCTGCGCGCTGTTCTTGCTCAACGGAAACCTGGATATTCCGAGTATGTCGTCGCGTACGCTAGTCGTACCCTCACGAAAGCGGAATCGAACTATTCGGTGACCCAAAAGGAGTGTCTGGCCATCATATGGGCCATTACCAAGTTTCGTCCTTATATTTACGGTCGCCAATTCTACGTTGTTACCGACCACCACGCGCTCTGTTGGCTATCCTCCCTCAAAGACCCCTCCGGCCGCCTCGCCCGCTGGGCGTTACGTCTTCAGGAGTACGATATCCCCGTCATCTATCGATCTGGACGCAAGCACACCGACGCTGATGCCCTTTCCCGTTCACCACTTCCTAACGACTCGACGGCTGGCTTCGTTTTGTGCCTACGATATGTCGCCGCTCAACATTACCAACATGAAATCTGAGCAGCAGAAGGATCCATGGATATTCTCCCTCTTAACATTCCTGTCTACGCCCGCAGAGCTGTCTCCGTCACGTGCACTTCGTCGTCAGGCCCACCACTTCGCCACTAGTGATGGACGTTTGTACCGCCGCAATTACCATCCTACAAGGCGAAAGTGGCTTCTCGTGATACTGCGACATCTCCGTGCTGAAATCTGCGCCTCTTTCCACGCCGATCCCCAATGCGGCCATGCAGGTGTCATGAAAACCTATTCTCGACTGCGTATGAGATATTACTGGCGCGGTATGTACCGTTTCATTCGTCAATACATCCGATCCTGTACCGCCTGTCAACGTCGCAAGAATCCACCCCCTCAGCCAGCCGCTCCGTTGCAGCCATTGCCTTGCCCCAGCCGCCCTTTTGACCGTGTCGGTAACGATCTGTATGGCCCGCTTCCGACCACTCCGGCTAACAACCGCTGGGTCATCGTAGCTGTTGACCACCTAACCAGTTACGTGGAAACATCGGCCTTGCAGTCTGCCACCGCACGGGTTGTTGCTTCGTTCATTCTGCATCGCCTCGTTCTCCGTCACGGCGCACCGAACGAATTGATCAGTGAACGCGGACGTGCGTTTCTTTCCGACACTGTCGAAGCCCTCCTCAAACAGTGCCAGATCATTCACTGGAGCACCACAGCGTATCACCCCCAAACGAACGGCATGACTGAGCGATTTAATCGCACTCTTAGTGACATGCTAGCCACGTACGTTGATAGCGCTCACTCTAATTGGGACCAAGTGCTGCCTTTTATAACGTACGCCTACAATACGGCTACGCAGACTGCGACTGGGTTCTCCCCCTTCTTTCGTTTACATGGTCGTAAACCCACGCCCACCATGGATACTATCCTGCCCTACAACCCCGACGCTTCAGAGGCCACTCTACTGTCTGAAGCGCACACATTTCCCAAAGAATGCCGACAATTGTCACGCTCCTTCACAACGGAGAACCAGGCTCAGCAAAAGCATAACCGGGACCCTACAAAGCCAGCGCTTTCATATCCCTCAGGTGCCCTCGTTTGGCTCTGGGTGCCTTTCTCTGCACCCGGCCTCTCATCCAAACTCCTATCGCGCTATCATGGACCTTACCGCATTCTCGAGCAATCTTCTCCCGTCAATTACGTAGTAGAGCCCTTGAACCCATCTTCACATCATCGCCGCCACGGCCGAGAAACTGTACATGTCGACCGCCTCAAGCCGTATTATGATCCCCATACCCTTTCCTCACCATGAGTCGCCAGGACGGCTCCTTTTCCGCCGGGGGGTATTGTAGTAATCCCGATTCCCATCAGCTCGCACGCCAACCCGAAGAGGTAGACGAGTGGAGCCGGAGCCTTGTTGGTACTGCACTGTTGGCCATGCAAAATTTTTTACTGGGCTCAAATCGCTTGCCTTGCTAAATATTTAAACATCACTTGTTCTACAATTATAGTGTCAATCTCCCGTGAGTGTTACCGCTTTTCATTTTATATTTCACTGATTTCCCGTTTTGTTTCCTTTCCTCTATCCCTCAAATCATTTTTTTATGCAAGTATATTAAAAAAAATTATTCTTTGCTACCCAATTCTTGGCCGATCCCCCTCTGTGGGTATGTGCCATAAGTTATTTGGACAACAACATCAACAACTGTTGGTTCGAACGCTACCCCCGTCGCTTTGGTTTGCGGACGTTGCCTACGGTCTCGGTGCTCCAATAAACACCTTACATATAAAATAAATGATAAATTCTCGTATTCATATCTATATCAACATGATTTCCACAAAGGTCACGAAGAGAAATTATTGCTCCGATAGCTGGTGATTAGACCTTTCTTGCGCTCGACACCATTTTTAAATTTCTTGCACAGCATTCAATGTCACTGTACAATCATGCGTCATAAATTCTGACAGCGATGTGTAATAGCAAGCGAGGAGAGCATGGAACTTAGGAAAACATGCCTTGACTCCAGTCTCTCTATTCCTGCTTTATTGGCTCTTTTTCAAGTAATAGGTTGAAAATTACAGGATTGCAGCAAGGGGAAGTAATGGACTCTTCTGTTAGCTTTGATGCAGAGACACGGGTAAAATTATTTTGAAGAGGGGCAGTAAAATAGGCAGGAGATTTTTCTGTGAAACCGATTATTAAGTGAATTAACGGTTTGTTTCTTCTCGCTTGTGTTAACTTGATGTAAATGCTGTTCTTTTACCGTCGTTAACCGACACTAACTATCTGTGGCTATGAGTCTAGTGCGCTGCAAATTCAGCTGTACATATTCTCCTAAGCCGGAAACGCCGCATCAAATCTGAGATTTAAGCGTGGCCTTCGCGATCAGTTTCGGCGCAAACACTCAAATTATCCCAAAGGGCATGTGTTTAACGGTACTTTTCGCACCACTTAGGTTTCGAAGAGTCAAATGGCGGATGTTTGACACTAGTGGAAGGGAACAAGGTGGTAGTGAAGGTGTAGAGAGAGAAAGACGCGCCGCACTGCATGGCAACGGAGTACTTTCAACCAACCAATCTTTTACGTCCACTGACATGGCACATCACACGGACGCCGCTCATTTTCGCCTCCATCAAAATGCCCCTTAACCAACTGAAATCTGGTTGTGAAGGGCGCAGGAACTAATTCTGTATGTGGCTCAGTTGATAAGACGTTCGGCTATGCAACCTGAGTATCAGAGTTCGTTACCGGTCAGTTCGAATCAGCTCCTATTCTATTTTAGTGTGAGCGCTACACAAGTTGTCAAGTGTAGTCATTGGTCCATATTAGGCTTCATGACTGTTTCTTGCCTGGCGAACATGAAATACCCGTCAGAGCTTTTTCCTATTACGCGAAGGTGCGCTGCTGAAGCAGAGGTAAGATAATTAAAAAATGAAAGAAAAAATACAACAGCACTTAGAAAATGCGGCCTGGAGTGTAAACCTTCTGATTTGAGCAGCCTTTATGAACCTACACATCTTCGAAGTATATACGCATAAACGTAGCTGACCCGCCTGGCGTCCGGTCCACGTGTCGGTTGTTGTTGTTGTGGCTGTAGGAAGAAGGAAAAGAAAATACACGGGCCTGCTACTGGCTCTGTAGCTGAGCCACCTCCACTGCCTCGTGCGGACAGAAGAGAAAATAGAGAGAAAGGAGAAAGAAGAGGGAGAGAAAGATGCGTGCCGCAAAAGCCGTCGTTCACCATCGGAACGGTGGTGAGTGCAATGACGGTCTACAACAGATAAAAACGGTGGCAGGTTAGCCCCCGCCGCAAGCAGCGGTGACCTACCTGTCCAAGCCCCATCAGAGCCAAAAGCAGCCACCCTCCGTCCCCCATCCCAATCCAGGCGGCCGTGTGTGCCTTTTATTTGGCGCTTTTTAAAACGCCACACAACACAGCACACAGCAGCAGACGCAGTAAAATAGGAATAAAATAAAATTTGTTTACATGAAAGAGAAGGCGATGTATCTGTCACACTTCGTCGACGGCAAAAGATTGAAGGGATGGTTAGGGAATAATAATTTCTTATAACGTAGTTAAACCAAACGCAAATATCATCGCTGTGTCTTGTATACGATAGACTGTAATCTGCACTATGTTTTTCAACTGCCCAGGCCTGAAGAGTGGGAGATTACCACATCTTATAAATGAATACCACCACAAATTTGAAGCCTTCCGTTCAGCCGTAAGATCGTCCTTGCCACGTCTTTTCTTGGGCAATACTCGAAAAGAGCCAAACTGGAAATCTCCGCCTACTTTCTAGTGTTCGGAGAGCAAAGCAAGCTTGCGACGTAGAAATTTAAACACGACATGTTTAACGACCCAGTTTTTTTGCAAAAGCCGGCATCGATGCCTGTCATGGGGCTGTCGTCGCAGGAATGGGGAGCGAAAAGGCTCTGTAATGGCTCTGGTAGGTTCTGAATAACAGATAATGTAAGGGCAAAGGAATTTCGACGGACGTGGAAGGTTAGAGAGCACGTCACCTAGATTAGTTTCCACATGTCGCCGGCTTGCACTTGTATTTTGAAATTGGAGGATAAAATCAGAATGAAACCCTATGGGACTCATTATTCCGGAAAGACACGCTACCGTTAGTTCACATAGCACGGTGCTCCAACTTGGTTAAAGAGTGATTATATATAACGTCAGGTTGCCTTTCATGCCAATCCATAAACATGTAATAGACAGCTGTAAGCAAATGGTGCCTTCTGCGATGGTGCTCTTTAGGACGTCTCAAAAACTGGCCTAATGCCAAGCACTCTCACACTAAGAATCCGGACACGGAAACCATTAACACCCTCATGAAAAACGCTTGAAGGCAGAGCTTAAGTGTACCCATTTATTCCGTCAAGGCTTCTCAATGTGATGTCGAAACAAGCAGTCAAGGCAGGTTTATGAAATGTATGTCAAAGTTCATAAACAATGCTCCGTCCAAAAGTCGTGTAGGCCTTCTAGTGGGCGCTGTTTTATATGGCCTTCTAGTGGGCGCTGTTTTATATGTAATATTTTGAAATTGATAAACATTGACCAATTTCTTAAAGCAGGCGAGTATCCTTGTATAAAGCGTTGGGCCCGCCAATGTCGACAGTTAAAAAAAAGGTGAGATCTAAAAAGCTTTTTTGGAAGACAGTGTTTGCCCAGCATTTCTAGTTGTAGATGAGTTAAATACGTCCGATATTACGTCTGTATTTGAGAAAGAATATGTGTACCGAAGGGTGAAAATACGAAGAAAAATACTCTAAGGAAAATTGCAGACAATTTAGTTCTTCGAATATTGAATACATGAGATTCGCTGGTGAGATTATGGAATTGTCTCTTGTATCTTTGGGCCCTCCAACCTCAAATGTGTCCGCTGAAGCTATGAATTCAGGCAATAATTAGGTGCACCTAGATGAGGCCCGTTCCAGCGTATGCAGATTGAAAGGTGACGCCAGGAAAACGTTTTATTATTTTTACATGCATACATAAGATGACATACAAGATAAACTGTTATGAAAATGTCAAAATATATTTTATTTTAAAATTGATTATTCTTGCTGAGTAATACAATCATACAACATGCAAAGCTCATGCAATCCTCAACGACAGGGGTAATATGCTACAAGAAATGTAACTTTTTTCAATTCAGCACTTTCAAAAAGCACTATAAGGCCCAGAGAAGGTATTTTTATTGTTTAAAATTCTTGATATTGTTTATTTATTTAATATACAGAAGAACATCATTTTAGAAATTGTTCACCAGCCATTGCATCAATATGTAGAAAACCGAGAGGTTTTCCCATTCATTAATATTCGTATAATTCTTCCTTTTTATTTCTTCCTTATTTCGGTTTTACTTTTCTTTCCAATTGCTCTATTCTCGTTTTTTTTTCTTTCTATATAATTTATGCAGCTGTGAGAAATTCACCTGGTATAACAAAAAACCTAAAAGACTTGATGTCGATATGCCTCCCATCTCACACCCCCCCTCTCCCCCCCGGCAACATCGCAGGCACATGTTAACGAAAACTGAAACCCACGTACAACATGGAAAATACTGTACATTTTTTTTACACATGAAATGGTGACGGGATATGTGTGATATGAAGAAAGGAAAAAAGAAACTAAGGAAAATCCATCTTTGACTATACCTCTTTTTTGCCTCAATTATTGCGTGCTCTTTGGTGTTTTAATTTAACAAACTATAATATTGAGGAAGCAGAAGTAACTACTCGTTTGCTCGGGATACTGGATCACGGAGCACATTCTAGCGCAAGCCGCGGAACACTCGGTCAAGAGTCGTCTTTAAGACGGAGATATTCTTTGACAAGGCTGGCACATTCAGTTGCTTTGCACATACCCAGCCGTGTGAAGGCTAGTTTTTAAGGATATTTAAGGCTCTCTTCAAAGGCTCTGACCAGAGATTAAAAACGATACTAAGGGTAATTTGCTCTGTTTACAAGGTGCCATTGAACCAAGGCATCTGACGATTTAGGCTAATGTGGCGCATGGTTCTAAAGAAGCAGGTGCTTCAAAAATGGTGACACCTTCGAGTTCAATAAAAACATTTTATTACAAAATGATGAGACGCGGACGAGGATGAATACAGCTTGTGATGTGCACATTGTTCTCACTGACAGGCGGAGGAACTAAGGTTCTCTTTAGCTGACGCGACGTAAATCTGGTTGTTGGGATGGTTTCATGTGTGACGTATCTTTCACAGTCGTTATTCCCTAGATTAATGATTTATCAGCACATTGTCTGGACATTGTGAGAATGGTGCAGCCTATAATGCTTATTTTTTGCGATGGCAGGACAAGCACGCATGCTACTGGACTAGGAACATGTAACTCAGCTTCAGAAGGTGGAAGTACTTTAAAGAAGTGTCTCCTGTCTACGCTGCATTTATCCGCCTTGGTTGGAAGGACACGCAGCCCAGAACACTGGGCTTTCGTGCAGAAGAGGTGTGGCAAACGCGCTTCTTATTGAGATATTTCATCTACCAATATAGATTCAGTCTAAAAATCCTACATGCTACTTGTACTTTGAGCTCCTTAATTATAATATAAACTTATCTCTCATGGCCTGTAAACAAACGTCCTCCTTCCCGGCTGAAGCCGAGTGATTGCGCTGCAAGAAAAGTTTGGGTCACCCTATCATTTTCCTTTAAAAATTCTGAATCATCCTATTTTCACTTATCGCTACCATGTCTTTAGCTGTTTCCTTACTGGTCTCTTCATTTTCCTCTGGAAGTCTAAGGCTGACTGGACATCCTACTATCCCGTGGTCACAGCATCACATGTTCCGCATGACCCACACATCTTGCTCAATGGCACAATGTCTGTATATATACTTAATTTTTATACGTCCCTTTTGGGAACTTTAATGCGTATTATCGTCTATTCCATTTACAAAAGAAAGTTTACTCGTAAATGTATAATTCTCACAAATCCACGGATAACTCCCCTTGCAATCTCTAGAGTCTATCATGTGGGACCTCTGTCTTTTCTCCAGCCTGCTTGTTTTCTACATTTACATTTGCTCAGTACTGAAAACAACATGCTGTTTTAACTTAAACGTTGTTGGTTTTATCTTTTTAAACACGTTTCGACTGCCAAGTCATCCCGACTGGGTATAGGCAAGTATGTTTCTACAATTTTGGACCTGTGCCTCCTAATGAGTTTAGTTACGATAACAAGCACGAGGTCTCGCTGTTGCGAATGATTGATATCTATGCTCCAAGCTATATAATTGGCAGCGAATCTAAACGAAGTTCTGTTTTGTTCGTTAAACCAAAATAGCATAGTACTTTGTCGCCCTTTAGTTCTGATGATAGCATGTTTTTCCGTCCATCCTCGCTAAGTACTATGACGTCCAGTTTAACACTCGTTCTTCAAGCAGTACTGTGAGAAACGAGCCCTGGATAAAGTTCAAGGAATAAACGTTGTCTACTTCAGCTGCGCTTAGTAGCCGGCCTGAAGCCAAAGCTTCCTAGAATCATCAGATTTCAGGCCGGTGCCATGATTATTTTATTTTTGCTCTAATTCGAAGACTTGCCATGTGGCATAGACTGGGGCTTTTTTTAACTTAAAATATTGGCAGAGTCTACAGTCCTTATGAAAACAGAGCAAGCTCCGGCTCTTAATCTTGTCCATAAGCCGCAAGTGCAGGTCTTCCCGACTTCAGACCGTTCAACCTCTTGTATTCGTCATATTCTTGATGGCTGTCTCCATGGCCATGTCCACAAAGGTGGCAAAGATTCAAATCGGCAGCCGGCCTTGGGTACTTAGTACATCTGCTTGGCACTGTATCTTTTTGAGAGGCCCATATGCACGTCAGAGACGAGGTAAATGCCGCCGCAGCCTTAACTCTTGTAAATTATACCTCCTCCTATCCGTTATGTTATGAGGGAGGGGGTAAGAGTTCGGGGAAACATTGCACGTGCACTTTTCCTTTCAACAGATGCGAAGAATGGGAAACCGGCGCGGGATCAGATGGGGAACTTGTGTGTGAGTTACCGGATTTTAGGCATTTGTGTGTAAGGGTGTTTCTTTTTATGATCAATATTCTTAGCGTCTTCTTGTATCCAGTGTATCTGAATGTGGTATGTTATTTGATATTTTTATTATATCTCCTGAGTAATGCTTAGGGTTTTTGCAACTCAATCCGCCTTTTTCACAAAATGTGGCGCCCTCTGGGAGTGGTTGAAAATTCGGCTGCCACTGGTTGAAAATGTCTTTGGCGCCAGCGAAATCACGGTGTAGGTTCTTGACAGCTATTGCCATCTATCGCATACACCTGTCACGAATGTTAACTACACGCGGCCTCCGAGATCAGCTACGGCTCGGAGGCCAAGAACTGCACATGTGCAGCTTTGGTTGGTGGTTTGTTTTCAACCAGGGGAGAGGTTGAAAACAAACAGCTCCACTAGAAGCAATTCGACTTGTCCGTTACGTATTCGGTATATGTGAATAACTGCATGTGTGGGGCTTGTAGTTGCCATTCTTCCGCCACTTTGAATAACTGATGCATCAATATGAGCGATACTTATTCCGGGACTTACATCAACCGCTGGACGTCTTATTGGCTGTGCTTTACAATGGAGCTTAGTAGTCTTGTTAGTCGGTATTCTTGTGTACGTCAACCCGGGGGTATACTATATTCACTGTCTGTGCTGTCGCCTCATTTTATACGACTGAAATAGACGCAACATACTCTGTCTTTAAATTTATTGTTTTTCCTCTTTGCTGAATAATTTCTGTAACAGTGTTCAACTGTGCATATTCCTGAAGAATGGGGTTGGTTGTTAGTTTTGGCAAACCTGGCTGCTTTGTTCACAGCGAATTGAAGGCATTAGCTTGATAAGACTGTTCGTGTACGAGGGGGTGATCCCTTATCACACTTGGGAGCTCAACTCCTATTCGAGTAAGCTCTTTTTTCTAAGTCTCGCTGATGAACTGAGCTCTCATTTTGAATGCAGCCAGGGGGCACCTGCGTTATTTATTGATGCAAGAAACGCGCCTGAAGTATCTTCCATAGCGTACTTTTCACTCCCCAAATACCTTCTTTGAAACTCTAAAGTTAAATAAAAGTTAAATTGGTTCACAGGAAGGGAAAGGCGCAGTAACTGTCACACTTGCTCTGTGGACACCCGAACCGCGCCGTAAGGGAAGGGAGGAAGGTGGGAATGAAAGTGGAAAGAGAGAAAGAGGAGCCGTAGTGGAGGGCTACGGAGTAATTTCGACCACCTGGGGATCTTTAACGTGCGCTGACATCGCACAGCACACGACGCCTCTTCGTTTCGCCTCCATCGAAACGCTGCCGCCGCGGTCGGGTTCGAACCCGGGAACTCCGGCACAGTAGTCGGGCGTCTTACCACTGCACCACCCCGGCGGGGCGTACTTATTAATTTTCACTTTCTAATTATTTTACAGAGTAGGCAATAACTGGTCACAGCTGCAATTTTGGCAGGAGTGTTTCTAACATTTATTCCAGTATCTTAGTTTTTGCCAGTTAATATTATTAGTCCTGATTTACTCAATTTACTACTTCTTTAACCTTGACCGTTCAAATGCAGTCAAGGTTTCAGCAGTTTTCTTCCAATAAGAAATGCAAGAGAGTCTCTGCAGTTTCTGCCCTCTCCGTAAGATCAACTGCCCACGTGATGCTGGCAGGAACACAGATGTACTACGTCATCCGCTATGGGCGGGATTGACACTAGGGAATAATCTCAGAGAAGGTCACGCGCGACATGCGAATATAGGGAAGTAGAAGACAATTGGAGCTCTAGCTTAGCTGGACGTGGTTTGCAAAGGTCGTAGGCTTCGATTCCATTATAAGCATGCCATAGACTTTTTTTTCTTATTCTTTCTAATCCGTTTTTTCTTTGCGTACACTGAATATTTACACCACCAACTCCCCATCATGGAAACAGCAAAAAAAAAAAAAAACTCTCCCCGGTGCTTGCTATGTTTCTATTAGCGTTGCCTTCTTTCATTAGTATTTACGGCTAGCATCCAATTCCCTACATTTGGTTGCTCAACAGTTTATCGAAGGCCTTCATTCTGGCAGTCTTTATGCTATCTCCGTTGGCAGCATAATAACATTCTCGCACACCTTCGAGGGCTGATAAGATTATGTTGCACGTGAGGCTTGTGGTATTAAATAACGTACTGCGTCAGCCGCTACGTATGAGGGTACGTAAGTAAACAGTCTGAAGGTTAGGTTACATCGTGCGTAAATGCATGCTAAAGTAGAAGACGACCGATTTGCCATTTTACCGAAGGGGATAAAGAACTATGCGAAAACTTGAAAGGTTGTATCTATATTCTTCCAGAGAGAGAGGATTATTTTTCCGCCTTTCTGTTATCTTTCAGTTCAGTTAAGTCGTTCAGTCGTGTCCGACTCTTCGTGACCCTTTGGGCCATGTCACGCCACGCTTTCCGGTCTCTCACTATCTTCGTAACATCATATAACCTCATCTGCAGTGCCTCGAGGATGCCATCTAACCATCGCGTGCGCCTACCCCTTCTCCGGTGACCCTCAACCTTTCCCAACATCAAATCTTTCTCCAGCGACTCCTCTCTTCTCATCAGATGACCAAAGTAGCTGAGTTTTAACTTTGGAATTTGACCCTCCAATGAGCAGTCAGGGTTTATGGTCGACAATATCGACTGATTTGATCTTCTGGCCATCCAAGGTACTCTCAAGAGCCTCCGCCAGCACCACAATTCAAACGCGTCAATTCTTCGGCGGTCAGCCTTCTTCACAGTCCAACACTCGCATCCATACATCACAACTGGAAATACCATAGCACGAGTTATACGGATCTTGGTTGGCAGTGTATTGTCTCTGCTCTTTACTAGGTGGTCAAGGCTAGCCATGGCTCTCTTTCCCAGAAGCAGGCGTCTCCTAATTGTATGGCTGCAGTCTCCTTCTGAGGTAATCTTGGAGCCCAAGAAGAGAAAATCTGTCACAGCTTCCACTTCTTGTCCATTGATGCTCCAGGACTCCATAGGGCAAGACGCCATGATCTTTGTCTTTTTAATGCTCAGTTTAAGCCCAAATTTCTCACTCTATCCTTGTACGCGCATCAGAAGTCTCTTGAGTTCCACTTCACTTTCTGCCATTAAAGTGGTATCATCCGCATATCTAAGGTTGTTGATACGTTTTCCAGCAATCTTCACTCCAGCTGAAGACTCGTCCAGACCGGCCTTCCTCATGATGCACTCTGCACATAGGTTAATAGGCAGGGCGACAGTATGCAGCCTTGCCTCACTCCTTTCTCAATCGGAAACCAATCAGTAAAACCATGTCCAGTGCTGACTGTGGCCTCTTGTCCTTCATACAGGCTCCTGAGGAGAGAGATGAGGTGAATTGGAACTCCCATCTCTTGGAGAGCTTGCCACAATCTGCAGTGATCTACGCAGTCAAACGCTTTCGCATAATCAATAAAGCAGAAGTAGATGGGTTTCTGGAACTCTCTTTGTTTTTCCATGATCCAGCGAAGGTTGGCAATTTGGTCTCTAGTTCCTCTGCCCTTGCGAAACCCAGCTTGCACGTCCGGAAGCTCCCGATCCACATACTGCTGCAGCCTACCTTGGAGGATTTTCAACATCACCTTGCTAGCATGCGAAATAAGCGCGATCGTGCGGTAGTTGGAACAATCTTTGGCACTGCCTTTCTTTGGAATGGGGATGTAAACTGACCTCCTCCAGTCCTGTGGCCACTGCAGGGCTGTCCAAATCTTCTGACATAATGTATGCAGAATGTTAACAGCGTAATGGTTGAGGTTTTGAAGTAACTACGCTGGAATGCCATCAATTCCGCTAGCTTTGTTCTTAGCAAGGCTGGCTAAGGCCCATTCAACTTCACTCTTCAGGATGCCCGGCTCGAGACCAGTAATCGCAACCGTCTTATGTTGGGTTTGCACATTCGGGTCCTTCTTGTACAGTTCTTCTGTGTATTCCTGCCACCTCTTTTTTATCTCTGAGGCTTCAGTGAGGTCCTTAACTCGTTTGTCCTTTATCACGGCCAGCTTAGCACAGAAGCTTCCTTTGATATCTATGATTGTCTTATACAGAGCTCTTGTGTTCCGTACTTGGCTGTTGTCCTCAACTGCTTGGCACTGTACGCTCAGAAAGGCATTCTTATCTCTCCTTGCTATTTTCTGAAAATCCGCATTGAGAACCTTGTATCTTTCTCTTTCCCCCATACCATTTGCCATCCTCCTTTCCTTAGCTATTTGCAAAGCCTCTTCTGATAACCAGTTTGCTTTATTGCATTTCTTTTGCTTTGGAACTACCTTAGTAGCAACGTCTTGTATTATATCACGAACTTCAGTCCACATCTATTCGGGCTCTCTGTCTTCTAGATCTAATTCTTGAAATCGATTCCTCACTTCCACAGCATATTCTAATGGCATTTGATCCAGATCATACCTGAAAGGCCTTCTATTTTTGTGCGTTTTCCTCAATCGAAGCTTAATTTTGGCAACAAGAAGCTGATGATCGGGGCCACAATCGGCCCCAGGCCTTGTTTTTACTGCTTGTGTAGCGCTTTTCCATCTCTGCCGGCAAAGAATATAATCGATCTGATTCCTGTACAGACCGTCCGGTGAAGCCCATGTGTACAGGCGCCTCTTGTGCTTTTGAAAAAGAGTATTCGCTATGGTCAGGTTGTTTTCTTGACAAAATTCCACTAGCCTCTGCACAGCTTCATTTGGCTCGCCAAGACCGAACTTGCCTATAATTACGAATATTTCTTCACTCCCGACCTTAGCATTCCAGTCTCCTATGAGAAAAACGACGTCTGATGATGGGGTGCGGCCTAAAAGGCATTGTAGATCAGCATAAAATCTCACAACGTCAGCTTCTTCAGCAGTAGCGGTAGGTGCATAGACTAGTGTAACTGTTATGTTGAAAGGGTGACCTTGGATCCGAAGTGAAATCATTCGGTCCTTTTTGGGGTTGTACCCTAGCACTGCTTTGCCCATTCTTCTGTTTACTATGAGAGCGACCCCATTCATTCTTTGGATTCGTGCCCACAATAAAAGACATAATGGTCGCCGGAGTTAAATCCTCCCATTTCGGACCGCTTGAGGTCGCTGATACCCAAGATATCATTGTTCAATCTGTCCATTTCTCGCTTGACGACATCCAGTTTATCTTTCACCACTGCATAATTAGAATCGTAATTTCACATAGAATTGGCAACCTAAAAACAAAACCCTTGCCTGAGCTAGTTTTCGTTTCTCTGACAGTTAACTTCCTTCTTTTGTACTCGCATAATATATGAACCCCTTATTGTCCTAAACTTGTTAAACATTCCTGCCAGTTTATTTCAATATCACGGCAATACTTTTGTGATTTCCTAAGTGAAAGTTATTGTGAGTCCACAAATGACCTACAAATACGCCGATATCACTTATGAACTAGTTTGACCTTAGTCTGTTCATGGACATGCCTTTCCGATAATGTAATGAAAGTGGCCCTGGAACTTCTTACGTACTTATATCCTGGCATACATCTCACTGCCGGCATACGGCCGCCATAAACACTAGAACATAATTCCCTTAATGGCAAGCTTTAAGAGTCGACCATTCTTTTAAACATTCAACTGAGATTGAAAGCTTGGGCTTCTCTAAGCGACGTATAGTGGCTAACGACTAGACTTTATATGAACAATGCATGCGGTGCTTATTTACGCACCTGAGGCAATGATCAAAACTGCTAACTTGTTTAGCTTTGCATTTTGGGATATCGCACATGAAATTCTTGGATATGTTTTTTGCTCATTGTGATAGAAAACAGGCAAGTCCAATGGATGCATTATATCATTTCACATGTTCAATGTAACAAACAGCTTCATTAAATTTCTCAAGATTAGTTAAGTCATCCGCCACTTTGGCCTCTGGAATCTAAGCCCCGGCCTCTGAAGTGCGATTTTTTCTTACAATTATGACAATATGAGAAAGAAAATACTAGTTACCTTGCTAGCATCCTAAAACGGCTGCGAACATTTAAGTTGAACCTACACAGCAATTAGAGTCAGAACTATGCATTCAAAAGAGCATACAGTGTGGAGTCAATTTTTCGTCGCTTTTGTACACAGTGGACCTTGGGAGCTAGGTATTTCAGTCATATATTAGTGACAGCAGTAAACAGAGAGTCCAATAGAGGGCGGAATACTTTCTTTATTTAATTCAAAAAGTTTCTATAGTCAATACCAGTGATCCCCACTTAGACTTCTGATCATTGTTTTAATTTCAACTGTACGTGAGCGCCACCTTCATAGAGAGTGCCGTGGCATCAGCGACGACGTAAAAAGGGGCATCGGAAAGGACGCTGTTGCCTTGGAGGCAGTCCATCAGAAACTAAACTCTCACATTTCTGATCGCATGAATACGTAGCATGTCTGCTAGGCCATGTAAACTCGCTCCATAAGGACTGCGCGTATGAAAGGAGCAATTAGGGTAAGAGGGACAACTACGCTGACTAAGCTGATCAGAAGGGACAATTACTGTTGGATCAGCGAAAGCTTGGTGACACATATTGTAGTTGACGCTCAAATTAAATGAATCGATGGTTGGTGCCCGAGGCTCCGAGTTGTAGAGCTATTCCAGAAGCAGATTTTTCACTAATACTGCCGTGATGAATCAGGACGTGGAATGCGGCGTAACTCTGCGTACCAATTCCGGCTAGGTAAGCTGCCTTTTTAGCGAAACATATTCAGGTGTTACAAAGTAGGGGATTCATCTGATCACAGTCATATGGTGGTACAGGCATAACAAGCAGACAGCCCTCGTTTTCTCGAGCCCGAAAACTTTTAATAATCTCTAAAAGAAACGCGTAGGATCTGTTTAGAGGGGCAGCCTGCAAAGCTCGATTTATCGGGTTCAGACTGTAGTTTGTGTACATCGGTGTATGTTGGCATAGCGTGCTTTTTCTAAATATTAACGATGACACTACGCACAGTAGTGCCCTTTAGCTGCTGGCGGGCTCAACTGAAGGCGCCTAAATTGCTGCAAAGGGCGCAGTTGCTATAGCCTTCGCTCAACTTTTTGGTGCCATTTTAGCATTCTCGTCATAATTTCTATAGGTTGGCTCATGCATTGAAAAAGGACCATAAAGAACGTCTTCGTTGAATCTGTATATTTGCCCTTCAGCTGATGTATTAGAGTTTAAAAATGTGCACTCCGAAGTGAGCGTTTGGGTAATGCTTTAGTCGCCTTCTACCTCGCCGTCGGTTTCTGCTTGTAGGCGATGAGTAAAACTTTCTGCCTCCCCTCAGGCAGGCAGGAAAGCAGTGTGCTAATATTTAATTCTCCATATTTTTGCTTCCCCAAGCAGGGAGCACTCTTTTCGTGAATTCACTTTTCAATTCCTGTTCATTCAGCGAGATTTGAGTAGCTATATTTGAATGGAATGGGAGCAGCGCGTGGGCGATTTTCTTTTATATTCGGAATTAATTGTGCGTTAATACGTTAGTATTTTTCAGATGCATGTATCCGTACTGTCCCCTTGTAACTGAATATGTTTCTCTAAAATATGATGCAGAATTGAGGTTTCTCTGACGATGGGATGTAGAAGGCAACCGGGACTGCATTAAGTTGATCGCATATTTTACGGTAGTTGCTTTGATCGCTGGCATAAATATTTAAAGGGACACTGCAGCACGTTTTGCAAAAGTTGGGCTTTCAGCGGAAAGCCATAGTTTTTCATGCTGCGAACTCGAATATCAGATTATAATTAGGCAGAATAAAGCAGAAATAGCCTTTTTTCAGCAGAAATACGCAGCCTGCACGACGGGGCCCACCGCAGGTCGCGCTGCCGCCCGTGATTGGCCAAGACGTCGCGTGACGACATTCTGAGGACCGGGGAAGCTGCCGATGCGGCTCCTTCGCTGCGCTGTGTTGATCTCAGCTCTCTGCGGCTTTGTGAATGCATTATGGCATGCCATTTCCACACGAATGACCATCGGGATTTTTACCGCATGTATTCGTACCAGATACGCCCGCAAACGATGCAGCACTTCCGTTGTGGGGAGCGTAGATTTGGCACGAAAAGTTGCTGTGGTCACAGTGAGGCATTTTGAAAAGTAGTGTGTCATTATAGCAGAAACTACATAGGCCCTCAGCGAAACCTCGGCCCGCATTTTCCTGGAAAGGAAGGGCAGCGAACAATGCCCTAGCCGACTACCTCCTCTCAGGCCTCTCGCCCCGCCTGAAAGGCCATTGTTGTGAAAAATGAACCCAAAGATTGGTGTACCAAATCCTGCTTTGAATGCTGTCAGTCGTGATACTTTGAGGAAACGAAGAATGTCATAGAAAGGGTGAAGCAGTACACAGCTACAACCAGACAAATCAACAATAAGCGAGATACCTCAAAATGGCGGCTTGAGGGGTGGCGCCTCTTCCCCGCATCGACGATGCATACTTAACCAGCAAAAAGACGAGACACAGCAAAGAGGAGGCTGGTTAAGTATGAACCCATACCAACGTGCCCAGTCGTCAACCTCGACGATGCACTTGATCGCCTGAAGGGGGCCCGTTATTTGTCCACCCTAGATCTGCTCTCGGGCTACTGGCAGGTGCCTGTTCACCCCGATGATGCGGAAAAGACGGCGTTCGTGACTCCCGACGGCCTTTATCAGTTCAACCTCATGCCCTTCTGTCTCTCGAATGCTCCAGCTACCTTTCAGCGCCTCATGGACCGCGTCTTAGGCAATATGAAGTGGACTATGGCGTTGGTCTACCTGAACGACGTAATTCTCTACGCGGCTACGTTTGAAGAACACCAAACGCGGCTCAAACTCATCCTCGAAGCCCTTACCTCTGCTGGGCTTCGCTTAAAACCAAAGAAATGTTTCTTCGGTTTTGCAGAGAGGACGTACTTGGGTCACGTTGTGAGCCGGCATGGCATCCGTCCCGACCCTGAAAAACTAAAAGCGCTTACGGCTTACGAAGCTCCCACCACCGCCAAGGAGCTCAAAAGTGTCCTTGGATTTGCTTCGTATTTCCGTCTTTTCATTCCGGACTTTGCCAAGCGAAGCGCTCCGTTGACCGCTCTGCTGAAGAAGAATGCAGCGTAGAGTTGAGCGCCGGTCCAATAGCTCGCGTTCCTTGACGTCAAGCACCTTCTCCTCAAGCCTCCCAAATTGGCCCACTACGACGAATCGGCCCCCATCATCCTCCACACGGATGCCAGCCAAGATGAGCTCGGCGCTGTTCTTCTGCAGGAAGACGAGTCTGGTGACCACGACGTTCTAGTTTATGCCAGCCGCCAGCTTTCCGACGTAGAGCACCGCCGCCACTGTTCGGAACTCGAGTGCCTCGCCGTTGTCTGGGCCGTCGAGACGTTTCGTCACTACCTGTACGGCCGTCATTTTACCATAGTCACGGACAATCGCGCTCTCAATTGGCTGCAGTCTGCGAAACACTTAATTGCCAAAATTGCACGCTGGTCACTGCAACTTCAAGAGTACGATTTCACTATAGTGCATCGGCGTGGTTCTGCCCATCAAGATGCCGATTTCGTTTCTCGCCCCCCTTGTCCCGTGACGGCTTTGACGGATTTCAGGACTGCACAAACGCAAGATTCCGACATTGCGGTCATAGTCCCATCCCTTGGCACCGCCGCCGGCGCAGGTCTCCGTAAACTGCGCCGGGTCTATCGAATTAAAGATAATCTCTTGTGTCATGTGAGGCGGCTCCATGGTCGACCACCCGTGTGGTTGCCAGTGGTGCCAGTAACACTGCGGTCGCAAGTCTTGCGCGGCCTACACGACGCTCCCACAGCTGGTCAGCTTGGTCGCGGCAAGACCTACGCACGAGTGTCGGAGCGCTTTTGGTGGCCTAATATGTCCAGAGACGTCAAAGAACACGTTGCGTCCTGCCAGACGTGCCAATACCGGACATCGTCCACACGAATAACCAAGCCACCCCCGCAGGCTTTTTCGCCGCCGAGTTCGCCTTTCGAACTGGTTGGACTGGACCATTTGGGCCCATTCCCGAAGACGCCCGCCGGAAACAAGTATATTCTGGTTGCGATCGACTACTTTTCCAAGTGGGTAGAAGCACTGCCCGTTCTCGACACCTCTTCCGCTCATGCCGTTTTGTTTGTGGCACAGCCCTGACGCCTCATCACGGACCGTGGGAGCTGCTTTATGTCCCATGAATTTGAGCGAGCCCTCCGCTCCTTCGGCACTGCACATTTCACTACATCCGTCAATCAACTCCCGTGCAATGGCCTCGTGGAGCGTGTTAACCGCATCCTCACGGATATACTCGCCTCCTACGTCGCTCCGTCCCACAGAAACTGGGATCGTTTTGTTTCTGCGGCAGCTTTTGCACTCAACACTGCGAGGCAAGAAACAACGCATGTCACGCCGTTCTCAGTCGTCTATGGCAGAACACCCTCCATCACTCTCGACGCGCAGTTGGGCCTTCCCCATCAGACTGCGTCACCAACTGACTCCGCCCAACGACTTCGTTACGCCCGCCTCGACGCTCAGCGCAACCTTCTCACGGCTCATGCACGTGTACAAGTGGCCAATGTGGCGGCACCACCACTTCCCTCCTTCCTGTCCGATGTCTTGGTCCTCGTTCGCCGCACCATCCGCGCGACTGGCCGTGCCACAAAGCTCATGCCCCGATACCGCGGCCCTTACCGTGTCGTTGAACGGCTCGGCCCCGTGACATACCGCCTCGAAGATCTCCCCGAGCATCGACCATGCGGTGTGCACCACATTTTCCCGGAGCATGTGTCAAACATGAAGCGATATGTCAACGGCGCCAGTATTGACTCCGACTTAGATAGCGGGTCATACCACTACTGTCGTCGCCTGCTGCCTCATTGCCTTAATTCCCCACGAAATGCCGCTCCATAAGTGGAGCGCCTGTAGCAGCTCACCGGCACTTTCCTCCCCCCCCCCCCTTCCCCCGGTGAAAAGATGTTATAGCGCGCGCCGAGGAGCGCTGCGCCAGAACATCGGTGTGATTAAGCCATCCGTTGGTCACGCTAAGGGGATTTGCCGAATTTTGAAATCAGAGTTATGGAGGCAAATTCGGATTTTTAAAGACTGGAGCCGTATTATATGTTACACAATACACCCTGTGTGGGTTGCGGAAAGAACATTGAAGAAGACATGGCGTCTAATGACCCAGACAACGGAGCTTTTTTGGCTACGCTATGTGGCTTTGTTGCCAAGAAAAATGGAAAAGCATAATGCAAAGCCTAGACAGCTGGTTGTTTTGGGGGATATCTCTATACAAGAAAAAGTTACTGATACCCTAAAGAAGAGCCCGAAATATAGTGTACCGCCCAAGATTCCAGCTTGTGAGCTTCTGTCCTTGAACAGAAAGATAGCGGATAAAGCTGGTGAAGATCGGGACCGATGCTTACTGGATGGGCTGCATGGTATCCTGAGGACGTCTTGAAGAAGGACCCGGTACCAAAGGAATGTACTGCAGAAGTGGTGGAGTTTTTTGAAAGGAATAATCTTCGATTACTTCAAACGGATAAAGAAGGGAGTTTTGCTGTGATACCGGCTGGACTCTTTGAAGAGAAGGCAACAATTGCAATTGTGAAAAATTTTGTTAAAGTTAATAAGAAAGTTTGCAGAGCAAAAGCTATTGCGTTATGTAATGATATGCAGCTAACCAGGTTGGCAAAGCGGATCAGTTATTGCATAAAGGCTTGTTTGGATGTGCTTTTTACTGTTAAGACTCATGAACCGGACTCGCCTTTCAGATGTATTGTGAGTCAACGTGATGCGTGGCAGCAGCAGATCTGCCGGTATCTTAAACATTTAAAAGGTTAGGAGTTCGATGATCCCTTTGCTACTAAGAATTCTTTTGAAGTGATGAATTTTTTTAAAAGATCAAACCAATCTTGGGTACTTTTTTCTATTGATGTATAGGATTTGTTCTATTCGGTGCCGCATTTAGAATTGTTTGAATCCGTGCGGGAATGCATTGAATGTAATGGCACTATAGACTTTCAGAACTCTGCTGGTGTCAATGTTTACAATTTTCTAGCCCTACTCGAGTTTTACCTTAAGTCCACTGTTGTGTCCTTTGGGACCGATATGTAGGTGCAGAGAAGGGGCATTTGTATAGGGTCAAGCGTTGCCCCAGTTCTATGTAACATCTTTTTATCTTCTGTTGACAGAGCAATTTATACATCCCTTAATGGTTCAGGTTTGAAATTATTCAGATATGTTGATGATTTCTAAGTCATTTTGGATAAGGGCTTTGCAGTGATTGAAAGTGTGGAAAGCGTTCTTTCTATTGTTAAGATACAAGGAAAAGGACTTACTTCTACTCATGAGCTACCGGTGGACAACAAATTGCAGTTTCTTGTTTTAAATATCAAAATTTGTGATGGGGAAGCGTGTCGGAAGTATTTTCCCAGGGCTAAAAAAGAGCTACTTCCATACGGTTCAGCCCATTCAAAGACTTAAAAGAGGGACAGCCTCCCTTTGTTTGGAGTCTGCCTTGTTAAAATCATGTGTACATATGGCAGAGGAAAGCTTCAATAGCCAATTACAAAGGCTTGAGGTGGCTGGTTTCCCGGCTATGATTATTTGTGGGGTAGCAGAGTCTCTGCTTCAAAAAATTAAAGGGAAAAAAGAACGGCAGATAAGTTCAGAAAAAAACGCCCACAAGTGATTCCTTATATACATAGAGTTGCGCACTGCCTGAAAAAGGTGGCAGGTAGGTTTGAGGTGCCAGTTGTGTTTTCTGCCCCAAAAAACCTGGGTGGGTTGTGTGCATTAATAGGGAGGAGAAGGAAAGCACAATGCGATAAGAAGCATGTAAAGAGTTTTATTGGATGTCGGGTGGGAGTGATTTATGAGATTCCACTAACGTGCGGTAAAGTATATATAGGGCAAACTGGAAGATGTATCAATGATAGAATAAGGGAACACGAGAAGTCCATAGAAATCGGGAAGCGGTCAAATTTACCCCTGCACTGTCAGAAGTGCAAGGGTGAGCCATTGTTTAGCAGGCTTAATATTTTAGGGAAGAGTCGGGATAAAATGGCGCGCGAAATTTTAGAGGCGTTCTAGATACAGAAGAAAGACAGATGTATTAGTGAAGCTTCGCTGAGAGAGAGAAGGCAGAGAGGTTAACCAGGAAAGCTTCTGGTTTGCTACCCTGCACAGGGGAAGGGGAATGAGGAGTTTAAAGGAGAAAGATAGAAGAGAATGATAGGAAAGTTAAGGCGGCGAGGAGCACAGTCACAGTTTCTCAATCAAGTCTGTGTCTCTCATAAAACACATAAGTGCTTTGAAGGCTTTGTCGTTAGACGCCTTCTGTGGCCATGGGCCGAGGATTTTCTCCTCTGTGAAAGGACGTCTGTCAACATGGTCCAGAGCCGAACGCAGCGCATATCTTTCGCTTGAAAAAGCAGGGCACTCGCAAAGGAGATGCTGTGTGGTCTCTTCGCAGCCGCATCTTTCACAGTTAGGGCCATTCGCCATTCTCATCACATAAGCGTATTTTTTGGTTATTGCAACGCCGAGCCACATACGACACATCAGTGTTGTTTCGCGCCGCCCTTTGTTAGGGGGAACACGAAGGCGCAGTCCAGGGTCTAGTTCCCTGAGGCGTCGAGTGGAAAATTCTCCTTTGTTCCAGGCTGAAAGCGTTAGCTCCGCCGCTAAGAAACGAAGCCGACAAGCTGCGTCAACTCTAGATATAGGAATGTTCACTGTAGTTCCGTCGTTGTGTGCAGAACGGGCAGCTTGGTCTGCCTGGTGGTTTCCCTCAATACCGCAATGTCCAGGTAGCCACTGGAAAATAATATCATGACCTTTTGATGTAGCGTCGTGGTATAGCACGCGGATCTCGGCAGTTAGTTGTTCAAGTGATCCACGACGTAGCGCAGCTTGAACGCCTTGAAGCGCTGCTTTCGGGTCCGTAAAAATGGAGCAGACGCCTGGAAGTTCCTGGCCGATGTATTCAATAGCGGCACGTAAGGCAGCCAGTTCCGCACCAGTTGAAGAGGTGGGGTACGTCGTCTTGATCCTCAGCACGATGGACCTCGACGGTATCACTACGGACCCCGCGTAGCTTGTTGAAGAAACTGAGCCATCGGTGTAGACGTGTTCACGATTATTGTGCATAGAATACAGGTGACCCAACGTCATTTGCTTCAAGGCAGGCAATGGTACACCCGTTTTCTTTTTTTACTCCCGGAATAGATAGGTAAACTTTCGGTTCATGTAGGCTCCATATGGGTAAACTCGATCTTGAAGCTGGAGTGAACTGTGAAGCAAGGTAGGTGCGATGAGCTGCTATTGTTTTGGCGAATGCAGTATGTGGTCTAATTGTTGGGATAGTTGCCAGGTGGTGACGGGAAACCCGGGTGAGGCGTCGTATATGTGTCCGCATGGTTTCAACGGCAATATATGTAGCTATGGGATGCTCGCGGGAGAGAAGAACCATTGCTGCCGTTGAGGTGCATTTTGGCAGTCCAAGGCAGATGCGGAGAGCTTGAGCTTGCACGCTTTAGAGGATCTCGATGTTCGTCTTCCTAATATTATTGAATATTGGGAAGCTGTACCGCATGTAACCCAAGAAAAGTGAACGGTATAGTTGCAGCATAGAATGCACTGACGCGCCCCAGGACTTGCCTCCTAGAAAGGAGAGAACATGGGCAATCGCCGTCAGTCTTTTCTTCATACCACTGATATGTGGACTCCACGAGAGGTTCCTATCAATGACGATTCCAAGGAAGCGATGACTCTTTTCATAAGGAATAGCTTTGCCATTTATGTATACTGCGTATTGTGATATTGATTTTCGTGTGAAGGCCACTACAGAACACTTCTCTGTTGAGATAGTAAGACCCTGTACACGAAGATATGACGTCACAATCGATGCCGCTTTTTCTACTTGCACGAACTTGGGGTCGAGTCACGCTTGAGGCCCAAATGCAAATATCATCCGCATATATGGAGATCTGAGCTGACTGAGGCAGCAGGTCGACTAGGCCGATGAGCACAAGATTGAAGAGTGGGGCTCAGTACCCCACCCTACAGAACTCCGCGAGAGGTTCTATGTGAGGATGTTCGTCCGTCCTCTGTCTGGATGAACAGTGACCTGTCTGACAAATAACTGCGTATCCAGCTATAAGTTCGTCCTCCGATATCAGCAGTTTCCAGTGCATCTAGGATGGCTTCATGCGTTACATTGTCTTAGGCACCTTTAATGTCTAAAAACAATGCCGCAGTCAATCTTTTCAGATTCTTTTGGACATTGAGTGACGTAACCAGGTCTACGACATTATCTATCGAGGAGCGGCCGCGTCGAAACCCAGACATGAAATCTTGATATTTTTCGTGTCGTTCCAAGTACCACTCAATGCGTGTTAATAGCATCCTTTCCATTACTTTGCCGACGCAGCTGGAGAGCGCAATGGGGCGGTATGAATTAATATCGAGCGGTGATTTTCCGGTTTTTAGAAGTGGAGTGATACGACTTGTCTTCCGTACACTAGGAACTTTGCCGTCGCTCCATGACCTGTTGTATGTCTGCAAGAGAGCCTGTCGAGCCTCTTGGCCTATATTGGCAAGCGCAGAGTACGTCCCACCATCTGGCCCTGGCGAAGATGACCTTTTACAACAAGCTGTAACATGGTAGTTCACGGCGTACATAGACGACGACTTTGCTGGGTCTGTTGAGTGTTGGCGAAGGAAATGCCTCGTAACCGGAAATTCGCAAAGTATTTGGTAGATTCGGCTCGGAAATAACGAGAACAGGGAACTTATTTTCGTAAACATAGCGTCGAATATCTGAAATCTTGGACTGTAGTCCACGGGCATTCCACTGAAAGATGAATGCTTGCTTGACCTTTTTGTGAAAAGGTAATCCCGAGAAAGCCATGGTGCTGTCTACTGTAAAGCTGCAAGAACCGGTTGCAATGCGTCCAGTACTTGCAAAGCGCTCTTCGCTGCTGGCGTGTGCATGTTCGAAAGCAGGATTCGCATAGCGCTCATCAGACACTTAAGCATGACAATCACTTGCTTATCTTGGCCGCAGTCTGAAACTTGCCCTTTGGATGGCTCAGTTGGACGGTCGGAGTGCAACAAGGTCTCTGGACGAGTGGGCTTACTTGGATTCGGCAGCGGTGACCAAGACGCTTCATGGGCTCCAAGTATCACGTTACCAGGGTGAGGGATGTTGTGGGTGGCTGTGGTTGTTGGTGGGCAAGCCACAGTAGTGCTGGAGACCTGCTCTTAAGAGGTGGTTACCTTCTTTGACAATCTTTTTCGATGTGAACGACGTCGTCGCACCTTGGCAGTGGCTTCCTTGTGTGTAGAATTGTCTCGAATCATCTTTCGTAGTACTGCCCGCTCAGCCTTTAGCCGAGGGCAGTCCTTCGAAGAAGCGTCGTGGGGGCCATGGCATTTGGCGCACTTAAAGGAATTCTCTTGGCAAGCGTCACCGCTGTGTGCCTTGGAGCATCTTGGGCACACAATGGAGTATTTGCAGACGCTGCTGACGTGACCGATCCTCATGCATTTCCTGCATTGTAGTGGTTTTGGTACGAAGGGTCGGACTGGGGGTCGGAAGTGCCCGACCTTGACGTGTGATAGAATGCAGTCACCCTGGAATGTGAGTTTGATGCAGGGAGACTTTCCAAGGCGCTGAATTCGAAATATTGCAGTGCTGTTAGTCGTGGGCCTGATTAGCATGTATAAATCAGCGTCACTGATTTCGACATCCACATTGTAGATTACGCCAGCCCTGGTCCCGCTCTCTTGCACATCAAGGGGACGGACGTTAATGCTGCCGAGTTTGTTGATTTTACCCAAACTGTCGAGTGCGCTTCGGTCCGTAACATCAGTTGCAATGATGTTTTTGTTAAGGTTTACCCTCACGTCCTTAACTCGTCCTGGTACAAGGCTGTCAAGATATATTGATGTGACTTGCCTGTTAAGGAGGTGCACGTTGTCCGTAGGTTGTTGTGGACAAACAAGGCAGTATGCACCACTGCACGACGCTCCGTGATGACCGTTGCCGAGCATGACGATGACGACTCTTCGCAATTTGCGCTTGGCCTTCTTGCTGACAACTTGCACGAATCCGTCGTCGTCGGCCGAGGATTCATCGCTTGTTGCCGACAACTCATCACTTGCTGCCGAGGAGACATGTTTGTCGAGGCTGCTCGAGTCGCTCATCTGGTACACCCGCTTTCTCTGCGCGTTTGCTGCCGACGCACTGAGATTCAAAGGAGACCCAGTGGTCTCCACATCCATCGCTGTGGCACAAAAGTGCGAAATCTGAATTGTTATGGCACAAATATCCGAAAAAAAATGCAGAGCTGTGAAGCTAGCGTTCTGGTGCAGAACAGCTTCTTCCTTCCTAACCAAACGACTTCGCTGAGTTTACGTAGAAAAGAATTTACCTTTATTGAGCAATCTTCGTGAGTAATGCAAAGAACGAGTTTATTATCGGGCCTAAAGCTGTTATTCTTGGGCCTAAAGCTGTTATGCTTGGACACCTCTCACGTATTGTGGCCATGGTAGTGTAAAGATTCTTTTTCCCTCAAGTACATGGACTTCGTTGGTTCGTAGACATGTTGGCAGGTTACAGTTTTTTCAATATATAGGGACTTCACAAGTGATGTGTTGTGGATGGACATGTCCTACTGCACATATGTGGTGGTGGTTATTAGTGTGTGACTATGGGACTATGTGGTGGTCTTCGTGACTGTCCAGCGTGGTATTAGTTTCAAAGCAAACCAAAGGTGTGGACAAGCAAGTGAGTGTTGAATTGGTGACTGCCATGCTTGGACGATGTTTATGTTCTGCGGGGAAGAAAGTGCCAACATCCCCTTGGCAAAGAAGAGGAACAGCCTCGGAAAGGAACAGCAGTTTACATTAGGTAGCGAAGTACTGGAAGTAGTAGGCGAATATGTCTACTTAGGACAGGTAGTAACCGTAGATCCGGACCATGAAAAGGAAATAACAAGAAGAATAAGATTGGGATGGAGCGCATTTGGCAAGTACTCACAGATTATGACTAGCAGCTTATCGGTATCGCTAAAGAGGAAAGTATATAACAGTTCCATCTTACCTGTACTCACCTTTGGGGCTGAACGTGGAGGCTAACCAAGAGAGTTCTACTTAAGTTGAGGACAACTCAGAGGGCTATGGAACAAAAAATGGTAGGGGTAACATTAAGAGATAGGAAGCGTGCAGAGTGGGTCAGAGAAATAACTCAGGTTACCGACATTCTAGTGGAAATTAAGAAAAAGAAATGGGCATGGGCAGGACATGTAGTGCGAAGAGAGAATAACCGATGGTCGCTTAGGGTAACAAACTGGATTCCAAGGGAAGGAAAGCGTAGTAGGGGCGGCAGCAAGTTAGGTGGGCGGATGAGGTTAAGAAGTTCGCAGGGGTTAAGTGGATGCAGCTAGCACAGAACCGGGTTAAGTGGAGAAATATGGGAGAGGCCTTCGCCCTGCAGTGGGTATAGTCAGGCAGATGATGATGATCAAAGAAGAGGAAGATGAGAAGCTGTACTTGAGTGTAGAAGAAGAGAAGTGGGGAAGAGGAAGCGTTTTCAGATCCATATTACAGTTTGTAGAGTGCGCGTGTGTTGTGTCTCTTCGTTTGTGTTTGATGCGCCACATTTCTGGGTATTATGAACAATAGGCGAAGCGCGGTTGTGGAGCTCTGCAATGTATACGAGGCACTGACGGGGCCATTGTGCTGGAGACCAAGTCAAATGCGCGCATAATACTGCTTGAGTCATACGACATTTAGCAAACGTTGAAAGCCTTTCCTTTTTATCGTTCTGTCACAATACACGTTTAGTGAATTGACGGCTGACATATGTTGAAAGCCAAGCCGCAGCTCCTCCGCACCCATACCTTCATGAGAAAGCCGTGTTCCGAAGTGTGTTTTCTTACAAGAGCTTTGTCGTTTTTATTTCCAACTTAATGTGCATCCCCAAACAAGACAGGACTACGTAAAATGACGAGGCAGCAACGGGTGCAAAATCGCAAGGGCACGTATGAGCAAATTCGATTATTGATTACTTGTACGCACCGAAGGAAACCTCGCTCTTTGCAATCAGCGTTACACTCCTTATCTTCTAATAATGTTCCCATAAGGGTTCCACGAACATATCGGCAGGCGCCGTGCTGGAATAGATCTCGCAGTCTTCACAGCCTAGCTTCGACACAGCAGTGGACTCTTCTTAATCATCTGCTAGTTCACAAAAATCATCAGCGCGTGCTACTGATGAGTTGTCCATGTTTAGCGCAGAAGCCGATGCACGAAGCATTTGCTCGAACACGCAGTACAGATGGTTGATGTTCATTTTTTTAGCGGAAAGGGACCTTAATAACCCGCCACACGTATTAAGAATGACCGCTATACATCGAGGTAAAATAATGTAAAGCATACACCCAGGCAGAGTGCCTTGCTGAATACAGTGCATGCGCCTGGTATATTGAACAAAGAGTAGGAGTACGAGGAAAGTCACAGAGTTTACCCGTAGAAAAAAGCAGTTTGCGACCCTGCACTGGGGGGGGGGGGGGAGTGAATGTAAAGGTGAGGGGTAAGAGAGGGATAGGTGAAGTCAGTACAATCACATCACAGTCATATCACATTACATCGCATCACGGTAGATTCATATCGAGTCACATCACAGCAAAATCACAGCCTATCAGTCAGGCCTGTGCTTTTCATGAAGCAGGGCAGTGCCTGGGAAGCCTTCACTCTCGAAGATTGCCGCGGCCAGTTACCTGTAATCTTCATTTCAGTCAGTGGGCGTCCATCTAGACGCTTCAGCGCATGACAGAGACACTGTCGTTTCCCACTGACTGTATATTTGGCACTAACAAAGAATGTAACCTATAGTCTCGTCGCACCCGCAGGTTGCACATGCACGGCTATTAGCCATATTTATCACAAACGAATAAGAGTTTGTGAACGCTACGCTAACCTACAGGCGGCACAGCAAAGTTGCTTCACATCGGTGTAGACGAGTGGAAGCCGGAGCTTCAGGTCAGGGTGGAGGGATTTTATGCAGGAGTTCGCAAACTGGCCAGAATTGCACAAGGCGAGCGTGACCTTCCGTGCAAGTGCGGTAAGCCCACCCGCTGAGTCTCCTCTGGATAACAGGATCAACACACAATCGCCATCTTGGTGGGTGGTTCACGCGACGTCGTTCGCACGGAGATTGCCCGCTATGCAGCTGTGTCCTGGAAGCTATTGGTATATGATGTCTTGTCTTTTATTGATGGCATAGGGATGCGGTTGTAGTATTTCCGCGACGAGTTGCTCATGGGCTCCACGGCGAAGTGCCACTTTTAGGCTTGCAGGGCTGCTTTGCAATCTGTGCAAATAGTCCACTGCTGGGGCTCTGCTGACTGCTATGTCTAATTGCGACGCAAAGAGCGATTATTTCTGCCTGCTGTCGAAGAAGTCCGGTGAATTGTCCTAACTTTTATTTTGTAGTGCTTGCGGGTATGGCGATGGAGCCTGAAGAACTCACGCATTCACTGATCCGTTCGTATAGACGTTGAGACGGTTTACATGGTGCTCATGAGTGACTTGCTTTAATTCTATCGGCCATGGCTGTTAGCGAAAGAAAAGCAGACTATCAATAAGGTAAGGAGCTGTTATCTTTAGTTTTCATGACACCTATTATGGGTTTAGATTCGCCAATGAACTTAACCACAAGCCCATTTTGTCAATTTAGGAGATGCCCGCCATTAAATACAAGAGGCAACTATGGTAAACCTTTGTCCGTTATCGACCGGTGCCGATTCTTGGCAAGTCAAAATGCTTAACACAATTTGTGACTGCCCTTTCATCAAAGTCAAACGTTAGACATGTAGTAAATAGGGAAAATAGGAAGTACTCCTCAAGGAATGGTTTCAAAGACATAGATCTTCTCAAACAGCCTGCAGCAACGTTAGTATTGCTGTCATCGGCTCACCAGCGTTATTCAACGATGCTCTATGTTAAACCATTCATTGTTAAGGCAGAGCAGAATGAAATGAGAGACGTAATATTTATAATAAAACTTGTGCAAAATGCTTGGAACACACGGGGTAGGAATTTTCAGTTTTATATTTGGATCATTTTGTCAAAAGTGTATGACCTACATTAAAAGATGTAAGCTTATGAACGAGTACGCCAAGCGTACTAATGTTATATTGTCATCAACGGGCACAGTGTTTTTCCTTCGATCTGTAAGATAACCTTGTCTTATCTGCATAGTTGAAAGAAACCGTGATACTGTCATGATTCTACAGGAGAGTTCCTACGAGAAAGAAAGCGTCTTCATTTAAAAGATAATACTGTTTATATACCAGAGTACTTCCGTTGTGGTAAATGGTTAACTTACTGACACGTTTTAATGATATCATATCCCATGATGGTGAAATGTATTAAAATTCCCAAGATTGCTTATTGGCTATACATCAATGAAGCGAAGGTTAACATCGTTATCTGTAATTTATATGTACTTTATATAAAATCCTTAACCTTACACCATTTGTCGAACTTGAAGAAGTGCAGTCGTTGATTTGAAATGCAACGCAAGACGTGAAATTAGCTCGTCTCTAAAATGCGTAGATCAACTCCTCCTTATCGTCAAGACATCTGTTCCCATTAATATTGTCACGTGGTGGTGACAAGGTCGATGACACAAATGAAGAGTCGATAATTGCACTGAAGAAACTCTTTATTGGGCTGACTTGCGCCCGCAAAAGAACTAAGCAACTCGGCGGCGGCGATAGCAACAAACGTGCTCGTCGATCGTCGACCAAAGAATGCTCGTCACACTCGTCAACGCTCAATTTAAAGGCTGCTCAGAACAATCTAGATACCGTCGGAAACTGCTACCAGCACAAGCTGGAGCATAGTAGAAAGACACACGAGTGGCCGGAACCTTCGAGACAGATCTCGGTGCGTACTGCGCTACAACGGAACGGATAAATATGCGACTCGCGACATCGAGCATTAACAACAAAGGATACAGAACTGATACGAAATCCAGAATCAGAGTAATAAGGCCGTATGCCGGCAGCTGTTAAAAAACAACAAATACAGATTTGAAGGTTTCGTGGCATTATGTATAATTTCTAGGAGTGCAGATGGCGTTCGTTGTTTCTAAATAGGGGATAGTTTTCAGTGTGGAGAGCTTCTTATTTTGCATCCTTGATTATATCATATTTAGAAAAAAAAAACGAACAAATAGAGTAACGAAAACGACACATGTGACTAGCGTAAACAATGCCTCGGCTTCGGTCTCGTATCGCATTTATGTGTTTCAGTGTACAGGATCTTTATCTCCTGCTGTGAAGACTCGAGTAGATCGTCGCTGCTTTCAAAACCCTGTTGCTTTTTACTTAGCGATGCACTGAAGCCAAGTGCAGGAACCGAAGCGAAGTGACAGACGGTGCAGTTCACCGCCTCCCTTTTCCATTATTCAAGCGATAATTTGCACCCATATCTGCTTAGTGGCACACATTGGTGCTTTGGGGAGAGCGACAATACGGTTCATTATGCTGGCGAGTCAAACTCGATGCTACCATGTAGAAAGGACAATTTTCTCTCGTGTTCGCACAAGGCGTGCACGACCTAGTACATTGCACCATTGAAGGTACCACTAGGTCCGCCAGCAGCATTTTTTCACCATTTAATTTTTTCTCGGCATCACTAGCAACCACGAAAGGCTCTTCGCAAGAGAGAGATGATATTGTTACGAGCGAGGTTTTATTACCTGTATGAGAAGCATAGCAAGCTTGAGCCCGCTTGCTAGAGCCCCCCGCGCGAGCCGACCATTCCATCTCTTCCTTTTTTAACGATCGCCCCTTTCTCGTCGTCGTCTCGATCTCGACGTCACACTTCCCCCTACGCAGCCGAAGCCCGCAGGGCGAGTTAAATGAAGTCGCGTGATGAGAAGGGCTTCAAACGATCAAACGAAAAACGTGTACGACTTCACTTTTCGCAGAACGACTGCCGCTGGTCGTGAGGCGTTCGATGCGGTAATTGTGCTCAGTAAGTTGGGCAAGGACGACCAAGGGTACATCATAGTGGCACAGCAGCTTTTGGGACAAGCACCGCTTCCTTACAGGCCGCCACAGCAAGACTAAATCTCCAGGTTGATAAGTGATGTGACGGCGGTAAGCGTCGTCGCGTACTTTTGAGCAATCTTGAGACGCGAAAATACGAAGGCGGGAAAGGCGGTGAGCTTCCTTGGCAAGGCGCAGTGTCTCCGCGACAGAAGAATCTTCATCACGACCGAGAGGAAGGGGGAGGATGGTTTCGGGCTGTATCGTGGGGAGCGAGCGTAAGCAAAAAGAATGGGTTGAAGCCAGTAGTCTCATGGAGGGCGGTATTAAAAGCGTATGTGATACATGGTAGGACTCTACCCAGTTCGTGTGCTTGTAATCAACGTAGGCTTTGTCAAACGTGTAGAGCCCGAGGGGTCTGCTTTTAAGCCGTATAGCAGCACTGAGTTAGTGTTAAGGAAGGTATTTACCATTGGGAGGGTAGGACAAAAACTCTTCTTACCTTCAAAAGATCCGGAACACTGGACATGCATTACAAGCCGCACGAAACGGCTCAGAAGCAGACCCCCTGGGCTCAACACTTTTGACAAAGACAGTACATGAACAGCCAGTTAATGATAGTACGGTTTGTACGTTCAGTTAGGCCGTTCGGCTGATGATGGTAAGGCGATGAATGGCGCAAATGACAGGCACACGAACGGAGCAACTGCTCCACAACCTCCGCGGTGAACTGGCGAACACGGTTGCTAGCAATATATCTCGCGGGGGTCTGTGGCGTAGGACTATTGCCCGAAGGGGAAAACCGGACACATGAGATGCGGTACCGAGTCAGGTACCGCATCTCATGTACTCGGTATTGCATCTCATGCAATACCGAGTCAGGTACTCAACACAAAACACAATCGAACGGTTTCCTTTATGCGATAGCGATAGGAGGCCGAGATGATCAACGCCCACTTGCTCAAACGGTACACGGGGAGGAGTGACGGGGTGAAGGTGCCCCGCTGCAATGCTTGTGGGACGTTGATAGCGCTGACACTGTGTGCAGCTGGCTACGTACCTCTCAATCGTCGGGAGGTACGGGGTTCGATCACCAGTGCCGCCGGGTACCCACCGGTTTCCAATGAGTACAAGATTGCCCCCGGCCTGATGCTCAGCTTCTCTGGGGTGAAATGCTTGGGAAAAGGAGCCATGAACCAAAATGTTGGTTCAAGAAGAAAAAAGGGCCACAGAATGGGCTTTTGCCGTGCGAGGCGAACTTATTATTGTCCGATGACGGAACTAATCACTGACACATCGGCACAACTATGCAATAAAGAAAAAAAAGAAGCGGTGGCCTTGTGGTACAGCATCCGCCTCGCATTCGGGAGGCATTCGGTTCGATTCCTAGTGCTGCCGGTTACCCCCGGTCTGGTGCTCGACTCTTCTGGGGTGAAATGCTTGGGAAAAGGGGTCACGACCCAAATAGTTGCGCCGGTGTGGCAGTATTACGTTCCGCCATCGGACAACATTAAGTCCGCCTCGCGCGGCAAAAGCCTATTATGTGGCCCTTTTTTGCTGAGCTGTTGCACACTCGTGCTTCCAGACGCCACTAAACGATCGGCCTCTTCAGCCTCTTGAAGTGCCCCTTCGAAACACTCTTCTACAACAGCATTGATGATGAGCTGCACCTTACGGATGCGCTTCAAGTAGACCGAAACAACCTCGATGCTTTTTACACACTTCGACCAAAAGTCGCATTTTCGGCCAATAAAACCATTCCCGGTCGCGGTGGTGACGGCGCAGTTTCAAGATGGCCGGAGGTAGGGTAATCGTGCATGGCCTGATAACCAGAGTTATGCAGGTTCTTCGGACCACCCAGGAGGAAGCCGGGGCCCGTAGAAGAATAGTTATTCCGTAGCCGGCCATCACAGACACAAAAGTTTTGTCCACCTGATCGGCCTCGAACTTCTGCGTACAGAGACTGTAGGGTTAGACCTTTGTGGTGCTCTTTCTCGAGCGTCGTCATGTCGGGAAGAGCCGGTGACACCGACGCGACGCAACTGTCAAAATTATCGGCATCAGGCTCGTCGTATAAAGGGGCAGGCGTGAAAGACAGTCTGCGTCAGAGTGCCGATGACCAACTGTGAACACTATTGTGAAATCATACTCTTGTAGCCGCTGGACCCATCGTGCAAAGCGGCGGTATGATTCCCTGAGGTTATTTACCAATGGTGGTCGGTAACAATAGTGAACCGGCGTGCATAAAGATAGCATCGAAAACGCTGCGTAGCATAGACGATGCTAGACATTCTTGCTCTCTGACGGTGTCATTCCGTTCCGGTCTACTAAGGGATCGACTGGCGTGGGTAACAATATGCTCATCGCCTTTGCTGAACAAGAACTGCGCCGATTCCAACACCACTCGCGTCGGTATGAACATCTGTAGGCGCTGATGAAGCGAAGTGTCGGAGCACGGGATGCGACGTAAGAAGGAAGTTTAGTTGGCGGAGGGCCGAGTCGTACTCATATGTCCATTCGAAAGGCACATCGTTGTGAAGGAGGCTTGTCAGGGGGTTGCTCGTTGTCCGCAATGCGATAAATAAAACGGCCAAACCACGAGCATATAGCCCAGAAAATCTAAAGCTATTTGACATATTGGGGTGGCTGGAAGGACGCGACCGCTTCAGTCTTGGCGAGATCAGGTTTTAAATTGTCTTCATCTGCGAATAAGGGCTGGACGAGCTCCAAAGCGGCATTTCTTCGAGTTCAGCACATGGCCGGCTTTACGCATACAGTCCAGCACGAGATCTAAACGGTAGTTGTGTTCGCTGAACATCTTCCTGAAAATCTTCCCGGAAAAAATACTGACCGATAAAAGTCAGTACCTTTTCATGCACAGCGCAAACTCTCGATGACAGGAGAAAATTATAACAGGGCTATGTACACAGGCATGATTTGACAGGGGGATTGTTGGTTTAAGTACAGCGGTTGAGGGTTTAGAGGCATTGTTCATGGTCTCACGAATGGCAAAAGAAAAGCAGCCGTGCTTCCCGACGCTCATAGACGTCTCGAGCGTTCGAGGAGGGACGCATGCGGCAAGGCAGGCACTTCGAGGGGTGAAGGACATACCAGAGAATTTGCAGCGCAATTGTATCCAGGAAATCGCGGCAACCAAAGCCCGCCAATTTTTTTCCATGTGACACTTCTCAAACACAAGTCGAGAGAAGCGCATTTGTCATTTTAGAGATTTGGTTTATGCAAAAATTTGATCGTAATAATTGTTATTTCAGTTACTGCTTTTCAAAATTGTGGAATTATCTTTTGCATGTGCATTTCGTCTTAACGCTGGGTTTTGATTATATTGTTACGGGGTAGTTCAGCTTGTAGCAGAGGGCGGACACCGAAGACAAGGCTTTCAAACAGACGTTCTCTGTAGGCACCAGCCGAAGCTGTTGAATGTCGTCTTCTCTCAAAACTCACGTGAGTCTTCTTCTTTCCTTATGCGTATGCACCGCCTAATGTGACACTACCCCGGCGGCTGAAAAGCACCGTCCCGGTGCGTACTAGCGTCCAAACCAGGGTCCATGTAGTACGGTTTTAGGCGTGCAACATGGACCGTCTCGGTGCGTGGTGTAGAGGCATGGCGGACGGGATGCAAGGGCGCAATTTCGTATGTCCCTGGTGTCACTTGTCGTAAAATACGGTAGGGTCCTGTATACCGGGGCAAAAGTTTTTCCGAAAGGCCAACGCGGCGAGCTGGAGTCTAAAGCAACACGAGAGAGCCGCAAGAATACTCGGTGTTGCGGTGACAGGAATCATAGCGACGTTTCTGGGAGTGTTGAGAGGCTGCGAGTCGGTTGCGAGCAACAACGCGGGCAGCATCAGCTCGGGCTATGGCGTCACGAGCATATGAGCTGGCAGTGGTGACAGACGGGAGCAGGCTGTCAAAAGGAAGCAGAGGTTCACGGCCGTATAGAAGATAGAAGGGGGAGTAGCAGGTAGTGTCGTGACGCAACGAATTGTAAGCGAATGTCACAAATGGCAGCGTTATGACCCAGTCACGGTGGTAATCAGAAACGTACATAGACAACATGTCAGTCAGTGTCCGGTTAAGGCGTTCGGTAAGCCCGTTCGTCTGTGGGTGGTAGGCAGTCGTGAAACAATGACGAACGTTGCACAGCCGTAGGATCTCGTCGACTAATTAGCATTTTATTCCAGGTTTCTGGCTGTATATATGACCAACTCTACACTAAATAAAAGTGCATAAAACAGCATGCAAGAAAAAAAGCCAAAATTTACACTCCGTCAGTTTTACCTCTACACGGATGTCTTTATCTCACCGAAAAAAAAATCTGTTACTTCAGCAGAAAATAATATTAATCGAAAAAAAAATTGTAGTCGTGCTTGTAAATGAACACCGAAAACACTCAGCCGAATTCTCCAAGAATAAACATCGAAAACTCCCACCCCAAAATATAACCAAGGTTTCCAGACAAATGGTGCGTCGTAGCTCCTTTAACTCAAAGCTGAATGATGTTGACAGTCGGGCATGCTATGGTGCAGTTTTTTTTTCTATTTCGTGGGTGTTCATTACTCTCATAGATAAACTTCCCATTTTTTATCTATTGGTTTCAGGTAAGGACGGTCTCAAAAACGACTAGCTGTGTTAAAGACGTGCAGACGATGGAAGCGGACCTTTAGGCTAGCTGTGTTGTTTCCTTCATGCTACAATTCCCATATCTGAATTGGCCTTCGCAGAAAGACCAAGAATTAGAAAATAACCCCGTTATAGGGCAGCAATTACTGCATTCCCATACGACCGACCAAGTCCCGAAACTCTTCCATCGTAAAGCTGCCCCAAACAGGGTTTCGCATTTTGCGCTGGTGAAGCAGTATGTGCCAGCGACTGTTGTAAATAAGGTGTTAACGGCGGAATTTTTCTTTGCAATGAAAGTGTCCTGCCAGCAACATTTATTCAAGGCTGACTTCCTTCCTTTTCTGTAGCCCTGAGTGTTCGAACTTCATTTGACGATTGCAGGACAAATCTAATAGCAAGTAGGTGTTCACTCTAAGACAGTTGAAAAAGTGACGGGTCGTCATCGCCGCCGCTTGCTGCGGCGTGCCGATCGGGAGGCGCTACCAAAGCTGGCTTCCTTGAAAATAAGCGCCCGCTGTCTTTGTAATGGCCAATAAGCAGTTCCGGACGAACTTCTAGAAAATCATCGCATAACATTAAACCCCATTCGGGGGAGCATTGCAGAGATAACAGATTACATTAGTTAATTGGTTATCTGGGAGCGCGTAAACGGCTGCCCTAACATGTAGTATTCTAGCATTTCGTGGGCGTCTTTCTAAGGGGAATAAAAAAGTCCATAAATCATAGCTTGACGAAAATAACTTAGATAGCAAGTTTCTTGAGCCAATGTACAACTTTTGCACTGAGCTTTCTTCCTCAAAGTAATAAATTATTCATTAAAGCCAACTCTCCCCCCCCCCAAAAAAAAAAAAAAAATTCGTTTATACATCGATGGCCTGCTATATATATATATATATATATATATATATATATATATATATATATATATATATATATATATATATATATATATATATATATATTGCATAAGTAAATAGACGTACTTGGTTGCTAGAGGTTACATACAAGTGAAAAATTGCTTCATACTGTTTCCAAGCTTATTTGGAAACAGTATGAACTTGGAAACAGTATGAAGCAATTTTTCACTTGTATATATATATATATATATATATATATATATATATATATATATATATATATATATATATATATATATATATATGAAGGAAAGAAGCCAACAGTTGGCGAGGCCAAGGAAAGCATTGGAGAGTGTACTTTGTCTTTTTTTTATTTTTATTTCGGTAATCACATAAACTAGTACTGTAATCTGTTTAAGGGAACTATAATTAAACACAAAGTAGAAGGAAAAATAACGTGCGGATGGTGGGAACCGAACCCACCACCTCCGAATATTGCGTCCGGTGCTCTTCCAACTGAGCTACATCGGCCGCTGTCCTACCTGCTACTTTCTTGGGTATTAATGTCTGTATACGAACCTTGAGTGTTAGAGTGTTCATATATATATATATATATATATATATATATATATACATATATATATATAGAGAGAGAGAGAGAGAGAGATACTCAAAATATTTCTGACTTGCGCTCCGCAAACGCCAACGGTGTCTTGTCAGTCTTTTCCTTTACCTCTTTCGTCATTCTTGGCCACACCTGAACCCTCCTCATAATAGCCGCTCTAAAACTTACAGAAATGGCTCTGTCGAGCTAACGTCAGACATATATTAGTTATTCTTTGAACGGCAAAATTCTGCCGCTCTGTGTGGATGTTAACAAGGAAACTCAAGTGGTAATTACTGGATCACCATGTATCAACTCAAAGATGAAATAATACATCTAACTCGCTAAGCGAATTGCACACATCATTTTCAAACAACCTTTTTGTCTCATAAATTTGTTCAACAACCTGAAATAAAAATGCGTTCTAGTTCACAATTATTTTGCACAGTGCAATGTTGAAACATTTAAATGTAGAAATAGCTCTTATAGAAGAATGGATCTTTAGAGAGATTTTTAACCTTATTCTGTGCTTACTGTCTCATGTAGCCATCTTTGAATGCTGAGAACTCAGTATATAGGAACATTTCAATGCTAGTAGGCTATAGCACCAGCAAGGGTATTTCAAAGTACTGTTAAAAGCTGCTCAAAATATTGGTGTGAAAATGAGGGGGTAAGTGGCGCCACTTAGACGTGACTATCTGTCCATACATATACAATGCTCTAGCTTCTGCTAACCTCTTGCTTTTTGTACATAATTATGTAATTAGTTTAACATTCGGCCCTTCAGACTTAAAATCTCAAAAGTACGCCCTGCTAATGAGGCGCATATCACTAAACTCACTTTAAGGGGACGAATCTGTTTCAGGCACGTCACATTGAGCACTGACATCCCACATCACATTTCAAGCACCAAAAATTTAGGTCGCATGATCGCATCAATTGAATGGAACGTTCTCATGTATAACCTAACCCTAACCGAACTTGAGGCATGTCGTGAAGTCTATTGTAAAACTTGCAATAAAACCAAACTAGCGGTTGCAACTTTTCAATATTTCCCGAAAAGAAAATTTTGTCCCATCCTCCTAGTCATAAACAATCTAAATAAATGAAACCTACCTGTACGTAATAACTTCAAAACAGATGTTTTCACAGTTCCAATACAAGCATTATTCTTGTACCATCTAGTTTTGGTTATCATTTTCCCGTGCTGGATGCAGTGAAGCAACATACAACCCTATCGACAAAATCCATTTTCTATACCCGAAAGGTATCTAAGAAGACAGCAAAGTGGAGGGATTTTAGGGAATGTGGGTTAGCTGTGGAAGACTATTCTGCTTTGTCATGCTAGCAAAAGCATCAAGAGATGTTAAGGCCGCTGTCTAAATTCGATAAATGTGAGACAACCTGGCAGGCTGGGCTACTTAGCACCAAATTGCTAATGACTGAGTATGCTCAGCAACTTTTCTTTATTTAATTCTTTTTTCTTAATAAACGTTCACTTGAAGCAGCTCTTTTCGTATGTATTTTCCACTCATCCTTTGCTATTCCGCGCGTGCACCTCCGTTAGGAAAAAGGTTGAGCTGCACTTGAGGCTCCAAACTGGACTCGACTGCAGAGGTTATCGTCGACAAGGTTCGATTATAAAACAAATACAGAACGTCATGTGAACCCGAACGTGAGCAAAAACCGTAGAGCCTCCTTACTGGTATGCGGCCTGGCGCAAAGTGAACGATGCTTTCTGCCTTCGAAGCCTCTGCATTCATGTCGAAGGTCAAAGCGCCGGAGGCATTACATAGAGTAGTGTTTATTACGTTTATTGAATGCTCTTGAGGAAGGCCGTGTCGATGCCCAGCCTTAGGTCTCCACAAAAATGGGCGCATTTCAATATGTAAACCGTTTAGAGCGTCAATAGGTGTGGCCCGGGAAGTTGCTCTCTGGTGCCCAAGGGGCGCTGTGGATGTGGCGATTGTGTATGGTGGCGATGATATCTCAGTGCTCGGTACACTTGAAGAACACTTCGCAAATTGTGTCATTCATGCCAAAGCGTTTTCGTTGTTGTGAAAATTGACTACTCGGCTTCAGAACACCTGTGTGGGGCATAAAGAATGCGAGTGGTCAATGCCGTTCATAAATCCATCTCATAGAGCCTCCTGAACCAAACAGGCTGAAGCACCCTGTTCTGCTGGAAACAAAGGAGAGATGCTTACATTTATTTCCATGACTGAGTAAACAAACCAGAAAACGACTGAATGGAAACAAGTCTGGCAATCTTAACTTTCGGAGCTTCGCTGGAGGTACCAGCTTCACTAGCGCAAGGATCTCCTCGTGACAGATCTTCATTATATTGCCACAAAATGCTTTTGCTTTCAGGGGTCTTTTCCCTAGAGCTGCATAAATATAGTCATAGAGAATATATGGCAGCAAGGAAGACTGATTCCTTTAACCACTGTTTTCATTCCCATTATTTTGCTACCTACAATCTGGACTTGGCGAATGTATGTGTTTGTAATACAATAGAGCAGATGATGCGGGTTTGCGTACGTCGCCCGGAACCAGTGGTATGTGCAGACAATGACGCAGCCATGATGACGTGTGTAGTTCTGTGGTGATAACTTAAATAGACTTAGAGGATAAATATAGCCACCGTGTTCTCTTTTGTAGTAAGGCATGTCGCGTAGGTCAAAAAGTACGATTGGAGAAGACTAAAATTATTCGAGATTGCCAATGTTCCTTTTCCTCTATCCTCTTGCGCAGAACCTTTTTCCTATCTTCGCCTACGCTTCAGTCAAGTAATAACAATAAATCTTTTATTTCGGAAGAGTTATGGCATAGGAAGTTAGGGAGACATAGATATGGAGCTTCAGTGGCCGGGTTTCTGTATTCCAAGATCCCCTTTAGCTCCGGCCACCTCATTGGCCCTCGATCGTCAGCCGAATAATTTAGCTGTGTGTTTGTATCGGAGTTAGAAGTTCCTCCCTCTACTTTTGACTATAGGGCTAATTATCTTTGGTCATAAACGCAATTTTTAACAGGTCTTTTTGGTGGGGTACGTCATGGCGTAGCTCCGGAGCACGTACGTTTTATCGTGTTTAGTCGATCACATTCATTAAACATAGCGCCGCATGAGTATTCGTGTCTGTAGTCATCTGAGGGTGGTGGCATGTGCTCTGTAGAGGTTTTGCGCCGGAGCCGAATACGTCTTACGAGCTCCCTTAATTATCATACTGGCGTGGTGGAACGTTGGCCCGGCAAACTCCGGTTAATGAATCTTCAGACAACGGTCTCCGCATTGTCGCGTTTATCCCCCCCTTGTCAAATGACGCTTTGTTGAATGTTTGGTTAGTTCTGTGCTTGTGTTGAGTTTTTTCAAAGAGGATACTCGTGGCTTCGCTGCCGCGAGTATCCTCTGTGCGTCCTCATTTCAGCCTGACAGTCCATCGCTTTGCAGTCCCTGCCTACTGGCTCAAGTCAAGGCTAAGGCTCTGCGATCTCTTCTTCTGGCTGTGTTGTCTTCATCGGCACCAAAATGCCTTTAATTACATTTCGTATTCTCTCCTTCCATGTACCGCCCTCTAGTTTTCCTCCGTTCTGTATATGGACGCATCTACATACAAAACGATTAGCGACCGTAAGCTCGTCGCCGCCAGCACGTCAGATGCCAAGCTCGAGGTTGTCTTTCAATACAATTGGTCAGCCTTTAGAGCTTATGCTTTCTAGGCATGTCTGACATATTCCATCTTCCCCTGCGCCGTATATATGCATTGTTTTGTAAGTAGCATGAGAGAGGAGGAATCAAGTGCAGCAGCGGCGGTGAGAGACCTTCGTGTGAGCTTGTGCGCAATTTAGAACGTTGACATGTGTTCACGAACGGGACCATTTTTCTCCTGAGATCACTGCGCTAAACATTCGGTTTCCTGTATCTTAAACAATGCATACCTAAGCCATGTATTTACATCATTAATCTTCCTCCAAGCTAATGTGTTACAAGCTGCCTAATTGTACAGGTAGTGCCCATGCCAATTTATGTTATTTATTTTCATTAGGATGGGATTTTCACGCGTTTATAATGCGTTCTATGCTGCTCACTTTGTGTTTTCTAATATCAAGCGCATCATTTACTTTTTCATAGCTCCTTAAATTCTTCTCAAGTTAGAACGTATTGCTAGCTTTTGTAACTTTTTGTTAACGTTTCTAGTGGAGTACTGGTAAGAGGCAGATTTTGTACACTTTCTGCTTTTTGTACAGTGGTAATTTGACACTCTGGATTTGATACCACATTTCACCTGAAGTAGAACTGTTCGCGTACCAATTGAGCCTAGTCCTGGCTGAAGAAAGCGCGAACTGGAAACAAGGACGGAGAAAGAACGACAGGGACAGGCGCTAACTCGCAGCTAAGGTTTATTCGAGAAAGGCAAGTGAATAAATAGGGACGCAATTGAACAAAACAAAAAAGCAACAAACACACAGGCCGACAATCTCCATCTGACACCCACGTGAAAAACCAAAAGCGCATCATATTATCTTTCAAGCCCAAGTGATTTAGTTGAATATTTCAATTCCCTATTACTCAAAGAAACTGATGTTGCATTGATGCAGTTTTCACTGTTGAAACGCATGTGAACATCTCTAGAGAGTTTGACGCTTGGACATGGGGCCTATTGTTTCCGTTTCACACTGCTTGAAGCTAGGCCGGCCATTTTTATCATGATAAAAACAGGGGACACTCTAGCTCCATCTTTAAGGGTATAACGAAACAGCGTAAAGTTAAGCCGAGCTCCGCCTCCCCGTGCCCATCCTCGTTTAGGTGCTATTGGGGACCACGTTTTCTAACACGAACCATTAGAAATGCGTATTAACAGCTCTGTTATTAGCAGGTGTGTAGAGCACACACTAGTCGAGGTGGAAGGTACACCTTTTTACTGCGTAGTGAGACAGTGAAACCAAGTAATTGCTATGATCTGGATAGTTCTACGAAGACAATTGCTGAATAGAAATTTTTTCTACGCTGAAAACATTTTTCCTCGATTGTACATGCAAGTTACTACGTTTAATAGTTAGTCCTAACATTTGCGCATCAATTACTCCGTGCATGTACATTCATGAGCAAAAGTGGTATACAACACTCAGCCAGTGACAGAGATCGGGAAAACTGTTCCTAAACACCACCTAGCGACAGTGGAAGGGAATGCGGCATCGACACATGCATGTGGATAAAAGGGGGCACCGCCAGTCATGTCTCGATTTCAGATAACTGTTGGTACAGAAAGTTGGGATGCCCTTTTCTCGGACTCCGTCACGGGCTGAGTGTTGTATACCACTTTTGCTTACGGCTGTACATCACGTGTTCAAGCCTTCATGCCACCTTCGCCAACATACGTATTCAGAATTTTATTTCATGGTAGGCAAAAGTATTCAAAGCCGGTCAGAAACTGCTTTCGTTAGTTTTCCACTACTCCTCCGTCGCTGCTCCTTTGACTTTCCTTCGAAGCGCTGACGTGACAATGTCTGTAATGCAATAAAACAGAGGCGTCATTTAACGGCGACAAAGCAGCAAAGAGATTGATACCAAAACTGTGAAGGAAGAAACGGCCGAACGACAAGACTGAGTAACTTTCGCCAATAGGAACAAGGCAGCGCGACTTAGCCTGTTTTGTTCAGTGCACGTTTAGAGTCTTCACTATATGATCATCTTTCTTTATATGTAATATTACCGTTACGATACGATTTTAGCAAAACGTTGTTGGCACTTTTGAATGGTGCCGTGTTATGCTCAAATGCGGAAAAGCATGTGCAAATCTTCTAGGTTCACTCACACTCTGCTTTTAGAATGTGAGGGTCTTTTTTTTTCAGTTTTCCCTACTTGAGAAGTTTGGAGGTTTAGAGATGTCTTGATACACTCTGTACCTAATTATTCTGGAAGTGCTTACAGGCGTTCAGCGCTGCTGAACCAAATGTACTGCGATGGCCTTGGCTGCGGGCGACCAAGCTTTGCTTTGCATCGAACACAACCAGCGTTCCGTTCAATACTTCCTGCGCCACTCGGTCAATTTTCCGCGGCGGCGCGCGCATAGGTAGTGCGGAAACAACTCTTCTCCTCTCCGTTCTGGCCCGCTGATCTGCTGAGATGACGTTACCCTCCTCCTCTGTAGCGAGCGCTGTGTTGGAACACCTGTGGAAGGCGCCGCTGGTTGCCATGGTTACGGCGCGTGCGCAGTTGCGGTTCCGGCTTGACTTTGGCTTTACATGGCGTAGTGAAGCCTTCGCTTCAAAATCGACGTTCGCAACTTTTATTAGGTCTTCGCAAATGGGTATTGAGCGCAGCAAAATTAAAAAGCCTACATCTGGGTTGGGGTAGCTTATTAGACTCCATCGAAGTATTTTGAGCCACGGCTTACCCCGGAACCAACATATTTTAACGGATTGCAAAAATGCTCGCATTTATTCGTGCAAATGTAAGCTACTGGGCAATAAGCGTGATAACGCCTACAATGCACACAGAGTAAAACATCTTCCCCTGCCAAAGGTAGAGTGCGAATATAAAAGCAAGGGGCACACGAACTTGTCCCCTTAGTTGTCATTTCCGTTGTACGACACAGGCGACCGTGACGTCCATAAAACAGACATGCCTTGGTTCTTTCGGTGAAATGTAAAGAGGTTCAAGATCAAGGTTTTTATTTATACATGACACATGCGACCAGGCAGGCGTAAACGCTCAGCATTGTCATCGCAGTATGAGGATATGATTAAACGTAATACCTTTTCTCAACTGCAGTCAGCTTGTATGCTATCATTAGATACCTAGAAACAATATCATTTGATGGACATTTTATACTGTAGAATTATAATGAAGCGCCTATTCCCTGCATGTGTGCCTAAAATTTTAACCAAATCCGTGTAATTAAACAAGCGAGACCGCAGCCATTAGCAGGAAGCTCCTGCTCAATTTGACGGTGGGTATGGTGCTTTCCTCTTCAAGGATGTGAATGCTGAGCAGAAGGTAATAGTGTTCCACTCTTGGCTGGATAACAAATAGTTTGAAGAAAGAGCTCTCAACCAGCTCCGTCAAAACCGTGATTTGTCGGACTCGGGGATAGAGACCAAAGTGCTGGCAAAGAGCGAAATTTTGTTTTCGTTGCCTGTAAACACGTATTCTTGACGAGAGTAGCGCATTAAGAAAAAAGCTCTGTCATTCCAGGGACGAGCTTGGTGCAAATATACACATTTCCCGGCACAGGCACGTTACTTGAGTACTGAATATTATTGAGGTGCCATTATCTATAACTTTGCTACGAGAGCATGCCTGATAACTTCAATGAGTAAAATGAGTTCTTAGACTTAGTTATTTACTGGTATTACAATGAAACTTATCCTCATAATTTGCATGCACGCGCTGCTTTTTCTATGTAAAAAACAATCTTTGTATAATGAGATTTGTCGTCAATCAGCCTACATATGTTAGTAACCCACTTGCTGTCCTGCATGAACAGGAGTTCTGATATCTAGGAGCGCCTGCATGAATGCGTGTTTTTTGTTTTTTACCTTCGAGAATATATTTTCTGCGTCTTGTGAATAAATGCTTAGTCTCGAATGCGCTTGCGCTGTTGTCTCCTTTTCCCTGTCTTGTGTGCGCTGTTTATTTTCCAAGCTGCATTCACAGGTTTACCGACTGAATATCAGAAGAGAAAATGTTCACTTTATAACTCGAACAAGCCAAACAGGTCTCCAAATATTGTCCTGATAGTGTGAAAACCCGCTCTGGAATTGCAATGATGTCCCCGAGCTAGTCGCATAGGAAATTCTGCGAATTTCAATAAAAAATTCGTTCGAATACTCATCCAATAATGTCTGATTTTAGCTACGCCTTGCCGATATTACATGTAGAGTGGCACAGAAAGCAGTTGCAGTATTGTTCGTGGCTAAAGGGCAAAATATTAACTACGCTTCAATAATGCAATGCCTTGTCTTGCCGTTAATAAAAGCTCGCTAATATTGAGGGCTACAGTGGTAGTGAATACAATGCCGTACGTCCTTCTTTGACTGCTCACGAGAATGCACATGGCTACTATTGGCACCTTTCGCAGTTACATGGACCAGATTCTGAGCTGTCATATGGTCAGCAAGAATATATTGAAACTGCTGGAGGGGAAGTGGTGCCCAACAAGTGAAGCCGGCATCAGCCATATTGGGTTGGACAGAAATGGGGCAGTGCCGAATTAGCTTATTGTAATAGTAACACTCGACATAAGCTATCTACCATTATACGTGATGTCGCATGAAGTCTAAGATTGAATGACAGATAGGCAATGAGTTAATTCACTATGCTTAATAATACCTACAGTTACATAGTGCTATTAAACTCTATATAAGCTACACATCTATATAAGAGTTGAGTTTCTATGGTTGGTCTCAAAGGCTTGACATCAAGATTGAACATTGACTTGTGCACTGATAGTGTTAAAAATGCCAGATACTCGGATATCGTCAAAGTATTAAAAATTATTTAAATGGTGCAGATCGACTGACAAACATCTAGTATCCCTCACTTGATAGGCCATAGCATAGAACCAGAACTTAAAAGTCTTAAACACTTGAAACACACTTGCAATGCGGATAACTGCATTGCCAAGAGCATGGCGGGCTGCTTCTTGCCCCCCTCGAGATGGCCATCGCAGGCTACACCCCAAACCATGGGCCGATGTAAGGCGATTTCCACTGCAGCAGTTTTTTTATAACCTCCTATGATGTGGTAAATAAAATTCAAAACCTCCCAGCAAAATGTGTCAGAGAGCAAACTGAGTGAACGCAGAGATGAGAGAATGCTGGAGACACAAGAGGATAAGAGGCGTTGGTGGCCGTCATCAAAATGATCAGGATAGAAGCCAGAGAAAAATGAAACAGAACGTAGGCAAGAGAACAATTCTGTACCCTGCATCAAAACGTTCTGTTTTTAAAAACTATAAACATAAGACTTAAGAAAGGAAATCACAAGACAAAGGAAATATGTGCCACCTGCATGCATACGCGAGCAAAAGAATTACAATTACATGCTTAACTATGCTGCTGCTTGTTTAATAAATGAGATGAGAGGGGCTCCTACGGCTCTTTATCCATTGCGTAATCAAGTCTTGAATTCCCAGTTTCTTACACAGAGCCTAAACTATTACATAGCAAATTTTTCAATATCAGCTCGGCCTTTTTCGGTAGCTAGGGCGTGTATATATTAGCAGACGTTTGAACACTTTTATCGTCAATATTACATGCACCTCCTAATTATTTCACTTCCTGCTACATATTTCAACAACGTCCACAATCCCAATTTCAAATATAAATTTAATAACACTACTTCTTGCAAAACGTACTAGAGGTGAAAGCACAGACAAATACTTACGAGAAGGTCTTGTTCATGAGCATTCTGTCACGCCTGTAAAAGCGAGGGTACCTGAGCGAGCCGAAGCTGCGGAAAATAATAAGAAATGAAAGAGCAAATAAGCTCGTGTATTTATTACAATTACTGTAGGTTTCAAGGGTCGTAGTTCAGAGATGCCATTTCTCTATTTTGAGATTCCAAAATAAATATTTTGCCCATTTTTCTACAACATGCCATGGTCCAGTAACGGTAATTGATAAATACTCTCTGATCTTATCCTAAATATCTCCACTTGTAAGCCGCCATTTTATACGTTGAAACGCAATAAAAGCTCTGTAATCGAGAAATTAAGGCAGCCGGCAGCAATAGCAGCGAGCAACAGTGAACTGGTGGTTTATTTGACAAGTTCGTTATGCTTGCTTGCTGGATACTGCAATGAACGAAAATGAGGTTAGGCCTTACAGTTTACTTTAAAGGGCTCAGTAGGTGCGCAGTAAGCGGACGCAGTCGCCCTCGAGTATATGTAAGAAGACGATAGGCACAAGATAAAGCCGCACATGACGTTTTACAATGGTTAACACTGCCTCAAATGGCATGGCCCCAAGCTACATTTAGAACAAGTAAATGCAGAGCTGTGTAAGGATAGCAAAATGAAATATTGGAGCTCTTTGCTGCCGGCAGCTGTGAAAGTTTCTGAAATTTTTGAAATGAGAGCTTTGCACTATATCTTTCGCATAAGAAACTTATCCAAAGGAACCACACACTTACATTCGCGCCAATGCTTCAGCAGGAATCTGATATGCTCCGGACCAATATCTTACTAAAGCTGCGCTTACTTCCTGTGTGCAGAATGATCCGGGGGTTTCAATTGCTGTGAAGAAAGTTGATACTGTCCGTCAGCGTTGATATTTTCTACTAAGCTGTTGTAACAGTTCTCCGTCACACATAACTGAATACAGACCACCAGGGAAGCTTATAAAAAAGAGTCCTGCAAGAACTAGAACATATTATATAAAAAATCGTTGACGCCTTTTTATCCTTGCACTATCGGCAAAGTATTCACTAGGATGTGTTCTAACATATTTTCGCGCTACATATTTTAGAACTGAAGTGCATGTTGAGTCATCCTCTTGTTGCAAACTTTAAGACAGTTCAATGGATAGGATTAAGTGACTGATTGCAAATATATTTTTTATTGAACCCCTATATATTCGAGACATTCAGTTTAATGGCTCCAAATCAACCGGTGAGCTGATGACCAAATTTTCTACATTCGTCAAGGGTGCAATATTTTAATTAAACAGCCTGTTCGGTTGGAACGAAATGGAGCTATTTACGTCAATCGCCCTTCACATTGGTAGATTATGCTTGCAACAACTTTTGTTTTCTATACAAATTTGGTTTATGGCATTCTCCAAGGTATAAATTCTTGTTAGTGTAAAGAGACACAAAAATTCAGAAAAAATTCCAACATTTGATTTTTTCCCGCCCACTAGAGAGCGACGAAAACTCTAAGTTAACCACACATTAACCACAGAATCATTCTACATTGACTGGAGACAATCTGTGAAAACAAAAATTGTTGACAAGACATCTACTGCATCTAATGGAAACCAGCATATATAGCAGTCTCTTAGTGGAACTTTTGAGACCCCACAGACTTTACATTAAAGAAACTCTGACCTACTTAGTGCCTTATATGTAAATACGCATACTATTTCATGTACAGCCAGGGGCGATGGGGACGAGACAAAAACGATTAGAAACCGTAGTAGAGAAAAGGTATAGTCAGCGATGTAAGCAGATGACGAACCTCCAAGAACCAGTGCACTTCCTGCTTTTCTTCCTTATGGATTCATTTCTAGGCATGCAAAATAACAAACTCGCCGAAGTGAAGCGCCGATTAAGCCTAACTAGGTTGCAGCCGGTTGACTGTCTTGCGTGTTTTTAGGACAACAAAGGCAAAAAAGAAATCCGAGAATAAGTGCCGAGTTAAGCTTGTTCTGTTATTGGTACAATATCAAGAAATGGTATTTAGTCAGCAATTACGGCCTATGGGCGCTTTTCTGCGAGAATCGCGAGCTTAGTGGCTACTGCGGATGGCAGCGTCAATCTATTCCTGCGGCTTTTGATTGACCACTAACTCTCTTCGCTTGGCCCACAGCCGTCAGTTCCCCACACTACCCCGATTCGCCTATTTTCAAGTAATTCTCTGGTTGATCTCAATGGCTCACGCTGAGCGGAAGAACATCTGTAGCGTCTTTATTCGTCCGTGAATAAGGCTCCTTTTTTTGTTACTGTGGCCATCGTTGTAAACGTGCAATTGTTGGAGAGAGAATAAAGTCGCTCAGCATCACTCCATCCCTCGCAACATACACGTGGTCATGAGGCGAGGCGAAGAGCCAATGCTGCGAAATATTTTTGCAGCTTTCAGAATGGCGTAATCTCCCCTGTGCAGAAGCTCCACTGCCACTTCCCCCATGAAAGATATGTCTGGAAAAACTTACCTAAAGCGTGAGCATACCCCTTGACTACCGCTAGTGCCATCCTTCGGAGGCACTGCAAACCAGCGCTCCACCGCTGCGCGCTGTTGTGCCGGGCGTGATAGCAGCGCAACAGCCATGCAACTATGGAGTAATCGTAAATTGCGGACTCTATGTCGATATCCGGCATCGAGTTAAACAATTATTCACTGGATGAACTATCTTGAACCAACCGTAGCTAGTCCGGCATGGCATATTAATGACTAGTTTATATCTGGATTTTAAACTGCTTCTATAAATATCACTCACTAGGAATTCACTAGACACACACAGCAGAGTTTCTTGGTGTCATATGAACTCAATTGTTTCGTGCCATTCATGACGTTGCTGATGCTGCGCTTCGGAACACATTTGCTCCCCAACTGTTCTGAGGGACACTGAGATGCACACGACGCCTAAGCACAAAACATCAAAAGGGATCTACCCCCAGGCTACCAGCCCGAGTTGTGAGGCTGTCGCGAACATTATCATCATGAAAGTAATTACTACACTTAATTTAAAATTGCTGAGCGATTCATTTAGCATCGCCATGTGATGTTGCTCATAGAAGGTGCAATTAAGATGAAGGCCTTCAGCCGCCTATTGTGGCGAAACTTGGCTTTTTCGTCAATCGTCGACATATAAGAGGAACGTACTTCTGTAGCCATGACTTCAAACAGTTGAACCTATATATATATATATATATATATATATATATATATATATATATATATATATATATATATATATATCGAATTTTACGCTACTGCACATAGTGCGTAGATCCGCTGGGCCATCATCTATAAAAGAGGCTCCTCTATAAAGCCAACGTGATGTATCATAATGCGGCGCAGAAGACAGTCCATCAGGCTTTGTGAAGAGCGCTCTGTCCAGGTTTGAAGCTATAACAGTAATGCGCATCATATGATGCTGTTTAAAAGCTTATTAATGTCAAATACTTTGAATACTACGAGGCTAGAGCAATTCGAGACTAAACTATGATGTTGGAGAATACGATCGATGACTCGTTTTCACTTATTTTGGCGAACTGACTCTGTAACCGTTGAGGTCTATGAGCATTGCAAAAAAAAAGCTTTTAGTCCAGTTGTCACCTTCCGAGTCAAGAGTTCTCTATGTCTCCCAAAATTCGTCGCAGGGTAGGTTCCAGCGATATATTTACCTATATTCGAAATATAAGAAGTTAACTTCCATTTTAAACTTTTGGTCAGGGCAACTTGGACTTGCCTTCGTTATGGGTAATCGCTCATATGCCAAGCCTTGGTTTCCTTTTCCGGCTTCCTTCGGGCCAGGGCTCCTGTAGCGTTCTTCCATGTTGAAAACAATCTGCCATCCGCCTTGGGCAAGCGGCACCGGAGTAAAGCTTAGAACACCTTGGGGTAATATTTCATGATTCGAAGAGTTTCGGTGACACGTTTATTCGAGCGCGTATCTCGGCGGCTCGACCCCTGTGTTTGACATAACGTTAAGCAAACTCGATTCGCCAACGTTGGAACCTAAATTCCCAAAATATAGGTTATCGGTTGCCGCACCTGGCGATATCCGCTATCGGTTGGCATGGAGCGTATTTATGAATCTTTCAGCACTTTTCACGTGGCCAAATGTAAAGAAATGCGACAAAAACTAGTCATGGCTCGCCATCGGAAGAGAAATTCCCCTCACCGCTTGGAAAACCCGAGACAGACAGCGGTGGAGGGTGGCTTGTTTCGGTCTCACGGGGGTGAGAACGCCAAGGGCCCTCGCCTTTTACGGCGAGGTCTTCTTGTGACCTGGTGTATCTGTTCTCTAATCCCAGTGGCGGCCTTGGCGCTTCGCCGGCTAGAAGTTGTTTAGCGGAGCTTTCGCTCTATGTAACCTGGCTCGACATAGCTGGGCCCCAAGTTTGTCAGCTTACCCAAGGAACCATCGCAAATGAGATGCCTATTAATTATATGTAAAATAATATGCTCACTCATTAGCTCAATTGGTATCTGATCACCACGTTTTGTAGCTCGAAGTATATCCCTCCTGCAAGAAAGCACACCGGAAACTTTATCAGCATCAATATTCAACAAGACATTTTTGCGGATGAAAATGACTAAGTATTGTCTCCCTGCCTCGTATTTTTTTACAGCTCTATATAGTAGTAAAACATTCATAATTACTTAATACCATGAACAATACAGCTCACATAGAAAAGAAGACAATGATACCATTGGCCAGTGTACTCAGTAATAAGAAACTTGAGAGCAGCTCTTTATGCATCAGAAAATGTGGCGTCTTCGTGGTCAGCGGCCTTAGCGAAAAGCATGCCCCCGATTTCTCCCAGAAACAAAACGTTAGCAAGAAGCGAGAACCAAGTGCCTGCATAGATCTTTATGAGATCTTGAAGGCGCCTCATATACCGATGCTGCGAAGGACGAAGCTGAATCGCAAAGGTTTGCTACTTGGTGGCACACAACACAAGACACAATGACCGGACAGACTAATTATGTTTGAGACAAGCACAACGTGCACCTTCTTTGCTCTGGAAGAAGCGAGCTGTCGAGGCGGCAGTAGTCAACACTCAAGCCACTCCCTTTGTGGCACGCGGGATATATAAAAATGTAAAAGGAAATTTAGCATATTGAAAAAACCAGCACTCGCCGAGGTAACAAAGGGAAAGAAATTACAAACATTGAAAATATAGCCTCATAGCAAAGTAAGCCTGAGCAGAATGTTCCGCCAAAGGCTTGTCAATGTAAAACGTAACAAGGCTGCCTCTGGGTGCAGCCTACAGCTGCCCTTCAGTTAAGTCGAGACTGATTATGCTTATGTTTTTTGCATTTTTCTTTCCTTCTGTTACCTCGGCAAGTGCTGTTTTCTTCAATAATTGATTGGTTCGGTTTTTTGAGACACAATGCGTGCAAAGCAGCATGTATGTATAACAGCGCTCGGCTCCAAGGCTTCCGAAGGCCAAGGGCACACATAACAAAAATTTCATATCAAACGTTATTAACTGGACGTTTTGGCGGAATTTTCCTACACCTGCGTGAATTCTACGTTACCGAAAGTGACTGTGGCTTAAAGTTAAAACGATTCCAGAAGATGTTCCAAGTCGTCTTGTTCATACAGCCCATAAAACATGTTTTACTAGGGTGTCAACGCCGACATTGCTAGCGAAGGTCGTTTAGAAGACTCGAAAGGCAGGCTTCAACATGCAGCTTTCGAACCCCATTTCGGCCTTAACGTTGCCACCAAATACCCATTGTGATCGCCCGAATGGCAGATTTCTCGAAGAGACCTTGCCGGAGAAAAGGCCTAGGACGTTTATGAACCACAGTCGGCCCCGGAGTAGAGTAGCGCCTTTTCTCTTTGCTCCACGAATGGGAGGTGCAGCGTCGAAGCGAGGCGCGTTTTGAATGAGGGGGTAAGAGTAGGTGCCATCTTTGCGGGTAGATGGGCTTTCCTAATATGGGCCTTCGAGTATAGTCTATTTATGATCAATTTATATATGTTCGCAGCAAAACGCAAAGAAAACTGACATTTGAACTGAAGAAAAATGTTAGAGATTATGTAAATAGTATTCTTTATTCTGATATATTCTTTATTCTGATATATAAACTAATTGATCTGACCGAGTAACGTGCATGCCATTCAACTAGCCTGCTGGCGATGTATATCAACTGTAAGGACGATACAGAGAATCGTTTGCTAGTGTGACCTACAATGGGTCGCCACTTACAAAGAGGTATGACGCACTAGGAGCTTCCCCTTAAACAAGTTGAAAGAAAGGAAGAACTATTGTCAAATTGTGATATTAAACGCACAACCAGGCATTCTGTGTCATGCACAAAAAGGTTTCAGCAGAAACATTACCTGCACAATAGTTACGCGATTTTTGCACCATCGAATCATTTCAGTATTTCATTTCAGTGCCTATAGGCATAGTTTATTGACAATATGCATTAATATCATCAGTTTATGTTCACCGCTCCCCAGCGATTTTCGCACATATCCCATCATTCCAGTATTTCATTTCAGCGCCTATAGGCGTAGCCTAATGACAATATGCTTTAAAATCATCAGTTTATGTTCAACGCTCCCCAGCAGTACGTTGGTAACAACTTACTGTCTAAAACAACTGCTACAAAGCTGTAATAATACTTGTGGGAATTCAACATTCCCCTCGCCGCACGACGCGGCGAACGCCCTCTCCCTCTCTTTCATGAGGAGCCCTCATCTTTCCTCTCCTGGCATTCTTCCCCCGGAGCTGTGGCGGAGGGGACGGCGGATGAGAGAAGTGGCGTAGCGCGCCGCGCGGCCTCTCCTTCCCCCTTCCCTCTTATCTCGGCGGACAGCATCTGCATCCAGAGAGACGACGCCGCGACGCTGAAGCGCGCAGATGCTGTTACGACAGCGAGGAAGAATATTGGGCGTTCCCAATAAAAAACTTGGCCCGCTGGCTATGTATGCCTCGATGAGATCGTTCTACCTGGTCCTAGGTAGTGGTGTGGCTTCGGTTCTCAGAGCGGAGCCGGAGCCCCGCGAGAATCCCCACACACTATTCTTATTTGCGTATGATGACCAGTAATTTCATATCCATATAGGCACATGCGCACCCGTACCATAAAATAGTTACCTAGTGAAATAATAAAAAACAGTGTCGTTCGATTTAGTTTGTCCTTCTCCATACTTCTTAAGATGGTCCAGCGTTTCTGGACCATCCAGTGATATTTGCATTCCGTGGAATATAACGGACAAATTGTCGTTCTGAAAAAGGAAAAAAGCATGCCCACATTTACAACATGATGCAGATGCGCTTTCGTGCAACTTTAGTAAATGTGTGCTATAAAAATTAGATCAAAAATCACGTTTCTCACGGCTCTCACGACAATTTTTTGTATTTTCAACCATATTGTTACTGAGCGGTATTCGCTGGTCGTGCTGACGAAAAAGAAGTGCGACCGACTCCCAGAAAAAGAAGACGCAGACGAGTGCTGTGCTGTGCGAGTGCTCTGCTGGGATCATCCTCAGTGGTGTGGACAACTGCCTTACTGTGAATATTTCCCGTAACATCTCTTGGTGGAGGTGAATCTTTCGATCCCCGTCACAAGCTGGATCTCCGCAGCGGCCGACGCATCATTACCACCACTATGACAACTGACGCCGCTACATCGTCTGCCGCCGCACCTGCTGTCGTCATGGCCCATCCCCGTGACCCCGGAACCTTCTGTGGGACCGACGACGTTGATGTTGACGGCTGGCTGGCTCTATACGAACGAGTTAGCAAGCACGACAGGTGGGATCCCACACTTATGCTTGCTAATATCATCTTTTACTTGACTGGGACAGCGCGGGTGTGGTTTGAGACCCATGAAGAGGACCTCACATCTTGGGACATCTGTAAGCAGAAGCTACACGACCTCTTCGGAAAGCCCATTGGCCGTCACCTTGCCGCGAAAAAGGCGCTCGCTTCTCGCGCGCAAACGTCTACAGAGTCTTACATCACTTATATACAGGACGTCCTATCCCTGTGCCGCAAAGTCGACCACGCCATGCCTGAGGAGGATAAAGCCGGCCACATAGTAAAAGGCATTGCCGACGATGCTTTCAACCTCATTTTATGCAGAGATTGTTCCACCGTGGACTCTGTACTACAAGTGTGCCGACGTTTCGAACAAGCGAAACAGAGGCGCATATCGCATCGTTTCGGCCGTCTACCAAACACAGCTGCCAGCTCTTCCTGTGTCGATCTTCCGCCTCCTCGACCGCCAACTAATGACACTACTTTGACCCGCATCGTCCACCAAGAGCTCGAGGCAATGAGTCCTGCAGCTTCACTTTCGCCTACCCCCGACAATACCTTGGCTACAATATTCCTCATTCAGGCTGTTGTTCGCCAAGAGGTTGCCAATATGGGTCTTCCTTCTACCTGCCGAACCGACACCGTAGATTCAGGACCTGCCCCTCCAGTAATTGCAGCTGCCTCACCCACCGCCGGTTTCTCGCCCCGATATCGGTACCGCAATCCGAATGAGTGGCGTACCCATGACAATCGTCCCATGTGCTTTACTTGTTCCCGCGTTGGCCACATTTCCCGTCACTGCCGTAGCCGTTGGTACACGCCATCTCGTCAATTCACCTACGTCGACCGCCGCGGAGATTATGCCCCTCGCTATACCTCACCTCGCCCCGACCAGAACACTGTTGACCCCGGTGTCCCTGCTCGTGATGCCAACCGTTCACCATCCTCGCAGACCCGACGCTCGCGTTCTCCTCTTCCTCGCCGCCGTTTGTCCCCGTCTTATTCCAGCCACATACCGGAAAACTAGCCAATGCAGCTCCCGGAGGTGACGCTGCATTTGTGACCTGGACTGAAAAGCCTCTGCTGACCCCTGTCCTACAAAATAATCGCATCGATGTCCTTGTGGATGGTGTTCCCGCTTCTGCTCTCATTGATACCGGCGCCCAACTGTCCGTTCTCAGCTCCTCATTTCGACGTCGCCTCAAAAAAGTCCTTACTCCAGCCGTCTCGCCCACAGTTCGCGTCGCCAATGGAAGCCCTGCTGCCGTGGTTGGCATGTGCACAGCGCGAGTTACCATTGGTGGTCGTCATACTCCAGTGTTGTTCACCGTACTCCAAGAATGTCCCCACGACGTTATCCTTGGCATTGACTTTTTAACAGCCCACTCTGCCCTCATTGACTGCTCTACCGGCCTACTTCGCTTGGACCTTCCGCTCTGCTCTGAAGACCCCTCCTGCTCACCCCGCCTTCGATCAGCACAGTTCTGCCGCCTTCCTCCTGAAGCTGCCGTCTACATCTCTATGTCACCATTCCCACCCGTCCCAGACGGCGACTATCTCGCGTGTACCATTACTGATGTCATCTTGCAGCGGCACGTCACCCTTCCTCATCTGATTGTGCATATCTCCCAGAACCATACCACCCTCCCGGTCCTTAACTTCAGCTTATCAACTCAAGTTTTGCCCGAGGGAATTTCACTAGCGGAGCTGTCGCCGATGACCGATTGTGCCATTTCAGCTCTGACTACCGATAATCTAAATGCCGTCCCTGCAACACCTCCCTCGTCCTCTACATCGCGCACTGATCCTGTTAAAATCATGATTGCAGCTGATCTCCAGCCTGAATTCGCCACAGAGTTAAAACAGCTTTTGCTCACCTCCAGTGACCTTTTCGACTTCGGTAACCGCCCATTGGGTCAAACCACAGTTGTCAGTCACCGCATTGGCACCAGTGACGCCAGTCCTATTCACAGGCGACCCTATCGAGTTTCGCTTGTCGAGCGACGCGTCATCCAAACAGAGGTCGACAAAATGTTGGCGAACGACATAATTGAGCCTTCCAGCAGTCCATGGGCATCCCCTGTTGTGTTGGTCAAAAAGAAAGATAACAGTTGGAGATTCTGCGTTGACTATCGTCATTTAAATAAGATAACTAGAAAAGATGTGTATCCTCTTCCGCGTATAGACGACGCGCTTGATACTTTGCACGGAGCCAGCTACTTTTCGTCCATCGACCTTCGTTCCGGCTACTGGCAGATCTCTGTCGACGAGAGAGACCGTGAAAAAACAGCGTTCATCACCCCTGACGGCCTTTATCAATTCAGTCATGCCTTTTGGCCTTTGCAATGCCCCAGCAACCTTCGAACTTTATGATGGACTCTTTGCTCCGAGGCTTCAAGTGGACCACTTGTTTGTGTTATCTTGACGACGTAATAGTTTTCTCGTCTACATTTGAAAGCCATCTCCGTCGCCTTTCTACAATTCTAGCACTTTTTCGCCGCGCGGGACTGCAACTAAACTCCAAAAAGTGCAGCTTTGGTCACCGACAAATCAAAGTCCTTGGTCACTTGGTTAATGCTGCCGGCGTTCAGCCTGACCCCGATAAGATTCGTGCCGTCAGAGAGTTTCCCACTCCACGTTCATCCAGCGATGTTCGAAGCTTTATTGGCCTCTGTTCTTATTTCCGACGATTCGTCCCGAATTTCCCAGCGCTAGCTCGTCCTCTCACGAATTTCCTAAAGAAAGACGTTTCATTCTCCTGGGGGCCTGAACAAGTTGCAGCTTTCTCGGAACTTATTGCTGCTCTCACAACTCCACCCGTCTTGGCCCATTTCAACCCATCTGCCAATGCTGAACTCCGCACCGACGCAAGTGGCCACGGCATTGGAGCTATACTTGCCCAGCGACAACAAGGCCACACAAGGGTGATTGCATATGCCAGCCGCCTCTTATCTACGTCCGAACAAAATTACTCTATCACAGAGCGAGAGTGCCTGGCACTTATTTGGGCTATTACAAAATTCCGCCCATATTTGTTTGGCCGGCATTTTACTGTTATAACAGACCATCATGCCTTGTGTTGGCTTTCCTCCCTAAAAGATCCTACAGGCCGTTTGGGGCGCTGGGCGCTTCGATTACAAGAGTATACATTTTCCGTCGTGTACAAGTCCGGCCGGCTTCACCAAGATGCAGACTGCTTGTCCCGTCATCCCATCGACTCCCCTAGCCCTACCGACTCTGACGATGACGCATGTGTCTTGTCTGTGTCGGCCTTTTCTAACATTGCCGACGAACAACACTTAGATCCTTTGCTCCATTCCATTATCCTTTGTCTGACCTGCGACCGACCTGATCCATCTCTTGCCTTATATGTACTCCACGCGAACACTCTATACCGACGCAATATGCGACCAGATGGCGCAGACCTTTTGCTCGTCGTTCCTCAACATCTGCGTTCCACCATCCTTGACCAGTTTCATGATGCTCCAACAGCTGGCCACCTGGGTGTCTCTCGCACATACGACAGCCTGCGCCGACGCTTCTACTGGCCGGGGCTCTATCGCTCCGTCCAGCAATACATTGCCGCATGTGAATTGTGTCAGCGTCGAAAGAAACCCACAATTTTGCCTTCAGGCCATCTGCAGCCGATCCCCATACCCACTGACCCGTTTTCCCGTGTAGGTGTTGACCTTCTTGGGCCCTTTCCAGTTTCCACCTCAGGGAACAAATGGATCGCCGTCGCTACCGATTATGCTACGCGGTATGCTATTACCAGAGCCATCCCGACCAGCTGCGCCACAGACGTCGCTGACTTCCTCCAAGAAAACGTGATTCTACATCATGGTGCCCCTCGTGAACTACTAACTGACCATGGCCGCTGCTTTCTGTCGCGAGTGGTTGACGAAATTCTCCGTTCGTGCTCCGTCCGTCACAAATTCACCACAGCCTATCACCCCCAGACCAACGGCCTCACGGAACGCCTAAACCGTACCCTCACAGACATGCTGTCCATGTATGTGTCTGACGACCACCGGGATTGGGACGTTCATTTACCCTTTGTGACATTCGCCTACAATTCATCAGTCCATTCTACCGCTGGATACTCCCCATTTTATCTGTTATTTGGCCGGCACCCGTTACTGCCCTTCGACACCTCACTACCTGCGGCAGACGCCACAAGTACTTACGCCAGTGATGCCGTAGCCCGCGCTCATGATGCCCGCCGGATAGCTCATGTCAGGCTCTCTGCATCCCAAGATTCTCAAAAGTTCCGGTACGACAGTCGCCACCGTGATGTCCACTACACTCCTGGGTCACTCGTCTTGCTGTAGCTCCCGTGCCGTCGCGTGGCCTTTTTCTCCTTGTCTTTGTAAGTGTTCCCTTTTTCAGGCAGCGAAACTGCCCTCTTGAATAATTCAACTATGCCTCACATAACCCCTGCTTGAAACCTCTGGAATGTGCTCTTCTTCCAAGACAGATATCTCATTATTTCTCAGAATCCATAGACTTCCTGGCTGTAGCTCATTGTTAAGCAATAAATGGTATTAGCTCCCGGTGTCGCCGACCTTGAAGTGACGTGTATGTAACACTCACCGTGAGCATCCAGTGTCTCTCTTTCATCCGGGCACAAAACTTCAACATTTTTGCAGTAAATAGTAATTAACGACACGAGTTCTCCAATCTAACGTTTCCATTTCCTGGCCAGGAGTGGTACCATGGTGCCACACTTTCTAGGGAGCCTACGTGCGGTACATGTAGGCTCCCAAACACACACGAACTCAGCGCATCCCCCCCACCTACAACGCTGGTAGTCCAGCTGGCAGCCCCTTGAAACACGTTCAGACACTGAAATCAAGTCCGTCGTTCTGTTGCTGAGTAGCCTCATTGCGTTTTCGTTTATAGCAGATCGGTATATGAACGTTCGCGGCACAATCGAACGCGCATCTACTAGTCAGGCTAGCATCCCTTCGAGGCCGCATACGCTCTGTAATTTGTAAATATAAATTAGTATTCTTCTTCTATGCATTTCAACACCGTCACCGTCACAGCTGCTTAAGCCGAACAATGGAGCCCGGTAAAAGGAGAGGTAGAATGTTTTTTATGCTAAGCGACAGCTTTCTGGGTTCTACGCCACAGCAAAAATGCTTGCCCCTGCCCACTACTTGCTATGCCGGAAGCCATTTCATGCTTAAGTCTACTCTATACTGTGGAAGGAGCATTAGATGTTTCTCATTGTTTCCCTGATTTAGTGGCCTGGTGGTTAGGGCAATTGATTTCTGAGTCCGAGTACGACGGTTCTATATCGTCGTTTGCTACCGTATTTTCATGGAAGCGAAACGCAAGAGCAAGAGTAATGTCCGATGTCAGTGCATTTTAATGATGCGCAGGTGTCTGAGATTTTGAGCCCTCCACTACGTCGTTGTTCTTAGGCACAGTCATTAAGGGGCTTTAAAACATATGCACTACACAAAGTGACTGCCTGATATTATTAATAGCAATGCCTGCGTAGATAGCAAATAAGTGTATTTATTTGGCTTCTTTTCTTGTTTCTCATTGAAGAATTTCACTGACTGGCCATTAAAAGTACCGTAGTAGTTGCTTGGCTGGTGGAATTTTACCGAAGGCATCAGCGTATTTTTGTCCACTCACTAAAACACGCCCTTTTCAGTGCATTTTCAGTGCAAATTACTTGACGCCTCTTTGGCAGCATTAAGTTCGACAATACCAGTTGTTGGGTGAGTTGGTGTGCACGGTGATCCATAACAATAGCGTGACAGACGGGACGTCAGCGCTCTGTGTTGTCGTCCTTTCTACCACGTCTTGCCTGTCGCGCTGTTGTTATGGATTGGCAGCATGGTTCTTTGGCTTCGTGTGAGTGAGCAACAAATGCACTGAAAATGTGGATGTACGTACTAAGAAGCTAGCGTCGTAATTTTGAATGCATTCACATATTTGGTATATTATGTACTCGAGAATGAAATCTTGGGTACCATTTCAATGCGCCTGAACTCAATCTTTCGCATACCGTAGCGCGGGCTGTTGCAGTAGTGCTCCATGAGTGCGAGCATAAATCTGTAGGTCAAATGCAGGGCCCACTATTCTGGTGACTATGGTCTTGAATGACGTCTTGATTGCAACCGATGCCGATCAAGAGCATTCTAACGAAAGCTCTTAGATAGGCTCGGTGAAAGACCGCAAATGTTTTTTCTTAGCCAATTTCCAATGCTAGCTGAAACAGCGAATAGGTTATCTATGTTTAGTGTATACTGTTGTGCAAAAATCAAGACGGTAAAATGGTAAGGGCACTTTCTTTTTCAGTTTTAGACCTTACCTGTGAACATCTAGTTAACATGAATCTAGGAACTTTCCTTCGCGATGTGGTGCGCTTAATAATTGGCACACGTAGCTCTACATCGCTATTTATGGTCTTTCATGCATGTCGTAGTATGAGTGCCGAGAATTACGCCTTCTGCAAGGCACAGCTCAGGAATATCTGGGGCAGCTGCTCCATCTGGCCAGCACGCATAATTCTCAACAGTGTAGACTTAAAAGTATCACCATGCGTTAATTTCAAAGAGGTAGTAGTTGAATTGTCTCCACAGTGGATTTTATATTCAGTCAAATGCCAATGCAGCTGGGCCTGATAAGCATGTATATTTGTAGAAAACTCACCTTTGTAATGCTTCCAACGATTATTTCAATCATCACTGAGGCATTGTTAAACACCTCTTGTACCTATACAGGAAACAAGAATATACAAAAACAAATTAAACCGCTATCTTAAACATAAATTATTATTAATATTATTATTTATCATAACGTCTGAATGAGAAAATATATATCTGGACACGTACTTAAAAGCTGTTTCTACTGTATAGGCAGTAGTATACCAAAAGATCGCCTAGAGCAATCCTAATTTGGCTATTGCTTAGACAAACAGCAGATCAAAATCTGTTCTGGGAGCCTTTTCTCCTCTCGAAGCAATTTTCTTTCAGTATATATAGGATACTTAACATGATTGTCGCAATATTGAACCCAAGACGAGATAACTTTAAACGCCATGACCACCCGAAAAAACTACAAAACAATGTAACAATAGCACTAAAGTTCTCATTTCTGTCGTAAACGTAAGATTTATTGTAGCTCGGTATTTTTTCTTCTGTAGTAGTTTTTTGTTGTGTGTACTTCTGTAGTACGTTTATACTGTAACTGCAGAAAGATCTGTTGTTATTACAGAAGTGTTTGTTTCACAACAAGTTTCCTGCCAAAAACCGAACAGCAATGTTGTCGTAACATAAAAAAAAAGAATCTGTAATTTTTGCCGACTAGGATGATGAAAACTTTTGGATTATAAATTGCTTCTCGATGTGCAATCCCGAAGTTCAAAAACTAGAAAAACTTCAATTTCTGCCCTATTGATGCGGCAGATTCTTTAATATGTGCTGAACTGCTTCGTCGTGAATAGGTTTTGATACATAAACTAAGACAGTCACTGACGGAATAAACTGGCTCCCCTGCCCATCAATCTGTGCGCGGCATATTTTGTGCCCGTTAAGCATTTAGTGGCGTTGTAATCACGGTTAGAACATGCGGCAAATCAGAAATGATTATGCCACTAGTCGCGGTTACCACAAACGAGGTCTATCCATCTCGTTTTGGCAGAGAAGCGCCGTTTAGAGGGCTGCTAAATGGCGCTTTCATGAAGGCTTTGCGTATCGCCGAAGGCGTTGCAAAAACGTAATGCAGCCTAGTCAACACGTCTCTGCATTTGCAGCATGGTTTGAGTGGCGTATTGTTAAGCGCAGCGTCTAAAAATATTCAGGTCAAGCCGCGTTCCGAAAATACATCATGTTAGGACTATGTCCACTGCAGGCATAGGTTCTCTTCCATACTTCTCTAATTAAATGGGCCCTGTGCTAGCTGCTACTACTGACCCGTGCAATCTTCCTAATCTCATCCTACAACGTAAGTTTCTTCCACCCACTGCTGCGCTTTCCTTCCCTTGGAGCCCAATTTTTCACCTTAGCCACCAGTGATTATGCTTCCTTTGCACATGTCCTATCTGTTCCCATTTCTTAATTTTTATTTCAAGTTAAATGTAATTAAATCGAGTTATTTCTCTAAACCGCTCTGGGCGCTTCTTATCTCTTTGTGCCACACCTACAATTTTGCGTTCCATAGCCTTTCTTCATTGTCTTCGACGTAAGCGGAACTCCTCGAACATACAGATGTTCGCAACGATTACAGCTCTGCACTGAGTGACAAAATTTATTAGCTGTAACTACTTTCAGACCCATGCGGCTACAGCAACTATCTGTGTGTCGCGAGGGCTCTTTCGGACTCAAGGTAGGAGATGAATAAGACAGGCATTTATTCCTCAGTAGTGGGCATTGCGTTGGGTCATTAGGTGAATTGTTTCGGTAGGTTAATATCATCTGGTGTATACCTGGATTGGGGTCGCAGGACCCAGGATGTGTTGTGTGTTAACAGGCTAGTGAGTTGTATGAATCTGTCTCTAAGCGTCACCATCTAACTTTGCTGGGGGCGGATATACGTTCTGCGAGAGTGCCTGCAATTTTGTAGGCTCTACGCGTACGTCTCCATGGGGTCAGAGTAGGGCGAGGTGCTGCAAGCAAACCGCAGCCCTGCCAGCTGCGGACGACGGCCCTCTCCTTGCGAGTTACTTGTCTGTTCCTAGGGCTCTACTGTTTTTTTATGGAAGCCACAGGCGGTAGATCTTCGGAAATAATCACTCATATAATTAAAGCTTTACTTATCAAACGGTCTTACTGTTAACCTCAACTACTCCTAGTAAGAGAAATATATCGGTAATTTCAGCCGCAGCTGGCAGACTAGCTTGAGTAAAGCAGCGCCGGATGAAACGGCGTACCCAACGGCAGCAGCATCTATTATGCTTTTTTAAGCACCCACTTGTTTCCTTCTAGTTATCAAAAGTGCCCCTCAGAGATCATTTCCATTTCCGACATTCTTTTCTCCCGTATGTAATATTATTTACAGACGAAAGTTTCGCCCTCTGTTGTGGGGTTAGCTGAAGTGATTCACAGCATTATTGGGGCGGACGGTTTCCGATTAGTGTTACCGGAGCAGCGGTGGCGGCAATACGGTCACTGAGCGGTGACGGTGGTTTCGCCGAAGGGGAATGTGAGCCAAGAACTACATCGCGCTTTACAGGGCGTTTTAAACAAATGTGCTAACTAGATTCATTACAAGGTAGAATGGTTTCTATGCATGTACAAACTGTGTTCGCGCCGTGTATCGGCAGCTTTTGACAGTCGGCATTCAGTGGCCCTTTAAACAAAGGACAAATATATCCGCTGAACAAAACATTTCAAAAGTTGAGCGAAAATCCCGGACAACACACAGCCCACTACTCCCCGCCCCCGAATTTTTACCTTGCGAAACATTGCTCTGAAATCTTCTAAAGTAGCAGCTTCCGGGCCTCCTTCAAGTCTACGTGCAGAATATTCTTCAAATAATGTTTTATCGTACAAGACTTGCACGTGTACTTTGACGCCTTTACCTATAGGCTCAGGTTGCTGAGTGTATCCTGAAAGCAAAATAAATACGTTTCAGCTATATACGCAGTGTTACACAAAGCTACGTTCTCTTTCACAACCATAAGTGAGTTGCTATCATGCACGCATTTCTACACACCCACATCTCACATTTGAGACTCAACTTTCGCATCCTACATATTGTCACGGAGACCAGGTCTAGACTTCACAAAAAAGGCAAGCGAGGCTTTATGAGCAAGCAGCGTTCGGCGGACAGCGCGCGAACCCAATTCAACGTTTTGTTTGAGGCGCCACCTGAGAACACCAGGTGGCATTACTCCCCTTCCTAAAAATAAAAGCTAAGGCTGAGCACGAGCAATGGGCGGTACAAGCGAAAAGACAACGGAGGCGGGGAGGCACGTTGCACAATACCGCGTGAAATACGGCTGCACGCGGACAACGTGCACGATCTCGGAGAGTGGCTGCCGTCGCAAGGGCTGTACAGTGCCTGCTGAAAGGACTTCACATGTGCCTTCCGCGACACAGTACAAACCTTATTAAGGTACTATGTAACGTGAGATCAGTTTGTCATGAAAGCCAGGCCAGCGCACCGGGTCCGCACCCAAACTTTCTCTCCAGGATGGGATATGGCGTGTCGATGACGGATGTTCTAGTGGCGAGCATCCATGCCCTGCTGTCGCTGAATGTGAATTCGGGCAAGTTGACGTGCTTCGACGGCGCGCTGAGCAAACGTTTCGGCGTCTGGCGTGACTGGATGATCATCTATCCAGCATGGAAGCATGGCATCCAAAGACATCTGATCGTCGCGTCTATAGACCAGGCGAAATTGTGTAAAACGTATCGTCTCTTGGATGGTCAAAGTGTAGGCGTGTGTGATGTAGGGAGAATCTTATCCCAGGTTTCGTGCTGGAAGTCTATGTACATTTCGATCATGCCGGCGATGGTTTTGTTGAGTCTCTCCGTGAGGCCATTCATCGGCGGGTGATAGGCAGTGGTTGTGCGACGGCTCGTATGACTATGCTCAAACAGGCCGTGCATGAGCTGTGCCGTAAACGCGGTGCCTCGATCGGTTACGGCTAGAGACGGTGCGATATGACGCAATAAGATTTGATGCATAAAGAACTGAGCGATCTCAAATGATGTGCCAAGCGGCTCCATCTTTGTTTCCAGATACCGTGTGACATAGTAGCTCGCGACTATAATCCATTGTTACCCACCGATCACAGCAGAAATGGGCTCAGAAGGTCGATGCCGGCTTGTTCGAACGGCGTCCGAGGCGGCGGAATATATGTGGGGGCAATCTTGTGGGCTTGAGAGGCGGCGCCTTTCGACGTTGACACTCTCGGCAACCTCTAACCAAGTGATCGACGGCGTCAGAAAAGCTGACTAATAACAGGCTTGTACTTGCAAAGCTGAAGTGGTCGAAGGTGGGTTCATCGTGTAAGCAAAAAGGATATCGGCGTGCATGTCGGCCGGCACGACGAGGAGCAGTGCTTGGTCAAAAGTGCTGGAAGTTTTCGTGAATAAAACACCATTCCGGAGAGAGAATGCCCACAGGTTCCGACCAAAATGGCGATGGCAGTCAGCAGCGCGACCCTCCATGTGGACAATGACAGGTCGAATTCGGGGTCAGCTCGCTGTCGGGTCACTACGTCTAAGACATTCACTAATCCAAGAAACCTCTGTTGTCATCCGTGATGTTATCGACTAATCCCACGGGTGCCCATGAGAGTGCGTCAGCATCTTCCTGCTTCTGACCAGATTTATATGGAACTCTGTAATCAAATCCTTCAAGAAGAAGGCTCCATCGTGCTAGCCGCCCCGATGGGTAGCACAGATTGGCCAGCTAGCACAAAGAATTTGGTCGGTAATCACTTTAAACGCGCTACCATAGAGGTAAGGCCTATATTTTATGGTTTCCCATACAACTGCGCGGCATTCCTTTCCCTAGTGGAATAGTTTGTTTCAGCGCGGGAGAGCGTGGGGCTTGCATACGCAATGTCCATTTCCACGCCTGGCTGCTGTTGAACGAGTAAAGCACCGAGAACGATCGATGTTGCTGACATCAGAGTGGACTTCGGTGGCAGCATCTTCATCAAAGTGCGCAAGAAGTGAGGTAGTTTTCAGTCATCTGTGCAGCTCTGCAAAAGTCTCCTGCTATTCCGTGGCCCACACGATCTGTGTATCATCCCTGTGGGGCAGGTCAGGGGTGCGGCTAACTTGAAAAAGTCGGCGATGAAACGGCGTTAGTACGCATATAGACCCAGGAAGCGTTTCAAAATCCTTTTCGTGTCAGGAACGGAAACATTGGCGACAGCAGCAGATTTGTCGGGGTGTGATCTAACTCTTGCGGCGCTCACAAGAATACCAAGAAACTTCAGCTCTTTGTTGCCAAAGTGGCACTTCTCGGACTTGAGCGTCAATTCAGCGGTCAAGAAGGCATTTAATACTACAAGCAGGCGTTCAAGGTGTTCCCTAAAGGTTTCAGGAAACACCGCAACCTCGTCGAGGTAAACTAAAGAAATTTGCCACTTGAGGCCGGCGAAAACAGTGTCCATCATGCGCTGAAAAGTAGCCGGCGCTGCACATAAAACGAAAGGCAGCAATTTATTCTCGTACAGTCCACCTGGGGTACAAAAGCAGTTTTTTCGGGGTCCAGCTCTTCGACATCAATCTGTCACTACCCGTTCTTCAAGTCAGTTGAGGTGAAGTACTGGGCGCGGCGAAGCTTGTTGAGCGAATCGTTGATACGGGCAGCGGGTAGATGTCTTTTTTAGCGATGTCGTTCAACTTTCGGTAATCTACACAGAAGCGAAGGGTCCCATCCTTTTTCTTTACCAGCACGACAAGGGACTACCACGGGACGTTGGACGGTTCTATGACGCCATCACAAAGCATCTATCTTCTGAACCTGTTTCTGAATCACTTCACGTTCCGTGGTTGAGATACAGTACGGCTGCTAGCGTATAGGGCGGGCGTCGTCAGGAGTAATGATGCGGCGCTTCACAGGATACGTTTGACGTACTTTCTATGAGGACGGGAAATACGTGCTGTACTCTAGTAGCAGGGCCCGTATGTCGCGCTTCTGTGTTTCCCAGATATCCAGACTAATATCGAGATGGTCAAGGGACAGGTTCACAATGCTAACAGTTCCAAACCTAAAACATTCAGAAACATCCGCATAGGAATAGGCAAATGCGATGGCAGTATCAAGAAAAGGATTCCGAGGTTTGTTGATGAGGTTAGTCACCAGCAGCTCAGACCGGCCGCCCCGTAAGTGAATGAGGCTGCGCGCTGTGCAGATGCTGTGGGTGAACAAAAGAGACTGGCTGCCTTCCGCGACCGCAAGCCCGTCACGCAGTTCGTAGCAGGTAACATTCACAAAAACACTGGCGCGTGGAAGAATCGAAACGCTCTTAGCGGAAACTCGGAGAGCTTCGCGGCGTTAGTGATTCTCGGTGTTTGTGCCAGAAGCTTTCTCGGTCGAAAATGTCTGTACGTTTCCGGAGGTCGATAATAGCGTCATACGCCCGGAGAAAATCAACACCAAAGATAGTCACGAGCGCAGTCAGGTATAACGAGGCAGCTGCGCCAACTAACGTGGAGCTGCAAATTTGAACTCATGCCGTGCACAGGCCACTCGGAGTTACGACATGTCCAGCAGCGGTGCGAATCTGCGTGCCAGATAATGGAGTAATTACTTTTTTAAGAAGCGCCGCTAGCTTCCCGTTTAAAATCGAAAAATCGGCACCAGTGTCCACCAATACACTAACCTTATTTCCGTTGAGAACCATGGGTATGTCAAGCGAGAATCGATCTTCAAGTGTAGGAACTGTCGTCGGTGCCGTAAAATTGCGTTCGCTCACCGGTCTCGTGGTCGAGGGTCTTCGTCACGCCGATTGCAAGCGGTCTTGATCCCGTGAGGTAGCTGTCTTTAGCTTTCCCGACGAGGACGTGGCCGCTGTCGACCGCTGCGCAATCCAGGAGAATCTGGGCTGCGGTAATGGTCGGCGTGGCAATGGGGAGCGTGACTGCCGCTGGGAAGTTGGCAACATGCGCGTTTGGGCTAAGTAGTCCTCAATCTCAAGGTGCCGTCAGCCTAATAGAGGGCGAGGCATGTCGATGAAACATTCGTACAGTCCCAGGTGACAATATTGGCACTGGCGATACAGATGACATGCTTTCCCGCCATGGAAGCACATGCGCTGGCGATTTTGGGCGTGCCACAGGTCCGCCTACCGCTGGGATGGTCATCGGTTGTCTATATGCGGCTCAGTGCGTGTGGAATACAGTGAGCCTTGATCGGGCGGCTGTAAGATACATGCATAGTTGGACAGTAGTACTCCATGGGAAAAGGTGGCGGATCAGCAGACGGTACCGAAGGCCTCAATGCTTGAAGCTATTCGCGAACAATGCTAGCTACAGAGCTGACCATCGAATAGGGAGTGCCGAAAAGCGTCTAGAGCTCTTCGCACAAAACTGAGCGGGTGATGTCGCGTAGATTCGGGTGGCCCCAAAGGCCGAAAGCGGCTCCGCAATCGAAGCGACGAGTACCGGTCTGTCGTAGGTTCTAGACCGCTGCTGCAGCATCCTCTACATTTCGACAGCTTCTGCAAGAAATTCGGCAGCCACGCTAGGTGGATTACGCACGAGGCCAGCGAACCGTTGCTCTTTAACGTCGCGCATGAGGTAGTGCATCTTTTTGTCTTCAGGCATGGCTGGGTCAGATCGTCGAAAAAGCCGAGTCATGTCCTGCACGTACATGGTTGCAGTCTCATTCGGCATCTGCATGTGAGATTTTAAAGCCCGTAGTGCGAGTTCTCACTGATCTACGCTGGTGTAGGTCTCAGAGATGCATCGGCAGAACTCGCGCCATGATGTTAGGGCGTCTTCTCGGTTCTCGTACAAAGTACGAGCGCCATATTCCAGCCTGAAGAAGACGTTTCTAAGATTGGCGGCGTCGTCCCGCTGAATAAACTAGGTGACGTATTCAAACTGGGTGAGCCAGTCTTCGACGTCTTCGATCTGACCTCCATGGAAAGGCTGAGGCAGTCATGAGTTGTGCAGGGTCTAGCGACCTGGAGCTTGCATAGCAGGTCGAAGGGCGGCTATGCGTAACTAAAAAGGCTCGTGCTCAGGGGGCAGGCCTTAATTCCTCCGGCGAGCATGGTGCGCAGGGGTGACGACTGGCACAACAGGAATTGAGTTCGGAGATTGCGGAAATGTGCGGGACATATATTGGGATCGACACCCAGCACCTCAACCAAAATACGCCATAGAAAACTGGTCTAGACTTGACGATAGAGGCAGGCGACGCTTTATGATAAAGCAGCGTTCCGCCGAGAGCGCGTGAACCCACTTTAGTTTTCTTTTATTTCAAGCGCCACCTGAGAGCACCAGGTCGCAATATCATTGCTCGCAGCACGGTTCAGCTTTCCATCTAGAGTGAAGGAGCTACAGTTTTTGGGGGGGAACGCTTTGTATTTAAACTTTCATTAAACCCACTTTTGAAGTTCTTCCAAGGCTGTTAACATGCATGAAGCAATCGCTTAAGGAATGGTAAAAAGCGGAGGATTTTTTTTTAAGTTAGCGCCCAGGCGGTATGGTTCTAATCTTTGTAATGTCTGTTCCCTTTAACAGGATAGGTAAGATCAATAGCCTTAACCTCTAGTGATTTGGATCACTGGGAATTTATTACGAGCCTCACGGTGGGATTTAAAAGCACGCCGCTTGGGTTCTAAACATCTGATAAAGACTGTGCCTGGTATACGGAGCAAATCCGCGAAAAGCTATTCAAATCGGAAACGAGATACCATTGGAGCAGCCATACCTGATAGAGCAATGCCGCACTATGCCACTAGCGCTTACTACAGCAATGATTATGGCTGCTATGTACTTTCCTGAAGTTTGGTTCGGTGGTTGTGGCCAAAACAAAAAGAGATTACCCGAACGAATACATTTCCTGCCTTCACATCATTCTCAATTAGGCGAATTTGCTATTTCTGCAAATTTCACAGCAAGTTTTCATTAGACGTAAGTCCTTGCCAATTTAGCACTTAAACACGAACGATAAAGACTGCAATGTTGCCTATTCAGCGCCCAACCGCAGAGACCGGCAATGACGGCGACGAATGACGAAGCATGTCCATGCGTTTGATGCACTTGACCGGATTTAGCAATAGGAACCCGTTTCACGAAAAGTAACTGTGTCAACGCCATTCGTGACAAGACCGGGCACATTGCGGTGGCTGTGGGATGTTCATAGGTTTTTCCGATTCCGTTAAAAGCACATCGACTTTTTTTTTCTAACAATTGACGTTGTATCGAGAAGAAATAAAACGAAACCAATATTATAATATACGACTATGAGGAAGATTGATCAAGACGATACTAATGAGGTCCTACAAACGATACGAATGAGGTCTTAGTGTGAAAGACAAGTTTAGAAGCTATAAGTGCTTCACATTTCGCACGTTTGCGAAATTATATGTTTACTGATGACAGCGGAGAAGGGAAATAAAAAAAAATACGAGGGACTTTAGCGACTAAAGTAGTGAAAGGCGAAAGCCTAAGGAGTCTCATCTTGTCTAGCGTTCCTGCCATCTGAAATCCTACACTTCAACGAGCGTCAATGAACGCCACGCGACAAGAGCGATAGCGTACCATCCAAACGCACACTTGTCGGAGAAAGTGTGACAGATACCGCGCTTTTCCTCCACAAGTTTCATCTTGTCTAGCGTTCCTGCCATCTGCAATCCCACACTTGAACGCACGCCAAGGAACGCCATGTGACAGCCGCCTCAAAAGCGGGACACACCTTGTCCATGACAGTATGAGACATTAAAGGCTTTCGCCATAATAAAAACGGCTGCAGTCCACGGCTTCAAAATGTTAGAATGAGACGGCACTATACGAAAAAATGCGACTGCCCTTAAGACTAAAACCATATGGCGGCCTTTGACATTTACATCTTCAGCAAGGAACTCAAGACACATATGAACTAAGGAGTCAAGTCATCATATATACAAAAGAGCAACTGCTGGGGAAGATATTTTGCGGTTCTGGCATTTTAAACGCTGCCTTATTTAACTTTGTACTGTGCACGATTATGAACGTTGCCCTTCTATTTCTTGCTTTCTTGGAGGCTGTTGGACCGCCAGCGGTGGCAAATAATGCAATAGGGCTCAAACAGTTGCCATATACATTGAGTTTCGCAAATTTCCTTTTGTTGTATAACTGACCCAGTAAACGTTTTATTACAGCTAAAAAGCACATAGAGACACAGATCAGATCTTTAGGTGAGGAAAACACCTGAACAGGTCGAATGGAAGTATTTACCACTGCCTTTTAAACTGGAATTATAAGGCAACTTCCTAGCTTTTCAAAATATAAAATTTGAAGCCACTTGCACGACAGAACGAGCATAACCAGACGTCAGTTTTAAGAAAGGGGGTAGCATGTGAAGGAAATTAAATTTAGAAAGCACTTGAACTTGCCTTTAATATTATGGCTCAAGAGCTTGAGGGTATATAAGCTTTGTTACTAGCTTCATCACTAATTCCTTGATTTGAGCCACTGTTATCCCACACACGCGGTAATCTTGATGTAGCAGTCAGCTTACATGTGGTATGGAAGACCACCTACACAAACCATGATTCTTCAGTTTAAGGATGACGGCGCGTATTTATGGTTTAATAGTACTGTGTCTTGGTATTCAAGTCATAAAAAGGTTTTATTCCCATATCGCTGTCTCATGTGAAATAATTTAGTAGAATATCAGCTCCTACAACTGCTACATGTCATGTGGTATCGTGACGTCGTACAACCAGGAAATAAATCAGTGGTGGGCCTTGCGACCTGCCCGCTATCTCCTACCAGATATAAGCCAGTAAAAATTGCCCGCGACGCCGATGCCTGATTTCTGCGGGACGAGGTTTTAGCACATCGGTGGTAATGAAAATGACGGTAGGCATCTCGCCTTGGACAACTCCATATCAGGATAATATTTCCAGCTTTATGTTCGAAACGTCTTCAATTTTACACTACTTGCAGATGAATATAACAATCAAAGTGCGTTCTAGGCCTTTGAAAAGGTGGCATTGTTTTGGTACAGTACTCCTCATAGTTGTAAAAAAAAACACCAATTTTGGTACCTCTGAGGCAAAATTTGAGGTTATTTTAATTATTTCGCAGGTAACCTGATGTCTCTGTCGTTGGCGGCGAGACAAGAAGAAATCTATTCTCTCAGTTGTACTATCGCACAGCGTCACAGTCCACTGACTCGTTCAATATAATTACCGAGAAGTTATGCAGGAGGTGTATAGTGGGCTCCCTAGTCAAAACTCTAGCTGGAATACATAGCTTTCATACCTCCTATTTGATTAGCGCTACCTAAGAACCAGTGAAAAAAGATCTTGCGAAGTTAATTTCCCCAGGTTCCGTTGCAGCAGTGGCAATAGGGCGGCAAATCGGATAATATTTGTGATAGCAATCAAAACACCATTTAGCGCGGTACTTAATGGTGGTTCTCACGGCAATGTATTCGCGTTGGAGTTTTTAAAGGACAACCGGCAGATAAAATACACTTGTGATCACTTTGGGTCCTTTTTAGCGTTATTCTTTCGGATATTTGTTTAATATAAAAAAATTATTAGTGGTAATTAACATTCGCATCTAATGCAAAAACCCAAAGTGCTAGGCAGTTAATGGGTGCCTGATTACTGCTGTTCTGCCGTTCGCAACACTTACAGATGTATCAAAGTCCGTATGGATATAAAACGCTGGCCAAGACATAGGAAAGCCTTACGCCCCTGATTGGCCTTTGCCACTTGTAGTATGGTAGCCATCCGGAACACCCTTCCTTTCCCGGGTACACTTAAGCTTCGCATTTAGGTTTAGGACGTGGCAGCATCAAGAGGTTTCTCGGCAATTAACGCTGCTATCCATAACACTGTCCGGGAAGTATGTATTTTGGATGAGCATGGAGGGTTCCAGGAGGTTGAGCTGAATCACGCCCCAGGTCGTCCATTGCTGGCTGTGTGAGGGCGACTTTCTCAACCACGTTATAGCTCCCCACCGTTGGTATCAAAGGCGACGTCACGGAATCTATGATCGGGTGCGTAAGAGCAGCGCTCTAATAGTTGAAGTTACATTGTTGAAAAAGACAGCGCATAAAAACCTAGGAACCGGCAGACACAGGATAAGCGCTCGTCCCGTGTATATCTTTATTCTGGTCCCTAGTTGCAATGTGTTTTTTTTTAACAATGAGCCTACACCAACTCGCTCAACAGAATGTTCTATTAAGGTGCTGTTTGTAGGGCTCTTCATCTAACAAGCCTCTCAATACAGCAACAAAATACAAAATTAATTTTGCTTCATGCCGTGTGGTCATGCCTTCCTTGACACATATGCGACAACTGAAGGTGCATAAAGAACATTGGAGAACACTTAAAGGTCCCCTGAAAGGGGTCACAAAGAAGGGTAAACAACGCCATAACACTGATAGTTATTGAACCACCCATCATTCTCCCGCAAAAATTTTCGATCTAGCTTCTGCAACACCAGGATATCGGCGATTAAAAATGACCCTTCGAATTTTCCCTCTCAACTCGTACGCCGAAGGGAGCCATAAAAAACAAAGAATACAAGCAAGTTCAAAGCTCCGCCCAGACATACGTCACTTCGACGAACTTCCGGTTGCCGCGCGCTCGCTCGCTGGCGTACTCGCGCCAACCCGTCCTCGCGCGCACACGCCTGAGGAGTTCGCCAGTTCGCGCAGCGATGGTTAGTGTAACCGCGAACCCGTGGTTATCCTATGTTACACGGCGGACCAAACCATGGTTGCACCACTAACCGCGGTTACCGCAAACCGAGCTTGACGACCTCGGTTTGCGTCGTTAACCGAGGTTATGACGGCGTCTGTTGACGGAAGCTACTCGTCGGCGCCCGAGTGCGCGAAACGTACGAGCGGGTCCGCTTCACAAAGTTATTCATTTAGCCACTGTATCACGTTTAAAGATCGATGTATAGATTATGGTGCCGCCCGACGTCTTCGATTACGGCCGACAGCGCAGCGACTGCGTACTGAAGCCTTGTCTTGCCTACAGTATCGTTTGAACGGCTTGTTGCTGAGCAGAACGTCAAAAAATACGCGGCCTTAGCTATGAAAGTACACGAGTTTGCAACGCTTGCAGCACGGGATGCCGCGAGCAGGCTGAGGTACGTTACACAATTACCGCGGGGGTGGAACGTGCGAGCGCGGCGAACGCCGGCGCCGTGCGTGACCGTCCCTAGTCGTCGCTAGGCCTACATTGTTTCGCTTCGAAGCCGCGGCGGTCGATCCTTTGGAACATGATCAACGCTGTCGTAAATCGTCTACTTATGAAACTGCCTTATAGTGATCCCTATCCTGCCATAGTAAAATAATTATAGGATTAACTCTGCCGACGCATTATTCGCAGAGCTAGTACGAGCAGATCGGATCAGCCGAAATGCACCAGCGGCACCTGGCTTGAGCAGAAACTAGCTTGTATCACGGCTATCGCTCCTACCAGCAATTTGCTGCTGGTCAGCGATCCTCAGGAGGGCTTCATACTTGATATTCGGCTCAGTATTCCAGAGCCAACAAATTTTAGCACGCTTTATTTCGGACATCGGTGCTAACGATCCGCCGTGTCGTTCGCGAACGGTATGCGGGAGGAGGGGCCACAGCGGCGGTGTTTATGGCGGTCGAGGAGGTGCTGCCATTGTGCGGTGCTTGACCGTGCTGTTGTCGCCTCGTCGGACGACACTCCGATACTCCTGAAACCACGTCATATAAATAAGATATTTGTAAATGCAGCTTCGTTCTGCCGATCCCTGCGTCGCTTCGGTTGTTGCACTTAATGGGCAATGGCCACCTAACCGATAAGGGCAGCGAGCTGTGTAACAGCCCGCACAGAGTTCGAGCAGCGCACGAGCAGACGACTTTCGCAGCTACCGTAAGTGTGTCCGTGACGTCATGGTTGCAGTGACCGCAGCGAATGGCAGCTTCTAGCAAGCCTTGCCAGTCAACCGACCCGTGACGTCTCGGGACTAGGAAATGGTTCCATGCGACACCGCCAAGCGACATTCTCTCTGCCCGCGAATTTCAAAAAACGCTGTTTTTAAAAATTAATAATAAATCGCTGGCTTTGTTCCAAGGAGTTATACTTTGCGTTAATGCTCAAAAGGATGTGTTCTACACACTGAACACGTTTATCAGTGTTTTTTTTTGGGCCGTTTCCGTCGACCTTTAAGCTCCGACTTTACCGGTATAACGCGACAGTGTTGAAGACTGATGTTTAACAAATCTCGTTTTGGACGCTTCCTTGAGCGTAAGCGCTTCGCTACTCGGCTAATTGTTAGTATTTATTTAGTTTCTATAATAACTTGTCATTAGCATACTCTCATAAGTTATTATATTACGTTCGATATCCTGTAATAGATATAAAGCCTTGCTTGAAAATGATAATAACGTACTCGTGCTACCAACTAGAAGAACGTTTTATTCGGAATCGAACGGCCTTGGAGTATATGATACCATCTTAGTCTCCAATTTTCCCGACTTAAAAAGCGCCTGATAACTCGGGCATTTTAGGTAGTCTTGAGACGTTAAACAGCTCGAAGACCAGATAACAATGGCCGATATTACCTACCAGAGATACGCTGGTGATTTTCCGCTGAGAACAACGATGATTATTTTCAGCAGTACTGGGCCTTCAACGCTGGTGTATATTGTTACGAGTGGAAATGACGCACCGATGGGTAACACCACTCTGAAATCGCTGGGCACCGCTTAGCCGCAAAACTCAACACATAGCGTCGTCTTCGTCCACACACCCAGACACTTATTTCTTCATTTGCTGAATGCCAGCATGATACACCACATAACTCTACCCCCGCTGCAGGAGCACAGTCCCGCTGCGTTCTAGGTAAACGAAGCTGGGCGTGAATAATACGGCTTGAGTCGTGTCACATGCATAATGTCGGAAGCTTGTGATGCGGAAGACTTCGGGTTCAAAGGTTCGATTTTGTATGTGACGCCGGTGACTCGGCGCAAGATACGGTAGGGGACTGAGTAGCGTGGTAGAAGTTTTTCGCACAAGCCCACCCGGCGTAATGGGAGCCAGAGCAGAACGAGAGAGCCTGGGGCGTAGTGCACATCGCGATGGCGACTGTTATACGGACGAAGGAGGAAGAAGAGGGCAGTGGCACGACAGGACAGCGCGCCTCTACACCTGGCGCCTAGCCGAGTGTCCTTCAGGACCCCTACTGTGGGAATAACGTTTTACCAAACCAAACCAAACGACCATCGAGCATCTTCTCTCTGTCCTCTGTTCTGTTGTCATCGCTTGCCGCCACCTAACATTTGGTTGAAGGTGCGGCGTATGTCACTCCATCCTCACCTTGTGGAATCGACGCCATCTGTAAGCCGGGACCATCGACCGAGGGCCCAAGGACATCGCCGAGCAGCTTCGCCCCTGCCCATCAAGCCCAGACCTGACCAACTACCCCCGCCCAGCCCGGACCTGAAGACAAGGAGAACAGACACACCAACGAGAACCGAGACGAAGAACCCAGATGAGCCGAATGACCCGAAGGAACCGATGGACATGAACACGAAACCTCCGCCCAAGCCGCCCGACGTGAACTCGAGCCATCGTCCCATTAACTCTGGTGACAAATGGTTGACAGCTCCAGCGGAGGCGGATCACCCATGCATCAGACATCGTGCCGGCAAGCCATTCTATTCTTACTACTTGCTCTTCTTCAAGCATCCAGACGCGCCCACTGTTGTTGTTGTTGTTCTCCTCTAATTTGATGGCACATACCCACACATGGGGATCGGCCAAGAATCGTCATACCATGGAAACATCATCGGTAAACGTCGTCGTCTACGATCGGGAGAGAGAGAGAAAACTTTTAATGAGCATAATAATCAGTAAGAATTCGCAGGAGCTGGGTGGTCGGCGCCCCTAGTCCAGGGCTCCGCTGGCAGCAGCTGACTTGCAGACTAGCTGGACAATCCAGGCTTGCTGGTCCAGGTTGTCGCTGGTCAGGGCCGCCTCCCACTGCTCGTGTGTCGGGCATGGCACTAGTAACGTTGGGTCAGGTTTGTCCTGGCATTCCCAAGAGATGTGATAGGGTGTGGGGCTTGCACCGCACCAAAAACAGTAACTCGCGTATTTTGTTGGGCTTATCTTATTTAAAATGTGAAGATTAGGGAATGTGTTTGTTTGTATTTTTCTCCAGTCTATAGCGTCCGAGGAAGGAAGTTGTTTGTGTGGTGGTGAGAAAATTCTTCTTTCTAACCGTAGGTGTTCCAGCCTGTCGCCGTAGGGTCCTAGGAGAGGGGTGGGGTAGGGATGGGGATCCGCCCGATTTGTGAGAGCTCGGGCTAGATCATTCGCTGCCTCATTTCCTTCTAGGCCTTCGTGTCCCGGTGTCCATGTAATTGTGTGCGTCTGGGAGATGGAACGTAATATTGCACACGCTCTTCTGTGAGGTTTTCCGGCCAGGTAGTCCCTGCAGGCTGGTTGGGAGTCCGTCACTACGTGTGACGACTTCTTTTGGTGGTCTTGTGTTTCTATGGTGACGGCTATTGCCAGTGATTCCGCTTCCGCAGGATCCTTGGCATAGATCGAAGCCTGAATAATTGGCCTCTTCTGGTGGTCAACTGCAGCTATTGTGAACTTGCCAGGCTCGCCGTAAGCCCCTATGTCCACGTAGACAACTTCCGCGTCTTTAGAAAATTGTTTTTCTAATGATTTCACACTGGCTTTCCTTCGACCCTTCTGTAACTCATGGTGCATGTGCTTAGGTATCGGGTTCACATAGATGTTGTATCTTGTGGATGTCGGAATTTGTGATTTGATCTCGGAAGTTCTTAGTGCCTGCCATAACCCTAGTTTTGACAGGATTTCCCTACCCGCCTGCGTTGTTGTTAGGCGTTGTTTCTGACTCTCTAGAACCGCCTCCTTGAGCAATCGGGACGATTGCTCGGTGGTCCCGGGTCATGTTACGGACGAAGGAGGAAGAAGAGGGCAGTGGCGTGGGCAGAGCGCGCACACTAGTCCCGCTCACAGATTCATTAAACGTCATCTCACGACCATCGAGCATCTTCTCTCTGTCCTCTGTTCTCCTGTTGTCATCGCGTGCCGCCACCTAACAATATTATTGCCCATCTCCATTTATTCCCCACCGAGACAGGAAATCTTGTTCGCACTAACACTAAGGCATTTATAGATACTATTCACTATCAGATGTAGCGGGTGGCAGTGGTGGCACATCCTTGCACTGCGGCAAGAGCCAAATAGTGGTGCTCTTCGAAACTTAAATGTCAAAAAAAATCTTCCGGATACTTAGGCGTCGCTTGTTCATCCGACACACGAGACTATTTTGGGTGCTCCCAGACGACCAACCAGAGCTCGTATATCATTGAGGCTTGGTATCAAGAAGCGCCATAGGTATTCTTCTCTTCGTGATGTGAATTTTAAATTTGGAATTATTGCGCGGCTGCTCCTTTCTAACGACTGAAGAATAAATGTCCTAGGCAAGTCCTCACTGTGACGAAGTCTCTCCCGCCGTTCCATCAGTCACCAAAACCACAGCGGCCCATGGTTGCAGTGGAGCCGCAATCCCATAACGTGAATAAGCTCTATTTCTCTAAAAAGATGGAAGCCCTCTTAAGCTTCGTGTTTAATGGCGTGTGATACGACAGCGCTTATGTCTTCAATCAGTGATTCCACTCGCACATGCAGACACAATTTGGTGCTTCACAATTGTTCAAAAGAGCAAAACGACATAACCATAGTGACTAAGGCGATTGTTCCGTGGTGGGTGATTGCCATAGCACGCTTTGGCTCTGCTTATAGTGACATATGTTAGCGGAGAGGTTGCCACTATCATACAAGGACCAATGCAGCTGTCGACTGGCGATACGCTGTCGACGGAGCCACTGCTGCTGTTGCCAAGTGCCTTCATAGTTCAAGTGACGCATGGCGCACATCCCGTGCCGTCTCTTCTACTATCTCCACTCAAATGATGCACCTTGGGTTCGGCTACGAATAAGATCTACGCTAGGGGCGCATAAAATGAAGATGGCGGGATTTCTGCGACACGTGGTTGATTGAGGTAGCGGTTGTTGCCAGCTGTAGGGAGGGTTATAAACTTTTCGGAAATGATTGTACCGCAAATTCATGCGCCGTAGCTCCACCTAAATATTAAAATAGTGTCCACAAGCCAGGCACATACAGAATCACGCGTAATATTTAGGAGTCTTTGCTCGCTTCCCCACGTGGTATCCAAAACCGTGTCTTTTAGGAATATTGAACGAAGGTGTGCAAACTCTTTTTTAAACCCCGCGACGCACACGGTATTCATAAATATGTGAACTGACTTCAGGACCCCCACAAAAATGCACTGCTACGAGCTTCGGTAATTTAGCATTTGAATGTCCAGCCTTGTTACATGATGAAAAACGCAACTGAATAGACGAGAAATGCACAGCAGCGCCACACACGCACGCACGCACGCACGCACGCACACACACACACACACACACACACACACACACACACACACACACACACACACACACACACACACACACACACACACACACACACATACAACAAAACACGCATGCACACCCAGCCTTGTTATCGCATCGCACTTCGCTCAAAGTCCTCTCTTAAATAAACTTTCCTTTGTCCAGTCGGCGCGTTCACAAAATGTCTAGCACACGAACCTGCGGTCAGGTTTAGTGGCGTATGCAAATTTTTAAACAACTGTAAAGAAAGGAATAGATACAAAAAAGTATTTCTTTAATGCTTTTTGCTGCCACAACATATAGTACGCCTCCGCAGAGATCTTGCAATGTGTTTACAAAATTTTACCCTACTGTCTTTTCTTTCTTTTGACGGAAACTGCGCGTCAATGGCTGTAGCTGTGATTTCGCGCGCATCAGCGTTTCCTTGCAACTCGTGAGCCCTTTAGTTGAATGCTTCAACACATCATCATCATCATCATCATCATCATTTATTTACCCTTAAGGGCCCTTTTGTTAGGGCATTACATAAGGGGGGGAACAACCGTGACATAATACATTGGTCGATAATACAATAATATAAAACAGAAATACATGGTACAGGGTTCATCTTGTAACTATTCTAAAAACAAAACATCAACGTTAAACATCAACACATGTCGTTCAACATCTGAATAGGAAACGGCACAGAACAGGCATTTGGTGTAGACATTTCCTTTCAATCAACCATCAAAGGGATGCTGTAGGCCATACGATTATCAATATGTCGTGACTCAGCAGACGTAATCGCACGCACTGGAGCAAAGTGAGGGCGCTAGTGCAAAGGGAATTAAGCAAGCGCATCTGCATAAAGGACTTGTTTTACTACAATCGCCTTTACAATTCTAGGTCTAGTTCTACACACCAGTGTTTTTTTTCTGGGGGTTTTCCTTTTACTTTCGGCTGAATAATTATAAAATGTTAGAAGTTTTGATTGGCATATACGGTTCCAGCAAGAGAAATATTCTCATCTTTACGATTAAGGAGAAGCATGGATATGCTAAGAGGACGACGCAGAAAGTGATTAAAATTTTTACTTAAGTTACTTTTCCTTCTTTTCGGGAATTGTATACACGAGTCTATCTGAGGCCATGGCGAACTTCCCTCTTATGAACATGGTCATCAGGCTTCATTTTTTTTTCATCTGTGGAATATCTGCTGGAATTTTTACCAACTTCAATTGTTCGATTTTCATTATTACAAATCTTGACACGCTAAACGTAACTTCAAATTTTCTCTAAATAAAGGGTCACTGATCATGGTAAAAACTTACTCTTTTGCCGGTAAGCTGCAATGCTGTTCGCAATAAGGCAGAACCACAAGAAACTGTGCCTCAATCTCGACATCGCCAAATACTCAAGATCCGTCTCCACAGCCGAAGATTTGCAAATATGCCGAAAACTTTGTCCGAATAAAGATTCAACGGAGTCGACGACACTTTCTTTAAAAGACGTCACATATATACATTCACGTCCGAATTATAATAATAAACCCATTTTACGCTTCGCAGAGATTTTTGCAAAATTGACAGCTACAATGACCTTTGTTTCTCGACGAGCAGCCACCATAAAGCAGAAATTAAGAAAAAAGAGAAAAGAAGTTCTTTGTTCAAAGACCTTTCAGCGCCAGCTCCTCGATTGCGCTATTCGGAGAAGAAGACCACAATGCTTGCCAGAATGTGTTCACATTTCAAGAGGATGGTCTCTCTGCACTCTGCACTTCGCACAGGAATAATTGTAGCTCAAAGACCTGGATATCTGACAGCTGCATATTTGAAGGCAGACTTCAGAGAGGTAAAGGTCGAAGTGGATATGTGAAAACAGGCAGACTAAGAGAGATAGCGCATCAAAAGCAAGTCCCCCATATTTAAATAACTCGCATCGGCCAAATGGCAGTGACTGCAGCTGCTTCGTTACCCTACAGCCATTCGCCGCGAGATCGACCTAGAGGTGACGCCATCGTCGCTTTGATGGTGTTGATGGCGGGGATCAGCAGCCGGCGGCGCTCGCAGAACCGCACGAGGCGTATGTCTGCTTCCGAGTTTACGGCAGTTTTGTTGGCGATGAAAACGTGCCTTATGCAATGGATTAGCGATTTATTGTTTAGTGTTCCAATATTCAAAAACAAAATCTGTGAATTTCGCAAATGCTGCAACAAAAGAAGATGCGCGGATTTTAAGAAAACAAGGCACGCAACCACCCGTCTGTAGATTTACTGGCATCGCTTTGCACGCTTTTGCTTTGTACCGCGCTCAAAGGTCTAATACTTGAGCCTGAACATGACATATCTCATCGGTTTTTCAACAGAGTGCGTGTGTCTTATACGAGTTAGGCAGGCAAATGTAGTGTCAAGCCCACGGAGATACAAGGTTCGTACTCTGACCTGCAGTGCTTTAGAATGAATCGATACAGCCTGGTTCATTACATCGTACTTGACTCGAGGATTAAGGAGGGTTAATGTATATAGACAGCGTACAGCTCGGCATGTTTCCGAAGACTGAGTGGACATCAACTCTGGCTAGACAATGAGGCAAATGTATACCCCAAAAATGAGATTGCGCCGACACTGTACAAGAAACCTCGTCCCGCAGGCAAGCTGACTGCTCCCGTGTAGAGCAGTGAGTGGATTGATATTGCCGAGCTCGCAACAAAGCGGAGACTTCTTGCGTCAGATATGCTGTTTGTGTTGGACTATGAAGTGACTCTAAAGGATTTCCTGAAACCTTAAGATGTATAAGGAATTTCTTATGTGTGTGATGTTTTTAAACAGGAAATTAGTAGTGCAATTATTTTTTTTCAATGATATTGAATTTCATCATATGACAGAACTTTTACACACTTAACAGAAATTAGGACTATCAGTGTTTAATTTTCAGTAATGTTACAGTGCACGCTACGAATCAGTTGCTGCGAAGACATCGTAAAAACGGCGCTTGTTCGCTGTCATGTTCTGGCAAAGAAGTTTGAAGGATGAAGATTTCTTTATCATTGTAATTATTGTTGAGCAGTGGCTTGGGGGGGGGGGGGGGACGGTTCTGTCGTTTACTTTCAAAGCAGGTGCCGGATATAAAACTATCCTGAAACAAATGGAGTTCATCTTATCATGTGACTATAAATATACATTTATTCTTTGACTACACACCGATGGTTAAGCCCGTGTGAAGCTATTTTACTCCCCTTGTAAGAAACAACCAGTTTGCTCGAAAGACAGCCCAGACGAAAAAGTGGTATAATTATTCTAATGAACTTGCTACCAGTGAACATCCATCTAGTATGTGTATTATGTACTATTTAGATTAACAGGTGCTGCGATCGATGATGTATCTGAAACGTTCGAGCATATCACTGAAGCAAAATGTGCTCATTACCACTGTTACGGAGGATAACAATCATTGAACGAAAAAAAATGAAATGCATATATGGGTTTAACTTACCATGCGACATCGGCTGTATGACAGGTGATGTATGGAAGGCCTCGGTCTCGTTGACCACTACGATTGTTTAACGTGCGGTCAAACCCCACAGCCGAGGAGCGCCTTTCGAAACGTCCGGGATCGCATCCCCCGTTCTCGAAATCAGCAGTCGAGCGCCCTACCACTAAGATACCGCGACAAAGGTTTAACAGCAAAAAAAAAAAAAGTACTCAGATAACTCTATCGTGGATACAGAAGGCACAGAGTGGCTAGTTCCAACTGGATTTTAATATGCAGCAGTCTGCGGTCGCATGTTTCAGTAGTTGTGATATTTCAAACAGAAACGGGAATATACGATTTTGAGCATTTTCATTAAGGTGTATTGTCGGCGGCAATCTGCTTTGCTTAACGACCGCAGCGCTTCGTTTCAAATACCGTTTGTCAAAGAGCCTCAAGCGCCGAAGACCCCGACTGATGATGTCCTTTCCAGCGTGAAATACTCGATATGCACAAGTTGTTTTTTTTTTTTAATGGAGCATGTGGTAATAGCTTGTTATTGTGGTTTTGCAAGAGGCAGATATGTAAGCAAAAGCGCACAGGAATCGCGAAACAAGCAAAAGCACTTTTGTACACGCCGCACGCGCGCGCACGTAAATCACTGCGGGCTGGCACGCGGCGCGAACATGCATCCACACTGGGTAGGGTTCGCCGCTATGCCGCTAGGTGGCGACTCTGCTCAATCTTGAGGCCAATTGCTCTCGGAGTGAGAGCGGTTGCATAGCTGTGTGAATGCCTAAACAAAATTTCCTGTTCTCATCGCAAGCATATAGTTCAACCTGAACTCTACCAGCCAAAAAGAAAGAAAAAAACGCATCGTGTGTCGTACTAAAGCGGCAAATTATTTTCTGCCTTTTTTCTTGCTGAAAACTTGTCGATTGTGTTCGTCAATATTTTTTTCTGAACTGTTATCTATATGAAAAAGGAATTGGTAAAGAACTGCAAATATTGAAATCCTTTGTTAGAATAATCGTCGTTCTCGAAGTAAAAACGTTCTCAAATATAAAAAATCATAGAAAACATGCAAAAATTTTATTGACTTGTGCCTGTCATTTAACCTCCGTTTTAAGGATATGACGCAAACAGCGTGAATGGTTCAGCACCGCGCTCCCCTTGGCGACTTCATTCGTGTGGAGACATTGCTACTCGCTTATCACTAATCATTTTTTTTAGCCTCTCTCATTGCTTGTTCGAATTGTTCAATTTGAAAAAGCGGCTCAGACTATGAGAGACGCCGTAGGGGAGAACTCCGGAAACGTAGATTACCTGGGGTTCTTAGCGTGCACTGACGTCGCACAGCTCATGGACGCCACCTTGTTTAGCCTCATTGCACACGAAAAACCAGTAAGACATACGGTTAAGCATGCCAACTTACATAAAAACCACACGACATAGAAATAAAGCTTGTGGGAAGGCGCACAACCTCTCCGGCTCTCTCTTGCACTTCCCCTCCTGGCTACGCCACAGCAGCGAGGGAGGAAAAGCTCGCGGCCTCTCCTCTCCAGATAACGTGGCCAGCCTCCTATCCCCCCCTCCCGCTCTTGCCTGTTGCGGCGGCGACAAACAGTGGGGGTGGCGGTATGAGACGGCAGACGTGAGTGAGTGAGTGAGTGAGTGAGTGAGTGAGTGAGTGAGTGAGTGAGTGAGTGAGTGAGTGAGTGAGTGAGTGAGTGAGTGAGTGAGTGAGTGAGTGCGCGTGAGTGTGCCCTGAGGAGCGAGTGCGAATCGGACGAGCGAAGGGGGCGGACTAAGGCGGGCATGTCCACGACGCCATACGGACCTGGATGCCATCTCTGCTTTTGCATGATCGCACGCGCGGCCTTGAAAGACCGACGGAGAATCTCTCCAATAAATGGTTAACCTTTTGGTCTTCGGTGTTGTTTGTCATTAGGGCCATCAGTGTGGTGTGAGCTGGCAGAGTGGCGTTTGGTTTTTGAGAGCGGAGCCGCAGCCACGTATAGAACCCCGCAGCTTTGTCTAACCTTGCTTCCGTGGCCTAGGCGCTGCATGCCTGGAGTGGGCGAAGGGCTCCGGTGGGTCCGAGACAAATCTCATCCTCCCACCCGAAATCAGCTGCCCGAGGTGCTTGCTCCGGCCAAAGCGGCAATGCCATAGGCTGTCCTGACGTGACAAAACCCGAATTGCATTTAGCGCCTAGGCATGTCACCTAGCAACTGCAATGTATCATAAGCACTCTGCTGCTTTTCCGCTGACAGCGGCGACGCGGGATGTTGGATGGAGTGGGCCTTTGCTCTGATATTTCAGAATAAATTATCTTTAGATTTAAGCGCTAACATCCTCAGACTTCAAAAAACCTTCCTGGCCTTTGACCGCGTTGTCCTTGGGAGATAGAAAATAATTGATGTTAGTTTTAACTTTGAGTAAGTCATGTTTTATCCAATTTTCATGCTTTAAGACGGTTAACAAGGGTATCTAAATTTATATTACAATTTTCCTAGTTTTGCTCTGTTTGAGCTGACCAATAACATTATCTACTCTGTCGATGTTTAAAGGAATAACCGAGATAGAAAACCCCACTAAACGAAGCTGTACGAATGTTTTCAGGCCTAGGATTCGTGTACCAGACGCTGCATCCAAAAATCTAGGCGGGTATGATTGCTATCTGGAAAGCGCTGCCTATGTTCGCAGCTGGTGGTTATTGTCGTGCAACCTATTAAAGTCAAAATCGAGCGCCACTGCTGCAGGAACCTGTAGGCTTCAGTCCAATCGAGGAGCCCACTGCCAATACACTAACAACAAAATGGTATATGAAACTCGGGACCAAACGTCTACACTCCGATCGCAGCCACTCCTCAAAACAAGCCCGAGGAGTCAGCGTAGATTAAAGTGGCCGTGCCATGTGGTCTCATGATGTAAAGCAATCGCACGACCGTTTAGTGTCCGGCTACACCGAATACCGCTTGCTAGAGATACGTGCGTGATTTGTCCCTAACTGCACTGAGAATGCCGAAGATGCGCTTTGGGGAACAGGGCCTGTAACGTTATCACTTCGACATGTTTAATAATTGTACGTGGCATCGATGCTTCTATCCTTTGTCACCCAACCGTTTCGATACTGTGGGTCATTTAGGGCACTACTTCGTGGATATTGTTCTGCAGTTCACAATCAGTGACGATCCCTCTGTTGTTGAGTCTTTCTTGAAGGAGGACGTGGAGAGGAGGAAAGCGTGTCATAAGCCGCGTCGCGAGCAAAGGGGTGTGGAGGAAGAGAATACAGTACGAAACTATATCTATATAACTATAACTATATAACTCGCTCACTCTTAGGGCGAGCGAGCGGTGTTAGCTTAAAAAGCGCCTGCAGGCATTACCGACTTCCTTGCTGGTATATAACTTTGTAGCTCCTTGGGCTCTTGTCGTTCAAGAAACAATGTTTGCTTCTTCTACTCGTTCATTCTAGTGATGTCAGAGGATTCTGCGTGCCTCTATTGGATTTTCAGTGCAATTGCGTTTTGCCAATATGAAGCCGCGGTACCTTGCTAGATGCAACCACACCATACACTGAAATACATCGATTTAAGCACCATCCCTTCTCAGAAGGGATGGTGCTCTATGTTGTCCAGAATAATGGATCCTAATATACCCTCACCTAGGCATCGCCCACCATACCCTCGATCTGGTATGCGGCATTGAAGGTAGAGTTAAACCGGACCGTTTTAGTAAGCACGCATCGCAAGGACGTTACGTAGATTTAGCGAAAATATGCTATAATCGGAGACAGCTTTCTATATAAATAGGAAGCTACAAGAGAAGCTACCAGCAAAACAGGCTTACATCTTCAGCTCTCGAGCGCGTGATAACACATAAGTTGCCAAACCTAGAAGTTAGCTTCTCGGTACGATAGAGATTCCTCCACAGCGGCAACACACCTTTATTTTGGAGCAATAACTGACATCTTTACTGGCATATAGAGAGGTGGCTAAACGCCTACACACTTTTTCTGGTCAGACCTTCCTCACCCGCATGGTGTCATTACAATTTTATCCCACCGTCATGAATTCCCAATAACCTGTGCTCGCAGAATGGTATGGGCGAGCTGATTCCACGTGGGAAGCCGGGCGGACACTGTGAAGATAAAGGGGCTGCAACTAATTAGTGTCACTGAGTCAGGTTCTGCCATTTGTCACGAATGTCTGCCTCATGGGCAAACTAGCGGGTAGGCATTTCATCTGGTCTACAGCGTAGAAGCCGGCGTCTTTCACTCGTAAACTTCGCGGCGTAGCCAAAAAAGCTGTACGCCACTTGAGGCTGTAAGCTGGTACAGTCAAAATACTTTTTAACAAAACCCGACTTAACGAAACGTCCGATTAAATTAGGATATCCCCATTTTCCCTCAGACGCTCATAGTCTAATGTTTGAGCAACTGGAAGCAGCAAAGCCAATGTTTTTATTTACCCCAATATTAGAGAACCTCTTTAAACTGAAAACAGCGTTATGATGTACAAGACTAATTTTGGATCTGTTTCATTGAGAACGCCCAAAAGATAATTGATTGCGACCAAACGGGAACACCGCGCAGCGCCTTCATCCCGCTTTGGCGAAACTGTACAAAACTATATTTATAATGTTTAATTAGATTCGCCAGATGGCGGATGAAGTGGTGGGTGCCTTTATTCGGTTGTAGCAAAACACACGAGCGAAAAAAAAAGACCTGCTGAACGCACACCAAACTTACGAAGAATCCGAGCGGTGTTAGCTTAAAAAGCGCGTGCAAGCATTACCGACTTCCTTGCTGGTATATAACTTTGTAGCTCCTTGGGCTCTTGTCGTTCAAGAAGCAATATTTGCTTCTTCTACTCGTTCATTCTAGTGATGTCAGGGGATTCTGCGTGCCTCTATTGGATTTTCAGTGCAATTGCGTTTTGCCAATATGAAGCCGCGGTACCTTGCTAGATTCAACCACACCATACACTGAAATACATCGGTTTAAGTAACCAAGAAATTACTCCAAATTTAACAAAGTTCCCGGCTTTACGAAATTCATCGTGACCACCCTCAACTTCGTTGAATAAAGTTGAAACTTTATTCTGCTTTAGGGATATCTCGTTTGTCACCTGAACGGAGTAAGGTAAGAGAGCAGCGCCGCCTATGGTGCGCTCCTATGCATTCGGCTTAGGCAGATTTCAATACGCTAACACCGAGCCCGCGTCCGGCCGCTTAGTTTCGTACTGTATTCTCTTCCTCCACACCCCTTTGCTCGCGACGCGGCTTATGACACGCTTTCCTCCTCTCCATGTCCTCCTTCAAGAAAGACTCATCGACGCGCCACCTGTCGACACTGACAGGAAACGAAATTTTCCTACGCGCTATGTCCAGGCTACCGGGCGAGCGTTGTGACCGACAGGCGAAGAGCAGATAGAGTGGTAGCTTTTCGCGTTGTCTCCTATCCAGAAAACACACAAGTGGAATCGTGATCTTCGTTGTGCGTATGACAACATGCATTTTTGAGAAACAAGCTAAAATAAAGCTGCGCCCGTGTTTTTTCCAGAGAATGAATCGACAGGGGATGCAGGCTGTAAACCACGCACCGAGGTCATCACTACGCGTACGGTGTGGTGCACGGAGCGGCAAGCGTGTGAGAGGCACACACTGTGTACTGTTATTTCAAGGCTGATAGTACGAAAGCACAAGTTAGTCGATGAAGTGTTTTGCCGTTGGCTGTGAACCGGAGTATCGCAACGGAAAAAAAAGTAAACCGTGCCGTTTTTGTAATCATAAGAACGTCTATAATGCTCTTAGAATTGCTCTTTATGGAATGCAAGAGAAAACACAGATGTGGAACTCATTGTCTTCATGGGGCCAGCCCATACACGAAGGCGCCAGCGGTGCGTGGAATGTGGCCTGTATGAAGCAAACGACAAATGTTGCTCTGAGGGATATATGCGAGGGGGGGCGGGGTTGATTCAGGCAAGGTATGAAACGCTGAAACGCCAATGAACTATCACGATGAAGACGACCAATGCGATGGTCAGTGATACTTGCCAGCGTTGACAGAAGTGACACGAAACGTCAGCGACACGAAGTAGATGACCGACGCGGCGGCACGCTTCACCCGCGTCGATGGTTAATCGGAGTGTCGTCTATCGGAACCGCCACAAAGGTATCTAAAATGCAGCAGAATTTCGCCCTTCCCAAAAGCGGAGTCGGCGCTCCTTTATTGCTCGGTTGTCACTAAGCAAAAAACGCGAATAACAAAATGTGGCTACACTATTGATATAGAGGTGAAATAATTTTCCTGCTAGAAGTGAAGTTCTGCCTGCATTTGTAGGTTTTGCTAAATTGACGACACCAGTTCTCCTCTGCATGCATCACGACGCCTCTTCAGTGTCCAGTGGATTGGAAACGATAGAAGCGTTTCTCGAAGCGGGTCGTAAAAGTAAGGAGACCTTTAGCACGTCAACTTACACAAGTGCGGATTGTTTACTCCCGTCAGCAAGCCTGTTGCTTGGTGAAAGATAAAACCTATTCTTGCAGTAAATGAGCATTTGCAACACCTTGCTGCAGCGTTCCCGGTAAAGTTAGGATATTTGTGAAATATGTTTGCTGATTAACCTGAGCACTCAAGTTATCAACACCGAATATACATGAACAATTGCAAATGTATACTTTTTCAAGCTGTACCGTCTTTTTATTCTGCTGTCTATGTACAGACAGCTCAGCTCGCACTCGTGTTTCTATTTTTTTCGAAACTCCGCCATCTCCGCTTCAGTGTAATCACTTGCTTCAGTTGAAGTTTCGTTATGCCTGAAAACATTAACTTTGTGTGCCCTCGTTGCACAAGTGTCGTGATTTAAACTAATAAGATTTAAACCTTCTTAAGGCTTAAAGGCCTTGCCATCACCATAACATAACATTAAAAAAAACGTGTCGGAAACGAAACGGAAATCAATCAAATAAATTCGATGCCAACAGTGTGGGTTACCAGGCCCTCTGCATGATCCGAGGGCCTGGGCCGACGCAATGAAGCGTTGTATGTATGAATCATGTCAGAGATTCATCTAGAGATTTAAAATGATTCTCGTAATGAAAAGAAGCTGTTAAAGGTGCTGTCGCGTCTACTACACCAAATTCAATCTAAGCCTACGTTTCCTCATTTTGTACTGGCATTGGGCTCAGGAAAATTATCGGGGCAGGATTCTTGTACAGGGTGATGTGAAAAGCCTTTTGTGACCAACTAATGCCTCTAGAAACTGCCTTTGAGGAATATGTTCCCGTTGATGATGTCCAAGGCTGCCAGCTGCTGGCAATTTAGTAGCTGTTGCATTAAAATGGGCAGCGGTAAGTCCATAGTGACTGAGTTCTCAACTACAGAGTCATCAGTCATATTTACATCCACCCAAATTTTAAAGTTAAAGCTCAGCTACTTTGGTCATTTGATGAGAAGAGAGGTGTCGCTGGAGATAGATTTGATGTTGGGAAAGGTTGAGAGTCACCGGAGAAGGGGTAGGCAGCGAACGCGATGGTTAGATGGCATCCTCGAGGCACTGCAGATGTAGTTATGTGATCTTAGGAAGATAGTGAGAGACCGGAAAGCGTGGCGTGACATGGTCTATAGAGTCACGAAGAGTCGGACACGACTGAACGACTGAACTGAACTGATGAAAATTATGTAAGCAAATGTTTATGTAGCACGACTTTAACGGAGGTAAGCAGAGCAATAATTAATTTTCTACATGATTGTTTAAAAACCACTGAATCATGCTGCAAAGTTTGAAAATATATAGTTACAAATTTCAGTTGTCAAGGCGCCTTGGCCCCTCTTTATGAGGGAGGAGCTGTTTTTGCAGTTTGATGGTAAAACAGCGCGTAATACGAAGGACAAAGAAGGAACGTACAGACAAGACGTGCAAAGCGCACGTCTTGTCTGTGTGTTCCGTCTTTCTCCTTCGTATTACGCGCTGTTTTACCATCATGAACCACCAACTCGCCCAACAAGCATCACTTCTTTTTTCAGCTTAGTATTTTGTAAGACGCTTCTCATTTTTCTCCTGCTGCTCCTGACACGTCGGGTAGTGGGTGAAAGCCCACGGCACGAAGTCCAGCTTGAGGTTCTCTATCTTCAGGCCACCTCTGAAATCATCTGCTTTGAATTTCACAGTTGAAAACCTTTTCTGCGGCCGCTTGTACATAATTAAACTTTTTCAGTTCTTGGAAATTAACGTCAATTTTAAAGAGAGAATAGACGCAAGTCCTGATGGCGCGCAGCGTGAAGTCAAAAGTGTGCAGTTTTGCTGCTCCGAATATCCGCGCAAAAATGACGGGCGTGTAAACGTAAACAAAAGCGATCATGCAGTGAACATGTACGGTAAAGAAGGGGCCTACCGTACGCACACCATGTGAAGCGTCAATGTTTCAGATATATTTTGCTTTCGCAGCCACAGGAACTTATCTGTGATGGCAGCTTCCCTTCTGTCTGCCCATTCTTTTAGATATTTTTTCCACATCTCTGTCACGCGAAACTCTTAAAGTGCGAATTTCTTTACTGTCTTCCCAATCAATCCACAGACTGGAATACGGCAATACACCATCGCGGATGCTGATTTTCCTACCGTACGAAAACTAAAGGCTGTAAGCAGCAATTTTATTCCCAGATGTATGATGGTTGAAGGAAAATAACGAGAACCACGGCGTGGAGATGCGCCCATGATTCCGAGAAAAACGCTCTACCGCTAGCCGCTTCCGCAAGAGGGATCTCGAGCAGCCTCAGCCCTTCCCCTCAATCACTATCCACGTGATACTCACAGTAACACAGGAAGCTCTACGGCTGTCGCTGTGGATGAGGGTGGCCCTGGAGACCGCTCTCAAAGTTCGGTTACAGGCAACTTAAGTACCCAATCAAGTATAACGTTGGGTAGTCGTCGCTGTAGCTGAGTTGGTAAGAGCGTGGGACGCGATTTTCGGAAGTCGTGGGTTCGGCTGCCTTAACGTGTGGTTGTTTTCCTTCCGGTTTCTAATTAAAAATTATCTTTGTTCCTATAATGATCACAATATTCATCAGGTCAATAGCGTAACAAAATGAAAATTTCACACATCCTGTCCTTGAACTCGCCAACTGCTTGCTTCATGCATGCGTTACCCTGATTTCCCTAAATATATATATATATATATATGTATTGTTACGTACTCAGTACGTGTCGGGGGTGTTTATTGATAGTCTAAGCGCTGCAAGTCCGCATGGAACATCAGCACACACCACTGTAGCCTCTGTCTCTTCTTCTCTCCAACCTCTTCTTCCTTCCCTTGACGCCCCGAAACACATGACAATATTTATATATATTGTCTGCCGGCAAGGAGCTAGGTCAGAGGAGCGATGATAGAGGCGAAGTTCTAGATGAAACGTCGAAAGTAGGAGCAGAGCCCGATAAAGCTCCGGAGCTGCTTCAGGGAGGTTGGCTTCGGAAATTCGGCAGCTGCGCGAAGTTTGGTGGGGTCGGGAAGAATGCCGTCCTTAGAAACTACGTGGTCTAAAATTGTGAGTTTTCGAGCGGCAAAGTGGCACTTCTTCAAATTCAACTGAAAGCCAGCGCCGGCGAGACACGTGAGGACATCCTTTAGGCGGAGCAGGTGAGAAGAAAAGTCGGCAGAAAAAAACTACGATGTCGTCCAGATAACAAAGACAGGTCTGCCACTTGAGTCCACGAAGAACAGTGTCCATCAGGCGCTCGAAAGTAGCCGGGGCATTGAAAAGGCCAAAGGGCATAACGTTAAACTCGTATAAGCCATCAGGTGTTATAAAGGCAGTTTTCGAGCGGTCATCGTCAGCCATCGGCACCTGCCAGTAGCCAGAGCGCAAATCCAAAGAAGAGAAATACTCGGCTCCCTGTAAACAGTCCAAGGCGTCGTCGATTCGTGGCACAGGATAGACGTCTTTGCGCGTGATCTTGTTTAGCCTACGGTAATGGACGCGAAACCGGCTGGAACCATCTTTCTTGGTGACCAAAACAACCGGAGAAGCCCATGGACTGTTTGATGGCTGTATGACGCCCCGGCGAAGCATATCGTCCACGTTATCAGCAATGACTTGACGCTCAGAGGCTGACACGCGGTAAGGACGCTGTCGTAATGGTGCGTTTGTACCAGTGTCAATCGTGTGCGTAACGACAGACGTGCGGCCCAGAGCTGTGTGAGGAAGGTCGAAGGCAGAAGTGAAGCTCTGGAGAAGGGCAGAGAGTTGATCGCGTTGCGCGGGTGGAAGATCTGCGTCAATAGCTTGTTGAAGAACATCGGGTAGTGTCGAAGCGGTCGCTATATCGCAAGAGCTGAGAACATTAACGTCTAATGAAGTAGGCGTGGCAGGAAGAGTATTTACACGCGCAAGATCAAGTTCTTCAATACGACCGAGACACTCGCCGCGTAGCAGGACGGATGGGCACGAAAATGGATTCGATACATACATTGCACTAAGACCTTCTTCGAACTTGAGCACAGCAAATGGAAGTAGGAGGCACGGATGGCGTGAAGCGGCATCGGACAGTGTGAAGAAGACAGTCGAAGTAGTAACACTTTCACAGGACAGTGGAACGAGGGCGGCAGAAAATGGAGGAATGTCTGTGTCATTGGCGACAAGGAGTTTTACAGACCGGGTAGGGACGTCACACAAGACAGTATCACACACAGGAAAAAAGGCAACTTCCGCGCGGGCGCAGTCAATAACGGCACGATGAGTGGAAAGGAAATCGTAGCCCAGGATGATGTCGTGTGAGCAGTGAGGCAGTACAATAAATTCGATGGTGTATAAGACGTCTTCGATGAGAACACGGGCAGTGCACACTGCTGAGGGATGAATGTGCTGGGATGAAGCGGTGCGAAGCGAAAAGTCGGGTAGTGCGGTGGTCACCTTGCGAAGACGACGGCAAAGAGATTCACTGATGACGGATACGGCAGCGCCCGTGTCAACAAGAGCGAGTATTGCGACACCGTCGACGAACACTTGTATTACGTTAGCGGGAGAAGACGGAGGACTTGAAGAGTTCGAACCAAGCGCAGTTCTTGCCCCGGGAACTGCAACTGTTAGTTTCCCTCAACAGCGCCGGTAGAACGTCGGGGAAGAGGTGATGGTGAACGGCGACGAGGGGAAGATGATCGGCGAGAGGTATACGTTTGATTGTCCCGAGGAACGAAGTCGGAACCGGGTTGAGTTCTCGGCGAGGGCTGGTCGGCGTCGTACGAGTAGTTCCAGGGGTCAGGGCGAGAAGAGGGAAGGCGTTGGCGGCAAAGACGGGCTACATGGCCAGGCAGCCCGCAAGAGTAGCAGATTGGCCGGTTGTCTGCCGTGCGCCAAGGGTTCGTAGGGCGTTGGCGTACCCTTGGAATAGGGACATGGAACGCCGACCCAGGCAAAGGCGAAGGATTGTTGGAAGGGGCAGCCTGGTAGGAAACAGGTGCGGTTGGCATTAGCGGCCTGGCTGTAACTTGGGCGTACGTCAATGGTGCCATTACTTGTGCCTGCACAAGGCTGAGCGGCAGCACGGGGCTGGGCGGGAGCACGGGGCTAGGCGGAAGGACATCAGCGATATGGTCTTGCACGACACGCCGTATGGTAGGCGCCAAGGATGGAGCCATGTCAGGAACAAGGCGACCAGTGTCTTGTAATTGAGGGACCAGGGATAGCTGGCGGGCGACCTCTTCGCGAACGAAGGCTTTTATCTGTTGAATCAAAGGGCTGTCCTCTGATGAAGTAGAACCACCCAGTGCTAGTGTAGAGATGGTGTCGTCTCTAATACCGGACCGCCGGGTAGAAGCGCGCTGCTTTCTAAGCTCGTCGTAGCTCTGGCAAAGTTTAATCACGTCACTGACGGAGGCAGGATTTTTCACCCAGAGCATCTGACACGCGTCCTCGGAGATACCTTTCAAGATGTGTCCGATCTTAGCCGCTTCGGACATTTGTGGGTCGACACGTTTGCACAGGTCAACAATGTCCTCTATAAAGCTTGTGAATGACTCTTCGGTATGCTGAGTGCGCTCACGCAAGCGTTGTTCTGCTCGGTGCTTGCGAACTGCAGGACGGCCAAACACTTCTGCAAAATTCTTCTTAAACGCAGACTAAGATGGCAGGTCTGCCTCATGGTTGCGAAACCAGAGGTTCGCCACGTCGGTCAGGTAAAAGATTACGTTACTTAGCTTGATAGTGTCGTCCTATCTGTTATAACTGCTGACACGCTCATACGCCGACAACCAGTCGTCGACGTCTTGGTCAGCCGTGCCACTGAAGAGGCATGGATCACGCTGCCGTAGAACGCCAGAACACAGTACCGTGGTTCGTATGGGCGCCGATGTCGAGCTGGTCTCGTCTGGCATGGTGGAAGCAGAGGTCAATGTGCGGCTTCTAAGTTGCAGGGTGGATGGGAACGTACCCAGCAGCACCTGCACCAAATGTAGGGGTGTGTTTATTCAGATGGATATAGCCGGTCAGGAGGAACTCGCAGCGGAGCGTCAGGCGTGGCGAACCAACAAGGCAGCGACCAACTTCTTCCTCGAGCGCGCCAGCACGCGGCGCATGGCAGTGGCTATGAAGATGAAAGTTACCACACTACAATATATATATAGACGCACTGCTGAGCCCAAGTATAACCTCAAAAATCTAGGTCCTCTCTGCAATCACATCAACAAATTCTGTTCACAATTTTATTTAAATGCAGCGGCTCTAGTTCTGATAAGATATGATTTCGGAGCAAGAGATAGGTGAGCTCGCCTAGGGGCTTGTAGCGCTCGCCTTTTGTCCTCCATTTTTCGAATGGCTGATGTGACACCGTCTGAAATAAAATGAAACAGAAAAATTGCTTTAAAGCAAGTGGAGTGCTTGTGCTTAAAAAAGTCTCGGCGGGAATACTGGGCACGTAATTACGTATTCCAACTTTAATAATTTAACAGTGTAATTTTTCATACCACAGATTCTCGCTAAAGATGTGGTGGTGCTGAGGAGCAACAAAGCGTGGCCGGGTATTACAATTTTGTGAGGTGCCAAGAGGGCTTTCGCGCCACCATTTTCTTCATTTTTTTTACAAGGGTCGAAAGCGGGGGGGGGGGGGGGCGGAGAGAAGAATAAAATTTTCTGTACGCTATTGAATTTCTGTATTCTATATTCTTGTAGGAGAGCGAAAATCGGACGCTTAGCAACTTGTGCCTGCAGCACGTCAGAGGCTAGTGGAACGCGTGAACGGGGGCGCCACTCATTTCGGGAACTTGACCTGCAGTGCTTTGTCAAGAAACATATTTGTGTTTCCAGAAAGAACGCTTATATTAGTCTACATCAAGAACTCAAATTCTGGATACTTGCGGCTGCTTCGCTCATGTCTTCTGAACAGAGCATGCAGCAGCGCGCGCAATGCTTTCATTAGAACGAGCATCTCGCTTCAACTACGTACAACCGTTCCAGCACCTTCGCGGCTAGACGTCGCAGCGGGCCCGTACGATTCACTCTTTGGACCACAATTTCGGAGAGGCTACAAAAAAAGTATTGCTGATGGCTTAACTTGTTTAAGCCTGGATATCAAAAGCGAGAAGCTTCGGCGATGCCATGGCTTAGCTTGTGGTTCCTTGGCGTAGTTGGGGCTTACCTTGTTCACGTTTGCACCCTATAGATATTCCATGGCTTATCACCAAGGTGAAACATTTATTAGAGCTGTACATCACATAGAATTAAACTTTATTCCAATTCCACATCATCAGCGGCGTTACACTTCTGTATAGACATAAACACAGCCCTGTAAAAGCCTTTTTCTTCCTAGCTACTTTCGCGTTGCAAACGCTTTCTCTCGTAGAGAAAACATCGATCCGTGCCGCTGTTGCCAAGCGCAGCAATGGCGGCCTGCCAATTCTAGCGGTTGATCTGCGCGAGGCGAGGCATTTCGGAGAGCACAGCGATGCTTTCGAATTATATTGTTACTTAGGTTACTTAGCTGTATTCGCTGTTCGTGGTGAGGATGAAGAAGTGCAACAGACTCCGAGAAGACGACGGCGCTGAGGGTTGTGAAATCGGTGCTGTCATCAACGTTAGTTGTGCGGACAGCTTTCGGACTGTTGAGCTTCCACGTAACATCTCTTGGTGGTGAGGAATCTATTCAATTCCCTGTCACAAGCTGGGTCTCCGCAGCGGCCGCCACGTCGGAACCACTACAATGACTACAGACGCCTCTACCTCTATAGCCGCCGCACCTGCTGTCGTCACGGCCCACCCCCGTGACCCCGGAAACTTCTGCGGGACCGACAACGTCGACGTAGACGACTGCCTAGCCCTATACGAGCGCGTGAGTAAGCACAACAGGTGGGCTCCCACACTCATGCCAGCGAATGTAATCTTTTACTTGGCTTGGACAGCGCAGGTGTAGTTTGCAACCGACGAAGACGACCTAACATCTTGAGATATCTGCAACTAACGTTGCAGATATCCCAAGAACAGATATTCAAACAAAAGCTCCACGACCTGTTCGGAAAGCCTATTGGCCGCCACATCACTGCCAAGAAAGCGCTCGCCTCTCGCGCCTAAACGTCTACGGAGTCTTATCTCCCTTACATCTAAGACGTCCTGTCTCTATGCTGCCAAGTCGACCAAGGCATGCCTGAGGAGGATAAAGTCAGCCATATAGTAAAAGGCATTGCTGACGATGCCTTCAACCTCCTGTTGTGCAGGGATTGTTCCATCGTGGACTCTGTGCTGCAGGTGGGTCGACGTTTCGGGGAGGCGAAACAGAGGCGCATATCTCACCGTTTCGACCGGCTGCCGAACACGACTGCTAGCTCCTCCTGTATCGATCTCCCGACTCCTCGACCGCCTGCTAACGACAGAACTTTGAACCCTTCACCATCCCCGCAAACACGACGTTCGCAATCTCCTCTTCCTCGCCGCTGTTCGTCACCGTCCTATTCTCGCCACTTTCCGGAAAACTGGCCAATGAAGCTCCCGGAGGTGACGCTGCATTTATGACTTGGACTGAAAAACCTCTGCTGAGCCCTGCCATACAAAATAACCATATCGACGTCCTTGTGGATGGAGTTCCCGTTTCTGCTCTAATTGATACAGGCGCCCAACTGTCCGTTCTCAGCTCATCATTTCGCCGTCGCCTCAAGTTCCTTACGCCAGCCGTCTCATCCACAGTACGGTGGTTGGCATGTGTACAGCGCGAGTTACAATTGCTGGCCGTTATACCGCAGTGTTGTTCACCGTCCTACACGAATTCCCCAACGACGGTATCCTTGGCATTGACTTTTTAACAGCTCACTCTGCCCTTGTTGACTGCTCAACCGGCCTACTTCGCTCGAACCTTCCGCTCTGCGCTGAAGACTCCCTGCTGCTTAACCCGCCTTCAATCAGCACAGTTTAGCCGCCTTCCTCCTGAAACTGCCGTTTACATCCCTATGTCTGGACGGTTCCTAAGTACAACCTGAATGTTATGGTGGGGTCGCTGTGCAGGAACTTGGCGCGACAGGCAGCGAGGGATCACCAAAGACTGCTTTAAATGTCGGCCCTAAACACTTGCTTTTTGTCTAGCACAATGCACTCCCTGCAATGTTAATGAATTGAAGAGCCTTCCCACGACGGGAAGAGAGAGGGTGAGAAGAGCAAATATACTGACAGCTTTTATTTTAATAGAGAAATGTATATGCTATGTGCATAGCACATGTTTGCTTGCCACATGTGATGTGTTTCATGTAAAGTTTGGTTTCTGCTTCATTTTGTTTGTGAACGGCCGGGACCTAGTGAACAATGCCGCCCTAGGCTGCTGGCTGAAGCTCAACCTACCAACCCTTCTGAGAATTCATCGGCAAGAAACTCAACAGCTTACTCTTTGAACATTTCAAAACATCGGCGATTTCCAAAGACGAGATTCTCCACCTACATTGCCTATTGCTCGCCATATTCTAGTCGTCGCAGAGAGTACAAACAAGTATGCACAAAAAGAGGCCAACTCTGACCCCTAGAACTAGTTTGCTTGTCGTCGATTTGAAAAATTCAATTTATTTAAAGTCTTTCTCAAGGCTCTGTCATCCCTGTTCCGCATCAGTTTTCATTCCGTTCTTCTGCTCGCTACGCAAATCTGGGACCGTTAAATGGTCAGGTAGATTGACTGCCATAGTTGCTGCCAACTTACTTGAAAATTTTTTGTAAATAGCATCGCAAGAAACATATCCTAGACACTACCTGCAGTCGTTACATTTGACACATGGCTGATTTCAGAGCCATGCTTATGGAAGAAGTCAGCACAAAGAAACATTGAGTAGTGGTCCCTTCCTTTGCAGTCCTGTGCTGCTACCGCCTTCATCCAGACGTCAGGGGAATATAAATTCAGATCTTTAGTTGCCTATATTTTTGATAATGCACAGGTACAAATAGTCAATGTTCCTGTCAGCTCAGCCGGAGTGATGAACATTGAAATCATGGAAAATGATTCGAAAGACTGGGCAGCGGTCACAAAGCTTTTGCAGGAACAAATTCGTGTCATCTAGTTCCGCGGAAACACGTATACACTCATGCTACCGAAAGTACTAAAGCCAAAGTAAAGCCACTCAGCCGCTACGTCGATGTCGTTCATGCACAGATCACTGTGTAGCGCCCATGATTTTAAGCCCGCAAATCACATTCTGCTTGTATGCACTGCAGGGCTGACTCCAGTGAGTTTCGATGGCTGCCTAGCTTTCAGCGAATCGTGTGTGCTTTCATGGGAGGAGGTGAGGTGCAGTGCTTCCTGCAGAAAATGACTTCATGCTTAAACCTTTTGTGAGTGGCATATATCCAGTCCGTGATCTCGCTCTTGGCAGGCCAGGCTCAGAGAGAGCCATACTGGAAGGTTGGTTTCTTTCAGGAATAATTTAAGTTCAGCTAATCGACCTAATACCGCAGCGCGATTACAAAGCATGAAAAAGATAGTTTTCTTCGTTTTATTAGTTATCCGAGGTTGAAGACTACAGAAAATAGAGAAAAGGAAGGTCTGTTGCGTTTCAGGTAATGGTGAGATCTCAGGAAACCATCAGATACGGTAAATTCTCTAGCATGCCAGGCGATATCATTGGAACATGTGAACGTAGTAATTGAAACAAAACGTGAAAACGGTTGTAGGCACCTTATTTTTGAACGTTTCTACAATGAACTGACTAACAACGTCTACAAACGATGCTGATCGGGACATACTGTTGGCCATCGTAATTGAATTTCCAATCTCTTCTGAATGAGTCCTCCTTGCTTTCCAGTCTGGATATGGTCTGGTCGCTCTGGGATATGAACACATTTTGCTCATGCCGCTTGTCAACTGACCCGCGTGCAGGCCACCTCACAGTGTTGACAGATGTATGTATTTTAGAGGCAATGGTTGGTGGCGTAGTGCAAACCTCCGACTCCAATGCGGGGAAATAGTCACTTCCAGACCTAGGCTTCTCAGTCAGTTGACCTTTGAGACCACTCATGAAGAACATTCTGCGGTGTAGGGCACTCACACGTAATGGGCAGCCATCGAAACACTCTGGAGTCAGTACTGCAATTTATAGAAGCAACATTTCATTTGCAGGCTTAAAAACATGGGCGCCACCACAGCGCTTGCAGCGTTGATCCTTGGTGAAAACTAGGCCACGTGCCCAAATCATTTGCTTCTTCAACACAGATGAGAAGCTACAGTAAATTCGGAGGCTACATGTTTAGTGAAATCTATTTCAAAACCTTCACGCGTTCTTAGTTGCGAGCTAATGTCAGCACAGGATAGCTGGTAGGTTTTTCGCTCATTCCTTTTCTTGAGACTCCCACCTGCACGCCCGTTGTCTTACATGCAGACAATTTTGCGACTTCAAGTAATTAATTTATTATCTGTCTGAATACCAATTTCATACACGCTTATTAAGACCCAATAAAGATCAATGTAGTGCGAACATTGTTCTCCCCAATCTGCAAGCATTGCCGGCGAATGTCCACCTGCTTTTTAACTTGCGTCTTGGATAGGCCGCAAATTGGAGGTGATCCGAGCAGTGATTGAATATCCGCCAAAATCATGATAGGTGCTCAGTTTCTTAAATCAATCCCTTTTTCTGTGGGAATAACTGTCATCGTGATCCCGACTATTCTTCATTTTCGGTGGCTCACTAATTTGAACCCCTCGTTCCCAGCGGCTATGTCAGCTACCTCCTCTCGACTAAGCGATGATGGCTCGCTGGATAGGTGTTTGTCCCTTGTTCTGGTCATTGCACGGCCTGTGAAACAATAAGCGCCTGCTCCATTCGGTGGGCGAGGCCTCTGCCGAACTTCTGGTGTTCGGAGGAGCCGTCCCTTTCCCAGAAGGACAGTACCGCTATGTTGATGTGGCCGTTTTCGAAGAAAAATTCAGTGTGCACTGCAGAATCTCTATTGGATAAATGTGAATGCCTGAACGTTGCTGCACACGGTACAACGAGCGCCCCTTATCGAACACGACCAGCGTTCCGTTAAACGCATCAAATTTCACCTGCGTTCTAATGTTTGCTTGAAGGAGATTTTCCACGATCCTAGCGAGGTTTTCGCCTTTAAAATGTAGATAAGGCTAGACCCTCTCGGACGATATCTTCTTTTTCTTCCACTAGAATCAGTAATGTGAATTACGTTTTAGACATGTGGTCAGGATACTGGCTGATGTTTCACGATCAAAGATGGATTTTGTAATACCTGATGACCTCTACAAATTACACGTGATGCCATTAGGACTTTGTAACACTGGCAAATTTTGAGCTCATGATGAATTCGAATTCACGCTGCCTTAAGTTAAAATAAGGTATGTGCTACTCAAATCGCGCTGCAATCTTTCCCTCTGATATTGAGAACGCCTTCGCAAATAGAGCGTGTTGAAATGTTTAACGAAAGCCAGACTCCAACCTACTTTCAACCTGTGCCATTTTGGCACCTAGGAGCAGGAGTTTATGTCACATCGTCGCAATGGACGGCAGGGTTCTTTACCATTGTAAAAAGTGTGCAGTCGCTGATAACATCATGCTTTTGGACTATCTAGGAGCTTTTCAACTTCCTTGGTCTATGTTCAATTTCCTTTGTTTTGTCAGAAATTTGGCTGCTATCTAATCTTCCTTGACGGACATTCTTCGTGGTGGCAGCAATCTCTGCGGTTGATCAAGTTCCTCTCACGACACATTCATGTCTTGCTCCTTTCCTCCTCACGCTACAAGTGTACGCCATGTCGAGGCAGATTATCCACCCAAACTGCCACCCAAATGCCAGTGGTGTTTGTCTACATGTAGCAATTACGCAAATCAGTTTTGACGAATATGTCATTATCAAGGAGGGCTCTGCCGTGCCCAAACGACAATCCAACAAAGCGGTCACAGAAAAAAAAACCAGCCATTGTTTGGGCTGTCTCATTTGCCTTGACGAGTATGGTCGCCAACTTACATCGTCATTGCCCATCATCCGTTGTGTTTACTCTTCCCTTTGAAATACCAACAGACAGGTTCCCTACGGGCCAACTCTCCTTGTGGGCACTCCATCCACAAAGCAGGCTGTCCTAGAACCAACGAAGACACTCTAGATATATTTTTGAGTGGAGTATCAAATACAGGCCTTCCACGTGTATGGTGGTTTAAGGAGCTCAACTTAAAAGTAGGATGATATTTCTCGCCAATTAACGCGATGAAGTCTCCATCACTTGCTTTTATTGTTTTGCAAATTTAAATCGAAAATACATTTCGGCGGTCGCCAAGTGATGCGTGCTCTTTGGATAAGTACGAACCGAAGTTATTTGGTAGGGCATCTCAAAATGTGCATTCAGGCTGGTTTTCTTTCAGCGTGAAAACAATAAAAACAATATTCCACAAGAAAAAATTAGAAAAAAAATTAGTTGTGGTTTAACTTTGGTTAACCCTAGTTGAATTGCGATAGCAACAGCAGAAGCTTCTTTTGCCTGCTACATTATTCCCCTATCGCGCCCTATCCGTGTAAGGCGCTGCATTATTGGAGACACTTAAGCTCATCCTTTAAGAGTATGACGCGAGAGCGTAAGGAGCAAAAGCATAAGCTGCCGGTGACTGAGCGTTGTTGTTGTTCTTCTTCTTCTTCTCCCTCGTTATAATGGCACATGCCCACAGTGGGGGATTGGCCAGAATTCGTTATAGGTGACACAAAATAATTGATAATTTGTTGTTCTTCTTCTCCTTCTCCTCCTTTTCCTTCTTTTTTTTTTTTTGTTCGCGGCTGTTCAAGATCAAACGTGGTCCTTCCCGGGACGACGGGACGGGCCGAAACCTGGCGCAGTATTGCTATCGCAATATAACGGAGCTGTATCTGAACCTCTGCCTTTGATATTCGAGTGCGCGTCCTAGCAGGTGGTAGTTGGAATGTGACATGAGGTTCGTGACATCTAGAACCATTATGTCATCGTTGAACAGGGAGACACTGCTAGCTTGGGAATCCAGCCTTCCAGAACCCTTTGAAACCGATTTAGATACGCTTTTTCCTAAGCCACGCAGGCACAGTCATACGACATGGTTTGTGAGGCTTTTTATTTAGATCACTCCTCGCAACGTGGACAGGGGTAATCACTGTCCTTTTTACACATGTGATCTGGCAGGTGGCAGTTGGAAGGTCACTGACCCTGCACTGATCAGTCAATGGTGTCGTCCTCTCACTTATGTTACCTCTATGGTGGCTCGAATATATGCGACGTTAGCAATGACGTATGGGCCGGTGTTCAGCCATATATATAAGCTCATGATATGAGCAGAGTGAATTCAGTCTGCTTTGAAATGCATAGCGAGTCCAAACAATGACGGCAGCTCTTGGAGGCTGAGATGCATCGCGCCAAGTGGCATCAAAAATAGTAGGTGAAAAGAGAGCGAAGACATCTACATCTACAATTTAGCGAAGTAAACTGATGAAACTATAGCTTCGTAACTAGGTTCTGTCACGTTCAAAGTCTGAGTTCATTTTGATTTGGGCGTCAGAGAAAGAGATTCTATTTTCTCGTGCATGTACCCTGGGCTATGGTGAACGTTGTGAAGGTCGCTACCACATTTTCTAATAAAGTATACATTGAGTAACTGTAACAAGCATGCATTTTTCTGCATTAGGAGCCTTAGGTGTATCTGATAGCCTTGTTCAACGTTTTATTTCTAAAGACAGCAAGATTATATGCTACCCCTCAACGGCGGCGTTGTTTAGTTCCGAGCGTTTTGCCAACATATGCAAGGTTTCTCTACAAACTAGGTTTAAAAACAAACTTCATATTAAAGACTATTAGGTATGAGAGCATGCAAAATACATACGAAAAGGTCCTCTCCATGAGTCTTCTGTTCGACGGGTGGAATTTTGGGTACCTTGTCGAGCCGAAGCTCAAGACGAAAGAAAAAACTGAGTCTCAAGATGCATTTCTGTACCAAGGTGATATACACAGAGACAATATATAATAGACATTGTCACAAGTTGGTTCTGCTTTCAGGCAGGATTTGTGTATTCTACCATACTGCTACAGTGCTTATTGCTTCTAATTCTCTCATGAGGCATTCCTGCTCTGCAATGTAACCGCTCCTTTCAACAATGTGTTTTCCTGACTACTACTACTCTATAATATAGACAATAGAGTAAAACTGAGAGAAGTGCATTCAGCGGTAAGAACTCAAACTGTGAAATCCGGAGGAGATTCCATTATAATAACACTTGCCTTCCTCCGGTATTAAAATGTTCATTAGTTTTCATAATAACAAAATTACAGAGAACTGTATAACTGAAATAAGAATGGACTCAAAAATACCTACTTACATTCGCGCGGTCGCCCTGCCGACACGATTACAAGTGCTACTTTGTTCCCAAAAGTTTACGACAGCTGCGCTTGTTTTTGTACTGCAGAATGATCCAGTGGTCTGAATTGCTGTGAAGAAATGTCAGCGCGAATAGTTTAAATTTTGTCTCAAAGGTTCCCCAAAATTCTTAATTTATTGCGGCTAGGCAGGCAAGATTTAAATCACAAGAATCGTCAAGCGCGCAGCGTCATGTTACAAAGAAACACTTAGTTGACCCATTCAACATTATACATAGGCAGCGAAGGTTCACAAGATGTCCTTTTTAATAATAGTACCCTTGCTTATCTGTTTAGCCGCACTAGGATGTGCCTGATGCTGCATGTTCCTTGTTACACTCCGTGATAATTCAAACCGTGGGCAAACGTCATTGCTTCTAAATATTTTTGTTGTCGCACTCTCACCAAACCTAATTTCTTTTATCTGATAGCATATCAAAATGTGAATCATATAAAATTTTCTATTTCTGTGGGAGTTGCGTAACTTGGTTATATGTATAAAGACATAGAGTCGGTCCCTTTTACGTTAGGGAAGTTCTAGAAACGTTTGTTAGCTATTCTCAAGTCAGCTCCTGTTCTCACAATTGCTACATTAGATTACCCTCTGTAGACGAATAGGCATATGGCGGAGTAAAAAGGGAGTAGGTATCCTCTAGCGGACCTTCTTTTAATGTCACACCATGCTGCCCAAGTCCTGTGGTAGATTACATCACAAGAAATACGGTATACCTATGGTTGATAACGGAAGTCGGTTCTTCAAAACATGCATTGTAGCAATTACAAAGATAACTGAGGTTTCCGTGTATTTTAATTGCTAAGGGCGAAGCTTGTACAGAAATTATAAGTCCCCTTCTATTGATAATTACAGCAAATAAATATGATTTAGGAATAGAATGTGCTTCTGTTGTGAATGTGCACAATTCCGTTTGCTTAGTGGTGAATATCTACCTGAGAGCATGGGAAGAATACTGTTCCCTACAAGACATTGGGGTGGAGGGCATTCTACTCTTTTATTTATCTATTATAGGCTTATTCATGTGGAAGTAAATCTCCGGAAACAATTGGTAGGCGGCGTGTAGTTATCACAGGGTAAAAGAAAATATTCACAATACTTTCATATACATTTTCTAATTATTCAAGAGAGCAAACTGCCCACAGGCTGGCTTAGGTTAGCCTGCGGGATTACGAATTTTTGTCTTATAGGCATGCTTTCCTTATAAATCAAATGCTGGTAAGAAGCTGTCTATTTGGGGAACTTTCGGTGACTGCTCAAACATTCCGGGGGAAACATTCATCTATAATAGAGCTTTATTTGATAGTCATCACAGTCATCAGTAAGGAGGCGCGGGTTTCCTCAATATTGCTACACAGAGTAGTTCCGGAATTTAGTCCTCACTTTTGGTTTCGGTTTTATTTCTGCCTTAATGCTAAATAACTGTTTTCCACCCGCTGCTTGCACATAACTACGCACTTCAATGCCACTGAACGCCTATATCACATTGAATTTGTAATTAATACGTAGCCAATACGACGGGGAGGCTCCTAGCTACCCATGAGACCTACCTGTGAGTGCATCTATTGAACACGTATTCAGGAGCTTCTGCTCTGCTTATTATGCACCAAGCGCACAAAGTTAAGATAAAGTACCTAATTAAGGGCCCCTGCTATAAATTTTTATCAGCGGATTTTCGTGTAATTACGATAAAAACATGTTGAGCCGCACAACTTCCACATAGCCACCACAATGACAACGCTTTCCACCTTTGTGGAGACTACGACATCAGTTAAGCGTAAAGACCAGCCATTATTTTAAAATGATTGTACACAGTTGCTGCGTTGGCTTCGTTGTCTTATCCACAAGGCAATATAGAGAGTTGAGATTTACGGCATACTCTGTTTCAAAATGATCAAGTAAGACTGAACGCGTTGCCGCGAAACGAAAACTCTGCTTAGCGTACATATAAGAAATCACGACCGTTTTGTCGACGTATGCTTTCGAAGGCAAGCGGGTGAAACCGAACACATGCCCTTCTGTATGAAACAAACTCAATGCCCTGGTTGCACCTCAAGCGCCTCTAGATCCATCTCTCGATATCACCGTTAATCGGCGATCCACGAACAAGCCTGGCTTCCAGGGCACATACCGACCTCGAAGGGAGTAACGCGGATTCCCCTTGACACTTACCTTGGAACAGGTAGCCCTTCCACAAGCGAGGTGTATGTTGTTACCGGTATATATTGTTACTTGCCATAAAAATATTTATTGTGAGGTTTGTATGTACCTTTATAGTGCAAAAAAAAACATCATCCCCTTAGTGTAAGTAAGCACTTTGTCCCTCAACGAGCTGACCTCTCTCCTTTGCGTATCGCCCACTTAATTTATTTCTCGAACCGCAGTTTTTCCATTTATTTCTTTTCTAGCCTTTCTAACAGACATAACAAGTCACTGTTGCCACTCATAAAGATGTTAAAAAAATGCTCACTGAATAACTGAATTGGCAATTCATCGCCCTGTTTTGTCTCCTGATAAATCTTTTTCCTTTGAAAGGGCATTGCCCAAACATGTCAGCATGAATATCAAGCAAGGCTGGTAAATGGCAACAACTGAAAAAAATGTTTCTTGTGCATTCTCCTGGTCTATATACTTTAATATGTTGGCGCATAGTAGCATGACATCAATAATGTTTAAATGTCGTGGGAGTGGCCGCCGTAAACAGAAAGACGATTAGGCAGAGGCGGAGGTGGAGGAAGATTGATGAAAAGTGACATCTTCGCAATATCCGTAATATTCCTCTCCAACCATGCGTTATAAGGGGAGAGAAGTGCCTCCAATAAACTAGAATTACTCAAACATCGGAGCACTAATGACAGCAATAAGCTTTCCAACACTACCATGCGCATGAAGCACCGGCTAACATGGAGCTAGAACCTCGTGAACACCAAAGCCACTCCGGTCGCTCTTGCACGGAGCTTTGACGGAGTGTTTCAATGTTGTATAAAAGGCAAAATATGGATATTTATTTGGTGCAAAGGACACGTGCTACGAATTGTTACAAGCATGCCGTAGCCACAAGTCTATGCCTCTGTGCGTATTTCTTTCGTCCGTTATTGTTGTCAGGTCCACTACTCAAAAACAAGCCACAAAAATGGCAAACGCAGCCAACCTGTAGGAGAGGTTCAAAAAGTACACAAAAATAGTGCCAAGAAGCAAAAAAGGCGCATTCAAAAGCAGCAATGTTGCGAGAAATATTTAATAAATCTTTAAGTAACATGGCAGCAGGATGACACATATAAAAGAGCGAAAAATTTTATTCATGAGGACCCTGGATAAAAGCGCGCAAACGATCGAGGCACTTGTAAACGGAAAGCAGAAGCATATGTGCAACCAGAGAAGTTTGCTTTGTCTTGCTAGACAAACAGCACTATAATCCTGAGGCACATTCATAACAATTGTGATTCCGACATAGAACATGACATTCACGACGTAGTTTTTTTGCGTGACATTTCCGCATTAATTGCTCAGTAAACAAAAGCATAAATTGATGCGAAATTTTTGGTGCCTTTTCCCCTTTCACCTTCTTGCTTCTTCTTTTTTAATAGTAATCTGTTCGTGAAGTACAATTCTTAGCTATGAATGGAATAAATAGCACAACCTTAGGCAAAGTTTAAAAGGCAATATGGTTTATTTTCAGTATGTACAGAGAAACGTACCGCAGCCGGAAGCTATTGAACTAATAAGAAATACAGAGCTTTCACACTTGAAATAATCGATGGGGCCAGTACACCAATAAAAGACTAAAATGAATTTTATAGACTTGAAATATTTAACTCCATTAGCCGCCCTCCGCATCACGCTAATGGCATGTTGGGCTCTCATGCGCTGCTTCTCAATTTTGATAGCATACTACCTTTGTGTAATGGTGGTGAGACATGTTTAGCTGGTTTAAACGCTGCGTAGCAGCAAAGCATAGCTGATGGTAGTATTTCGAAGTCTTGCCTACCGGTGAGCATGAAGTGAACATAGGAGTAAGAAAAATTGTGATAAGTTTAGGACACGAATGCAACTACATTTTTGAAAGCAGGACTGGCACACAAAAGAGTATTGGTAAAACTGAATTCTGGCGTGATGAAGGAGAAGTGTAGTCGAACATTTCGCAAAACATGCGGTCTTTTATTTGGGCCTGACATGGTTTTCATAAGTAGCCAGAACAGTAGCCATGTTCAAGTTCTTGTCCTTAAGAGGTCCCAAAAAAGCAGTCAATCTTGCACAAAGAAGGCAGATGTGGAAACTCTGTAACATCACTGTCGCATTCAAAGCGCCAGGCTGTGCTTTCAGCAGCAGAGTCGCTCAACAGGAGACGAAGCGTAGGACTGTGTGCGCTGAGAGAGACGGACGTTGTAACAATGCACAGAGATAGGCCTGCTGTTCTAGAATTGCGCTGCAGTGTAGAGGGCGCCAGGCTGCAATTAACACCGCGAGGAAATCTTCCCCTTTTCGTCCAATATTTCGATGTGCATATCAAAATGAAAAGACGCCTGTGCGAGTTACGCTAAGGATGGTGCTGCGCCGAGCGAGGCTGACGCTTCGTACAGTGGTAGGCCGAATTGTTTTAAATTTCGCCTCGATGGAGTGCTCGGCAGACGCAGTTTGCCTTCCGTCTCTGTTCAAATGGATACGTTAAAGGCAAGTTCGCGTCTGTCTTAAACGGTTTCGACGTGCGACTGAGAATGACAAGATGTCTATGTCAAGTACTCCATTAAGTGTATATCTTGAACAGAGTGTTTGCATTAGTATTACGCAGAGACACGTGCTTCCCCTTGCTTCGTACGTCCCTGACCTATGGTAAATTTGCGTCTGGATAAAACAGCATTCAAGCATATGCATGAAGCCCAGTTTTGTGTGCGCCTTGGCGGGGAAAGACATCGTAAGTGTTGTTGCCTCTTTATAGCATTATGCAGGAAATCTAGAGCGCCAGAGCAGTGTGCGGCGGAACAGAGCAAAATGTTTAAGCAAATTTACAATGTCAGGAATACGTTGCTTTTGTCATTTGTATAATGATATGCTTCCGTCTAAGCCACGCATTGTTAGTACAGTGTCAGTGAACATCTTACGTGAAACTGCCGAGAAAAGCTGGAACGCTCTGTTCTAGTCTGCTCATGTCTGCATGAAAATTTGCTGCTGACAGAGAGATAACTTCATAAAGCGAAAACTTTCTTGGCTTATGCGTGGTTGTACACGAAATGTGAACAAATATTCTGACCAGAAATTGTCTTTCTCTTGGCCACTTCAAAATGACAGCTTGAGGGGCTAGTTGGTGCTGCATAATACCCAGAAATGTGGCGCAACAAACACACATACAAAGAGACACAACACGCGCGAATGTGCCCGTGGCATGTGTTTGTGTTTATTGCGCCACATTTCTGGGTATTTTATTGGGCACTTAAATACAAAAATCTGTATCCGCCAGGTATCAAACTTCTATCCCTCCGTTCCCCTGAAAAGCGTGCTTGCCCTTTGTAATGGGTGGTCCTTACGAAAAACAACAAATAATTATCGCAGAGACCACAACGATGCTGCAGTATTAGTAAATATGATAGTAGCGATGACAACGACAGTGTATAAATGCGAAAGCCTAGGCTCATGTTTGTCCGTCCGTGAATGCGTGCGTGCGTCCACGAGAAGTGTCCTTTACTTTAATGGTTTAGTTAATGGTAGTGACCGATAATGAGAATTAGTGGTAGTTTGGGATAGCGTCAGTTAGTCATGATGATTCTGATGTCTAATGACCACATTACCTGGGGACATCATGGGCCATGACCGGATCCCCATGGCTGCAAGAGAGGCACCTTTTCATGGCCGTCCCTGAATCACATGAAAGATCCGGCTCAAGAGCAATATCATCTTCTGCTCCCTATATGAAGAGCTGGCGGGACCCCGGTGCCCTTAGTGGGCGTCAGAACAGCACCTGGATGCGGATTGCTAATCTGCTCGGTTTATTCGTCCAGGTTACTCGCGTTACTTCCCTGTACGCTAAGAAATCAAATGACGTGTGCCTGTTACTGTTTCCACGCCAGGTGTTTTTGCTTTCTGCGTTGAGAGGATGCTTTGACATCGCAAATCAACTGCTTGTGTTGGCCGTGGAGGTCGAGCACAACCCTGGGCCTAGCACGAGGGGCCAGGCACAGGGCTCTTTGCCTGGCGTCGAGTCTAATCAGTTGGAAGATATTTTTCCGATGTTAGAAACTGTGAACATGAGAACTGCAAAATTGCCACTGGCCCAAACGGCTTTTATAAAGCCTGCTGATGAACTTAAAAAGTTCCAGCTGAAATTTGAAGAAACGTTGACAGAAACGAACAAAATACTAAAGGAAATTGAGAGCAATTCAGTTGCCGTTGACATATTCGAGAGGGAAGTGCAGCCGTCTCAGCAGTTGATCAGCTTTCAAGTGGAAAGGCCAAACTGTGCTCACGCCTGGTTGAGCTTGAAGACAGGCAGCGCGTGACATCCTTCTATATTTTGGTATATCAAACACGCAGAGTCCTTGACTCAGTCTGAAGAAAACCTAGACGGTATTTTCATTCTGCTTGGCAATTCCGTCCTCTGAAAATTTGATCGAAAGAGCACACAGGCTCGGCGGGTTAGCATCGGATAGGTTTAATTGCCAAATTCTCATCTTTCAAGATGAAACAGAAGGTACTGGTCAACAGTTTCAGGCTCAAGGGATAAAAATAGCGCTTAGCGACAACTATTCTCCCGCCACTCATCACGCTAGAAAAAAAAAAAAAAAAACTTGTCAAATGTGGCAAAACAAATCTTTTAAAATACACGCTTCAATAAGCTCTTCTTTAAAGGCAAGTGCTACGCTTACAATCACTCTGATTATTACTCCACGAAATCCGGAGCATCTTCCCGTTACCGACCCAACGTTCTGGGTAGTCTACGAATGAAATCCGTTGTGCCTCTGGGCCGAAGATTGGGCGAGTTGGTTGTTCATGATGAAGGCCGTAGGGATCAGAATCACGGACAACTCGAAGACGCGCATGTGTTTTCTTCGTGTTCTACGTGTTTCCGAGCGCTACAGTTTTCATAGCAGAATGAAGGCCCCGGTCATTACCCACTCACAAATATTCAGAGCTTAATACATAAAACCGATGATCGTTGTTCTGTTATCGATGCTTGCGATGCTTGCATTGTATGCCTGACTGAAGCTTGGCTATCGGCAGACAGATAGCAGTGAAGCAAGAAGAGCTACAGCCTTTATCGTTGCGACAGAGAATTTAGATGCGGCGATGCGCTTTTAGCTTTTACAGATACTGTTGTCTTTTCCGATCCACTTTGTAAGCGCGTTAGAACTTGTGCTGATCAAAATTCGCATGTGCTCTAGGAAATAGATATTGGGCGTTTGCTATCGTTTGCCGTCTGCTTACCCCACCTTGTTAACTAACTTCATGATGTCATCCATATTATTACAGCCGTTATCCGAACAGTCCTTTTATTTTATTGGGCGATTTTATTTTCCCCAACATCATCATCATCAGCCTGACTATACCCACTGCAGGGTGAAGGCCTCTCCCATATGAACTAATCATGAGAGGTTGCGGCCAATTATTGCACCAGGGTGTCCAACTCCTGTTCTGGTGAGGGAGTGCGTTGCCGGAGGTGTTCAGCAGCATCAGGTCGCACACCAAACCTGTTTATGCAATTCCATCGACGCACGGATTTATCTTTTTCTTTTTTTTTTTTTTTACCTGGTGGAGAATTGCGCGGCACCGGGATTTGAATTCCGGTCCTCTTGCATGCGAGGCGGATGTTCTGCCGCTGCGCCACCCCAACATAGTATAGTCTAATGTGGGTTCTTCTTATCGTGATCGCTTTTCGAGTGAATCCGACATTTATTTCAACTTGTCCTAGCTTGTAATGCAGGCAACTCGAATATCACCTACTGCATCTCATATCCTCGACTTAGTACATACCACCTCGCCTGATCTCTTCCAGCCCATACGATACTTTCCAGGGTTACGTGATCACCTACTGTTTCATTTTTCCTTGACCTGCACTGTTTCTCATCAACGTAACAAGAGAGAACACATCCGTGATTACAAGAAGGCTGACGTTGATGCCATTAACCGTGAACTCTTTGTTCCTTAGGTGATTACTTACCAATTAAGCGTTCATGATAGCTGCATGAATACAAATTGGAGCCTGTTTAAAGAAAAAGTTGCTGCGCTCACTGAAAATTATGTTCCACGCTTAGTCATCACCTCTAATCGACAATCAAGTTTTAAGTTTCAAGTTTGTTTATTTCATACATACAAACAAAAAAATGGATACAGTAAGAGTTGTACAGAAGGAGGTACCGTAGTGCAAGACTGTCGGGGGGACCTCCCAGAATAAAGCAAGTGAGGTAGATGTGTAAAAAAAAAATTGCGAGGCAGTGTAACAGTCACTATGGTTCCCTCAATCGTTAAAACCCTTTGTAATAAGAAAAAAAGCATATTGCGCTCTGCAAAATTAGCCGGTTCCCCGGAATGTTGGACTGCTTATCAGGCTGCTGCCATTGAATACAAAACTCGATTCAAGCACACCAAACATGTATTTTTCAATGACACAATAATTTCCCTGCAATTTTGGAGCTGAGGTAACAGAAACGACCATTGATCCATCAATCTCAAAAGACTCCACTGACGAGCTAATCCAACCAAATGATTGTGCAAATGTCCTTAACAGTTTATTATTTCAGCTTTTTCTAAAAAATGCTTGTTCTGTAATCTCTGCATAGAGGTATACCAGTGCTGACTTTTTGCCGATGGATTATACTTTCTTTGATCCTGCTGGCGTGGAAAAATATTTAAAAACAAACTTTCTTCATCATTTGGTATTGGTAATAGTAATTTCAAGCTCTTGAATAAAACCAAAGTGTACAGCGCAATAATACTATCCAGCCTATTTCAACAATCGCTTCATACAGCCAGCTTACGGACGACTGGAAGGTGGGTGGGGTGATTCCGTTGAATATGTCTGGTGATAAATATTCCCCACATAATTATCGACCAATTTTACTAAACAGTATTCCATGTAAGATTATGGAGCATTTTATTTACTCTCACCATGCATCATTCCTTGATTCTAATGCTTTTTTTACTGACAGTCAAAAAGAGTTTCGGAAGTTATTTCCTTGTGAAACACAGCTGATAAACTTCACGCATGATCTAAATTCATTCCTTGATATGGGTTTAGTTGTCGACTGCATATTCCTCGATTTCTCAAAGGCATTTGAAAAAGTCTTTCATCAACTGCTTTTTCTGAAACTAAGTAAACGTAACCTTGACCCTAACATTCTTAGGTGGCCTGATTCTTTTCTTACTGATCCTTCACAATTCGTTCCTGCTAACAACACTTCCTCGTTCACTTCTCCAGTTGCATCTAGCATGCAAAAAGGCTCTGTGCTTCGGCCTCAGCTTTTTCTTATATACATCAATGACTGTCCTGAGCACTTATTTTCAACAACAAATCTTTTCGCAGATGACTGCATCATATACCGTAAAATGACAGTGCTTCTGTTGTAGCTCTCCTTCAGTCTGATATCACTATTGGTATTTAAAGTAATTACAAGTGGAACAAGAAATTAAATCTTAACAGATACAGTATAAGCGTGTTTCTCGTCGTAAGAGCTTATTACCCCCATACCGTCTTAATAATAGTAGCCTTGAGTCTGTGCCCTGTTAATAATATTTAGGTGTATTTATTTGCCATGTTCTATATTGGAAGGCTTATAGATCTCGCATTTAACAACGCATGATGGCTTGCGGGGCTACAAAGGCCATAACGTTTTTCTTTTTTCCAGCTCCGTAAAATTGCTCCTTTACAAATCGCTGGTTCGTACTGAACTGGAATATGGTTCATTCATCTGGGACCCCTCACAGGAGACACTAATCTACCAAATCGAACTTATTTAGAACTGTGCGGTCCGTTTCATCCTATCGAATTATAATCGTAATTCTAGTATCACTGCCATGAAATCAAGCTTATCAGAGCCACTACTGTCTCACCATATAAATATATTCCGTCTTGGCCTATTTCATAATATTTACTGTGATAACCCCATACTTAAGAGCAAATTTATAACACCATCTTGCAACATTTCAGCTTGAATTGATCAACTTCATAATGTTGGTATCCCTGCATGTCAAACAAATCACTCCTACAACTCATTCATCCCCAGCACGTCCGCACAATCGAATCGCCTTCCCCCATCGGTTGTCCAAATGAGTTATATGCCACGCGTTCGAACAGGACGAGCCAGTGTTCCGCATCCTCGTCGCACTGTCCATGGAAGCAGGGGGGCTCACAGGGTTGGACAAAAACAACGGGTGCTCTAGGCTGGGCCATTGTCAGCGCTGGTGCCTTCCGAGGTCGAACTGGGTCCGGCAGTAGACCGTGTTTGAGTTGAAGCCCTTGAAGTCGGCGGCTAGTTCGGTGGCCTCTTAGCTCGTCCCCCAGTGTAACAGGAACAGGACTGTTGTCTTGGCTTGAAGGGGTAAACCGTGACTCGAAGGGTAGCACCTCCAGCAGATGTCACGTAGTGGTGACAAGGTCGTAGACACCAAAAGAGGACACCGGCGGGATAGTACCGAAATTAACTCTTTATTGACAGTGTCCATAACACGTTGAAACATCGCCGGCGCAGAGCAACGACCATACGAGGGCACCTAAAAAACGTAGGAAGTCAGGCGTCAAGAGCGCAGTTTTCTCTAGGTCTTTCGTATCCACCTTTATTTGTAAGTATTCGCTTTTGAGAATCGCAAGGCGCCATTTTTCTTCTGACAAGGACTAATGGTGACGGCCATGGGCTCGTCGAAGGCTGGATCGCATCGTCTCCCGGTATGGGAGTTGGCCTACCGACAACGTGGCCTCATCGGTAATGATGCGATGCTGGGCGACTCGAGTACGACTGACCTTGGAGCCAATGGCGTAGCTATCTGCGAAATTGGTTTAAAGAGACGAGAAGATACGAGAGAAGATTGCTCTGGTCGCTAGTCAAGTCTGGGCTAAATTTACGGTTTTTAAGGGCAGGAAAAGGTGCAGCCGCTTACTGAAGGTTGGCCAAGACTGCGCATAATTGAGGCAAAGCAGTATCATCGTGAAGGAAGACAACAGCCATGCCCTTGGTAAGGCGGTCCATCTCCTTAGCAAAATTCACCAGGAGGACAGTAACACAACTGTTATAAAGTTAAACGAGACCTTGAGCGACAGTTATCTCCTTCTCGAGCAGCAGCAGAAGGTGGCCATCCGCAATGCCCTCATATTCGTGAAATAAGTCATGCCTCACAAGCAGAGTAGTTCGTGGTGGCACCGTCACGTCATCGTCTGCTATACACAAAACGTTGAGTCCCATATCTTCTATTCACTGCGCACCACGGCCCGTTTTGTCTAAAACATCACACAAGATTCTTTCAGGTCAATTACAGCGCCGTTGGTCTACAGGAAATCTAGGCCTTGAATAAAGTCCTTCGAACAATCGGGAAGTGCCACGAATTAACCGACGTACATAAAACCACTGATGCCGGTCCGCGCTGTGCACTTGCCAAAAGGGATAATCAATCGACTCACCGCCGTGCCAATTCTAGGCCAAGATATGAACGTCAAAACTTTCTTCGATTCTCGGGTGAAGCCATGACTCATTACTGAATAATCGGAACCGGTATCGAGTAACGCAGTGATATCAACTCCGTAAATCGTTACTAGTCGTAGGTAGCACTTACCTGTCCGAAACGAAATGTCATCGTATCTATCGGAAGTAGCACGTCGGCTGCTCTCACTACTTGGCCCCAGTGAAATTGCGTCGAATTCGCGTGACGATGACAGAGGATCTTCATATTTCTCGATATCAGCCACCCTGCTCCCAATGTCGCTGATATCAGCTTTCCCGGCAAGAACTAGGAGAGCGGCATCGGGAATAGCTGGAAGTTCAAGAACGGTAGCTCTTCGGGGATGGAGACCGAAGCTCTTGGTAGCCGGACGGAATTGGAGGCGGTTGCGCAGAAAGGTGGCTTGCGACCTCGGTAGGCCGCTCGCCAGTCCGAGTGGTCGCTGGTAAGTTGGCAGAGTGAAGTAAGAAGGTGGTTTCTGCGGCTCCAATGCTGGAGCTGCAGCGTTGATACCGTAGTCCGGCGTGGGAGCCTTAAGTAGGACAAACGCGTATGTGGGTCTCGCGCCGAACTGGTAGAGGTCATCAAGCACTTGTTCAGTTGCCATACGTCTCGAAAGAGCATCAAGAGGGCTTTCAGTTTCTCTAACACGATTCAAGGTATCAGGTTTCGTAAAGCGTCAGTGTCGCTGCCGACATGCTTAGAGAGTGCGTTGGACCAATTGATGTTCATGTCGCGGTTGTATTTTCGGGCTTGGTGTTGCAGCATTGTTCCCATGGTTGCAGCCTCACTGAGAAACTGCGCCACAGTGCGCGTTCGGCTGCGCACCAGTCCCGATATAAGCTTGGGCTTTACGCCTCACAAAAGGTCGCGAAGCTTCTTCTCTTCCATCAGGTGTTTGTCTGCGCGCTTGAAAAGACGTTTCATGTCCTCAAGGAACATACTCACGCTCTCGTTCTGGCGCTAGCTGCTCGAGTGTAGCGCAGATTCACCTCGCTCCTGGCGATCGGCACTCGGGAATGTGGCCTTCATGTAACAGCAGGAGGCTTCCCAGGATGGGAAAAGAAGCCTCATGGTTTTCAGGCCATGTCTGTGCAGACTCTTCAAGAGCAAAATAGACGTTGTGGCGCTTATGCTCATAGCCCCACCCGTTGCAACGAACAACGCGCTCGTAGGTCTCAAGCCACTCCTCGACGTCTTCGAACATGTCTCCACGAAAAGACAGTGATGTTCGCGGCTGATGACACAGGATGTGCGCTCAGATGTCATTGCAACTGGCTCTATGGCCGTGTTAGGTTGCGTCATCCTATTAGCGCAGGAAGAGGTCCGAATTTCGGGGACCCTCCACGTGGACGGTGGCCGAGCCGTAGATGAACCGGAGTAAGCTCCGTAGTGACAGGTAGATAATGCAGGACTGCAATCGTGCCCAACACTGCCTCTACCAGATTTGTAACGTAACGTTACACACAAGGCACTCTAGCGCCGACGTACTTCAGCCACCAGTCAAGTGAGCGTGGGATGGTGCACAGTTTTACTTCATCATCTTTCACAATCGCCCGCCTCAGTCTCTGTCGTCTTCTGTAAATGGCATGTGTCAATAATTCCCATCTTAGCGCTGCTTACCGCTCTCCTTTTCCATCAATTCTGCATTTTAAGGGCTAGAGCAGCCCATGAGGACAATAAATGGCTTTAGAATGGCGTTCACTCGCATAAAGTTTAGACGTGGCTGATGCATACTCTGGAGCAAAGCCCATTTTCGGCTTGTCGTTTATGTAGAGAAAATGTCAGATGTTTTCGATTATTGGGCAAATCCCAGTAGCAATTACTTAAATTGGGGAGCTAGTGATCCACTAATAAGTTTGCGTTACTGCCACAGGCAAACTATCTATTGTGCACGTAGCAGTCATGAATGTCTGAACGCACGGCACCGCTGCTGATAGGGAGTGAAAACACAGGCTTTAACAGCGTATGTTTCGGGCGTCGGAAGCCCCGTAAGCGAGGAACCTCTCGATTCGGTTGCTGGGTAGAGACTGCTTTATTGCGCCTTCCGGGAAGAGAAGAAAAGAAGGAAAGAGAGAAGCGCGAGCGCTTGTACAGAAAACGTTGCTCCTCGTGCCCTGGTCACGCGCATGGTGCGAGGACGGGCCAGTTCCGAGGAACGCACGGGTGCACAGCGTGTACACAACAATATCAATGCTGCATGTACTGTTATTTATTTATTCAAAATACCTTGCAGGTGCCAAAGGCCATTGAGTAAGGGGGGCACAAAGACGAAGTAAGTACAATAGGAACAAAACACAACGTGCAGTACAAGAAAAATGAGTAAAAACAGTTATGATTATACAGGGCAATATAACGACAAGACATACATCACCGCGAGCAACGGTTTAGTAAAGGGTACATGGCAAGTGGGAAGTTTGCATCGACTGAGCTCAATACACATCTAAATAATAAGCAGATAGCCATAAAAATTGCGAATTGATGAAACTGCACAAGAAACCAAACCATAATATATTAGTAACGAGGATAAAAAGAACCCATATGACAGTAAAACCTATAAAATGACACAAAGTAATTGAAAAAATGCTATTGCAGCTAGTTTTGGAATGGTCTGTGATTGCTGACGGATGCGATACTGTGGGAAGATCATTCAAAAGAACAATGGCATGTGGAAGGGCATATGAATTGAAGGCTTGGGTTCTTCCGTGTATGCATTTATTACTGCACTCGTTATGTAGATGGCGGGAAATGCGTGTAGGTTCTTCGAAGGGCAAGGAAGATGGCTTGGTGCTGTGACGATATTTGTGAAGTAAGCATAAAAGAGCGATAGAGCGATGAATTTCTAAAGTTTCGAGGGAGATATCAAGTTTGATCTTAGTTATGCTGAAATGGGGAAAGAACGTTTCTGTGACAAAACGAGCAGCTCTATTTTGCACGGATTCAAGAAAGTTGATTAGGTACGTTTGACATGGAGTCCACGTAGGTGAAGCAAATTCTAACTGAGGACGCACTATTGTCAAGTTAGCCACTTTTCTCACATTATTAGGGGCGTTTCGCAAGTTACGGCGCCGGTACCCCAGTGATCTTGAAGCTTTGGCACAAATGGATTGAGTATGCGCCGCAGAAAAGAATCTTAACAATCACAGACGATTACTGAGGTTCATGTGGCATGTGCGCTATAATTTACTTTCTAAATAGCCAATTCGATTACGCAATCCCCGTGATAAAGACATGCCTGAGATAGAGCGGTAGTTTTGAGCTGTGTAAATTTCTTGCTAACGAACAGCAACTCTGATCAAATCAGTACCCGACCATGGCCATGTGTTGGGCCGACTACCACCTGCCAGATGGAGGCACTTCCTTATTCTTGAGGCTGGGAGCCCTAAGACAACAGAAGCTTACGTCAACGCGAACGGACACTGTTTTCCAACATTATGGTGTACTAAAATGTGTTGTACTTCAATTTGACGCCGCAATAAGTTTTGATTATTTATTGCATCAGGAGAACTAAATATGAATCATTTGTAAGCTACACGGAAGTCTGCCACAGCACATCAAAAAAAGGCGGATGCGCAAAGGAGCAGAAATTGCCGAAGGGGCGGACGAAAAGGGAATGTATACCGTTAGCATAAGGTTAAATACAAATGGAGCTCGGAAGGGTTAGGAGACACCTTATATGAAGGAACAGAATAACATGTGTTGAAGATTACAACATTGCCACATTGACAAGAAACAGGAAGGTTTTAAAAATGCAAGGTACTCTCGAAATATGAGGGGACACTCAAGTAGCACTTTCTAAAGTATGTCATAACACATGTGATTTCTTCCGTTGATGACCATCTTGTGGACCTTCTTTGCAATAAAGGCAACTTAAAGCTAGCTTATTCACTAATGTTTTAGTTTGTCTCTAATATCCCCGCACACTCATCAGCATTGGTTGTAAGCTGCTAGATTATACGACAATCCACTCGATGAAGATATTAATCTCTGTATGATTAAAGCCATATACAGCCTTAGTTTCATCCCACATAAATATGCAGTTAATATAATTTAAACGTGTCTGATTGCACCCACACGGCATTTAGGCCATGCTTTTTATTCGCTGTACAAGGCTCTTTAGGGCTGGCTTCAAATCTCGACTTTCCATCAAAAAGTCTAAGCCCGAGTTGACAATGCCTGCCAATTCGGCCGTTCGATGAGGTTTTGGGTCACATCACTAAACAATCAGTCAGTTCTTGGCCGTGTCACCTGCCATCTGGAGAACGGATGCTCTAACGCTATGATGCTAAGAAGTTCAAAATATGTTGAAGCAATAAATCCTTAACTCGCGGTGTCGCTTTGGGCAGAAGTTTGTATAGCAGCATAGTGATGGTACAAGTGCTTAATCGCAGCATTTGGTCTGTCAGTCCCCTGTCTCAGTCAAGTAGTGTGCGCTCTAGAATACTGCAATTCACTTGACAGTTTCCACTCGCCATATTCAGTCCTAATCAGAGCACCTGATTTTTATGCATACGTTTTGTGGGCATTTTCTGTTATGCTAAAGCGATATACTGCTGGCTATTGAAAACACCACGTAATTCTGTAAAGCTATGGCTGCCTCCACAGTGTTGCTTTGCAATGTCCACTTTATGGATGAGACAGGACCTTGTGGATAGTCGAGTGGGTGCTCTTGAAGGAAAGAAATGCTTTTTGCACACCACAGGAAAACGGTAAACACATCTTATGCACGCAGGTCTGTTAACAATTCCCCTTTTAGTTCCATATGGCCCAATGCAGCACATCTTATTTATCTATCTATACTTCAGCAACAGGCGATACAAATGTGAAGCTAACAGCGCATGGCAATAAAAACGGCGAAGCATTGGATAGTACATTCAGGTGGCATTTTTGTGGCTTCTTTCATTGCGGTAGTATTGGTGCCGCCTGGGAGCAAAGTGAGAGCCGTCAATTTGATTTATACACAGGAAATGTTTTATTTATTTTTATTTATTTATAGATACTGTGATTCTGTACACAAGATAATACCAGGTGAGAAACATTTTTTTTACAATAGAAAATACACCCATACAAACAAAAAAGAATAGCACACAGAAGGGTAACAAAATACCGCAGCAAGGTCTCCAACGACAATCATTTCAAACAAATGCAATGATGTCTGCCGGACAACATCATCCGTGAGGTTATTCGGAAAAGTGATGGTCCTTGGAAAAAACAATATTTGGAGCAAATAACTCGTGAATTCATGAGTGTTATAAAAAGGAAGAGACTACTTCTAGTTTGATGCCCCGAAGAATAAGTAAGGATATTGGAGGTGTCAACGTTGAAAGGAATATTACTTAACTGAAAGAAAACTCTTAGCGACATGTGCGATTTCTGTTAGAAATAGAGGATCTGCAGCTTTTTTTGAGGAGGTCACTGACTGACGTTCACCCGTAAGTTTTGTATATAAACCTTGCTGCTTTGATTTGAATTATTTCCAGTTTATTTATGTTTACCTTTGTAAAAGGGTCCTAGATAACTACTGTTTATTTTATGATTGGTCTAAAAATGGTGTGGTAGGCAAGAACGCGTGTGCCAGAGGTCGTTAATTTCAGCTAGCGTCGAAAGAAAAAAAGCTTTCGGAGACCACTTGCTGAAACATAGTCGACATGCTTGGTCCAAGAGACGTTATTAAAAATTCATAGGCCTAGGTATTTACATTCTTTAACTTCATGAAGAAACATATTATTAGCAGTGTAGCGATACAGAGAAGGGTTATTCATAAGTCTTATAAATACGGTTTTGTCAAAATAATTGACATATGCCACTTTTTACGCCAATAAACTATTTTTGCAAAATCATTATTCAGCCTAATTTGATCTTCAATCCAAGTGATTTCTTCGTACAACACGTAATTGTCCTCATATAACTTATTACGTACTCACCTATCTTTAACAATATCATTGATAAATGTTAGGAACAATAGGGAGCCGAGTACGGCTCCCTGGAGAACGCCAAAATTGACAGAAACGTGATTTGAGCAGGTTTTATGTAGTTGAACAAACTGACGGCGATCAGATAGGTACGGTCGTATCCACGTTAATATCTGTTTATTATTTATGACATTACTAACTTTATGAAGTTTCTTGTTCGTAACTTTGTCAAAAGCTTTTCGAAAGTCCATGGAAATAACATGGCCCGCCTGCACAAAACAATCTTAAGACTGTCTTAGCTAAGTCCAGACTTAACTGGAGTCTAAAGAATAGGCCACTAGCATGGCCGCTTAAGACTGGCGTTAAGACTGGGCTTCAGTCCTGACTTGAATAAGTCGCTTGTATGATTACGATTCTAGTGCTGTCTTGGTTAAGACACAAGGACGCCAGGTGTCTAAGTAGAGAAATTAGGGAAATACGGGGATGCGCTGGCACTGTCACTGCTGCAAGATGTACACATTCCGTCAATTTTGCGTTGTGGAAAATCCGTGCCATTGCTTTTTGCGGCTTAAGATTGTGTTAAGAGGAAAAATGCCCCAAGTGGTTGCTGAGGCCGTTCTGGGAAGCCACTCTGGTGAACATGAACCCGAAGCGTTCGACGTTCAGAACACGAGCCGTCTTAAATAAGCTTGGTCTTTCTAAAGACACCATTTAAGTCTGGACTTAGCTCGGACTTTATCGTGCAAGGCGGCCCATGTGTTTATATTCCTTCATTTATTCCTGTTGCAAAATCATCAAATAGTCGCGATCAGCTGAGTGCATGTAGAATACCCTCACCTGAACCCATGTTGAAGATCTGCTAGTACATTGTGCTCTTCGGGGAAATAAATTAAATGCTTATAAATGATATGTTCTAATAATGTGCACGTTGTCGAAGTAATCAAATAGTGCAATAGTTTTCAATGCAGGTCCTATCTCCACTCTTATGCAAAGGCTTAAGTCTAGCAGTTTTCCAATCACATGGCAAAACGCCCTCTTGCAGATATTGACTGAATAGAATGCACTAATAATAAGAACACCAATAGGCATATATTGTTTAAAACAGCGTTTGGAATATCCTCTGGTTCAGGAGACTTCTTGACATCCAATTTTAAGAATAACTTTAAAACACCCTCCTCAGTAATTATAACATGAGGCATGGAAGGAAGGGACATGTTAAAGGATGGGAGACGCCCGTCATCTTTTGTGAAACCTTTCTTAAAGTTATTAAATGCTGAGGAAGCCTGGGCATTATCACTTATATGCTGCCTATTTATAATAAATGTATCGGTAGAACGATAAAACTGGTGCAATCGACCACCAAAACTTTTCAGGTGAAGTTTTTATAAAATCCGGAAGTTGCGTGCTATAGTATTTTTTTTGTCTCTTAGAATGCACTGTTTCAATTCTTCTAATTGGATTAGAGAACATTTATTGTCAGCAATGAGCGATCTGTGGGCACTATACTAAAACGGCCTCAAGTCCATTGCTCTCGGAGACCTTAGGAGCCCCCTCAGTAGCCCGAACTTGCGTCAACGGGTTTGAGCTGGCCAGTTTAGCCTCCCACCGCTCTAGAGAAGAGCGTGGTAGTAGGTCCGCCGGTGGCGGTGCTTTTTTGCAGCTCCATAATATATGATCGTACCGTCTATTTCGCCGCAGTGTTTACAATTTTGGATTGTATTGTGCTGCGCACATGTGTGCTAATGTAGATGGGCTGAAGAAGGCACGCGTCTGGAGCCGACACCAGATTACGTCCTGCCTTTTGTCAAGTTTCTTCTCTGGGGGAGGATATATCCGCCTTTCTGTTTTAAAGTGATTAGTGCAGTCATGAAATGAGAGAAGTGCATCTCTCAAGAAATTGGGGGAATCAACCTGGCTCCCTGCTCGGCTGACATAACCTCGAGCTATACTGTGAGCCAAATCGTTTCCTCTGTTCCCCGACTGTGCCGCCACCAATATAAATTTCACCTCTTTTTGGTTCAGGTTTTTATATCTTAAAATTCACTCTGTCTCATTGGAGATCGTGCTTCTTGCAAAATTGTTTATTGCGGCTTTGGAATCGCTAATTATGGTAACAGCGTTGGTGGTGACCATCGCCATGAAGATACCCTCCTCCTCCTACGCCGTCCATGAGTTGTTTGTTTTTATTGAACCTGCCAATAATGTGTTACCCTAGTCATTCAGGCCCACAACAACAAAACAGTTGCCTCCGTCGTATCCCACCGCATCTACATAAATAGTGTATTCAGAGCCATCTAACTTGGCCGCAACGGCCTTTGCTCTTGCTTTTCTCCTGCCTTCAAGAACAGCAGTGTGCATGTTTTCGATAGCGGCTTAAGTGTGAGTGCGTTCCTCACTTCGGTCGGCAGTTTTACTTGTGCATTTCTTGCCGGGATTTTATCTCGTAGTCCTAGGTTACCAAGGATCTTCCATCTCGTGGATGGGGTGGCGAGCCTCCTTAACTGTGGTGTCATACGAGTATATTCTGTGGTGTTATTGTAAACTCCCAGTTTAAAGAAGCCTCTCTGTATAGCTGCAGTGGGGTAGCCCCAGGGCTGCTTTATATGCCTGCCTTATGATTCCTTCTATTTTGTCCTTTTCTGCCACCCCTAGCTTGAGGTAAGGGATGGTGTACACTATTCTGCTTATCTCAAAAGGCTGAACAATTCTGCACAAATCTTTCTCTTTGACCCCACGTTATTTGTTGGCTATTCGCCTTATCAACCTGGCGGTCATGTTAATTGTTGACCTAAGTCAATTAATGTTTCTGTGTTCTTTCTATTGTCTTGGATTATCAGTCTCATGACCCTGATTTTGTCAACTCTGGTTATTCTATCAAACTGTCTTCTGCATTGATATTGCGTTTTTTGTTTGTTCCTCGGATTAGCAGAAGTTCCGATTTTCTAGATGAGCATTTTAGCCCTGCCCATTCCGCATATTCTTCAACAATGTCAATTGCCTGTTGGAGATTTTCTTTTATTTCCCCATCGTTGCCTGTGTATGTCCATTATGTGACATCAGCAGCATATAGCATATGTTTCACCTCTATCACAGTCTTTAGTAATGGTGGAAGGTTATTTAACGCTAGGTTGAAGGAGAAAGTGGAAAGAACTGAGCCCTCCTAGCTTAAATGTTTCAGACCTGATGTCGTCAAAGTTTATTCCCCTTGTTCTTGCGGTTAGAAAATTCCTAACGTAATCACAAATTTTCTTGTCTGGGAAAATTTCCTTCAGGTTTTTTAGTATGGCTTCGTGTTTGATATTGTCAAAGGCTTTCTGTAGATCAAGGCCAAGTACAGTTTTTGTACCCCCTTCATTGGGCGCGTCAATTGTATCTGCTTTGAGTTTAATTAATACACCATGGTTGGTCAGCTTGCTCCTGAAACCTAGCATTGTTTCGGATTTATTCATACTATTTATTAAATCGCTATCAACAAGCTCCTTACCCAAGAATGGAAACTCGCCAAAATTATTCCTGTACATAAAAGTGGAAGCAAGAGTGAACCCTCTAACTTCAGACCCATCTCCTTAACTTGCACAATATGTAAACTTGAACACATCTTGACCAAGCATATAACCACATTTCTCGAACAACAGCACATCCTGACACCATCGCAGCATGGGTTTCGAAAAGGCCTTTCCCCTGTTAATCAGCTCTTGGAACTAATTCATGACCTATCATTGAGCATCGACAGTCAGAAACAAGTAGATATGATTTTTTTTTACTTCTCAAAGGCAATTGACCGAGTTTCACACAGAAAACCAATTAATAAGTTAGAATGCACACTAGGCAGCAGCCACGTTATTAAATGGAATAAAGACTATTTGACTGATCGGTCACAATATGTTGAGATCGACAATCAGTGCTCTAAAATTGAACAAGTAACATCAGGAGTGCCTCAGGGCAGCGTCCTGGCTCCAGTTTTATTTCGTATTTTTATTAATGATCTACCCTCTTGTGTCAATGTCACTATTAAGCTTTTTGCAGATAATTGTATAATTTACCAGGAAATTAATACTCCCGATGACCATATTGGCCTTAACCGCATTGCAGAAGCCGTATCCATGTGGTGTGTTGACTGGAAAATGAACCTTAATATTAGTAAGTCTGCTCTTCTAACAATAACGAGAAAAAAAAGTCTTCATATTCCTATATTGTGAATAATACTCCCCTGACGCAAGTTAACAATTATAAATACCTCGATGTTATAATATCACATGATCTCAGATGGGAGTCGCATGTCAGCTATGTGACATCAGCCGCATTAAAACGGCTCCTGTTTCTCAGAAGACACCTCCGTCAAGCCCCGCCTTCAACAAAACAACTTGCACATAAAGCTTTTGTTCGGTCGGTTCTGGAATATGCGACTGTCGCTTGGTTTCCTCACAGGAATTGTCTCATAAGTAAATTAGAATCCATCCAAAAAGAGGCAGTTAGGTTTGCGTTTAACAGGTACAGGTATACTGACTCACCGACTCGACTACTAATTGACGCCGAGATTCTTACTCTGGAAAATAGAGCCAAAGTTTCACGTCTTAAGCTGCTTTATCAATTGCTGCATAACCAACTTATTCTTGATAAAACTAAGTACATCACGACCTCAGAGGCCAGACCAACTAGGCATAAACATAGCCAAGCACTTAAAGAATATTCCTTCCGCACTGACTGCCTGAAATATTCATTTTTCCCCCTTGCAGTAAGAGAGTGGAATAACCTTCATCATCACTTCACTAGATACTTTTGCAAAACTTGTTGAAAATCACCTCCTGTCTTTATCACATATTCCTAAATGTCATCCTAAATAGTTAACTTCATGTTTAGTGCTACATTTTTCGTTCATATCATTGTTTCTGTGTGACGCTATGTGGGCAATGCCTAACCTATCAGTGTGATCATGTTTGGCAGGCGTCGGTGATCTTCCCTCTATAACTGTATAATGAAGTGTGACACTGTATTCCCATCGTTTCAGCTTTTAAGTTCCTTTTACGACTACGCACTCTGCATCTGACATTTTTAGCCATGTAGTCCTTTTCACCCTGATATGCTTTGTACTAAATGCCCTTCCTGTTAATATCCCCAGTGTATTGACAGTATATCTAAATAAATTATCGCGTGTGCTATTCAGCTTGTGGTTAAGGCGGTTTCGCGATTGATAAAGTACATCAATGACAGTAAATTTCACTATATATTTAAAGAAACGCTAATACGCGTTTTTCGAAAATACGGCTTGCTTCGGTATCTTTAAGCTATCCACAAACATTGATCTGCAAACAACGCGGCGTTCCCTTTAAAGAAAGGGAAGGCATGTTACAGCACGTCTACTGATGCTAAAAGCTGTCCCGGCTACAAAAAAGTGAATTTTGCTGATCAGCACTTTGGTATTTATAAAAATATGAAAAGTTCAAAGCGAGGCCACAGAGAAGACCTCGCAAGCATTCGATATCTAATGGCAACAATGATGCACCTAAATCTTCCCAGGCGCGGACACGCTAAATCATTTGTAAAGATGATGACATGGAGCCAGCGCACCGGCACGAGACGCGAACTCTAGTTGAACGAGCCCGGACCTGCAAGCGGAACTTATAGCCTTGCCCTAATTAGTGAGCTCGCCCTACCATAAAGCTAATTACATTCTTAGTGAAGGGCGCTAGATATCACTCTGGAACTGCGCATTAGTACGCTTGCTACCTCCATGCCCTACCACGCCAGCCAACCAGCCGTTTCTTCACCGCCAGCCTTAACCTGCCGCGGTGCGCTTCGTCAACGGGATCCTGCAATTTTCAGTGGCACGGACGACCATGATTTGGTGGAGTGCTCATCATCTAATTGCCGTGGAAGCGCTCACAACCGGTGGGATGACATCAGGAAGCTTAGAAATGTCGTATTCTACTTTGGCGACGTTGCCAACATTTGTTTACAAAACCAGGAATCCGACTTCGGCACGTTGTACTCTTTCAAACCTGCCTTTATTGACATCTTGAGGCCCCGGCTGTGCGCAAAATTTGCACTGAGTAGAGTCCTAGCCCTCGCGCCAAGCCGCTTGGTGAAAGCGATAAAAGGTACATGGAAGACGTCCTCGATCTGTGTAAGCGCGTCAGCGTATCACTGACGGAGGCTGACCGCGTCAAGAACGTGCTAAAGGGCATTGAGGATGACGCTTTTCACATATTTGTTGCCACTAGCCCTACCTGCGTCGCTTGGTTTGTCGACCTGGGCCAGAGCTACAACGAATTGTTCCGAAGACGAGTCTTCTCCCTTTTGCCATCAGCACAGGCTGAGACTATTACAGCCATCGACTTGACGACGGGATCCAGCAGTTCTCTCCTGATCCAAATCAAGCAGTTTGGCTATAATGAGGCCACTCGGCAGCAGTCGCTGCGTCCTTCTGTTCCGAGCCCGTCATGAAATTTGGCACCGACCGTCCACCTTATGATTCGGGAGTAAGATTCTGAGGCCATGCCGTCAGTTTGTCATCCAACTCCGTTGCAGCGCCTCCGTTGCTGGACCGCAGCTTATGCCCAGACAGCCCGACAGCTGCCGCCAATGTTTGCTCCTTTCCGAGCTTCCCCTCGACTCATCCGAGCACCAGCTGTTTGGCCGCAGCCACCCCGTTTCCAACAATAACGAACACCTGATAACTTGCCGATATTCCGGTAGTGATATAAAGAGAACGCATTGGTCGAGGGTGCAAGATCCCCTTTTATCTATAGTGCACATGGCGAGGAGAAGTAAAGGGAAGCAACAATACTAGAGGACAGAGGGGTTAGTTTATTCTCTCCATGCTCAGGGCAGGTACGTACATATCAACGTAAAGAATAGGCACCTTTTTAGACCTGAAGATTCTTCTGTTAAATACCAGAAAAGCCTGGGATATAAAGTGGTGTTTGTTATCGAATGAAGTCCCTGCCCTGAGTAATCGAGACATGGAATCTAAAACCAGCAGCACTTTGGGGGTGATATTTTGAGTATGTGAAAAGGTCAGGAATGGCGTATAAACCTCTCGGGACCAGGGCTTCGGATCCGCAGCTCTCCTTAGGCAGCATGTAGTAGATTGTGGCCTGCTGTTATATGTATATCGTCTTTAATTATCTATGGTATTAGTTCCAACCTTCAATGGTGTGAACCAAGTAGAAAATGATGCTCACATTTTCTGCGCTGTTGCTGTTAAAACAGCTGAAGCTTTTAAAAGAGCATGCGCCACGCGGATTTTCAGACATTACTCTCTAACGCACTTTTATTAAATAACAGGACCGCCAAGTAAAAACACTTAGGTGAAAAAGAACACGCCCTTATATTCCCTTTTTATTGACAGCAATGAAGATACATTGTTTGTTGCTCCATTGGATTTACTCGATCATATTATATCACCAGATTTGATAACAAGAAAAGATAACATAAAAATGCTGCGACCAATGCACGCCGCACTAACGTTGAGTAGAAAGATAATTCTGGTACCAAAGGGATACTATCTTCCAGTATTTCTCCATAGAACTGATGACGAAACGAACTGGCTCATGTTCTGTGCAGCAGGCGAATTACCTATACAAAGAAATCTGTTATGGCTTACAATTATAACTGAAATTAACTCTCTATAAATCTAGGGCGTGTAAAGATAGATAGCTTTAAGTTAACATGTATGCTTAGCGTCCAGAAAATACAAAACTGAGGCTCTAATAGCCTGGTATGGTTTGCAAAGTTTCGTCTCAAAATACATCTTTTGTGGCAAAACTCACTAACAGTTAAGTAAGGTATTTCAATGTCACGCAACGTCTCTTTCACGCGTTAAACCAGAAACAATGTAGAGCATGGAACAGAATGAGCTTTTAAGTATCGCTTTCTGCTCCTGTTCTCTTCTCACTGTCTTCACTTATGTCCCAAGGAGTGATGTAGCAACGCCTGAAATAAAATAGGACGGAAAGTTATTTCAGAACAACCGCGATTCAAATATGCAAACATAAAAGCGATTCACATGGTTGAGTCCTTAAGGGCTTTGATTTTGTCTGCGCATTTTAACTAATATTTCGCTAGTGTTTCTAAAGTATGTCAAATAGCACTAAATCACAGAAAAATCCGCACTTAACATTGAATTTTTTAACTGAGTTCGCTAAGTCAAAATGACAATTGAAATCTGAAAGAAAGTTTTCTAGAGACATTTTTCAGCAACCAGCCCTACTTTCCCGTGTTATTTCAAGGTTAGAAACTTTGTGAGAGAACAGAACAATTACCTGCTGATATTTTCACTTTTAGTAAATACAAAACAACGACTAAAATCAGTGAAAATTAACTTTCGACTTGTAAGTACCACTGTGGTACTTAGTGTTGAGGGAAACAAAATAAAAACTTACGACCAACAATTTCGTCGGAATTATTTCTAACAAGGAGTTATGAAACCGTTTACACAGCTATTCACTGCATTTTTCCCCGCCATCAACTGTCTGCATTTATCATGAAGAAATCTACTCAGCAGGCGGGCGAGTTCCAATAAAAGCTACGGCGCCACAAACGTGCCCCTGCCTCTGAACATTATCCGTAATCCACGTTGCTGATCCGAAAGTTGACCCCGAACAGAAAAGTTTGGTGCACTTGAGCTAGCCTCCGGGTTACCGTTCCCGCTCGTAACGAAGGTGCCCACAAACGCTGCGTAAAAGACTTGCTGTTTGTTGCAAGATTCCGAGGTTAACGCCCCATGCGCATCCACTGATACCAATCACGCGTGGACACTGTGTAAACCCTGCGTTTATCCTTTCCTGCCTTTCGTAGCTGCTTATCTGTGATTAATATTGCACTCTCCCTAAAGGAAAAATTAAAAAAAGTATGCGGAAAAGTAACAAAAACACCTTTGTTAGGTAAGAACGTGAAAACTCTTTATCGGTTAGGAATTGACATACGATGCCCAGTGTAGGGCTCCCGAAGATTTTAAAAATTGTAATGTGGAAGATTGATATCGGCGGCAGCCGCACTGCCAGTACTCAGTTGACTCATAACGCTAGATACGTCGGTTTGCCAGGTCGTTCTAGGAGGGCTTAGTTTCAGCTCAAACCGCATTAAACTTTGTCTTGGTGTAGGAGTAAATTGTTGGCTTACATGGTGAAATTTCAAAGCTCAAACATCGCAAATCTATGAACACCTGCATACGCCAGCACCCTCCTTTACCTACGTACGTTGTTTGCACCGGCTCTCTCCGACTATGGGATCCACCCATCTTTAGTGTATCCGACGATCCCGTAAACAATCTGGAGATGATGGGCTTGCCTTTTATTCGAAGGAAAGCACACATAACATTTTGTGGAAGGACATGCAGCTGAGCAACGCACTGTTTTCCTGAGAGAGGTTCCCAGCTTGTGGTACAGAAAAAACGAAAAAATGTTTTCCTCATGATGTACCTTTAGACACATCTTTTTTTAGATGTTAGGGGTTGCTGCTGTGCTAAAGCAGATTACTGAAAACCGTCTGCAAGCTTTATTCTAGATGAAAGATGAATAAATCAGTTATATTGAAGACGCCGTCAAACTTTGTACGCGTGTGGATGCGTTCACAACAGAGGGGCGCCATATCAAACATGTTATCGCGTACATTTCATTCGAGACGCATTCCAGATGTTTGGTGCCTAACAATCTAGCCCCTTTGCTGATTTCATAAAACTTTTCCACAGCAACGATGGGCTGCGCAACTACAGTAGTGCATATGGTTCAGCCACCTTACGTGTAGCCTAATTCCAGCCAAGTGGTGTCGGCCGTCCACAACTTTGTGCCCAAAAGAAGTCCTTATGAAGCGCAGCCTCGACGGATGATATCTTCCCTGCACTCATCATGCTGGCTGTTTCTGCTGACATTGAGCTCTTTCTATGCCCACCTCACTAAATCCCCTATTTGCTGTCTATATTAGGCTATCAGATGAGTTTGACACAATCTTAACATTCACATTTCTTCACAGCCTGCCGCTACCTCCCCTGTGCTCATTGACGATGACGGCTGCAGCTTAATTCCGGGTATCAGCCATTTTCTTATCCACTGCTCCTTTCTCCCTGGTAACTGCTTTGGCCATATCCAGCTCACCAATTCCGTATCTTGCATCAACACCTGTCTTTTCCTTCTCAATGCATTACTTCTTCGCAAACGTCTTTCTCCTACCGCACCCAGGCTCTTTTCTTGTTCCATCGACGCGTGCCTCATCTTAGCCCAACGCGCCACCTTCTGCAGTCGCTGAACAAGTCGCTGAACCTCTTCAATGAAGCAACATTGCCTGAGGTTCTCGACTACAGTGACCTATCACACCGTAATTTTCACATAAAAATCGCTACGCCAACGACAGTGCCGCGTATATGTGGCTAAAGGACAGGTTTAGGCGAAGTGGGAGCATGCCTCCAGAATGGCTTAATTCAGCCTTCCGGTATAGTATGAGCCTGACATATTGTAAAGGAATGAATACTGAACATTGGCTTGCGGCATTTATTGACTCTTTTATATGCCAGCCTTGAAAGGTAGCTAACCGCTGCGTCGAATCAATGACGTGAGGAGTTGAGTTTGTTGGCAGCTGCAAGCAGGGTTAGCCTAGCGAATTCTGCGGCCAATTTCTCTGCTATCACGCCACTTAAATATTAGTGTCCACAAACAGGGACATGCACAATATCGCAGCTGATTGGTAATAGATAAGACTGCTGTTGACATCAGAAGTGTGGATTCTAATCCTGATTTAAAAATAAAGGCAGGAAATTTTCAACAAGACCGGTTCGCGCACAGGTAGAAAATGTCCTGAAGTGAGCTTTAGCGAGTGCTGTTTTCGCGATGGAAGTAAACACACTTCTTTCCGCGCTGTAGCCAAGTCAACCTATAAAATATTGTTTATATCCTCGCACACAGCACATGAGCAACTCAGCGGTGATGTTGCCAGGCCTGTCTCAAACTTACACGAAGGGGTATGTGCAGAGTCTGTGTGACTGGGATACAGCAAAGCGGCTTGATATCTTTTAGTCCTTTCCTGGCGCATGACTTGTAGGATGAACATCGAAACAAAGTGACAGGCCTTTCAACTGCTTCTTCGATGAGCCTTTCGGTGTCTTGAAGAACTCTTCACGGATTTTCTGACACCACTTTATGGGCTGGGCTGTTCGCCAACAGTTGCCTCTCACCCCTATGTTTAGGTTACCATTGAAGAGCCTTGTCGGATATGCACCAAGCACAGAGAGCTAGGTGAATTCAACAGGGAGCCCGTGCTCACACATTTCAAGGGCAAATTCACGATCTCTATGGATTACAAAAGATTGAGCAGTACATGACTGCAGCTTCTTTCAGTATCGTTCAATGGCAATATTTTCGGTCGTTGTGGAAGAAACGACTTCCGTAAAGCATAAAGACCACACATTCTTTAAAGAAAGAATGAGAAAAGGAGCTTCGCTACATCCTCTGACCTTGACCGCAGAACCAAAAAATGTACAAGTTCAAGATATCGGGCATACTCTGTTCCAGATGCTCAAGTATGAGGGAGTGCGTTGCCGTCAGATGAGAATAGCGTTTAGACCACACCTCAGGTATAGCGACCTTACAATCAAGATTCGAAAATTACAAGCATGGTTTGAAATTCTTGCTTTGCCTTCGAGCATTAAGGGCTGTGGAACTAAGAATATGAAATTCCAAGTATGCTCGAGCCACACCTCGTGTGCAGCCGCCTGCGAAGTTCTCGCCCAGGCCTACTATCCAGACCGCCAACCTCCATTAGTATATCAGTGAAGAAACAAGGCCAAAGAGTTGGATAGTGCTTCATGAAGTAAATCATTCGCTCTAGCATGAGGAACTCCAGGGATTCCTAGATCCATTCGCTGAACACTTTTGAGACATTGGAATTGCGATAACGAGGAGGAAAAAGGTAATTAATGCATAATGTGACAACTCGCCAGGACATTAGACAGTCTAACAATAGAAGAAGGGTGGTGTCCCCATTGCTCATTTGCGATTCTACAGACCATGTTGAAACCCGAAGATACAGATGCACAGTGAAGTTCATAGCTCGTCGCTACAGTAACTGGGAGTCAGTAATGATTCCCATAAAGAACACGTGAATAATTGACGAATTGAAGAGTAAAAAAGTCTGTCGAAAACATCGCAGAACGTATTTCTATCCCCGCGAACAGGAAGAAGCCAAATATATCCGCTTAAAGAGACTAACCTACTCCTTGAATGTAATCTTGTTTTGAAAGTAGGGTCTGTCGAGCTATCAAGACTAAGCTCTTGTGATGGTAGCCGGTAAGCCAAATACAATTGTCGTCTGCATATATCGACATGCTCATAAGCCAGCATTTTTTAAATGAACAAGGAAGGCCAGTCTTACGACTTTAAAAGGCGTAGAAGACAAAACGTTCTCTCGGTACATGTCGCGCCATGGCGCTTTCGGAGCACTCCATAATCGCACTCGAAATTCACAGTAACTAAGGAACGAGTGAATTATTGTTAGCAGATATGCATATACTTCTATTCTTGAAAAATCTTCAGTGTTGAGCTCTGAAGGACGCTATCGTAGGGCTTTGCGACGTCAACATAAACGGCTAGTATGGAATGCCGAGAACGGTGATGTTGAACGTGAGTTACCGATTTCGAGATGCTATTTGGCGGCTTTAAACCTCCGCAGAATCAAGTCATATATGATAGCAATGCCTGACTGTCTTAGAGCCTCCAAGCTAATTGTTCATTTCGCAGGTTTTTCATAACCTTTGGCACACATTTATTCCTGCCAGGCTGCTAAGTCTTTCATCCCTTTACCGAGATTCAGGACTGAAATAATATATGCCAAATTCCATGAAGGAGGAACATCACCAGCCTTCCACTCACTGAGGTATTTTAGGAGCGTTTGCTGTGTGTCAGTACAGATTCTGCAGCATTTTGTTTGCGATGCCGCCAGGACTGGCTGCAGAATGGCACCGAAGAAGGGAAAATGTTTGGGCGTGTTGGTTCATCGTCAACAAAGCAAAGCGCTAAAAACCACAAAGGACAAGGAGGCGACAGAACAATAGCATTTATTGTCCTGTCCCATCCTCGTTCTTTGTGGTTTTTAGCGCTTTGCTTTGTTGATGATGTGAAGTGAGCAATTTTGTTCAGAGAACGCCTTACTGCTGGTATATTTATGAGTGGCATATCCAGTCAAAGATCTCGTTCTTGTGGGCCAGCTTCACAGACAGACATACTGGAACATTAGTTTCTTTCAAAAATAATTTCAGTTCAAATAATCACCCCAATATTGAGCGCATTTACATAGTATAAAAATGGTACTTGTCGGTGGTGTTTAGTTACCCGAGGTTGAAGACAAGCGGCTTTAGAGGAATGGAAGGGCTGCTGCGTTTCAGATAATGATACGCTCACAGGAAACCACCAGCTGCAGTAAATTATTGAGGGTGCCAGGCAACATCAATGAAACATGCGAACGTTAGGTGTCTATAACATTGGAAGTACGTCAAAGACACCTTAATTCTTGAACTCCTTGTTTTTCGCAACGCAGTGACTAACCACGTCCACAAACTATGCTGACTGCGACATACTGTTGGCAACCGTAGCTGAAATTCAATCGCTTTTGAAGGTTAGGCGAGTCCTCCTTGCTATCCAGACTGATTGTGATATGGTCGCTCAGGAATATGTACATTTTTTGTCACGTTGCTTAACCAACCGAATCGTACGCAGACCACCTCGGAGTGTTGCCTGTAGGTGCAATGATTGGTGACATGGCGCAAACATCCCACTCCCACTCCAATGTAGGGAACTTCTGATTTCCATTCATGGGCTTCTAATTCGATAGATTTAGCATTAGAGCTAAGGCAAGACCCTATCATACAATGTCTTCTGTTTCTTCCACTAGACTCAGGGATGTGAATTATTTACAATGAGTTCAATTATTTTTTAGATCTATGGTCCGAACACTGGCTTAAGTTTCCCGACCAAAGTTTTCTTTTGTAATACCTGATGGCCCACACCAATTACAGGTATTGTCCTTGGGTATTTGTAACGCACCGGCGAGTTTCGAGTGCATGATGAATCTCAAATTAGATGGCCTAAAGTGGAAAACGTGTATTTGCTACTGAGATGGCACTTCCATCTTTCCCTCTGATTTTTGAGAACACCTGTCATAGAGCATTTCGAAATGTTAAACGGAAGCTGGGCTCTAACCTATTTTAACTTGTGTAGTTTTGAGACCTAGAAAAAGGATTTTTTTTCAGGTCGTCCCAATGAACGACATGCGTTCTTACCCTACCAAACTTTCTGTGGTCGCTGATTTCCTCACTCTTTCGGGCTATGCAGGAGCTTCGCCCCTTTTTACATCTATGCTTCTATGTCCTAAATTTTGTCAGAAATTTGACTGATATTCAATCATTCTTTACGGTCGTTCTCGTGGTGACAGTTCCTGTCACCAAACGCTTATTCCTTGCTACTTGTCCACCTCACGCGACCACTTTATGTCATTCGAGGCAGCTTCTTCCACCAAATTTCGCAGCCATGCAAGTGGTTTTCAACTACGTGTTGTACTAACTCTAATCTGGCTTTCACAAATGTGTGTTTACCTACAAACGCTGTGCCTTCACCAGCTGATAATTCAACAACGCCGTCACAGAAAATAAATCATAGCCATCGTGTGTCGACCAGTATGGTCGCCCACTTACATATTCACTGACCGCTATACGTTGTGTTAACTCTCCCCTTTAAAAGACCTATAGACCTATTCCCTACAGGCCAGCTCTCTTTGTGGGCCTTCCATTCACAAAGCAGGCTGTTCCGCGAACCAACGAAGACAGCCTAGATATATTCTCTTTCGGAGAAGTATCAAATTAATAAAGACCTTCAATGCACATGGGGATTTAAGGAGCTCAAGTGATAACAAGGACGATATTTCTCGCCTATTAGCGTAATTAAGTCACCATGACAAGGTTTAAAGGTGTGCAAATTAAGATCTAAAATTGATTTCGGTGGACGTCAAGTGATGTGTGTTCTTTGGATAAGCAAGAATCGAAGATATTTAGTAGGGCATCTCAAAAAGTGCCTCCAAACTGGTTTTCATTTCAGCCGGAAAGGAACATTTCGCAGGGACAACCAGAAAAAAATTGGCTTTGGTTTAGCTTAGCAGTACCTGGGTTTCTCGTTTTACATGGGACGGTTATGTCAGATACAGCCTGCCAGGACTATGGCATTCACGTTACCCCTAAGGCCACTAAGGCACGTTCATACGCCTTGGTTAAGCCGTATTTGGCTCGGCTGCGGCTCAAGGTCAAACTTGGCCCTTCCCGGGACGAGACATTGAGGGTCCCCTCTTTGTGCTTCCCTTTGTGAACTCGCAAGAGTTCGGATTTTTCTGTGGAGCAGGCGAGACCTCGTGAACTTGTCTCCCTTGAAGGACAGCTACTTCCCGAACGAGACAAGATACGAGTCTTAGGAATGTGGCTTCAGAACAATCAGCGATGCAGCCATACGCTCGGCCTTCTCAAGCAATCGACCACTCAGGTCACCAAGATGATCACGCGTGTGTCGCAGAAGCGGAGCGGTATGCGAGAGGGGGATACCCTGCGCCTGGTTCATAGCCTGGTACTCAGTCGCGTAGGCTATGCCCTCCCGTATTTCAACCTCAACAAAGGAGAAGTGGAAAGTGCAGATATCATCCGCAAAGCTTACAAGACAGCCCTGCACCTACCAATGAACACCTCTAACGCAAAACTGCTAGCTCTTGGCGTTCACAACACCTTCGAAGAGATCAAAGAAGCCCAACTGGTCACGCAGATAGCCAGGCTCCAGCAGACTCCTACGGGGCGCTCGCTTCTTAGGCGACTGGGGCTAGGTGCAACTGCGGAAATCGAGAATCGTACTGCGAGCATACCGGACGCAATTCGCCAGACGCTAAAGGTTAGCTCCCTTCCCTGGAACATGGACCCCAACTTGCATGCGGCCCGTAGAGCAGCCCGGGCGAAGTATGTACAACTAAATTTAGCTACAAGATCCACCACGGTATACACGGACGCGGCTCCGTATACAGGAAGCTCACATAATAGCGCAGTGGCGGTAGCTATTGATTCCAACCTAAAGGAACTAGCTAGTGCCTCAGTCAGGGAATGCACGGTAACCGAAGGGGAGGAGCTGGCCGTTGCTCTTGCGGTGGTAGCCGGGTATCGAAGCAACACGTCCCTTACCATTCTTACAGATTCTAGAGAAGCGTGCCGTAACTACATGAACGGCCGCATAGGTCGCGCCGCCCTCAGGCTCCTCCATAGCACGACCCCATCAAAAGTCAAACACAACATCTACTGGGTGCCAGGACACACCGACATAGCGGGGAACGAACGCGCCGATCAGGTAGCTCGAGGGTACACGAGCCGAGCTTCCTCCCAATCGGACGATCTACCCGAGCGAGTCGGCCCTACGTACTCCGACATTCTTAACTACTATAAGGGGGTACGGATCCGCTATCCGCCGCCTCATCGGGATCTAAAACAACAAGAGGCCGTGTACTGGCGAAGACTGCAGACAGGAACATTCCCTAACCTGCATACCCTGAGCAAAATTTACCCGTCACAATATCAAGACACCTGCCCATGGTGTGGTAGCGAACCTTCGCTATACCACATCACGTGGCAATGTAAAAATAACGACAGCTTTCGTAAAGACCCGAGTGCGGAACAGTGGGAGAGCCGGCTCTCCAGCGGCGATTTGGATTGCCAACTAGGTTTAATCCAGCACGCCCAGCGAGCAGCGAAGCTCAGCGGAGCCCTGGAATAGGGGCACCGACCCTGTGAGAAGACGGAAGATGGAACTCTTCCGCTACTAGCACAAGATCCTCCTAGAGAAACTAACGTATTTCCTATCCTATCCTATCCTATCCCGGGACGACGCGACCGGCTGAAACCTGGCGCATTATTACTAACGCAATAAAAAATAAGGGAGCAATTCCTGAACCCCTGCCTTTGGTATTTGAGGGCACCTCTGAGAGGCGGTAGTTGGAATGTGACATGAGTGTAATGATGTCTAGAGGCTTATGTCATCGTCGAACAGGGAGGCACACCTACCCTGGGAATCCAGCCTTCCAGAAACATTTGGCACCGATTTAGTTATGCTTCGCCTAAGCCAAGCAGGTACTATCGTACAGCATGGTTATGTGGACTTTTATTCAAATCGCAACTTGTCGACGTGTATCACGGTCCTCCTTCCACACGTGACCTGGCAGGTGGCAGATAAAAGGTGACTGGCCTTGTCCTAATCGGTCATCGGTTTCTGCGACGTCATATCACCTAAGGCAGCTTGTATATGTGTGACGTCATCAGGGACGTATGTACCAAGTGTTCGGCTACATTATAACGCACCCGTTATAAGCAGAGTGAATTCAGACTGTTTTGAAATGCATATAGCTAGTCTGGTCTTTGACGGTAGTACCTGGAGGCTGACATGCGTGGCGTCAAGTGATATGAACAATAGTAGACGAAAAGATGGCGGCAATGAAATCTACATCTACAACTTAGCGAAGTAAACAGCGTAAAGCTAGAGCTTCGTACGTTATACAAGGCTCAGACACGTTAAAACCCTTTGACTTCATTTTCAACTAGGTGTCAGAGAAACAAGGTCCTCCTTTTCCGTGCACGTAAGCTTGTTGATGGCGAATGTAGTAAAGGTCTCTGCAACATCTTTCTATATCGTATATAAGAAGTGAATGTGATAGGCCTGTATTATTATGCATTATCAGTCTCAAGTGTATCTTACAGCCTTGTACCAATTTAATTCAAAACACAGCAAGATTAGGTGTTACCTCTCAAAGGCAGCGTTGTTTAGTTTATAGCGTTTTGTCAACACATGCATGGTTTTTGTATAAATACGTTTTAAAAATACCTTTATATCAAACGCTACTAGAGATCACAGCAAAATTACGTACGAGAATGTCTTCTCCATGCGCCTCCTGTCCGAATTATGAAAGTTTGGATACCTTGTCGAGCCGAAGCTGCGGACGAGAAAAGGAAATTAGTCTCAGGATTCATTTTTCACGAAAGTGGTATATACATAAAGACCATATGTAAAAGATATTTTGGAAAGTAATTTCTGCTTTTAGGAAGGAATATGATATGTTGGCCAGAGCTTTTATTTCTATTCTGTCGAAATTCTAGCTGAACTCTACCATCTATCTCGTTACAGTGCTTATTGCCTATAGTTTGCTCACGAGGCACTCCTACCCTAAAAGGTAATCAATTTTTGTCAAGAAAATGTGGTCTTGACTATAGATATTGTATGTTATAGTTAATAGCGTAAAATTTAGAGAACTGCATTTTCCCTGATACACATTGCTAAGCATTAAACTGTAAAACCTGGAGAAGATTTCACTGTGAAGACCCCTGCTCTTTACCGCTAATAAAATTTTTCAACTTCCAATAATAATAAATATGCAGTGAACTGTATAACTTAAAAAAGAATAGACTCAAAACCACGCGCTTACATTCGCGCCGTCGCCTCGCCGACGAGATTAACAGTGGGACTTTGTCCCCAAACGTTTACGACTGCTGCGCTTGTTCTTTCCGTGCAAAACGATCCAATGGTCTGAATTGCTGTGAAGAAAAGTCATTGCGAATAATATGAAACTTGGCTTAAAGGTTCTCCAACATCTTAATTTACTGCAGCCAGACAGTCAGGACTAAACTCAAAAGAGTCGTCAAGAGCATAGCATCATGTTATAAAAAAACCTTATTTCATCAATTCAACATTCTATATAGGCAGCAAAGGTTCAAAAGGCGTCTTTTTTAAAAATAGTACTCTTGCTCTGCTCATTCCTTTAGCCACATTATGAAGTACCTGATGATGCATGCTCCTTGTTACACTACTGACAATTCAAACGGTAGGCAAACATCAGTCCTTCAAAATATTCTTGTTTTCACACACTCAATTCAGATAATTTCTTCTATCTGATAGCACATAGAAAATGTGAATTGGTTCAAGTTTCCTATTTTTGTGTGGGATGCGAAACAATACTTCATACATATAGATGCATAGAGAGGCTCCATCATATTGGTGAACTTCTAGAAACGTTTGTTAGCTCTTCTGAAGTCAGCTCTTGCTCTTCTGACAATTGCTACATTAGCCTGTACACGAATTGGCATATGGGGGAGTAAAATAGGAGTAGAAAGTCCTCTAGCGTACCCCCTTTTAGGGTCAGAGATTCCTTCTCTAGTCCTGGGGTAGATTACATCAAGAGAAATATGAAATACCTTCTGTCTGTAACAGAAACCGGTTCTTACTTCACCATTTATAATGTTGTAGCAATTATAAAGATATTAAATAAGATTTCAGTGTCTTTAATTGTTAAAGGGGTCATGCATTGCCTAAAATGACGCAAAGAAAATCAGTCGAGAGATAAGTACTCCCTCACAGGTCAATTCCCCCCAAGAATTTTTTAGCTAGCTTCATTAACACCAGAGATATCGGCGATTAAAAATGGCGCTCCTCCTCTCACCCCTTTAACTCAACACTCGGAGACACCAGACACAAACGACAAAAAACACCTCGGGAACTCCGTCGCGCTAGTCCTGCCCACGAAGCGTCATCAGGTGACGCTCGGCTCGCAAATTTCTGGTTGCCGCGCCGGTTTTCCCGAGCGTCGCCCACGCATTCACGGTCTCTGCCTTTCCCGTCCCGTCTGCGTTTGCATAGCTTTCAACGTTGTGTGCTATCTTCCACGGCTGCCGGTTTCTTCAGTTTCTTGCCCTCTCGAAATTGTCTGTGACAGCAGCCCGAACGACTCGGGTCGTTCGCGAGCGCGTACCTGCAGGTGGGCAGGCTGCTGTTCACACATACCTGCGGCCCCCGCGAAGGAGCACGTCCCATCCAGCGCAAATTAGCCTGCACTCCCGCCGAGCACGGCTTTCCACCAAGACCACTTTTTATTGCGAAGCAATACTACTTTAGCTACCACCTCAGCCCGTGCCATGCCGCGGCCGCATAGCCGCGCTTTACCTTTCGCGTGACCTCGCTGCGTGACATCATACCATCTGTGTAAAAATGGGGCCCCATTTCACGCCGTCGCCTTGCTCGGCGCATAGCCACGGCCGCAGCTTGACTCCGGCTCCTCTCACCAGGGGCGCTGCGCGCTATGGGGCGTCATACCATCCGTGTAAAAACGGGGCCCCATCACACGCCGTCGCCTTGCGCGGCGCATAGCCACGGCCGCGGCCTGACTCCCGCTCTTCTCATCAAGCCCATGAGATGTCGCCTCCAGCCTATACGCTTCGGCAGGTTGCAAAGAGGAAGCATCAGCGAGCTACGGAGACAGAAGAAGAGAACAACGGCTTTCCAAGCGACGAGCTCAAGATGCAGCCAGGCGAAAAAAACGCTCAGCATCTTCGGCAGCATGAATCAACGGCAGAAACAAGTGATGAAGTTATAAGTTTGGCCGACAGTGTGGAATGAGCATCTCGTTCCAGCACTACTAGTTCGGAACGTCGGAACAGCGGCAGCAGCGACTCGAGAAGGAACGTGCGTATCGAGAGAGGCAGAATGAAAAGCGAAGAAAACGGCATGCTGAAGAAACACCAGAGCACCGAGCATAAGCAGAGCATCACCACAAGCGGTACAATAACCGAACCCACGTATTGCTTCGTAATTACCAGGCTTAACCAAGCTAAGCTACAGCCAATTTTTTTTTTCTCTCGCGCTGCCGGGGTCAGTTTCCAGTGTCAATAGCTTTGGTAACGTCTTGTGCGGTTTGACCAACGGTGGCCGGTGACCCCTCGTGTAGTTGACGCGATATCATAGACTCTGCATGGATGCTGGCAGAGGATCGAGCGTGTGAGTTGCCCGCGTGCAAACATGTCGTCGTAGTTTTTGGCCAGGAGTGCTTTGATTATGGTCGGCGAGAGGCATCTCTTGGTCTCTTGTTCATAACGAATGGAATGTATACGCGTATCACCGACGAGAGCACGGATTGATGATCGCTACAGAGTTTGGATATCGGATGACTGGTGAGCACGAATTATTCGTCCGCGAAACTCAATTCTTGAGATTTGTGGAGGATAGTGTAGCGTTTTTTTTTTATTTTAGGCCCTTTCGCACACCGTTTAGGAAGTACCAATGCGTAACGTGCAGACTCTCATGTGTACACATCGTCTGAGCCAAAATTGACGGCGCAAAACATCAGCAAAGCCGCTCGGCACATTCAGTTCGGCAGCGCAGGTTGTCACTGATTTTCGCAGCTACACGGTTGAATCGCGCACAGGAGCATGCGAGCGGCTCCATCGCGAACCGAAACCCCAAGCTCGGGCTCACGCATGCAGTGCATGCATGCAACACTCGAGCAGACGACCTTCGCAGCTACCGGAAGTGTTTCCGTGACGTAGTGGCCGTCGCGGCTGCAGCCAATGGCAGCTTGTCGTGGCCTGTCACTCTTGGCACTTGTGGCGAAGGTAATCACGGCAGAATATTTCCAAATCTCGCCGCCATGCAGAAACGGCGCAGCCCGCTAATTTCAAAAAACGCTGTTTTTAAAAGTTAATAATCGCGGGATTTTTTTTGAGGAGCTTTACTTTGGACGAATGCTCGGAAGCATTTGTTATACACAATTAAAACGTTTATCTGTGACCTTTCTAGCCGTTTCCTTCCCACTTTAAGGGGAAGTTTCTGGTACACGCATTAGAAGCCTCTTTCCAGTGTGTATTAAATCAAGACAATATAGACAAAAATATGCTTCTGTGTGAATATGTTGCATTCCGTTTATTTAGTGGTGAAAATGTGTACGTGAGGCCTTAGAAAAAATGCCGCGCCCCTAAAAGAGTGTTCGCTATAGAGTATTCTACTCCCTTAAAAATTCATTATAGTCTTATTCCTGTTGGTTTATGGCTCCAGAACATAATTCGTAGGCGGCTTAAATGGCGTAAGTATATGAAAGGCGAAAAAAAATATTTACACTACTTTTATATACTTTTTCTAATTATGCAAGAGTGCAACCCGCCTGTAGGCTGACTGAGGGTAGCCTACGCAATTCATAAATTCTGTCTTCAAAACATGGGTTGCTTCAACATCAAATGGTCGTAGGAAGCTGCCACTTTGATGAACTTTTGGGGACAGCGCTAACCGTAATTGAGGAAACAATCCTCTTTACTATAGAGAGCTTTTTAGCTTTCTTTGGATACGCATTCGTCAGTACAGGGGCGCAGGTTTCCTCAAAGTGTTCCTCAAAGAAAGATAATTCAGGTGTATCAGACCTCACCTTTGGTTCCGGTTTCAGTTGTGCCTTAACGCTGAATTACTGTTCTTCCCGAAGACAGCAGATAACGGTGCACTTTTATACCACTGAACACATATATCACATTGAATTAGTGAGTACTTATTAACCCATACGACATACAGTCTATTCGCTGTGTATGACATCTACCTGTGAGTGTACCTGTTGGACACGTGTCCACAAACCTCTGCTCTGTTCATGCACCAAGCGCACAAAGATAAGAGAAACTGCCTTACTAAGGGCCCCTGCTCTAAACTTTGATCAGCAGATTTTGACTTGATCAGGGTAACATGTTCCTCATTAGGCTCTCAGGTAGCACAGAATGTGGGGCCCCAGTAGGTCCGATGTAGGCAAGTGGGGCTGGGGCAACCATCATAAAACCTGCATCGGTCCCCAATGGGGCAAAAGTGGGCATGCCCCATTTGGGCTTGCCCCTGCTCCTCCTGCATGGGTCCCATAGCGGCGTTTCTTGGGCTAATGCAGAGCACATTCCTGCATCCCGACCACAAGGGTCCCTTGCCGGATATTTGAGGGCAATCCAACCTAAATATGGGCTTTTTATGGAAAAGCCCTCATAGATCCTAAGTGAGGCCGCCCCCATTAAATCATTGTGGGACCAACATCGGCCGTAGTGGGGCAAGAAAACGGACATACCCACATGCTGCCCCAATCGGTCCTTTGTAGGTTACTTCAGGGCAGGTGAAATATGAATAAGGACTCAATTTGGGCAAGCCCTCGTGAAGCCCAAATCAGGCAGCCTTAGCTAAACCGCTTTAGGTCCCACATAGGCTGTAATGGGGCTGGAAGGCGGGCGTGCCCGCATGGTACCAAAATCGGTCCTTTGTGGGGCCTTTGAAGGCCCGTGCAACAGCAGGTGGGTTCTAGGTTCAAAAACAACGTCCAGCCCAATTGGGGCTGCCCACATAAAACTGCTTTATATCCCACATGGGCCGTAATGGGGCTGAAAGGCGGGAGGGCCCGCATGATACCAAAATTGGTCCCTTGTAGTGAATTTGAAGGCACGTGCAACAGCAAGTGGGCTTTAGGTTTAAAACCAACACCCAGTCCAATTGGGGCTGCCCACACAAAACCGCCGTAGGTCCCACATCGGCCATAATGGGGCTAGAAGGCGTGCGTGCAATTGCGTAATCATTGTTTCCAACCTTTATTTGCATTAGATGTTGCCCTAAGTTGCTATTATAGATTATTTGTGTAACAGTTGTTGGCATGTTTAGTCGATTATAAATTTACATGGCTTTATTTCTCGCGCTCATGCAAATAGCGCTACAAATACTAAAACAAACTGATTGCTAACTGTTGCCTTTTATGTGGTTGCTTTGGACAGCCTGCAACTCGCAGCACAATATTACTGTTCAGAACACACATCTCCATAGCCTGAACAGGATGTACATGAAGTCATTTCGGCTAGATGAATGTTATGAATTATTGTAAAATTTATTATTGTGGCTGTTTAGAAAGTGCAGACATGTAGAAAATATTTACTTAATTATGTGCATAAATATTGATTGGGAAACTTTGTACTAGGGCTTTCCATCAATTTCCTACGTCGGACCCCTATGAGAATAATGTGGGCAAGCCCACGTGCGGCTAGCGCCATAGAACCCGCATTGGTCCTATGTCATTATCTGAGGGGCTAACTGAAATAAAAAAAAATGTTCCTCCAAAGCGGCTGCCCAAATCGGTCCACAGTAGGACCATCGCGGGGAGCTGGCGGGATGTGCCCTTTTAACAATGCCGGAAAAATGTGGGCAGCCCCGCAAGGGCTGCCTGCATCGGCCCCTGGTTGGGCCCATTGGGGCTTTGTCTACAGCCCCCTTCGGGCCTACGTCGGCCCCTCTTGCAGCACCCACATTGAGCCCACCGGGGCTGTCCTGCATTGCCTACATCGGGCCCACCGGGGCCCACCCTTCAGAGCCCACTTTGTGCTACCTGGGCTGTAACTTCCACTTCACCGCCTCAATGGTAACCCTTTCCACCATTGTCCAGATGACGACATCGGTTAAGTGTAAAGACAAGGCAATATTTAATGAAGGCTTGTAACTCCTCCGCCCTAATTACAAAGGCATCAGTGAGAATTGAAAGATTTCTGGCATACTCATTCAAAATCATCAAGTAGGAGTGAAAGTGTTGCCGCGAAACGAAAGGTGCGCTTAGCGGGCATGTAAGAAATAGCGACCTTTCTGTCAAGATTTCCAAGTTACCAGGTAGTTTAAGCCACTAGCTTTCAAAAGCACGAGACTGAGCCCACACACCCACGCCCTGCTCACTGAAAAAAAAATCAAATTTTTTTATTGCACCTCAAGCGATTCTAGATCCATCCCTCGGAATAGCCGGGAACCAGTGCCCCAAGAGTACGCCTGGCTCTCGAGCGAAGTCGAGCGAAGCGCGGCCCCCCCCCCCACAAAACCAACATTGGCATGGGCACCCCGTTCATAGGCGAAGTATGTATTTATTCCGATTTTGCGTGTACCGTTATACGTGCAAAAACAGTATATCATCAATGTGTAAGCTTTGCATCCTCCAAAGAGCTGGCCTCTATTCTTTGCGCATCGCCAGCCTAATTTCACAACCACTGTTTTTTTCGTTCATTTCATGCTCTCGCTTTTCTAGCAACAAGAATAATAAGTCACTCTATACTCATGGAAAAGTTAAAAATACTCACTGAATAACTGAATTGGCACTTGATCACCCTGTTTTGTCTCCTGAAAGATTTCGTTCCTGGAAAAGGACACGGCCTAAACATGTCAGTATTAATATCACGCAAGGCACATTGATAAAAGGCAACTGGTCAGAAAGATGCATTTATATTCGCCGGGTTCATTTACTTTCCGATGCTGCCGTATAGTAGCATCGCATTCATAATGTGTAAAGGTCGTGGGTACGGTCGCTGTAACCAAAACAACTGGGCAGAAAAGGAAGAAGGCGGAGGCCGATTGAGGAAAATGGTAGCTTCGCAATAATTGTAATACGTGTCCTACCATTCGTTATCAGGGGTGAGAAGGATTCAAACTAAAAACAAAGCACAGAAAGATGGAGCTATTTTCTAAAACGTGCGAAGGCGTTGGGAATAGATGGGCTTCCCCATACAGCAGGTTTCTTCTGCCTTCGCTCGTACAGAGTGGTGTTGGTGCCATCGCTGCGTCCGTGACAGCGACACATTGCAGTGCGGGGAGGAGAACTTCCCTTCTCAGACTGTACACATTTATTTACACTTGCTTACAAACCATTTACAATAACGTCGTCAGATGCGACATCAAACATGGAGGGCTAACAGCAAATGGGTGAACGATCAGAGGTCAGAGGCTAGCAGAATCAAGCCTTGGCCTTCTGCTACACTTTAGGCCGGAGTCTCTTGAGACCTCCGTCAGCCTAGCCTCCCTCCTCGAAGAACTCGTCTGCCCTCCTCGAACAATTCGTCTGCCCTCGACTCTCGTCTGAGCCCAACTCTCATCTGAGCCCAACTGTCTCAACCCTCGCTTCCTTAGCGTTACCAAAATTCGATTCTAGTCCGTTGACCAAACAACGACTAGTCACTCTGTGGCCAATAACATGCAGTGTTTCAAAATAGGCTGGCCAATCGCTGTGCCACAATACCCCTCTCCTACGCATGTTAAGTAAAACAAACACAAAGCACGCACTAAACGGCGAGTGGTTGCGCACACAAACACATACATCTGCGATTTACTCCCTCTCCAAAATTCTCCCACGCGAGCGGCGCCAGGCAGTCGCAAAGACGAACGGCGTCGACTGTTGCACTACCGAAAACACACACATATAAACACACACGCGCAAACCTCATGCCCAAGCATTCTGATCGCTGCCCTTGGTCGGTTGCGCGCGGGCGGCGGATTCAAAGGGACGTTTAGGCGTCTTCCCGGGAAGACATGTCAACAGCGGCTCCCTCTGCAGCGCGTTCTTCCCGGGCCCGTGTTACGCCGCGTTTCGAGGCTTATGATCTCCGCGCCCTCTTCACTCGAACCGGGAGACATAGCAGTTAGCGCCGAACCCACAACCACTTTGCTTACACTGTGCCTACTAACTGCACTGCCCTGCCTCCCTCGCGGCACGGGACGGACAGAGCCGGCAGCGTCGCCAGCTGCCATGTGTTCTGGCATCACTTCCGAAAAGCGGCCGCCTGCGCGACCGTCATACATAAGCAAGCTTCAAGCTGCCCCTTGACTTTGGTCGCTCCTTCGGAATCTCGCTTATGGGCGAAGCCCGCAAACTTAACTGATGGGAACAATTATGTCAGAAATACGCTTGTAAATAAAGTACCGCGCGCACGAAGGATCGGCCATTATGGAGCTAGAACCTCGTGAGCACAAAAGCCGCACCAGCTGCTCTTACATGAAGCTTTCAGTGAGTTTCTTTAACGATGTATAAACAGCAACGTATGGATATTGAGAAGGAGTACAGATAAGTGCAACTCATTTCTAAAAGTATGCCAGGGCAGAAAGTGTGTGACTCTGTAGATATTTCGTTCATTCGTCACAGTTTCCAGGTTCATTTTTTTGAAAGCCACAAAAATGGCAAAAGTAGCCAATATGCAGCATAGGTTTCAAACATACCCACAAATAAGGCCAAGAAGCCAGAAAACTGCATAAAATCTAGCAATATTTCTTGTAGGATACAAAGAAATAGTGCTTTTGAGTGGCATGAGACCTGAAGACCATATATAACCAAGGGACAAAAAGACAATAATGAAGACCCCTGGAAAGAAACGCTGATATGTTCGAGGAATTTTTCAAACGGAGGATAAAAGCATATGGGCAACAAAATGAGTTTTTTTTTCCCCTTGCCAGAGAAGAAGCACTGTTTTCCTGAGGCTCATCCATACCATTTTTATGCTCTCATATAGAATATGATATTCGTGGTGGATTTCTGCATGACATTTTGCATTAAATTGACGGTAAGCAAGAGCATGATTTGATACGTAATTGTTCGGTCCTTTTCTCCTGTTGCTTCTTTGCTTCTTTCCTTTAAATAAGAGGCTGTTCAATAATTGTAATGAATAGGTATGAAAGAATAGAGAGCATAGCCTTGGCCAAATTTTTCACCGCTATATGGTTTATTTTCAACGTCTACAGAGGCACGCACAGCTCAAACAAGCTTTTGTTCTTCATAGGAAGGGAAGCCTTCATTTTCACAATACAGTTGAAATAATCATTGGTGCCAGTACGCCACTAATGGACTAAAATATGTGAAGATCGTGAAACTATTCAATCACACAAATGACCTGTTGGGCTCTCATGTGTCATTTCATTACTTTTATAAAGGCTACATTTGCGTTAATGGCAATTATAGATGTCTTAGAGCTAGTTTTAAAGACTGCATAGCAATACTTGGTTGAGGTTAGTATTTTGTTGTCTTAAGAATAATTGTGATAAGTTTCGAAAGCAATTTCGAAAGCAGGACTGGCGCAAAAAAGAATGGTGCGCTAAACCGTATTCTAAAGTGACCAAGAAAACATTTGTCGAACTTTATGCAAAAGATGGGATTTTTTTTTACTAATATAGTTTCATAAGTAGCGAAGAAAGTAGTCAAATCCAAATTTTTTGTTTTTGTCAAGCGGCCCCAAAAAGCAACCAGTTTGGCTCAAAGTAGGCCAACATGGCAACCGAGTAACATCAGTTTCATATTGAAAGCGGCATGTCATGCATTCAGCGATAGATGTACCCATCAGCTGACGACGCAAAGGATCCCGTGCTCTGAGCGAGGCGTAGGCTGCAACTATACGTAGGGATAATAATGCTGTTCTCAAATTTTTCGCAGAATAGAGGCCTGTCGGATGCACAGTTCCATTCTCTGCTGAAATCGGCATGACCTTTTCCCCGAAAATTTTAAATTTTGTCTGAGGATGAAAAGATGCCTGAGCCAGTGGCCCGAAAGATGGTTCTGCGCCGAGCGAGGCGGACGCATCGTAGAGGTATAGGCAAAAAGTTCTCGAATTTCGGCTCCATGACGTACTCAGCAGGCCGTACCGTGTTTCCTGCGGGTTCTGCTCAAATGGATACGTGAGCTGCACATTCGCGTATGTTTTAAACGGTTTTAACGTGCGACTGCTAAACACAAGATCTCTATGTGAGAGACTCAGATAAAGTAAATATGTTGAACACAGTGTTGGCATTCGTATTACGCAGATACAAGAGCTTGGCCTTGCTTTGTGGCGTTCCTGACCCATGGAAAATGTGTGCCTGGATAAAGCAGCCTACAAAATATGCTTTAAGCCCAGCCTTGTATCCGGCTTGGCATAGAACATAGTAAATGTATTTCGGTCTTGTTAGCACTATGCAGTAGATATAGAGTGCCGAGTAGTGTGCAACAGAGCAAAGCAAAATATTTCAGCAGATATACTATACAAAGAAAACGTTGCTTTCGTTATTTTTAAGATTCTACACTTGCGGCCAGCGGTGCATTGTTAGTGGACTGGAAGGGAAGTTTTTACATGAAATGCCGCCAAGAACAGCTGGAGCGCTTTGTTCTAGTCTGCTCATGTCCGCACCAACATTTACTGTTGCCAGAGAGAAGCTTTATAAGGCTTAAGCTTTCTTGGCTTATGCGTTATGTGTACACAAAACGTAAAACAAAAACTGAGGAGAAATATTATTCGACCACTAAAACAAAAAAATCTGGCGCCACCGGGTATCGAACAATAATCCCTCCTGTCCGCAGAAAAGCGTGCTTGTCCTTTGTAATGGGTGGTCCTTACAAAAAACAAGAACGAAATATTGGTTTGGTTTGGTTTGTGAGGTTTAACGTCCCAAAGAGACTCAGGCTATGAGAGACGCCGTAGTGGAGGACTCCGGAAATTTCGACCACCTGGGGTTCTTTAACGTGCAGTGACATCGCACAGCACACGGGCACCTTGCTTTTCGCCTCCATCGAAAAGCGGCCGCCGAGGCCGGGATTCGATCCCGCGTCCTTGGGAACAGTAGCAAAAACGAGACATAATAGCAATGACATCGACGCTGCAGTAATGATAATGTAGTAGTAGGGATGACAACAAGGGTATTAAGACAAAAGCTATAGGCTTATGCGTGTCGACCATCAATGCATGCGTGAGTCCACGTGAAGTGTCACACTTTTTGCGAGGTTCCGCGGGTCCTGTTTACCTTTAAAAGTGTCAGTGAAGAACTGTCCCTTGTAGAATTAACCGGTAATGAGAGTGGTAGTTTGAGATAGTGGCCGTTGGTGATAATGATCATAATGATCAACAACGTCATTACCTGGTTATGTAATCGGCCATGACTGGACGCGACGTCATGCCCGGTTGTGACACCAGCTGAAGGTCACATCAGTTCATGTCTAATAACCCAAAGTGATCTCATAATGACGTAATATTCGGTAATGCCGTCACGTCAGATCATAAGCGATGACTTCCCAAGGCGATTCACGCATATACGAAGTCCGATTGGGACATCCGTGCTGCACCTTTTACTTGGCCCTTCCTGGAACGTCGCAGCACACAGCATACGAAAGCAGCTTCCCTAAAGCGGGAATCAGCGGTGTTAAAAATTAGTTTACTGAAAATAAAAGCCGCAGTATATGTGATAGTTTTCTCTGGACACCTGAAATATGCCGTAAGGAAAGAAAGGAAGGTGGAGGCGAAAGAAGAGAGGAAGAGGTGCCGTAGTGGAGGGCTACCGGGTATTTTTGACCCCCTCCAAATCTTTACTGCGCGCAACTTTCAGTAAACACCGCGCTGAAGACTGAACAACCAGTTTGCTATAAAAGCTTTAGCCTCACCGCAATTAGTAATCCAAAGTGCCCACTAGAATTTTACTTCATAATGATAAATGGTGATAGCAGCCATAGTGTTAATAATGATATAGTGATGGCAATGACAACGTAGCAACTGGTAATGGTAACAACGATAATATCAACGTCATTGACAACCCCGTAATTGAAAGCAGTCCTGTAAAGCGGTTTACACCATTTCCGCTCCAAAGCGCCATTGCCTAACTTTAGTAATTCTGGTTCAATCAGCGCTTTCAGAAGTACTTTTCTTCGTAGTTTCCGTCGCTGTACGTTATATTTGCAGCCATTGACAACGTTCTCGTGTGATCGCACCACTGGGTGCAGGCAGTTGCAAAAACGTATTTTTTAACTGACCGCTTTTTCTAAAATGCCAGGTTTCCCTCCAAAAATTATGATTTTTTTCTAACACGTGTGTTACGTACCCAAAATGTTTTTAGAGGCGCCCGACGTTTCTCAATTGCGTCCTTGTGCCTTTCAGGCAAAGGCTATGCGTAAACACAGGTTTTCAGATGTTCAATTAACTATTTATTGACGAGATGTTATATTTGACTAGTTTGCAATGCCAAATTCATTTTTTCTAAATTACATTTTAATGTTATGATTAAAATTGATTAATGCCATGTGTTTTTGACCAAACGATTATGGAAATGGTCCTGGCACTCTTCTAACCGTTTCTCCTTTAAATGCTGATTCATTGTTTTTGTCTGGCCGTTAGCCATTGTTTAGTGTGCTGTCTGAACTTCTGGCCACACCTGCTTATGTTTGTAGTATGTGTTTTAGGTCTCTCTTTCTTTTATTTCTGTATTGTCGCTCTTTGATTTATCTGTTCTGATTTCTGCATTATAATAAAGATGAATTTCTTGGCATGGGACGAATGTCAGCTCTATGCTCAGAACCTCCATGCAGAACACAGACGTTCTATTATTGTGTGTGGTAATGTTTGGAACTTTCAGTTTTGGTTAGGATAACAATTAAAGCCGTCAATTATACACGGTAGCGCCTAGTCAAATTTAACTCAAATTTAACGAACTCATTTATTGTCTACGTTCAATTTATTTTACCGTGAATTATTGCTGTCTTGTATATTAATTGTTATCTGTCATTTATCGGAGGTCCCGATACAGTCACTGACTCTGGGACCTCCTTCTGTATGTATAAGCTGGAACATACTAAACGGATATAATAAAATTGAATTGAATTGAATTGAAAGCGGGAGGTTTTGAAAGCGGCTTTTGCCTCCTAAGTTCACTTACATTTCGTAGCTATAAAAAGCACACTGACACTACAGTTCACTTCCGATTACATATGAGTACTGCGATATGCAGCGCGTGGTTGCGACGTCATGTGTATCTTTGGCGCCGTCATCTCGCAACGGCCGCATTCAGGATTAGGATGTGAAGGCAGCGGTCCAATGTTTCTTTTGGCCTTCTCGACCAGTTTCGTACATCACTCATTACAATGCTAGTTGGAATCTTTTATCGTTTAGATCCGACTGCACTTTGAATGGACGAACCAATTCAACGGTTCCATCTATATTTTACGAACGCGACTAAAATTCCAAGAGAAAAGTGCATCGAATCGCTGCCTTTATTCTTTCAGGACGTTGGTGTCGGAAGGGCATTACGTCATGCGTAAACACCACTTCGCAATAATTCAGGGCGTATCACCTACTCGGGGGAAACAAAACGTGATACGTGGCGATGGCGTACTCTCCGTGATTGCCAATTGGAATTCAAAATAATAGCACTGGCAAAGACTGCGCTCAATATGTCCCATTTTAAACACAAATGGCAGTATATTATCCGGGGAACAGCTGTATTGCTACGAATAACAAATGCGTGCATATTTTGGGGTGAAAGCCTACACAATATAAGCTTGCGCTGGCACCTGAAACAAAATCTATTTTATGAAGGGAGAGTGAAATTTTTCTCAGATATACTCCCGCTGCAACCGCATATGCTCCGTATTTATTGGGGTGAAATTTTACCACGGATCTAGAGTGGTGTATCGAAACTTGTTTAGGAAACATGCTATAAGACAAGTCTTTTACTCCAATTTGGGTTGATTAGCGTTTACCGTGCCGGAACCAACTATTGCAATGATGCGCAATATCATTGCCTAGGGGCTGTGAACTCGCGGCCAGTGCTTTAAGGAGTCAGCCACCCTCAATCCATTTATGACCAAGACAGAGAGCGAAAACTCCTAATCCACGCTGCAGTAAACTCCAAACATGTTGTAGGCATGGCTATAAAAAAATCCGGACAATCAGCTCGACCAAGTGTTCTGAACCACATCTAGTTAGGGGACAAGGGTATAGAAATGTAGGGGGGGGGGGGGGGGAGTCAATGGCAACCAGACATGAGAGAAGGCACAGTAGTAAATCACAAAACAGAGAAGGGATTAAATATTTGCAATAATAATCTACTGTATCCCCAGGTGCTTGTGCAGGAATGTCGTACGAGACACCAGATTCCCCTTAAGCTTTTGCGTGTGTACTTCTGTCACCGTGGCAGTGAGGAGTTTACAAATGCTATTTTTAAAAATACAAATGAGTTTACAATTCTGAAGCTTCAGATGTGAACAGTCGCTGCCATCCTTCCTATGGGTTCAGACTCTGAGCCTCTTAGGTGAACAATCATTTGCGAAAAGTACCCATATATTTCATGAGACCTGAGAGGAGGTGTACTTTCTTAGGAGTAGAGCTCAAGAAACGAAAATGTCGAAGGGTGTGGAAACCGAAAGGGACCATTTTCTAAGTGTGTATGTCACGCCATCCTTCTATAGCTCGTGTCGAATTTATTGGATATTCTGCTTGTTATGCGCACGGGTCTCATTGTCCCGTCACTAGCCAAAGAGGACAGTTTGTAAGATTTATTTCATTGGCCATGTTAGGTCTGCTGCTTTGAACCGAAAGCAAACATTCAGCGATTCACTTAAATTGTTCTTCCGAAGAGTATCTGCAATTTCTAAACATAGATTGCGTTACAAGAAGAGATAGATTCGTATACGATTATCGGTGGTTACTCGCATCAGAATGCATCTTAGACGTGCTAACAAGCACACTGATTACCAAATTTTACGTAGCTACTTTGTAAATATTAGCCGTCAGCTCATTATTGACTGAACGCCACCTGAAATATACAAATCAGTTTTGGTTCTCTGAATCGCCATCATCTCGGCTGTTGTCTCCTAAAGACAAATTATGCGACGGCTTGACTTTGCCTGCAGGTGTGGCGTTCGGAGCCGACGGCGCACGCCACTTCCAGGCACGCTCTTTGCTCCCGTCTTCGCAAGTCTGCCAAACTCGCGGAGGGGAGCTGCTGCGCTCGCTCTCCCGGCTCCGTCGCCGGTCACCTAGGACACGCGATTAGCAGGGGGCATAAAAGTTGCTTCGTTTTCACCTCTCCGTCGCTACAGAACCACGTGATTAAGAAAAGCTAAAAAAGAGCTGATTCGCTGGCGGGTTTTCCTCTACCAAGATACACATTCGGGGGATTTGGTTTGATAAAGGCTTGACGAACTCGGGCCGGCGAGTTGGACGCCGTGCTAAGTGAGTCCTATTCGGAGACCTCATCAGCCTTTTTTGCAATCTATATCTAGGTTCAGAAGGACTAAACCCTACAAATGGTTTTGCAGCTTTTACTTGAGAGCGACAAGCGGTCGACGACTTTGCAAGGGGTTCGAAGCATAACGCGCGTTTGTAGTGGTCAGTACTGTCTGCTGTATATCAAGTCGCTTTCGCTTTCGTGTCGACGCACTGCACTGGCTATGAGAATAGCACCCTCGAAAATCTAAGAACTGAGACGGTGTAACTAAAGGGAATGTGCAAACCTCTCAATAGGTCTCTCTCTGGTGTAAAGATTGCGACGTCAAAGATGCTCTAGCCGACGGGAAAAATCTGCCACAGTTACCTCTGAACCAGATATTGTAGTAAAGAGCATTCTTCTTTATTGGCGTTATAATTTGCACTTCGCATTGTGTCCCAGTCTTTCCTCTCCCCTTCAAAGCCCCCTCTGTGGATCACGTTTTAAATATCGGTCTAGAAACACGTGCTCTGACGACGTAGGCCCGGAGAGGTCTATTAGTAATGAGCTCACAATAGCAGCAAAGTTAAGCGAGTAACAGTAGTTAAACAGCCTGCTAGGTAACAAGTTTCAGCTGTATGCTCGTGCACACCACCACTGACAATGCTGTGCTTGAAGGAAACACTCTTGTAAATTACAAAGCCCATTTTTTAAACTTACTGACACTTTTCGGTGATGCTCCCTGTAAAATTCCGTTTGCCACTCTCGATGCCTGTGACTACTTAGGACGCTCGTGATAAAAAGCTGCTCATGATTAAATTGGGCTCGGAGAAGTATGTGCCAGGGGGCATTGACATAAGGGAGATATGCACACTTTGACCTTTCGAATTACTAGAAGAACCATGGACCACGCTATATCGCAAAACTTTCCACACTAACCAGCGCTGTTCGCTGCGCGTAAAAGAAGCTTTCACATAGAAAATGTCAATATGATCACAGAACATGATGCATATTTTTGTGCCACAGTATCACAGCCGATTGGTGTCGCGCCCATTCACTTTAGCCATGTTCGCTTATAGTCTAGCTTTATCACATGCTTAGTGAAACTAAATTTTTTGGGGCCCAAAACAATTGTACCAATGCTTTCGCAACTCAAAGTAACAGCTTGAGGAGCAAGTTGGTGCTGCATAGTACCCAGAAATGTGGCGCCACAAACACAATCACATGAGAAGAAACACAACAGAGGCGCACACTACCAACTATAATATGGATGGGAACACACACTTCCTCTTCACCACTATTCCTCTTCTACGCTCAAGTAAATGTTCTTCACACACATCTTCTTTGCCAAGGTGATAGTAGTACCTTATTCCCCGAAGAACTGAAACATCGTCCAAGCATGGCATTCACAAATTCTACACCCAAGTACCTCCATTTTCTATAGACTTCTCATTCTCTCTTATTCTATCATTCATACATCTTCCAGTCTGGCCTAAAGTATACGTGCTCAATGCTCACATTGCTTCTTAGACATGTCGGGCAAGTTAGTTTCTTTTGTTTATATAGGGACTTCACAAGCGAAGTGTTTTGAATGGACATGTTTTATTGCACATTGTGTAGTTGTTTTTTGCTAGTGTGTGTCTATGTGATGGACTTTGTGCTTGTCCTGCTTGGAAGATGTACTAGGACGATTGTGTTACAAGCTGCTTGACAAAGAAGAGGTTTGTGGAGATGTACTTGAGTGTAGGATTTGGGATTGTCACGCTTGGACGATGTTTCAGTTCTGCTACTGTCTCCATGGCAAAGAAGATGTGTGTGAAGAAGATATACTTGGGCGTAGATGAGGATGAATGGTGAAGAGAAAGTGTGTGTCCAGATCTATATTATAGTTGGTAGTGTGCGCCTGTGTTGTGTTTCTTCTCGTGTGATTGTGTTTGTGGCGCCGCATTTTTGGCTGCTTTCGCAACTCTTCTTTTAACTTAGTGCACAGTTGTATGCATGCGTTTCTTAATTTGCACATTAACAACCGCAAGCGCAGTATATGCTTACTCAGTGAAGAGGTAGAAAATACTATTATTCAAACTGCTCATTCGTTTTCCATAATTTGTCAGATTGACTAACGTCTTTGGACCATCGATCGTGTTTAGCATTCCTTCAAACAAAGCATCAAGGCTGTCGTCCTGAAAAAGGCGGTAATTATAGATATAGTCACTGCATAGGATCTGTAGGTACATACAGCAAATGAGCTATCGCAGGCCAATGAAAAACATTTGTGTAGCATCCTTTCGCAGTTCCGAGTCATCGAAGTTAAACATAGGCTTTGACGGGGAGAATTGGAATTGACAACGAGACGAGAATCAAAATGTTTTCTTAAGTAGTAAAATGTTGTACAGCCTTGGCCACAAAATTCTATCGGGTTGCACAAGACTGCAGAGCGGCTGCGGAGCCATTTGGTGGCGCTGCTAACACCGAAGTCTTAGACTCCCAAGAAAATGCATCAAGACACTCTACCAGGTGTTAGGCTGCAGACAAAAAAGTGCGCTTGGTGTACAGGTGTAAGGGTGGAGCGACTCACTCTCTTTCGTTAAAATAAATTTAGTACAGGAAACTTTACTGGCTGCTTGAAAGCAATTGCGGCGTTCGCGTCGTCCTCCCTATCGCGAGAACTCTGAACGAGGATGCTTGTTTGTAGAAAACGCTCAGCGCCTCTAACCAGCTCTCTGAACCTGCCTCCTTCTCCATGGCAGCGAGCACTGAGGGAACAGCCAGTTTCTCCGGCAGCTGAAAATTTTATATCCAAACTGTGTGGTGTTACAATGGTCTAATCAAAAATGACCAAGTGGTTATCTCGTCTCGTCTTTAGCTCAAGCGAAAATGCTGACGAGACAACTTTACACTTTTCAACGTTGGGCACAGGATGTTGATAATCAGTTGATCAAATATCTAACACAACAGTGCAAACATAACACATACAACCTATCTAAACAAGAAGAAAACCACTCGAAGCTAGCCATCCCTCTGTTTATCATTCTTCTCGTTAAATGTGTTTGTATTGTTTGGGTTGTTTTTTGGTTAGAATAAACGGAGTGACGGCTTTTTTGCGCTCCTTGTCTAATATTGGTTATTTTTCCAGTGGTATGCATCCTCAACCTACGATTGCTTTTTTTTCACTCCGCAGCGACACTTATGAAGTCTAACTCTGTCCAGCGCACTATAAGATCTTCGAGGTGGCGCACGTATCGCAAGAGTAACAGGAACAGCATCGCTGCTATTGGCGTTCAATTCTGACATATAGCAGCACTTCAGCTTAAATTATGATCTTGGCCTGCTTCTCTTGCAGATGTCGGTGTCCTGCGATAGAAGACTTGTCATTTCGTCATTTTAGTTGCGGCTGCCTATTCAAGAAGCCCTGTACGCATAAAAGTTTTAGAGAATTCTAGCTAAGCGAATATGTTGAAATAGTGTTCTTTTAAGCGACAATAGGCCGCTCTGTTGGGGGCAGCAAATTGACTGCTGCATTTCTGCGGTAGGCGTCTTTTGTTGCTTCCGATAACCTTCTTGAAGGCAGGTCAGTACTGCAGCGTGAACTAAATCTTGGTTGAAAGTGTCTACTTTTTAATCTCCAATAAAATTTCTGATATGTCCAGAGTGAGTGACCTTAATTTCTCCCGATTATGATTTCTTCTTTGGGATTTAACTACTGCATTCCCATTTTTTAGTGTATTGCATGACTGATTTTATTATTACAATAATTTTGGGATGGGGGAACATGGAGCGCCATCTTTTATTTATTGCGATGATGGGATGAGCAAGACGCACGAGCACGTGTACAAGGAATATCAAACTCTGTCATTTTCACTGCAGGAATCCAAGTAATAAACGCACATGGGCCCCATGAAAAAGTTGTACGCTGTGTTAGCCACCTGTACGCAGCGAATTGTGACTCCAGAAGACGATTGCATAAGGGCTGCCAATCTTCCACCCGCTTCAGCCTACCGCTGAGCGGGGTAATGTATTAGTCAATTATCCGAACTCATCCAGTTAAACGTGTTAGGTATTGTTGTCTGCGGCCGAGTAAATACAAGGTGGTGAATTGCCTTTCAATTTTTCCCCAGATAGGAAATGCACGCCTGCATGATGAGACTTCGTAATACGCATCTGACACGCCAAAAGCGCTCCCTGAGCAGGCAGCCGCTGTATAAATACCCTGTCATCCACAAGATAAAAAGAATGGTGGTTACTCTTCATGCTGCATTAAATATGTGAAGTGGTGGCGCCGACAGCATTGCGTCTACGCCTGCAATTTTAACGGTAAACTCTGAATTTTTCAAAAACATCTAATACATACGATGCACCGAACAACACAAACCTGCTGTTGGCTTTTATTTCCCCGTATACATCGCTAATGCATACTGTGCACCAAACATCGATGTTCGGTATACGATACGCATTATCTATGTATATTATGCAAGAAAACCCTATAGTAAGTTTGTGGAAAATTTTCTAGTATCGAAGAAAAGGAGGAGTAGGAGAAAAGGAGGACGGAAGGCAGGGATCAAAAGGAAAGTGCTGGTAAAGAGCGCTGTTGATCCCCGTACGTCCTGCGTCGCCAAAATATATGCAAGCTTATCCCGGTTAAAGCTAGTTATCCGAGCATGAGCTCGGTTAAGCACGGCTATACATCATCCTCACACCTGCGCCGAAACACTGGCGCACCCGGACCGGCACGCCTCTCATGAACGGCGAAGAAAATAAAAAAAAATAAAAGCTTTTCCGCCTCTTCCTCCAGTGCCGGCGAAGCTGGTAACCTCCATCTAATCACGTGGGCAGTACACGTTAGCACCAAGTTGATAAAATTTTTGGAGCAATCCAATGCGTTGTTTATCGGCTCAATACCAAATTTGAGGCGCGACATTACCCTTGGAGTTGCAAGGGACAAGAGAGCTAACGCTCTAATAAGACGGCCGAATACGACCGCTTTTTAAACTGAACCGGTACGGGTCACTTTCGTTTCTTTACACGATCAGCTGTTCAAAAGAAATATGTTTGGTAGACTGCAGCATTTTGACTGGTAGTGCGGCGGGCAGCCATTCCGGAGTACTCGGACGTCGTCGCAGAGCTGTAGCGTCTACTTATATGCGCTTCGGCAAGCCCCCTCATGCTGTTTTAGCGGAGGAAATAAGACGCTAACACAGCACTTCAGCAAGCTAGTGCGGATCCCTCTAACTCAACCTTCCCAAACAGCAACCACCGCTCTTCTCTCTAGCACTGTACCCGCGGAGAGAGACTGCCTAACTCACGGGTGTGCCATCACTTGAACCCGCAGCTGCTACATTTACGCGAACTATTAGCATAGGTTTAATGAAAAGCCGCGCAAGACACTCCAACAAATACGTAAAAATAACGCTAAATTGGAGCTAAGGTAGAACCCTTTTTAATAGCAATCGGGTTAGAGGGGTACCTAGCGAATGTATATGTGATTTATTGAGTTATGTTTTGGACATGTACTGATGCTTCAATACTAACCATTTGAAATGTAAAAAGTATATATACAAGTATCACGGGAAGCAACTGCGTGTTGAAGGAGTAATAGCGTATACGCCTAAGACGAAGCGAAAGCAGCCTTTAATTTTTTGAAATATGTTCCAACATTGTGTAGAACAGCGCGAAAAAAAAACGACAGGGACGAAGGAAGACAACAAGACGAGCGCTGTCTTGAGACTTGGGCATGAGGAATACCAACATGCCCAAGCTTCTGTTTTAATGTTCCAACACTCGCCTGTGCAGTAAATCAGAATCTTTGTTTAAGTGCTTAATTATGTACAATAGTTCGTTACGGTATGGTGCAGCGTGTGAAATAGCACTTTGCTCATCTTTAACTATGGTTCCATAAATATGTGGCTATAATTTTCTGAAAGTCGATGCCCTGAGCTGGCGGCGGATATTTATATTGAAAACTTAGTACAACATGTTTTTAATATAGGAATCAATTTAAGGGCTATATTTGAAATCCCGTTGCCCGGTACAGTTTCATTGATCAAAGCTACACTACCTGCACAGGTGCGCTAGGGACTCACAGATTATAGAAAGTTCTCATTGTAGTCGTTGTAAGTATCTCTTCAAATGTCGCCAAATGAAGCATTACCAACTGCAAACAGAGATTGTAAAATAAAAGCTTCACTACGCCATTTAAAGGCATGGTCGCTTTGCGGAGCCGAAACCTCTACTGTGCATACGCCATAACCATGGCAAACAGCTGCGCCATTTCACAGGTGTTCCCCCATTGCGGTAACAGCAGAGAGGAGGAGAAATGTGGTGGCATCCCAGCCGATGGGGAGGAAAAGGTTCTTTCCGCACTGCCCTCGCGCTCGCAGCAGCGGAGAGCTGACCGAGTGGAGCAGGAAAGCGTCTGCTGGCATCGCATGCGCAGGGCATGAAACTGGATTCTATATAAACTGAATTCTGCATAGAACGCCGATGATCTTTGATGCGTCCAGCGGAACGCTGGTTGTGTTCGACGAAACACTTGGTCGCCCGCAGCCAAAGCTTTCGCTGCACGTTCGGTTCAGATTACGAAGACAAATTATTGTTAGTCTGGGAGAGTTTCAAGCTTAGGCATCCAAGCGCTAAGAATTGCCGCCGATGCTCCGGATGGCAAAACTTTTCCATATCGCCATGATCTGCCCGCGACTCTCCATGAGCCTATATAGTGTGGCACGCTCCGAGAAACGAGAAGAATGGTTTCTCAACCACGTCAGCAAAATGCGTCAGTGCCGCTGGGAACGGCCGACGACAAAGTCGTGCGCAGAGGTAGTACACTAGCCAAAGTGCTGCCGCGACGAAGGCGCGGCTCGCCGAGTAATGGTGAAGAATTCGCCAGTTTTGACTGGGCCATGTGTGTTCTTGTGTACACACATGCTCGCGTGTCGACATGCATGGATGGATAGCTTTTTTATGGTGTACTTCCTATGTCCTGTCTTTCTCTCTAATCATTGTTGGTTGAAAAGCGCGAACTATACGAGGCACAAGAGCGTGAAGATGACGGAGACAATTGCGCTCTTCTGTCATCTTCCTCCTTTTGTCTTTCCTCTAGTTTGTGCTGCTCCGCCATAATGAAAACTACCAACTCGCTCGGCTTTCCCCCCTGTTTCTCTCCCTCTTTTTTTTCCAACTTACACTCTCCACCTTTATAAGGGGTATAGCCAGCACAACCCTCATCGTGTATGAACAATAGATAATTCGGGAATAATGAACGCGTGTGCAATGGCGGGTTAAAAGGGTGTACTCAGCTAAGCCGGCGCTCGTGCTTGAACCTCAAACATGGCGTCGCCATCGACGAAGCCTTACACAAGTACTGCTGCCGATCGTCTTTGTCTATGCACAGCAGCATATACATATGCATTCAGCACGCATATGCATTCCTGCTGTGGAATAATTGGTACAGGGTGCATTACACTTCTATTTTAAAATTTATACTTGTCGATAATTTTTAAGTTGAAAACATTTTATCACATAGGCGGAGGGACGGGATTTGTGGACAGAGCTTCTCAGCAGATGGTGTCCGAACTTCGGTAGAGATCAATTACCCGACTTAGTCCCGATACCATGCCACAGAGACCATACCAGCTTTCGTGAGCGAGGCATGAGCACTATCGTTGCAGCCCATCACGGCGTGTGAAAAATTGCAATACGCTCCGGCGCTGTGCAGGAAATATTGTAGTCTTCATAACCTTCCAACTACAATACATACTCGAGTTGCGCTGTAATCATCATCATCTTCAACAAGTTGCATCTGCAAGCTCCTCTATTTAACATTGGTAAATATTCCTTCGGGGTGAGTGCGCACGAGGTCCGCTAGCATAGTGTCGGGTGAATCCACCAAAGGACGTAACAGAACTCGCAAAATTTTCCTTTTTCCGCAAGGAAGGAGACATATTAGGTGAAGCCCTGAATTTTTGTCCTCTACAGTAGGGTGGAGAAAAGGGGTATACATTGTTGCAATCTCCTGTATAGCGCATTGGAAATCACTGGTCGCAGTAGTTTATAGCCGCTGCATGCATGTGTACAAAAACTCCGTATAGCCAGAAATATTTAACAGCAGTCAGTAAGGGCTAGGTCATGTCGTCATACTCTATAAAACAGCATTGCTGCTCCTAGAACAGCGAGTACGGTTATTTGGTACTCACCTCTGTAATGCTTCCGACGTTTATTGTAATCATCACCTGTTTGTTATTAAAATATTGCTGTACCTACACAGAAACAGAGAAATGTGAACAAGTTCAGAATTAGTATATATCAAGGTGTTTCAGTACGAAAACTTGAATTTCGAATTCAGGGCACAATGTTTCCAATACCATATACATAACTATCAAAACTGTAGTTCTACTGAGACTTCAATATAACAATAGCTCTTCAGGAAAACCGGTTTTCTCGATCACTTCAGCAATCAAGCGTTGAGAAGCTGTGACATCGAGCCTTCCTTATCCCAGCAGAAACCATTTATACCTTATCTAAAACAACGGCTGAGGAGGCCGCTATCACTCTATTTCCTCTTGGAAGGCTACCAAATTTATCGAATTCTCAAACAACCATACCCAGGCGCTGGACCTCAACCATAAATGTAATGCTCGTCTGGCCTCCAGGCCATGCGGCACTACGTGGAAACAAGGAGGTTCATGACATAGCCGAGATCTTACGCTCTGGGCGGAAAAGCAGCACGCCGCCACATGTATGAGAATTCTTCAATACAATTGCTCCGATAGACAAATATACTTGCAATCCCCCATCGCTATCCAACATATAATCAATGTTCTGGCTTAGGCCTCAAATTCGACACTCACATACCCGACAGTCATGCATGGACTTTTCCCCGACCTTTCATCCGCATCCCACCGATCATGCGGGAAGTAAGCCAATTTCCTTCATGTATTACTCACCTGTTCCGCTTGCCTACATACCACACCCAGAAGCGGCACTAATTTATTGGAAAACAGCTAATGTGCCCATCAACACAAGATCAGCGGCTCACCATACCTATTGCCATGAACTGGCCCTCCAAGGGTTGGCACAGAACTTGTAAGAGAGGACCCGTTGCATGGATCCCTTTCTTGGGCCATGAGGGGGGATCTGCTACAACGTTTACTTAAATTGCCAATAAAATTTACACCATCACATTGCTTCAACTAAAAATCCTTTTTTCGTATTGCTTTCCAAACTGAGCACACGTCTCGCACAACACATGATTTGTATGATGCATTACATCTAATACACACCCACTCCGATAGCTTTTTCGGCGCGTGAAAGCACTACAAGCAGCCATGGTTAGTCATAGGCTCGACAACGCTTTAGAATGGTTGACGAATTTTAAAGAACCGTCGAGTAGACTCGTGCTGGAGCCGTTATGCCAGATTACATTTCAATTACCCGCGTGTGGACACGTGGTTGTGACTTCGCGAAGAAGAGTAGTCAATCGGGGTACCGGCACTGACAAAATCGAACAAGAATCTTAGTTGCTGGAGGTGAGGGCACGAGTGCAGTCGCACTAATTAAGATGTTCTTTCCAACGACACAATATGATGTGATCTGTACATTCAGCTCAGCGATCACTTGCGCAATACTGGCTGTGGCATACAACGTGTTAATCTAATAATGTCATATATAAAGTTATAAATATCAGGCTTTCTCTATGCGGTGTTGCATGACTATATCTAAAATTCTGGCTATGACAGTTTGAGGAGTTCTATGTTGATGTAGACTTTTGGAAAGCCAATTCATTTGCCTGCATATTTAAGCAACAGGTTTTTAAAATATTCGTCAAAGTAGAAAAAATGATTCGTTCGTTCGACAGCAATAAATTAGAATTACCCCTTGTGTATTTTAACAATGCTAATGCTAAAAAAGGCAGCAACAATGAAACAGCGCGGATAACAATGCGGGCGCAAAATCAACGATAAGATGGAAAAAAACGTTTCAATATTGATCAGGAATGTAGCAGCATGGGCAAATGCTTAATGCTAGAAAAGTCATGACACATGGTTTGTTGTTGTACACAAGAAGGCAAAAAAGATTTAGTAGAGGAGAATATAAAGGACTTCAGCAGAATAGAGAATCAGAAAACCTGAAAAAAATTACCTTGGTAAATATTTCACGAAAGTCTACTGAAATCTTTTCTTCCATGCTCACTTCAGGTTCAGGGGCAGAACGGTCCTCTTTTCTCAGCGTTTCATCGTACAGGATATGTGCGTCTACAATCACGCCTTTGCCTATTGGTTTGCGTGCCAGAGTGTAGCCTAAAAATGCAAGAAAAAAAAAAACACGCAGATAACGTGTTAGCCATGTATGAGACTCCGTTCACTGTCGCAACCTAATCCCGAAAATAAGTCGGGATCCACATTCATATATTTATTTTACCATTTGCGTTGTACTCCTCTTCCTCCCTGTGCTCTCCATTTATGCACTCAGCATGCGTGTAATGCAAGAAAGGAGTCTTTCACGTGTCCATAGTCACTTTCATTCTTTTAATCTCCCTTTTTCTCTTCCCACCTCTACGATTTCCTGCAGAGCATAACTTCTTCAACCGCCTGCCTTTCCATTCCACTTTTTCTCTTTATCTCTCAGTCTCTCGCTCGATTTAATTCAGTTTCACCAGTTTCACATTTGAAAGGAGGATTTTACCGCAACGTGAATTTCATCGTAACTTAAGGAACGCTAAAATAATATACTTCACCAGACGTTTTTGCAGCTCCTAGATTATTGTTTGCATCCTTGTGTAACTGTCGTCAGAGGCAGTGTCAAGGCACTTGAATTGCCTTATGATCATATTCAAGTAGAAGATACGCGATATTTGTAACAGGTACCATGCAACACTACCATTAGTAAAAAGGGCACTATCATTAGTCAGGCCTCTTATGGGGCGTAGTAATGTGTGGGTAACTCTTGAACGCATATTTGTTGCCTAATGCCAAGAATGGACCCCAATGTATCATTTCTTTCTCTTTAGTAGAATCCGGGCTGGTAATTTTCTAGTTTCCTCAATGTTAAAAGCCATACTTTGGTGCATTCACTACTCGTGCATAGTACTGGATGTGAACGCGTCTGTCACTTACCAACTAATTTATTTTATATTAAATACTCTAGTTACGGCACCGATGTCAACCGATATTAAGCAGCACCATTGGTAGAATACTCCAAGCTTTGTTGATAGGCGTTACTCCTGTCCCGCAGAAGAAATTGTTTAGTGAGTGTGCGGGGATTCGTTGCAACAAAACCGTTGTGACATCGTGGGACTGATGGCGATAAAAGAAAGTTAGCCAGTGGTGGCCTGCGGGCATTAGGCTGTAAGTCACTACATTCGATCCATTGTTTTTTTTTGCAACTCAAAAAGTGCCAAATTGATCAAGCTTGAATTATCTCCACAAAATACGGTGGCCGGATACTACAGCTAGGATAAGGATGACTCAAATATAGGGAGACTTTTATTTTTAGATTGTTCAAATGAAATTTTTATATGTCGTGGGCAAATTTCTTGCAAGAAATGAATGAACCATAGTATTGCAAGACATGCAGTAGTTCTGTTGGAAAAAAATCGTTTATTTCTAGCGGTTGAAAATGCCGTTTTTTCCATTTCAAAACATCGCAGTTTAAACCCTGCGTCTCGCACATTAAAATTTTGTCGTGCACTATTTTTTCTCAGTAAATCTACATAACTTACTTGTACTGTATGGACGGCCATTAAAAACATTTCTTGGTTCCGCACTTGTTCTAGAAAAAATATCTTTCCTCCTGAGCAACGCTTTACAAAGCGTTCATTTTCAAACATATATTCTGGCTACAAGAATTAAGTTATCATTAAAACATTTTGTGTTGATTATGGAGGCTATTTTCTCACTCTCAAGCAAAACGTGAGCCTTTAGACTGTTATGTATTTTCTCCAAAACGCCTCAACGCTACACAAAAATAATGGCAGGAAATTTCGAAGTCTTTCCATTTTAAGCTCTCAAGAACTGCCACAAAGCAGAAAACGGTTTTATAAGCACAGGGCAAGCTTTTATTGCACACAGAGCAGGTATTTCATTATTAAAATGAGATAAAATGTAACTATAATAACCAAATAATAGATCAAACTTTTGACGCCTACTCCTTAAGGGGGAGGCTTAAGCAGTTTATATAGAATGAAACCATGGGCTCAGTTTGATATTTTTTATATATTTTGTATTTTATTACTGCAATACTTTTTAGTGTGAATATTTATGAAGAACTGAGTATTCCTTTTAGTCGGATTAGACGAACAACGGGGATGGTGATATTTAAGTAATATAGATAACGAACATACAACTCCAGAGCTACAAATGTTTGAGGAATAAAGAAGAATTCCTGTGTAGTACCGAGAACAAGTTTCTATGGCAACAACGTTTCAGATGGTGATAGCTTATAGGACGAACTATTGACGATGTTCAGTATATACTAATTTTTATAACACAAATTAATATAATGCAACCCCTTTTCGGTCCTAAATAATAATGAGGCACTGATAATTCTTCTGGGTGATTTTAATAAAAATTGAAAATGTGTTTTGTTTCTGTAAATTGGAATCAAATTTGTCCCGTTTTTGCGGTTTTCGAAATTTGACCTAATTTGATGCGTTATGGAGAACACACCGAATGGTCTAGAACCTAAAGATTTGCCTGAGGTTAACGGTTTGTGTACAATCAAGGCAAAACGCTTTACTTACAACAAGCTAGTTCTTGTAGCCAGAATTTGTGACTGGAAACCGACTTTTTTCCAGCGCGTTGCTCCTGTAGAAAGTTTGGCTAATTTTTTTTTTTTTTACTAAAAGAAGCACGACAAAAAGAAATGTTTTTGATAACGCGCCTTAAATAAAAAGTTGCATAGAAGTTAAATATATTTATTATGTAAAAATTGACGCGCGACAAAAATTCAGTGTGCAAGCAGCAGGGCTTCAATTTTACAATTTTTTGAAATAGCGAAAACGGCGTTTTTCATCTGTAGTGATATAACTTTTTTGTTTTTTTTTTTTCTTACGTCAAAACTACTGCATATCTTGCAAAACTAATTTTGTGAGAAGGAATTTGCCCACCACATCGGAAAATTTAATTGAAAGCAAAAATTTGTCACGGCACCTCGAATATTCTTCTTATCTAAACACACCAATAATATTTATATTATGAGTATTGTAGTGTAGTATGAGCACTGCGTTGCGCGAACTTTGACCGCTTCTGCTTGTATATACCCGTCATCGACCCTTTATAGTCATCGTTCACCAGTGTTATGAAGATCGCGCGCAGAGTTCAGCGACCTAGAATAAAGAGGTTTGTTCAAGCGTTGGCTCAGAATTTGTTTGTATATGCGAATTTATTTAGTTTCAATTAACATTTTATACATTGTGGGCGAATTTTTTCCCTCAAAAGAATGCACATTAGTTTTACAAGGCTTGAAGTAATTTTCTTGGAAAAAAATGGTCTATCACTAGAGGTGAAAAACACCATATTTGCATTTACAAAAAGCTAGTCGTTTGGAGCCATACTGCTTGCACACTAAAATTTTGTCGTGCATTATTTTCTACTCAATAATATCTGTGCTATATACAATGTTTCTTGCCGCACTTGTTTTAGTAACAATTTTTAAACTTTGCGCCATTGGGAAAGCGCTGCAAAAAAGTTGATTTTCAATTATATGCTCTAGGTACGGAGAACGAAGTTGTTGTCCCTAAAACATATTGTCTTGGTTGTGGAGGAGCAGCACAACAAATCTGATACATTTATCTGTTGCTTCGGTTGCCGAGGTTGGATGGGATGATTACATATAATTTTGTCGATATCTAATTGTGAACATGGCAAAACGATGGGGAAAATATTTTCTTTTTCTAATTTTCATTGAACAATAGACTCTATTGCATAAAACGTTTCACGTAGGTAGATATCCAGGGAAGGAGCTCAGGGATAACGAAGCAATTAAGTGCTATGGAGGTTTCCACCACAGGTTTTAAACATAATTTAAGAGACTGTCTGTAAGCAATCATCTGCTAAAATCTTCATAGCTTATGAATAGCGGTATCGGTGAATTGTTATAGGAGAGCTAGAAGGTTGTACCAATATATAAATAAAAACGCAATTGGGGCAGAGCGGGGTCTCTTATTCTTTACCTTAAGGATATCCCACAAAGGTGTTCGTGTAGAAGCACTTTGTTACTTGCTTAATCACAATTTACTGAATTTGCGGCAATGTTAACTGACATATAATTGTTCGAATACAGTAGTACCGTAAAGATTAATATGTAAATCCAGCAGGCAAATATGCAAATCGCCGTTTCAAACAAATTGCACGAACCGTCTTACGCGGCTTAAATGCAGCGCGTCTCTCGGTATAGAAAGAAGTCGCAGAGTTCGCTTTCTATATTGCAGTCCTTTTGAAAGCGCCACCCAAGTTGGCAGCTGCTACCGTGCAAGCCATATGTCACCTTGTATCGTCACGTAATATATCCTGACAGCTTGTCAGTGTCCGGCCATGTATCGTGCCAACTGCAATTCTGCCAGAAGTAGGCCACTGATTTTTGCAAAGATGCCAGCATCGAAAACGTCAATATGAGCGGCAACAAAGCATGAACACTACTCATTCTAAAAATCTACCCTTTCTCTTAAGGCTGGCTCCTTGTACCTCAATATAAATGTGTTTACACATAAGCCTAATGTACCCAAGGATTTGTATTGCTTTGTTTCCTTTCTGCGTATTTGAAATATTCGCCGATGCACCTGGAGTCCTTGCTGTCCACCTTTTGGCATTTCTTTACAGCTAGCCAGGCCTCTTCAGCATTTAATGTTTCAACAATGCATTTATTGTAACAGCTCGATAGAAAATATTCATCATAGAATACCACTGTGGTGTAGACAACTCGTTCGCGTTCCAGTCATTCTTTTTAAAAGGTCATCGTTTGTCTGAGTATCAATATGTAATGCTTTTCGGATACGAGCCCATGGACGCTGAGTGCACAGCATTATTAGGCTATGTTTAAGTAAATAAAGCCTCTCAGGAGTCTTCTCGCCGAATGCGGATTTCATTGCAGAGAATATACCAATGTATTTCCATTTTTCTACCCAATTTTTATATGGTGGTTCTCCTCTTACTTTCCTGCTACTCCCATGACTATTCCTGGAACGCAAAAAGTAAGTGCACAATCGTAGTGAATGAAAGTTGCACGCACTTAAACAAAAACTTACTTTTTTGCTCGGAAAAAACAATGCTGTTCGCAGCAAGGCAGAGCCATAAAAAAATGTGCCAGGGTCTCGGCATCTGCAGACACGCAAAGAGCCTTTTTTGTACTGAAGAATCTGTAAACGTACTGGGGACCTCACCCGAATAAAGCTTATATGGCAACAAAAACGCACCTTTTAGAGATGTTCATTTTGCATTTACTTTAGAAACAGAATAACAGAACACAAGTTTAGCTGTATAAAAACAGTTTGACATTAGGCAGCAGAGATCATCTTCGTTCACGGAAGAATAGGCAGTGAGTGAATTCAAAAGTGATAAAACGAAAACAATGCCGCATTTGCACAGAGTCTTGTCCTTTTCAACTCGCTTGTTTACACGGCTTTGAGCTCAAAATAAAAATGATTGAGAAAGCCTTTAACCTTTCAGTAAGAGGGATGTTGTTCTGAATACAATAAAAAAAATTTAACAATTGCCTTTAAGAATTTTTTACTAGTGATCAGTAGTTAACAATGCAGACTGCTGCTAAGTAAAAGGTCGAAATTTTAAAGTAAACATAGGAGACACAAATATATGGCGACAAAATAGCTTCCAAGTATTTCCCCTTATTCTTACCTTCCAATTGGCAGTGACAGAAGTTCTCTCCCTACCTTAGACTTACAGCAATTGATATAGCAGTGTTTATATGCCAAGCTATTACTTAAAAAGTATAGTTCCCAGACATCTGCTGGTTAGCTGATCGTAGAAAAAATATTTCTTTTCCTAATAAAGCGTGATGTGTTTTAACCTTTCCTTCCCGTAAATATATCATCGTCAAAAGCACTAAGCTGGTAAACATGCTCTTAACTTGCTTTAGCATGGTCACTATCTCAATTTTTCAAACGATATCAAACATATCTGATTAAGTGTTCAGTAAAGAGAGAATTTCTGCGCAGACGACTTTTTATATTACAAAAAAAAAGAGATATGTGCGCACTACAGGAAAACGCTAGTTTTTTCCAGCAAAAAAAAATGTTGTAGTACACACGCACTACCACAGCAAAGTACACAGGCGGCTTGCATTTTGCCTCCATAAAAAGGAGGCCAGCATGGCCAACCTTTACCCTGGGTATTCGGACTCAGTCGGTTAGTGTCCTAACGATTGTGCAAATTATCCAACAGCGGTGGGGAAGGGTAGCGCCTTCTTTGGCAAGGAGAAAGAAAGAAAAGGCCGTTGGTTTGGTTTGGTAAAACACAGTTGTGAAGTCCGAGTCTTTTAGAGCTAGTGCTATCGCTGCTTGTTCAGCTACCTCTGGCTTCTTGGTGTAAAGTGTGAGTGAGTTGCGCGTACGCCCGTGTCCGTCGACTACTGCTACCGAGTAGGCATGCTTTCCCGGTATGTACGCTGCATCCACGAAAGCTGTCTGGTTGGGGAACTGTGCCGCGTCCGCAGCAAGGGCTTTGGCGCGGGCGAGCCTTCTTCCTTGATTGTGGATCGGGTGTACGTTTCTTGGGAAGGGGGACACTTTGATCGCTTCTCGCACGACTTTAGGTAACTGCAGGACGTTGTCCTTTTCTACTATGGTGTTCAGGCCGAGCTTAACGAGAATCTCTCTGCCCGCTTTGGTGCTTGATAGGCGTGCAATCTGTGCCGTGTGCTGTGCCTCGATGATTTCGGCAAGGGTATCGTGCACTCCTAGCTGTAAGAGTAGTTCAGTGGAGGCATTATCGGGAAGCCCTAACGCTGTCTTGAAAGCTCGGCGTACGTGTACTTCAAGCCTTCTCTGATGTTCCTTTTTCCAGTTGAGCATTGCAGCCACGTATGTGATGTGACAGAGTACAAAAGCATGGACCATTTGAATAGCGTTGTCCTCGCTCAGTCCCCTGTGCCTATTCATGATGCGCCGAAACATCCGGATCGCGTTTGCGTTTGCAAGTGAGCCATGTGAGCCACAGGGGCGGTGATTGGAGGATTATATAGTAGAAGAAAGAGGGAACAAACGAGGCATCAGATACTAAAATGGAAATAAAAAAGATAAAGAAAGCAGGAAAAACAGAAATATGATTTATTGCTTTTAGCATTTATTGTTTCAAAGCGATTCCGGCGTTTAGTGATTGCGTATTGGAGAGGTGTTCATTAATGTGTGTTGTCATCGCACAGTACATGTGCACATTGGTTGTCAAGTTAGATTTGTAGTGTTTAACGTCCGAAAGCGACTCAGGCTATAAGAGGTCCTATAGTGAATACCACGGGAAAGTTGGACTAACAGGAGTCCTGCAACGGGCATTGACATCGCACAGCACACGAGTGCCTTGCTTATCGGCTCCATCGAGAATGCGGACGCCGCGGCCGATGGCCACATGAAGTTCCGCTTTCGTCTCGTTCTTGCCGCCATCGGAGCCATTCAGCCACCGCGGTAGTGAGTGAAGTAATAAAGAATACAAGGAATGAAATGAATACAGAAAAAATGAAAGAAAGGAATCATGATAGATTGCAGACTAAAAAGAACATTTGTTGTAGCTGAGCACAGTGCGTTTCCAGAATGCTCCACTAACATTGCAAGAATTCAGTTTTTCTTGAACTCAGCATTCCAGATACCGGAATGTCGGTTCGAGATTTTGGCGGCAAGCTTTTTGGATAATTCTTCCTGATAAAGAAAATTTCAGGGGAGTATTTAAGAGACCTCACGTGCAGCAAGGAGAAAGAATTTTAACCGCCATGCTGCGATCCATGCAATGCCCTCGATACCTCGAGAGAAAGAGAGAGAGTGAGAGAGATTCTTTATCTAGAGAGAAGAGCAAGAGAGGCTTTCTATCTAATCTATCAAAAGAGAGAAAAAGGGGAAGTAAAGAAAAAGAGCCTCTATCTCTCTGCACAGTGACAGGGAGAGAGAGCGGGGCCGAGGGGGGAGAGGGACGAACGGGGATAAGACACGGGTTTGAATAAATTGGCAAATAAGGCTCCGACGTGACTAGCAATGCAGATAAATGCTAAATAAAAAAATTGGTATGAGCCCCCACCCAATGAACGCGGATAGAGTACGGTTGCTTCCCAACTTGTATAGACATTATTTATATTTTGTTGCCGCTTCCAGGTCGCACTTTCTGTCTCCACGTCAAGTTCAGGCCACTCATTACCCAAATAAAGTGTTCGCTTTAAACAGGTGAGACTGAAGCAAAAATGCTTACATCCTTACAATGCTTACCACTGGTGTAATGCAATTTTGGCGGCTAACTTCGAATGCCTCTGTAAATGCTGTAAATGAGCTAACCGCACACACTAAAGCGAACTGGGATTTGTTCCGCCCTTGGTTGTTCACGCTTTTGAAACACTTGCGCGGGGCGAGTTATTATACGATGGCTATATAACCTTTTCATACGGTAATCGCGCCAGCAATTTAAAAAAAAAGAATATTGTTGTAATAAATGTACAGCGTGTAAGCGACCTTTCAAGCCCCAGCTTTTTACTATACCATCGGCAGCCCGTTCATTCACAGCGATCTCGGCTTGAGGTTGGCTCTCAAGGTTCTGTTCTTACGTCAGTCATGGTAAGTTGCTCAATTCCGCAACTCGCTACAAGGTTCAAACATTTTGTGCTGTAGAGATAGATAGATAGGAACGAGGATGGAAGCCAGGGATTTTAACGAGAAAGGCCTCCGATTGGCTATCCTACATTGGGGAAAAGGAATAAGGGCATTAAAGAGGGGAAGAGAAAAGGGGCGTGGAACGCAGTACAGCTTTTTCGTGAGGAGGAGGAGGAGGAAGATGAGGAGGAAAGGCAGGGATGTCAACCAGTAAAAGCAACCGGTTTGCTACCCTGCCCTGACAGAATCATGCTGAAATTCCCTCTTCTATTTTTCTAATGCTACGAAATTTGAACAGGTGTGATCGTAAAGACCAGCACCAAAGTTAATTGAATGTTTACTGTGCAATATTCTCTGCACGATTGGTATTGAACCACGTTTGTGCGTCATGTATGTTCTGCGCGAAGGTCGGCAACATTTGGGTTGCTGGTTTTAAAGCTTTAAACACAACACGGGACAATTGACTACTTTACGACTTGGTAACCGCATAGCCCTGTGCGTAATCCTGTCATTGATCTCTGGTGTGCGAGGCTTCGAGTGCATGCTGACCAAATCTTGCTAACTCACCTAAATTTGTTGCACGCATACACACTCTTTGAAAATCAGTTGTTTTTGTATGTCTGCGGGCTATATGTATAATGTATTCATTTTACCGCTCCAATCCCCTTAAATTGACAAGTGGACACTCTAGATTGTTCCACTAGCGGCAACACGGAGATAGTGGAGCACGTACTAATGGCGCGGCCTGCGGATGCTCGCTGACGGAAAGTGATAGCCCCTTTCTTGAAGCGTTTTGACAAAAGGCCTTTCTCAGAATATTTGCTGATTGCATAGACACCGATACAGATAATGCAGCTTTTTCACACTTTTGAGCGACAAGCTTGTGCTGCTAGTTGCCGTGTCTGTGTATATTTTCGTATGTTTTTTCACACTTCATGACCCATTCTGATTACCTTTTCTCCCCTCTTCCACTATTTCAGTGCACGTAAGCATATCAGATTTACAAAATTTTACAGCGTCTGCCTTTAGAAGGAATATACTCATCTCTCTCTGTAATTTTCGTTTCACCTCCCCTAATAAGTTTTTCTGACCCCCAATAAGATTAGCATGCCAGGTTAACTACAAAAGAAACATGTAGTGCATTCAATAAAATGCCCTCCTTCCGCTTTTCTTCAATGTTTGTGTTCAATTAATAAGCACGTGAAAAGTTTGTACAAACCTACACTTCACATATTTTACTTTTTTGATGGCTTATTGATCCTATGTTCGACTAATCAATTACTGGACATGTCACCTACCAAAAACCGTACATCAGTGGCACGCTACGAAAGACGGCCATAATTTATGTGGCATATATAAGCCTTAATAACATCAAAAAACGTGAACAAAACCGTGTATTAAATAATGGCGCATGACGCTTCAGATAGACGAAAATGGAGAAGCGCAAGAGCACGGGGCTTGAGCAGCAATGTGCGCGCCATGTGGGGCCCTCAGTAAAAATCGGCTAGACTCGAATGGTGTCCCTTCCTTATTCTACAATTTCTGGTGCCAAACCCCGGGAGGATATCGTGAGCTTCGCCATCAATACCATCTAGAGGTTACCAGGAACAACGTATCGGCCCTTCAGGAAGGCTACCAGGATCTCTGCCAGCGAACCTCCAAGTGAAGAGAAGCGCCCTTCTGACATCAGCCGCCTTTCTGACTCTAGATGAAGCGCGTTAAAGTCAAGCGTGCCGAACAGCGTGCTTTACATACCCGGGTCGAAATGAAGTTGCCAAACGCATCGCATCGGGCGTCCGCAACCTGCTTGCCTTCAGGCAGTTTCAGAAACGCCTCACAGTGCCTGCGAATCCTCAACGAACTGCTAGAGACATTTCTTTCAGACGACGAGTTGGGAGAGGAATTTGCATTAGTTTTACAGTTCAAAGACACCACTGCAGAAACTTTGACGTTAATCCATCACTACATCTAGGGTTTGCAAGCTCCACCTTCTACTGTACATTCTCTGAATCATACCACCGACCCTGCAATTGAGGTAACGAAGAAAGACAGTCAACCACTCGATGGCTGCTGCTGAGTGACTAGGCCGAGTTGGTTCCCGCCTGCCAAAGCTCGACTTACTATGCAGCAACGTGTTCAACTGGCCAGCCTTTTGGGACATGTACCACGATGCCGTCCACACTAAAGCAGACCTGAGCAACATAGATTGCTTTCATTACTTGAAGAGCCTGCTGAGTGGAATGGCGGCACAAGCAATTAATGGAATTCAAGTATCAGAAAAATTATGCAGCGATGCCATCAACGTACTAACAACCTACTTCGGAGATCAAATGAATATTGCCCGATGGTACATAGCAAACCACTGGACTCTCACGCACACAGGGACTTGCCGACGCGGTTGCGTTACGCAGTCTTCTGGACTACGTCAGCATCAACATAAAAGGTTGCATGCGCTCGGTATGCCTCGACTTTCCTACTTTGCCATGCTAGTAGAGATCCTTGTAAAAGTTATACCGAGTGCCATCCTGATTACACGGCGAAGCATCGAACTAAATGGCACTGAATAGTAGACGGCAGAAGCGGAGCTTCAACGACTGCTAGATGTAGAAGGCCGAGAACTAACCGGATCCATTGGACGATAGCACAGTCAAAAGGTGTGTCATAGCTCGCCAGTCATTAGCGTACGCAGTGGTAACGATTAAGCACATGGCTGGCGTAAGAGCACCTTGCCATCCGCTTTTTCTCTGCGCACCGCCACGTCAAATCAAGGCGGTGAGTGCTTCTTCTGCCGTTAGACGATGCACTCAACACAATGCGTCACTTTTGTCATGAGTCTGCCAGAGCGCAGAGACATGTTAACCAGATCCGGTCATTGTTTTTGATGCACGAGACAAGGGCATAGATCGAAAGATTTCCGTCGTAACAGTCGCTGGGCGCAGTGCGAACGCAGGCATGCGACTAAAACTTCAATTAGGCTGATCATTCACAGTGTATACCCACCACTGCAAACGGCGTCAACTTGCACGCAGCGCTAATGAGGCAACAAGTTACATGCAGACACAAGTACAAACATTTAGGGCATGGTTGATCACAGAGCCATTCGATGTACATTACAGGTATTTTTGATAATGGCAGCCAAATGACTTTCATTAGAACCGACGTATCAAGGGAGTTCGGACTACAAGCCGTGAAGACTATTGATTTGAGTATCAAAGCATTAAGAGAAAAGCTACGGAATCACCGCCAAGCTAATCCCTTTTGTGCGCCGATATCTGCAAAGCCAATTTGACTCCATCAAGCATGAAATTAAGGCCGTATAAGTTTCGTTTATTTGAGACGCACTCTCTGAATTTCCCTGTGCAGACGAGTTGGTTACAAAGTTGGTTGGAGAAAGAAATGTCTTGCTTAGTGGATGGTTTCCCAGGCTTGAATGGCAGCAAAGAAATAGATTTGTTTATCGGGACAGACGAGAGTTTCACGTTTCTTTTTATTGAAATCTGCTCCCATAGCCAGGAAAATAGCCTAGCATGTTATGCATACAAGACTTGGTTGAACGTTGCAAGGATCAATTTCATGTAATGGAAGCAACATATCTCAAGTCGAGACAGTCTGCGCGCTGCTTCAAACGAGCTCTGTCGAGAAAGAAGTTTCAGACTTAGGTGAGCATTTCTGGCAGCTGCACAACATTGGATTTTATCACCCTTCAATGAGCGCTTGCCAAGACAGCTTAGTTTTAGACCATTTTACCGAACGCATCCAGCTGCGAAACTGGCGGTATAATGTCACACTTCCGTTGAAGTCCTTGGACATTAACCTCGCTGACAATAGTTCCTCCGACTTCCTCCAGGACGGGAATGCAGAAAAAGACTCACGCGAGTAATATATCCGAGAGAAAATTTATTGCATGCCTCACGCAGCTGCAATTCGAGAATGCTCTACAACAACGTGCGGCGCTTCGTCTTCGATGAGTCGTCGGACTCGAACGGTTTCTCATCAGTCAATGACCACCTGGAGAAAGCGCCCAACCTCAATAAAGATATAGTCAAGAAGCTCTTGACTTGGTGACTGCATCCGACAGCTAGACCTCACAGCTGATGTGCAAAAAGCGTTTCTGTGGGTCGTTATTGAGCAGCTTGGTCTGGATTCTCCGTGTTGCTTATGGGTAAGCACGCACCACAACCCGGCAGACCTTTACTGTCAATTCAAGAGCACAAAATGACGCGTGTGCCCTTCGGGAGGACTGCAGGCCTGTTTTTTTAGGGCGTAACAGTACTGTCCCGTTTACATAATGTTGAATCCTCTTTACAATGTACAGCGGCTCTCCTTTCCAGTTGCTTCTACATCGATGACCTCGTCAGTGGTGTTTCGAGTTCCGAAGAAGATGTCAGCAGTGCTTCAGGTAATCAGCAGTGCTTGCATGATGCTACAAAAGTAGGGTGCGAATGATCCCGCACAACAAGAACACATCGACAAAGGTGCATCACGAGGTTCAGCTTCTGCACTAAAGAAGGTGCTGGGCATTTTCTGGAGCACTCCTTCTGACAGGCTTCATCAATATTGCGACGCATGGCTTCAGTTGCTAGCTTGCAAAGAAAACGCGAAGTGTTAGTTTTATAGACTTCAGCATGACTTTTCGATCCGTTGGGATGATTATCCCCATCAGTCATTAAGATAAAGCGCGACGTGATGACTTCGGGGTGAGCGTGATCACGAAGCCACTTTTTTGACATATTCGGTTCAGCATTTCGTGCCGAACTATTCGACTAACAGTGTGGATAGCGCTCTACATCAACAGCTGTCGTCCAGCGGTCACCCGTCGTACAGGTCTTCTTGATACGCAAGAACGGCGAGAGGCCGAGTTCGTCTCTTAACACCATGTTCGGAAAGATTCTTTTGCTAAGGAGCTCTTCCAGCTCACAAAGAGAAAAAACTCTTGACCCATCCACGAAGATAGGGGATCTTCATGCATTCATCAGTGACGTCAATGTGCTCAGGATCAGGACCTAGCTGCAATATGGTGCAGCGACGTCCAGCAAAGAAGCACCTCTGTTACTCCCTGACGAAGACCCGTCAACATGTGTTGTGATGTTGCATGCGCATCACAATAATCTCCATAGCGGTGTAGGCGATACACTAACCACATTGCCAGGAAGGATTCGGATGATATGAGCTTGTCAGTGTGTTAATTGTGTGCGGTCAATATAAGTAATCTGTGCGTGGTTTCGGCTGAAAGCAGCTGCTGCTCCGGCAGCACCTCTTCCACGTGAAAGGCTGTAGATCGCTCAACGTTTCGAAGTCAGGGGTGTTGATGTTTATGCACAATCAAAATGCCATCTAAGGACAAAGAAAGCTTCACATTTTTATTAGACAGCAACGTGTGAAAGGCTATCGCGCTAACTATAACGCGGAAGTTTATTGCCTCTTGAGCCCTTCCACATCTATCTCATTTTTATCCTTGAAAATGAAGCTCCTCCCGACCTCTTCCTGGTCTTCCGTATGCCTCTTCACCTTTATAAATTCTGTTATTTTTTTTTAATTAAGGCAGCATGACAGCGCGATTTTTTGTTCCGGCTAACATGGCCGCCTTTCCACTTTCTTCTACTCAGTATATCTTGTTTGAACTTTTCCATAAACACAAAGTATGATACATGTTTTGTTCCATCTCCGTCCATTGTGGGCGCCAGATACTAGACAATTGCAGTAATTCTTACTTGTGGCAGTTCACTTTGGGCCGTCTAGTTATTTAGGCAGTGCTGCTTCTCCCTATTCATTTTAAAGCAGCGCGAAAACACAAGACTAAAAGGAACAGGAGACGACACAAGCGGTTTACTCCCTATCCAGGGCTTTTCAGGGCTGGCTTCCAATCTTGAACTGCCATAAAAAGGGTTAGGACCGAATTGACAGCTCCTTTCAACTCGGCTGTTCAAAGAGGTCTTGTGATACACCATGCCACAATGTCAGTACATGGCCGTGTCAGCTGCTATCTGAAGTACTATCAGATAGCCTTCACACTAGCATGCTAAACAATTCAACAAATGTTGAAGTAATAAGGCCTCGATTCGCCTTTTTTTGGGGGGCAGATGTTTTTATAACAGCATAATGATGGTGCAAGTGGAATGTCGGAGCATTTATTCTGTCATCCTTCTGTCTCATTCAAGTAGGTCTGCGCTCTAAAATGCAATAATTGGCTTGGGATATTCGACTCTCGATGTTCTAACCTAATCAGGCCACCTGATCGTTCGCACGGGTTTTGTGGACATTTTCTGTTATACTAAAGCGACTCATCTGCTTGCTGATGAAAACACCACGGGATTCTACAAAGTTGATTCTGCATTGCCTCCGCATTGTGTCTTCGCAATGTCCGCTTTACAGTCAGGTCAGGCTCTCGTGGACATTTGAGAGGGCTCTAAAGAGAACTTTTACTTCCCCCCCCCCCACCTTCCCTCCGCAGGAAAACAGTAAACACACGCCTTATGCGCTCAGGTCTGTTAACAATTCCCTACTTGATTCCAAACTGCGTCCAGCAGATCGTTGTAAATATGTACCTCAGCAACAGGCGATACGAATGTGAAGCTAACGGCGCATGACGTTACAGAATAATGAAGCATGAGATAGTGAAGTCACATGCAAGGGGTATTTTTAGGCGCTTCTTTTGCTGCGACAGCAGTATTGGTGCCTCCAAGGGAGCAAAATGACAGTGATCAATGTGAGTCATAACGAATTAAATACGAAACCATGAGCCTTTTTCAATTCGCCTTAAGCAGTAAGGAAAAACACATTGTGTTTTTTTATACTCAGGCAATCCATTATACCCCAGTAATTCTTTACTTGAGAGTATTTCCTTGTACATGAATGTACCTTTATTTATCATAACTTTCACTCTGTTACAAGAGTCAGCGTTGGCAGGTTGTTCAACTGTATAACGACCGAGGTAGCAGGAAGACGAGTATTTAGGTTGCAAGTGGCAGACCCTTCAGAGACGTGGCGGACAGTTTTCCTTTTCATGCGATCCTACTCATAATGGTTTCGCATGTATAGCCGGTGCCTGTTTGTGGCCATGGAGACCGAAGCCTCCTCCATTAAGAAGTACCACCCACCACACATCTGCTTACTGCTGTCTCCATTCATATTGGATATTCATAGTGCTCCAACCACCGGAGCACTAGATCCGTTACTCGCCCTATACCCGCCCACCTTCGCTTCGAGACGCCCAGAAGCGCATCAACCACCCAAGGCCAATCTCAGGTCCTTAGAGGAGCCCTCTAGCATTATGCCGCCTGTTCCGTTTACCATAATGCCTCCCATCAGTGGAAATCAGCCCCGTATTTGAACGAACACGCGACGACGATATCCTATTCAAAGATGCAGCGAGAATCAGAGCTGCCCTACTGAAGCATCACCCACTAGCCCTCTCTCAGACTCTAAAGAGCTGCTACTAAACATCGCCAGGTTCCAGGGAACATATAGCATGCACGTGAAGCCTTGTTGTAGAGTAAAATTATTCACTATTAAGAGAAACGAAGCGATTGTGAGGTGAAGACTTAAGGTATTGAAAGTATATTTACAACACAGCCGCAATGGAAAAAAAAAGGAACAGCACCACCAAAATCAGTTCCAGTTCGTCGTTTTCAGCATCTTCCTATTCGCTAGGAAAAAGAGGAAAATACTTCTTTTTTTTTTCATTAACAGTATACCTAACTGCTTGCGCGGGGTGGTGGCATAAATATCCTGTAAAATAGTTTACTTACACTTTATTTTATTTACACTTTATTTACACTTCAATAGAGGCTTTGCAGAATCCTACAAAAAAAGCAATCGAGCCAGTTTCAAAACTTCAATCTCGAGTTTCTCTTCGTTTTGTCAGAAGCTTCCATGGCACCGTCTGAAATATAGACAAAAAAACCGCATGATTATAAATAATAATGGTTTGAAAACTGAGAGATGACTCATGCAAAAAGTCCTGTATTTAAACCAATTAACAAGTGCTGTTAATGCGCAATAAAAAATTTTAGAGCTGCATTGTCAAGGCAATGCAACCCAGCTGCTTCTTTACAGAACACGGTCGCTGCCAAGAAATACTGCCCCTTGGTATTTTCTCAAGCACTGTTCTTTCAAAACTTGTGACATTCAGGAATTTTACATTATTCTACTAGTCCGACATAAGTTGGTTGCCGGTGGATATCTGTCAGTGTGTATGGCTTGATGCCTCCGGCGAATGACAGCGTGCATTTATTTAACACGAGGGATAGCGTTAAAGATTCCCTTAAGATGAAATTTTTTTTTTCAGGTAATAAAAGTTTCTTACTGTTTGGGAGGAATTAAACTTCATGATGTCTCGAAAAAACTTATGGGCGGTCAACTTGTGCATTCGAATAGCGGACAGTTTGGTGCGTAATCACTTTCCCCACACCACTAATGCGCGCTCATTCGAACGGAGCAAAGAGAAGAATGGCAAGGCGACACGTGTGTCAATGCCTACTATACAGCTTCCCAGGTGACCCTCAATCGACCATAAGTGTCCTTTAACAGTATCGCTATTCTAAGCTGCACTAGTATTCCTGAAGTTTTTATAGCGAAAGCTACACTACTGTAGGTCTTCAAGCTGTCGACGCTGCACCGAGGCACCGTGGCAGCAGCTGCAAACTTGATGTCTCGTTTCACATTGGACGGTTATGTCAGAATCAGCCTGTCAGGACCTTGATAATCACGTTACCCCTATTGGCCACTAAGGCACGTGTATACGGCTTGGTTAAAGCGGGGCTTTATATGTCGGATGATAGTCCACACTGTAACGTCATACCATTAAGAGTGGTGCTTAAGTGACCCACTTATTTAGATGCAATAAAAGCCTTCACTACCACCACCTAAAACGACGGTGAAATCTAATGTTTTCAACAGATGTGTTCAAAGCTTTTGCTCCACACACAGTTCAGCAGCGTTCAACCCGTCTAATTCTTTTTCTTCTGATCATGGCGCACATGGCACATAGATCAATTCCAAATATGGATCCGCGTCCGGCACACATGAACATTAAAGTTTGCCAAATCTGCACTGTAATAAAGAAGGGATAGTACTATAGGAAAAATTTGCATGACGCTCCTTTTATTCTTCACTGCTGTCACTGTAAGCATTGTCCTATTTGCTCACTCCGTGATGAAAAAAAGGTGCTACATATCCCGCGTCATGTTCATCCTAATTGGGAGCGCAAGGCTTCAAATTCTTACAGCAATTGTGTTAATAAACAATATATGCCCACCTTGTATTAGAATAAAATATTCCTGAATTTCAAAACTTTGTGATCACCAGTGTTCGGGAAAACGCGTGGGACACCCACCGAGACACGGTACCAAAAATAAAGCACTTACTAAAAATACTAATATGCAAAGGTAATCATAGGTGAATACGTAATGTTTAAAATGTCAATTTAGTACCCGCAAATGAAAACGTGAGTGATACATGTACAATACAATACAGAAAGTTCAGTCTTAATAATATTTACACTAAAAAACGAAACAAACACGCCGAAGATTTGGAGACTTGCTGAGGTTTGGATATGTATGTAAAGCGAGTGGCGGCAGAAATTATTCTGACACGAAAGCATATACAAAATTATGTTTCGTCTAATTGAGCAATATTTTCTTTATACATCAGGCTGCCTAACACATCAAAAACATCATACTTAAATCGGCCTCAATTGTTGCACTCTTATTAAACAGTACGATAATATTCTGTTCCTATTTTGATATTGATAATATTTCTATAGCGATGAAATCATTTTAAACGCCAGCTACAGATTCTATATAGCACAATCAATAATCTACACATAGTCGTGACACATGGCGCTGTGATCGCACAGCACGACACCTAGCCCACAGACATCACTCAAGATATCATTCGTGGTCATTTATGCTTTCCTTTCAGTATAAGACATAATTCATTGCGAAAGCACTGGCCCTGCGGTTCAGACCCGACCACAACCGTCCATTGCTAACAAATGCGCCTCGTGTAGTTGTCGTACGAGGAGTGAGGGAGATATTGCGCTTTTCTTCTTTTTCAGAAGCAACCTAGCGCGTTTTGGTGCTCCGGTGTTTGAACCTGAGAATGGTTATCTGTTGTAGGCCGCATTGCACCCGCCAACACTTCGGTGATGGTGGACGACGTCATCTCTTCTTGTTTTTGTGCACCTCACTCTCTTTTCCCAAGCTAGGACCGCTGGCAGCATCTCTCAGAAGCAACCTAGTGTTTTGGTGCTCCGGTGTTTGAACCCGACCTCCGGTAGCTGCATTTAACTCCTGCCAGAGAATATAATTAATTCCTGGCAGTGTGCCCGGCGGTAGATGAGATCTTGTTCACCGCTTTATGCGCTCTTCATGAACAAGGATGGATTCCGCCACGCCAGAGTCTGCACCGGTTGCCGAGCAGCGGCGCCCGAAATGCCGGTGCCTCGAGATCATTCGTGCCCTGGACAGCAAATGCGCTTTCCGGAGTGCGAAAAGGGCTCAGGAAGATTGGAATTGCTCTCGACACATAGCAATTTTGGTCTACTTCGTTCTTTACTTGCTGGGACGGCTGGAATGGTCAGAACAGCACCGCGAACACGAATTTGTGATCCTTTCGAACTGTTCATCGAAATGTACTTATTCTTAAGTTTTTGTTTCTTTCATCCGGACAACCGCTAAGGCATCAGTTAAGTACACAGCCGCATCAATACAAAATATGAGCCTCAACGCCCGTGTTCCCACAGTCGGTCAAAGGTCCTAAGTGGTATTCAAACAATGCTTGAGTCGGGCATCGCCGGCGCAATCAGACAGTGCCGCCGTATAGAGAATATGCTTAACCTCTGCCACCAGTGGTCTATTAATGTGCAGATATATGACACCGAGTGGGTTTTTTCTGCATTTACCTGCATCATAAAAACTCCCTACGCATCCAAAAATAGAACCCCGTCTATTTTGTGTTGCGGTATACATTTGTGAGTTTTAGTGGCTAGTGGGCGACGCGAAAATCACTGCTTGTATTCGCATGCGTTTCTCCTCCCAAGCTAATCCTTTCCTAGAACAACGACGATGCTGAGCGGTTGTCTTCCTAAAGGAACGACTGACATGCAGGCGCAGAAGTAAAATGCATGATTTTTATTCGGAATTTGTGCACATAAGATGACAATAATTTCATTTGCCTGTTGAAGCGAGTTGTTGATCTGAACAATTTTGGGCCACATAATCCTTCACCGAGCGTTATTGAGTCTGGCAAATTAAGTTGCTGGATATTGTTATAAATATTACCGGCAGGTCTTCCTGCTTTTCATACCGCCACATTTTTGGCACTAAAAAAAACAAATATAATTTTTAGTTTGTATTTTTTTCACAACAGATAGCCAGCATCCTTACGGTAGATATTATTAAACGGTTGAGCTTCCAGGCTTAAGTGAAGAATATATAAAGCACTTACGCCAATAAAATTGCGACCGAGCGGTGGTGATTCAGAAACCCGACACTGCCAGTGCTCGCGCTTCATAGCGATAAAGTCAACAACAAACTTTGAACGAATTTTCACAAGTGATGCCTCTAGCTAAGGGATATTAAAAGAGAAATTCGCTTTATGGGAAAGAAAACAAGGAGATGTCGGCCTTCGGTAAGGCCTTCGTGTTCAGCTACTCTACAGTGGAAGTAAATGGAAAGTTGGGGCGTCAATGGAGAGTGCTGCTGTCACAATGGTGTAAATGATTTAATTTAATGTGTTTAATTTAATGTAAATGATTTAATGTGTTCCGAAAGATAAACACGCACACAATTGTAAGCATTCGTGTCTTCAACACAGCCTCACAGGCGCAGTTGCAGTAAAGAACACAGCCCTCTCATATATCAGCAAAAATGCGTCTACAAGCAATTTATGCCTGCACCAGGCAAAGCTCACAAAACATACACTAATGTTCCTGAAAAAAAAGGTTATCACTGTGGGGCTCCTATGCCCATCTTGGCCTTTTGAACTACGCGTGCTCCTCTCACTCTTCCTTGGTGCGCGCAGAGGTAACGCAACTGGGCATGTGCGTACTTTATCGCGGCTCGTGACATGTGCTCAGCTTGAGAGTGGGCCTTGATAAGTAGAGCGAAAAGCCAAGAACGGGGGATTCCGAGACAGCGCGGCTGAGGAGGCGCAGTCAAGCTGTAAGCGAGCAGCACAAGCCATCTTGGGTGAACACGTAAGGCGGCGCGGAGCCCTCTAAAATAGAAGCGAGAAGGGTGAGGCTGTTTGCGTGAGTTACTGCCATGCTCGAATCATTGTCTCTGGTACCATTAGGAGCAATTTTTCCGTGCCGCATCTCCCTATTTGCGCCCTAGTTTGCTTTGTTGTACTGTGTAGAAGCACAGTCCCCCTTTGTTTTGTAATCTTGGCCTAGAGCTGACGCAAGCCTCGAATACATGATTCGCTCTACTATGTCTTTCGATCTTTCAGCATTCCTAAATGTTTTTTGTTGAGCCGGGATAAACCGGTGTTTTTTATGAACTGCGGATTTATGACTCGTCGGGCGAGACCCTTTCTCGCGGACCCGGTTTCAAGAAGGAGGAGCATTCAAAACATGTGTGGCACACATAATAAAATACTTTTGCGCGCACATCAAAGCAAACACTATAGTTAAAGACATCCTCCTTCACCCAAGGTTATCAGGTACTCTCTTCCTAGTGGTAATTGTTAATTGCTTGGACAGAGAGCAACTGTTCATCGGTCTGAGCATATTTTCCAAGGCCCGCTTTGCATCAGTGTGGTGGGGGCATTCGGAAACAATACGATCATTAGTCTAGGAATATCGCAATTATTTAACTAATAATTGCTGGCCCAACCTCCCGCATCGAGCAAATAGATGTCTATTTTACTAAGAAAATCAGGGAGCTATAACCATTATAAGACAGCCCCACATGTGGTATAAATTAACAGGTGACACGCTCACATCTCCTAAGCTGTACATTGCATGCACTTTGTTTTCGAAATAATAATGTCATATTGTCAGCTTCAAATCACCTGTAACTGATTAAAATTTGAACCACCACGTGTTCAAACATACTTACTATTGTTAAGGTACCACAGAGTAATCTGATATTTCTTTGCGCTTAAGATATTTCCCTATTCTTTCAAATATCAGGATTACTCACTCAAATATTTTCTTCATACTCAGAAAGTCCTCCTTCATGAAGCTCATGAACTTTGATGAGCCAATGCTAAGGGCAAAGAAAACAGCATAACGTTAGCGCTATATACCATCGAATAAAATCGGCGTGTGCGCAGTTTTCTCTTGCACGAAACTATATACAAGTACTATGGCAATAAAACAGACTTAGTTGCTTCCAGAGTGAGTGCCAGTTCAGTGCACGCATGGTAAAAGTTCCAAGATGTGTATTCTATCTCAACCTTGCTTCTCGAGACACTATTCTTCTAAACGGTACATTGTATTACATGATTGAGCATCAATTTCTCGAATTAAAAATATTGCTTTAACCTGAGCAGGTGGTGCCGAATTCCGTGATAGCAACAATAGCTATCGGGAAATAGCAGAAGTAGCCTATCGAACTAAGAAGAAAAACTTTACTAGGTGACCTTTAACGTGCTCATGTAATGTTAAAGAATTCTGTCATGAGATGAAGTGTATCTAGTATATATGTGTAGAGGTGCGTAATGTCTTTGTTTCAGTTGTCCTTACATTCTCGTTAGAGCCACTGGTAAGCTCTAGTCCTTTCTTTCATGTGGTACCCGAGCAGAAACAGAATAATTTAGTAACAAGACTTGCTTTGCGCGCATGTGTGTAGAGTTGAGAAAGGCGGCAGGATAAGGATGTGGCTGCATACATGGACGAACTAGCCATATTAGGTTACCGATAGAAGAGTTGTTTTTTTCTGTGACAGATTTGCTTCCGGAGTGTCGTCTGCTTACTTCAACGTAAAACAGGAAACCTTCTATTATATTACATACAAAATAAAGACACACGTTCAAATATGTGAAATGTATAATTCTGTATATTCATTAATTTATTCTTAATTTAGTCTATGGACAAGACGTACCTAATACCATTACAACCCACCCTTCAGTTCGAAAACCAAATGTTGAGAAGGACGGGGAGAGAAATGCGTCAGTGAGTTATATAGGCATTCATTGTCATGTATAAGCGTTATAGTATGAACCACGAGATAATCATTGCACCGAAATGCTGCAGGAACAGTTCTTCTCATGCTTGTTTTGGATCGGATGTCACAGCTATCCAATTTCTCGTGAGGTCGTCTGTTCAAATTTTTTCCCTTTCACTGGATGACGCCTGCTTTATACACTAATAATCAGCAATGAGCAGTATTAGCATTTTACTTACATGTTAAACGTTTTGTATAGCGAATAAATAATAATTACCTAATAACCGGCTCTTCCTTGCTGGATTGATATTACTCCGTAGGCAGTGAAGAGGTCATCATAAGCTCCACAATAATCTTTGGTCAACAATAAGCTATCTCTGCCTTCGATCTAGGCATATCCTTAACTAGCAAGTTTAGCACCTGATATTCGCTTGAAATCTCATAGTGACTAGTGACCAAGAGGCACAAGAAAAGATCCAAAATAGTGCATTTTGATACTTTAAGTATTCCAAGACCTTACACAGAAGGCAAACAAAACAAGATACCCACAAAGGAAAGTGCATGCAATTCCTTTATATACGAAAGACATTACGCTAGGCGAAAGCTATCTTAGGTTGGTATGCAAGCATAAAGCCACGCAAGACATTCTCTCTCACATGAATGCCGTAGCCTGCACTGCGAAATCATAGCTGTTCGGCCCAGGGTAGTAGGTCACGATAGCTGCACTCGGATCCTTGCCGCAAAATGTTCCAGGAGTTTCAACCTCTGAAAAACAGTAACCCCTTTCTTAGTGTCAGGGTTGTTTAAAAGGTTCTCACTAACTGGGTTTCTTAAAACTATACAGATGCCATTTGGGACCAATAGGCTGTGCGAATGCGGTGCGAAACTGGAAAGTTGCGGCTCAAGCACACTATACTGATGTGGCGTAGACATTGCAAAAAAAAAAACATTTTTTTTTTAAGATGAAACGCCCCGCGCCAAGCGCATAAAAGTTTAACACAAAACGCTTTTCAAGTCTGCATTATTGTTGCTGCTTTTCCTGGAACTTTTGATTTTTATCTATTCAGTTTACGTGTGAGATTTTCATACACATATCCACCATGCGGTGAGTCGCAGTTTGAAGTTCTGCTTATTCGGGCAGAAATTAGGACAACGCACGTCCTATTTACGAACACTTTGCAATAGCTGTCATATGCAGGATCACAAGCGTTAAGGAACTGGCTCTTTGAAGCATAGGATTATTTAAAAACGTTTATTTCGCTTTGGCTCAAAATACTATGAAAGCACTGGACATGTCTGGATTGTAAGGGTTACTGATTCAATATATAATTCGATTTGCATAGAAATGGCCTTGCGCTGCAGAGAGGCTCAAGATGCCAAGGGGTACCAAATAGCCCCTAAATCGCGAAGGGTTCGAGCCACCATGGAGACTCCGGGCCACGAGACCTTGGTACCGATGTCACAACCTTCTTCTAAATTTTAATCATAATCAAATGCGGTGTTTCGTCAAACGATGGCACAATGTTCGAGCATGTACATGTTTTGCAGAATGGGTCACTTGAACTTGGCGTAACTTTACTTGGGTATTTTATTTTGCACTTTCAATCGCGACTACACAGTAACACCAAACTTTGTACAATTTTAGTGCACTCAAACCACATCAAGGGCTAGTGTTGTCTAATAAGCAAGGGTTTGGCGAAACACCAACATATAGCTGAATGATTTCTAAAGTTCAGATATCATTTGTCTTTCGCTATTTTGTCGTTGACAAGTTTAAAAACATGAGTTTGGGATGACTGCCTAATATCGGAGATTCGATAAAAAAAATACGGAGTTTGTGTTTACATCTCATCACATGGAGCCGCGGGGGCGTCACCACAAGACTTTAATTTGTGGAGTTCATTTTAAATTTATTTGAATTGTTATTATGTTGCTTTCCCTTTTACAATTCATCCTCATCCCTCCCTAGAACCTTAGCTTATTTAGAATCCTTGGAATCAACCCAAGAAAAATATGTTGCGAACAAATAAACAAATCTACAAGAGCGACATTCATTATACCAAAACCGATGTGAAGTAGTGTCATTCGTAAGCCTCAGCTTCATATGAAATATGTACATTAAAATGATGGCGCCAAACGAACATTTGGTTGCAATTGACAGTGCGGCTCAGTTAAAGGAATTTGATCATATGTTATATCTGTTTCCACTGTGTTGTGTACTTTGATTTTATGTTATTTACGCTTTGTGAAAGTTGTTTGTTTTATTCTGGAGGAATTTTATTTTGTACTACTTGTTTTCACTGTATTATATTCATTGTTCTTTATCATAATTAACCCACTCCCCTCTGTAATGCCTTTGGCCCTGAGGGTACAATAAATAAATAAATAGTTCTGAAATGGTATAGTATTCAATACAATATAAAAATTGAATATTGCTATGGCCTCCCAAGACATGTAATTCTATATTTTGCCCGTACTCGCTGGTGACGATGCTGACCATATTCATTGCTAGATATGCGGTAAAATATTTCCCAATTATGAATAATTATTAGCGGCGACTATATTATGTCTCCATTAATAAAAGGAGTAAAGCCAAGCAAGGTAGCGAAGCACTTAAAGTAGCAGGCGAATATGTCTACTTATTACAGGTACTAACCGCAGATCCAGACCATGAAAACGAAATAACAAAAAGAATAAGATTGGGATGGAGCGCATTTTGCAAGCACTCGCAGAATATTACTAGCAGCTTACCGGTATCGCTCAAGAGGAAAGTGTACAACAGTTGCGTCTTACCTGTATTCACCTATGGGGCTAAAACGTGCAGGCTAACCAAGAGGGTTCTACTTAAGTTGAGGACAGCGCAGAGGGCTATGGAACAAAAATGGTAGGGGTAATACTAACAGGTAGGAAGCACGCAGAGTGGGGCAGAGAAATAACTCAAGTTACTGACATTCTAGTAGAAATCAAGAAAAAGAAATGGGCATCGGCAGGACGTGTAAGAGGATGACCGATGGTCGCTTATGGTAACAAACTGGATTCTAAGGGACGAAAAGCGTAGCAGGGGGCGACATAAAGTTAGGTGGGCGGATGAGGTTAAGATGTTCGCAGGGGTCAAGTGGATGCAGCTAGCAGAGAACCGGAATAATTGGAGAAATATGGGAGAGGTCTTTGCCTTGCAGTGGAATAGTCAGTGTGATAATGATGATGCTTATGATGATGATGATGTACTTAACTCTACTTGTTCTACTGTGTAGTCTCCTGTAGAAACTCTGCCATCTTTAGTGTGCGGATGTTAAGATACCATATTTATTTCGACTATAAGAGACTATAGAGACCATGATTTTTTAATATCATTTTTAAATATTTAAGTTGTGAGCTGAGTGGCTAATTCAACGACTCAGGGGTAGTATAAAGTGACGGTATATAAACGTATCTCTGGTAGCCCCGCTATTTCTTGAAGCCAAAACGGTTTGTTACCTCGCTCTCACGCACGCACACACACACACACACACACACACACACACACACACACACACACACACACACACACACACACACACACACACACACACACACACACACACACACACACACAGTAGGGCGGATGGCTCTGCATCTGAAAGTTGGGGGAAATACAGCTCTATCCCTTTACCCTTGGAGTCATAGCGAAGGCAGTGTACAGAGGACAGTGCTAACAACTTTAGAGGAGGAATATGGAGCAAAGAAGGCAGGGTTAAACTATGCAGCTCTGATGAATCACCTGAATATAGGAGCTTGAAGGAGTGATTACAGACATATAATGAATCAGACTGCAGTCGCTTTACGGCACAATGATATACGATGGGCAAGAAATCTGAACAGGTCACAAATCAAAATGCGTCTTTCAGAGAATGACATGCTGAAAAAATATCGGATCTATAAAGGATAAGCAGGTAAAAGCGGGCCCAAGAAACTCCGTGAAAATATAATAAGCTAAAATATACAATTAACAGGGACTAATAGAGATCAGCCGAGCACGCTACTCGACGATGACGGATAAGCACGTGCCGACAATGCACTACATGCAAAATGATGTAAAACCGAGGGTGGCCACACACACGGGTGAATGTCGAGCTGGCACCGATAGTATAAACTGAATCCCCAATGGGATCTCGGTGCTAAAGGTGAACAGTGGTCCATCATGAAGGCACCGCAGACACTGTCGCTCTGCGCGCTGGTCGAGGAAAATCGCCGTGAAACATCGCGGTGATTGGGAATCGCCTTTTTCACAAGGCCACTGTGAGCATGCGCGCTAAACTCCTGGTTGTAACGCCCAGCTGCACATGCGCAGTTCTTCACCTCTGTGATCGGCGTCGCTGGAGCCGATCGCAGAAGCCATGCGCAATTCATATTTGTGACAATCGTATGTGACAGATGGCGGTAAATGTCAAGTACTAAGTCGCCAATTCGCTGGCGGCGGCGGCTCCCGAGGAGGGTTTCAACCAGTAGTACACAATTTTCGAATCACTCGCTAGGGACGCAATATCTTCTGACAGGGACACCAATCTGGTGTCCACCCGTTACAAAGGGACTAGCTAACACTATCATCATCATCAGGGTCGGAAAGACGCGCGAGGAAAACTTAACCAGCCAGGGTGGTTAAATGTGCTCCTGAATTGCTAGATGAAGGCCAGGTAGTGCATGAAAAGAGACCAGGAGTCAGGACAGTGGGATTATTGTGAACTCAGAAGGATTTACGAAAACCGGCCATGTGGAAGAGTGCACATTAGGAAGTTCATAAGATGGCCGAGCAGAGAAAAATACTCACGTGATGGCCATGCGGACGGAGTGAATTCCGCGCACAGATGGTGTGGTTGAGGAATTGCTCAGAGCACGCAAAGTTTCCAGAGATAGGGTTCTTGTGTAAGTGATGTGAAAACCGTACAAGGAACGAGCCCAGACAAGGTGAAATGTCTATTTTATAAGCTACCGGTATGCAGGTTGTAGAGATAGAGGCTAGCGTCTTGATGGGTGGCCGTCCTAACCACAATTAAGTTTTTGGGACATAGTGGGGTTTGAAGACGATCCGCAGCCGGAACCCCCAGCATCTAGGGTGCGGTCAGGAATAGCATTAAACGGCAAGAAATTGGGTACCTCACACACACGCAAAGATGACTCATATGATCTCGGCTGCCTCCACCGTCAGTGCTGTGCAAAGCGAGACGCCAGCAGCCGGTATGCGCCCCGTGTGCTGTGCGATGTCAGTGCACGTTAAAGAACCCCAGTGGTCGAAATTTTTGGAGTTCTCCACTACGGCGTCTTTCATAGCCTGAGTCGCTTTGGGACGTTAAGCCCCACAAACCAGCCGATATACGCCCCTCTCGACTGTTTAAGGTAAAATGCATGCAATATGTTAAAAGTAGACATTTTCAAAATGCCGCCAGTCAGTCTCCTTAGTCTCCAACACACGCCGCGTTCGCACGCCAATTTCGACTAAATCAGGACGCAGCTTTGATTCATTTTGAGTGTTTGTGCGGCCATAATTCAAGCATTGAATCAGACCCATATCCACCGATGTTCGAATTGCTGGGCCACATTTACGAAGATGTTCCAATACGATGACAGCGTTCACACATGTTGTGAACCGATAACCCAAGATGGCTGGAGCCACCTGCGAAACGATAATCGTAATAAATGTACACCGATCTTCGCATATGCTTGTACCGGCCTAAAACACCTAGCGTGTAAAAGCAGAAGAAAAAAGTGGCGCGTCTCCTGACGCCGCTCTTTATCACTTTTGTGCATGCAGGCGGGTCGATCACGTTGCAATGCGTACCTGCTGTCAAATATTGAGTTGTGAATCCATGCAATGAATTGAAAGCGGGCTATGCCAGAATCTGGCTGTGATCTGTGCATCCATGTTTTATGTATATCACTTTATTCGGTTTAAGAGAACCTCAGTAAATTAAGGTTTCGTGGGCCCGTTCCTTTCTGCGCTCGCTATAATTTAAACGTCGGCTGCAATATGTAAAATAGTTAGCTGCACCATCACAGCGATCAGCACGGCTGACAGAAAGGTATATTTCGCCGCACACTCCTATTGTTGAAAGTTATTAAAAATGAGTTATATCACGCATGTTCTTTTTTAAAGTAGGTATTCTACTGTTTAATAACTAAATGTCATACTGCAAGCTGCACGATGTAAAAAGAACTACAGTGTTGAGGACGTAAACAAATGAAGTGTGACCCGGTGAACATCTATGGCACTGAAAATATACTGAAATTCGATATCTGCATGTTTCGCCGGAATCATGCGTGTATGCTTAAACTTGTGGCCTCATTTCTACGACCACCGTAGCTACTGCTGGAGTATACAACAGGTTTAACAGAACAGCAAGACCGCAGTTCTGATGCACATATTACCAAACAATGAATGAAAGTGTCAGTTCAGCGCCTGCGACATTCTTTTCTAAACATTAAAATGATAATTGGGATGCTTAGAATAAAAACTTCCTACCATAAACTTCAGTCGGGATGTCTCCTCCGCGGTTCTCACGAAGGATAGCTCTCCTGTAAACAAAAATATATCTCAAATTTATTCCAAATTTTTATAATGATAGGATTAGCGGGAAGATAGGAAAACTGCAGAAAAGATAAGAACTAAAGGCGCAAGCAACGAAGACAACTCCGTGGGTGCACGGACGCGCTATGTTAAATTAAAACTAAGTATCAAGTTCAATTTTGGTACTCAAATAACTTTGTTATTTAGGCAGCTGATAATATTCACAGCAATCTATAGCACGTAAAAACAGACATATATGGCGTTAGAAAAACAAATGCTTTTATAAACCTACCGTGTTCAGATGTTCCTGAGAAGCAGCTTTATATGCTCAGTTGCGCTTTCCCAAGTGATTAGTAAACTATTCGCCATCAGCTAGCAACCACGCGGAATAGGTTAACTGAAATACACAACAAGATTATGACAATATTGATTGCTTGAGCATATATCAGGCGGCTTCTTTGACATATTCACGCAGCTTGATTGCCAAAAGCAATGTTACTGGTGCTCATTACGAGTCCTATACCCTTAGCCCATAAGAGAAGGTTGTTCCGGTCTCAGAGAAGGTGCGGTAGAATAAACATGACGATCTCATCCGGAATCGAATTAACAGCCAGTCGTGTACACGCTAGATAAATTTAGTAGCCTATGGCATTCATTGCGTTTAAACAAACTACAGTTCAATTGTCAAGATCAGCATGAGAAATATATCTGAACAATGTCAGGAAAGAAATCAATTAATATCGCTAATGTTCTGTTCTTAAGAACATTAAACAAGTTTACATGCTATAGACTTAAGCGGCTTGCCTGATATTGGTTCAAGATGTAATTATTTGAGAGTTCTTTTTCAAATTTCTGAAAGATAAATTCAGGAGAATGCAGGGCCTCCTTATACCTGGGTTGCCCTGAGTATTATTTGCCAATTTAACCATTCACTTTCTAGCTTTCTTTAGTGAAGACGAATTGTCGAAGCATTTCAGAGCATAGGCCATTCACAGTTTATAATATTGTAACCCGCGCTAACCGTGCCAGTTATAGAGGGGGAAGAAGAAGTTCGTGCGGAGTGCGCGTGGTTCTGGGCCGCCGCTGCTTTCGACTGGTCAAGCGCCTGCTCTCTGCCTCCTGTGCCTCAGCGCCCCAACCCCATCCTTTGACCCTGTCCTCCTGGACTGCCATCCGGGTAGCGATAGAACCCGTGACATTCTGGTGGAGGTGCGGGGTAAATGCAGCACAGCCCCTCAAAACCCGCTACTCTGAGTCCGCCCCCAAGTCTCAGCCGCCGCCCCTTCGACGAGGAGGCCGAGATACGTGCCAGCCGGCGACTTCAAGGGCTTCCTTCTGAATTTGGTCTGTTGCCCAACTCCGGCTCTTCACGACTTACAATGGCCCGGAGTACCACGACTCAATGTCAACAGACGGACTCGTTTCTCGCACCGTCCGTGGTGTACCTACCGATGGCTCCTCGAGCGGCTGCCACTTTCTATGGCGATGCCTCCGAAGATGTGGAGGATTGGCTGGAACAGTACAAACGTGTGGCCCGCCACAATGGCTGGAATGCCGAAAACTGTCTTCAGAATTTGTATTTCTGCCTGGACAGTACGGCTCGGCAGTGGTTCGAAAACCACGAGGCTTCCCTTACATCCTGGGACACCTGAAAAGAAGAGCTGCGACGGACGTTCGCCAATCATTATCGGCGACAGCGAGCAGAAGATCTTCTGCCAACAAGAGTACGACAACCCGACAAAACTGTAACAAGTTTTGTTCAAGACGTCCTACGACTTAGCTCCCTGGCGGACCCCCGTGCCACCGAGAAAAAAAAGGTGCGTGCACTCATGCGGGGCGTGAGGAGTGACATTTTCGGTGGGTTTATTCGAGATCCACCTACTGCAGTGGCAGAATTTGTAAATGAGGCGACGAACATTGAGCGAGCCTTGGTTACGCGAGCAGACGTTTATCGTCGCCTTGCTGGAGGTCCCAGCGTTTTGAACCTTTCAGCTGCTCGCTTTCCTTTTCGTTCCCTCGACATCGTAAACCTACGCGAGATCATCCGCGAAGTTGTACGCGAGGAAATACGGCAGCTGCTTCCACCTGCTGATGGTACGGCATCCTGCGCCCTCACGGATGCTGTCCGCGAAGAAGTACAACGTGCCCTTTATCCACAGTGCTCCGCTGCTTCTTCACCTACTCAGCCCGTTGAGACGTACGCGTCCGTTGCTAGTCGCCCGCCGTCGCAGCAGCCACCACCGCCGCCTGTTCGCCGTCAGTACTTTCCTGCAGAACCCCGTATCCCTGCGTACGATCTTCGTCCGCAGCAGCAATGGATGAGCAAGGCCGACGCGTGGAGCACAACCGACCAGCGCCCGCTATGCTTCCACTGCGGAGAAGCAGGCCACGTCTACCGTCACTGCCCTTACCGCGAGCTTGGTCTTCGCGGTTTCCAGCGGAATGCTCCCCGCCCGGAGTTCGGCGAGCAACCCCGCGACATCGCGGATTATCTGCGCCGTTCACCACCACCCGATCGGTCTTCACGTCGCGGCCTTCCCTCGACACCGTCCAGCCGGTACTATTCTCCCCTTCGCAGCAATCGACGGAAAGCCTGTCCCCTCATCGGGAAAACTAAGCCCGGCGACGTCTGGAGGTGACGTTGCCGAACCCGTTGCTGTTAAAGAGTCTCCACGTTTTTCGCCCCGCTCCCCCACGCGAACCGACGATCAACCCGACGATCTTCCCGATGAACTTCGCAACTAACTTCTCACCGAACTTCCCGCCGAGCTGTCTTACGAACTCCCCGACGGAGCTTCCGACGACCGTCGCGCCACAGTGTACAATAACCTTGATTTTGTGATCGACGGATACGATGTGACGGCACTCGTTGACACCGGTGCAGACTACTCTGTTATGAGTGGGGAGCTATGCCGCCGACTTCGCAAGGTAACGGCGCAGTGGGATGGCCCCGATATCAGAACCGCTGGAGGCCACCTCGTGAGACCAATCGGCAGATGCGCTGCTTGTATTGAGATTAACGGTCTCAGGTCTCCGGTTACCTTTGTTGTACTATCTAAATGTTCCAGAGACATTATTCTCGGCATAAATTTTTTGAGGGATTGCAGCGCGGTAATCGACTTTACCGACCGCCGTCTCACGCTTCGTCAACCTCGATAGACCTCGGCGCAAACAAAGCCCCAAGTTTGCACGGCACGCGTCTTGGTGGAGCACGTAACCGTACCACCCCAGTCTATCGTATTTCTCCCTGTCACGTCCGAGCACGTTGCTTCTGGCGAAGTTCTGCTGAAAGGAAGTGCTCAGCTGCTTCTTGAACGGGGTCTTGGCGTTGCTCGAGGTCTCGCGCAGCTGGATACTGGCTGCGTACACATCCTAATCACGAACTTTTGTGGCACTCCACAGCGCCTTACGAAAGGCACGGCTCTTGGTACCATCGAGAGCATTACCGCCCCTATTCAAGTTGTTGCCCTGTCCGAAGGTGCTTTCTCCTCCTTCTCTTCGCAGCAGAACGATGACCTTTGGGTGTAAGCATTGCACCTAATCTCTCTGTGAGCGAGAGGGCCAAATTGATAGCGCTGCTTGCAGAATTCCAAGACTGCTTCTCTACGTCATCCGGAGTTCGCCAGACGACCATTGCCAAACACAGAATAATTACCGATGACGCTGCTCACCCTGTTCGTCAGTCGCCTTACCGAGTTTCTTTCAAAGAACGTGAAGTTATTCAGAACCGAGTGCAAGAAATGCTGGCCGACGATATAATCCAGCTCTCGCACAGCCCATGGGCAGCTCCAGTGATATTAATAAAGAAAACGGATGGCACTCTTTGATCCTGTGTTGACTATCGCCGCCTCAACAACGTCACCAAGAAGGATGTTTATCCCCTTCCTCGCATTGATGGCGCACTTGATCATCTACGACATGCCCGTTACTTTTCATCCATAGATCTGAAAGGTGGTTACTGGCAAATCGAAGTTTATGAGCGCGACCGAGAAAAGACTGCTTTTATCACCCCGGATGGTCTATATGAGTTTAAAGTGATGCCGTTCGGCCTCTGTACCGCCCCAGCAACCTTTCAGCGCGTTATCGACACCGTCTTGGCCGGACTGAAGTGGCAAACTTGTCTGATCTACTTTGACGATGTTGTAATCTTTTCAAGCACGTTCTCCGATCATCTTCTTTGCCTGAGAGCAGCATTACAAGCTATAAGAACTGCAGGCCTAACTCTGAAGCCAACAAAGTGCTAGTTTGCTTGCGATGAACTAAAATTTCTTGGCCACGTCGTCAGTAGCGCGGGTGTTCGTCCAGATCCCGATAAAACAGCCGCCGTCGCCGCCTTTCCTACACCATCGGACAAGAACACCGTACGGAGGTTTCTGGGCCTCTGTGCTTACTATAGGCGCTTTGTTCCCAATTTTTCCCATGTCGCTGCACCACTTACTCATCTCACGAAGGAGAACGTCGCCTTCCAGTGGTCGGATGAACAGCAGCGTGCATTCGACCGCCTTAAACAAAGCTTACAGACCTCCCCTGTACTCGGGCACTCTGACCAGGACACCGAGACTGAAGTTCATACAGACACCAGCAACAAGGGCCTCGGAGCCGTGCTCATTCGAAAACAGAACGGGACCGAGCGTGTAATCGCTTACGCAAGTCGAACATTATCGAAGGCGGAGACTAACTACTCGACCACTGAAAAAGAATGCCACGCGGTAGTTTGGGCGCTTGTACGGACGCCCATTTCACGTGGTTACCGACCATCACTCTATGTTGGCTCAGCACTCTGAGAGACCCTTCAGGGCAACTTGCACGGTGGGCCCTTCGATTGCAAGAATTCGATGCTACTATAGTTTATAAGTCCGGTCTCAGGCACACAGATGCTGACTGCCTCTTGAGAGCCCCTATAGAACCAGCATCTGAAGACGACGAGTATGAAGACGCTTTTATAGGTACCATAAGCACGGTCGATATGGCAGCGCGGCAGCGACACGACACTGAACTCCGTGAAGCAATCGCCCATCTGGAAGGTGAAGGCATTATTCCACGCGTCTTCTTGCGTTTTTTACCCGCATTACGTCTTCGCAACAATGTGCTGTACAAAACGAGCTTCGCCGCGAGGACGAGGTCTTGGCTACTGGTTGTTCTGGCTGACCTACGTAATGAAATTATGGACGCCTGTCATGACGACCCAACTTCCGGGCATTTGGGATACAGTCGAACACTCGCACGAATTCGTTCTAAGTATTACTGGCCTCACCTTTCTAAGACTGTTCGTCACTATACCAGGATCTACCGCGAATGTCAAAGACGTGAGACTCCGCCCGTACGACCCGCAGGACTTCTTCACCCCATTCCGCCACCTATGACTCCGTTCCAGCAGGTAGGCATGGACCTGCTCGGACCTTTTCCTACGTCCAACTCGGGACACCACTGGATTGCTGTTGCTACGGATTACCTCACGCGGTATGCTGAATCGCGAGCTTTAGCAACAGCGGCTGATGTAGCGAAGTTTTCGTCGAGTCCATCGTCCTCCGTCACGATACTCCCGAAGTCTTGATACAGATCACGGGGCCGCGTTCGTGTCTCAGCTAATGACAGAGATCTTGCGTTTAAGCAACACGCAGCACCGCAAAACTACCGCATACCACCCCCAAACGAGTGGGCTCACTGAGCGCCTTAATAAGACTATGGCCGACATGATATCTATGTATGTGGACGTCGAGCACCGTACATGGGACGACATTCTTCCCTACGTAACTTTCGCTTATAACACCGCAACTCAGGAAACAACCGGGTTTTCGCCATTCCGCCTGGTGCATGGCCGAGAGGTGATTACCATGCTTGACGTCATGCTTCCCCATGAGCCGGAGGCCTACTCTTACGACGATGTCCAACTGGTAACCCAGCACGCGGAAGAAGCCCGAAAGTTGGCACGACTGCTCATCCAAGACCACCAGCGCGTCGATACACACAGGTACAACCTCCGGCATCGTGAAGTTCATTTTGCACCTGGTGCTAAAGTGTGGGTGTGGACTCCCGTTCGCCGTCGCGGTATCAGCGAGAAGCTCCTAACACGTTACTTTGGCCCATACGAGGTCGTTTGCCGTATAAGCGACGTCAATTACGAGGTGATTCCTATTGTTCCGAGCCCATCTCGTCGGCCCCCTCATTCTGAAGTGGTGCATGTGGTTCGCCTCAAAACTTACTGCGAACTCTAGAACCACGTATTCTGACTCTGGGCTCTGCTCGATTTAACGTTTCAGTTACGCTGGAGCGCGCATCGGGACGATGCGCCTTTCAGGGGGAGGAGTAGTGTAACCCGCGCTAACCGTCTCAGTTCTGGAGGGGGAAGAAGACGAAGTTCGTGCGGAGTGCGCGTGGTTCTGGGCCGCCGCTGCTTTTTCCTGGTCCAGCGCCTGCTTTCTGCCTCCTGTGCCTCAGCGCCCCAACTCCGTCCCTTGACCCTGTCCTTCTGGACTATAGAACCCGTGACAATATTTTGGACTTTGGCATTCACAGCCCCATAAAAGAGTGAAATATCTTAACTGTATTCAATTATACGGAGATACAATACAGCAAATAGAATTTTATTTATGCAGCGACCTGCCATAGCAATCTATGCTTGATCACAGATCTCAGGTTTAGTATAGTTAACGCCTTGTTTGCAAGAAACAAATTCTTTTCTAAACATTTTACTTCATCCAGATTTCTCTTGACCTTCGTCTTTCACCGAGCGACAAATGAAATTAAACTTCAGTTAAAAACGTGATTTCCTACAGACTGTGCGGCATGCAACGCACGTACAGCTTGACAGTAAACCTTTGCTTTTACTCTTCCGTGCGCCTCTGCGGGTTTGTTATACCTTTTGTGTGAAAGTTCCGCCACAGTGAGGATCCTTTTGACGGAATACCAGAACGTCCTAGACATTTCACTTTAGTGTTGCTGCATTCTCTAGCTGTATGCTAGCTGATCACATTGATAGATACGAAATATTCGGTTGTCCTGCTTCAAACATTCTTACCAGAGAGATAGGAAACAGAGTATGGGAAATAAACACATCCTCCACTTCCCCTCTCAACCCATACACACCAAGAAGAGAATAATTTCAGAAAATTGCCTGATACAGCATTCGGCCCACACATGTCGTCGAGCTAATCTGGATTAATTGTGCACTCTGTGTTTTAGCTTATTTCACGCCCAGCAGGCTTGACAGTGGAGGAGTAGGGTAAAGGGCCTCGACGATGGATGCGCTGCAGCATTCAACAGCGTGCTGGTGAACACATGTTTTTAGTGCATGATTCATAGTTCCAGAACTCCCTTGAAGACCATCCGCGGTGACTCAGTGCTAGGTGCTCGAATGCTGTACAACAGTACGCGAGTTCAAACCTGGCCACAGCGGCCGCTCTTTGATGGAGTCTAAAAGAAAGGTGAGGGTAAAGTGCTATATCAATGCAGGTTAGATAACTGCACGTGGTCGGAACTTTTGGAGCCCTAATGCATCTCGCACAGACTGAGTCGCTTTGCGACGGCCAACCTTATGAACGAAACCATACTTTTCATTCGAAAACTTGAATCCCCAAGACAAACAATATAGTACGTATTACTTGTAAAATTGCGCCAAACCAACGTAAGAATTGATGTGCTTAATATTAGTCACAAAGAATATACAGCTACATTTATCAAAAACAATACTTTGAGATACGTTTAGATTTCGCCATATGAGCACTAATAATGTCGCTAAGCTGTAAAGAAATAGGGAACTTGTTTTTCTTTTTTGTTTCAGCACAGACGCTTACACAGTGCAGATTGATATCAAACGGGACATGGTTGGTTGCCATCAACGTTGCCGAAAACGTCATTTTACGAATTAAAACTACTAATTGCACATAACAAAAAAACCTAACCTTGCCCCGAAAAGAAAACATTCCCAACACCGAAGAAAGAAAATTGATTTCTTACTCTTTGTCTAATCACCCCTATTGTGTGAAACCAATTGCAGTTCTCAAGGACCCAAACAAAATCGGGACGTAATACGAGCACCCTGTCAAAGACTGAATTTTGCTTTCGAGAGCAAAAAATTTCTCGCATTGATAATAGATGTAAAAAAACAAGCTTAGCTAAACGAGCCTAACCAATATTATTATTTCTTCTAGCTTACTAACAGTACTATTGCAAACGGTACAAACTTGCATATTTCTGCAGCCATTGAACTAAAATTTCCACGTGGAGTCGCAAGCCTAATATACGCTTGCCTGTCTTAAGTTTTATGGAACTAAACTTTGTCTACGAATTATTACACGACTTCGATGTAAACCTTTGTAATGTATCAAGAACTCACCATCAATAAGGAGGCAGACTGGCTCTGCATCTAACTCTGGTTGAAATGTACTCTGCTCACAGAGTGAAAACGCCGTCCAAAGCGGTGACTCATCGTTGTCTTTTGTGATGAGAAATTTGTAATATTCTTCGGCAATTCCTTTCAAGAGGTGGCCAGCCTTGTCCTCTTCAGACATGTTTCTGTTGACAAGGCGGCAAAAGTCTGCACATCTTGGATGTACTTCGTGCATGTCTCACTCAAAACATGAGCTTTTTTTTTTCAAGAGTTTACTCGGCTCTCTTGGACGAAGTGTCACCAAAGCACTTGGATATCTCGTCCCCAACCCGGGTTCAAGTGTTGAGTGCGTCCTCGTGATTCTTAAACCACAGGAGGGAGGTCCAGGTGAGAAACAAGACAATATTACCGAGCTGAGCAGTACGCGTCCACGCGTTGGTAGGGGGCAGCCAGTCTTCAATATCGTCGTCAGGTTCACCTGTAAACTTGCCGGGTTCCCGATGGGGTAGCCAAGACCTCGGTTGTTCTAAATCTTGTGTATGAGCCTCTTGAGATGGACGTTGGTTTCTGAATAGAAAAGTGGCAAAGCAGCTAAGAAGCGGCTGCGAAGAACGGCCAGAGGATCCAGGGCGACTGACCCTTCCGACCTTGACCAAATATTGTTACGGATGCTCTATAATACTGGAATAAACAAACTATATAGCCAAAATATAGGTAGGCAGCGAACGCCATGGTTAGATGGCATCCTCGAGGCGCTGCAGATGAAGTTATGTGATGTTAGGAAGATAGTGAGAGACCGGAAAGCGTGGCGTGACATGGTCCATAGGGTCACAAAGAGTCGGACACGACTGAACGACTGAACTGAACTGATAGCCAAAATGTGACTGCTGACCAGTGTGCAGTTGACGCACAGTACTTCACTAGAGCAAAATATTTTTATTTTAAATGTAAGCACTGTTTGAAAACTTCCTCTGTCTATGTTCCCACTGCAGGTATTAGAAATTAAGTTATTTCTGCAACAAATATTCTGAGGCGGCGAGCTCGAAACTGAAAAAAAAAAAGAAAAGCAGCATAGACAATGGTCCCGTCTTTAACGTCTATATAGAAATATATACGGGCATTGTCATGCGCATATAATGCACAGAGTTTATAGGTACATCCATCATTTATATATTCTCAATATTAATTTCTTTATCAAAACAGAAATCGGTGAAGGTTTATCTGGGCTAAACCTTATATGGGCATAAACTCTGGTGAGCGTAGCTGTACGGTTTTCCAGTCTCTCCTTCTCTATGCATACTTATAGGTCTTCGTCGGTCTCTCCGTCGTGACGACCCCGCTTTCTCTTCGCGGCTGCTTCTCGGCGAGTTATATCAACTGGATGATCACACACAGCCTGACACCGGTGAAGAAGCCTTGACGCACTTCGACCGACACGCATTTCATCCTAACGAGATAGAGTAGCCAGGCACCGGTGAAGCGTTTCTTAAACAAATAATAAAGAGTCACGTCATATCATCACTGAAAGCCCCCGTGTGCAAGATCTGAAAGATTGCTCGGTGGCTTCAGGTAAGTCTACAGACAAGGAAGGTGATGAAGTGGGCAGTGACGTGGGTAGGAGCGCTCAGTACGCGTAACCCTGGCTAATCCTTCTTCGTGGGTATGCGCCATTTAGTAAGGTAGTAAGAGGAGGAGCGCTCGTGCTTTGCCTGCTCCGGCGGCTAAAGGTGGATTGTGCAAATGAATGGGTGCTGCAGCGCGAAACGTAGCGCTACGCGCTATAAGAGTGCACAGTGATAACGGTTTGGGACTTGTCAGGCCTACGTATTCTCGTTTTAAAATGAATATGTTTATTGATACATTCACCGCTTATCATTAACCTGACAAAAACGCAAAGTTCACAGTTGAAGAAATTTGAGACCTTTACAATTTGCTATTAATGGTGATGGTATATCATAGCAGTGTCAAAGAAAAACGTAGGTTATCCTGGTATTTTGTGTTGCATGTTTATGCAGTTCTGTTGAGCGCAACCATTTTGTTTTCTGAGACGTGCGCGCATAATGATTTGAAGGAATTTGTTCTTTCACGTTGGTATCACTGTAGGAGACTTGAAAAAATTGAACAGAAAATTGTCACTGCATACCGTCCAACCAACTTAGCCTCTAAATCTTTATTGCATTACGGCAATTCGTGACGTGGTTTTAAAGCCCTTCAGGAGCCACAGTATGAACTTTCAATGAAGACCATCAATCATCTGGTTGTCAGTGGTCTAATATTTATGTTTTGTGATGGTGGAATTTCTATACAGGCAAGATGTTTTACACGTTAACGTAGTATCACTCGCCGATAGTGTCATATCAGTCGGTGATTGTATCAGTAGCCATTGCAAAAATGATCATCCGGTAATTTTCAATTGTCGGACATTGAAGCTTTGAATGTGAGGGAATATTATATGGGCCGAGCATTCAAATCGCAACAGTTTCCCAGTTATATACATAGAAAATTTTGAAAGACCATCTCGTACTCGTAAACCGCAACTTATTACTGTACTAAAAGAGCAAAAGGGCAAATACAAAATTCTCTTTCTAACTAACAACAATTTTGTTGTTCTTCAGGTGGTCATGTATGGTACCTGAAAAAATCAATTTAACGTTGAAATCATTAGGAATACTTACGTCGTGAAAAGATAATAAACAGTGTTATTTCTTGTTGCTTTCTTAGCGTATTGCTTCAGATTTCTTAACGTCTGAGGCCCATCTAGAGTATTCCTTGTGCTGTGGTACATAACAGAGAGATTTTCTTTCTGAAGATACAAAATATGGCGCTGTCAAAGAAGTATCAATACAACGGAAATGTCTTCATTATATCGAAAACTTATTATGCAAATACAATATGATAAGGTTAACCCACTTAAACTCTCAGTAAAGTATGTGATTTGTAGATTTACTACAGCGTTGCGTTTAAATTGAGAGAGAAATTTGCTTAGTATGAGAGGCCATCGCCTCCTGTTTCACAATTTATAGAACACAGAGCTGGTTGTTCGATACTACCGGCCTTCCGTGTGCATTTTCTGCGAATCGGCTGCTCGTGAACAGCGCATGGTAATATAAAAACTATGCGGACGCTTACGTATGTATAAAAGGTGGTGTGATCAGATTGCTGTCGGGACATAACGCATGCCTGGTAACTGATGTTGTGAATTATTTCCGAAGCGAAGACGTTCATTGCAAGTGCTTATTAGTAGTACAAAATGTAAAACTCAGTAGTAAAGATACGCAGCAAGCGTACTTAGTAAGGTAGCTTTGTAATGCTGATTAATGGTTGTAATTTAAATAACTGTTAGTGTAATGATGTGTTGTCACTGTTAACATTACTGCATAAAGACTTTAACCTGTCACATGCGAAAATCTCTCACGAATGAAGTAGAGGTAACTCATCGTCTCGTGAACAAAAGGTTAACGGTTTGAATCCGCTTGGCCGAGTGGTTTGGGCGCCCGTCTCGGCGGCGGGAGGTGGTCAGTTCGAAACACGCCGCCGGACACCCACCGGTAAAATTGGATACAAGCGTCTCCCGACCTGGCGCCCGGCTCTTTCAGAAGTGTGCGTTTGAAAGAAGCTTTTTTTTTTTTTTTGGTTGTTCAAAACTAAGCTCCCGAGGGAGCACAACAGCAGGGTTAGCAGAGCCTGTTCCAAACGCACACCCCTGAAAGAGCCGGGCGCCAGGCCAGGGGACGCTTGTACCCAATTTTACCGGTGGGTGTCCGGCGGCGGGTTTCGAACTGACCACCTCACGCAGCCGAGACGGGCGCCCAAACCACTCGGCCACGACTCGGCCCAGAAAGTAGTCTTTCCCAGAAAGTGGTCTATAATTTGCAGCGTTATGTAGGTCCTCGGTAAAAAAGTGATGCAGCACCCCACAAACCCCTCGATGTCACAGTCATATTGTCGCATGTTGGAATTTCAAACAACCGCACAGGTCTAAAGTTGAACATGACGGGATGCTTCAAATGAAACTGAAACATTACTTGCATATTATGAAACAGAATACAATGATGGAAAAATGTTTTAAAGTATTTACTATTTTTGATTCCTTCATTTGGATGAAGGTAAAATTTTTAGTATAGGCAGAAATTTTAAACCACTACAGTTGTGTCGTGAATCAAACATGTCACTTAGTAGTCCGCGCTACAAACGCTTGCTCGGCCTGGGAAAAGGCGGGAGCTTATGCATGTCGAGTGGTCAGTGAGCCACGCGAAAGAGTTCATGATGATGCAATAATGTTTCTGCATTCTCAGCACGTCAGTAAGCTCCCTAAGTTACCGTTTCTTTCTGTAGAGGCACGTTGATCGCTGTTTGGTTGGTGACATCATCATCATCAGCCTGATTATACCCACTGCAGGGCGAAGGCCTCTCCCATATTTCTCCACTTAACCCGGTTCTGTGCTAGCTGCATCCACTTGACCCCTGAGAACTTCTTAATCTCATCCACCCACCTAACTTTCTGCCGCCCCCTGCTACGCTTTCCTTCTCTTGGAATCCAGTTTGTTACACTCAGCGACCATCGGTTATCCTCTCTTCGCACTACATGTCCTGCCCATGTCCATTTCTTCTTCTTAATTTCCACTAGAATGTCGGTAACTTGAGTTATTTCTCTGACCCACTCTGCACGCTTTCTATCTCTTAATGTTACCCCTACCATTTTTCGTTCCATAGCCCTCTGGGTTGTCCTCAACTTAAGTAGAACTCTCTTGGTTAGCCTCTGCGTTTCAGCCCCATAGATGAGTACAGGCAAGATGCAACTGTTGTATACTTTCATTCCAAGTCTCTGAATACTTCCTCTAAACAAGCTGTGAATAGTACTGGGGAGATTGTGTCTCCTTGCCTAACACCTTTCATTATGGAAATTTTGTTACTTTCTTTATGCAGAACTATGGTTGCGGTGCAGCCACTATATATATCTTCCAGCACTTTCACGTACGGCTCGTCTACCCCCTGATTTCCCAACGCCTGCATCACCGCCGAGGTTTCAATTGTGTCAAATGCTTTTTCGTAATCAATGAATGCTATGTATAAGGGCTGGTTATATTCCAAGAATTTTACTATCACCTGATTGATGGTATGGATATGATCGATAGTAGAGTACCGTTTCCGAAACCTTGCTTGATCCTTTGCTTGACTGCAGTCTAAGGTTGTCCTGATTCTATTAGCGATTACCTTAGTAAATACCTTAGACGTAACAGATAGTAAGCTGATTGGTCTGCAATTTTTAAGGTCCTTAGAGTCCCCTTTCTTGTGATTAAGGATAACGTTTGCATTCTTCCATGGTTCCGGTACCGTCGATGACACCAGGCACTGCGTATACAGGGTGGCCAGTTTTTCTAGCATGATATCCCCCCCGTCCTTCAGCAAATCTGTAGTTATCTGATCCTCTCCTCTCCAACTGATTTCCCCCTTTTCATAGTTTCTAGTGCTTTCTTGACCTCGTCCTTTGCCACTGGTGGAACGTCTGACTGTTTTTGCCTACCGCCAATCTCATTACGGTCCTGACTACTTTGGCTACTGTAGAGATCTGTATAGAACTCCTCGGCTACTTTGACTATCTTGTCCATATTAGTGATGACGTTGCCCGCCTTGTCCCTTATCGCATACATCTGGTTTTTGCGTATGCCCAATTTCTTCCTTACCGCTTTAAGGCTTCCCCCGTTTTTTACAGCATGCTCAATTTTCTCCATGTTATACTTCCTTATATCGGCCACCTTGCGCTTATTGATTAGCTTTGATATCTCGGCCAATTCGATCTGGTCTGTTGGATCGGAAGCTTTCATACTCTGGCGTGTCTTAATCAAATCTTTCGTCTCCTTAGACAGCTTACTGGTATCCCCTCTAACTATCCTACCGCCTACTTCTACCGCGCACTCAGTAATGTTATCTGAATGTATTGTTCCTTGCCTCTAGGGTAATGTCGCCATCCTCAGTTAGAGCTGAATACCTATTCTGTAGCGAGATCCTGGACTCTTCTGCCCTCCCCCTCACCGCTAATTCGTCGATGGGTTTCTTTCTTACTAATCTGTTGCGTTCCTTCTTCAGATTTAGGCTAATTCGGGACCTCACCATCCTGGTCACTGCATCGCACTTTCCCGATTACCTCTACATCCTGCACAATGGCGGGGGTTGAACACATTATGAAGTCGATATCATATTTAGTCTCTCCGTTAACTTTTCCATGTCCATTTCCGGTTCTTCCGTTTGCTGAAAAAGATATTCATGATTCGTAAGGTATTGCGCTCTGCAAACTCAACTAGTAACTCCCCCCTGCTATTCCTAGAACCAATGCCATAGTCACCTACTGCCTTCTCTCCTGCCTGTTTTTTCCCTACCTTGGCATTGAAGTCGCCCATTAGTACAGTATATTGCGTTTTTACTTTTCGCATTGCCGATTCTACATCTTCATAGATGCTTTCAACTGCCTGGTCATCATAACTACATGTAGGTGCATAGGCCTGTACAACCTTCAGTTTATACCGCTTATTAAGCCTAATTACGATGCCTGCAACCCACTCATTAATACTATAGAATTCATCTATATTACCCGCTATATACTTATTGACAAGGAAACCTACTCCTAGTTGTCGCCTCTCTGGTAAACCTCGATAACACAGTACATGCCCATCCTTCAGTACAGTATATGCCTCATTCGGCCTCCTAACCTCACTAAGCCCTATGACATCCCATTTCATGCCCTCTAGTTCCTCTAACAGCACTGCTAAACTAGCTTCACTAGCTAGGGTTCTAGCATTAAACGTTGCCAGGGTCAGTTTCCAATGGCGGCCTGTCCAGCGGAGCCAGGCTTTCTTAGCACCCCCTGCTGCGTCACAGGTCTGACCGCCGCCGTGGTCAGTTGTTCCGCAGCCGCTGGTGACTGAGGGCCGGGGTTTTATGGAGCTTATCATAGGAGGTTGGTGACATGACATTGTAAATAACATTATAAAAGTGCAGATCCTCAGGCTAAACCACCGGTTTACTCTCCAAGTCTCATGTAGCGTCTGATCAATAATCATTCGCTGTTTCCTTTACACAAAGACATATGACAGAGCACCTGCTAGTTTGACTACGAAATCGCTCTATTAGTTTACAGGTTGTTAAGGTCGTGTGGCCATGTAACGATCTTAGTGTTACTCAGCCAGCAAAGTGTGTAGTCTCCGCAGTGTGTAGTCTCCGTGCTCACGACATATCTTGACCAATCAGACATTTCCGGGAGAGTTGCAGTACGCTCTATTGACCGCTCAGTCACTTTTTAACAGATATAGGGCACTACCAGTTTCGCTCAGATGATTGGCCCATTTTCACGCAAAACATGCATTCCCAAACGTTAGGCACTTGTTCTCCTCGTGCATACTATTTCATCTGCCTCAACGAAATCGTGGACGCTTTTTCGTCAAATCCACTTGCCTTTTCATTTACCCCAGGACTCATTCTGTTGGGCTGGCACTTCAGTGGCTTTGCAGATCTGTCTCTCCTCAGCATCGTAAGGTCTTTCTCTTTGAGCATTTTTGGTCTCCCCGCAAAACTAGAGGAAATCCAAGGGCTATACCATACATTATATGCAGATGACCTGACTCTGTGGATGTGCAGCAGGGGCTGTGACGGTGAAATTGAACAGACACTCCAGCGGGCAATCGAAGTTATAGAAAGATACTTAGAACCGATCGGGCTCAGATGTTCGGCCGAGAAATCGAAAGCGCTCGTTCTCACGTCAATGCGATCGCCCCATCGTCGGCGTATAAAGTAGGATAACCCGGAAATAACACTCAGGGTCAACGGTAACGTTATACCAACGGTGGCAACCATTAGAGTTCTGGGATTACGAATTCAGGCCAACGGCAGGAACTCGGAAACGATACAGAGGCTAGAGGCTAGCACCAGTCAAACCTGTAGACTCCTGAAGCGGATCGCAAACAAACATGCGGGCATGAAAGAAGCTAACCTCCTTAGGCTAGTCCAGTTTTTTATAATTAGTAGGATAGTCTACGTGGCGCCGTATTTACGGCTTCACAAGGCAGAAAAGGAGAAACTTGACGTTCTCATTCGTAAAGGGATAAAAACGGCACTAGGTTTACCACCCAATACATCGAAAAACAAGATTATGAGACTAGGGGTCTCCAATACCCTCGAAGAGCTCATTGAAGCTGCATGGACTTCACTATACCAGAGACTGTTGCGCAGTCGTACTGGTCGGAGCATTTTGGAAAAACTGGGGTATGAGTCGCAAGCATGCTCCAGACGTACAGAAAAAGTACCTAGACAGATTAGGGACAAATTAAAAATACCTCCGCTAACCAAAAACATGCACCCCGTTTACCATGAGAGCCGGAGAAGTGATAGAGCAACAGCGCTGCAAGCCCGTTTTGAGGGAAGACAGGACGTCTTATATACAGATGCCGCACAATGCGCGAACGGTAGGGGACGTGTTTCAGTAGCTACTAGAGAAGACGGGGGCTCGGTAGTTTGATGCAGCACCCGAAATTCGATCACAACGGAGGCGGAAGAGGCGGCCATCGCGCTAGCTCTAACACAACAACAGGTCAAAATTATAGTTACAGACTCGAAATCAGCGATTAGAAACTTTGATGCGGGCCGCATTTCGGCCATATCAGCAAGAGTGTTGGCCAGTGGTTCACCACCAGCAAAGCAGGTCGTGCTCATTTGGACACCGGCGCACCAGGGGTTGAGGGGGAACGAGAAAGCGCACGTACTGGCCCGAGGATTAGCTACATTCCGGGATCCCAGTGACGACTTATGCGCAACCCCGTACCACTTGCGTGATGAGGAGCCCCTGCAGTTCAACGATGACCTTAACAACTACCAAGATATCCTAAATCATTACAAATTAGGCAGATCAGTACTACCAAAAGCGTGTAAGCAACTCACCAAAAGCGAGGAGGTTATGTGGCGTAAGCTACAGACTGGAGTATTCCCGAACCGCCAGCTTTACAGCAAGTGGCACCCGGAAATTTGTAGCCCTATGTGCAAACACTGCGATGGAATAGCGGACATGATCCATATGATATGGACGTGTCCTAGATTTGGTGAACCTGACCGAACAGATGAGTCCTGGGAGGCACTACTTCTCAAGCAGGACGAAAAAGGGCAACGAGAAGTCATCCGTCTTGCCCTGGCCGCTGCTAAGATGCAAGGGATCCAGGTCGACGGCTGAGGGGGAGGACATGCTTGAGACAGAGCTTCGCCTCGGATCCTCACCAACCTTTTGACGGGTGCAATAAATGTTATTTCTCTCTCTCCCGTGAAATTTTCGATAAAAACGTATGTTTTTATACATACTTTTCAAACGTACTGTACCGTTACAGTAGCGGCAACGAAAGAGGTTCATACGCTGTCGCATGCAATACTACACTTGGTTTGTACAAAGGAAGTCGATAAATAAGAAAATACCCATTTTATTCTAACTGACAACTGCGCGCTTTTGGTTAAAGTTAAGAAAGATTTCTAAGTGCGAAGTTGCAACTGGACCTAAAGCTAAGATGTCCCTAGTCAGCAGAAATTATTTACCATGTATTGCTTCTATGATGCAGCAAAATTCAATTGTAAAGCAGGCACAGTTATTCCAGAGGCACAAGGGTACAGAGATAGCGTTGGTTATTTGGACGCATGTCCTCTACGAATAAGTAAAAATGATTTAACGTTCGGTGGCCAGTATGACAGTAAATACGGTAGCTATAGTCCCTGACAATAAAAAATCCGCATGCCCTTGTTATCTATTATCAACAGGCTGCTCGTCAAACGGAATGAGCATATATTACAGCAGAGAAAAAGAATTCCACTTTCTGAGGTAGAAAGTTGCCGGCGCGTTTATACTGGCGGCACGTTGACTGCGCGACACAAGGCTCCAATGCTGGCAAGATTTGATCTCACAGGTATGGCTCCGCAGACGAACACTAATAACACTTCGTCGCCGCGGTGGTTGCTTTGTGTTCTACTCACCTTTTTAGCGCTCGTGACTTTTATCTTTATCATCACACTGTTATTGTTGAAATACTGTTGAACCTAGACAAAAAATAACATAAAAGAATCGTTTTCATATAAAGGCTATCCTTCAAATGACTGCAAAGTTCAAACCACAGGGGTCAGTGGGTAATAGCGCGAATAGCAGGAGGTAGTGGTGAGTGTTGCATACAGAGAATCTTTTCTTTTTGTCTAGGTGTGAAACGCCATCTTGCATCAGATGGTGAAATTATAGGTTCAGACAAAGAAGCCTTCATGTGTAGTCCTGTATTTGTGAAAATGGCGAATATTACTGTAGTATCCTAATAAAGGGACAATTTCTTCATTTCTTTATAGTGTTTGCCTTCATTATAACACAACACTTTGCCTAAAAAAATACTCAAAACTTTCAATATTCGTTCGTTTTCTGTTTGTAGGGAAAGAGAGAGAAATATTTGAATTAAAAGGCAGGGAGGTTAACTAGGCAATGCCCAGTAGGCTATTCTACACGTGGGGCTGAGATCAATGGGAGAAAAAGGAAAGAGTGCCGAGGAAAGAAGTCTGTTACATGTCCAGAGATCTATATTAAAAAGAAGTTGAAAGCATTCACCTAAAGTCTTTAACTCAACTCGGAGTCCTTTAAAGACCTAAAAAGTGCCTTCTTGCTGAAAGTGTCGTCCTAGGTCCCAGAATCGCAGCTTCTGTAAGAAGGCGAGAAGCTACGTGGAGTGTAGCAACTAGGAAGGCACGCTCACGCTCAAACTGAGGGCACTCACGAAGCATGTGCGCAATCGTTTCATCAGACCCGCACTATCACATGTTGGAGAATCTATGACTCCAGCTTAGTTGTCAGTAGTCTAATACCTGCTAACATATTGCAGTAAATATTGAGCCAACAATTATGTTTCAGTTATTTTCTTGCGAGTAAGTAGAAATACTGGGTAGAACAATTGCAATGTCTTCATAGTTACAGACTTTTTAAGAACATTAAGTTAATTGGCTGGAACAGTTGCGAGCTCAGAAAGGAATTTGTGCAAAAAATAAAACTATTGTTGTATTCCCTATAATGGGAGCTTTAATAATAGTATGCGGTAATATGATGCAGTGAAAATGTTAGCTATATTAGAGAAAATAGATAATATGCACATAAAAATGAAATAAACAAAACGCTCGCGTTTCGAGGTTGCATCATAATAAACGCAATTTATTATTGTGGACATGGAAAACCTCAGCCCATAATATTCAAAGAATAACGCGGCTGTAGTGGCCATAATATCGGGAAAGTGATGCGTGATGCCAATGTTATTGGTACTTCATGTGTTCATAGTGCGCTCAATGCTTTTTGTGATAGCCATAGTAGTTTGAATGCAGTGTACAATTCATTACATTGTAGTGTGTCAATCTTAGTCGTTATAGCCACTGAAATGCATCGCGTGCTGGCGCGCCCGAGGTCAAAGACGTTGGTCGCTTTCTTCATGATTCGCTGCGCCTGACGCTCTGCTGCAAGTTATTCCTGAGCAGCTGGATCCATCTGGGTCGCCTGAATAAACACACCCTTACAATTGGTACAGGTGCTGCGGGGTGCGTTCCCATCCACCCTGGAACTAAAGAGCCGCACATTGTCCGCTGCGTCTTCCATGCCGGATGAGACCACCTCGACATCGCCGCCCGGGGTGCTGTGTTCTGGCGTTCTAAGACAGCGTGACCCATGCCTTTTCAGTGGCACGGCCGATCATGATGTCGACGATTGGTTGTCGGCGTATGAGCATGTCAGCAGTTACAACAAATGGGACGACACTGTCAAGCTAAGTAACGTCATCTTCTATTCGACTGGAGTGGCGAACCTCTGGTTTCGAAACCATGACGCTGACCTCCTATCTTGTTCTGCATTTAAGAGGAATTTTGCAGAAGTGTTCGGCCGTCGTGCAGTTCGCAAGCTCGAGGCAGAACAACGCATGTGTGAGCGTACTCAGCAGCCTGAAAAGATTTTCACCAGTTATATTGAAGACATCATTGACCTGTGCAAACATGTCAACCCACTAATGACCGAAGCGAATAAATCAGAAATATCCTGAAAGGCATTTCTGAGGACGCGAGTCAGATTCTCTGAGCGAAACATCCTGCGACCCGTCAGTGATGTGATCACACATTTCCAGAGCTACGACGAGCTCCGTAAGCAGTGCGCTTCTACCCGGCGGTCTAGTGTTTGAGATGACAGCAACTCTACACTAGTCCTGGGCGGTTCTACTCCATCAGAGGACAGCCCTTTGATTCAACAAACCAAAGCCTTTGTTCATGAAGAGGTCGCCCGCCAGCTGTCCCCGATTTCTCAACAAGAGTCTGGCCTCCTTGTTCCTGACATAGATCCATCTTTGCCACCCACCATACGGCTTATCGTACGATCGTACAGTACCACATCGCTGATGTCCTGCCCCCAAGCCTCGCGCTACCGTTGAGCCCCGGGCTGACGCAAGTAAAGGCTTCTTTGACTTACGCCCAAGTTACAGCCAGACCGCTAATGTCATCCGCAGCTGGTTCCTACCACCTGGCTCCTTCCTTCCATCCTTCACCTGCAGCTGGGTGTGCATTCTATGTTCCTGTTCCAGGGGTACGTCAACGCCCTACAAACCATTGACGTACCGCGGACAACCGGCCAATCTGCTACTCTTGCGGGCTGCCAGGACATGTAACACGCCTTTGCCACCAACGCCTTCCACCTTTCTGCCCTGACCTCCAGACCTAATCCTACGATACCGAGCAGCCCTCGTCGAAAAACCCGTCTGGTTCCGACTTTGTATCTCGCGACCTTCTACACGTATACCACTCGCTGATCATCTTCCCCTTGTCGCCGTTTACCATCTCCGCTTTTCCGACGTTCTACAGGCGCTATTGAGGGAAACTAACAGTCGCACTTCCTGGCGCAAGAACTGCGCTTGGTTAGAACTCTTCAGTCCGCCATGTTCTCCAGCTAACGTAATACAAGTCTTTATCGACGATGTTGCAACACTTGCTCTTGTCGACACGGGCGCTGCCATATCCGTCTTCAATGAATCTCTTTGCCGTCGACTTCGCAAGGTGACCACCGCGATTTCGACTGTTCGCCTCGCACCACCTCATCACAGCGCATTCATCGCTCAGCGGCGTGCACGGTCCGTGCTCTCATCCAAAACGTTTTATACACCATCGAGTTTATTGTACTGTCTCACTGCTCACATGACGTCATCCTGGGCTACAATTTCTCGCTCGCCGACGCTCTCCCGCTCACCATTGCCTAGCGCGTCCTCTTCTGATCACATCTTCCGTTACGATTTGTCGTCGCTTGCCACTGTCGACATGGCCAACGAACAGCTGACCTGTGAATTGGTGCACTTTTGGACTTTCTTTCAACTACTTTCCCCGGTCATTCATCCAGAGCACTAGTCCGCCAAGCCCACCACTTCTCCATTCGTAACGGCCTACTCTATCGCTGCCAGTATTTGCCCGACTGACAAAAATGCCTCTTAGTCAGCCCACGTCACCTTCGCGCCGACGTTTGCGCTACATTCCATGCCTACCCGCAGAGTGCCCATGGTGGCGTATTTAGAACCTGCACGCATGTCCTTCTACGATTTTACTTGCTTGGAATGTACCACTTTGTACGGCATTTCGTGCGTGCTTGCCAATCTTGTATATGCCGAAAATGTCCTAACAAGTCCCCGTCAATTGTTGCAGCCGTTACCCTGTCCTGCCCGCCCGTTTCACCGCATTGCATAGACCTCTACGGCCCTCTTCCTACTACTCACGGTGACAATCGCTGGATTATTGTGGCAGTAGATCATGTTACTCGCTACACTGAAACATCACCGTTACCCTCCGCCTCCGCACGAGACGTCGCTTTGTTTCTTCTCAAGAACCGGATTCTCCGACACGGGACCCCCAAAGAACTACTCAGCAACAGCGAAAGTGTTTTTTGTCCCACGCTCTTGAGCTCCTTTTGAGAGAGTGTCACATCATTCATCGCACCGCTACTTCTTACCACCCTCAGACGAATGGCCGGACAGAACGCTTCAACCGTATTCTGAGTGATATGCTAGCCACGTACGTGAACGACGCTCATTCCAACTGGGAACCGGTTCATCCCTTCGAAACTTGCGCGTGTAACACTGCAACACAGACCACCCGCCTGCATTCCCTTTCTTCTCTCTTCTTTACGGGCGCGAGCCAACATGCACAATGGACACGCTTCTTCCTACCGCCCTAATGTTTCCATATTCACGCCACTCTACGGCGCCGTCAAGCACGCAGAAGAATGTCGTCAGCTCGCCCGTTCGCTTATAACGTAAAACTGGTTGCAACAAAAACACCACCCTGACCACGACTAGGCCCTGGGTCCCTGCCACAAAACCCGGCCTTTCAAACGGGCTACTTGCTCGGAATTACGGTCCCTACAGGGCCCTTCAACAAGCATATCCTGTCGACTACGGAGTTCAGCCCATTACGCCCTCTGCGGACTTGCGCCGCCATGGCTGCGAAACAGTCCATGTGAACAGACGAAGCCCTACTACAAACCGTCTGTGCTTTCGACCCCATACGTCGCCAAGAGGGATATTTTTCTACACGGAGGGAAACTGTAGTGGGCCAATCTTCGTCGTTATAGCCGTCATCGCGTGCTGGCGCGGCCGACGATGAAGAAATTGATCGCTGTGTTCGTGGTTCCCTACGCCTGGCACTCCGCTGCAAGTTCTTCCTGAGCAGCTGGATCCATTTGGGTCGCCTGAATAAGCATATTCCTACAACATGCCAAAATATACTACGTTTGCTAAAGTAACTATGCCAAAAATATAAAAAATGCTTACAATGTTAAAAAATTGCTGCGGCCTAGGTTGTTTATTGCAAGCCAAAGCTTTGTTAAGCTTGTTTACGATGTGTCTACGCCAACTTAAACCCATATAGGTAACCTAGTTTACAGAGCGGAAGCTCTATTAATCGTTATCTGACACAGTCTGCTGTTGCTTAACCACTCCATTTCTGTTTGTGACCGTCAAGGATACGAAGCCGAAACGCTAGTTCCAGTGCGTGACTCCTCCATGGCTTACTAAAGGCCCCACAACCAGGTCTAGGTGACCAAAATAGCGTGTAGAGGGTACTTTGAAGAGGGAAATCCAAGAAGGTGAGTGAGATGGTAGCAGTGTTGGCGCAGAAACATCGTAAGCAAGAAACTGGAAGGCTGTGCGATATTCAGTCGCGCGAAGCTATATATTTGGGGAGCTATGTAACGGTACGAATAAAGTTTGCACTGTGAAGAAGCAACAGTAGAAGAAGCGAGGCTGCGGAAATGAGGAAGCATTGAGCGCCGCCGGCTCCTCGCGTCGCACCTAAGGTCAAATTGCGGCGCTGGTAATTTTGGTTCAAAGCCAGTAAAGCTTTCGCTTTCAGTGTTACTGCAACCTATTCTGCTTCACATTGCATCCATTGGTTGATAATCACGAAGAAGCGCAGGGTCGCCATAATACATGTTTATGGTGACGGTTCTGCTAGAAGCCGAAAACGATTCGAAACTGTAGCCTCGCCGATCCGCGTAGGTTGAGGACATCCTGATGACCGCATCAATCTATAGCCGCAAGCAGCTTACCACAAAGGTATACAAATAAGAGCAAACAGCAAGTCATACCAATAAAAGCATATAAGAGTTTTTGTGGCGATCAAAGTTAGGTGATAATCTAATCATGATGACAATGGATTAATAGCTTAAAAGAAAACAATGGCTGGAATAACGTTTCTAAAACTAGGATATGTAAAAAACTAGTTTGGTGCCCAGTCACGGTAGCTGAGTAGTTGCTGAATTTTACTGCTGGACCCTAGAATGCAGTTTCGATCACACCACAGCGGCCGCTTTTCGATTGAGATGTAAGGAACGAGCGTAATGTGCATAAATAATTTCAGGTTATCGAAATTCCCGAAACCCCTCAATTTGCCCCCCTTCATAGTTCTAGCGAAGCTAAACCCCTAAATGAAACCAAACTAATTTGGCGTAGTTTATCTCGGTAGATGTAAAACGTAAATTATGCTGCCGGTGTCTTCTCGCTATCCACAGCCAGAGGCTCGTTCGTGAGAAGGATTGTGATTTATGGTGTCCAATTTGCCAGAATTAACATATGCACAAGCCCGCATTTTATCCACACCTTAGACTGTGTCTGTGTGGACAAGGGGCAATGTGTCTAACACGGTATTCAAAGGTCCTACAAAGCTGGATTGTGATTTCACCTTCGCATCGTAAGCAACATCTGCCAGTTCGAATTACCGGACGCATAGTTAGGAAATTAGACATCATGTAGTAGTGATTTCCCGCTAAAACAATCCAGTGTTGCCGTTGAGACAAGGTTGGCGAAAACGATATGTCACTGACAGAAAGCATGGAATATACATAACTAAGGACGTTGAAAATTGAACAGCGGACACTTGAACATCTCTGTAGGTGAACAGTCGGTGAATACTTAGGTTGGTGAAACACTTGGCGTGAAAAATAAGGAGGTCGTGGATTCGGGCCCCTCTTGCGGTACCTTGCACCTGTCTTCCAGTTTGTAATGAATTCCGTCCATGAATACATTACTACTTTACATCAATCAAAACAAATATTAAGAACAAGGAGAACATAACCTCCGTCTTTAAGGGCATCGTCAGCGCGATTTCGTTTGGCAATCCTCTTTCGGGTACATGCAATTTGCTACTTGCTCTTTCAGTAGGTTATCAATTCGCGCATGTGTTTGACACATACTAAACGCATAAAGTTGTAAGGCATCATTATTTCGGAAAGACTGCAAGGCACAGCAGTAAAGAAGCGTTTTAAGCAAGAGAAAAAAGTGCCCCCGTGGCCTAAATGAAGCCTTCCTATCTCGGCACCAAAGGCCTTTTTTTTTTTTTCGGAAAGCTGCCTTTTGATTTCACCCGCCTATCTTAATTTTGAGGCTCGAAATGAGAGCATCTACCAATTCAGCTATGTCATGCGGTCTCGTATAGCGACAAAACCCGATAATAAGTAATGGCGTGATAATGTAATCCATCAAGTGCGTTACTATTTGTTCTCAACGCTGATATCAACAGCAACACCGATGCATGATTTTTCTCTAGAACGGTATCGTTAAAGCTGACTCGTTAAATATCTTTTCTCCTTACCCTTTTGTCAGTGGCTTTTTGCTACCTTTACATGTAGTTCATATCAAGCGTCTCATCTGCTTCCATTTCTTAGATAATTATTAACAGAATCAGAAAATAGTACACCGGCTCATTGATGGCGGAGTAGTCGCCTAGCTGTAAATCAATATGTCTCTCGCTTCGCAATTTACCCCTCAAAACCGAAGGCCAATCATAAATGATCAGCCAACTATTTAAGAGTGCCAAATAAGTTCGAAATGAAGAAGGGATAATTTCACTGCATAGAACACGGCTCCTGGTTACTTTTGACAGAAATGATGCATATTCTTTGCTAAAGCGTGTCTAGAGAAGAACAGAAGGTATATCTTAATGAACATAAAAAAGCACATCAGTTTTCTCATCGCTTAGCGTACCTGTGCAAATAGCTTTTCGAAATCTTCTATAGGTGGCCCTTCTTTCGTATTTCCGCTTGCATCATTAGGTATCCTCTTTTTGACTGTTGAATCGTAAAAGACGCGTGCATTCAGTTTGATGCCTTGACCGATTGGTTCCAGTTTCTCTGCATGTCAGTAGGAAACAAATAAAAAGAAGCCACCGTTTGGCAGCAAATACAATGCAATGAAAAAATATATCGTACGTGCAAGAATCCTGTAGTAATATTCTAAAGCGCTTAACATAATTTAAGAAACCTGCGATAACTTTAATTGCTCTCAAATGTTTCTTCCACGTAAATACAGAGAAGATATTTGTGGAGGCGCAAGCGCCATTTAAAGTGCACGACTGGAAGATGTCCTTAATAACTATGTAGGCTTATCGAGAAATATTAGCTTTATATCATTTCATGTGGAAAGAGAACATTTAGGCAAAGAGGCGCAAAAAAATATGTGCGACGGAATTTACTTTCGCAGCGTGCCCAGATGCCGATTAGCATTTCAGGGCTGAATATTTCGCAAGCGTTTTTGGATACGACAAAATCAGCTCTTTAACAAAGTTCATTTCGGCGTAAATGGCTGAAATCTTTCTTCGTTTAAACATCCATGTTTTGTGTTATAAGTTACAAAATGGCGCTGTTATTTTTGGCACTGTAGAAAACAGCCAACCTGGTTAGCATTTGTTCCCACGGACCTTCTCCAGGCTGACATATGGTTTCAGACGGAGTTCTATATGAGGGCGGTATTCAGGGGGAACCCTGGTAATGCAAAAATGCATTTCAAACAGAGCAAAAACAACTTATAATAAAGCAATGTTTCATGATCGTGGTTGCGACATGTACATAGTATCTGGTCATTATGCGCGTGCTTTCTGGATTATTTCAGAGTTCGCTTTCTTTACTACGGTCCGACACTACACAGCATCAGAATAATGAGGCGCCGTATAGGCGAGTCAGTTCTCACTATCGACCTTCGTATTTCTGATTGGGAAATCGCGTTTAAAAATGATAAGAAACAAGTGGCAACACTTGCACGCTTTGTGCTCAGAAAAGTCCCGCTTCTCAAATGCGGCGGAAGCAATGTCTGTCAATGATTATTTAGTTGGAGTAGAGAATACGCAACTGATCATATCATATGCACACATGTGCGCTTGTAGCTCTAAAGTGCGTAGTGTTCGTCTCGCAAAAATGGGTGAAAAGAGTGAACAACTTAAAACAAAACACAGCAAATGCCTAGAAGCGAAGGTGAGGACAAGTAAGGCAGGCAAGGTTCCTGAAGGAGCCTCATCATCTCTCGATAATTCTAAAACTGGAAATCATCAGTTTTGAGCTGAGTGTGATAGAACACGTACCTTCACTGCCCACTCTCATTATCACTAATCTGCTAATTTCAGCCTGTATTACCTGATATATACTCATTATTATACACTTCTAAGCTACCAAATTGTGTGAAAGAGCACCTGATAAATTTAATATCCCGATTTAACCGAATCACACGAACGGGCCCGCTTCACAAAGGTTAGATTATCTCAAAGTCCAATAGCTTCAGCTCTTACCTCGCACCAATCTCACACGAGCTATTCGAACTCTCACTGTTTCCAAACTCAACCATATTATATGGTCTCGTGACGTCGAACAGCTCCCCTAGTGAGCTCTGAACTATTCCCTTGAGGTTTTCCTCACAACTCTGGCACAAGGTTTCCTAGGAAGAACTATTTATTGCTCCCTTTATTAAAGAAGAATACATGGGGCATTTAAAGATTTATCTTAAGAAGAAGCAGCATCTAAAGATTTATTTTTGAAGCGAATGTCTCTCATTTGATGGGATTCTTTGGCTAGCAGGTCCCTCATATGCTCAGTTTTTGGGACATAATGTTTATTGAGAACCCCCCTCCATCCCAGGTATACGAATTAAGCCTCTGGCCAATGAACTGCATGTTGTGTCTATTTTCGTATCATGTTAAGTACCGAATTTGTACAATTTACACTGCTAAATATAGAGGGCAGCCCCAGGCAACATTCACTTCGTTACTTCTTAAACTTTCCGGAGACTCGCAATTTTAAACTTGGATGGTCGCAAGAGAAATGGACGGTCGCTAGAACTTTGTTTCTAGTAGAAGTCTATTTAAATAAATACTTTTCGTTGATGTGCTATAGTTTGCTTAACTATGAAGGGTGGATGCCAAAGTTGGAGCAGCATCCCCGCCACACACTTCTCTAAGCGAGAGCTGTGGAAACACACCCGCATAAACACCGGTAGCTTTAAACAGAAAAGATGGCGCCAAGAAACTATGCGCGAGAATTGCTTAATTCGTCTAACTTTATTTGCTGAAAAGACTGCACATATAAAGGAATGCAAGGCATGTCTAAAACGTGAATGTTCGATAAACTAACCTGTTCAAGTTCTAACATCAAGAGCTTAACAGTTGAGAGGTATCACTTGAACATTCGTAATCCTATTTTTATTGCAGAATGCTTCTAAAATTTCCCATGCCTTAGTCTCTCTGCTCCTACCTGCAATTATTGTTTCCCGAAACAATGGTTCACAATTTATGTTGGACAGACATGACACAGATGACGAAGGTTCTGGCGGTTGTGAGTCACCGTGCGCTGCCAAATTTTCGGAAAGGTGGCCGCCTTCAATACTTTGAGGGATCGCAGCTTTCCATTTGCGAGGTAAAAACGTCACTGCCTGTTTGGCCGGTTCAGGCGGGTCATTGGTATCCCATATATCCTCCCGATGCAGGACAAAGCAATATATCTCGTGTTTTATTCCAACTGCTCTTCGTTTATTCGCTTTCAATAAACGCACAGAAGTGGGCAACCTTTTGCGGAGTAGAAGATTTTGGAAATTAGGAATCAGGAACACGGTACGTGCGCACGTTTCACCGCGGTCCCCGTTTTCTACCAACTGGTATAAACTTCGCGGAAACGTCACCTGTGATCTTGTTTTTGGCGCTCGTACTCGCCGGTAGGCCGCTTATGTGGCAACAGCCGCACCGACTACGCTGTTGTCTTGTTATCCTGCTTGACACACTTCCCCCTGCCTCTAGATACCTGACTTTTGCGGTGGAGTGTGGTAGGGGGGCGGGGGTTCGTTTATTCGTTTAGCCAGATCTTCAACTTCAGCTCATGACCTGAGAGGACAAGTGACAAGGCGCTGCTGAGGCCCTGGATGCCAGTATTTCACCACCACGGTCCACTCGCGCAATGTATCCATGCCCTAGTGTGGGCTAACAGTCGCTCTTAACCCTGCTATTGAAACGGAGATTCTCGGTTCTTACCATCGTCTTTGTAGTCGGCAGTTTTATTCTTGTCTCAATAAACACCTCTTCTAGTCGACAAGTCTTGTGGCGTTGTTCCCAGTAGCGCGAAATTGAATAGTTCGCTTAAATGACTTTTTTCAATTGGTATTCCACTGCATTGAGAATTCATGCTCAGCATGATCTCAGTATATGTGCACGGAGGGTTTGCCGCAAGCACATTTTTTACAATCACCTTTAATTCTTCTTTAATGATCTTTATTCTTTGATATTTTACTGTGTGATGAATAACGCGCACTCTTAAAGTTCACTCGACTCAAGGACCTGACGACGTATGTTACGTTCAGAATAACATACCTCTCTGAGAATTGCTCGGGGTGCCCTGAGCACGGCAAAAGAGAAAACATTGTATACCCAGTATGCGATGTGAATATACCAAACGGTTAAGTTCCAGTAACGCACTGCAGGTTCCGACCAAAATGCTGGCCGCGAACAACAACATATTGAGGGACCACAGACAGGTGAAGCTGTTTGTTGGAATCTCCCTATATAGACCTTCCTCGATAGAAAAAACGGTGGCCTAACACGCTATGTAAATAGAAGGGTGTAAGCAATATGTATTCGGCTGCAAGCAATGCCTTGTTGTCTATCTGTCAGCGCTGCTATTGCTGTCTGCTATGTCGAGTGAGAGGAAGTATATGCCGCTAATGGCAACGCTTCTCTCTCTACCTCTTCTCACCTGGTCATAGAGTGGCCAGGAGGGAAAGGGTAGGGTTGCTAGTCACACCTCCCTATTTCGACTCTGACGGCTGCTGGTTATGCTGCCATATTACCCCCCCCCCCCCCCCCCACATTACAGCCTCGGGAAGGAACAGCAGTTTACATTAGGTAGCGAAATACTGGAAATAGTAGGCGAATATGTCTACTTAGGACAGATAGTAACCGCAGATCCGGACCATGAAAAGGAAGTAACAAGAAGAATAAGATTCGGATCGAGCGCATTTGGCAAGCACTCGCAGATTATGACTAGCAGCTTACCGGTATCGCTCAAGAGGAAAGTATACCCTCTATTGTGTCAATGTTCATTTCTCGTATGATAATGCACTGTCTCGTATAATGCTTTTCCACATTGAAAATTATTCAAGATCTGATATTTCAGCTTGCGTAAATGAATAAATATTCTAAATTCAAGAAAGGTTAAGCTGTGCAACAGCACGCAGCTAGCTAATGGAACGAATGTTATCTGTCTTCCAAAACAAAGCTTCCTTTCACACAATAATATTCATATACCCTCTTGAATCGTAATTAGCACTAACTCTTAGTAGAACGATAAATTTGTAAGTGGCATGCAGCCACGTCGGTCTGGGCATCAGTTATTCTACCGATATAAAATTTAAATTGAATAAGTGAGAGTATAGCAGATATTCCTGGCAAAACCTAGTTTTATATAAGCAACTAAACCCCATATATTTTCTACTCTTCGTTTCGGCAACACATGGCCGTTAAAGCACCCTAGTCAAACAAACCCCTCAAATAATTTGCTATGGCTTAGCTTTGATTACCACTAGTTGATTGGCGAAAGCAACAGCGGAAGATTTTTTTACCTGCTCCATTATTCCCCTGTCACGCCCTATACGTATAAGGTGCTACATTATTGGGGACACTTAAGCTCATCCTTTAAGGGTGTGCCGCGAGAGCGTAAGCTACCAGCCCAGATATAAAGTGACACCTCAAGAAAGTCATATGGACGTGCCTGCGTGTCGTAGGGGTAACGAGAAAACAAGCGGTTCTGGCAGACTGATTCTGATATCACCCACCCATATAAAAGGAGCGACCTGAATTTGCAGCTCCTGCCCGTGGTAAAGGGGGAACGGGAATTTAAATGTTCTGGCAGGCTGATTTTTTATGAGGAGACCGTAGCTACGTCTTTTCACGGCGTAGCCGCAGCCACCCGAGGTCCTTCTTTGGTTGTCGGAGTATTGCTTTCGCAATAAAAAACACGGCAACAAATACGCCGTATATAACGATCTATTGCTATCAATGTGTGTCTGAATACACTAAACTTACTGCAGATTCACTTACTTTTCAATCTGTGACCGCCGGTGTTACAGGCTGCGAGGCACAGGCATAGCACCAAGTGACAAATTGAATGCATCATCGCGACTGCAAGACGGTAAATTTTAAAAATATGTTTTATATTACAATCTGTATATTTGGCTCTTTTTCCAGAATGTATCTAATTGAAACGTGTGATGACATCTCTCGTGACGAAAAGGGCAAAAGCCAAACAATATGCTTACTCCAGAGTCGTGAAACTAAATGTTAAGAACGCAAACGCCTCTTCTGTTCCAGCAGCTGCTGCTTACAACGAAACAGGCAAAAGATGCGCCTGCACTCACTCAACTCCTTTTTTTTTTTTTTAATCCATATCGCTTTAGTAAAGGTTATGGTAGCTTTGCTGTCGCAGGTGTCAGTGGCGAGAGAGTCAACCCTCTTATATGCAATGTAATAACCAAAATGGTTACTTTAGTGTGCAGCGCTCTTCGGCGCCCGTTCCTGCGTTCCGCGACATCGCCGTCGGCGTCGCCGCTGTCCCTCGTAACAAGTGGTACTGGTCGCTGGTTTCATAATCAAACACCTCTCAGATTGCTCGGACAAAACCTGCAGGGTGAACACTGCAAAGAAAAATAGCCTACAGAGAAACAATTTATTGGGACCTCAAAATAGAGTGGTCTTCCCTCTAGCCCGAGCATAGAGCAGGCAGATCACATGAAGGCTCAAGGCCATGACTGCAGTTTTAGAACCAATGCGCTTTAGAGTCCGTACTCATTGCTCCCTTTTGATACCTTGATGATAATTTTATAACATTTCTACATTGCCTAATATTAAGGAACGTTGACATTTCAGATCGAGATCGTGGAGTTTACGGCCCAACTCAGCTTCAGCCCTACATCGGCAACATTGTCACATTCTAACTCGGCTTCCTCCGCAAACGTAGTGCGCTTCGTTTCAGTTTATAATGTTCGTATCTAGACATCCCGCCTTCGCGTCAACCATCTGACTATCTCATACCGAACGTTCACATGCACTCTCCAAATTCTTTTGGTTTTGAAGCGCCACTGTCAATCAAAATTCCCAACAAAGCCCCTACACTAGTACACGCCTCTAGCGCAATGCCAGAAATTTTTCTTGCCCTTACAACCAGCCACATCCACGTGCTCAAACTCAACAAAGATTTTGACTCATCGATTTAACATTCCTTCGAAATCAGGGTTCTGAGGTAGGTTGTCGTTGATGGTTGGTTCTTCAATCTATTGCTCTATGAAACGCCACATTTGTAGTTTGTCTTTTTGCCTACCCTATTGAAAAAATTGTATGAGGCAATAACCTCACATTTTCCCACACAATCTCACTCAACTCACATAAGAAATCACATGCAAGTCGCATATAATTGCATAAGATCTCATAGTTTCTTGTATATTATCATAAATAATGGGATATATTTTATGATAATGATGTGCCCCATATGAGAGTCTATGCGATTTGGTGAGATTGTGTGAGGTTATTGCCCCGTAGAGCTTCGGGTATATTAAGGCGAAAGCCTTTAATGGCTCGTACTGTCGTTGGCAGAAGGAGCCACACTTTGAGGCCACCATAGGTCACGTGATGCCACCCAAGATGACGGCCACCAAAGATAGAAGTGGGCCACCCTGGGCCCACTCCAAAAAAGGGGGACGTATTAAGGCCTAAGCCTTAATAAGATTTCATTACATGGGAGGCGGTAGCTGGCAGCTGACATCACCGAGCACTAACTGGACATAGGGCTTCCTGACATTACGTTTGACAGGCGCTGCCAACTCGGAACTCTTCTTTCATATAGGAGGATGATATCAGAATCAACCTGCCAAGAGCCTTGTATTCACGTTATCCCTAGTACACGCAGGCACGTTCATACGCTCGGTTAAAGCGGAACTTTGTAGGTTGGCTGGTAGCTTATGCTATCGCGTCATACCGATCGTGACGTCCGTGCGGCCCCTTTCATTTGGCGCTTCCTCGAACGCCGCGCCACACACAAGCAGATGCAGCGAAACTACGAATCAGCGAAGTTTCAAATACTTTCGCCTTATCGCACTTTAGTGGTCTAAATGCCGCACACATGTTTTGGTAAGACGAGTAAATATTGATCTCCAATAACAGATCCTAAATGTGGACGACCCAGGGCCGTTCTGTTTGCAATAATTCATTTACCTGATCAGGGTTGAAATATTTGCCTCATGAATAGCCTATCACAATGCTCCACACCCATTCCGGTCAAAACTGGTGCATAAATATTCATAATATTTTGTGAGATAGAATAGAAATCTTCAACAAACACAAACAACGTGACGCTACAAATGGAGCTGCCGGATAAAGGATAAAACATGTTTTACTATGGGTATATAATAAGGCGATGTTTTCGTGCCTGCATGAAAGCAAGTACTAAGAAAAAAGTACAATATAATGTCAGCTGTTTATAACTCGTACGCACACAGCCATTTGCGGTAGACATACTTGGCATATCAAGAAATATAAACACATATTTTTAAATGCCTATTAAAGGCGGACCACCGTTTAAAAAGAAAATAAAACTCAAGCCTAAGTTAGTCCAGATGCACGGAAAAGGTTATTCGATTCAATTCTTACCTAAACCCCAAAATGCCAAGCAACTGCCCGAATCCTCTAGTTATGGGCATGGCTACGGCGCCTTCAAGGAATGCAAAATGTGACTGACGCCATTTAGCTGCGGGAGTTGCTAACTATAGGGTGAATAAAATTTACAAGGACGTTTCACGTTCCGCCTGCGATATTACAGATATTGCTGCGCCATGGACGTATGTCGTTTTCGGCTTGCCCTATTTTTGTGCGGTTTTAATAATATGCTCGAACACTTGCCGAGTCCTTCGCGCTTTATCCAGTTTTAATTGCTTATTTGCGCTGTTTTAATTTAATAGGTTCGGTAGTTTACTACGCGCTATGTCTATTTTTCTAAAGTGCTGAGATGTAGCTGACGCCTAGCAATAAAGATCAAAGGCTAACATACAAAAGGGCTCCGCATTTACTTCCCGAAATCTGACTTCTAGCAAAAAATATTAATATGCTTGCAACGCAAGTATACCATCCATATTTTTCTTACCTTTTCGAAATCTAAATGAACAACTGAAAATATTTTAGAATTGACGCGCCATACATTAAGGAAAAAGAAACTTTCATTCAGAGCTGGCCTGAAATACTCTCTCTTGGTGGGTAACTTCGACATTCAAGCAATCTCCCTAATTCTGCCGACGACACTATGTACACTTATCATGAAGGTTATGACGTGGCGGTGGGTTTTTCAGTCCTTGTCAGGGGTGGTATTCCGGTCTAGCGTTGCCAGGTGAGCCAGTAGTTCAGTCATCATAAGCTCCGTCCAAAGCCTCACTTCGGCTACCAGTATATGCTGGATACGAAAGTAACGAACTACACCCCGTTTGTAATCCTTCTTTCTCTTATTCAAGATTTTTTGATTCGCGTCATCGTGGGCATTTAGTATTCTAGACAAGGTTAGCTAGAATTTGAGTTGCGCTCAATGATAGCGCTGAGTGAGTTGAAAATGTTTCAAGAATAGCGCGTCCGTAATGCTCTTCGTAGATAATTATAGGACTTCAAATTTTGAATTTCGAGTTCAGCATATAATTCTTTGAGCGTGGTATTTTTACGGTCCACTCTTTATGCTTCTGTTCATTTTCTGCCATCTGCACACTTGAATGACTCCTCACCCGGCTTAGCAAAGATGGAGGAGGTGAGAGTTCACAGCCAGTGTTTCTGGTGTGTTTTATTTTTCTTGCGATGTTCTACTTTTCCCAGTAAGGAGGCAGTCCGAACCTCCAGGTCGGCTGCGAGCAACGAGGTGGTTTATCGACGGAAGGCGTCCCAGTCCATAAGCGAGACGTGCCAGTGCGAAGAGCTTCTTACGATGAATTTCAGGTTTTATTGTTTTGTGATCACTGGCAAGTCTCTTCGAGCCTGGCCAATGTAACTTGTGAGATGCCTCTGGTGAATGTCAAGTCAGTACTTGGGTCTGTGGAAGCACTGTTGTTAATTCTGCCTGGCGTATGGGGGTCAATCCAGAGTCCGTGGTTGGTGTTTCAGCGTACCGTTCACACGTACACCTAATTTTGCGGTTGTATGGCAAGCTTGAAGGGCGTTGAACTCACCAACCACGGTAAACTTGCGTCCTTGTGTGTATTGGTCTGTACCCGCAAGAGGACATTGAAGCATGTCAGAGGATCTGTAAGAAGACGATACATATATGCTTAACAATCTCAGATACTTCGTGACGTGTTTGGGTTTCCTGTACAGCTATTATTTCCAGATTTTCTTGCGCTGTGCCACATTTTGCAATTGTGTTAGCGGTGTTCTTCCTCAACTATTGCTAGAAGCTTATTTACATTAAGAAGTTGCATCCGTCAAGTTTGCGCGTTTTAGCTTTCATGCGGGTCATCTGATACCACCGAAAAGCTGCTCGAGGTGGACCGATAAAATATAGTTTTTTATAAATGTCCATGTGGAAGACCTGCAGGGTTCGATACATTTTCTTCATTTCCTGACTTAAAACTTACGGCATGTGCTGCATAATCTGTGGCTTAAATTGCTGTGTTGCAGCTATGAGGTTTACTGAATCCCTTCATTGAAAAGTTAAATGACGGACCCTTCTCCTTGCTGCGGTGGGATGGAGGCCTGGACATTTGGTCTGGAATCATTTATCATACCCTTTTTCTCCTTGCATGGTCGAGTGGCATATCGTTAAGCCCTTCTTGTGGTCGTTTTTAGCTTCTACCGCATCGGTGTGGTTGTATTTTAGTATTTGTCTCATCCGAAATTTGAGTTCGGATGGCTCGAAAGTTACAGTGTCATCGTAGCTGAAATATTTAGGGCTAAGGAGCGTCAGCGGACACCATACCGCAAGCAAGATTTGAAATATCATCGTGGGCCTGCAGGAGCTTCTTGATCTTCGGAAGAAGATTTTATCGTCGGCGGTGGGTTTCGATGTGCGTTGTTGTTGTTGCGAGATCGAGAAAAAAACAGTCGCAGTCATGATTTTGCCGGCATTACTGCTCATGATTTTATTGCATTAGCAATACTGCGCCAGGTTTCAGCCCACCGCGTCGTCCCTCGAATGACCATGTTTGACCTTGAGCCGCAACCTAGCTGAATACAGCTTTAATTAGGCACATAGCCGTCCCATATGAAACTAGAGACCCAAGTATTGCTAATGCCATTCTAGAGCTAAACCACAGCCAATTTATTTCGCCTCCAGTAGAACGTGATCAAGAGCGAGGTGCTTGTAGCTTACGGGGGTCTCGGTTCTGGCAGTCTTGAAGCCATAGGTAGCGTAAGAGGGTTCTAGCACAGCTTTCGCCCTCGCTCTTGATCACGTTCTACGTGACGCTGGCGGTAACACAGGACGTTCCACGTCCGCCGCTATGGGTGAGGGTGGCGCTGGTGAACACTCTCAAGGTTCGTGTACAGACAACATAAATACTCAAGAAAGTAGCAGGGGGGACAGCGGCCGATGTAGCTCAGTTGGAAGAGCACCGGACGCGATATTCGGAGGGCGTGGGTTCGGATCCCACCATCGGCACGTTGTTTTTTCTTCTACTTTGTGCTTAATTATCTTTCCGCTAAGCAGGTTACATTACTCATTTCTGTGATTATCCAAGTAAAAATTAAAAACAAAGGCATAAAACATAATCCCCAATGCTTTCCTTGGCCTCGCTGACTGTCTGCTTCTTTCCTTGATGTATTATAACGAGCCCCCTCATTTCCCCTATATATATATATATATATATATATATATATATATATATATATATATATATATATATATATATATATATATATATATATATATATATATATATATATATATATATATATATATATATAATGCACTAGTCACGTGGTATTATTTGTATTTCGCGGGCTCTCTTCTGAGCCCGGAAAAAAGATACACGTGAGACATTCTTTATCGCAATTAATGAAATGGGGGTTTCTGAAGGTGCTCTACAACTTTCCAATTTGCATGTTTGGTCTAAAGTTGATATTTAATAAATTAGATAGATTAACATAATTAGCTAATTAAGTAATTGCAAAACAAAAAATTGCCTGTAGTGGGCAAGGAGGCTGGCAGTTGAATGCAATTGGTTTCACTGACCTACCTCAAATATATTATTTTGTACCCCTTGGTTCATGTTAGCTGGGACACCCGGTATATATATATATATATATATATATATATATATATATGCATATCAATCAAGGGGAAATGAGGGTGCTCGTTATAATAATTGAAGGAAAGAAGCCAACAGTCGGCGAGTCCAAGGAAAGCGTTGGGGATGGTACTTTATGTCTTTTTTTTTAATGTTTACTTGGATAATCACAGAAATTAATAATGTAATCTGTTAACGGGAAAGATAATTAGACACAAAGTAGAAGAAAAAACAACGTGCCGATGGTGGGAACCGAACACACGACCTCCGAATAACGCGTCCGGTGCTCTTCCAACTGAGCTACATCGGCCGCTGTCCCCCCTGCTACTTTCTTGAGTATTTATGTTGTCTGTATACGAACCTTGAGAGTGTTCACCAGCGCCACCCTCAGCCATAGCGGCGGACGTGGGACGTCCTTTGTTACCGCCAGCGTCACGTAGAACGTGATCAAGAGCGAGGGCGAAAGCTGTGCTAGAACCCTCTTACGCTACCTATGGCTTCAAGACTGCCAGAACCGAGACCCCCGTAAGCTACAAGCAGATCAATCAAGGCGAAATGAGGGTGCTCGTTATAATACATGAAGGAAAGAAGCCAACAGTCGGCGAGGCCAAGGAAAGCATTGGGGATGGTACTTTATGTCTTTTTTTTTAATGTTTACTTGGATAATCACAGAAATTAGTAATGTAATCTGTTAACGGGAAAGGTAATTAGACACAAAGTAGAAAGAAAAACAACGTGCCGATGGTGTGTGTATATATATATATATATATATATATATATATATATATATATATATATATATATATATATTCATATATTGAAACATTCCGCGAATTTTCCTAGGAGTCATACTACTACCAAGAGGACGTTGACCATTTTACCGAGAACTTAAATTTACTCTGAAATCTATTTCTAGCCCGCTGCCGTCGAAAGCAATTTTGAACCAGGCGTGTGCGTTTCGGATAGTCAGCAGCAACCTCATGGCTCCAAAGAAGGTTAGTGGTGTTTGGGACCTTTTATCAATGCCTCTGCGCAGTAATTCGTGTATATGAAATGCGCTCTGCATTTGTAGCCAGAGTCAAGTAAGAATAAACCTTTGGATTTTCTGAATACATCCCAGTTAAAGACAAGAGCAGACACCACAGTATTGGATGTGTATGCTGAAAAAAACATTTAGCACTAATTTAACTTACTTTTGTTTCGCTGAGCTGTGGTGTTCCACATTTTGTAATATTCAGCTAATTTTCATTATTTCATTCTCTTTCCCCCACAATATCGTCGTCTTTATAGCCACTAATAATAGCGACACTTTCCTATCTGATTACATTTATTTTAGTCATTACTGTTCATTTACACATTTACCAGGAGAAGGAGATATAATTATAGAGTTTATAGCCACTATGTCAAATGAGATAATGATGACGACAATAACATTCGAAGGGCAGAATGATAGTCTGTTTTTACAGTCATTAAAAAGTTTTTATTTTAAGCAAAATGTCTGCCTAGCTAACAATATTTTCTCTTTAAATCGCTTAGCTACTACTCCATTAACGCATACTTGCTGCGCGCGCCGTGATTGCTGCTTTTGTCAGTGATTTCTTACTTTTTTATTTCTTCTTTCTCAAACACTCGATTCATTTTTTGCATATACATGCATCTAAAAACCTCTCGGCACCCCGAATCTCGGGCGACTCTTTTTGATGCGTATGGGTTATCTGTTAGGAGGACACTAACAACTACAATATCCGGAACTGCGGGTTTAGCATGTAAGAATCACGCTACATATATGTTGCATTTATCTGAGGCTTGCGCGAGCAACGCTGATATCGTGTCCTCGCCAAAAGTATCGAATTCGCTTCTGGATTGGCGTCAACCTATCGTCCTAAACGACGGCCAGGAGCCCTTGGACCCGGGCGAAGTGTTCGGCCAGTCGGATTACACCTAGCTGAGTCTCTGGGTGTGAGGTCAACAAAAGAGTTTTCGAAAATTCTTCCGTTTTTTACTGTTCATTTATATTTTTTTTCTGGCCACGTTCTTATCTTGTACCAGATCTGCATTATCCTAACAAAGTTCGCACATCAATCCATGCGGGTAGGGATGCTTTTAAATTAGAGTGATTTAGATACGTTTGCAATCTGGAAAATTGCAATATCTGTGGAGCGTGGACGCTGATCGGAGATAATGTGTGAGTGAACAACGTGATAGCTAAGCGGAGACATTTGTTGTAGTACTTGTAAGGGCAAGATTAGCAATGAGGCAAATTCTCACAGGCCAGGGGTGCGGACTGGTGTGCACAGGAGAACGCCATCACCTGCGAATACAGAGGGAGTTTGGTTGTGGTTGTCATACTGAGATTGGCGTTCTTGTCGGTCGACTTCAGCGTTTTAACGGGCAAGTTGGCGGCAGTGGGTAATAAGATTAGAAACTATTCGCCGAGAGATGGAGACAGAGAGGCGGCAGCAGAAAAGAAAGCAGTATCCAATACCGTGGACGGTTGATGGCCATAAACTAAGGAAGGGCTATAACCAGTTATGTGCTCTACGGCGAAATCGCAAGCGAAGGCGAAGAAAGGTAAAACTTTGTTCAGTCTTCGGTGTCAAGAGCCATATACAAGGATGTCATGTCAGACAAAGTGGGGTAAAATGCTCGACGAGTTCGGTGATAGCTCGAGGACATCTTATGAACGGTGTTGGTGGCATGCAGTACTTCTTCAAAGACTTGAGAAATAAATACTTTTTCACTACCATTAATGAGAATACGGAGAGCTCCATGACGCAAGACTTTCATGAAGGAAGGATCGGCGACTTCAGGGGCGGCACCCTAGCGAAGAGGAGCGGTTTCTGACTACCACGTCAGATGGTCAAAGGCGGTGAAAATTCAATGGTTGCCGTCTCACATGAAAGGAAGAGGGCCGAAGAATGCAAAGGGGACCATGAAAAAAGGGACAGATGGGCAAAGTAGAAGTTGCAGGAGGCCAGAAGGAAGAGATAATGAACGGACAGACGGATAGAATGAAATGTATTTGGCGATGCTGGCAAAAGCACAGGCCAGAAGTAGCGGCTCTTCATACGATTGTAAACATTATGGTGGCCTAATTGACCAGCGATGGCGTCGTCATGGTAAGCCTCCAAAATTTTAAGACTAAGGGAGCGAAGTACAAAGGGCACCCAGCATTGACTCCTAGGGTGATAAACGTCGCGGTAACGTGTTCCATGTTGAAATAGGAACCGACGAAGCTGACGACGCACACGGCTGTTAGGTACCGCTAATTCGCCACGGACTCTAGCAATGATTGGGTGGCAGTAGGGGTCAGCCAGCTACAGGGACGGGAAATCAACGTTGATCTCTAGTGGAGCCACAGCGATGGCTGCAACATTCAGGTGCGCAGTAGAAGGCTGATTCTCATCGGAGGAGGAAGAGAAAGCAGTAGGTGAAGCCGCGGAAGGAGGAAGCAATGTACAGTGAGATAGGGCATTGATGTCGAGGTGTTTCTAGCTGCATTAATAGGCGATGGTGTACTCTTGAAGACGTACTGACGAACGACCCAGACGACCCGATAAGTTCTTCAGCGATGGCAGCCAACAAAGCGTGGGTAGGTATGTTACAATGGTGAAGTGGAAGCTGTACAAATAATATACAAATGGTGACAATGGTGAAGCGGTAGCCATACAAATATAAACAGCGAGGCACTCCTGCTTCATATTAGTGTTGTTGTCAAACTGAAACCGAAACCAGACTGCCCCAAGTAGGATGACAAGCCAAGTCTAGCAAGCTTCGAGAACGAAAACACCGATCGACGCTTCGGGCGTCAGTCGTCGTGTGTAACCTGAAATAAACAGCTGTCGTTTGTACTCTGTAAGTAAACTGTCTAACTTTAACAAACACGGCATAAATATAATTATAAGCTGATGACGAAACGCGGGATATACGCCACGACCAAACTAAGACAACTGCCAGTACTAGACGTTGACTCATAACGAAGAAAAAGCCAATTTTTATCCCGAAGCTGCCGTCCAGTGCTACCAGAGTGCAGCGACATATGCATGGAGCGACACAAAGCGAAGAGAACTGTTCTTCTGCCTCAGTTGATCCGACTCGTTTCGGATATTTACTCTTGCATAAAGATCCGCATGGACAATGAGAAACAATTCAATTTTTTGGCAAGACAGCGCTTTGAAGACCCACCTAGATGAAGTTAACGCGTCTGTCGAGACGCTAGTGCCAAAGGAAGAAGCTGAGCAGGACTATCTTGAAGCCATCGCGTATGACGACCAGATCTTTATATACATCTCGAAGCTCAAATAGAAGAATAAAGAAATTCAAGAAAAAATTCAGCCGAAAAAGGAAGCATCACCACTCAAAAGCCCAGTCACGGCGAACGGAAACTGCCAGGTGAACTTTCCAAGGTTAGAACTCAAAATTTGATGACAAAGAAGTGTCATGGCAAACATTTTGGGAGCAGTTCGAGCAAATGATCTACAAGAACAACTGCCTAACGGCATTGGACAAATTCGGATGCCTAAAATTTGTGGTGACACGCACCTAGATGCCTTAGGCAAGGGAATCGAGAAGAATAAGACCGGTTCGTTTCAGATTTTCTTTGTACTCCAGTGTTTCTTTTCTTCAAACATGAACCAACCAGCCCACAAGAACGGTCTTCTAAGTTTTTCACCCTTGCTTAGGGTACTGTCAGCAAGAATATGAATATGGCTGATTCGTCATCATCATCATCATCATCATCATCATCATCCTGGCTATATTCTCTGCAGAGCGAAGGCTCTCCCATATTCCTCCAATTACCCCGGTCCTGTGCTAGCTGCATCCACTTGGCCCCTGCGAACTTCTTAACCTCATCCGCTAAGCTAACTTTCTGCCGCCCGCAGCTATGCTTTCCTTCTCTTGGAATCCAGTTTGTTACCCTGAGCGACCATCGGTTATCCTCTCTTCACACTACATGTCCTGCCATGTCATTTCTTCTTGATGTGCGCAAGAATTTCCAATAAATGACTGATTCCGGAATTGTTATACTTAAAAAGTTTTGTACACTAAAATATTGCACTTATTAGTTTGGCGGAGTGGGCTGGGCAAAACTAAAACTATTCCAGGGGCCCAACCTGAAGCTTCGGAGTGGCCGCGAGCTTGATTCTCTAACTATGCCATTCAACACATCCCTATCTACTGCGACAACCACAGTGCCGACCCTTGTCATGGCACAGCCGCGGGAACGAGCATATTCGCGGTACCAATGAAGTCGATGTCGACGACTGCTTCTCCATGTATGAGCGGATAGTCAATCACAACCGCTGGGACGCTCCTCTTATGCTCGCCAACGTGATTTTCTACCTGGAGGGAACGGCGCGCATCTGTTTTGAGGCACATGAGGATAATTTATCAGTCTGAGATATTTTATGATTTGGTTTGGTTTGTGGGGTTTAACGGCCCAAAGCGACTCAGGCTATGAAAGATGCCGTAGTGGATGACTCCGGAAATTTCGACCACCAGGGGTTCTTTAACGTGCACTGACATCGCACAGCACTCGGGCGCCTTGCATTTCACCACCTTCGAAAAGCTGCAGAAGTTTAAAGACGTATTTGGAAAGCCAATTGTACGTAGGCTCATTGCAAAAAAACGTGTTTCGTGTCGAGCATAGTCTACCACAGTGTCGTACGTATCGTACATTCACGATGTCCTACCGCTGTACCGTAATATGGACAGCGCCCTGTCAGAGTCAAGGTGGGCTCACGGACGACGCATTTAATCTTATGCTCTACAAAGATTATACCACCGTTGACTCGATTCTCCAGGTTTTCCGGCAGTTTCAACAAGCTAAACACCGCCGAATGACTCGCCGTTTTTACCGACTTGCCACCCCGGCTCTACGTCTACCTGCGAGAACACAACCAGCACCTCCACCAAACTAATGCGGATGCTCCCGAGCGGTAAAACTCCCAATGCGACGTCAGGAGCACCTACGCTTAAGCTTCAGTGTTGTCATCGTTCGAGCTACATCTCTTGACCAATATGTCGGCTACACACAGTAACAATATAATTTAAATAGAGGGGAAGGTACTCAATAAAAGATGGAAAAATTCGTATTTTCTACATGCTGCTGAGTGAGCAATTATCACGTAACACTTCAATGCAGGCCTTTCTGAATCTCTGGACAACTGCATGACATGAAATAAAACCACGTATGCTTGTTTCGATTTCGTATGGCGAGGCAGAATACTAGGATGTGTCACTGATTCAACTTGCGTGTGCATACGGACGTTTGTTCCAGAAGGGTTTGGCTTTCAAACCGTTCCTATAAGGACAAAGAGAAATAGTGTTTTATTGTAGTTAAACAACAAGGCGTGTGATATTGTGTGTTTTGCATTTTCGGCTAGTGCATTTGGTTGTGTTATGAAGTTCATGAAGACAACGTGCTATCCACAGCGCGAGAACGTAGGCTGATCTCCCTGTGTTGGTAGGCGCCATATGTTATTCGGTAAACAGCAACAGTAGTCCTAGGCAGTATAAATCTTTTGCCATTGTTCGTTGTGTGTTGGTAGTTGCAGGCCCAATGCAGGGCCGGACAACGGCAAAGCAGCACGAAAACTGGACTCAAGCTTTGTGCTGTCCGAGGTTATAAGCACGTGAGGTGATCAGCTGGGCGATAACTGCGGTGTTCGGTACACACTCCCCGCGAGAACTACTTGCGCCCAAATCTGATGGGCTTCAACGGCCTTCTTTCTTGACGTTCCTATGTTAATGCCAAACCAAGGTCAGCGCAGGCACAGCATGTGTAAGCGACTTTTTACCTCAGCACAGTACTCTCTATAAAGGATCTCTTTCAAAATTTTCCGCAAAATTTGAAATGTATTGGAAAGAGCAGTGCACTCAAGAGATATCGATAAAGAAACGACAACACACCGCTGACTTGCTTACTCCTTGATTTTGCCCTAGAAAAGGAAACTCTATCAAGCCATACGAAAAGAGATGCTAGAGATTCAGAAGTTTTTTTTAGCAAACAAATCCTTGGACAGGACCAGAAAACCATCCTCTTTATCTGCAACCAACCGGGAAAGCATATGTCTTCTTAAAGATGAAGCGTCATAAATAATGGGACCAGTTTTTTCCTTAGCTTCAAAACCTGAATGCCCTTATACAGGTATCTATACAATTCAGTCTGGAGCTCGAATCGCCGCTTGGCTCAACCTGCTAAGTAGTTCTGGAGGTTACTTCTAGGGTCCAACAGCGTATATTGGGCCCAGGCTGAGAACTCGAGTCCATTTTTCTCGCATACTACATTCCCGAGCATGTGCCTCTTGTTGAATCCTGAGTGCTGTTCAGGTGTGATGGCACGTAGATAGCAAAGCTCATAGTGCCATAGGACTTCTGCAGTTCTAGCAGCAAGCGCAGAATGCTCACACCACTTCATATTCGCTCCTGGCAAGCTGTCGAGGTGATGAAGGCTCATGTATAGAGCTTTAGTGCAGAAATGTGCTTCTCCCTGCCACTCGAACCGAAGTGTCTTCATGATTCTGGTGCCACGGTGAAGGGACGGTTGAATCTCGTAGCGATTTACTCAGAACGAGCCCAATGGCGCTTTACACGACATGAAGTTACCTGCAGGGCTGACATCTATAGATCTGGTAACACACAATATCATGTTTCAAGGAAAATATTTTCTTTTATTTACTCTTTGGATTACAAAGTTCAATTCCGAAAATACAAGACTCCTTAGATATTAATTTGTAATTCTCAATGCTGTATTTAGAAAAATTGGTAAATTAATTCTACCATGTTGCCCCTTACAAGGTGTCCGCCAAAGCCACCAATATGGCCTCGGGCAAAAATAAATAGAAAGCCACCTAATTGCTTTAAACACTTTGGAGCTTTCCTAAAACGCATGTGGTATAGCTTATAGCATCTATCTCATAACAAGAAACTATATATACAGTATAGAGCGAATGGTACGCTTCAAATAAATAAATGTTTATCTCGGCGTTTCGATCGATGGAGCAATGTTTCTCAAGTGTCAATAGATAGATAGATAGATAGATAGATAGATAGATAGATAGATAGATAGATAGATAGATAGATAGATAGATAGATAGATAGATAGATAGATAGATAGATAGATAGATAGATAGATAGATAGATAGATAGATAGATAGATAGATAGATAGATAGATAGATAGATAGATAGATAGATAGATAGATAGATAGATAGATAGATAGATAGATAGATAGATAGATAGATAGATAGATAGATAGATAGATAGATAGATAGATAGATAGATAGATAGATAGATAGATAGATAGATAGATAGATAGATAGATAGATAGATAGATAGATAGATAGATAGATAGATAGATAGATAGATAGATAGATAGATAGATAGATAGATAGATAGATAGATAGATAGATAGATAGATAGATAGATAGATAGATAGATAGATAGATAGATAGATAGATAGATAGATAGATAGATAGATAGATAGATAGATAGATAGATAGATAGATAGATAGATAGATAGATAGATAGATAGATAGATAGATAGATAGATAGATAGATAGATAGATAGATAGATAGATAGATAGATAGATAGATAGATAGATAGATAGATAGATAGATAGATAGATAGATAGATAGATAGATAGATAGATAGATAGATAGATAGATAGATAGATAGATAGATAGATAGATAGATAGATAGATAGATAGATAGATAGATAGATAGATAGATAGATAGATAGATAGATAGATAGATAGATAGATAGATAGATAGATAGATAGATAGATAGATAGATAGATAGATAGATAGATAGATAGATAGATAGATAGATAGATAGATAGATAGATAGATAGATAGATAGATAGATAGATAGATAGATAGATAGATAGATAGATAGATAGATAGATAGATAGATAGATAGATAGATAGATAGATAGATAGATAGATAGATAGATAGATAGATAGATAGATAGATAGATAGATAGATAGATAGATAGATAGATAGATAGATAGATAGATAGATAGATAGATAGATAGATAGATAGATAGATAGATAGATAGATAGATAGATAGATAGATAGATAGATAGATAGATAGATAGATAGATAGATAGATAGATAGATAGATAGATAGATAGATAGATAGATAGATAGATAGATAGATAGATAGATAGATAGATAGATAGATAGATAGATAGGTAGATAGATAGATAGATAGATAGATAGATAGATAGATAGATAGATAGATAGATAGATAGATAGATAGATAGATAGATAGATAGATAGATAGATAGATAGATAGATAGATAGAGAACGGGCAGAGATACGGCCGTCCTTTCGAACGCCCTGCTTTATTATTTACCTCGTCTCGTCTTCGTCCGCTCCGCTACTGCACTCTTCCCTTCGTCGTCGGCTAAGTACATCACTCTCTGCCACGACTGCGGTCTTTAAATGCATCACATCCACACCGCTGCTGTCGCATCTGTTGCACATGGCGGTTTTTTTCCGGGCTGTCTTCTTGCGGAGCCATTATGAAGTTCGCATCGATAATATCTGCATATTTTCTGGTTCAGTGAGTGGCAAATTGCTCTCTGGGCGAGATTCTTTGGGTCTTTGCCACGTGGGCGTTCCGCCAAGGCCTTGTTGAATGTCATTCACCTGAAAGTTTCTCCAATTCCAGTTATTTGGTGGCTTGCTCTCCTTGGGCAGTATCCGATGGTTCTCCCTGATCTGGAACTGCACTCCTGATGCAACCACCGTGCTGACGGAAATGGAAAAAGCTGCACCAAAATGCTTGTTCCTGCTGCCACCACTTCTATCGGAAGCACCGTGCCGTGCACAGCTTTGCTGGGTACGCCGGTATGTGCGGGCTCGTTTCTTCACGACGCACTGGTGACGTGTCGGTGCGGACTTCACATCTACCACACTGACATTAACAGCAGTGAGGCCTTTTGCTCCTGGTATTACCTCATAATCAACTTCCTGCTCTTTCTGGAAGCGGTGAAGCTTATGGGATTGTTGTATCGCGGTGCGGTGAACAAAAATATCCTCGCCAGTGTCAGTGCAGGTTGATGAAGCCGTACACGCCAAAAACGTCAAACCACTTCACTGTTCCACTCATCCGCCCTCGGGAAACTGAGGCTTCCTTCGCGTGCTGCACCGTTTCCTGCTGTTATATGCGATTAGCGTCACCTTCAGGATGCTTGTCCACGAGTGGGCTATGGGCGGTACGGCATGTACGGAGCTGGACTTCGCCGTTTTGGATGGACAGAGCCATGCATGGGAGGGCAGCATGCTGAAGTGCTGCTTATTTCCCTGGCGGCAGCAAGAACACCGCGACGCTGGCAATGTCTTGCAAGGCGGCCGCCCGTTGGACAAAGAAAGAGAGGCTGTCAGTGCTCAGTGGGGACATAATCGATGCATGGGTGTCATCGTGAAGCCCGTTGACAATGTACTGTTTGGCTGCGGACGCGGGCCACTCGATATTGCAGCCCTGAAGAAGACGGACCTTATAAATGTAAAGGGCGACGTCTTCATCCTGAAGCCTGGCGCCGCGATCTCATCGTCGTAAGTTTGATGTGCGCACTGGTCAGAGTGTAAACGCGGCAAAGAGGGCAGAGGTCCAGGCCAACAATGTGGTGTATCGGCGGCCTTCGTACTGGTGCCAGGCCGGGCGGCACCACGGAGATGGTCTTCCGCGACGGCGAGCGTGATGGCGGAACGCCGGGCAGCAGCGTCGACAAGTTCAACCCACGCTTCGGCGTCGTCAGAAAAGCCACGGAACTCCGGAAGCGGTACTGGTGGTACTGGGCACCGAGAGGACACCCCGATGCGGCCAAGCGCTGCGGCGACAGTGGCAGATACCTCCCGGAGGGTGAAGAGCACTTCAGGAAGGAGGGCCAAGGCCGAATCCGCCGAGGAGGCATGGAGGCCGTTCTCGGTCGGGATAGAAGTCGCGGGCGCCGAGTGAGTTGGTCGTGTGATTGCCCTGCCGCTTCGAAGGAGCAGCGGCGGGTCGGGGAAGTCTGGGTCGGGCCTGGCGTTGGTCGACTGCGCCATTGTGACGGAGAACAAGCAGAGACACGGCTGTCATTTCGAACGCCCTGCTTTATTCTATCTTCCTCGTCTTCTTCCGCTTCGCTCCTGCACTCTTCACTTCGTCATCGGCTAAGTACATCACAATATATATATATATATGGGCGCATGGGTATCAATATTTATTATTTATTTGTGTAATATTCTTGCGGTGGTTTTAGTGTATGTAGATTACAGTTAGGACTAAAGCACCTTGTTATTTAAATATACTAGATAGACGCTGTATCGTCGAGGAACGCAGGCAGGTCATGGCAGGCCGTGAGCAAGGGGAACAACCAGACGCAGGTCTGTTCATCAATCACCTATATACCGCAACTGGGAGAGTGTGTGCTTCCTGTGCGTTGAACGCACTTTGTTGACGTCACGCGCTTTATCGACGCGTGGCTCGTGCCATGTTTGATACGATACATCCTCCCTTGTTTACTAAAGAAATTATACACATCCCACAGTAGAATAGACCCAAACTGTTCGGAGCACAGGCTATGGCACTTGTACAAGGTTCCGGTCATAAGTCAACCTCTGTTGCGACCTTCCTGGTCGCAATGACCTTCTTGGAGCAGGTGAAATTGATTATGCTGGGGGACACTGACAGGTACGTTATCTACGATATGCCAGTTTTCAGGGGTTGTCGGAAGCTCTGCGACATTGTAGCTGCATGGTGCTGAAGTACAGAATAGCTTCTTCGAAAAACCTCCCTTGTTTGCAGTAGGTGCCGTCGATTGTGCCGTAGGATCATTCCGTCCTCTGTAATGACTTCGTACGATCTAGGATACCTTGAAGTGTGAAGAACCTCTGCTTTAGTGGCACATGCCCCTTTCTTGACGCGAAAATGTCTCCAGGGTTGAGCAGTGGAAGTTGTCGGCTAGAACGACTTGTCTGACGACGTTTCTGCACGTTGCAAACCGGGCGCGGCCGCACATCAGGCAACGTTGCTCGTAATCTCTTCCCTTGTAGCAATTCGCCAGGTGACAGCCCGGATTCCAAATACGTAGACCTGTAGGCAAGCAGACCCAGCCAGAAGTGTTGGTTCAATGAACTAGTTTTCTTTAAAATTTGTTTAACTACTTGAAGCCCCTTTTCTGCGAGACCATTGGATTGGGGGTAAGTCGCACTGGAAGTTATGTCAATGAAATCAAAATCAATGCAATCAATGCAAAATCGTGGCTTGCAAACGGTGGGCCATTGTCACAGCAGACTTCAACTGGTATACCCTACCTAGCGAAAATCGCACTTGCTGCTTCGATGACAGCTTTTGAGGACGTGTCTTTGAACAACTCAACTTCAGGAAAGTTAGATAAAGCATCATAGATGCACAGGTATGCCCGTCCACCATGCTGAAAGATGTCAATACCGACACGATAAGATGGGCCTTCAGGCGTTGGGCGCAACATCAAGGGTTCTGGAGGCTGTCGATAGGCATACATCTTACACACCGAGCATGCCTGAGCGAAAGCTTCTATGTCCGAGTTGATCTCTGGGCAGAATACGAGGTGCCTTGTCCTTTCTTGAATTCCCTTTATTGAATTTGTTTCAGCATTTCTGTTCTCAAGCTCTTTGGAATTATCACTTTAACATTAATTCATTTATCATTACCCCTTTAACAAGACTCCCTTCACTTGAGAAAGCTCTCCTTCAAGCGACTTCCATCATCATGCAAGCGCTCTTCCTGCCTCTAAGTTCGTAAGTACTTGCTTTAGTTCGTCGTCGAGGTTAGTTTCCTCGGCTAACCTCCTCCATGTATTGTCGGTGAGGAGGGAAGAAACAACACTTACTGCGTGTACTTCCATTATATATTTTTACATATATTTGAATTATTCCAGGATATAGCCCTTGCGCAGTCGTGCTAGAGCAAATAATAAGAGCGGGGAAAGTGGGGAGCTGTTATATCACTTCACAAACCCGCCGCGATAAGTGTGAGATGTCTTCAGTGCTGAATTGGTCAGATATCTATACCTATCTCTCAAAGATATATATCAGTACTTTATTTTGAGTATTTGAAGCACAATGTGTGCAAAAGGTCTTGGATACATGTGAAAATAAATGGAACAAACTGAAGGTTTAGTTGTTACATCCAAGTATAACTTTAAGGCAAAGTGAACGCGTTCGTATTTTAATTAGATAGGCAAAGTTTTACCCAACAGGCGATTCGCATTCTAATAATCACATAACGAGAATCAGAGGTGGCGGGGTTATTCAATAACAGTTCAGATATTTTTGTGCCGATAGTCGCAATGACACACAGCGCTTAAAACAAGGACACTTCTGGACGAGAAATGTCCCATTCGCTGCTTAACGGACCTTAGCACAGTTGCGGTGAACCTTCCTGCTTTTTGATGCAGGTACAGCTTTCAGAAATAGAGACGGAATTGTGACTTCGTATTAAGGAGTATAGAGGAGCAATAGGATCATCCATAGAGTATCTAACTTTCCATCCTCAGCAAAACTTCATATAGTCTATAAGAGATCAGAAATGATGCCAATGTATTGGGATCTCAAAATTATGGCCAGATAATAGGAAAAAGCACAAAAGCAGTTATTTGAATCGTTTATATAAGTAACGCTGTGAATTCGTTTTTGTGCTGCCAGAAATTTTGTTTCATGTCAACACTGTCACATGTGGCTCGGGCTTCTAATTTTCGATACAGTCAATGAAATTCCATGTTCACATGTAAGGGCGTTGTGTAGTGAAATTCTTATCTAAAGAGCAAAGCTATTTTGTGCTTCTATCACGTGAAAGGAGCAGCAATTTGCTTTGGTCCTCACCAAAAGACAGAACATTCTCAGCTTGCTTCCTGCGACCGCATTGCTCGAGAAGGTTAAAACCGTGTAAGTTGCAAATTTATGGCCGATATATTTCAACCTATACAGAAATAGTCATCCTCCAACTCTTTTCGAATAATCCTTGTCAAGTTTGCAGTGTGAGACGGCTGCTGCAGGGTTGGCAGATCCTCGCTCGAAGACGTAGCAGCACTGTTTGGAAAGCGGTCGAAGCGGAGAGTAATAAAACTGTTTCGCTTGTTCGAACCGCCGACATACATCGAAGGACTGAGTCGACCAGCCTAGTCTTTGCAAAGAAGGAGGTTAAAAGCGTCGGCAGCAATTTCTTTTAAGGTGTGGCACATTCTATCAGACTCAGACATGATGCAGTTGACATTACGGCATAGAGCTTGGATGTCTAGTATCTACGAAAGATATGATTCTGTCGACGACTATGCTTGCTATGTTAGGTCCCTTTTAACCCTGAGCTTCCATCCAATCGGCTTGCGAAAAAAGATCCCGGAGCTTCTCATTGCACATATCCCTAAATGTCAGATATTTTTGCGTCTCAAACCAGACAGCCATACCCGAGAGGTAAAAAATGACGTCAGCAAGTATCAGGATTGCGTCTCACCAATCATGTTTACTGACGCGGTGGTACATAGAGAGCAAGCCTTCGACGTCTGCTTCACTGGTGTCGCAAAAGGCGCTAAGAAAACACGTCTATGCAACAACGACAGTGGGCGCTGGTTATGCCTCTATTGAAGGAGCGGCGTCTCACGGCATAGTGCTAGCACCAAGCTGGCAGCCACTGCGGAGATCCAGATTGTGGCATTGGTGTCGCACTCAACTCCTCCAAAAAAATGTTGCGAGTCACTCTGACTTTGTTGCAACAGTGTGCAGTTAGAGACACACTCGCAGGACAACCACAGCCTAGTTCAGCGCCATGGTTGTTCCCTACTCCAGCGCATCGTCGTATCAGAGATTGCGTACCTTATCATTTGTTTCTCATTATCCCGTTTACAAAACCTCGCAAGAAATGTTTACATATCTAAAGAACACAGGACACTCCTGCTTTAGACTTTAAACACGTCCACCTCTGGGCAGCATATTATTGACTCCAAGATCGCTGGAAAAAGTACAAACTGAACAGCGCTCTAAAAATGTGGCTGGGCACACTTGTAGCCACAGGTCATCCAGCAGCCAGAGGCGCTCTGCCAGTGCAATTAGGGACACGATTGTGACAGCATGGCCGGCAATCTGACCAACGAGCGAGCCTGGCTATGCCTGCAAAATTTCATCGACCTTAGACAGTTCAAGATAGCTACTCAACACCGTCACTCAACTCGTACACAAAACAGGCTTAACCTCAGACATCCTCTTGGACAACGTCAAAGGGACGCATTCATCGCCAGGCACATCAGACAGCTTTTTCTTCCTACACAGGCCAACCAATCTTCACTCTTGCTGTAGATTACGGTAGCCGAGGTCAGAGTCAGCCTTCTTATTCAACGAACTTCTGCTCCGGGTGTCGGCAAAATGTTCAACTGCATGGTCTGGAACCGGGATGATCAATCGTTCACCCAGACTATGAACTACTTTACGAAATGCTGGAAGGAGAGCACCCTCGCCCAGTGTTGGCGTCTTCTGAAAGTTATATTTATACCTAAACCAAACACACAAAATAGCCAACCTTCCCCCCGTTTCTCTCACTTCCTGTATCGGGAAGCATTTTGAACACGTCGTCCTGGTGAGGCTCACGCAGCGCAGAATAAAATCACATTTTGCAGATATTGAGTGATGTCGACACAGTTCGCTCTGTAGTCTTCATTCATGACGCTCATAACTTTCGATGCTTAACGTGCATGTTTTTGGGAAATTTGCTACAAACAGTATGAAGCGGATATGTCGAAAATTTGTTACAACTAAATGTACTGAGGAACAAGCGTCTTTACAATTGTTTTCACGCAAAATTTGTGTAATTAGGAAAGAACGAATGAAAGAACTATCTTTTTGTATTTATCCTTTGTATTTATTGTAGTTTCTAAAAACATTGTGTAGAAATTCCAAAACAGCATGTTTGTAGTTTTTTTGATCCAACATTTTTCGGTAGTTTCTCTGTCAGTCCTAAAGTCAGTGGCATCGTCTGAAACGTATAATGAAAGTCACACAATAAATAAACAAGAGTTGAAAATCGAAATGAAATTTACAGCATAAGAAAATATTTATTATAGCCAAGGCCCAGTTTCTCTCTGTAGAAACTTCCATGCAAAAGCGCATTTCATGCGACTTTCTGCAGACGCACTAGATACTCAATATAACTACAATCAAATGGCAATAGGCCTCCACTACCTTCATATATCGATTCATGTTTAAGAACTGTTCTCTTGTCAATGTATGCGCAAAACGTAAATTATGTACTCTACCTTCTACGTCTTTATATAAGTATATGATATATGTGAGAAAGTTTTACCTGGCTCAGGCATGGCGCGAATGGTATATTGCTTCGATTGACCCCTTTGGATCATCTGCTCTGGTGCAATAAAATATTTCAGAACGGTTGCTTGACGGGATAGTTGGTTCATATCTAACTTGTATTGCTCCGCGAACCACAAGAAGGGACGACGACAGACAGAGTGAAAAGAGCGCTGACTTCCAACTATTTATTTCTCTGATGTGCCACGCATTTATACACATTTGAAGCTTCAGCAGGAGAAGCAATCAGCATGAAATGCATAGGCGATAGGACAAGGCCCTAATCACCATCGATCCAGGAACTTCAGCTCTTTTTTGGTTAGTGCGACTGATGGCATGCTTACACACCTTTCCTCTGTACGAGCTATGTTTACCGCCTCAGTAATCTCCCTGACACACTGATCATTGTGAACATTGGACAAACAGGCAGGTGTATAAATACCAGATTGAAAGAACACAACAATAATGTAAATGATGGTGACCAGGGCCATCTTAGCACGCACTGTAGTAATTGTGGTGATGAGTCTACACGACGCCGCAGAAAACCTTGCGTGCCTGCGTTCCAAAAAAGAACAATCGTTGCTCGACACAATGATCAGTGTGTCAGGGGGATAATTGAGGCGGTAAACATAGCTCGTACAGAGGAAAGGTGTGCAGCATGCCATCTGTCGCACTAACGAAGAAAGAGCTGAAGTTTCTGGATCGATGGTGATTAGAACCTTGTCCTATTGCCTATGCCTTTCATGCTGATAGCTTTTCCTGCTCTTTCCTGCTGAAGCTTCACATGTGTATAAATGCGTGGCATATCAGAGAAATAAATAGTTGGAAGTCAGCGCTCTTTTCACTTTGTCTGTCGTAGTCCCTTCTTGTGGTTCGCGCTGCAATACAAGTAAATTATTTCAGTTGGTGCCACGATATGCAGCAGATATAAAGCACGCGGCCACGGTGGCACGGTGCCACGCGATATATGCGAGATGCAGTGTGAACACGTTGCGCTTCTCAGGTTCCTGTGCAATTACATTCATCATTCGCGGAATGATGAATGTAATGTGTATGGCCTCTGTGTATGCTTTCAAACAGACAATTAGGCGCCGGTGCAGAAACGGAAGGAATACGGCTACTTAGGGTAGGTATCGGCGACATATTCAAACCACAAGGGTGCAATGAAGTCAAGAATACCAATATTATTGAGTGGTTTGTTTGGTACTCTCAAATGGGCAGCCTGCTGCATCCCTCAGAAGAAAGCATGTGACACTAAACTATTATATATGCTCGTGATGAAGCAGACACAGACAGGTCAGTGAAAACAGCAAAAAAAAAACAAAATATGAGTGGACAGCACAGTGAGGCATGTGCGCACTTATATATGATTGCCTTAAAAAAAGCAAGAGGACTGAAGAACGCCTCAGGGAATGGATGCGAGTAATGACCCTTTAACCAGTATCAAACAGAATAAATGGGCGTGGCATGACATCCAACATGTGTGAAGGCAGTATGACCGGTTCTCTTGAAGGGTAACGTAAGATTTCAAGGGAAGCCACGTGTAGCAAGGAGTTCTAGAAACATAGGCCAGCAGACTTCATTAGGAAATTGGATAAATAACTTCACCGCTGATGGTGCAAGATAGGTTTATTTTGATAGTGGTTAAGTTGATGACAATAATGGAGCAGTGGTAGTGTCCCTCAGGGCGACACATGCTGATTCCAGGTATAGGTTTATTGGTACCTGTCTGAAGCAAATCGCGGAATAATGTCCGTCTACCACAATGCAAGCATGATGAATAACGTTGCACTGCTGACGAAGAACTGCCAAAAAATAAGGTTTTATCGGTGATTTGACGCTCGAAATCACTGATTTGCAATTTCCACATGGAAGCACCAAAACGATGAAATCAGCCATATTAGAATTGCGTATCAGAGACCTAACGATGAAGGGAATGTAAAGGTTTTTCATTCACCAGTTGAACGCAATGAATACAAACAATACGTGACGTGAAAATTATTTTGTAAAATAAAAGTGTAGTACCAACTACGCATACATCTGTTAGTTCATTCGTAGGCCCTGCTGACCATCCATCCATCCGTGCAACCATCCTTTTAAGATCCAAGTTCCTTCATGTTCTCGCTTTTTCTATCGCCCTCACAAAACCATACACGAGTTCGGAATAGGGAAAGGGGCTGTGCAGACAGCCGTTTAGACTGACCATAGGAAATATCAGCGTTGGCAAAACGGCTTTAATGCATCGGGAAGACGATTAGGGATGGAACTAGCTGAAGACCAACGAAGATGATCTAGTGACGATCAGGGGCAGGAGAAAGATGAGAAAGAGAGCATATTGCTGCTTGATAGGGTAAACAAACAAAGTCAGCACGAAAATTCTTGAGGTTCTTCAAGGTGGAGGAAGGAACGGGGTGTGATACGTAGGAGATCGGAAAGGGGAGCACAGCCCTATAAGTCTTTTAAATTAGCTACCGATCCCAGCGACGGACGCCGCATGGTTGGTGAGAAGGTGAAGAATAGAGGACAGTAAGAGACTCTGGTGGAAGCGGGGGAAGAGCAGATGTTGAGGCGTCAAACTGGCCCGCATGGTTTAGAGGCGGGCGCGTACAGTTGTTGCTGCTAGAATGGGGAGCATCATTTTGAAGGCAAAACTGTTACAACGGAACACAGTTTGTGAATAGGACGCATGACGTCCCTTACACGACTGGGTGGCCGAGTTTGAGGTAGGCACTTTTAAAGGCAATAAGATAGTTTTGGACTTTAACAGTACGCTGTAATGGGCGAGTTTGATGGAGTTCATTTTGTGGAATAGCGCAAACGATACAAGGGGCAGAAGAAAGAGTAGACGAAACGGGCGCTTTCTAGCAACTGAAGGTTTAGTTTAAAGCACATGAACTATATAAGGAGAAACCACGCAAACCTAAAAACAATAATATCAAGGATTACGCTGCAAAGAAAGGCATTTATCACTGAAGGCTGTATCATTATTGTGTAGAGTAACGGGATACTTTGCCACACATGTGTCCGGGTTCTTAGCTGTACCGTAAGCTTCATAAATCTCCCTGCCTATCTGGTTGTTGCTGTAACATTGGATTGTTGTTTTATGCAAGTCAAGAAGGCAAGGTTCATCTTTAAGATCATTGCAATCCCGGCAACGTGGCACGAGGCTAGAAGAGGGGGATCTTTTCACAGCAAATAAATTTTTGTGCTATTTCAGTCTCTCAGACGTCGTGTACAGAGTTCCAGTGGCAAGCAGAAAGATATATGGCCAAACCGGCAACTGCATTATATCAGTCTAAAAGAGCACAAAGTTCCCTTTTAAAATTTGAAAATAAAATTTCAGCTGTGTCTATGTCAGTACTCGAACAACCATTCTTCCATTGCTCAATCCAGCACGATAACCGCCATTTAACGCAGGATTTTTTAATTGCATAGAAAACCTTTTTGAAAACACGAAACCTCAACAGCTAATGCCAAAAACTGTATGGGGTAAAAATGAGAGCCCTCCATAACCCAGCAACTCTCAACTCCGACAAATTTCAAGTACCTGTGAGGCACAGGCAGACATCGAGATACGCTGGCTAGTTCAACGGCTCTTCCAGGGCAGCATATAGTCCCCTTATACAAGGGCACTGCTGCTCTCTAAACTAAAGCATCGACGACTGTGAAGATTCGGCACGGCAGACCCTCATAGAGGTCTCTCGCAAACGGAAAAGCACGATGAACATAAATCGTAAGGCACATCATACTCTTTTTCCACAGCCACAACACGTATGTTACAGGGTGTAATTGCAATGTCCGTCTTGTGCATCCGCTGTAAGTCCAACAACGCCGCATGATAACGAAGAATAAAATAAAGATCAATGGTCTTAGCCCATTACACACGGAGACATTCACCGGCCATGGGAGATCATCTCCTTAGCGAAAAGGCATATCTTGATGTGGTCATTTATGCTTGCAAATATTAGAGCTTAATTTCATATGGTTGTTTGCACATGTGCTTAACGCGCTTTAACATGCTAGTTTCAAGACAACTCTAATAAGGTTGTCGGTACAAAGGCATAGGCCACTAAGACTCAGTAAGTACCAGGGTATTCTGCCTTCTGGAGAGACTATACAGGTAGTCTAGCGAAAAGAGCGCACTGAGTAAACTGCAGGTTTCCTAAAACTCCTTCAAAAATCCTGATAGATTTATTTCACTAGCCTGTCTAGTCGGTGTGCATAGATAATGCAAATATACCATAAGACATCTCGTTAACCACAGTTACTAAATGGCAGTGGTGCGCCATTTGAAAAATAGATATGCGAAAGAATTTCATGCATGACAAGTAAACAAATACTATTTGGCCAGAATGTACAAGAAGAAACAATGTAACAAAGCATAGGCTCCCGCTGATAGCACCACAGGACGGGTTCGAATATTCTCTGCATTACCTGCACATTCTTTCTATCTCAATGCAGAACCTGCGGGACGTAGACAAGCATTTGAAAATAAAAATATTCGCACTTTGCACGAGCAAATACTGAGGGTTTACGACCAAGACAAGCCTGGTGTCTTCGCCTCATAGAAATAGTTGTAAATTCTAATAAACTCCAGTGTTGTGAGCATGGTTAAAAGAACCCCTAGGTAGTAAAGGGAGCTGCAATATTAGCTCATGCCCCCAAAGACTCGGCGTCTTAACCCATTGCCAGAACAAAATGCTTTGTATATGTTTAAATTAAAAGAAGCACGTGATACTTTGCAAAACCGTTCACTAGAATTTAAAGCCTAGAGTACACTCTCTTTATTTTAACAAAAGGGGACAATTTTATTCGATCAGGTCAAAGTCTGAATTTTACATTAAGCAATTGGAAGCCGTGAATAATTAAGCTTTTATTAATTCTGAGACAAAGGGCTCAAAGATGACTTCCTAAAAATAATATTTGCAAGTTCTAAGATCAAGAATAAGAAATCATGACAGACTTTATGATGTGCTTTTACAATTAAAAAAGCGTTAGTGGTTGTTATAATCTAGTCCAAGTGTGCTATTACGCATATTGTATTAAGGGGAAATCCTTAGATACCGGTTTTAAAAGGTCGCGTTCTGAGCAAGAGGAAAGCGTAGAGGGCCAGGAGAAGAAACAGCAGTGTCTAACTACAATTCTGAGAGGGGGCAATTTTAGAATTGAGAGAAATGTAAACGGCAGGGGCGGAGTATATTGAGGAAAAGCAAAACGGCGCCGCTGGGGAGACAGAAGATGTCAATGGCGGCGTCAAAAAAACAGGGTGGACATGGTGACAAGGCACTTTGAGCGCTATTGTCTGTATTGTACACGTAAGGGCGCGGGGCAGAGGTCCATTCCTTATTAGTTTGGGTGCCGATGCGCCAGGTCCTAGTTGCAAAAGTGGTTGCAGTATCTAGAGCGGCTTGAAATGCCGTTCATCGTATCCACCGTCGTGAAGTAGAGGCTTAAAATATGTGGTGTCGCAAGATTGATTGACGCACGGTGGAGTTGGTGTTAAAGGCTAAAAAAGTATAACGAAACATCGAAGCAGGCTTTGGCTTTCATATTAGAACGTTCTAACCATCAGCAATAATGTTTCTTGCTTTTTGGCAGGATGCTCATTAAAAATGGCACTGGATACATTTTAGGGCTAATAAGCACTATATTTGAAACTCTGTAAGACAGATCTAGCATACACGGTGACTGCAAGGGAACACTCAAGCAGTTAGAAAAATTAGGATTTACACAGCGGACAATTTTTCGTTGCTTCTTTGTGTTCGATGCTTAAGTAGTCGCACAAGATTGGTGCAGAAAACGCCTATCAAAAAACAATTCACCTTGTCATCCGGGTAAAGACCACAAAAGTGAGATATTAACCAGGCATATTTAAAATTACCGCTTTTTAGCAGACAGACAACCCGCGAAGCAGGGCGTTCGACCGAACTGGGTACTGTATTCACTCATTCTTGTTACGTTACCAGTGGAGGCTGTAGAGTGCTACCACAACGCAATGAAGAGGCAGAGTGCGCATCCAGCATGACAGAAGACAGCGGCACCTCTCCATTTACCCTCTCTCATCTACTGCCTAAACTCCATCGCAGTAGTTCCCTTGTGCACTACAAAAGCTACGATGAGTGCTTACCAGAACGTTCTGGCGCTGCAGAATGTAATGTCTGTATAAAACGGCTATACGAGAATATGTGGTGGCATGTGCGCAAGTGCGCATTCGAGAAACGTTAATTCAAATCGGACCTTATCGTACGCTCACATTACGTAAGCTATTTATTATATTTAGTGTTGGCGATTCAAGCTTATGGTGAAATCGTCTTGGCAAAATAGCGGTGCGCTTCGAAGCAGAGCGTCTCGACTCCGAAAGAACTTGTCGTTCTTACTGAAATTTTTAGAATGTCTCGTAATCAGAAACACAGCACATGGCTTTCGTTTGTATAGTTATCACCTGTAGCAAGATATACGGCCGAACAATTCCTTTTATTTCTTATTTCGAGCCATGATTCGGGCTCTCTTATTCCTAAAAAAGCGCAGGTTATTCAATGTACGTGGCTGCCACCGCCTTTTTTGTCATCATCGTGCTATATTTTAGCTTTCCTTTAAAGTATAGCGGCACTGAAGAGCAAACAAAAAACGGGATTGAGACTCTAATGCGCAGGACGACAAGCACCGCCTTAGACTCGTTCTAAACATTTGCAAATCTGTTTCGGTGCACATCTTGTTTAGAAGAGCCTTCTTGATGGCTATAGACAGCACAATAAGGGAGTAATTACTCATTGCATCCACCCAAGCGCAGCCAACGGCTACAAAGGAAAGCTATACAGCTTTCTCAGAAACTTCGTAGTTAAAGAAATATTCGTCCTGATCTGAATCGAACCTGGCACCACCGCCTTTCCGGGGCAGTCGCTCTACCGACTGAGCTAACCAGGACGGTCAGCAGATCAGACGGTAGGGCGAGAGCGAATGGATCTATAACTCGAAGTGGGAATGGTGTTGGTCAAACATTTAGGGGAATCCCCCAAGGTGGAGTAGAATTGTAATAAGGGAGTAATAACTCATTGCATCCACCCAAGCGCAGCCAACGGCTACAAAGGAAAGCTATACAGCTTTCTCAGAAACTTCGTAGTTAAAGAAAAATTCGTCCTGATCCGGGAATCGAACCCGGCACCACCGTCTGATCTGCTGACCGTCCTGGTTAGCTCAGTCGGTAGAGCGACTGCCCCGGAAAGGCGGTGGTGCCGGGTTCGATTCTCGGGTCAGGACGAATTTTCCTTTAACTACGAAGTTTCTGAAAAAGCTGTATAGCTTTCCTTTGTAGCCGTTGGCTGCGCTTTGGTGGATGCAATGAGTATTTACTCCCTTATTACAATTCTACTCCACCTTGGGGGATTCCCCTAAATATTTGACCAACACCATTCCCACTTCAAGTTATAGATCAATTCGCTATCGCCCTACCGTCTGATCTGCTGACCTTTCTGGTTAGCACAGTCGGTAGAGCGACTGCCCCGGAAAGGCGGTGGTGCCGGGTTCGATTCCCGGATCAGGACGAATTTTTCTTTAACTACGAAGTTTCTGAGAAAGCTGTATAGCTTTTCTTTGTAGCCGTTGGCTGCGCTTGGGTGGATGCAATGAGTAATTACTCCCTTATTACAATTCTACCCCACCTTGGGGGATTCCCCTAAATATTTGACCAGACAGCACAATGTTTGCATCTCTCTAGGACAATTATCATTCTAACATCATCACTGCGCCCATTGAGCTGTTGTTGAGAATAAATATTAACTATAACCATTGGTGTAACAATCATGTTTCATACATTTTGCGCTGATGACATCGTTCATGACCCGACAGAAATATTTTCTTGCGTTGAGCTTTCCTTCAGCACCTATGTGCGATCTAAATACGTTGGAGCACGGTAAGGCGTTTTAAATATAGCAATTAGGTTAGCTTAACCAACATCGGCATCCAGGTACTTCTTTGGAGGCACATTCGCGGAAACAATGGTGAAAGGCTCTACATTTAGGCCCGAAGAGTCCCACTATGCATTTTTTCCTAGTGTATGGGCAACACCACCACGAAAAGTCGCTGATGTAACATTATCTCCCTCGGCTGTCTGATGGCGCAACGCAGCAGGCTCTTTCAAGCGGGAATAATCGATCATATTGGTGCAGCATATGCCGTTTGTTCACGTCGTATAAGACGTAACTGAGCTCTATTCCTCCGAGCCATGCGTATGTCTTGGAAAGACACATTTACTTTTTTTCTTTATTTTCTTTCCCAACTGTTCTACCTAATATTACCATTTAGAACCTCTAAGTTATTGCAATATATGGAGAAAAACATTTCAACATTATGGTACAGCTTAGATGAATTTTGCGCTCAGGGTCCATACAGAAAGTTCTGCGAAAAACGGGTACTCACTGAAATGTTTTTTCCATGTACTCTCTATCCTTCCGGTCAAAACCCCATTCTCTTGTAGAACCGAATCTAATATAAAAATAGGTAGCAAATACCAGTAATAAATTCGACAAAATATATCCACGCTAGAACGTTTCAACACAAGAAGAGCTCAGTTTATTTATTTTCGCATGCTGCAGCCCCGAACGGACAATCGTAAGAAAGAACAATACAAAATAAAAAACAACATGCTAAAACGCAGTACGGTAAAGACAGCAAAGAAGATGGAACAAAGAAAGAAATTCACCCAAAAGGTGAGAACGATTAGATCATGCAAGTGAATGGCAATATTCAATTGCTTGAGGGGAAAAATATGTTTGAAGGTGTCCGAACGTGCATAAGTACTCTGCCGTAGTTCAACTTCAGAGAATTTAGTAAATTATTTATTAGAGAAGCAATAGCCCGTATGCATAACGGTGCTCAAAAGTTCTGACATGCTGACCTACCGCTTTTTGAGGTTATGATAAGGGATGCATTATTCATTTTCATCATCATCATTATCATCATCAGCCTGACTATGCCCACTGCAGGGCGAAGGCCTCTCCCATATTTCTCCACTTAACCCGGTTCTGTGCTAGCTGCATCCACTTGACCCCTGAAAACTTCTTAACCTCATCCGCCCACCTAACTTTCTGCCGCCCTCTGCTACGCTTTCCTTCCCTTGGAATCCAGTTTGTTACCCTAAGTGACCATCGGTTATCCTCTCTTTGCACTGCATGTCCTGCCCATGTCCATTTCTTCTTCTTAATTTCCACTAGAATGTCGGTACCTTGATTTATTTCTCGGACCCACTCTGCACGCTTCCTATCTCTTAATGTTACCCCTACCATTTTTCGTTCCATAGCCCTCTGGGTTGTCCTCAACTTAAGTAGAACTCTCTTGGTTATCCTCCACGTTTGAGCCCCATAGGTGAGTACAGTTAAGATGCAACTGTTGTATACTTTCCTCTTGAGCGATACCGGTAAGCTGCTAGACATAATCTGCGAGTGCTTGCCAAATGCGCTCCATCCCGATCTTATTTTTCTTGTTATTTCCTTTTCATGGTCCGGATCTGCGGTTACTACCTACCCTAAGTAGACATATTCGCCTACTACTTCGAGTACTTCGCTACCTAACGTAAACTGCTGCTCCTTCCCGAGGCTGTTGAACATTACCTTAGTCTTCTGCATATTGATATTCAAGCCTACCTTTCTACTTTTCTTGTCTAGGTCATCAATCATTATTTGCAGTTCATCCCCCGAGTTGCTTAGCAAGGCAATGCCATCAGCAAATCGCAGATTACTGAGGTATTCTTCATCTACCCTTATCCCTAACTGCTCCCATTCCAAGTCTCTGAATACTGAATTAATGAACTCTAGACCTACACAGGATGGAGGTAGAAACATTCGCTGGCTGTCGTTTGAAGTGCTTCAAGTGCATATTTTTATCAATGCATAAATACATTCAAATCATATTTGCATTATCAGTTAGGGGCAGATAATTGTTCTTTTTAGAGACTAGTTTCTCGCTAATATTTAACCAATGTACCACATGAAGAACATAGTTATGTTGCCCGGTAGAAAGTAAGGAGTGAATGGGATTCGCCCAGGACAGGTTGGTTGGGAAGATGAGATCCACGTATTTGTATTTAGAACATCTTGTAGGAAGTTATCGATAAATTTGTTGGTGTAAAGGGACGGAGAGACCCCGTTTATAATTGACATTATGGCCTCAGGGAAGTTAATTTTGATTTCCAATGCTGCACATGGTCTACATATCCGACAGAATGAAACAGGGTAAGGATGTGTTGTGTTAGTGGCTCACGGCACCGTTGGATCGCCTGCCTCGTGTATACCCCTCCTTCCTCTCTCCTTTGTCCTGGGAGTCCGGCGGGTCATCTCGCGGGTGCAGAGAGCTTGAGTGCTACATGTTGGCATGTGTAACAACGGTTACCCGGACTCGCGAGCCTTTCCGTCACCAAGGATATCTTTACAAGGCAAGCGCAACACAGCAGTCTACTTCACGACTACGGATGGCTGAAAGGTTCCAGAAAAAGAAGGTCGCATGTTGTCCTCTTGCCACTTTATCTAAACCCGTACGCGCATAATCATTGGCTGGTCTTTAATCGCTCATCCACTCGTCCGTGGTGTTCGGTGACGGGAGAGAAGGTCATGCAACTGCCCTGTTACAATCTCGGTGGTGACGACCCTTCGGGTTTCGAAAAAAGTGTTTTTTAGGGTCTTGCACACGTGCGCCGCGCGAGGAAGGACAGATGCCCCAGAAACAGAGCGGGAATGGTCACCCTGGCTTGTACTCGGCATACGGCACTTGCTTCGCAATTGTGTTGTTTAGCGAAGTGCTTTTTCATGTCGGTCCGAAAAGCTCTAGCTTTGCGTGGAAATTCTAAACTACTTTGGTGAACGTCCTCAGCCTTTGCGAGTAAAACAACCGTGGTGGTATCGGCGCAGCATTGGTCTGTTTAGGTTACGCTAAATTCCAGTGATTGTCTATATAAAGCTGAATTCTAATTGGTGTGTAAAATGTGGCCCAGAATCTTGGATGACGAAATTTGGTTGGATGTTCGACAAAATAGAGAGAGTACGCCAATTATCACCCTCATATAGGCGGCCTTCTTTTAGAACTGCCGTGAACCCTGTCTCGAAGTGAATAAACGGGCTTGTTCAAGAAGTCTGTTCCAAACATTAACGTATCGCCCTACGAGCGGCCGGAACTTGGCAGTCTTCGTCTGATGTCTTCCACGATCACTCCATCCCACCCTCAGTACCGATAACATCACCACTTTGCTTTGAATTTAATTGGATCATTAAGAGAATATAAAATATTCTAATCTAACATGAAGCATTCGGCATACAGTAGACGTTTAGAGGAATTCAGCAAGGCTGTTTCTTGGGTTAGTTGGTGCAGTTTGTCAATTTTGGCGAAGCCTGAAGGGCAAAAAAGAAAACGAATGCCCTGGTAGCAAATAGGTAAATTACAGGGAGCGAATCAGAAGACCAACGATACTGGATAGATGCCTGATCACATATATATATGGCGCTGGTGAACATTCTCAAGGTTCGTATACATACAGACAACATAAATACCCAAGAAAGTAGCAGGGGGGACAGCGGCCGATGTAGCTCAGTTGGAAGAGCACCGGACGCGTTTTTCGGAGGTCGTGGGTTCGGATCCCACCATCGGCACGTTGTTTTTTCTTCTACTTTGTGTCTAATCATCTTTCCCCTAAACAGATTACATTACTAATTTCTGTGGTTATCCAAGTAAACATTAAAAAAAAAGACAAAGTACCATCCCCAACGCTTTCCTTGGCCTCGCCGACTGTTGGCTTCTTTCCTTCATGTATTATAACGAGCACCCTCATTTCCCCTTGATTGATCTGCTTGTAGCTTACGGGGGTCTCGGTTCTGGCAGTCTTGAAGCCATAGGTAGCGTAAGAGGGTTCTAGCACAGCTTTCGCCCTCGCTCTTGATCACGTTCTACGCGACGCTGGCGGTAACAAAGGACGTCCCACGTCCACCGCTATGGCTGAGGGTGGCGCTGGTGAACACTCTCAAGGTTCGTATACAGACAACATAAATACCCAAGAAAGTAGCAAGGGGGACAGCGGCCGATGTAGCTCAGTTGGAAGAGCACCGGACGCGTTATTCGGAGGTCGTGGGTTCGGATCCCACCATCGGCACGTTGTTTTTTCTTCTACTTTGTGTCTAATTATCTTTCCCCTAAACAGATTACATTACTAATTTCTGTGATTATCCAAGCAAACATAAAAAAAAAAGACAAAGTACCATCCTCAACGATTTCCTTGGCCTCGCCGACTGTTGGCTTCTTTCCTTCATGAATTATAACGAGCACCCTCATTTCCCCTTGATTGATCTGCTTGTAGCTTACGGGGGTCTCGGTTCTGGCAGTCTTGAAGCCATAGGTAGCGTAAGAGGGTTCTAGCACAGCTTTCACCCTCGCTCTTGATCACGTTCTACGTGACGCTGGCGGTAACAAAGGACGTCCCACGTCCGCCGCTATGGCTGAGGGTGGCGCTGGTGAACACTCTCAAGGTTTGTATACAGACAACATAAATACCCAAGAAAGTAGCAGGGGGGACAGCGGCCGATGTAGCTCAGTTGGAAGAGCACCGGACGCGTTATTCGGAGTTCGTGGGTTCGGATCCCACCATCGGCAGGTTGTTTTTTTCTTCTACTTTGTGTCTAATTATCTTTCCCCTAAACAGATTACATTACTAATTTCTGTGATTATCCAAGTAAACATTAAAAAAAAAGACAAAGTACCATCCCCCACCCCTTTCCTTGGCCTCGCCGACTGTTGGCTTCTTTCCTTCATATATATATATATATATATATATGGTGTGCCTGTGTGTGTGTGTGTGTGTGCGCGTGCGTGCGTGTGTGTGTGTGTGTGTGCGTGCGTGCGTGCGTGCGTGCATGCATATTACTAAAGATTATAGTGTGGTACGGATTAAATTGACAAGCGAGAAACGTGGGATAGAGCGCCATTCCCAACTGATTTCATGTGCACAATGGTCAGTCACCAACTAGCCCAACAAGAAGTTCTCATAAGCTATAGATTACAATTTGTGCGCAGTGATTCAAGAAATATGCTATCAAGTTTACTAAATGAGGGCTCATAGAAATAGAATTCTGTGGCTGTGATGGCTTCGAATAAACTACGGTATCAAAACATTTGGGAAATTGTACGAATACGGCATGAATAAGAAACATCTTTTGAATGCTACACGTTATATAGTGTGTGAATCCGGGGTATCTTATTATCTTTAATCGGGGTATAAATTCATGCTGAACATCAGAGGTTATGACACTTCATTCAAGGTATTGTAGAATGTATCCAAGTATCTTGTACGATTAAGCAGTTAAAGATATGTGCTTGTAGATAGATGGCAACATAAGGCCTCTAAACTACGTCAGCGAAATATCTGGAATCCGGTGTTAGTACTTTAAAAATTGTTGACGTATATAGCAAGCAATGCAGAAACTTAAAGGCAAGTGTTTAAACTGAAGCTAACAGCTGAAGCTTGCAATAGGGGTGCATTCGTACATCCTCTCGGTCTCCGTTTCTACTGTATGTGTAAAGGAGTTGAGGCATGTTGTCTTCGAGTATTCCCAAATACTCTTGAATAACGCACGCACCAATGTTCTGGCCCCAAAGCCTAAGCCGGCAGTTAATTACACAACTCAAAAAACTGTAGCAAGCATTATGAAAACTAGCACATTTGCCCCAAATATGGCAAAACAGAATTTGTTTACTAAAGGTAAATATCAAACCTAACATTATCCTGGCGCAAAACAAGTAATATTTTCGGCTTATAGTGACTGCGTAATTGAAAAATAAAGTCTGTAATAAAACAGGCCATCCAGAAAACTTCATTTACAGGAAAAGTAATCAACAGTTGCTTTAGCATCATTAAATGTTAGTACCGACTTCACCATTTGTTCACATTAAATGGCGTGAAAGCGTACAGGAAGTAGTGTATAGGTGGAGTGCACATAAAATACAACGGCTTTGCCATTGTTCCACAGTCATATAAAAATTCCAGCCCTTATTTCTCATTAAACAGTTTATCGCAATTAGTTCAACATAAAACACATTTCGAAAAGAGTGTACAGTACAGCACGATGTTTCTCTAATAGACAATATGAAATACTTCTACATCGCAATTATGTTTATTATTACATTTGAGCAAATGCAAATGCAAATAACTGGTGCTCACATGCGTGCTGTCGCTCGTGCAGGAAATTCGTAAGGCTTCTCAGAAGTATAATATATGACTGCTGCACTTAATCCCGGAGTGCAGAAAGTGTCAATGGTTTCAAGATCTGCAAAACAAAGAAACATATTGAAATATGAATACGTGCGTGACCCGGGGGCCACGTGGCAACATTTTAATGCGATAGCGTTCTAAAGTCGGTTCTCTAAATAATCCAGTGTTAGTGTTATCGACATGGTGAACGAAAAATCACGGCCGTGCCTATAAGAGACGCGATTTGGCAATCGGCATAATTAGACACTGGGCTTCTTTGATTTATCAAACCCAAGCCGTTTGCAGGCCTGCCAGAACATTTACGCATGACAGGAAGTGGCACAATGATAACATGGGCTCGCGGCCACTAGAACTCACCAGCTGGCACACACTATGTTAGTAATGCTCAGCGATATAATACCTCGACAAGGGGCAGTGCGGGGTAGCCGCCTCGGACTGCTCTCTGCCAATCTTACTTTGGGTTACGTCGTTCACCGGTGCAAATTCCGTACAGCGCATCGCTAAAAACGCACGCGTGCAGGAAAAATGGGCTTTTTGGTTTGGTTTGGTTCGGTTTAGTTTGGTCTGTGGGGTTTAACATCCCAAAGCGACTCAGGCTATGAGAGACGCCGTAGGGGAGGACGCCGGAAATTTCGACCACCTAGGGTTATTTAACGTGCACTGACATCGCACAGCACACGGGCGCCTTGCTTCTCGCTTCCATCGAAAAGCGGCTGCCGAGGCCGGGATTCGATCCCGCGCCCTTGGCAACAGTAGTCGAGCGCCGTAACCACTGAGCCACCCCGGAGGGGTACTTTCTGAATTAAGAAAGAAAAGACAAGAAGTCATCATGGACGGCCGAAGACGGTAGAAGGTATAGCTGCTCGCGCTCCGGACGATGGAAGCGTGTTGACTTCCGTCGGTTAATGGTGAAGCGTACATGAGAGTATCGAGGCGCCTTCAAAGCGAACTGTAAATTTTAAACTGTTTTATTTCGGACAGCACCTGAGGACCACAAGCATTTCTCATTCAACGAAGGGATGATTTTCGCGTCGTTTCCCCCGCAGGGGCATCTATTACAGCATACGTTTGTTATACTGCGTGACACCACGAACCCCGAGCGCCCATGTTTTAATGTGCGGTAAAGCCTCATGACCATGGAAAATGGAATCGTGGCGGCTGAACGTACACACCCAGCTGGAGTCACTCACCTGCTGTGATGCGTATACATAGCCTCGAAAGCACAAGCCAGCTGAGTGAATGTTTCTCGTGCAATCACCTTTACTGTTAACAAATATTTAGCAGCATACCGCGGATTTATATTATTACAGGGGCTGGTACAAAACCAGCGTATAGTAGTAATAGTGCTAATCATTCGCTGTGTACAACGCTTGATAGGTCGAGTGAGAGGAGTTACAATCCGGCCTCATGTATCGGCGTGCATGTACGATGGTCCACACCTGGAAGATTTCCTCTTCCTTTATTCAAATTATAGGTGATAGTAAATACATTTAGTAGAGCTCAAATATTTCTGAACATCTTCCGAAGTATTGCCGCCTTTTCAATGCCCAGAAAAATAAAAGGCCCCACGCTCGAATCGTGTCCATGCACATTACTGGGATGTAGCCTCTGCGACCACGTTCTAGAATATCCTTGAACAGCACCGTAAAGTAAGCCAAGGCTAGAGGCTTAAAAGGTGAAGTATATTTTGAGAATCCGAATTCATTGAACGTAATAATAGGCAAACATTATTATCATTATGATCATCAAGAGCAGGACTATACCCACTCCAGGACAAAGCACTTTCACATACTCCTCCAATTTATCCGGCCCTGTGCTTGCTGTATCGACAGGAACGCTGAAACTTTATAACCTAATCCACAAATCTTACCTTCTGCCGCCTCCGCCTATGATTCCCTTCCCTTGGAATTGAATTTGTTACCCTTAACGACCGTCGGTTCTCGTCTCCCCGATATACACGTCGTGCCCATGGCGATTCCTTCTTGATTTCTACTACATATTGATTACCTTCCATTATTTCTTGCACCCAGTCTGCACAATGTCTACACAATAAAGCCCCCATGAAAAGCCCTTTACTAAAACTATAAAACACAAACAACTAAATAAGTATTTCGTCAGTACCGTTCTCTATGCAGAACGTTTGACATAGCTTTACAGGTCCCAAACAATAGGCGATATAAAACCATCCTGATACTCTCCCCTCGTAACTCACGCATACTGACGTGAAGGAATCAAATCAGGAAAACAATCCGCGATGGCGTCTACCGTGCTCCATTCTGCCGGCGTCACTTACGAGCCTCTAATTCGTGGACCCATCCAGTAAGCCCCGATGACATAATTTTGAGGCTTCCGTCATATGGAAGGTTACGGTGGGAGGAACATGTGCTAATTGGTTGAGAGCGGACACCTGGAGAACATTTACGAATTATTTTTAAATTATCAGCTTGGAGTAGGGATTTTAAATTTGGCTCCAATATTAAGAACGACCTTGTCTGTGAATTTTTTCCACTAGAATATTTTAGAAAGTACTGTTCTAGGGGTACTTTAAAGCTCTTAACGTTACACCTGTTATGGTTGGTTCCAAAGCTATTTCATTGTGCTAAACTTTAAGCGGAACTTGTTTTGTTAGCCGCCACGTTTAGCCCCATAGGTGATAAGTGAGTACCGGTAAGATGCAGAGGCTCTATTTCTTTTTAGCAATAACGGTAAGCAGCTTGTCATAATGTTTCGTACTTGTCAAACGCGCTACATTCTATATTTATTTACCTAAGTATTTACCGATGCTAGGTAGATCATCACTTCCAGTGATTAGTTGCTTATTCTGAACTGCTGTTATTTTGCGAGGGTGTTGAAAGGTACTTTAGTCTTCTTCATATACCTACCTTTATGCTTCTACTGCCTCGGTCATCTATTATTATTTGCAATATGTCCGATGATATACTTAGCAAGGGAGTGTCATCATTTATTCGCTGATATCCGAGATGTTCTCCACTAACACTTATCCCAACAGCTACCATTCCATTTCACTGAATACTTCATCTAAGCAAGTTGTTAATATTATGGCGTAGATCGTATCTCCTTGCCTAATACATTTATTCATGGCAATTTGGTAACGAAGAAGTATAATATGAAGAAGCCACTATACATATCGTCCAGTACAATCACATGCGGCTCATCTACACCCTTATTTCGTATTGCCTGCATAAATGCTGCGGTATCGACTAAATGAAATTGTGTCTTGCAATCAGTAGTTGCTATATCTATAGGCCTGTTATATAACGAACATTTGTCTACCACCTGGTTGATAGCATGTAAGGATCGATGGAGTATACCTTCAAAAAATCTACCTTGATCGTTTGGTTAACTGAAGTCCATGGTTGCCCCAACTCTTTTAGTGATTACTTTGGTGGTGATAACCTTGTAGGTAATGGGTAGTAAGGTGACTGCTCTGTAATTTTGCAATTCCTTACTATCCGTATTATTATGGATTTAGATAATGTATGCATTTTTACAAGACAGGGTGGCCCGTTTTGCTAGTACGTTTCTCTATATTCTCTAGCAGTGTTCTAGTAAACTGTGTGAAGAGGCATGATGTCGCACGGACACAAATAGGTAAACCACGACATTTGAAAAAAAAAAAAAAAACAAGCCATATATTACACACCACATGCCAGCAGAAACGAATACCTGCGCTGCGCTCGAGATTGTGCAAAAGGTTTCATGAACTACGTGGTCCTTCCAATCCATATAAACATGACCGCGCATGGTCCATACATTATACCCTCTCTTCGTCTTCTGCTAGCCACCCGAGCGCTGCCAGCTCAAAATGGTCGTGGCTTGTCTGCCTGCCGGCGGGCAGCCCGAAGCCACCCAGCCAGAGAAAAACCAGAGTGCTATGGCATCAGCCGGAAGTGGCCGGAGCAGCACAAGAAAACTTGAATGACTAGCTCCGCGATCGGGCGACACGCGGTTTGCGAAACATTTATAATCGAAGAGGCCCACTGACTCGTTAACAACCCCTGTTCATTTAGGACACCGCATGCGAAAGAGGAGTGGCAAACTTGGACAATACTTTGCATGGGTGGGTTAGCTGGTGGCCGAACTTTCTGGGACCGTTTGATTTCCTGGTCACTAGTGTTACTCTGAGCCCACAAAGGCACTTTCGTATGGCTTGGTTAAGTACGGTATTATGTATCGGTCGGGGTGTTCTTTGCATAAAATTTTAGCTTATTACTATATGCTATCAATACCTGTGATTTATTTGATACACAAAAAGGATTGCTTCTTCCGCTGCCACGTTAGTTCCCAGCTATACTCCAACTCCTGTGCAAACTTTCTTTCGAGGCCAGCTACCATACTGCCACTCACAAAATAATAACTCCCAAAATTGAACAGTCGCGTGCAAACGAGGTAGTCAGGACCCCTGCCCAATCCCGCAACCATAATAACGAAGTAGCCCATTCCGCTGTTTGATATGTCTGCCAAGAGACAGATACGAGTACTCAGGCAGCGCTAGAGATCAGCTGAACACGTGCACCGATATTACATTACACTACCGTTCAGAAAGACTTTGCTATCCTCCATCAAACGCATTCCTAACTTTCGATCACGACATAACATTGAGACATCTTCAAGCCCGCAGCGTTCCATCCTCAGCACTGGTGGCATTCGTCGCCAATCTAGCACTCAAACGGAAGTCCAGCCTGAGGGCCACATTCAAACATATTATGTTCGTCTGTCCAAGGACCGACCAAATGAATCCTCGCTTATCACTAGGATTGAGAGATTGCGGTCGCCTACCAGAGCCGGCCTGACAGAGGAGGCTGGTGTGCTTGGGCCTAAGTAGTCGCAATCTGGCACCGTCTGTCGGCATGGCAAACAGCCACACCTGTAGCTGGCTCAGCCCTTCAAACATAATTCTTGACTTCACCAATAATGTTTCACTACCAACATGGAGCTTCAAGACCTGCACGTGGAAAGGGCTCTTCTTGCTGCTGTATTACGCGATTTCTTATACAGTTCGTCGGGTCGAAAAGATGTCGCCACCCCAACGGCGGAGTCTTTACAAATGTAAAGCAAATAAACGTTTGAGATCAGGGCGGCCAATAGCATTGGGCGAATGCATAAGCACGTCGCGTGTTCCTAGGTTGCGCCATGGCTACACGGTGGAAGATGCTATAGCAACAACGTAATTTGTACGTCATATACTCGTTATGTACTTTTGGATGCCTTTCTTCCTTATGTACTCTTCAATTATATTTTTTTGATTCACACCCTTTACACACTTTCTGACCACTTTCTGTTGTTTATCGGCTCTTTCATGTCCAACCACATATATTTTAGGTTTTATGACATCGCACAGTGACATCACAACCAAAGTCGATATAACTGTCACTATTCCGACGTCCTCATAGGACACGTGGCCGGAATGGAAGCATCACGTGGCTCCTCTAGGACGATGGCTTTGCCCCCCTGGCCCTTTCGATATGTGAATAAATTAAATGTGTCTGAATAATTAGCTGATTACTCCGCATGCACCAAATATTTTCTACACGAAAATATTTTTCACCCTCGATTTAGTGCAGCCTTTCGTTTTCTTATACCTCGAATTGTTCGGACGTAATCCAACGGCACAATTCTCGTTGCAATACCTCGAAAACATATCTGATGTCTATTCGATTTATTTCGCTCATTGTTTAACAAATTATTCTGCATTCAGTGGTGGCATAGAGGTAGAACATATGCCTCGCATGCAAGAGCACCGTAGTTCGAATCCCGATGCCGCGCAATTCTTAACCGGATTAAAATATTCTAAGTCTGTATGGCATTGCGTAAGCCGGTTCGGGGTGCGACCTAATGCCGGTGAGCCCTTCCGGCAACGCATTCCCTCGTCGGAACAGGCATTGGCCACCCTAGTCCAGTAATTGGCCACAATCTTCCGTGAATAACACTGTAAAACCCCGGCCCTCAGTCACAAGCAGCTGCGGAGCAACTGACCACGGCGGCAGTCAAACATGTAACGCAGCGGGGGCTGCTAACAATTTCTGCCTCTGGACAGGCCGCCATTGGAAACTGGCATTTCCAATGTTTATTGCTTGAACCCCAAATATAGTCAAACTAGTTGAGTAGTGCTCTTATAGGGACTAGAGGGTACAAAATGGGATATCATAGCGCTTATTGTAGTTAGGAGGTGGAATGAGGCATATATTGTACAGAAGGACGGGTATGTACTGTGTTATCGGGGTTTATCGGGGAGACGTGAAATATGAGTAGCCTTCCTTGTTAATAAGGACATAACTAGTAATATAAATCAACTCTTTAGCATTAGTCAGAGGGTGGAAGGTATGAAATGAACGTTTTACAAGCATACGTCCCTATATGTAGTCATGATTACCAGGCCGTCGAAAGCTTCTAACAAGTTTTAGAATTGGCAATGTGGAAAGTAAAAGCACAATATACGTTTCTTATGGGCGACCTCAATGCCAAGGTAGGCACAAAGCAAGCTAGAGACCAGGCAGTGGACAACTATAAAATTTGAATAAGGAATAGCAAGGAGGAGGTATTTTTTCAGTTTGCTGAACGAAATAACTTGCAAATCATTGTACCTACTTCACCAAAGGGAAGAACTGGAAGTGGATATGGAAAAGCACTGATAGGGAGACTAAGCACAAAATTGGCTTTATACTCTGTTCTAACAATGGAATTGTGAAGGATGTTGAGGTACCTAAGTGGAAAGGTTCGATGCAGTGACTACGAATGGTAAGGTCTCGAGTTAATCTGATTTTAAACAGGTAATGGACACACTACTAAGTCAGCGGTACATCACCGAATTCGCAGTAAGGGGAAAAGCAGAATTCAGACTCTGGCTGAAGTCGGCCAATAAGTAAACAGAAATTCCAGTGGGCTTTAATGGCGCCTGACACTACAGTTACAGCGCATATGCATCGCGGGTGATGAAAAAGCCAGTTCGGCTCTCCGGGGAGGCGCGACGACGTCGTGAAAATTCGATACCGATAACGCATCGAGCTGGGGCCATCTAGATTCAGAATTGTTGTCTCGGGCGATGTTCCCGCGGAGAAGGCCGCGTTGGGACGCGAACTCAAAAAGCGTAGAAAATATCAGTGAGAAGCAGCAACAAGCACCTAAAGTTCTGCTCACGCCAAATGGTTGAATTGGCCGTTGCCTAGTCGAATCAATGGTTTCACCACATCCGCTGTTTTGTTATAGAAGAACACGCGTTCTGCTGAAATTGTTGCCAAATAGGGAGTCTACTTGGCAACGTGTGTTTGTATAACTTTATGTTATGCTTTCAATACACTCCTATATGGTCCATGAGACCTTTATACCAGGCAAGAGACATCCACGATGTTGCATATGCGAATCGAATATGCCCACTGTGGCAATGCACTCATGTGTTTCACTACCCTTGATCTCAGAAGTGTAATGATTAATCTTGTAGGACTGTTGACTTTCAGAATAAGCCAAGGCTTATTGAGAATTTCTAAATCTGCATTAAACGAGCACGTGTTAGCACGCAGTCGATAAACTCTTCTTAGATTTGCCAGCAATACTTTACAAAAAATGGGCTCAAACCCGACGACTCTAATCTAAGCACATTGGTTAACAACGCTAGTTTCACCCTTTTCTTTCCTCTACATGTTGTTGGAAACTGGCGACTTTTCGATGTTGCTAACACGTGAAATGTACTGGCAATGGAAATGTGTCCAGCTCATCGAGCCAGTCGAGCTCTAGTTGCTTTCGTCGGTTTACGAAGTTTTAGAAAAAGATATAGTAGCCATAAAACGTCCACAGGACTGAAGGTTGTTTTTTTTTATTGAAGAAGTATTTGTCTCGCCTAAACCAAAAAAACAACAAGGCACTGCAATAGAAAACACTGCAGTTTTCAAGAAAAACGGCCCTTCCTCATAATTCTTCGTTATAATCATGGAGTCAAGGCAATGTTTGACGGTATTCAGAACATGAAAAAAAAGAAATAAATACCATTGGTACTAGTATTTCGTCCATCAACTTAATAGAATATTTGGGAAATACCATAATCCTACCGCATTTTCCTTCAGAACGGCTGCAATGAGAGAAACCATTGCCAAAAAATGACCGTAAGAACATAAAAATTACGACGTGTCTAAAGGTACGTCCGACGTATCCATTCGATTCTCGTTAAGATACGGCGGACGTCGATATACAGGCTCATGGCTATATGCACGTCGAACGCGGCCACATTCCGCTTGCTACGCGTGAATGAATCTTATCCTCTATGATATCAGCTAGCCGCCACTCCCGATGAGGTGCTACGAAGAGTGCATCCGTTCTAACATAGATCACGGACTTCACTTAGGGTTGTGTACGGCAAGCATCGCTGTCACGCACATAGCTGCAGGCGATGCTACGTACTGCACCAGCTCCACCAGCTGGCATCGAGATACGCACATTCACGAGCACTTTCGCTTCGCACTAAACTATCACCTCGATCTGCCCGTAATGCGAGCGAGCTATCCCTAGCATTTACGCTGTCTTAGGTCCTGCATCGACCTCCGAAGATCTAGAGCCGGCACAACACACACACACCTCGCCGTGCAGAACATTCGGCAGTCCAAAGTATATGTATGTGAAATGGCATTATGCTCGTTCCTCACATGCAGACCGAGGAAACAGGATGTTTCTAGCTAAATTCTTCGTTTAAATTCTACCTCAGAGCCGTGGCAGAAGACATGCCAAATCTACCAGAGGCCTGCGCTGCTACTGCGGCGAGCTGCACATTGACTCGTCGAGGCGAAGACCTACTGCACCGCACCGCAAGAGTGCACAACCGGAAAGCCGGAAGCGCGAATGATCCGAATTCCCTGTGAACAGCAATGTTCTTTGGTATCTAGGGGAAGACTAGACTAAAGTGCTAAGCCTGCATCTTTTCTTGTCGTTGAATTTTGCGTACATGTAGTTTAAGGTTTAAACCCCCGCATGCTCCAGGTTAGCGTGACCCGACTGAACGGCCGCGCAGCTTTGAAACGATCGGGAGCGATATGCATGCATCGCCGGACTTAGGTACGCGGTAGAAAATATGCGCTGCACATTTCGTTGCAGAAGCTGACTCTTGGAATTTTGCAGAGTGCGCCATGCAAGTGATCGTTGCTACAACCACGCATCCATGTTCCAACGGCTGGCCTACCCCGAGGCGCATAAATGTTCAACCGTGGACGTATCAATGATCGAAGAGAGGACAGATTTTCACAATATTGGGCGCGAAATCGATAGCTACCAGTGCTCGTGCTAGAGAAATTCTGTCTTGATCATGCGCAATTCAGTGTTTCAGGTGTGGTCAGTAGCTGTAAGTTTGAACAGTTCGCCTGTCAAGTCAGCGGCGCCAGCGATGGACCGGCGGAGCGATTTTTCACGCTGCACCGCTGTCTTACTAGAAAGCCTACCTAGGCGCGTTTGACATTCAGCTGCTTTTTGTGGGCCCCGTAATTGAAAGCAACGCCTTCAGAAACGCGTTAAATGTTCAAAAGCGTATTCTCTTCAACAGTTTCACTCCAGGCTCTCAAAGCAGGCGGACGTTGATAAAACAGTTGAGCCTTTAGAAATCTGTAGAATCGCCTGCAGTTTGTAAAATTATTGGAATAGGTCACTTTCCGATCGCTGGGACATAGACCCTCATGACAGCGCTTTCACGCGAATAAGGACCACACCAGACCGAAAGCTTGCCTCATACAACATAGCTAACCAAGGTATACCTTACAGCATTGTGTTGATTTTTATGGTGCATAAGCGACTAATGCTGCCATGCACCAAGAACAAGGCTTAATGTATTTATTTTGTGTGTAATGACTAAAATGTTCTTTAGGATGTAACCTGTTTAGGAACATTTTAGGAAACCAAAAATGCAAGAAATTTGCACGTCTCTCCTAGGATTACAGTTCAGAAGAGCGTGTTGTCGGGCTAGTTGGTTCTGCATGGTATATAAGAGAAATGCGCAACAACTTAAACAGGACACTTATTCTCTTATTTATCTCCTAGGATCATGCTGGGATGGAAAGGGATCTGTTGCAAAATTGTACAAAATGTTTCCTCTTATTTTCTCGACTCTGGCGCACGTGTAAGATATGGTTTATTGTTAGTTCATCTCCACACTCCTTGCATATTGGTTTGTCCTTTTTCATAAGTATGAAGCTATGTGTGAGGTGTGGGTATTTGTTTTGTGAAGATGACCTAAAATGGCCTCCATGTTGTGTTTTTGATTACTGCATGATTTCCATTCCTTAATGACAGGTTTGACAAGTATAGTTTGTAGTTTATTTCAATGTTTCAAAAATCCTGCCATTTCACTCTCACTTTTCTTTGTACAAGCTTCTTGGTATCTTCATGCAGCATATTCACCCTCTGTAATTTAGCATTGCGTCAAGGTAACCTGGTTATTTCTTTTCCTCACCTTTCAAGACAACTGTCCCGATTTCATAAAGTGTAGGGTTTCTGACGACAGGAACTCCTTGGAAGTCACAAAAATAAATGAGATCCACAATCATGAGCTATTTAGGGTATGCATATACATGTCCATTGCTCAGTGGAATGGTGTCAGTACGCTGTTAGAACAGGTCTTGTGGTAACAACCATTGTCTGAGGTGGTCCTTTAATGGGCATTGAAATGCTATGTAACTACAGGTACTGATAGAACTCTTGATCATGTTATGTGATGATGCGATCCTTGCATGCATATAGGTATACATTTCAGAATCTGCAGTGCACCACTTGACCATTTGCCACTAGTTCGTGTGAAAATGTATTTTTCATGCATGTTAACCAGTATTTAACAGATGACCCCTGTGCACAAGCCAAAAGTGCCACGAGCCAAATTTCACAAGGCCACACGACATGGCAGGAGCTGTTAAGTCAAGCTTACAAAGTTATATTTGAAATATGTTCTGGGACGTTTCAGCTCCAATTAAGAAAGGTTGAGGCTTACAGAGGTCTATGCCAGGTTGTCTATCACCTAACAGGGCAGCCTACGACCGTATTCTAATGAGTATATCTGAGATAACAGAGACATGAATTAAGGAATTAGTAATTATGTTTGTAGCAAAGGGCATGTAAATTAACGGGAATCCCCAGTGGGATCTGCAGACAAGAACCATTAACGCTGGCACACCATACCCTTACAGGTGGAGATTAGGAGTCTCCCTAATTTTTTTTCAGCTCAAAGCTTGTCATTTCCTTCGTTCTTCCAGATGAGGAAGATGTGAAAATGATAGCATCGAAAATTCCAGAGACCCTCGTTAACAAGGATGCTGATCCCAACAGCGTAAAAAGGAATTTCAGAAAAGATGGGTGACTAGTAATGCTGGCAACAGTTGAAGCTAAGTGGAAAGGCATGAAATTGAAATGCAACATATGCAGAGATATGTTGCGAGACGACCAGTCTGTGGTGTGCGACATCTGTCTCCGTTAGTTTCATCAAGTGATTGGCCAAAGCAGAAAGGGCTTGTGGTTTTGTGATAAGTGCAGTGTAGTAGCATAGATGCAACCTTGCCCATTAATAATTGGAGTAGAGTAAGTGCATTGTTTTGTTTTTGTAAGATGTCCATGGTTTTCATGCAAACATTATAGGATTTTTTTTCCTAGAGAATGTTTGCTGAAATGTGAATATAATGTGCAATAAAACTAGTGTTTTCTTGCTATTTATTTTTTCTTGTATACATTAGTTCTGTGAAGAAAACCACAGGCTAGAAGGAAATGTAATGGCATGCATTTTGATACTTGGCCCCGTTGTGCTGGCTCAGTAGTTAGAGTGCTTGGCTGCTGAACCCAAATATGCAGATTTGGTTCCAGCCAGAGCAGGAGCATTTCAATAGAGGCGAAACAATAGGCCGTCATGCACCGTGTGGTATCAGTGCATGTAATAGAACCCCAGGTGGTCGAAATTATACCGGAGCCCTCAACAATCGTGTTCCTCATAGCCGTAGTTATTTTCGGATGCTAAACCAGATATATATCACATCATACTCTGAGTAAGATGCTATTCATGGTCAGTTAATCATACACTAAATGATCAATTTTTTTCTGCATGGTACAGCAGCTGTTGTACAATTTTACTTTAGCCTTCATGAAGAATATCACACTGGCTCCACATGGCCTTCTGTTGACCCTTGACATGCATCACAATCACACACCCGAGTATGTATTTGTCTAAGGGCACCTATGCATGCAAGGAGGGGACCGTTACTTTCCATTTGTCTGAACTGAAATGCACGATCCACATCATTTCTGTAATTCAACTGCCTGCTATTTGAACTGTCCAGCATTGATGCAAGTTTCAAAGAACTGCAATTAGCAAATTAATCCAAGCAGGAAACAATGCCAAGAACTTCTTCGGTTTCATCTTTAACAACTGTTTGAGAACTAAAATTAGCCAAATGTTGCAAAACATAGATGAGAGGTTACAAAATCTAAAAAACAATGCAGCCTACCTGTTGCATGTAGGGTTTCACATCCTAAAGTGACATATGTAGCTATGAAAAATACCGTAGTGGAGAGCTCCAGACTAATTTGACTGCCCGGGCTTTGTACTTTGCGTTGACATCTTGCAGGAAACAGAAGCATTTGCATTTCACCTGCACCAAAGTGCGACTGCCATCACTGGCATTAAACATCACGACCTTGGGGCAAGTAGCCGAACGTGCCACTAAGATGTCGCAGCGTCTACGTACATGCTATACACGTCAACCTTTCTAGCATTAAAGCTGTCACATGCATGGCAGATATCCATGTTCAGCTTTGGACTGACAAGTTTAAAAGTGTACTATTTGTGTTTGTCTAGCATGAAAAACAAAGGAAACTAAGGAAAAACGAAAAAAAAAATGAACATATGTTGAAAAAGCACTAGTCATTAACACATAAAGCATATTCTTTCCTTTATTAATGATAAAGTGGTCTTCAACAATAGTACAAAGCCTGAACATTTAGGCAGGTGCTGTGCCAGGCAGCTATATTACAGAAACCTGAAACATTTCACCTGTAGTAATGCGCATCCCGGCGGTGTGGGCTGTGCACTTATTTTTCGATCCACTAGCTCCAACATGCGAAAACTGCATCATGTGCATTCTCATTTTCCGAGTTTTGAGCTCTATAGTGCAGGCTAACAAATTGTCGATGACTTATTTTCGTCTGATTATTGCACAGCGCGTGTAAATAAATTACCACTGCACCTAATAAACACTGACATGCACGTGCAACATCGCCGATCATAAACAGACACACTGATGTCCGTCCGGACATCGGCGCACTCATCACAGCACTCTTCGTAGTCTCACACAGCACTCAAGTAGGACGTAATCTGTACATCACAGCATCTCACGGTAAGCACAAACCACACCTCCAACAAACACGAATGACGCGATGCTTGGGCTAGAGACACGCCGGCGGCACCCAGCTTTTTCAGCGACTACGTAGAACTTGCGGCACCAAACCTCAATGCGAGCAGAAAGCGATGCGTTACGTGACGCATCTCATCACAGATGGAAGTGAGGAAACTTTGAAGAATCAAAACTACATGACTACTTAACGACCGTCGTAGACGTTAATCCACATGATAACGAGGACCAAAATAGCGGGCGTGCGGGCCGCGGGCTGGCCGTCAACACCGCGATTACATGCGCTTGCGCTCTGGTCGTGCTTGTCACCCTGCCGCGGTCCAACTCACGTAAACCTATCATCATGCCATCACGTAGTATATCACCCATTCTAGGTACTATTCTTGCCACTGTACTATTCTTTGTAATTTCACATCTCACGCATGAAGTATGTAGTACATACTTCTTGCACCTCGCACGTACACACCTCATACCAACTTCGATTTGGCTACATATCAGTTCAGTTCAGTCGTTCAGTCGTGTCCGACTCTTCGTGATCCTATTGACCATGTCACGCCACGCTTTTGGCTACATATGGCTACCATGTTATCTGGGGATCTCGGATCCCTCCGGCTTTCCTGATGGATCCCAAGGCCCATATCGGAGAAAAATGCGTTGGGTCCGTCGGAAGAACCCTACCGATCGGGTCCGTCCGCCGTACCTCTGAAAAAATATTTCCCGGATCCGTCCGTCGTCCCCGAAGAAAAACGCACCGGGTCCGTCGGACGTACCTTTAAGACCATTGATTGGGTCCGTCCGACGTACCTTTAGCCACAGCCTAAAAATTATCAGCTTGGAGTTAAAACAAGGGAGATACAAGAACGGAGTTATTTTCATTATATCGTAAGATCGGGAATACGTACTAAAAAGGGTAGATGGTGTGTCTGCTTCGTTGTTCTCTCGTATAATCTTGTACCTGCAGAAATAAATATAGCATAATAGAATATTTATGCCAAGGAAGCACCAAATCTGTGCGCAGAATTATCAAACAACTGGCTCATTTATGCTCTCCACGTCACCGGCAAGTGCAATCACTTGGAATAGCCAGAAATCCGGAAGCAATTTTTTCGTACGGCGGTAAATGCTAGCTACAATAAAATATGAATAGCAAACCCCAATCACTGTTTTGTTTAAATGGCACCGCACGGCATTCTGCCATTATCTGAGAACATAACTCGATGAAAACTTACTGCTGTGCGTCATGAACATAAGAAAATACATAGCAATAAAGTTGACTACGCATCTAAACTTCTAATGGCTTAAATCGTAAATATAAAAACACTCGCCTGATGAGCGTCATCGTGCAGCTCTAAATTGGCATAAAATTAATAGAAAGGTGACACAACAGCAAAATTCAGAAAGATGTAGTGAAATTAGGTGGTCCAAAGTATTAACAAATCTTCAAAATTTACTTCCCTTCTTCCCTTGTTTCTAACGACAGCTCATGCATTCGAGGAGCACTATTTATAAGACAGGAAGTTCACTCGCAGCGGCACTGACGATGACGTCATATTGGCGCCAATAAGGAACCTAACCGGTATTGCTCCAGCAAAGAGGTTACAATAGACAAGATGTAACAGACCGTTCCGAACAAGCTTGTAGGCCATGTCTCCTAAAATATTTCGAATAGGAAGACTTTCAAACCATAAGAAAGTGTTCGATATTTTTTTTTATCGTTGCTGATGGGTTTCATTTGGTGAGATATACACGATATAAAATTTTATGACATGGAGGCGATCTAGTGGGCTCTAAATTAAGAGGAAGCCTATGTTTTTGTATTATCGGGTAACCTAATGAGAATCGTACAACATTAAAGGCGGCCTCAAATATATAGCATCGTACAGCCATTTATATGTCAGTGACTATGGCGCTTCACGGCGGGTACCAAGGAGGCGATTATTTAGTGCACCCTAAAAAACTACATTTCCCCAAAATTGCCGAAGCCCTCCACTTTCTTAAGCCAGAAAGGCCAGGTTAGGTTTCTAGAAAGCCCTAGAAATATTTTCATCCAAATCTATATAAAAACTCGAAAGCGGGTGCTAAAGATATGCTCACACGATAACCGACCTCTATACAGTTAAGCTTTCATTCAGAATCTTAGTTATAAGTTAAACATTTTAGTCTCTTAAACTACAACATTCTGACAGCCAAAATAATATCAAATCAGGAATGGAGCCAGGAAGAAAGAAACAGTCATAACCACTCCCTCACTACATTCACAGTAAGACTAATATCTGCAATCTCAATTACGAAGGTACAGTGTCAGCTGCTATCACGTTATATGCTCGTACGACACGATGTCATGTACCCTCCCAGGGTTCTTGTTCTCCTGCCACACATCGTCTGCTATCTGAATCCAGTGCATTTCTTGAACGAGCCCCTGTTATTGCTGTTATCCAGCGCTTAAAATCCATTTCCGGCCGATGCCAAGTTCGTCTTTTTATTTCAACCAACACTTAATAAACTCCCGTTTGTTTTGTTATCTATTCTGCTGTGTACCTGTCCCTAGATGTCATATGTATCAGTTTCTTTAGCAACGTTCACTGGATTTCCCTCAAGATGAATTATATCCTAAAAGTATGTATGCGTTCTATAGCCTCACAGGTAAGTAATAGAATGGCGTAGTTCCTATATACCTTTCTCTATATCGGTAGAGTAGAACTAACATTCAATATTTCAGTGTACCTTCTCCGTTCGCTTCAAACAATTTTTATTGTGCCCCACCGGGGTGGCGCAGTGGTTACGGCGCACGACTACTGTTCCCAAGGACGCGGGATCGAATCCCGGCCTCGGCGGCCGCTTTTCGGTGGAGGCGAAAAGCAAGGCGCCCGTGTACTCGTGCGATGTCAGTGCACGTTAAAGAACCCCAGGTGGTCGAAATTTCCGGAGTCCTCCACTATGGCGTCTCTCATAGCCTGAGTCGCTTGGGGACGTTAAACGCCACAAACCAACCAATTCTTATTGCTATAATCATTTGATCTAATGACCTGGTTGCGCGCTCATTACCTACCCTAATTAAGTGATTTTCCTTGTAATACATACCAACTCATTATCTAACATAAATTGTGCTTTTCACATTTGGTTCCAAAGCGACTCAGGATATAAGAGACGCCTAGTGCAGAGCTCCGGAAATTCCGACCACTGATAGTTCAACACTACGTTAATCTTCTCTTATGAATGCTTAGATTAGTTGTTCGCTTTCACTTCAACAGATATTCAACTTGTTCTGAAGTTCGCCCCATGCCTTGCTACGCAAGGCAATGTCATCAACTTGTCAGATTGCTACAGTTTTCTGCTGTATTTTTCATCTTTAAGTTTATCATCCCAGGCGGAATACCTCTTTAAATTAGCCAGGACAGCAGCTTGAGCAGGTTGGTTATGCATTTGTAATAGAAAAGGGCAACGATAATGGGAAAAGAATGAAGCATCCCCTCTCTCTGTCTTTTTATTGTCACCTTGTTTCTGAGCGGTCCTGTATCAAGCCTATGTAAAACTCACCGTTTGGCATTGACAGATTGTGCCTTCATCGCACCACCCCCTCGACCTCTACTATTGAGGCTTTATTCTTATATCAAATCGAAGCAAATGGGCATGTGTACCAGCAAGACAAACGTCCAGTATTTTTTTATTCAACAAAACTATCTCCGTAATGCCTGCAAGGTTGGTGAGATTTCATTATGCCAATACTTCCAGGCAGTTCCTAAAGCCATAAATAAGTAGGAGCTTGCATATGATAGTGCTAACTTAGGCTACTCTCTAGCTGTTTCGATCAATTGCCCTGTCATATGCTAGACTGAAGTGTAAGTTTACTCTGGTGCTTTTTGCGTTTAGTTTCGCAAACGCTTTCGGCAACACGTTAGCTGAATTCGGGTATGGGACCAGGTATCAAAGCTCCGAGACGCGAGATAAGGTAAACAAAAATTCAATTTATACACTATTTGCAGTAATGGCACAAAACAACAACATCGGTAGGGGGCCCGCAGTTTGCTGGCTACATGAGACTGCCTTTGCGTAGCGGTGTCCAGAGAGATTCCGCCGCGTCTTCTCCGGGCGAGCAGCACTACACTCGACGGACACTCACGGCAGTCTCCCTCCGAGCGGCGAGGCTCCTGCCACTTCCACGAAAGTGTTGCACACTTCTCCAATCAACAGGAGCAGTTGGCGGCTGCTCAAGAGATGCAATAGCGAGCGCATTTCTGCCCAGGAGGGGATACTGTCAGCAGGCAGACGCGCCAGTCAGTCTAGGCAGCGGTCAGGTTTGTCTGACGCCGAGGCTCTCTTGCAGACCACCGCTGTCATGCAGTGCAGCACTGGGGCTTGTCAAAGGAAGTATGGAACGTATTTTTATAATTTTAATATAAAGAATGCTGACTGTATGACGTAATAAGTAATTTTGCTTTTTTATCCGTTTAACGTGTTCCAAATATGCACTGAAACACGATGCAGTTCCTTCTAAAATCCTACAAGGTTGCTCTTTGTCACGAGCAAAAATGCACTCTTTAAGAACGCTTTTTTGGCACCGGTTCTAACCTCTGTTCCTGCAGACACTGTCCCATTGTGCAATGCAGATGTAAACAACCTGTTATATACCTAGAGCGCTGGTGAGTCGTCAAGAGAGAGAGAGAAATCTTTTAATGAGCATAATAATCAGTAAGAATTCGCAGGAGCTGGGTGGTCAGTGCCCTAGTCCAGGGCTCCGCTGGCAGCAGCTGACTTGCGGACTAGCTGGATAATCCAGGCTTGCTGGTCCAGGTTGTCGCTGGTCAGGGCCGCCTCCCACTGCTCGTGTGTCGGGCATGGCACTTGTAGCGTTGGGTCAGGTTTGTCCTGGCATTCCCAAGAGATGTGATAGAGTGTGGGGCTTGCACCGCACTAAGGACAGTAACTCGTGTATTTTGGTGGGCTTATCTTATTTAAAATGTGAAGATTAGGGAATGTGTTTGTATTTTTCTCCAGTCTATAGCGTCCGAGGAAGGAAGTTTGTGTGGTGGTGAGAAAATTCTTCTTTCTAACCGTAGCTGTTCCAGCCTGTCGCTGTAGGGTCCTAGGAGAGGGGCGGGGTAGGGATGGAGGTCCGCGCGGTTTGTGAGAGCTCGGGCTAGATCATTCGCTACCTCATTTCCTTCTAGGCCTTCGTGTCCAGGTGTCCATGTAAATGTGTGCGTCTGGGAGATGGAACATAATATTGCACACGCTCTTCTGTGAGGTTTTCCGGCCAGGTAGTCCCTGCAGGCTGGTTGGGAGTCCGTCACTACGTGTGATGACTTCTTTTGGTGGTCTTGTGTTTTTATGGTGACGGCTATTGCCAGTGATTCCGCTTCCGCAGGATCCTTGGCATAGATCGAAGCCTGAATAATTGGCCTCTTCTGGTGATCAACTGCAGCTATTGTGTACTTGCCAGGCTCGCCGTAAACCCCTATGTCCACGTAGACAACTTCCGCGTCTTTAGACAATTGTTTTTCCAATGATTTGACTCTGGCTTTCCTTCGACCCTTCTGTAACTCATGGTGCATGTGCTTGGGTTCGGGTTCACATAGATGTTGTTTCTTGTGGATGTCGGAATTTGTGATTTGATCTCAGAAGTTCTTAGTGCCTGCCATATCCCTAGTTTTGACAGGATATCCCTACCCGCCTGCGTTGTTGTTAGGCGTTGTTTCTGACTCTCTAGAACCCCCTCCTTGAGCTCCTCGAAGTTGTTGTGCACTCCGAGTGCCCAAAGACGTTCCGTTGATGTTGTTGGCGGGAGGTTTAGGGCCTTTTTATAGGCTCCTCTTACGATAGTGTCAATGGCCCTTTTATCAGTGATTCTAATTTCGTGATATGGGAGCCCGTAGGTAATCCTGCTAACGACTAGGGCTTGTACAAGGCGGAGGGTGTCCTCCTCCCTCATCCTTTTCCGGTGCCAGGTCACCCTTCTAATCATTCTGGAAATTTGGTTGACTGTGGTTTTGAGTGTTTTGATTGTATAATCCACTCTCAAATTGCTTTGCAACCACAGCCCCAAAACTCTGATCTTGTCCTTCTCTTGAATTGTCTGGTCTCCTAGAGAGAGCTGAATTTCCCCTGGGGACTTGTAATTTCTTCTGTGTAGCCTGATAAGTTCGGATTTTTCTGGGGAGCATTTAAGACCGCTCTCCCCGGCAGATTCCTAGACTAGGTCTATAGCGGCTTGCAGAGCTTCTTCTTTTTGCTCCAAGGATCCCTGAGTAGCCCAGATGGTGATGTCGTCCGCGTATAAAGTGAAGCCAATATCATTGCGGGTCAAAAGTTGTTTTGCTAAATTTATCATTGCTATGTTAAATAGCATTGGAGAGATTATAGAACCCTGCGGTGTACCTTTGTTCGGCATGGGTACTTTTGGTGATCGGATCTCTCCAATTCCTATGGTGGCTGTGCGATTTGAGAGGAAAGCCTTCACGTATTTGAAGATTTTCTCCCCGCAGTTGATATTGTTTAATTCGTGCAATATGGTTTGGTGGCCAATGTTGTCGAATGCTCCTTTGAGATCTAGTGCTAGAATGAAATTTTCGCCTTTTTGGGGTATGGTGTTGATGACTTCTTCCCTAATCCGGAGGAAAGCATCTTGCGTGCAGAGCACCTTGCGGAAGCCCAGCATGCAGGAAGGAAAGATGTTGTTTTCGTCGATGTAATTTTGGAGCCTGAGGTGTACTACTTTTTCATAGAGTTTCCCCAGGCAAGAAGTGAGGGAGATAGGACGGAGACTCTCCACAGCCGGTGGCTTTCCAGCCTTTGGTATGGTGATGATATCCGCGTGTCTCCAAGCCGATGGGACTTGTCCCTTCTCCCACAGTTCTTCGTTGATGTACTTCGTTAGGTCTTGCAGATGTTCGGTGCTTAAGTTCCTAATCATGGCGTAGGTGACTTTGTCTCCTCCAGGGGCAGTGTTTCTTGTAAATGTACGGGCGGCTGAGTAGACCTCCGCCAGTGTTATGGGGGAGTCAAGGGATGGGTTTGGTTGACCCGCATATGAAGTTTGGCAAGCCGGAGTAGGGTCTCCTATGTATTTCTTGTGCATGGCGGTGATCAACTCTGCATCTGTGCCCGGGTATTTATGGGCTATGGTGTGGAGGGTTCTTCTTGTGGCCGTTTTGGTTTTTGAGGGGTCTATCATGCTTCTTAATATTGACCATGCTTTAGCCGTGCTTAGGGTACCTTTCAGCGAATTGCAGAAATCTGCCCAGTTTTGCTTGGCGAGCTTTATAGCATACTCTTGTGCTTCAGCCGTAACTTGTGCTATCTTCATTTTAAGTTTTCTATTTAATTTTTGCATTTTCCACCGTTTTAATAGACTTTTTCGGGCTTCCCATAAATGTAGGAGATGTCTGTCTACTTCTGGGGTTTTTCTCGTTCTGTTGATGGTCTGGGTCCGTTATTTTAGTAGAGCCAATATTCCTTTTCATACGGGTTGTCATTAGGAATAAGCTAAGGATTTTGTGATCGCTGCCGAGTGTTTCTTCTAGATTGGTCCAGGTGCAATGTCTTATGTTTTTGGTGAAAGCTAGGTCTGGGCAGGTGTCTCTGCTTACACTGTTTCCTATTCTAGTGGGGGACATGGTGTCCGTCATAAGACAGAGATCCAGCTGCTCAGCCGCTTCCAACAACTTGGTTCACTTCGGGGTGTCCTTGTGGTAGCCCCATGCCGTATGTACAGCGTTTAGGTCCCACATAATAATAAGGGGGTTCGTTCCCGCTATGCGTGTGCATTCCAGTAAAAGTGGCTTGAAATCTTCCTGCGTGTTGCTTGGAGGACTGTAAAGGTTTAGGACAAACACACTCTGCTTTCTTCTTTTTGAGAGATGACCTCGATGAGAACTTGATTAATTTCACTGAAGGGAAGGTCGTGCGGTATGACTGTTAGTGTGGGCGCCACTAGTGTAGCTATTTTAGGTGCCGTGTCATGGGTGTATGTGAGGTATCCTGTGAGGTATGTTGTGCATCCTGTTTCTTGGAGACAGATGACGTCCGGAGTTATCGGTTGATTTTGAATAAACATCGGCAGGGAGCTGCGTTTCCTCTTGAAGGAGCGACAGTTCCACTGCCAGAGCTCTAGGTGGTTTGGTTGCCGGTTAAGGGAGGCAGCCATCAGCGTTGCTCGCCACTGACTCGCAGTCGCTGAGATCTGTCATAGCAGCGGACCTTCGGTGGGCTTTTAGTCGGGGGTCATCGGGGATTCCCGTGCGTTTTCGCACCCCCTGAGTTATTATTTGGATTTTCGAATTGAATTCTTCTTGAGAGAGAGAGAGAAAACATTTATTGCTCTAAAAAGTTTTTGGGTTTTGCGGCGGGCCGATGTCCTCGTATCTTCGGCCTCTTCACAAGGTCGGCGCCCCTATTCCAGGGCACCGCTGAGTCTTGCTGCTTCGCAGGCGTGCCGCACCAGTGCCCTTTGGGCCATGAGCTCGCTGCTGGTCAGCAGACTCTCCCATTGTTCCGCACTCAGGTTATTTAGTTTGTGGAAGGCTCTGTTTCGTTCGCATTCCCATGTTATGTGTTCCTGTATTGTGTAGGGAACATCTTGTGTAGTATACATAGATTGTGGAATGTCCCTGCTTGCAGTCTCCGCCAGCAGACCACCTCGTGCTGTGTTAATGATGTGTGGGGTGGTGGGTATTTGAATCTGCGCCCTCTGTGGCAGTTTAGTATTTCTGTATACGTTGGTTCCACCGTTATGGGGTCCTCCAGGGCTTCTGACTGCCCTGCTCGGTTCGTAATCTCGCGAACTAGGCTGTCTACCCTCGAGTTACCCTTTATCCCGGTGTGTGCCGGTATCCAGAAAATCCTGTGTCTTAAGGTCTTATTTGGAAGCCTTGCTTCGAGGAGGATGCTCAGCGCTTCCTTGCTTATTTTTCCGCGTGTGTAGTTCCTGTATGCTGCTTTGGAGTCTGTTAGGATTATGAGGGACTTGTTCCTACGGTAACCTTCGGCGGCCGCTAGAGCTACGGCAGCCTCCTCCCCCTCCGTTACCGTACAGTTTCTTAACGTCGCACTGCTGATTGGTTCCCCCATGTGGTCTACCACTGCTGCCGCGACTCTGAACTTTCTGGTCCTGCGGTCCCATGGGTATAGGGCCGCGTCTGTGCATACCGTGTTTTCCATTGTGGCTAGGTTCCGCTGCACATAGTCTGTCCTTGCCTGCCTTCTAGCGGCGTGGAGGTTGGGATCCACGTTTCTCGGCAGGGGGCTGACATCCAGTGTTTGACGGACCTCGTCTGGAATGGTGGCTGTTCTATCTACGATCCCTTCTACGTCGTGTCCTAATCTCTCTAGGAGCTTGCGGCCGGTGACTGTCTGTTGGAGCCTGACTATTTGCGCACTTAGCTGGGCGTCCGTTAGTTCTTCGAATGTGTTTAGGCCCATTTGTTTGGAGTTGTTTGGTTAGTTGTGTCATGGTCTGCTGCATTTGATTAATCATTTGTTGCATTTGAGTAAGAATGCTTGGTGCGTTTTCTTGAGTGTGAAGTCCGAGAGTTTGTATAAGCGGTTTCTGCCGTTGTGTTTGGAGTACACTCGCCTGTTGAGTTAAATAAATTGGTTCACAGGAAGGGAAAGGTGCAGTAACTGTCACACTTGATCTGTGGACACCCGAACCGCGCCGTAAGGGAAGGGGGGAAGGTGGGAATGAAAGTGGAAAGTGAGAAAGAGGAGCCGTAGTGGAGGGCTACGGAGTAATTTCGACCACCTGGGATTGGATTAGATTGGAAAACATTTATTTCGTCGCTCAAGCAGGTCGATGGAGAGACGTACTAGATGGCCGCTAGTCCATGGCTGGCGGCGACCTTATTAGCCCGCTCGATGGCCCGTAGTTGAATCTGCGGGTCCGAGCTGACCAGCACGGCTTCCCACTGCTCGGGAGAAGGGAGCTGTATTAATTCCACCTCAGGTGGATCATTTGCGCAGTTCCAGATAATATGATCATATGTCGCTCTTTCGCCGCATTTACTGCAGGTTGGATTGTACTGGCCTGGGTACATCAGGGCAAGCACCGCCGGATTTAGGAGAGAGCGTGTTTGTAGTCGGCGCCAGGTAACTTCCTGTGCCTTTGTTAAAGATTTGTGGGGGGGGGGGCGGATATGTGCGCCTTTCCAGCCTGAAGTGATGGGTAATGTCATGAAAAGAAATTAACCCGTCCTTCGTGAAATTCGGGTCGGAGGGCGCGCTCACTGCCCGGTCGACGAAACCTCGGGCTTGCGCGTGAGCCGCCTCGTTCCCCGGATTAGACGAGTGGGCCGGGACCCAGATTAGTTCAATTTCCCTAACCGGAGTAGGGGTGCTTTGTAGGATGCGGAGGGAGGTAGACGTGATGCGACCCCTCGCGAAATTGCGAATGGCTGTTTTAGAATCACTGAACATAATATCGGCGGACGTGTTTGCAATAGCTAAGGCTATGGCCGCTTCCTCCGCCGTCACGAAGGAGGTGGATGCGATTGATGCGGCCGCCAACGGAGAACCGTTCCCATTCACAGCGGCCAGTGCGAACGCTTGTATCTGGGTGTGCCGATATTCCGCCGCGTCCACGTATGCTGCATTGACGTGTCGGCCGATATCTAACGTGCGCTGACATCGCACAGCACACGGACGCCACTTCGGTTCGCCTCCATCGAAACGAAGTGGCGTCCGTGTGCTGTGCGTTGAGTTTGAGATGCGCAGGTGTTTACAGCATTTTGTACCGGTTGTGGCTGTACCGTTACTATCGATGAGGGTTGGGGGGCAGTTTGCTTCTGACCCATTTGTAGGAGTTGTTGTAGTTGTTGTTCTACCTTATTAAGGCGTTTCTGTTGTTCTGATAGTTTGATTTTCAGTTGTCTATTTTGCTCTTCGAGCCTAGTGCAATCCTGGCATGGACCATACCCGTTTAGAGCAGTGGGAGAGGCAACCTGAGCCCAGCTTACCCTTTTGGTGTCGTGGTCTAGCTTGTCTGGCGTCGCCCCTATCGCTTCTGGTGGTCCCTGCTGGTTGGGCCTAATCTGTTGTGTCTTCTGTTGGGAATTGTAGGCTGTCAAGTCTTGTCCCTTGGATTTCGATCGGGACTGGGGTCTCAGTTTCTCTGCAAGCTGCTGTTCCTCCTCCTCCTCCGATGAAAACCAGCGGCGCTCCATCGGCTTGATCTGGTGATCTCTCCGGCTCACGTGCTGCTTGGGGGGCTTCTGTTGCTGATTGTTATTGCTTTGTTTAGCTTTGTTGTTGTAACGTCCGATATGTGCCCTGAGGCGCTGCTTGCAGGCCTTGTCTCCCGTTGGGTGGTTTCCCTGGCAGGCCACGCACTTGGCTTCACAGGTGTGCTTTTCCAATGGTTCATGAGTCGTCAATAGTTCAAGTGGATTAAAAATCCCATTATAAGAGGTTTTGGACGAAAGATAAAGCGTCAGTTGCTGGATTTGGGGGCTTTGTTATCATTTTATCTGTTGTTATAGATTATAGACAGCATCAGCAGCGTTGTGTTTGGAAGGCTTGCGTGCCCTCCAGTGACTGGCTAGAGATGCTGGAGGTTCGCTAATTCGCTGATGCATATGTTAGAGGCCTCTCCAGATGTGGGGAGACCTTGCTGCTTGATGGCTTAGGAATCGGTGCGCTCTTCATCTTAGTAGGCAGATCAGTTTTCGCTGCCTCTCTCTGGGGCAGCGATGTGCCTACCTAAGGAGTGTCTAGATACGTGTGCGGTGTCCCGCACATGCGTACCCCATTGCATAGACAGGAAAGTATGTTCACAAAGGGAAGGAAAAAGCGCTTTGTGACTTGCTTTGATGCGTTTATAATGTGGACTTTCTTTTGTGCTATTGGTAAATATTTTGTTCTGTGATATATACACGAACATGAGTCCTGTGCAGCGCGGCGCAAAGCTTCATTTTTGAGACTGATTGTCATTTCATGCGCCTTTTGCACAGATTTAACAGCAGCAAATGCTATCAGAGCCATGAAGAATTCCTGAATTGTGAAGTATATTACAAAGTTTTGGATGTAGGCTGGACCATTTATTTTCACAAACTCCATTGACATCATTCAGGTAGTGTGCAAGGTTTGTTTAGCCAGTCGTTCCTTGTTGGATTTCTTATTTAGACATCATGCACTCTAATAACATTTTTATGCAAAATTATTTACAGCGTTTCGCCCTCCATCACGTTTAAGAAGTACTTGTGAGGAATAATGCTAAGCTATGGGGCTCAAAAATGTATGGTCTGTTACTTGATGGAAAGCTCCCGCAACAATTTGACGTTTGGAAAATATGACGATTGAGGTTTATCGCGAGATTTAAGCTGCAGGTCAAAACTGCCCGATTTAGATTTTCTATTACCTGTGCTTAAAGATTGAGTGCGAAATTTCCATACAATAAAAAAGACCATTGTGCAGTCTGAATTTTTAGTCCTCGCTACGAATAACAGGAAATTTACAAAATAAGTTTTTGGTTTCCTGAAAACACTGGATGATTACCTCGGTACGTCTTTTTATAATAATATGTGAGAGTGTTATGTATTAAAAGGATATTACAAGGCACGCCTAACTAATATAGCATAGGGAAACGCTAAACAAATTTTCCCCGTTTTTATCGACAACTTCCTGTGCACCAGGTCGCGTAGCGAACACCTCATGTTGCTTTGTTTTCATGTATTAAAACCCCGGCGGCGCAAAACCAAGACCGATTTCGTGAACCTGTAGGCGTTAAACATGGTCAATGTCAGTAGCAGTGAGTGTGTGGCCTAAGAGCAGCAAATTCATGTGTGATGTTGTTGGTCTAGCTGGCGCACTATGAAGTTGGGGACACCGTAGGGCAACCAAATTTTCTGAGAAATATGAACGGGGATATATGGAGAGCATAAAAAAAACTGCGAACGAATATTGTAAAATAGTCGGGCGACCATCGTAAGTGAACTTGTGGAATGCCTGAAAGGCTTGACACCAATTACTGGCTACAAGCGTGCTTCAGCGTCTTCAGAAATCGAATACGGATTCAGAGTGTCTAAAGATAGGCCGGTGTGCCTCGCAAGAAGCAGAAAGAAGGGAGAAATAATTCACTTTGTAAAAGCCACAATCGGCACGCTAATCAGTCAAGGAGAGAACTGAGTGATAATTACGTCAAATACGGGCTTCCATGATATATGGGGCTTCGCGTTCGAGAGCCAGTAGCTTCTTACGCTTAGAATAGTCAAGTAGTGCCGATTACCTTTCCTCAGTGGTTACTCAATGTTTTACTTCCATCATTAAACCAAGCTGTTAATGGCGACGCTTTGTGAAGCTTCGGTGAGAGAAAATCGCTTCGCAACTATTAGTAACAACGTGCAGTGCGCCTATATCTTCAGTGTGCGCCAAAGAGAACATGGCTATTATTTCCTTCGAGCTGCGCTTGAATTGTCAAAAAATTGTTCGAGACGTCGAGGAAAGTCGGCGTAAGTAGCGCCGCCTTTTTATTGTGGTAGTACATTACCTGCTTTTGCGTTTAGCAAACCGAAACTGCTCCCTTGCATCAGAATTTCAATGTGCGTCAGCTTGCCGAATTTCAGAAGGCTCCAAAGGCTCCGAACTGAAGACTCCAGAACTCGAGGCTGTCTACGTCCCCGATACCAAGGTACAGGTTGAAACAGCGGGAAAGGGAACAAATAACTAACTAGCCTTCAAGAATCATTCAAGAATATGAAACGTAGTACTTGCAGTTGCAAGACCAAGGGCTATATAGTTGGAAGGTGCATGTAAAGACGTAGGAAGAGGCGTAATCCCTGCTTTACTGAACTGAAAATAAATCTAAATGTCCACGCAAGTGAGCGCGGGCAGAGTAATTACAAAAATATTTCCAGGGTTTAAACTAAGCGTAAAGCGAGTTAGACGTGCAAAAGAACGGTTTAATTTGGTTTAGCTGTTGGTCGGGATTTGCTACAATAACAGCGCCTGCCCTCCCATTCCAACGCAGGCCCTAGGACACGGTGCGCTTCGGCCATTCTTGACCATTGGAGCTTGCTGTCTACTCTCATAGCTTGCAACTAATGTTCTGGATGCCTATGCGCACTATTTTGTGGACTGGATCATTTTAACATGTCGAGTTTGGCATGTCGGGGTTGGCCAAGATCAACCGGGTCTGAAAGAATGCCTCAAACAAGTAAATTCTGCAGCGATCATGCTTTGACCCTGTTTTGCATCTGAGTAAACTGTACAAATTTGCCGCTGCAGGCAACTCAAAAATAAAGTATTACTCCTAAATGGTATCCTTCTGGATGGACACTGTTCGCTAGAAGATCAGAAGGTGGACGCCAACCTAGAATACACATGACCACGCGGGGCACCATCCAATCCAATGACTAATATTCCAGCTCACTTTGCTAGCACTGTCTGAATTAAAGGCAACGAGGAGTGTCAGGTGTTTGATGCAGTTGAACAGAGTAGGAGCTTTGAAACGTCTTCTAAAAAATGGAAACTGCTGCCACGACAGTGTTCAATACACCACAAACATGTATGGCAGCATTCACGCTGCCCCGTTAAAGGCAGCAGTAGCCATGACGTTCCGTACTCCCTTCCAACTAGAAATTCCGCGATTGGAATCCACTCCATTCCAAATGTTTTTGTGTGTGAAAGCGCTAGAAGCCCTGAGCCTAGGGACCAGCACTTGAGCGCCTAAACGTTTATGGCATTATACATTCGATTGGTCGTTGTGGAAATAAACCCGCTTTAAACGGCAGTAGCAGTTGAAGTCTTTTCTCTTGAATAACAACACACCCAAACAAATAGTACAAGCCAATGCGAGTCATGCAAAGAGAAACAGAGGAAAAGAGTGAAATAAGAATAGAGGAGGGAGAATAATACAGAAAAAAAGAATAGCTAAAGAAACGGAAGAAAATGAAGGGGTTCTACAATGGACCAAAAAAAAAAACAAGGCAGCTGAAAAACAAAGCGGAAGTTGCGAACAGATACGAAGTATAAAGCGAAGATAAAAGGCTTTTTGTTTCACCAATATCCCAGAACACAAGCGACGTTTTGCACACCACTACATAGTACCCAGTACACTTTGGTTCTGATTAATGTCCACACGCTTCTTTAACCACAGTCAAATGCTAAATGATAGTACCGCACCATACCTTCAGATGAAGTACTGTATCCGCAGTCATGTTGCTTTTTTCCTAAACAATGCTAAGAAACATCACTTTCCCCGGCTTACACCTCTAGGTTGACTGCACTGCGCAAACTTCGACAGTGAAATGCAGCCACGTGATAAATCTAGCATTGCATCGGAACTAAAGTAACCTTTCTGCATGTTTGTGAACTGTACAAGACTATGACTGGCATCTCCACAGTTGTAAAGAGCCCCCTAAATATACTTAACAGTATTAAAGCTTGCAAACCCAGAAACTATCGATACCGCCTTCGCACTTCTGTTTTGGTGGGGTAATTATCAAAATATTTATATTGCCTTTAAATATACTTATCGACAATTCTTAAAATGATAACGGCTATATTTAAAACTTCATTCATTCATGCAAAGCGTAAATATACTTACTTGGTGAAGAGATAAAGAATTGTGTTATTTAGAAGTGTCCTTGTCTTCAAGTATTCCTTCAGTTTTTCTAACGTTTTCGGGCCATCCATGAATTCCTCCTTTGCATCTGTTTTGTTGTACATAACGTCAAACCTGGTATCCTGAAGATTTAAATGCGAATTAACCTATATATACTAGGGAAATTTTGTCAGTAGATAAGTTGTTGCAATTTTCTGAAAAGGGCGGTGGAACCTTGCGCAAAAGTAATGGCTTGTTCTGATGCTGCCGAAGCGGCATGGTACACCAGAACCATGGTTACCACAACCCCACAATAAATAGCCTCCTTTTTAGCTAGTAATTCTTTCTAATCACTGTTAGCAACATTTAAAAGAATATAGAATATATAATATAAAGTACCTTGATTGCGTCATAATCACGGTGCCCGTCGTCCTGTCCAATTATAGCTGTAAATAATCCTGAACTAGCCAGACTGGGCACATGAGAAACCTATCTTAGTTCTACATGTCTAGCGTCAAGCAAGAGCTGTTGCCATGGAAACCGTCACCGCTACTGAATGGTAGTTAGGGATAGCGACAGCGATGATCATAATGGCAGAGATATGTGACTATGACGTCATCATCCGGTAACATGGCCGGATGTGTTATCTTCACGTCACACCTGGCCATGCCTAATAACCGAAATTGACATCAGGACAGACGATACACGCATGTCGAAGCTGACCGCGCCGTGCGTCCGATCAAGGCGTCCGTGCGGCGCCTTCATTTGCCGCTTCCTTGAACGCTGCGCCACACAGCATGCAGAAGCAGACGCCGTACAGCAGGCATCAGCGGCGTTTTGAATTGGTTTGCAGGGAATCAAAGGCGCAGTATCAGTCATAATTCTCTGCGCACACCTTAACCGAGCCGTGCTGAAAAGGAGGAAGGTAGGAGTCGACGAAGAAACAGACAGAGGCGCCGTAGCAGAAGGCTACGGATGACCGAGCTTTTAGGCGTTCACCTCATCACACGCTGGAAGTCGAACGTGCCCCTGAGAATTTTTTTTCAGCTTCGGACGATTGTTGTTACTGCGTCCTGAAGTATAATATTAAGGTTTACTTTTGTTTAGAAGCAAAAATAATAATGATGCTGCAGCCACCCGGGAGAAAGTAATGGAGAAGGCGCGTCAGCGGCCTCCCCCAATCAAGCGCTAAAGGACCAGCTGCCTTTTCAGCCCTGCTTTACTGGGAGTATGCTGCGTCGACTGCTGAATTATTTGCAGTGAATATTTGTTTGTTTGTTTTTTCACTTTGCCTTTACTCTGCAAGCCTTTTAATACGTGTTCATAGTGACGTGCCTCAAACGAATGTATGAAATATTCTGCGCCCATCACCATTACACCGTACCGGCACTGCTCTTGATAGGTGTACCATAACATCGCCGGATTCACAAGGCTTTATTTAATATGATGTTGCTAAATGTCCCGTGTCACAGAAAATTAGGAGTGGTCGTTGTTGGTGTTGACACTGAAAGAAAAATCTGGATGGAAAATCAAAGCAATTTTGAATGTTCAGACTGAAGCTAAATTTCTCAAAGGCACTTGAGTAACTAAAGGAAGATTATTGAGCGCAGATGGAACCGGAGTTACCTTTCGGCTGGACTAAAGTCGAATCCACAACTTTCGTTGCAGAAAGACACAGGCTCACAGGTAGTGAAGGCTTACTGTTGCAATCTGAATAAAGGCGGACCTATCTAATTCGTGATGCGAACGGGGTCTAACAATGCAATTGCGCTGAGATCTTACCTAATAAGCGATGCTTAAATAAACGTCCTATGTTTAAAGCACCCCCTCCCGATTCGCTTAGCGGTAAAAAAGCATTAGATCATGGCGATAACTCGTTTCGTAGCATATACAATAGGAATTGGGTGAAACGCGATAAATCGAGCGTTTAAACCTTCGCTTGGTTAAGATTATGCGATTAGGTAATAAGACAAAATTTCATAGATGTTGCTCTCAATAAGCCCCACTTATAGGCCATTAAGTGCATGTACCATTCACTCAGAGTTTTATTCAATAAATCTCGTACCTGACGCTCATCATATCCGTCTTTACTTCGCACTCAGGACCTATCAATGGCTCAAAATATTAAGCGCCGCAAAAAATGCAGCACTGCATCAACTTATTGACCTTTTACAGGTTTACGCAGTAACAAACATATATGGTTCCTGGCGCTAAACGCAAATTGTAGCGCTCATCAGAATATTCACGATGATGCGCTGATGTTGTTTAAAGCGCTTTCTTGTCGAAATATAAGAGAGGTTTGAAAAGCCGCTTGTTAACGTGAAGCGAAATCCAAAATTATACTTTTACAACTCGACAAGTAATAGGATTGGGAGCGTACACGCTCTCGGTCGTATGACCGGAAACACCAGAAAAGGAATTGATGACGCGAGGACTGCACAGAAACACACAGAAAGCAGGCGACGCGACCAGCTCCGCTACTGTATTTACTTTAAACTCCGCCACCAGCAGTGTGGCTGTCGTTTTGTAAGGGGCGTAAAGGAGTTGGAACAAATTGACCTGTTTCAGCATTCCATTACTGATGTGATTTGATGTGAATGACTCTGTTTTACGCTTAGCAGATTATTTAATGAAGCTTGTCTTAGCATAACAGAGTAAACAACAAAATACCTCCTTATGTTTTAAAACACCCGTTAGAAAATCTGCTTTAGTCTTTTATTCATAACCTCACTTGATATGATATATTTAAGGCAGCCTGCACCAAGGCGGCTGGTCGCTTATATTAGCCTTCGAATATAGCAGCATTCGCCTCTAAATCTCTCTTAAAAATATCACATTGAGCATTTTCTTTGTTCAAATAATAAATTTTTATTATATTTTCTCTGCATGGCATTAATCTATCTTTCATAACGGTTAAGAAGGTGAACTCCTCCTTAAGTACACCAGTATGCTACTTGCGGTAATAGTAGTGCAAACAATTATAAAGATTACAGTTGCGAGTATTCGAATCAAATTTGAAAAGCTTGCGGGAAGCCTATATCTTACAAATAATTCTAAACACATGCTGACATGCTACTGGCGACCCCTCGCAACCCATTTGGGGAACACACCTTCCCTCGTAAATCTCCGAAATGACGCGATTTGAGCTGTTGAGCCTGCACGTTCATTGAAAGCTCCAAGGGTATGCGGGTGGGACGGGGCTCCAGGGGGCGCCATCGAAACGTGTTTTCTTTTTGTTTTCTTGTGCACCAGTACGGGCTCAGTTGAGGGGGAGAGAAGCATCGTTTTGGTTAGACATTTTTCCGTTGTGGAGAGGGTTAAAAAATTATTTAGGGCTCATGAGCGTTTTCTAGTTTTAGTAATTGGTTTTCATATACTCTTTATTTGTAGTCATGGGCAAGAGGATAGGTTCTATGGCTTCAATTCAGATCCCATTCAATGGTCATTAACGGTCTCTTCTGTAGCGACAGACTGGCGAAGCTCGCCATAGAATGCAGCATTGACTATGAGGGTAATGGCTTCCCTGCTTAATTTCTGATGCAGTTTTCTTGATTGATTACATAGGGTGCACCATAGCAGCTCAGGCGGCAAAGATCGCCGTAGGACTTAACAGTGCGGACGAGTATGCCCGTTAATATTTTTGATTTCTGATATAATTTTTCTTCAATAGATTGGCGCTCACTGCCCTATAGACTGAATGACGAAGCTCGCCTTAGTGTACATTAGGGATCAGGAGGATAGCTATTTCAGTGTTTCAGTGCTGACCTTTATTGTTTATACTAGTTTAATGTTGCGTGCCATGCAGATGCCTGGTGAGGCGTATTTAACAAATTAAGAGTGAGCCAAATGACGCCTGTTTCGAGACTTTACCTCTCGTCTACTTCTGTGAACAGTATAACAGGGCTCCCTATATAGCCCCACCTGCCAATATAATGAAAGCCTTATAGTGCAGTGCTGATCAACATCGTATACTTGTGTGTGGCATGAACTTGAAATCGAATTTGCGGTGGGTGACGCAACTGCGTTGGCTGCGAATCTGTGTAGTTGAGTTGTTGTATTCTAATAAAGCATCGAGAATAAGGCTGGCCACTCGGCATTGGCATTTCTGAAAGCATTTGCTAAAAATGGCGAAACGTTTTTCATCATAAAGCTGCATTCCTGAACCTTGCTTCATATTGAGACGATGAGAGAGAGGATACATTTTTTGTGTTAGATTCGTCGTCCTGTGTACGTTACAAGATTCATTGGCGTGCGACGGCAAAGCTCTACTTAATACTAAACGAACATTAGGATTACCCTATTTGCTTTTGATTCGCTGTCATGTGCTGCAGATGAATAAATGGTAAACAGCAGGGCTTGCTAGGCTTGTTCTAGATTACAGGAGCAGCGATAAGAACCGCCATTTGAATGTTGAATTGGTGATCCCATTGATAGAAGGATATAATGTATCTCGACGTGTAGATGGGATGGCTTAGAGCGCTTAGGAGATACCAGTGGGGGCACGGAGGGGTGTTTCTTTGTATTATTCCAGTCCTTATTAGACGTTCATGACATGAAGGCTTGGGCTGTATAAGGGGCCGGCAAAGCTCGCATCACTACACAGGAATGTCCACAAGGATTGTTGTTCTAAAGTTCCATACATGGTCCTCTTGGCTGTGAGTGAGTGTTTGGTGTGCACCGTGTAGTTGGGCAGATATCTTTAGTTTTTCAATATTGTAGTGAGCTTATATCAAAATACAAGAGTAAACAAAAGACATATGTTTCAGAGTAGGGTGTCTAATCAATTTTCAGTTTGTGACGCAGCCGTCTACGTTGAAAACCTCGCTTGTTAAAGCCCAGTTTTAATAAAGCGCTGAAGAGGGCCACAGTTATTTTCAGCATTTCATTTTTGACCCTATCTTCTGTGAATCACTTAACGGTGTGTGCCGGAGTGTATGTTCAGCAAACTTTCATTGTAATGTAGTAGTTATTACGAAGATATTTCTTCCAAAGCTTCATTCTCTTATTAGCTGTTAAACACATTATTTGTGCTGTATTTGTGGATTCATTAAGAGCCTCTTGCAATAAAACCCTAAACACGAGTGAAGTTGTTATGATGTTTGACTCATCAAGAATGTTGCAAAACACCACAGCCAAGTCATCAAGCGGTCTACATGCAGACTATGATGCCTAAGCTGTCAATAAATTGCATTTGGCACGCATTGCCCATCGCATTTACTGTGAATGGCCTAGTGGTCTTTTCTCTAACCTAGAAACCGACGCTGGATTTCGAATGCATATAATTTCCGCAACCGGAGAGGCAGCAGCAGGGAAAGACATGAGCGGGGGGCTCTGACCAAGCGTCTTGGGAAAAGGCAGAGGTAAGAGCAAGGCAAAACGGCGATAACCGAGCTCGCGCTCACTCCATGCGATCCTCATCTTCGGTGCCGATTTGCGCCGAGCAGGCAGAAAGAAACGATGTAAGCGTGACATTAGTCTCCCTCCGAAATGCGCATAGCCGCAATGAGCATGCAGGCATAACTAAAATGAATGCACGCTTCGAAAGAAAAGAGTAAAATTACTTGATCCAAACGCCTCACTAAGCATTTAGGCAAACACGTGAAGTACAAAGTAAGGGCCCGACCGGACGTTCGTAGCACAGTCGGGAGCACCTCGTACTTTGTACTCCTCTATAATTTACCACCTCGTATTGTCCTATCAGCGTTCGAACTTGTGCCCATTCCTGAACATTACTACCAGGGTAGGAATGAACGTCACAGTGCCGCAGGTTGAGCCTGCGGGCATTGACATACTGGTTGTCTTGGATGCGTAGTCTTGCCGGCTGTCGTCCTTCTTTCACATGCTGGGCGAGGAGCTGAGCATCGTCATCAACGTGGGCTTCAGGTTCGTATTACAGCATAATGCATTTGTAACACGTGGCTGCTGTGACCCAGACCGAAAGGCGAAACCAAGGTGTCATAAATTTTGTGTTATAAAGCAAAACGTAAAGCTTGTAATTCAGCATACCATGTTAGGAAATCTGTGCAAACATCGATCCAACAGCGATCCGAGTTCTATTTAGGAAAAGACCAGACGGAGTTATCGGCGGCAGGATGGGGTGAACTTCTGCAATAGGCCACACATGCGAACACACTCAGGGTAAGTCCTTGTGTAATGAGTAACCATTTTAGCTAGATGCTGCTAGTAGTACGTTGACCAAATCTGCGAATGTTCGACTGAACCGGAAATAATCGGACGTTAGGTGTCATGGCAGGCTTCCAAAATTTATTCTGCTCTGTTAACAACTGCAACAACGAGCAGCCACGAGAGCAGACTGAGTGTGAAGTTCTTGCTGCATTAAATATTCTTTGCTGAGGTACAAACGGGTAGTAGGCACAACACGCATAGATATGCACCTTCTTGGTTAATTGGTTACCTTACTGCATAGTCTGCACCACTGTGAACGAGTGCCGTCGCATCGCTGGTGTCGATAACAGTATCAGGATTGTAGCACTGCATGCCGGAAGGTTCGCCAATACCGTCGTCGGGAAGGTCACTGGAGCGGCCAGAGGAGAGATTGGTGGTTGACGGGGTAGCTGGACGTCTGACGGGGAGGTGCTTTATGAGGACGCTTAAGCAACGGCACCTCCAGGTGCCGATAAGCTGCGCTTTCTTGACGAGAGAAGAGCTTTCCCGCCAAATTTCACAAACCCCAGTAGCACGCAATAGGGGACCCCTGTGTCACGAGTGGGAATGTTGGGCTGGGGAAAACAATATAATACACAAAAGACCCCCTTTACGCACGCCCAAATTGGGCTTGTTCCTGTTTGTCCATTTGGGATTGTCCCTGCTTGACATATATATATATAAATATATATATATATATATGTATATATATATATATATATATATATATATATATATATATATATATATATATGCATGGGAAAAGCTAACTGGGCCTTTATTCCTAACCAGGCCCTCAAGGATCCCCCGTGGGGAATATTAGCCAGATGCGAAGCAAATTTTCATCTTATGTTGAAAAAACCTGAAATTACCTAATTGGGGCTGCCCTCTCAAATACCAAATGGTTCTGCATCGGCTACGGCGGATCTAAAAAATTGCCATGCCCATACGTTGTCTCGATTGGTCCCTTTTGGGGTACAAGAGGGAAGGTGCGGCAGAAATGCGGCATTTACGAAAAAAGTCCTGGGCTACCCCAAATGGGACTTAGGGTTCATACTCGCTTTTTTCCCGCATCGGTCTCTTCGAGGAATTAAGGCCAGATGCGCCAAAAATGTGGCCTTTAAGCAGATAGAGGGCATATTAGTCCAAATGAGGTTGTCCACTAGAAGCTGAATAGGTCCCGCAAAGGCCGCGGCGAGGCTAAAGTGCTGGTATGCCCGCACATCGCCTACGTGGGCCTTTTTGAGGAACTTGTGGGCAAAGGAAATATATTGTCATGGAGGAACGGAGAAAGCGGTGTAGAAGGGCAGGGTGCGAGAGTTGGAAAAAGTGGAAAAAATAGAAGTTGCACTGGTCAACGCGATCAAGATCTCACTTCGCACGTCTGGACCGACCCCGTCCTGAGAGAACCGTCACGGCATAACCTCTTGATGGAGGATTGCTGGGTACGTCCTAATTATTAACGAATCAACCCGAGCTTTGCCGGAGTCAACGTCTTGCCGGCCTACCACCCCACTTGCCCGAGATGTCTCTGGACGGAGAAGCCACAGTCAGGTCTACGCCCAGGAGTTCCTGGCCGCATTACCGATAAGCCCGCTCCTTCGCGGGAGCAGCTAGTGATGACGCCGACGAATGGCTCATATACTACGAACGAGTGAGCCGCTATAACAAGTGGGAGAATAATGTACAGCTGGCGAACTTTTTTTTCTTGCTCACGGATACGGTACTCACTTGGTATATAATTCGCAAGGATACATGAACATCCTGGCCTCGCTTCGAGGAACAACTAACAAAGTGCTTTGCTGAATCCTTGGCGAAAAACAAGAGGGCTGAGCCGACATTGGCTCATCGGGATCAACTTCCCGGTGAGAGTTGTACATAATATATTGACGTAGGACTGAAGCTCTGCAAGAACTTCCTCGTATGTTTGTGGAGCCGATGACAAAGTGGGCCATTTGCTCAAGGGCTTTGCTGAGGACATATACACGTTTATTATCAGTAAGAAAAGCCAGAAGTCCGTCGCCTATGTGGTACGTCATTGCCGAACATTTTAGAATTTGAAGTTGCGCCGAATAACACCAAAGTTCGCCCGCTTGGAAAGTAACAGCTGTTGTTGCCATTGAGGCAACTTCCAAAGCCGCTGATCTTGCCTCTGCTATCCGCCAGGTAGTTCGCGAAGAACTGTCCCGCTCCCATGCATACCCATCTGATCACACGTTCACTTCTATGCAGCGATCGGGGGAGTCTTCTCCCATCAACGCAGCGGATCTTGGTACGCATCGCACGCCTCACCAGCCTCGACCACACAATGCTCCAAGGTCACGCCAGGGCCAGCGATACTACGAGCGGCCACAGCCAGTTCACGACCAGAATGCAACGCGTGGCGGCTTTCCAAATGGTCCCGGTGCCGATGAATACTACCTGACGCGAATCTTTGATTGCTCCGACGAAGAACGCCAGGCATGTGCCATTGATCGCACGCTTCTGGTTTGCTTCCGTTGCGGGAATCCAGGCTCTATCGAAAAATTCTGCCACCGCCGTCGACCTTACAGATATGGACCATCAATGTTCCCAGTGCGACCACCCTACAAGGGTGCATCTACCATTAATACCTACTCGCCTTCTTCAACAGAACTTCGGCACACCACACTTCGTAAAATGTCCCCTGCGTCGGATCGGAGTGTCACTCCTCCTCCCGTGCTTCGCACGCAGCGGTCTCCGTCACCTCGTCGCCGGTTCTCATCACCTTGTGCGGAAAAGTGACTAATGATACCCATAGAGGTGAGGCCGCTGGAACTTTCATTTGTTCTGATATCCCTCCTCCCGTGTCAATGCTCAAAAACAAAATTTGTGTGTTCGTTAGTGCGTATCTACATTAGCTCTCGTTGATACCGGCACAACTGTTTCTGTGATTAGTATGAGATTTAAATGCCTGCTGGGACGCAAAATAATGTTCAATTGTGGTGCGACCTCATTGTCTTGTGGTGGTAGCGGCAAGCTGTTGTAGCCTCTCGGAATGTGTAATCTTGAAGTTGAATTCGGGGGATTCGTTAATCAAGCGGAATTCGTCGTTGTCACTAGCTCTACCCATGACGCCATTCTAGAAATACACTTCATGAAGCTGTACGCGGCCACGGTAGACTGAGCTTGTGGCGAGGTTTATTTTGAATGTATGAATGCGATCAGCCTCATAAAAAATGCATGTGATGTAAAATGGATTTTATACATCTCAAGGTACTATCGTGCCATCGCGGGCAGCAGTGTTTGTTCCGGTGTTTGCCGCTACCGGCAAAGGAGAAATGTTTCAAGCGTAGTGGAACCAGTGCATTCGACCTGTTTAAAGTAAAATCTTATAGTGCCACACTGTCTCGTAATTGTGGTTAACGTCAGAGCGTGGTTATGGACAGTTAATTGATCATCTCAACCCCTCGTTTTACAGAGTTGCTTAAACATTTCTTTATGTGAACCTAATGCCCCTCCAGTAGTAGCGTCAGTGAAACATACGGATTGCTAAAACTGATTGGTGGTAACTGAAACCTACTTATTGCTAATGGTTGCTCATTATGTTGTCGCCGTGGACAGCCTGCAACTCTCAATACAATATTACTCTTCAGACCACACATATTCCCCGCCTGAACAAGATCGAATATAATGTCATATAGGCTATATGACACCTATGAATTGTGAATTTTTATGTTGTAACTGTTTTGAAAAGACAGACATGTATAAAATAATTGCTTAACTATATCAGTAAGTAGCCAGTAAGAGACTTTAGGCTAGGGCTACCCGTCAATTATCTGTGTCGGACCCCTGTGAGAATAATGCGGGCAAGCCCCAGTCCGACCTGCGACTGTAGAACCCGCATTGGTTCTATGTCATTATCTGAGGGGCTAACCGAAATAAATGATAAACGTTCATCCAGTGCGGCTACCCGCATCTGTCCAAAGTAGGAAAATCCAGGGAAGTTTGCGAGCTGCGCACATTTGGCAATGCGAGCTAAACGTGAGCAGCCCCACAAGGGCTGCCTGCGTCGGTACTAAGTGGGACCCATCGGAGCTTCTTTCGGCAACCCGCTTCAGGCCGGTGTCGACCACCGTTACGGCACTAACATCGAGCCCACTGGGGATGGCCTGCATTGCCTACATCGGACCAACCGGGGCTCCCACTTCATAGCACACTTTGCGCTGCCTGGGATGCTTCTGTTTTTTGTAGCTAATGCTACACTGCGCTAGGTTCTCCAGTCATCGGTGTGTCACCGTGGCATCATGTGCTGTATGTCGTATGCTCCGCTGCGAGTCACGCCGTCGCCTAGCAACTGTCACATGGTATAGAGCGACAGCTGGACCAGTAGTTCTTGCCGTCGGTATCGCACGGCGGCCGTATGCCGTACCCTCCGTGGCGCGTCGCGCCTCTACCTAGCAACTGTCACGCGGTATAGACAAACAGCTGGCCAGCAGTTCGTGCCATCGGTGTGGTACAGCGGCCGTAGGCTCCGTGGCGCGAGCAGGTATGGCGTGATGCGAGCAGCTGTATAATATATGGGTAGACAGCAGAGACGCTCGCAGTAGGGGGATGGAGCAGAAGGCTGCGCTCGTTGCAGAAAGGAGGATGGCAGTAACGGCGTCCCAGCAGTGCCGCGCCTGCGCGGAGAAGACGCAAAGGGCAGTTTCAGCACTGCGCATGCGCACGCCGCCGTGGAGATTGGTTGATTTTGTGGAGTTTACCGTCCCAAAGCGACTCAGACTATGAGAGACGCCGTAGTGGAGGACTCCGGAAATTTCGACCACCTGGGGTTCTTTAACGTGCACTGCACACGGACGCCACTCCGTTTCGCCTCCATCGAAACGCAACCGCCGAGGTCGGGTTCGAACCCAGGTACTCCGGCACAGTAGTCGGGCGTGTTACCACTGGACCACCCCAGCGGGACACCGCCGCGGAGATGATGATGATGATGACCTCAGACAAAATGGCACATTCCCACGGTGGGTGATTGGCCAGGGAGCATTGTAGATTGTAAATATATATGTTCAAGGACTGGAGTATTCAGATAAATATGGATGTTTAACTAGAATTTGGAAGAAATAAAAAGCAAAAGCAAAAGTAATGAATTCATACCTAGCATAAGAATCTACCTGATGAAATTATGTAATCGTGAATAGAATCGCAGCTGGCTTTACGATATATCCCTTGACGCTTGCCCCGAAGGAGATGAGAACTGGAATGGTTAGTGGAAGGCCTAATCACAAAAGAGGAGTAATTGATTAAATTTTGCGGAGGGATGCGATCCTCCGGCGGAAGACAAAAATTATATCTATGAATTCGATTTCTTTGCAAGACTAAGAAAGGTTAGTAGCGAATAGCCCCGAACGACATAAATACAGATTTAGTTTCGGTAATCTGCAGCGCAAGAGAGTCATAGACACTTCACATAGCCGTGAAACGCACATGCGGCACGCCAAGGCCATCTAAGATGTAGGTAATGTGGTGCAGAAAGGAGAGGCCCGTTACTGAGGTGTTCGAGGCATTGGAAATTTTGAAATTGTGCTAAAGTTAAGTAAACGGTATTAGGTATGGATGGAACAAGAGGTCCACCAAGAGCGGATTTTGCTAAAAAATCCGCCCTTTCATTATATGTAAAACCACAGTGGCCAGGAACGCATTGAAAACGCAAATCTGAAATCTTAGGAGGAAGAAAAAAATAAAAGGGAACGGCAAAGCAGAGTGTCCGTCAAATTTTCAAACGATGACAGCCCGAACAGGCTGTCAGATAGAAAACTAACCTTAAAATATTACTATAAATTTTAGTCAAGGCCAGCTCAACGGCCAGAAACTCAGCAGCGATAATTGGCGTATAGTCTGGGACCCGAAATGAATAACTCCAATCAAGAGCCTGGGAGTATATGCCAATAGCTGCTTTTTCATCCTGCTGAGAGGCATCTGTATAAATGGCAGCAATACGGCTCGGACAATTGTCTAGGTAACGCTTTATAAGGATATTTAATGCATTGGCAGACAAATGCTTAGCATTCCCTGGGAGCGTGTCATCAATTGATATTATATTAATAGGCCGCCGTTGGTTAACTTGTACTAAAGAGGTTATTGAAACGGAAAGTTTTGACAGCAGGGAATTAGTAAACACAACCTGAGGGAGCTTATACCTAGGCCAAATATTATCAAAGTATGATGGGATCGAAGTAAATATGGGGTTAGCCAATCCAGAGACAGGTTCCAAAGACCTTAAATATGTTCGCACAGTGAGAAGCTGAAACTGCGAATTTAGATTAGGTATTCGAGCTTCCAAGTATAGCAAAGCATTGGCCCCTGATTTAGGCAGACCTAAACAAAGGCACAGAGCTCGTCGTTCCAAAACAAACAGGGGTTCAGGCTTGTACCTTGACCACCCAGAAAAGAGAATGGAGCCGAATTGAAGTATTGGTCGTACGTAGGTCTTATAAAGCAAGAGCAGAGTGTCCCGACGCATATCATATTTCTTATTGCTGATTCTTATCAACCGGCCAAGGGCACGTTCACCTTTAACCACAAGGCTTTTAATTTAAGGCCACCAGTCTAACTGTGGGTCGTATAATATACCCAAATATTTATTAGAATCAACCTGCGGGATTAGGACAGAATGATAAGACAAGGAAATGTAAACGGGGGTTGTCTGTGGGAATACTAGGACGGCACATTTTTTTTTTTTTTGACATTTAAAGTTAGCCTTAGGCTGCCCAGCCAGAGCTCCAGGGCATTTAGATAATCTTGCAACAAATGATATAGGTTGTGAATATTTGTGGCAGAAGCAAAAAAGCAATATCGTTTGCATACGCAAATGTTGACGGCCGGTTGAATAGGAATGTCACGCCTTAGTATACTGAACAATAAAGGCAAGAGCACTGCTCCTTGAGGTACACCTCTTGACTGCGTGTAAGTGTTAGACTTTAATGCATTCTTTGTGCAGAAGAATGATCATCCTTTAAAAATTCTCTAATCCACGCAAAGATGTATAACGGAGGATGTAGACGAGCTAGTTTATGAAGCAAAGTGCTGTATTCTACGCTGTCGTACGCCTTGACAATATCTAAAGGGACTAGAGCTGAAACCTCTTTTTGCCTCCATGGCAACCTTAATACAACTCTCCAAGTCTACGTGTTCCAAATCGAGCATCCCTGTCGGAATCTAATCTGAGCCTCGCTAACGCCTTGAAAGGATAGAACATGATCCGTGAGGTGAGAGTAGACTATCCGTTCTATAAGTTTAACTAAATTTGAATTGAGATCAATCGGCCGAATGTTGTCGAGCTCAAACCCTTTCCCCTGGTCTTTCAGTAGTAAAATTATTTTTAATGTTTTCCAAGCTTGTGGAATCCAAGCTTTTTCCAAATACCAATTCACAATCTGCAATAGGTCCGAGACAAAGCCTTTGAATAGTATTTTCAGCATGGCAACTGATATTGTCACCTCCAGGGGCAGCCGATTGCGGGCAATTAACAACAGACACTATTTCAGATATCAACAATATCTATAGATACTGTTCATATATAATAAATATTTCAACAATATCTCAAATCGTCCTGCACCACGGTGCTCCTCTGATTGTGATCACGGACCAAAGTGCAGCCTTTTCTGCTGAGCTTATGCAGCACATTCTTGACTTAAGTCACACAAGTCACGCAGGACTACTTCCTACCATCCCCAGACGAACGGATTGAGCGAACGTTTAAACAGAACGCTTGCCGATATGCTTTCAATGTATGTGGACATTCAGCACAAAACGTGGAATGCAGTCCTACCTTACGTAACGTTCGCGAATAACACAGCCATCCAAGAAACGATCAATATGAAGCCGTTTAGCCTTGTTTATGGCCGCCAAGTCACCACAACACTCGACGCCATGCTACAACATGTCGACGACCACCCTAATGATGACGTTGCGTACTTTTTGCAACGTGCTGAAGAAGCCCGCCAGCTCGCTAAGCTGCGCGTCCGTGCGCAGCAGGTGCAGGATGCGCGACGCTACAACCTGCGACACCGCGAGGTTGAATATGAGACGGATGATCTTGTCTGGGTTTTGTCTCCAGTTCGACGACGCGGCCTTAGCGAAAAGCTCTTGCGTCGCTACTTCGGTCCTTACCGAGTTCTGCGCCGTGTTGGCGCTCTCAACTATAAAGTTCTTCCTCACGAGGTCCCACGATCAAGTCGTGCCGCACGCCCAGAGATGGTCCACGTCGTTCGACTCAAACCTTATCACGCCAGGACGCCCTCCCTGTTAGTCCGTGAGTTTCCTCGAGCATCCGGTCGATGCTTCCTCACCGGTTGAGCTAATGATGCCAGCCTGATGAAGACAAGGAAGACAAGCAGAAGACGACGAAGATCCCTCTCGCTCGCGGGCCGTACGTCCCTGGACTTCGCTAACACCGGGCTCTTTGTGTTACAGGCTCTGCTGCCTTCACACGCCTTTTTGCCAACGTGACAATATTGTGCATTTTATTATAAAAAGTTATATTATGTAAAGTTATATTGTGCATGGATCCGTGCCTTAAAAGGCAGGGAGCCATGCAATGCAGGAATGAGGCAAACTAAAATGTGAGACTAACTAGTCAGCTGGTATGTCCTCGCGTTAGTAGCCACGTCACTTAAATTTCGTGTTATGGGCCCTCATAGATAATGTACAAGTCTAGCATAACGACCAAAATAGGTACTTAATAAAGAATAAATTCTTCAGAAATGTTCACTAAAGTTAGACCAAAAATACTCTAGCAGTGCACAGCCTTAGGTCGAACAGTCCTGTGTAACAAAATAAGCTCCTCGCAGGCATTTAGTATGTGGCCACACTCTGTTTATATTTGTTTCCCTCTGCAGTATATTTCTTTCAGCATTGACTTCCGAAGACTTGTCATCAGAATAGAATAAATATTTACTGACGCCATCACGAACCCATAAGCGCTAACACCTTTCATCAGCTGACGTGGTTACTGGCATGCAAAGGACGGGCGCGATTTCTACCCATACGGACAATATGTTGGAGTGAGCTTTACTCCTTGTCTGAAACCACTGTTGTACGCTAGAGAAAATAACAGGTACCACAAGCCGGGCACCCGTTAGTACTGTGAGATTCACGCGCATCATAAAAACAGGTTGAAAGTTTTATGACAGCTGCGTAAAAAAAGGCAGTGCATTCCTCATTAACGCTGCTAATATCACATTCAAATGAGAACGCTGCGGCGCCGTCTACATACACAGAAACGCTGGTTTGATCGAAAAGGTATTAGGTCACAAGTAGAGCGGCGGATTTTAATATAACGTTAATGCGCTGAGAAGCATATTTACCGGCCGAAGAGCACCGTTCCGGAATGCTTTAGTAACGAGCTACGCAAGCTACCCCTGGCTTACGCAAGTACTTTAGGGCGGCTTCATTAAACCGGGACTCTACAGTTATGTGCTGTTTTCGCACATTGTGGTAGCATAAACATTTATGCTAATTACCATATGCGAGGTAATAAAGAGCCATTAAGTAATGAATCTATATTTCAAGAAGCTTCAAAAGGGGTATTTGTGAGCAAGGAGTGCACAAAAACAACTATTAACAGCGGAGTCACTGCCGAGAGCCATTACCCAGCTTAATCACTATTTAGTTTATTTGTCCCCATCCTTAGTTTAAGGAGACAACTTCTTTTGTTGCATTCGGCTACATGCTTTTGGCAGCGGTTTCCGGCAATTTCGCCTATGCGCAATGACAGCGCGATAGTTGTCCATGGCGCATGCCGGCGATACGTTTATCTGAGTTGGGTTTAATGGCAGGTAAGCGATTAGGCCATCACGCGCCAAAAGCAAGGTTTATTCAGGGTTGCAATCAGCTGACTTGACGAAGTGCGTACCAGAGTATGTAATAAATTTGTCAATAGAAATAGCAATTCGTCAGCGCCCAGAGAATGCTTGATAAATCAGTAGTACTTGCGAGCGGGCTAGTTGGCTATAGGACTCCGACGACCTCTGGCGCTGCATGGTTACACACAAACACAACACACACACAAGAAAATTAATCAAGCGCATCATCGGTGTGAACCTCCTGGTTTTGAAGGGAACAAAATGTAGCGCACCAAGTCAAGGACAGAGAAAGAATACACACACAGCGCTAACTTCCAACTAATGTTGGAAGTTGGCTTTCTTCCTTAAATAAACATTAGTTGGAAGTTAGCGCTGTGTGTGTATTCTTTCTCTGTCCTTGTCTTGGTGCGCTACATTTTGTTCCCTTCGATCATGTACCAACAAGCCCAAGTATCTACCCCTCTTGGTTTTATTGTCTTGTGTGTGAGTGTGTTGTGTTTGTTTATAACCATGCACCACCAGAGGTTTTCAGAGCTTGATAAATGCCGGAAACTAACGCTCGCCCTTATGAACACTTATGTACACTTGTGAAAGATAGGATAGCAGACGTGATGCGACTATGATGGCTGACGTGAACGATCAGAGATGCAGTTCACTCACAACGTACTTCAAGTGCTCCTAATATATATATAACCTTACAATATACAAATACTCAATAAGTCTTCACATGGTCGTGTTTCTCATCCAAAGCATCGTAGATTCAGCGGGATGATTCACAATGTGCCATTAGGACTCACCTTGCTGACATTCTTTACCTCAAATGTTACAAGAATAGCATTATTTTTGAAATCTTGTTGCACCTAGAAAAAAGAAAAGAGACTCTATTGTTCGGGAAGAGTGCTCTGTAGTTCATTACAAAACGTGAAAGTGTACCCTGAGGCCAAATTTTTCTTTTGTTTCTCAGCCTATTAACGCCACCTTTAAAACTTTTACGAAAATATTCTTTATTTCCAAGAGGGAAAGCCCAAACATCTTGTGTTCAGCAAACACGAAAATATGCAGCCTGTCTTCCTAGCTGTTATATATGCAAGTATATACAACATCTTCAGATAATGGCACCGTCATAAGCTATTTCAGCGATATAACGGAGCGTTGCGATTTCTAGCAGTATACGTTTTGGTAATTTCGGAACTGCATGAGAGAACATAAAGACAACGACGACGACGGTATTCGAAGAGCATTTTGAAAGATGAGGAAAAAGACGAAAGATTGCTGGCTTAACGTATAAACGAAACACTGCCAAGATGGCGATTTCGTCTAGTGCAGCGGAAAGCGAATCTGACATTTTTGTCGAACTGGGTTTGAAACCCACTAGAGGTGACATTTATTTGTTTTTTTCTTTGAGCGGTTTCTAAGAGTAGGCTTCGTAACCATTCCGTCGAAGTCTAAGAGTGCTGGTAATGATACTTTTAAATTACAAATTCACAGCTAAATAACTGGTATTCAGTTAAACACTAAATATGTGATGAGAGCATGTGCGACACAAAAAGGCTACAAGAGATTGGCTTTTCCTAACTGGGCAGCTCAAAAAACGCTTGTTATTCAACCTAGGAACGTTCCGTGTGCATAAACTGGGAAAGCACCGGTTAAAAAAATAATTTCTCTAATTAGGCCAAAGTACTCATTCTTCCCCTTCATGGATCACTGCCTTGTCGTGGCGGAGGGGCTTGCGAAACTCGATGAAGTCGTGAGCTCTGCTGTGTAGGGCCATCCAAGATAGACAGGTCACGGCAGAGAGTTCTGACAAAATGTGATTCACTGGAGAAGGTAATGGCAACCCACTCCAGTATTTCCTGCCAAGAAAACCCTATGGCCAGTCACAATACCATTAATGATATGGCGCCGGAAGATGAGCCCCCCAGGTTGGAAGGCGTCCCATATGTTACTGGGGATGAACAAAGGGCGATTCCTGCTAGCTCCAGGACGAATGAAGCGGCTGGGCTAAAGCCAAAAGGAAGCTCAGTTGTGGATGTGTCGGGAAGCGACCGGAAAGTCCGATGTTGCAAGGAGATGTATCACATAGCAACATGGAATGTAAGATCTATGACGCAAGGTAAACTGGATATCGTCAAGCGAAAAATGGACAGATTGAACACTGATATCTTGGGTATCAGCGAGCTCAAGTGGATCGGAATGGGAGAATTTAACTCCGGCGACCATTATGTCTTTTATTGTGGGCACGAATCCAAGAGAAGGAATGGGGTCGCTCTCATAGTAAACAGAAGAATGGGCAAAGCAGTGCTAGGGTACAACCCCAAAAACGACCGAATGATTTAGCTTCGGATCCAAGGTCACCCTTTCAACATAACAGTTATCCAAGTCTATGCACCGACCACTACTGCTGAAGAAGCTGACGTTGAGAGATTTTATGCGGACCTACAATGCCTTTTAGACCGCACCCCATCATCAGACGTCGTTTTTCTCATAGGAGACTGGAATGCTAAGGTAGGGAGCGAATAAATATCCGGAATTACAGGAAAGTTCGGTTTTGGTGAGCCAAATGAAGCTGGGCAGAGGCTAGTAGAGTTTTGTCAAGAAAACAACCTGACCATAGCGAATACTCATTTTCAACAGCACAAGAGGCGCCTGTACACATGGACTTCGCCGGACGGTCTGTACAGAAATCAGATCGAATATATTATTTGCCGACAGAGATGGAGAAGCGCTATACAAGCAGTAAAAACAAGGCCTGGGACCGATTGTGGCACCGATCATCAGCTTCTTGTTGCCAAGATTAAGCTTCGATTGAGAAAAACGCAGAAAACTAGAAGGCCTTTCAGGTATAATCTTGATCAAGTTCCATTAAAATATGCTGTGGAAGTGAGGAATCGATTTCAAGAATTAGATCTAGAAGACAAAGAGCCCGAAGAGATGTGGACTGATGTTCGTGATATAATACAAGAAGTTGCTACTAAGGTAGTTCCAAAGCAAAAGAAATGCAAGAAAGCAAAATGGTTATCTGAAGAGGCTTTGCAAATAGCTGAGGAAAGGAGGATGGCAAAAGTTATGGGGGAAAGAGAAAGATACAAGGTTCTCAATGCGGATTTTCAGAAAATAGCAAGGCGAGATAAGAATGCCTTCCTGAACATACAGTGCCAAGCAGTTGAGGACAACAGCCAATTAAGGAACACAAGAGCTCTGTATAAGACAATCAAAGATATCAAAGGAAGCTTCTGTGCTAAGATGGGCGTGATAAAGGACAAACGAGGCAAGGACCTCACTGAAGCCGCACAGATGAAGAGGTGGCAGGAATACACAGAACAACTGTACAAGAAGGACCCGAATGTGCAAACCCAACATAAGACGGTTGTGGTCACTGATCTCGAGCCGGGCATCCTGAAGAGTGAAGTTGAATGGGCCTTAGCCAGCCTTGCTAAGAACAAAGCTAGCGGAATTGATACAATTCCAGCTGAGTTGCTTCAAAACCTCAACCATGACGCTGTTAACATTCTGCATACATTATGTCAGAAGATTTGGACAACCCTGCAGTGGCCACAGGATTGGAGGAGGTCAGTTTACATCCCCATTCCAAAGAAGGGCAGTGCCAAAGATTGTTCCAACTACCGCACGATCGCGCTTATTTCGCATGCTAGCAAGGTGATGTTGAAAATCCTCCAAGGTAGGCTGCAGCAGTATGTGGATCGGGAGCTTCCGGACGTGCAAGCTGGGTTTCGCAAGGGCAGAGGAACTAGAGACCAAGTTGCCAACCTTCGCTGGATCATGGAAAAAGCAAGAGTTCCAGAAACCCATCTACTTCTGCTTTATTGACTATGCGAAAGCGTTTGACTGCGTAGATCACAGCAGATTGTGGCAAGCTCTCCAAGAGATGGGAGTTCCAATTCACCTCATCTGTCTCCTCAGGAACCTGTATGAAGGGCGAGGCCACAGTCAGAACTGGGCATGGTCTTACTGATTGGTTTCCGATTGAGAAAGGAGTGAGGCAAAGCTGCATACTGTCGCCCTGCCTATTTAACCTATATGCAGAGTGCATCTTGAGGAAGGCTGGTCTGGACGAGTCTTCAGCTGGAGTGAAGATTGCTTGAAAACGTATCAACAACCTTAGATATGCGGATGATACCACTTTAATGGCAGAAAGTGAAGCGGAACTCAAGAGACTTCTGATGCGCGTACAAGAAGAGAGTGAGAAGTTTGGGCTTAAACTGAACATTAAAAAGACAAAGATCATGGCGTCTTGTTCTATCAAGTCCTGGAGCATCAAGGGACAAGAAGTGGAAGCTGTGACAGATTTTCTCTTCTTGGGCTCCACGATTACCTCGGAAGGAGACTGCAGCCATGAAATTAGGAGACGCCTGCTTCTGGGAAGAGACCAATGGTTAGCCTTGACCGCCTAGTAAAGAGCAGAGACATTAGTCTGCCAATCAAGATCCGTATAACTCGTGCTATGGTCTTTCCAGTTGTGATGTATGGATGCGAGAGTTGGACTGTGAAAAAGGCTGACCGCTGAAGAATTGACGCGTTTGAATTGTGGTGCTGGCGAAGACTCTTGAGAGTTCCTTGGACTGCCAGAAGATCAAATCAGTCAATATTGTCGACCATAAACCCTGACTGCTCATTGGGGGGTCAAATTCTAAAGTTAAAGCTCAGCTACTTTGGTCATCTGATGAGAAGAGAGGAGTCGCTGGAGAAAGATTTGATGTTGGGAAAGGTTGAGGGTCGCCGGAGAAGGGGTAGGCAGCGACCGCGATGGTTAGATGGCATCCTCGAGGCACTGCAGATGAAATTATGTGATATTAGGAAGATAGTGAGACACCGGAAAGCGTGGCGTGACATGGTCAATAGGGTCACGAAGAGTCGGACACGACTGAACGATTGAACTGAACTGAACTGACTCATTCTTATATTCGATGGAATTTTATCAAAACCAGAATGCAGCTCAGATGTAATATGTTTTTTTTTCCTTCACTCAAAGGGAAAATCGGAAAGTAGTATGTAGCAATTTCTTACTATATTTGCATGCCACACTGCTATCACTGTGGTCCAGTAACATAGGTGTTCCTCGCGATATCACAGTAATATGTTCTGGTTCTTCCTTATCTTTTGCTATTGTAATTGTGTGTGTTCCTCATATCGGTGTTCTCGCGCTGTGTCTGCGGATCAAACTTGGCTCAATGGGCCTCCAGACAGCATGCTGCCACTTTTATGCGCCCTCTCAATATTGTAGGCTGTGAGATAAATAAGAACATTTTGCAATTTCAATTTACCAAACGACGCTTTTTATGGACACCAATTTTTGTCAGGAATTTATAGTTGATCTTTAACTCAGCCTGTCACTAATGCATCTCCTTTAGAAATTGTGTTTGGCTACCTGCCCTCTTGAATTCACGTTGTGTACTGTCTCTTACGAGACTTGTGAGAGCAATAACAGCTAATAAAGATTGTCCGCTTGCCAGTCTAGAAACAGCAATTATAACCACCATATTTAACTTGTTTGGAACCTTTCAGTTAGCATGATCTTTGTGTGCCAACATTTCAAAAGAGGTATATACTGTCACGCGCTGGTGGTTGTGCTGTTGGCAACACATAAAGAGATAATCTTCAGAGGAATCAACTCTTTATTAGGCACTTACGCCTGCTAATGAACTAAGCAATGGGCGATGGTGATAGCAACAATCGTGCTCAGTGGTCGTCGATCTACGAATTTCAGTTTCACTTGTCAGCACTGAATTTAAAGGCGGCGAGGAAAGATGTAGATAATGCCGTTAATGGTGACTAGCATGACCTGGAACATTGTAGAAACACACGCGAACGGCAGGAATCTTTGCGATACATCTCAACGTATATTGCGCGACTAAGAAAATGATAAAGCGTCGTCTCGCGATAACGAGCACGAACAAAACGGCATACAGAATCGATCTTCGCGCTAGAATCACAATGTTAAGGCCGCATGCCAGTCGTTGTCGAAAAAGAACCAATAATGATTTAAATAGTTCGCGGCAATATAAAATAGCTATAATTAAGGAGGAGAGAAAAGTTTGACGCTTGCCTACAATGAGCACGCTTCAGCAAGGGGACCTGCATAAACTTGGAACCATTTTTTTTTTTGCTGGAAAGCATAATTTCCCACAAGTGCAGAATAATGAATAACAGACTTTTTCGTTAAAACCAAAACTCGTTACATTTACTGAGTGGAGAGAAGACAACATGAGACAGTAGGTACAAGGCAACTAAGCGCACTTGATTAGCCCCAAACTTTACACAGGCATGTTAATTGCGAGGAGGCGGCTGAGCATCTAGAAACTACTACGAGGTACAGGAGCTCGATTTGCTAATTGTTCTCAAAGAGATAACTTATCGGCTGCAAGTAAGCATGAAAGAATCGCCAGACACCTTTATTTGTCATATGGCACGAGCCTCAGAACACTAAATGTATATTAGGTTCGCCTGGCACACAGTCTTAACTCGATTGTTTGAAACGAATAGGCTGGACTGCTGTCAAAACATTAGACTGGTTCAACGCTGCTGAATCGAATATGGAGCGAAATCATTAGCTGCGGGTGACCGAGCATTTTTTTTTCTTCTCCTCCTTCTTTTTCCTCAGCCCACACATGAACGTGCCTTAGTGGCCTATAGGGGTAACGTGAATGCCAGGGTCCTAGCAGGCTGATTCTGATGTAACCGTCCTATGGGAAACGAAAGACCCAAGTTGGCAGCTCTTGCCAGGGGACGGCATACACGGGCAAGCACAGGCCCGCTAATATTATTGAAAACATATTGAGGTGCCGTCCTTACCTCCTTGAATAGCTCTTTGAAGGCTGTTTCAGGAAGACCATCTTTTTTTACCCCAGTTCGGCTGCCAGGAAGTTCCTTAAATTCTTTTTCGACTGTTCCATCGTACATTACACGTACACGGACTGTGATACCTTGGCCTATTGGTGATGGTGCATCTGTGGGCGAAATGATCAACGCTACAAAAGATGCACGTTTTTGTATTTGTGTAGCAACCACATAAGCAGACCGGAAATATTGCAACTAACCAATAAAAGCATTATAACTCACTCACGGCAGAAGCCCCTGAATTCCATCGAGGCTGCATTTCTAACTTTATTCTTTTGACTAGTTAGTCACCTTTTACATTAAAAATGAGAAATCACAACATCAATAACACACCATTCGACCGGCTCAGCAAACATATGCTCAGTAACCTTTACCTTCCCAAAGACTGGAGTGCGCGTTTTCGTAGCTGTCAGTGCATTTAATATGTTAATCCGACACTCTACATTAAACGAATTCAATAATGGACGATTTAGCGTGGGTAGGCAAATATGAATATATGATAAATATGAAAACTTTTTCAGCGTCATCATTCATGCCTTTCCTTATTTAGCTGCTCTTTAGTTGAACTGTTTCCTTCAAAACTCAGCATATTTCTGTATTCATCTTTTCGACCCTGTCATCCGCGAAACGACACATTCAGGGTCATCGGATTTATGTTGATGGTGGCCTATGCTCTGATCTTGTTCGTTTCAGCATGTAGGGTGCTCATTTCAGCGTTCGCCCTCAGAAAATACTGGCTGCCCAGCTTGTCGATATCTATACCTTGCGACGATAGGGCACAGCATGATTCACCCAGACCACGCTCATGTAGCACCTGCTGCAAACTGATGTGTTGTTAGTGCACTGTAAAAGCCTATTCAAGTTTTCTTGTTTGCACAGAAGAATGCCAACAACACCTAGAAGCACGAAACGGAACTTCTGCTTTCTAAACATAAAGACCATCATGTCGCAAATTAACTTTTGTATTTTGAGCACAAAAGGAGTATCTCACATAAGTCTCGTTTGGGCACGAGCTATGAGAATTCTGACTGCCAGGTGAAGTCATTGGGTGTGCCCTTACTGCAAGGATGCTAAAATATCCTGCGTCCGGTCTTCTCTCAAGCCTTTTCTAACAACCACCAGTGTAGGTGGCTCCTTAGGCCTCATTTTATGCGAGTTGCGATGGTAGCACAGAGAGGGTGAGGAGAAAATGTAACTAAGAAGAGCGAAGATATCAGAGTGGCCGCCGTGAGCAAGACACCACTTTTGTGTCGACATTGCGAGCATCTAATAAATAGTACATTTAGTCGTCATGTCATGTACTTCACGCCGCAAAAGACCTGCACACTGCTCTATTTGGCCATTTAGCAATGAAAGTAGCGCCGAAATGTGCTTCCTGAATGTCGCCACTGAGAGATTTGACGGTTTATACGCTATTTTATGGACTCTTAGTTTGTCTAAGAATTCTGCTTGGTGAACACATGGCTCAAACATTAGATTCAACCGGCTCCCAGTGGGTTTACGTGAAACCGACAAAAGTCGAATCAGGTTCCCTTTTAAAGGATAAAGGGCAAACCATAACGGTGAAGAGAAACCCGTTCCTCCTCTCGAATAATGAACTCGACCTGCATTCTGCGGAGTTCATATATACAAGACTTGAAAGAGGTCACTAGCATTTTAAAGGGTCAGATTAGTATCTTCCTGCAAAAATACAAATAAAAGAACGCCCCGCAAAAAAAAATGCAAAAATCAAAGAATGCAGAAATAATGCTAACAAAAATTGTTAAATGATTGTTCTTTTAGACGACATTCAAGAGTGACGCAAATTAAAAATAAAATTCATTCACTTCTAATTTCGAACCCTATGCTCATCGCTTGTTGCGAAATCGCTAGACCGTAGTATACAACCCCTCTGTAAATCTGTTGAGGAGCAGCTGCCCAGCAACGAATTGCTATGCACTGCAGTTGAATAACAATGGCATGGCAATGCTTTCAATAAAGAACAGCTAGTCTCAAAATATGGCGATGTAGTGGTGCAGCCAAATATTTAACGCAGAGAGTTAATTGGTGTCTGTCAGTTCAACGAACTGAAGAAACCTGTCGGCATGAGAGCAAATCCATTGCAATACCGCTTTGGCCCGATATTATACTTATAGCGAAAATTGCCCTTTTTTTTCAGTAACATTTGCTCTTCCTGCAAACAAAATTCGTGTTTTATGCCTTTGTGCAAAACGCCCCGGTCTGCTAATGTTACCGTTAAACTAACCCATTTCACTAAAAATGAAGGGGAAATTTTTTGAAAGGAATTTAGACATCGGTGTAGCCTAACAGCCGCATTTGTTGCTCTTATGACTAAACACGGCAGTTTTTTTTCGTCATGACGCTTCAACTTGTGTCGCAGCAAGAAATTGTGTCTAAACAGCTCTCTACGCCAGAGGGTAAGGCGACCCGTGCGTTTCCGCAGCGTACCATTGAGAAACTGATGCCTTCTATATATCACTTTACATCCTCCGCTCACCTCCTTTCTGCGCTGTTATCTACCTTCCCCTTTTCAAACGCAACATTCGCTGAGCTCTTCGAACTGACGCCGACAACTTGCATGCCTGAAACGTCTTAAATAATCACGTGCCAAGTTATTTAGGGAAGCGCACTACTAAATTTAAATTACACATCTTAGGGTGTGCAAACGGCTTCAACGCCATAATAATATTCGCGTTGGTATACATCAGAACCCATAGTATAATTGCTATTCTTTGGTGGTTTTAACTTCGTTTTGATAATCCTGAAAATAGACCTACTTACATAGAAAACTTGTGTTCTGCACAAAATAAAATCTTGAGTGAACAACGTAAAAGAAAATTTAAAGGAATTCGGGCGAAAACGAATGCTTTAGGTGGTGGAAATGTATTTTAGCTCTTTTCACTTCGTACGCGTGTGAAACTGCGTACCTAGACTTGGGAAGAAAACGCATACGCGTGCTGGCTTGCATAAACCTGACTGCGAGCTGTATTGTGATATAACGTATCACGCGCTAGAAATGGGTCGGTTCTGCACATCTCACAGCCGTCGTGAATTCATTAATCAAGTGTTCATTTATCAGCGATCATTTCATCTTAAGGAGGGCCCCAAACAGATATAGCTAGACGTAATTTGCGTTCAGTACTTCAACCCTGGATAATGTACCACGCTTAGTTCGATAGACTGAAGTAACGACTGTGGGCATAAACCTGACTGCCTGCATGAACCGTAGTGCCGGTAGTTTTGTGATATAACACATATCGCACTAGAAAATGCGTCGGAACAGCCCATCTCACAGCTGCTGCGAATCCATTATTCGAGTGTTTATTATTCCGCAGTCATTTCACCTTAAGTGTCTCAAACAGATGTAGCTAGACATCTTGTACGTTCAGTACATCAGCCTGGGATAGTGTACCAAGCCGATTGGGTGAAGCAGAAACAATATAAATGCAATGCACACCATGGACTTGCCAAAAGTTACAGTCATCCCTATATGCCATTATTATGCACAGTGTGACGGACACTATACAACAAAACGTAGAAACAAGAAATTTGAAGAGGAAGTAAGTTCCGCATGTTGAAACCATTTACAAGAGGTGACAGCACAGACAGTGAAGTTAAGACTTCCTCCCCCCTGGGCCTAGGCAACAATAACGAATAGGAGGGCTTTTATACGCTCCATCGCATAAGTACAGGCAACAAAACGTCCAGTGGTTGATATAAAGCCCGGAATATGTACAACTTATACAGACGCATCAGTCATTCAAAGTTCATGCAGGAAAGCAACTACCAGCCTCAAACCTGCAGAGTTATTCACACAACGGGAGTACGTAATGAACCACCCGGACTCGCTTGCAAAGGAGCTTTATGCTATCCGACATGCGATGGATACATGCACTAAATAAGAAAATAACAATACGCACTCAGACACATACAAGAAGACACTAATAATATTGATCATAAAAAACAGACACCCTTATACACCACGCCCGTAGAACGAGTTCGTCACTCAAAAGCCTCCCATTTGATCCCCACTCCTATTTCCCACCCTTGGCATCTGTGGTAAGGAAAACTGCATGAGCACTGATTCCTCTGTGCACTTACCCCCTCCCTCATAAACTGACAAGAATGGAGGTGTTCCTTACAAGGATAAGGATTGGGGTGGCCCCTACCTCTTCGGGGATGTAGCAATGGGGCTCTGGAGGTGCAGTGCTGATCGCACACTCTATGTGTCCAAGGCCAGCCACCGAGGTAAATCTTCGCCACATTTTATGGGCAAGGCCACGGATGCAGCAATTCGACTTTCGACTACAACAGAGGACGACCTGCACTTGTGGCTAATAAACAACACCAAGAACCGTAGCTTGTTCCGCTTTCTTGAAGACAATAGACAGCCCCATTCTATGACACTTGACGTGGTAAGTTTTCAAAAACATTTCAGCTTGTCAGGTGTATTATACATGTGTGTGTGTGTGTGTGTGTGTGTGTGTGTGTGTGTGTGTGTGTGTGTGTGTGTGTGTGTGTGTGTGTGTGTGTGTGTGTGTGTGTGTGTGTGTGTGTGTGTGTGTGTGTGTGTGTGTGTGTGTGTGTGTGTGTGTGTGTGTGTGTGTGTGTGTGTGTGTGTGTGTGTGTGTGTGTGTGTGTGTGTGTGTGTGTGTGTGTGTGTGTGTGTGTGTGTGTGTGTGTGTGTGTGTGTGTGTGTGTGTGTGTGTGTGTGTGTGTGTGTGTGTGTGCGTGTTGGTTGGTTTGGTTGGTTGGTTTGTGGGGTTTAACGTCCCAAAGCAACTCAGGCTATGAGAGACGCCGTAGTGGAGGACTCCGGAAATTTCGACCACCTGGGGTTCTTTAACGTGCACTGACATCGCACAGCACACGGGCGCCTTGCTTTTCGCCTCCATCGAAAAGCTGCCGCCGAGGCCGGGATTCGATCCCGCATCCTTGGGAACAGTAGTCGAGCGCCGTAACCACTGCGCCATCCCGGCGGGGTGTGTGTGTGTGTGTGTGTGTGTGTGTGTGTGTGTGTGTGTGTGTGTGTGTGTGTGTGTGTGTGTGTGTGTGTGTGTGTGTGTGTGTGTGTGTGTGTGTGTGTGTGTGTGTGTGTGTGTGTGTGTGTGTGTGTGTGTGTGTGTGTGTGTGTGTGTGTGTGTGTGTGTGTGTGTGTGTGTGTGTGTGTGTGTGTGTGTGTGTGTGTGTGTGTGTGTGTGTGTGTGTGTGTGTGTGTGTGTGTGTGTGTGTGTGTGTGTGTGTGTGTGTGTGTGTGTGTGTGTGTGTGTGTGTGTGTGTGTGTGTGTGTTAAAGAGGATCGATCAGAGTTGCTCAAATAGTGCAAATTGCAAAACTGAAAATTTTTAAGCAAATATGTCTCTCTTAGTGCGAGCGCCCTTGAACTCCTTTGCTCCAGTATAAATTGGGTGTCAAGGAGCAAAATATGAAGCGTACAGAAGAAATCACCGTTCAGATATAACGTCTGGTATTTTTGTGTAAAGAATTATTCATTACCAAGCATTAACCATCAGGCGGCTGAAGTGCGTATTGAGTGGTCAGAATTTGAGGGAAGTATATGGCCGCGGGTTTGAGTTGTTAATGCACTAGATACAGCACAGAATCTACTGATCTGTTGGGAAGCGCCCGTTATTCCAAAAGCCCGAGCATGCTCATTGGTAGTAAAGCAACACTGAGGTTTTGCTGAAATCTGCATTCAAAGCAGTAACACCGGAGCTGATACTGCGCGACGATCCTGATCGTCTGAGAATCCGGTTGCTTTATGGATGCCGCTTTTCCACTCCTGAGTGGGTTTATTTTTCTCACACGTACACTAGTGACGGATCTGTTAACGGCATCAATAAAGCTTAAAGGCCAAAGAAAAATTACCATCGTTATGGAACACCAAAGCATCTGATTTCAATACTTTGCCGGAGGACCCCACGGAAAAGAACTCACTCTATGATAGGCGAAGCGCTGCTGAGATTTGTTGCTTTGAGACACATATCTCTGTTGTGGGGCGTGATTCCTTGGCTGCAAAGACCGTTGTGGTGCAAATACAAAACGTGTGGCAAGAGCGATGTTTTTCTTGACAGAAGTATCAAGTGTGACTTTGTTATTTAGCATTCATTAGCAGTTCTGACATGTCTGTGTTGCTATGTCGTGCATTTCGCATTATTGGGAGATTTTATAGTGACGTGAGTCGCCAGTTCCACTATGATTTTCTGATTTACGCGGAGAAGAGCAGCCTGTCTCGCTTCCGGGATACTGCATCTTTTTATTGCTGTTATAAATTAAATAACTACGAAGCGTCGCAGCAACGCCTTATACACAGTAGGTGCTATCGTTGTAACCGTTCTTGTAATGTGATCAAACACAGTTTCGATCACATTCATATAGCATCAGTAGCAATGATAAAGACTAATACATCGAATTCCTTAGACTCTGCTTTGCCTGGAAAGTTTTAGTTAGGCCCAGGATAATTTGAAATTTTTTAAACATGTAAAACTCTCCCCGCCAAGAACATATTTTGGACCAAAATTCCTCAGATGATGAAGAGAAAGCGACGGCAATTACATGCTGATTTTTTCAGCCTGAGCTGTGTCAATATGCTGCTCAATATTGAGCTTGACAGCCGTAATAAGTGCCTGCTTCTAGGTCTTCTATTTAGCAATTGTTCTTAGGATGTTTCAAGAAAAATAGCTCGCTTCTTGCCTTCGATCTTTCCATTGGTCTCGTCATTTGCTGCGTTTTGCCACTTGTCTGCGAACCCTGAAAGACAGCCTAGGAGGTCTACAAGGATAAATTTGATTGGAGGACCACCGCGCCCTGTCGATGTTCAAAGAATGCACATTGTGCCGTGTTGCGCTAGTTAGTAGCTGATCATAATAAATTTAAGTGCGCCGAAGAACTCACACAGACACAAGTCCCATTTTGCTATCTTCGTCGCATGTGGGTATATGTGCGGGGTTTTCGGCACCAATAAATATACCATACCCAGAGAAAGAGAAACGGCAGATACTTATGGGGATATAAAAAAGGAGAGAGAAGGCTTACGGACTTGAGCAGGATGATGTACGCAATCTGCTAATCTCGTCTGCTCGTCCAGGTTAGAAGAGGTCTGCCAAATAGATATAATCACAAGCTGCACCTTTTAATGTCGATTGCCCCAGCTTCAGGAGCATACCATTTGTACAGATCCCCAAACTGATTGTGTGTACGTGTCTGGCGCAAAAAAGCGCCATGAATTTTGAAAAGATAGTTTTTAAACATGAAATAATTGGCAGATGAAGAAGTAGGCTATACTGCAAGACATGAATAGCGTGCTTGAACTAGAGCTTTGAATGTGCTTTTTTGGACAATATAAATAGAAGAGACTATACTGTGCAACACGTCAGCTAATTGGAGAAATGATAACCAACCTACACAGAGTTTACTCTACGAGTAATTAACACTAAATGCGCGCATAAACGCTGTAAGCAGATGCAAAACAATTAGCTACACGTAGGCCTCGTAAGTCATGGTTTCAATTTACGGGCCTACTTCGAATGTCAATTCCTGACAAACAGAGTTCTTGATTCGGACCTTCTGTTATAAAGTGCCACATCAGCTAAAATATGCTAATATGCATTCAGTGATCTCTTGCAGTGCACTGACAAATCAACGTCAGCTCAGATTATACATTTAACAAGAGAAAAACATAGATCTATGCTACCAAGTTGTAAAAGTAATTAGAGAAAACTGACTTTTCCGGCTGTTGGCTCCAGCGGTGCACACGGCGAGAGAAACACACAGCACAAGGTGGCAAATGAAAGGCATCTTGGCGAATGCATAAAGGTTGGCATTGAGGCAAACCTTATATGCTCATAATTGGGCTTTCCCTAGGAAATACATTATGAAATAGCTCGTGACGTCTTCTGACAGTCCATGCATGATATTTGCTCCAGACTCGTGAAATAAAATATCAAGAACGCCAACAGTCCCTGTTCTCTCGACAGCTGCGGCACAGCATGAAAGAGGGGAAAAGAACATCTTGTGCTACCTGCGCGTCATTTTAGAGGAAAGCACTAATATAGACATGAGAGCTCACGAAAACGATCTTCCTTGTGCCTCACTCTTCATTGTACCGCACAATCGGTATATCACATTCACGCGTCCTGGCACGGTTATTAATAATAATGCTTTTACGCATTATCACCGACCTAACCAGATTCAAAGCCGGGTATTTGTTTAGGAAAACATTACTTCACACAGTCAAATTCAAACAAGAATTTAATGACTGAAATATGCCGAGCACAGCAGAAGACAAGAAACTCGGCGTGGGCAGGTATGGAGCCCATAAATATCACGTGCGAACTGAGCAGTAATAATGCAGCTATCGCCGTAGCCGGTCGACCTGCGTGCAGACTTTAACTCTCTTTCGCGCTGTCGATGCCGTCATCTCTATAACCTTCCACTGGGTACAAAATCTTTCGCACGTCCTACTCAGTTTTAGCATTTTAAACCTGCGCCATTTGTGTTAGGTAGCAACGCCTATTTCAAAAGCTGCTGGAGCAGTGGGTCCGTTGGGGCGCTGACCTTAATACAGCGCTTAGAAAGGGTGTGCTGCCTTGTAAAAGACATTTACCGTATCACTAAATAGACGCGGTAAAATATCGTGACCCTTCTTTTTCGAAAATGAGTCTAAACGACTTTCTGCATACATCCTTAAAGCTTCAATATGTCGCATTTGCGACTTCGTCTCCAGATGGCTGTTACGTGATCGTCAACGAGTAAGCCGGTTGTAATTCGATTTGTACTCTATATCTGGGCCGTACATTCCGATTGATGGGAGGCTTCAAACCTAAGTCTCACATTGCATCATAAAATCGCAAAATGGTTTGGTTTATGAGGTTTAGCGGCCCAAAGTGGCTCAGACTAGAGAGATGCCGTAGTCGAGGGCTCTGGAAATTTCGACCTCCTGGGGTTCTTTAACGTTCACTATATCGCACAACAAAGAAATGCTCTGCTGTTCGCCTCCATCGAAAAGCGCCAGCTGTGGCCGGGATTCGATCCCGCATACCTTGAGCACAAAAATTGAGCGCCCTAACCAATGCACTAGTGCAGTGGGCAAAACCTTAAAATGATTATATGAACAATAAATACTCAATATAAAGTTGCGTACGTTAAACTCCCTGGCAACAAGCCGTTACGAGCTTCATTAAAAGAGCAATAATGCTTCCTTCCAGTAAATCATATCTGGTTATTTCAATTTATTTCCACAACCCGAGGTCATCACTCCAATATATTGTATATGTTGAAGGCCGAGTAGCGAAAGCTCCTTTGGCCACGAACAAGGTGTTTCGCATGGCGGGAAGCACAGAGCCGTTGCCTAGCAACCGCCGCAGCTGGCGGACGCCGCCTGCTGGCCACGCCATCTGACAATCAAGCAGCGACCAGAAGACGATGTCTCGTCTTTAATACAACAACAACGTAGCTAGACATAGTGAGTAGCGCAACATAATTCTCCATCTCTAGCGTGAGGATGACAGTAGTGATGAGGATAGGCTAGTCAGCGGCGCATTTCGGGGAAGCGTGTACTCAGCATTGGACAGTATTTAATTGAACTAGATGAATTAGACTGGATTAGACTGAACTCGATTGGTCTGCTCTGGATTGGACAGGTCCTAATTGAATTTGACAGGATTGGTTGGATTGTGTTTTACTAGAATGAACTGTACTTGATTGGACTGGATTTGATTAAACTGGATTGGTTTAGATTAGATAAGATTAGACTGGATTGGATTGTATTGGATTACACTGAACTGGATATATATAAGATTGGACTGGAGAGCAGTAGGCATCCCAGCACCAGGCACACATGCTTTCGCTCTGTATAGCCTGGCCTAGCTGATCTGAGGCACAGCCATTTCTTTTTTTTTCAGTTTTCTCTATTCACCGCATTTTATTTCTATGTCTAAGGCTGGTCGGGACCTCTGCCAATGTGAGTACGTCTACTACGTCTATTTACATCCACCCACGTAACTAGCCCCCACCCCCTGCAGCGTCTGTATTCCCTTGGAGTCAATTGTTACCCATAGCGATCATCCGTTTTCCTCGCTTCGCATTAGATGTTTTGCGCATGCCTATTTCTTCTTGATTTTGACAAGAATGTCAAACAGTTATTATTGTGCTTTATCTTTCATGTGTTTGTGTAGTCTCGAGCTGAAGCCACTTAATCAATGTGGCAACCAGCTCAAATGCTGTCCTATCAATCTGAGTTTCTTTTCAGTGCCACAGATGTCTATTTTATATTTAGTTCTCATCACTAGACTTCAATATGTTTACGGACAAGTTGGCTCTAAACTTAATACCTCGGAAACCCTCTGATCTTAAAGTTGGCATTGTTTCAAAGTGAAGAATAAATTGAGGACTTGCGAGAGAAAACAAGCTCACGTTTTACTCCAATAGCTTGACTGCCGTCGTCGCCTGAAACTGCTGAGCTCGGACACAAATAAACGCAAAAATGTCATCAATCAAACCCATGGAGCCGCCATGTGCCAAGTGATCCTGGCTTTTTCCTAGAATTGGAGAATAAAACTCGAATTTATTTGACTAAATAATGTGTTTTCGTGATTGGTCAATACGCTAATGATGTCACAGATAATGGCGTCGATCAGCTAACGTGGCCCAGTGACCTAAATGAAATAAGAAAATACCAATGGGAAGGAAAATTGATAGAGCAGTAATTGAGCCGGTGCCTTTTCGATTGTAAGCCGGGCGGACTGCCTCTACACCAAAGAAAAGCAAGCGTCTTTCATCAGCCCAGACTCCATGGAACGTGTCACTGCTGCTGCGCAGAGCTTTGGCGCGCTCGTTCAGGTGGCTATTTTAGAGGTTATACGCGACTGCCTCATCCCTTAATGTGAACAGCAACTAGGCACTACAATACACTGGCACGTAGTTGAGTGTAAGGCTGCTGATTTTCACTACTACTTACCTGTACTGCTTTCTTTTCAGTAGCATCAGTATCAATGCATCTGCAATACCATGACATTGCATATTTCCCATAGGTAATATTTTCTCAAGCCATTCACTTGCGGCTCGTAATCGAACATTGCGAAAAGAGCCAATTTTGTCAAACACTCTCTTGTAACGTCTGTGTAGGCTGTACCAGCATTTTGCTAAAATGTTTAAACATTGTCAAGTCATGTGCTGGTGTGCATACCGAGGGCAAAATCGAAGAGAACTCGGTTATACATAAAATATCTCTTGTTACACAATCATTTATAGCAATTAACATATAGTCCCACTATTGCCAGCAAAGCAGCACCATGGTTTTGAAGGCTCTGGCTCTGCCACCCATCACCTGACCGACGGCAAGAGGCACCCACAACTTGCCACTGTAGGCAGGCCGAAGTGCCACCCACCATAGTTGATAGGTAGCGTACTCCGGTAGGGGCAGGGGCGAAATACGAAAGTCTTGGATGCAAAGAAATTCTGGGATACAATGCTAAACATTGCGTGAGTCAGATTTTTCATCCCTTAACTGAAAAATAGAAGGAAGAGTTAGGAAACTGTAGCAAATGACGACATAATAATGACAGCTTTAATCGCTTCTTAAGTTTGAATGACCGTCATTATTGTACACAGGTAACGCAGTTTCAATCGCATTATTCATATCCACCTCATGTGAATCTTTCTTTTTTTTTCAGATTTCATTGCATTTCTCCGCGTTCTATATTGCTGACAGTGCGCTTTGTTTAATGATAATTGGCTGCCATGTATCGCGCTAGAAATAACGCGCCTGAAAATCAAAGAAAGCACCTACGTGTGCTATGTGTTAAGAATTTATTTGTTGCCAGTGATACGCATTGGGAGGATTATTATGAGAGTGACATAAATGATCAGCTCGCTCTAATGGATCGTTTGGTTAATGTTAGTTTTTAGGCTTAGCGCAATACACACAACGGACCGACGAAAGGCAAGGCAACGCAAAAAGCTCCATATTGTCCTCTCTTTCATCTATCCGTGTTCTTTGTTGAGATAGTCCTCAAGATAACGTAGCGCTTATCTGCTGCATGATGGCACACTTGAACGCACGAAGAGAAGCCCGCACCCTTCTCTAATAACGCGGCACCTAAATGGCGGAGTATCATTTAATAAAATAAATTTGAGAGATAAAGGAAAAGTATTTTTTTAACGTTTTATTCATATTGAATTAGAAATAGATTGAGTTAGCGTTTATAAATTTCTCACATAACTACAATAGTTTGCACAACAGAACAAATAACACGGCCACTTTAGAAACATGTTGCGGTGAACAAAAACGCAGAACGATAAAAAATGTGAAATAATTACTCATATTGCTTTTAATGGAAGTACGATCATATGAGGTATAGAATTTTCAAGGGTCAAAATCATTATTTGATGGAAATAGCTACATTTTTGGGGTTTTGTCCCACCGTAGTGTCTCAGTATTCAAAGCACTCGACCACTGATCCCAAGGAAGTGGACTTAATCCCGGCTGTGGTGGCAGCTTCACCATAGAGGCGATCACCAACGCGCCCATGTTAGTGCATATTAAAAAGCCCTATGGAATCGAAATATCCAGATTGCCCCACTACAAACGTTCCTCACAGGCTGAGATACTTTGGTAGCTAAATTATTCTACAGTACACAGAACTTTCAGTTGCTTTCTTAGTTTTCTGCGCCAATAATCTGCGTGTCCGTGTAAACATTGCGATTTTGAAGGCAGACAAATCGCGGAGCTAAACTTAACAAATAGCTAGGGAATCTGTTCAGTTCAGTCGTGTCGACTCTTCGTGACCCTATGGACCATGTCACGCCACGCAGGGAATCTGACATACTACTAAAGAGGGTACCCTCGTCCCTAGTGATATTTTGTGTTTCTTTATTTATCGACCAATGACATTTATTAACAGCGGCCTGGTATCTATAGCTTTAACCCTACCCATCACTGGCAAAATCTAACAGCCTCTGAATCTCCGAGTGATTAGAGACATTTACAACAAATTCTTCGAATTATTATGAACACCTTAAATATATCCCATCCGCTTTATATTTTATTGCAATAATACAAGTATTGTTCAAGGTACCACTGATTACTTGTAAAAGCATAATATCTAAAACAACTTTTCAAGATTTTATTTTTGCTATTTTTTTTAACCAAACATAGCGTACAGAAATACGCATTATAATGATTCTGTAATGAGCCTCTCGGCAGGCTCACTAATCATTCCAATCCCTGCATCACCCTTGAAGTTAGGCAAGTGCGTGTACGAATTTGGGGATTATTTAGCTTTAAGGTGGTAAATGACGTTTAGTTTTTGTATATTGTGTAATTGGAGTTGTCTGTTCGACGCTTACTGTTACGTTTAAATAAATTATAATTCCTGTCTCCTCGTCTTGAGGTGTCTTTGAGCACAGGGGCAAAGCTGACATGAAGAATACGGGATGCTAAAGTATAGTCTGTTTTTGAGGCAGGTAGCATGACGTCCAACTTTGGCCGAGATGGGGTGATTTCTGAAGAATTCATAATAATTTTGTCACGAGAAAAACACACAATAAATATTTACAGTTAAGGCGTCTTTTGTTACTGACATTTAAGATTTGCAGAACAGAATACGAAAACAGAATTTCTTACTGTTCATCCCTCTTATGTCGTGCAGGTGAAAATTAAGAATGAGGAGAAACAATTAATAAAAATGAGGCTATAAAACATTACTGCTTCTACTATTTTATCGTAGTAATTTTCATTTGTCGGCCTATTGGGTTATGAACCCTTATACACAATCGAGCTATGAGCTCGAATCATTGAGACGCAAAAACTTGAGTCTTCCCATGCGGCTAAATCTACCATCAATATGATCATGGTGACCCTAAATCCTTTAAACTACTTTATCCTAGCTTTCCTCAAACGACTGTCAAGGCACGTTGCCTACCAATGAAGCCCTTAAACTTCCAAAAGATAAGTGGCCGTTTCCACGGGTTCTGAAAAGAGCCTTGATTCTAAAAAATGGCACTGAAGCAAAATACATTGTTTATCTGATTTTTGCATAACAATTCATTCTGAATACATAGGCTTACTATTTACGGCATTAAGGAAACATTAAGCCAGTAAGTAAAAGCTTGCTCAGTACAGAATGTGGAGATTTGTAGGGCTTAAGAATGTAGACGGCTCCTGAGTGAGCACATATTGTTTCGTAATTCTGAAAACAAGGCTTTTTAAGAACGCACTATCTGCTCTCTCACATTCAACGAATGAACTGTTATTTAAGGAAAAATACATTACAAGATATACGCTTGATAATACATGACCACATAGTCTTAAAACGCTATTACAGTAGGCTTCCTCATAGCGCGATACGACATCTCTAGCAACATAGACATACGGCTATATTTATTGCTGGTATGTGAAAAAAAAGCAGCACTGCAAGGTAAGGCCGTGTGGTGACCTTTTATACGCACTTAATAGGCGTCTAGGCGTATACGTGGCCATTAAGAAACAACAGCCTGTTAGGATACATCAACTAAATGCTCCTTTCAGTTGCAAACGGTAGTTTTGAAAACAAAATGTAGCTTCTAAAGGTTATTTCACACTTTAAATTTTCTGCTTAAGTGTTTCAGGGTTTCAGCACTGGCATATGTGACAATCTGGGTATGACCACATCGCAAAAAGTAAAATGCAGCAACTTCGTTATCATGTCGCCTGCTGAGAGTGAGGAACCTAAGGTCAGGGCCTGACAGCCGTCTAAATCTCACTTTTTTCTGCCTCAGCAAAATGCCTTGCATTGCCGACTTTTGCATTTGCTCTTCTCGTACAAGTTCAAGGGATTTTCTGTAACTGTTTGCCATCGTGCATTGTTCGGCTTAACCATCATAAACTGCTCACATTTGCCTAGCCTTGCTCTTCTGTTATTCTTCTACCTCTCTTTATGTCTGGTAACTGTGCGTGGTATGCTGAATATTTGCCATCGGTAGCTCTGTAAAACACAACGTGACAAAAGCTTAACAATTTGATCAGGTTTTCCCTGAGCAAATTATGAAATCTCGAGGTACAATTAAGCTGCGCCTTTGAGGTAGACGCAACTGCGCGAAATACACCACCTGCGGCTTCTTTGTGAACCCAGCTTCTTGTCGATTAACTTCCCAGCCAGCTTTCTCACCCATTTGCCTCATAGAATTGAGTCCAAAGGTCCCACGTCATGTGCAAGACCAACTGCTAGAGATGTAAAGCCGCGTTTTATCCAAGCCAGACAGAATTGTCAGCAGAGCCTATAGATGAAGTGCCTGACAAGGATTCAAGGATTCCATGTGTACTTTGTGCCTTATTCTCCTATTCCCAGTGAGTTTTCCAAGCTGGAAGATTTTACGAAGTCAATCATGTTTGGAGGTCCTGTAAATCTAAACAGAACAAATAGCTTCCATTTTAAACCAATAGTATGACAAGCTCCTATCTACAGACAAATAATGGCTGAGCTATAGCCCTGCTCAGCCTACTGAGCCGAAGCGAAAGGATGATTTTGCATTCGTTAGGTGTATGTTCAAATACGTGCAGACATAGTTTCTGCAGCAATTGTGCAGACTATGGAGTAGAGGACGAAGTCAAATTCAAGAGGGAAATCGAGATGTTATATCCGCCGTTAGCGGTCAAAGCATGAGGTCAAATCTCACGTGGTAGTATGCCATAGTTGGCACCACAGTTAGGCGACACAACCATGCTGTGATCTCCGGCTCCTTGAAGGTAAAGTGGCTGGACAAGTTGACCTTCTCTGATACATGGCATACATAGTAGGCAGTCGGAATGCCTTCAACTGAAATAGGAACACGTGATGCTGCATCTGCCATGAAATTCCAAGGTCAGAGGTCAAATGGTGGTACACCAACGGTGCAGCATGGTTAATCTATATAGCCACACTTCGATATCTGGCTTGTTGATGTCAAGCGACTGGACAGATTGACTTTCTCTGATAAAGGTTGCGTTGAAAGGAGGATTTATTACTTCTTCATATGCTAACGCTGCCAGGAGTTTGAACACAACAGGTTTGAATATATTAATACCTTTGTGTGGGCGAGCCGGTGTAGCATCAAGCAGAGCAGGAGCGCAGGAAAGAGGGACACAATGAACACAGTGCTGGCCTGTTTGTCAGTATGTTCCGTGTGTCCTTTTTTCTTCCACTCCTGCTCTGCATGAGGTTTGAATTACCAGCCGCAGTTCACAACTTCAGCGTGAGAGATGGACGCCAAAGATAAGTGATGGCGATGAAGATGGTGCGGCACTGACTACTCTTTGTCTTCTTACAGTATGGTAACAATTTGCTTCAAAAGGCAACAGACGGCGTCAGCGTCTCAGTGGTGCTAGAAGACTCTCGCGCATGCTTGAGGAGTGTTTAGAAATCTGTTAAATTGGTCATGACATGGCCATGCACTCCTTTGAGCTCGGGTTATCTGATGTTGCCAGACCATGTGACATGGATGATATTTGAAAGAACTGCTGACTCGGGGAGCATTCTTGAGAATCGATGGTCATATGGGACTCGAACGCTAAGGCACCAATGGCACGCGAGTCAAACATGCAACTCCTAAGCCAGGCACGCAAGTTCGAACAACTAGGATAAAGTGGAACTTTATATAGACATTGCGGGATTTTCAACGGGATCAAAGTAGCTTTGACTATGTGCTAATTACTATGTGGGAGATCATAGAGCATAAATAAAAGATTAATGGTACGGCGAATTGGAAATTGCATGTACGCGAACAAAAGAGCTTTCGCAAAGCTACTTTCAAACTGGATCCATTAACGCTCTCATATCGTACCTTGAAAGTAAGAGCTTAAGTACATGTTCAACGTTTTTCAAGGTTGAAGGTCAGCGTCATGTTGTAACCTCCCTACAATTGTCTACTTTTTAATGCTGGTGTTTGGTGATTAGCGTTTTTCAAAACAGTTCCTCCGAGAGGGTATTGCACTCGCCAAGTTTAAAAAGAGTGTTAATCGCCTTCAGGAATTTTTTTATGGGCTCGACATTTACTTGGACTGAACTTTCGTGTTGTAACAATCTCGTTTAGCAATGAAGTTTAACGAGAACACGAATAAGTGTTGAACTGTCTCCGAACAACTTGAAAGCTCGAGAGTCTCTAAAAATAGCTGTAAGTTCCCCAAGTTGTCATTGGCCTCCTCAGCTATCAAGTAAAAAGAGCTTTTCAAAATAGGGTTACCCTGGCTTGACGGAAACATTGGAAGCCGCGCGGAAACGATAAAACTATTTTCCTCATTCGTACTAATCGCTAGCTGTCAAGAAGTACAATGTGATTGGAGGAAAAATGAAGCTATGTTCAGACCACTTGGTCCAGGGCTTAGGTTCTGCTGGGATATGAGTCAGAGTGAGAGCCGCTTTACTTCATACAACCTATTCATTTACATGATTGACCTCAGCGACAATAGCTTCAGCACGAGCTTCGCGAATGCGGCAGCCGCAGCGAGGATTGCTTAGTGCGCAGCCACATCCTAAGGCGGAGCCCCTAAAGGCTGATTCACACTGGCGACTAGCGGCAATCGCGCGACGAATATTTGTCGGCCCGCGACCAGCTCCGATCGACACCGAGTGTTCACGACAACCCCCTCTCTAAAAGAGATTTGAAAGACGTGCCGAATTTTGCGCCTTTTCGTCCTCTGCTACTGCGCTTGTGTTAGATCAGTTCGGACTCATTTTAGGTATGAATATGTGTAATTATCAGCGATGAAAAATATCGTATGGTTATGCCAATATTAATTCTGTTTCGGCAGCCGAAAGCGCGTGGTGTGCGCGCTTTTGTTTGCGGTCTCGCAAAATAGCAGAGCACGAAAACGCCTCAAGCCCGAGCGTAAGAGCATGAAGAATAGGAATACAATCGTGAATTAGTAGGCTTTGTTCTAGCAGTGATTATTGAAACGTGTGAGCAACAAATGCATGCGCAGCAAGTCGGGCACACGCGCGCATACTCTTGAATTTTCAAGCCATAGAAGGAGGCCGAAGCGCCGCTGATTGGCTGAGTTCTGCGACTCGAAGTCGCGTCGCGACAAATCAGTCAGCGAGCGACTGCCCCAAAACGGGACGCTGGTGACTAATTCGGTTCTCCCCCACCAGGACGAATCGTGTCGCGCGACCTCTGCGAGTCGCCAGTGTGAACCAGCCTTAAGTGTTACTACCGTCTACAACCGTGGTTGTCCACCTTGAACTGACATTCTCGCCTTCCGTTTCACCTTCCTTGAATCACGCCCTTCGCGGCTGGGATCCATCCTACAACTCAGTAGCCGAGCTTCCCTAAAACTACAGGAACAATGACCTGTATTTTAGTTGTGCAAAACCCAAAAGTTCCAGTGAGAGATAAAAAATTGCAGGTAAATGAGCTTTATGTAAAGATATGTAAATACATATGCCTTTTAAACTCACCACCAAAGTTGTCATAAAAACATTTCTTCATGAGACATTTTTGGGAGCCTGCAAAAATTGCAAAAAATCATGAAAACTCGTCTTACGTAGACTCAAACAAATCCAAAGGAGCCCCCTTGCATACCTTCTCTACCTCTACATACGTCATGGTGGTTACAAACAAACAAAATATAAGTGGCTTGAACACTGCTTTGGTTAATACTCAAAATGTATTGTGGCGGCCATGTACGTTACGTATTTCAGGCAACATCATTCAGCAGTCTTTATGTCCTTTTTTCAAAGATTATTAAACGTGGAAGACAAGCATTACTGATGGAATAAAACTAAATGATGGACAACATAAGCCACAGATAATTTCCTTGATGTTCTGCTCTCTGTTGTAAGCACATCACCCTAAAATATTCTTCAGGAGGGAACTGAAACAAATCGGTTTCGTATTCTGTCCTTCTCGTGCAAACGCAGTTGAATGATGTGATACATTAAACTTTCTCACGATACTCACCCACTCTTCGAGGCATACAACTGGACAGGCCGATGTGAGTTTGACACGCTGCGATTCATTAACGTTCACCGAGATTCCGCAGCACACTGGAGCCTAGTCCATTTCGTATTTATTAATACAGCCGCATAGTTCGGATTTCTGTCCTGCGAGCATGACTTCTCCAGCCCAGTGCCATGAATGTATAATCGTCAATGCGAGTGCCATGTGAATTTGTTCTTTTAAATTGTGTTATGGCCTATTTATCTACAAATGCACAGTTTTTTCAATATTTGAAGTATATAGATAAAGTCGTGAACGCTTTCTTTCTTAAGGTGGACGGCGCATGTTTCATGTCAGCGAAGGGGCCAATACGACGACTTTATTTTCCAGTACTTTATACTACTCGTCTAAAGCACACATGCGCAGAAATATACCGCTTACAGCTAACGCCGCATACACGACTTACGCCGCTTACTACATGCGACGCCCCGTGTATACTTACTAAATACTACTCCGTTTAGAATTATAGGGCTAGGACAAACATTTACTCCCTAATCGATTCCGCAATATCCTTATAACGTAGAGAGGTGGCGGAGTCTAATCATCAGCCTGGATGACTCTAGCCAATGGTTTTGCGAGACATCTCTTTTTGCCGCAAAGCCCTCGCCGTATCCCATAATATTTCAGAAAACTCTTTGCATTAATCCAGACGTCCGCAACAATACACAAATGATTTTGTGTATGACGCAAGCGTTCTTTGTGGAACGATAGGTGTTATACCACTCGGTCTCCCATTTAGCATGGCTCTTCCAGGCCAGTTGGAGACTAAGTTTCATTCGGGGGCGAAACATTGACTCATGTAATTTCAATTTATACCGCTAGCAGTATGTGGAAATGTTCAACGAGATATGATAAAGACAGTATTGCGCTCCCTTTCTCCAAAACTAACCTAAATGAAAATTTTCTACAGAATGAACTATCCTTGAATCAAATCAAGGGTCGGCACCGCACAGTGCTGCAACACTGACGCGGTGACCGCCACTGTGAATAACAAGACCTTGAAGATAGTGAGCAATAAAGCTAAAACCCTAAACCTCTGGTTTTCTTCTAATGGCTAACGCAAACTGTACAGAAATAAGGGCTTTCTTTGACAGCGTTGTACATCTTTCTTTCAAGTCATCTTTATTTCAACATCACAAGGATGCTAGGGGCGCAGCCAAAAAGCCTATTAACGGCTTGACGAGGGGCTGCGCCCCTTACAAAAACTTGGTAACTTCGGCGTATGAGTTGACTATGCAATGAAATATAATTTTAACAGAAACAACAGGGCGAAATGGCACTTTCATATAATGTTTAACTAAATACTGTAGAAAGGTGACATACGATTGCGGCAAGGAAGAAAAAACATACACGCAGTGTGGAAAACATATTTACAGAAATGCACACTTTCAGTGAGGTAATAAAAATAACAGCGTTATCTGCACACTGTAACTATTGAATTGTGTTTAGAAGAAGAGGCAAGGTGTAACTAATGCTCTGTCGTCCGTAATTTGTTCGGGTTTCTGGAATGACGAAATGATTTTTTGTACGAGTGCTGTAATTGTGAGACTTGCGTTCAAGTCTGTAGAGTTCCTTGAAGAAGATAGCTGTGTTTATGGCTGTAGTCCTGTAGCGCCTTAATAAAGTTTGTTCATATTGCTGCGGGATAGGAATTATATTCAATTTACAAAAAATCGCTTCTGTTGGTGCGTCTCGAGAAACGTTGACGATGATTCTAAGGGCTCGTTTTTGTAATCTATGAAGCTTGCTAACATTCGAAAAGGTGGTGGTCCCCCAAACCAAAAAGCAGTATCCTATAACAAAAGAAGATAGGGACTGAAAGATAATTTTTTTTACAGATTGCGGTAAGCAATACCGAAGCCTGGAAAGAATACCCACTACCTTAGCTATTTTGATAATCGTAGTGTCTACATGTTTATTCCATGATAAATGTTCATTAAAATACACTCCAAGGCTTTTAAATTCCGGGACGAGCTCAATTTTTACCGAACCTCAGTTCAGGCGTTCAGTCGTGTCCGACTCTAGCCTAACCGAACCGACCGAACCTAGCCACAGCGATAATCCCAGGAAATCAATGATTCTATTTTTGGGACGGAAAAGTATTGCTTTGGTTTTTTTGGTATTAATTTCCAAGGAGTTAATGGCTGTCCATTCATGGAGGGAAAGCAAACACTGATTCGCCTGCCCAAAGAGATCATATACATTAGTTGATTTAAAAAATAGGCTGGTGTCATCAGCATACATTAAAAATGTGCATTTGTTATCTAGACTAGTAACATCATTTATGTAAAGATTAAATAGCAGTGGACCCAATATGCTGCCTTGAGGAACACCAGCTCGTAAAGCCTGTATATCGGAAAGCTGATTGTCAATCTTGACCTGCTGACAACGGAAGGTTAAGTAAGATCGGATTAACTGAAGAAAGACGCCCCGAAAACCGTATATGTCTAGCTTGGCTATTAAAGTCTCATAGTTGATCCGGTCGAACGCTTTTGAAAAATCAACGAATATGCCCAGAACAAGCTCCCTCTTTTCAAATGATTCCAGTATTAATTCTTTCTGCACATCATGTATGAAACCTAGAATAAATTAACGTAGTACATGTTATGCACCTATTTTTAAACCAAAATATATTGTCATGGCATGCAGTAAGCCCGACATTCACCGAGCACCGCAGAGCGGCAGCGAACTAGCTATAGCTAGAGCTCGACGTCAAAACTTCGGTTTCCTCACTACAGGAGGCACGCACTCATGATCAGCGCCGACCGAAGACAAGGATTGCTCCCTGACATTGGCCCCCGGGGAAAAGAAGCACTGTCCCGATGCTAGAAGTGTATGGTTGAGAGAAAATGAATAGCGCAAAGGGGAGTCGCTCGGCGCACATAAAGAATCAAAACTATCGGCCGTAATACAGTTTTAGGTGGACCACTTTGACCACCTCGGAGGGGGGAGAGTCGGGAGTTAAGAAAGCCATCAGGAGCAACCTCGTAGATTATGTGCCCAATTACTCTAGGACTTTGGATGGTACAAAGTATCAACACAGGAGTTTCTCGCTGAGGTCTGATCAGTGTAATGAACCCAGTAGGGACAGTCTCCAATTGTACTCCAAGCATCATAGCGTCGGAGGTTTTAGCGCGTGGAATCTCGGCCTTGCGTGACCCTGAATCCTTACCCGGGCCAGCTGACGGGCCTTTCGACTGGGTTATGAGCGTATTCAGCTGTATCTGCCGAAGGACATGAGCCTACCGAACGGAGAAATTAGGATGAGGTTCGGGGTATAACTCGTGGCCTAAGCGAGCAGCATTGTAATGTTTGCTCATGGTGTCGCGAAGAGATAGTCTCGACCCGCCCTCGAAAAACATTGGCCAGGTAGATGCAGAGAGTAAGGGCCTCCGTCTACTTCTACGCTACTTCTTGCGCTGGTCCTCATCTGTGTTCAGAAAAAGTGTCAGTGGCTTAGCTCGGCTACGCCAGGATATACTCAGCGAGGGGTACGTTTCCGTGGCTGAGCTTGTGGTCACTGCATGTTTGGCAAGGAGAGACATTGAATACACACATCTTTTTCTCACTTTACTGGGTAGAGTCGAGTGCTGCACAATGATATGTGAGTAGCATGCATCGGTCTCACTTTTGCTTTAGAGTATTTCGATGTGGTAGAGCCTCTGGTATACAACCAGTAGACTGAAGTTTTACATAGACTCCATTTCGGCGGCTATGCGGTTTCTATTACGCTCATCAGTCTGGCATCTCCGTTTGGCAAGACGTTCCAATCTCAGTTCGCGCATCTCCGCTGCTCTCTTCGCCTTCATACGATCATTCTCTATTTCTTGTACAACTAAGTGCCAGACGACAACCTCAGGATCTGAAGATTTAATCTTTTCTTGTATGTACCACATTATAGCAGCGGCTGGGCTCTGCTTCTATGGATCCATGTCAAACGTTGTGTACTGCATCCTCTATCATATCCGCTTTTATACGTAATACTACGCATGCGACGCACGGATCGGGTTACAGAGCGCCGTCCTGCAAGGCGGTGACGAAGCGCACGGCGCACATGTGGAGTCCTTCTGGTTACCCTTCTATCGGCGCATGCTCACAACAGCTCATGTACGTGACGTCACAGGCAGCTGAAATGGCGGAGCGGGTGCGCGGCCGCTACAATGGCGAAGCGCACGCCGCATTTGCTGCTCCTCTCCGGTTGCCATGGTAACGGCGCATGCGCGCAATTTGCCTCTCCTGGCCACCACGCAATCTCACGCTACAAAAGTTTTATTAGACATTGACATCAGCTGTGATAAATAACCAAAACAAAAACGGACAAGATTAAAAACATAGTGCACGTCACAAATCAAATACGTCCCAAATCCCTATTCACGTACGGAAAACAACTACCTGCTCGTGATGATATGTATAGTTTGGAATGACAATGTATATAAAAGAGTAATTAGGAAAATAAAAATTACCGACGATTACGTTACTTCCTAATGCGAAATCTGAGCGCAGCAAATAAGCTGTTTCACCTTTTCGATAGATTGAGGCAAAGAAATCGAGCAACACATGTATGCGCTATCACAGAATTTTTTTTTTATTTTTCACACGTATTCCTTTAACAAAGACTCCCTTCTCGGCGGCGGCGATGAGCTTCTGCTTCAGCCTCGTTTACACCTGGTTGCTCTCGACGGCGGCGATGAGCTTCTGCTTCAGCCTCACTTACTGCTCTGGATTCTGGCGGCGACGGCGCTGGGCCTCTGCTCTGGCAGCTCGTTAAGCAGCAGCGGCAGCAGCAGCAGCAGACGGAAGACTTCCACCGGTCGTCTCGCTCATCGCTCAGAAAGAACTGGCAGATAATTTCGCAGTGGCGAACGGCAGCGGCAATTTCGGCTCGCGCGGTGCACATATACAGATCCGCCGCCACCGATCTGGCTCTCTGATTGCCACCGCACAAGGGTTGCATTGGAGGAGGAGCGAAGAAAGGAACTAAGTTCGAGCCGGCGCTTTGATTTATTTATAGGAAGGGAAAGACGCGGTAACTGTCTCACTTGTTTTCTGTGGACACCTCAACCGCGCCGTAAGGGAAGGGAGGAAAGTGGGAGTTAAAGTGGAAAGAGAGAAAGAGGAGCCGTAGTGGAGGGCTACGGAGTAATTTCGACCACCTGGGGATCTTTGCGCTGACATCGCACAGCACACGGACGCCTCTTCGTTTCGCCTCCATCGAAACGCAGCCGCCGAGATCGGGTTCGAGCCCGGGTACTCCGGCACAATAGTCGGGCGTCTTACCACTGCACCACCCCGGCGGGGCCGGAGACTCGCAGGAAGAGGGGGGAGGGGGGCGGCGTGTACACCCAGAGGCAAACGATGGGGACAGAAGCGCGCGCAGCAAGCGGACAACGCGATAAAGGAAGGAGGGAAGAGATAGCAGCTACTGACTGATGCTGCTGACGCCGATAGTGAGTCAACCCCAGCTGCGGAGTTGGTTTCAGGGACAATGCCGCCGATGCCGACGCAAACATATGATACCCTCGCTTCCGCAGCGCCAAGAACCAGGTCTAGCCGTGGGAAGGTGGTCACGTATTCGTCGACGTGCCGGGGCCTACGTGCCATAACCGGCGCGTCGGCAACTGAAGAGCAGCCTGTCCGCCACACAGGAACAGGGGGGGGGGGGGGGGGGGACCCTCCCCTCATCTTTCTGCATGGCGGCGACGGTGTTCTATGCAGTCACGTTATCTTGACTCTCTAGCGGCATCCAGCGGTATCGGTCGGTCGCTGCTAGCGCTGGGTGGATGAAAGGGGGGCGGAGCTGGTTACAAGGCCGACGACGACGCCGACGCGAAACCCAGGAACGGACGCCAAAGAGCTGCGCTCTAATATAGATACAATCTTATACAGTGATCGCATGCACAGTGCGCCTGGCAGATGTGCGTTGTGATGTATACTGTTGTGAATTGACAATAGATAAGCGTGTTGCATTACCAGAACGGGTTTAAACCGAGCCGAATGCGTACATCCGGCAGGGAAACTAGAGGGAAGTTTTACAGACTTATTCACGTACGGAAAAAAATTGGCTGCTCATGATGATATAGTTGGAATGACAATGTATATGAAAATACATATCGCAGAGTAATTAGGAAAATAAATATAGATACAATCTCATACAGGCTGTGATGTATACTGCTGTAAAATTGACAATAGATAAGCGTGTTGCATTACCAGAGCGGGTTTAAAACGACCCGAACGCGTACTACAAAAAGAGAAGTTTATTGACTTCCAAACTCATAAAAGCACAATACATTGACAATGTGGACCCATCAATACATCTTACAGACGGAAGTTTCACAGCCTTCTTTGGAACCACCTCATTGGCGAATGAGTGAAGACATGCCGCGTTAAATAGTATTCGTATCTCTACTTCTAAATTTCAGGATGCTCTTCCTGCAAACCCTGCTGATTGCGTTCAGGCATAACGATCTCCAAGTGAAGGAAATTTCATTCTCACCAAGCTCAAAACTGTTATCTGAGAGAGATTGAGAGCCTGCATGTCTAATTTTACAGTTATGCAATAGCCAAGAAAACTGCCTTAAAATGATGTACAATATAAGAATATATAGGAACATGATTGGTTTATACGAAAAAAAAGGCGCCATATCTGTCACACACAGACCTCTCTGGACATTCTAACTGATTTTTATTTATAGGAAGAGAAAGGCGCGGTAACTGTCTCACTTAGTTTTCTGTGGACACTGCAACCGCGCCGTAGGGGAAGGGAGGAAGATGGGAGTGAAAGTGGAAAGAGAGAAAGAGGAGCCGTAGTGGAGGGCTACGGAGTAATTTCGACCACCTGGGGATCTTTAACGTGCTCTGACAGCGCACAGCACACGGACGCCTCTTCGTTTCGCCTCCATCGAAACGCAGCCGCCGAGGTCGGGTTCGAACCCGGGTACTCGGGCACAGTAGTCGGGCGTCTTACCACTGCACCACCCCGGCGGGGCTCTGGCATTCTAACCGCGCCTTAAGGGAAAGGAGGATGGTGAGAAGGAACGTAGCGAGAGAGATTGGTTGGTTGTTTGGTTCATAGGAAGGGAAAGGCGCAGTATCTGTCACACTTGCTCTGTGGACACCTGAACCGCGCCGTAAGGGAAGGGAGGAAGGTGGGAGTGAAAGTGGATAGAGAGAAAGGGGAGCCGTAGTGGAGGGCTACGGAGTAATTTCGATCTCCTAGAGAGAGGAATGGAGATTTTCAGCATGCACTGCTGGCATCGCGCTGCACACAGACGCTTCTTGGTTTAAAATTAATATGTAAGCAGCAAAGCAAACGAACCGCATATTTACCACTTTTCTGAGGACACCTGCCCCTCGCCATAAGGAGCGGGAGGAAGGTGGGAGTGGTTGGTTGGTTGGTTTGTGGGGTTTAATGTCCCAAAGCAACTCAGGCTATGAGAGACGCCGTAGTGGAGGACTCCGGAAATTTCGACCACCTGGGGTTCTTTAACGTGCACTGACATCGCACAGCACACGGACGCCTTGCTTTTCGTCGCCACCGAAAAGCTGCCGCCGAGGCCGGGATTCGATCCCGCGTCCTTGGGAACAGTAGTCGAGCGTCGTAACCACTGCGCCACCCCGGCGGGGTGAAGGTGGGAGTGAAAAGTAGAAAAAGAGTAAGCGGTACCGTAGTAGACGGCTAAGGAATAATTTCGGCTACTTGGAGGTTTTTAACGTGTGCCGACATCGCACAGGGCATGGACGCCTCAGTTTCGCCTCCATCGAATGTTAACGGTATTCGGTGCGGTGCACAGCGGAGAAAGCTCTACTTTGGCACGAACGCAATAAATTACGGCGCGATTGCGACACAAGAACTCCCACCCTAAAATAATGTCCTTAGAGCAGTCGCGAAGAACGATAAAACTGATGACGTAGAGAACGTCCTGAATGGTGAGTCGATCCGTGCAGGTACCGAGCGGTTTGATGCGCTCAGCAGTGGCGGTGCGCAAAGAAACCCCAGAATAAGGCAGAACAACTTTTCGTAACAAGCGGCACAGTCTAACGTCAATAACCGACACAGCAGCACCAGTATCTACAAGCGCAAGAGTACAAACATTCTCAATGGTAACTTCTATTAAATTGTTCGGTGGCGAAGCAGGACTTTCACTGTTCGACGAAAGCGCAGTTCTTGCCTGCGGAACTGCGTCTAGTGGTTTTCCGGCATTGGCGAGGTAGAACGGTTGCGCATTGGTGACGGAGAGCGACGGCGCGGAGAGGTTGAGCGGTTGTCATTCGAGAAGTTGTCAAAGTTGGACGAGGGCAGAGTTGGCGCACGGAGAGGGGACGGCGGCTGCGCGTAGTTGACTGGGCTCTGATCGAAAGCGTACGGTGCCGACCGACGGCGGCACAGGCGTGCAACATGGCCAGGGAGACCACATGCAAAGCAAATCGGCCGATTGTCAGATGTGCGCCAAGGGCGTAGAATAGGTGGCGCACGACGCTCAGTGAAAAATGCCCGCAGAGGCGAACCGTACGATGGAAAAAGCGTAGGAGGGGGTGGTCTTGCGGCAACCTCCGCATAAGACAGTGGACTGGATCCGGGCGTCGGGACAGCGTCGGCATGAATGAGCGGAGCTGTGAGTAGGGCGGCATGAAGTGGTGGTTGTCGAGAGGGCGGAAGTGCTTCGGCAACTTGTTCCTGAATAACCTGGCGTATGTTCGAAGCGAGGTGTGAGCAGCATTGCGGAACGTTTGAAATTAACGATAGTTGCCGGGCAACTTCTTCCCGTACGAAGTCTTTGATTTCCTGGATAAGTGCAGAGCTGACAGTGCCATCAGACATAGCCGCGATCGTGCCTTCAGGTTGTCGAAGGACGATGCGTTGGCGACGATGTTAGTCGTAGCATTGACACATCATGACAATATCACTTACAGTGCGGGGCTCTTTTGCCATGAGAATGTTGAATACGCCTTCATGGATGCCCATCATGATGTGGCGAATCTTCTGAGCTTCAGTCATCGATGCATTTACACGATGGCACAAATCTAAGACGTCTTCGATGTAGCTTGTGAAGGTTTCGCCTGTCTGCTGCACCCGCTCGCGCAAACGGTGTTCTGCGCGAAGCTTGCGGACCGCAGGGCGACCGAAGACATCCACAAAGCGAGATTTGAACGAGGCCCAAGTTGGAATGTCAGCCTCGTGATTTGTGAACCACAACTTTGCGACTTGTGTGAGGTAGAATATCACGTTGTTTAGCTTCAAGATGTCATCCCACTTATTGTGGGTGCTTACGCGTTCATACGACGAAAGCCAGTCCTCCATGTCCTGATCGTCGGTACCGCTGAAGACCGGCGGGTCCCGCTGGCGAAGCACCCCGGAGCATGGAATAGAAGGGGCCGAGGTAGCAGGGCCGGTGGTGTTAGTGCTGGAGTCTGTCATTGAGGTAGGAATTCGGCGGCTACAGAGCTCCAGGGCGAGAAAATGGAAGAGAAATCCCGCGACCTCCCCCAAGTCTTAAGCGGGGATCCAGGCACTGGTAGCGGGTACTGGTAGCGAGCAGGACCGGAGCGGGGGTGGAATAGCTTGCAGTCAGCTGGTCCACAAAATCACTTCCTCCTCCTCTTTCTCGGTGATCTGCCAACCTGATCGGAACTTCTTCTTTAAAATATATATATATATATATATATATATATATATATATATATATATATATATATATATATATATACGGTCATGCATTGTAAAAGATACTAAAGACCACCTGTGATATCAAAAATGGGACTGGACTTGTCCGGCCAAACCTTTCAGTAATTCGATAACTGTGTTAAGAATATGATTTTCCTATAGGTCAAAACAGACTTCACTGCATCATAATCTCAAAATGCGTGTAAAATACAAATCTCTGCATGGTAACGACTGTTTATAGACATCCACGGAACTTCTAAGCAGCATAGAGCCCTCAGAAGTCCCCATTTTCTTTTACTTACAACTTTGAAATGCAAATTATTCAAAACAAGTGACTCTATAATGCGTCCTGGCTGTCGTATAGTTTCGCATAAACTAAAATATCCTGATATATTTTGTTTTATCACCACCAACACAATAGCGTAACAGGAAAGCAAGCTAAATATACATTTATTTATGTCACTAATGGAGTAAGGTACGAATTTTAAACCCCTACACTAGAAAATAATGCGGAACGAATTAGTAGTCAAACAATTGCTGCCGTTGAGTTACAGGCGGTGAACTATTTTGCAAGCGCATTCCATCGGGGCGAATACAAGAAGCTTGCCTTCGAAGGCATGCCTTATGAGCTCATAAGTAAACTTTCCCAAAAGCAACTATTTAAAATCAGTTCCTACGTCTTTTGACGATCATAGGCACATTTGCTACACTTTAGTAGAAAACGAAATGTCAACAACGCTAGCACCTCGGCGGCTGCGTTTCGATGGAGGCGAAACAAAGAGGCGTCCGTGTGCTGTGCGATGTCAGCCAACACCACCTAGAAGACTGAAGGCCCCCGCACGGCGGCGTGACGTCACGCAAGTCAGATCGTCCTGGAAGTGGACTTCACCACACTCGCTCTCTCCCTATAAGCTGCATGTTGGCGTGAAATAAATTAGATTCGCTCGCTCGTGTTACCAGTAGGAACTAATATACTGCGTCTACAGTTATTTACGAAGCTTGGCCGGGAATTCTCACCCCAGTTTGTAGCTTCGTGCCTTAAGGAGTCGGTTTGCATGCTTACACATATAAGAACCGTTTTCTGACTGATTGGAAGCGAATGATGTAAAATTTTGTCATCACTGTGGTGCATAAACTCTATTTGATCTAGTAATAAGCTATTCACGTTGCAAGCTACCGCCATGATTATATTACATATATTTAACACTTCGGGGCTTTTTTTTTACTTTCAAAAGCCCTATCAGGCAAGTTACAAAAATGGCAAGAAATTGGCATTACATGAAAGTAAAATGTCAATAGTTCAAAGTGGAATAAATGAACTCATAAAATGCACAAACTCATTTTTGCTCAGCAGCAATACAGGATCATTTATTATACAATTCGTCGAAAATAAATAAAAATACAATGCTTGACAGTCTCTTCTTTGTACAAGAACACATTCTTCGTAAAAGTGCACATAAATGCGATGCATGTCAGTGTCAGAAAAAAAAGTTGGTAGAGTAAATTTTCTGCGAATACACTTTACTGCTTTGGCACACAGGACTGCTTCAAGTAAAGAAATTCAGGCGTGCACGAGTTTCCGTGACACGGAACAGACAGAGATTACAACATCAGAAGCCTTCTTGAGAATGAAGGTAGGATGAAGGACATTTTATTTGACATTGATGAAAGAAAAAGTTATTTTCTTTTTACAAACAATACTGTGGAAGCAAAACTGCACAAATGACACCTCAACTTTTAACAGTTGCAAGTTTTCGCTTTGCCTTTGTGGCAGACAACTTGTCGCTTGCTAACTTGTTATTTGCTGCTTTGCACAAGTTGTTCAAAAGGGTGTTTGCTGCTGCACTCAAAATGTAATGTATGACTTGTTGAGGAGTATGGCCATTCACACAAACATCCAGGTCATCATTATCATTGATGATGCCATGCACAAGGGCCACTAGCACTTCTTTCTGCTTAGGAAGTGCAAAGAACTGTTTTGCAAAGCGTGGACTCCTAAGCTTGTCCAGCACTATTTCTGTGGTAAGGACAGCATTCACAACAAGTTCGCGTGGGAACTTCAGGCCACCTCTTGTCATGCTGGAAATAAGGACATTTCTAGCAATGTCCATCTCTGTATCATCCATTATCAGATTTTCTTTACATGACTGGCACAACAGTTTCTTTACAGCTGCATGAGCACAGTAACCGGCAACATATGTCACAGCTGGTAGCCTTGCCACTTTCTTCTCAATATCGCTGTCCCAAACTGCGACATCAAACTGGCTCAGCAATGAGTTGGAGCTAATGACAGGAACATCGCACACCACATCAATGTCTGGTAACTCGAGCACTTTCTGTAGCCGCAACTTTGTCTCAGACTCGTAAATCTGCCTAATCGACACATGATAGTTGGCACCAGACAACTGACGGTACCGACCAAAGCGATCCTCAAGGGAATCTGTTTGAAATTTGCCTAGCAAAACACACTGCATACCAAGTTCTTCAAGGCAGTAGATAGCGACCTCATGGAGCGCATGAGTTGTGTGACATAAAGCTGAGTGAGTTTCTTTTGTTAAATGTCCTGCATCGTGCCTCAAACTTTCCCAGTAGTCGAGCCACTGCATCATTTTCCCCAAAAACTCTAACTGGGGACAAGATGTCGAGGTTATGGGTTTTTGCAAGTCATCTAAAAGCCGCTGGCCCTTTCGGGGAGTTTTAACGTTAACAACATTCCACCACGTTAGCACCATGCTGATATACTGAGCAGTACTGTCAGCATGCTGAATGTTGCTATTATGAAGTGCTGCCACAGTTGATAAATTGAATATTCTCAGTGCTAACTTTACATTTTGCCTCTCCATGTTTGAAGGATTCAGTGCCTTCAATGACAATGTCGGAGCAATCTTCAAAAGCTCATTTTGTTCGGATTCATGCAGCTCACATAAAGTGTTAAATGATGCTGCCAAGATTTTGGGTTTGGGGTCTGTACTTTTTGGATCTGGGAAGTACATGCACCTTCCTGCATTGCGTTGATTTAACCAGTTATTTCTGACACATTTCAACACGTGGACAGGGTCTATGACAAAAAACAAAGGTCGTGATTTGTCAGCTGGATGCTGATAAACTATCTTTAGTCTCGGAGGGTCTGAAAACAATGACATTGTCTTTCTGTTGATGGAATTATTGTCAGAGATGATGGCAATTACTTTAAATCCTGTATCTTCAAGCTTCATGACTAGCATTCGCAGAAAATCATGCAAACATTTTGCATCGATTGTAGCCACTGGCAATATATGCACAACATCTTTGTTATTTGAAAGCAGACTCTGAATCATAAAGACAAACACTGTTTTTGCCGGGCTTGCAGTGTTGACTGCTGCACCGGCAACTGACCCAGCTTTAAAATCAAAGTATGACTGAATGTGGATTTCATCCATCATTAAAGTTACTGTCTTTTCATGCTCTTTCAATGTGGTAGCAACTTTCTTAGCATATGACAGGAAACAGGAGCCTTGCTGTTCTATGGCCGGGCTTACTTGCTGAGCAGAGCAGAGACGTCTTATTGTCTCTGGATGAGGCAACTTTACCTTCAGTGAACCTCTGAGGAATTTGTATGCATGCGGTGAAATGGTGTAAAGGAGGCTTGCAAATACGAGAAGGTCCGACGAGTAGCGTGCAGCGTTGTTGAGGATTAGGTCTACTTGGGATTTTATAAACTTCACGACTTCGAGGTGCCATTCGTGTAACTGGGGCTGATGATTGCATATTAACTCTTCTAACAGCTCCTCCACAGTTTCAAGCAGATGGCGAGCCCGCAGGTCATTGTAGGGAGAATGAGCACTACGCAGAGACTCAACATGTTGAAGGATGTCACTCAGTTGTCTTAAGTCCTGCAACACTGCAGGCACACTGACACCATGAAGGTCCACGATGCGTGTTTCCCCGTAATACACTTCTACACACATGTTGTCACAAACTACCACTGATGAACGTACAGAGGCGCCCTGATCAACAGTCAAATCAAGGAATAGAACTTTGGACTCCATTGTGATCACAGACCAAAACGGCGAGGTGTTAAAGCTTGGCAGAGCATGAAGAAATTCAGAAAAGCTTGTTACTTCGTTATGCTTGTCTTCTTGATGTTTTTCTTCTAGAGATTTTTCCATGGCAATGCGGAGTGATTCGTCCTCAACACGTTTTCTTTTATCCTCCGGAGCCTCCCGAGTGCACGCATGTTGCCGTGAAAGGTACTGGGGACAATTCGGGAACACACTTGGTACCGCATCCGGCTTCAGCCTGGAGACTTTCAGCGGCACTTCAATAACGTTTCCCGTCTTCACATCTGTGTACTTAGATGTTTTGACGTAATCGCTTGCCACAAAATGTTTCTCGCAAAGCTGAAATGAAAAAAAAAAAAAAAGACATTCTGTACAAATATGTTTTATACTACCAGAAAGATAAACGACAAAAAGAATGAGCACGTTTCAGGCTCCGACAACGCAAGCAACCCGATTCGGCTGTTGCTGAATACATTTAGCCGGAAAAACGCACATTGCTTTAATAAAAAAGCCGCGAATCGACTCATAAGCCATAGCTTACCACTGTGTTTTTCGTAGGAGTAAAATCCTTCCGGGGAACCGCTCTTGTCCATGCCGCTCGCCGCACAGGGTCACAAGGAAACACGTGCACGCGCACACGCGACTCTCCAGCATAGTTGGACTTGCAATTGGGAGCGCAACAGCAGCCCGGCATTCTAGCAATTTGTTTACGAGCACAACCACAGCACAAAATCGAAAATATGCAGCTTGCAGACGTAAAAACGACGCACAATCATGCCTGTTGTACGGACAGGCGGCATCCGATACAAACGACTGCAAGCAGCTCCGATCACTGTGGCCAGCACAAGTGAAACAAAATCCGCTAGAGGCGCATGAAAATGTGGCTGCCTAACTATGCCAAACGATGCTGTGTGCCATTCTTTAAGAATATAGCTGTCGAATGAAAACCGAATAGCTCAATACTGCGGCCTTTGGTATTATTTGGACTCTAATTATACTAAAAACTAAAAAAATGACTTGTTTTGGTTGTAGTAAAAGTCACCGCTGAAGCCATTGCGAGCCATTCATAGCTGTTCTTGTCCGGCTTGTCCATGTTGCCCCCTCACCCCCTACCCTCGCCACGCGGACGTTCGGAGAGGTTGTCGCCGTCCGTCCGAGCGGCGATCTGAGTGTGGTGACGTAGGCGCTTGGGCGAGGAGGCGGCGCGGGGGCCTTAAGTCTTCTAGGTGGTGTTGTGTCAGCGCACGTTAAACGTTAAAGATCCTCAAGTGGTCGAAATTATCCGTAGCCCTCCACTACGGCTCCTCTTTCTCTCTTTCCACTTTCACTCCCACCTTCCTCCCTTCCCTTACGGCACGGTTGAGGTGTCCACAGAAAAACAAGTGAGACAGTTACCGTGCCTTTCCCTTCCTATAAATACATCAATCAGTTAAATCGATCAACAACGCTAGCATTGCTTTCTCGCCCTACAGCTGCTACACGGGCTAAATTATGACTAACGAAACGTTCAGAATGCCAGTAAAACTCCGCAACCTACCTCACGACTACCGCGTGGGAATTAAAACGTCAACTATAAATGTGCGAGCGCGGTTCTGAATCTAGTAATGATGAGTACCCTCGCTATTTTACACGCACCTGTGCACGCATATTAATTTGCGGTCCTTCCCCGGCCTATCTCCCAGACAGAACGGCCGCATCTGAAAAAACGTTGTACGTGGTTACGGCTGAACACACGCATAAAGTTCGCTGAAGTTTTCGGGGAGCCATTCGGTCCTCTCTTATGAAACGGCGTATCTATAATAGAAGAGACATCTGGGCGAGTTGGTATGGTGACATGATTGAACGTATCTATTTTGAGATGTCGTTGTGCACGTCTCGAACCTGGTCGCGGCAATCAATGAGCTCTCGGCAATCAATGAGGCTCGTGGTGGCTGCATAGTTGTCGACGCTGTAGCTGCGAAAACATGCGTTTACCTCCCTTTTTCTCTTTCCTGCCGCTGACGCTTTGACCCGCATCTCTCGGCACCAAAAGCAATGGACGAAAGTGCATTCGTTTGTTACTCATTTCCAAGCACAACTGTTATGTATGACCTGTATGCGTCACCAGCGGCTTGCCTAGACTGCAAACAGCGGAAGAGGAGCTTGGCGTAGGCTGGATGTACGGACGGACAAACGGACGGACGGAGCGATGGATGGATGGATGGATGGATGGATGGATGGATGGATGGATGGATGGATGGATGGATGGATGGATGGATGGATGGATGGATGGATGGATGGATGGATGGATGGATGGATGGATGGATGGATGGATGGATGGATGGACGGACGGACGGACGGACGGACGGACGGACGGACGGACGGACGGACGGACGGACGGACGGACGGACGGACGGATGGATGGATGGATGGATGGTCGGTCGGTCGGTCGGTCGGTCGTTCGATGAGTGTGTGGGTGGGTGTGTGTGTGAGTGGATGGATGGATGGATGAGTGGGTGTGGATGGGTGGATGGATGGATGGAATATAGGAGTGTCTCCTTTGAAAGAGGGTGGTTTCAATATTGTTTTATATCGGTTATATATACCATCATTTCATATATTGGCTTGCGAAGCCATTAAACGACTTCTGTCGGTAACGACCGTTTTTGTAAAAGCCTGGTAAACCAAACATCATGAAGTGCATGTTCCGACTGCGTATATTTGTCCCGCACGCATGAGAGAGCAACAGAAAACAAATGTTAAGAGCGATGTGGGATAGAAGTAAAATGATAATAATGTGGTGACTGCGGTGCTCTTTGTATGTTTGGTTGTCAATCCCGGCCTATATCACAAGTATTTGTTTGTTTCAGGGAATGCCAGACATTTGTGTTATCATCCCCCCGCCTCCCCTCCAACGACAATGATTACTTGTCCAAAAAAAACAGCGTGAACAAACGGGGTGAAAGGAAGAAACCACAGGATCAAGCGCTTTTTTTTTTGGATAATGCATCGCATCGCCCGCATAACTATCCTGTTGAATTTCATGATTACTTGATATTCTATGATTAGCTGGCGGGAAATGTTTTTTTCCGCAAGAATTGATTAGGGCTGAATTTTGATGACCGACGATTTAATCATTGCGTAAAGTGATTTTCTACTTCTTTTCTTCGTCTTGTATTATTTAATTCGTAAATATTTTTTAGCTGCTGGTCCCGCAATAAAGTAAATCTTTGCGAATTAGGCTCTGCGTGTCATGAAGACACCCTAATTCCATTATCAAAGAGATATTTTCTCTCCTCAGCACCAGAAGGAAAACACCTCCGCTGTATATTTTTACTGAAAGCAAAAAGGACTTGTAAAGGCTATCCATCGAGTGCTGTCATTAATGTCGCCTACCACAGGAAGCACTTAAGCCTACGTGTCAAATTTTATTATAGAAAATTAACGTACAAACATATGTTCCTTGTCTTGTCTGAATAGAAATTGACCTCCAGTTGGCCACTAAAAATAAATATTCCGACTGCTTTCGAACCTAATATTTGGGTGCCAGTCATTTCATTGTCACGGAAGCAATGGTTATGATTTGGCTCTAACTGTATATCTTGTCATGACATGGCATCAGCTATGATATGAGGCCACAAAATTCCCAAGACTTTAAGTACTGAGCAAAAATTTTTTCTAACCCGTAATATAACACAATATTCAGTTATCAGATGGAAATAAAAATTGCCTGCTATGCTTTCTTCAAAAACGTAATCTGAACTCCGGGTATTCATAATTATTATCATCATCATCACCGTCAGCCACTATACCTCCTGCAGGGCGAAGGCCTATTCCATATTCCTCTAAATACCCCGGACCTGCGCTAGCTGCATCCACTTCTCCCCTGAGAACTTCTTAACCTCATCCACCCTCTTAACTTTCTGCCGCCGCCTGCTATGTTTTCCTTCCCTCGAATCCAGTTTGTTACCCTTAGCGACCATCAGTTATCTTTTCCTCGGACTACATATCCTGTCCATGCTCATTTCTACTTGTTTTTGTTACAATGTCAGTAAATAGAACTATTCCTCTGACCCACTCTGCACGCTTTCTATCTCTTAATGTTACCCCTACCATTTTTCGTTCCATAGCCCTCTGGGTTGTCCTCAACTTAAGTAGAACTCTCTTGGTTAGCCTTCACGTTTCAGCCCCATAGGTGAGTACAGGTAAGGTGCAACTGTTGTATACCTTCCACTTAAGCGATACCGGTAAGCTGCTAATCATAATCTGGGAGTGCTTGCCAAATGCGCTCCATCCCAGTCTTATTCTCCTCGTTATTTCCCTTTCATGGTCCGGATCTGCGATTACTACCTGTTCTAAGTAGTTCGCCTACTACTTCCAGTGGTTCGCTACAAACGTAAACTGCTGTTACTTCCCGAGGTTGATTACCATTACCAATTAGTCTTCTGCATATCGATTTTCAAGCCTACTTATCTGATTTCCCTGTCTAGGTCATCAATCATTCTTTCCAGTTCATCCCCTGAGTTACTTAACAGGGCAATGTCATCGGCGAATCGCAGAGTACAGATATTCTCCATCTACACTTATCCCTAACTTCTCCAATTCAAGTTTCTGAATAATCCCTTTAAGCGCAAACTGTCAATATTACTGAGGAGATCGTGCGTGCGTCCTTGCCTAATACCTTTTGTCAATAAATTTTGATACTTTCTTTGTGCAGAACTATGGTTACTGTGAAGCCCCTATATTTATCTTCCAGTACTTTCACATAGGGCTCGTCTACACACTGATTTATCAATGCCTGCGTGACAAACTTAGGTTTCTACAGAAGCAGATGCATTTTCGTAATGAATGAATCATCATCATCATCATCATCATCATCATCATCATCAGCCTGATTATACCCACTGCAGGGCGAAGGCCTCTCCCATATCACTCCACTTAACCCGGTTCTGTGCTAGCTGCATCCACTTGACCCCTGCGAACTTTTTAATCTCATCCGCCCACCTAACTTTCTGCCGCCCCCTGCTACGCTTTCCTTCCCTTGGAATCCAGTTTGTTACCCTGAGCGACCATCGGTTATCCTCTCTTCGCACTACATGTCCTGCCCATGTCCATTTCTTCTTCTTAATTTCCACTAGAATGTCGGTAACTTGAGTTATTTCTCTGACCCACTCTGCACGCTTTCTATCTCTTAATGTTACCCCTACCATTTTTCGTTCCATAGCCCTCTGGGTTGTCCTCAACTTAAGTAGAACTCTCTTGGTTAGCCTCCACGTTTCAGCCCCATAGGTGAGTACAGGCAAGATGCAACTGTTGTATACTTTCCTCTTGAGCGATACCGGTAAGCTGCTAGTCATAATCTGCGAGTGCTTGCCAAATGCGCTCCATCCCAATCTTATTCTTCTTGTTATTTCCTTTTCATGGTCCGGATCTGCGGTTACTACCTGTCCCAAGTAGATATATTCGCCTACTACTTCCAGTATTTCGCTACCTAATGTAAACTCCTGTTCCTTCCCGAGGCTGTTGAACATTACCTTAGTCTTCTGCATATTGATTTTCAAGCCTACCTTTCTACTTTTCCTGTCTAGGTCATCAATCATTATTTGCAGTTCATCTCCCGAGTTGCTTAGCAAGGCAATGTCATCAGCAAATCGCAGATTACTGAGGTATTCTCCATCTTGCCTTATCCCTAACTGCTCCCATTCCAAGTCTCTGAATGAATGAATACTGTGTATAAAGACTGGCAATGTTCAGAGCATTTTTCTATCCCCTGGTTGATGGCATGGACATGATCGGTAGTACAGGACCTTTTTCGAAAACTTGCTTGATCTTTTGCTTTATTGCAGTCTAAGGTTGTCCTGATTCTATTAGCAATTATCTTAGTTAATACCTTGTACGTAAGAAGTACGTAAAAGAAAGTAAACTTACTGGTCCGTAATTTTCAAATTCTTAGTGTTTCCTTTCTTATACATTAAGGTAATGTTTGCTCCGTCGTTCCGTGCCACCGATGACACCAGGCATTGCGTATACGGGATGGCCAGGTTTCCTAACACAATATCCCCCCGTCTTTCAAAAAATGTGCAGTTACCTGATCTCCAGCTGCTTTCCCTTTTTTTCATAGTTTCTTAAGCTTTCTTAACCTAGTCATTTGTCACTAGCAGAACGTCTGACTTCTCTTTCCTACGGCCAATCTCATTATTATCCTGGCTACATTGACTACTGTACTGATTAGTTTAGATCTTTACTATGTCAGATCTTTTTCGATGTCTTGCAGACATATCGGTCATATCTCGCCGACGCGAGATTTTTTCCATGAGCCTAGGGAGGCTTTCGCCTTGATAAGAACATGCACGAAAGATTGAAAGTCGCCGCTACACTGTACAAAGCCGATGTATAAAATGTGGTACCGAGTGGCACCAGAGCATTGAAAGAGTAGCAACACAATCCAAACGATACACACCAAGTATGATGTGGTGTGGTACGATGTAGTACGGTACGGTATAGTATAGCATGATGCAAACGTAGTAGGGTGCATGATGTTTATTGTCCTAAAACGGTATGGGCCATAAGGAACGCCGTATTGTAGGGCTCCGGGTGATTTCCACATTTAGCGGTTCTTTAAAGCGAGGTGATGTCGCAGAGTACAAAGACGTCATGTGTTTCTACCACCCCTCCCAAATCAAAATGCGACCGCTGCATCGATATCGAACGCACGTCTTTGGGATATGCAGAACAGTGCCCTATCCCTCAGCATCAGTGGTGAAGCATCAATAAGGAGATTCCGTTCCAAGCTTCAATTAGTTATTCGCTTATAAAACAAATTGAACCACGTAGTGATAAATGCGCAAAGCTAATGCAAACCAGGAAAGTGAGAGCAATGTTGAGAAACATCCAAAAATATTCATAACCTAATCATCTGCTTAACATTTTTAAGGTTTCCATGTTCGACTTCGCATATGATCAGCATTATGAGCCCCTAAGCTCAATAAACTTGCCTGCTTAACACGCCACGTCTGTTTTAAATGTTTTTAATATTTAAATGAAGCTACAAGCATACATAAGCTAATCGCTGTCAAATACTGTGAGAAAATATGAAAAATTCTATGGACAGCTTAATGCATGCATATGCGTTGGTATTTGAAAGTAAAATCTAATGCCATATGCTAATGTACAAATCTGATGACTTGACGCGACAAATCTGCGTTAGCAGTATAACTGGCTCGTACAATCATCGCCTATACTTTGCTTCTTCGATTTGTGTGCAGCAGTCACTTTTATTTTAAGCTTGTGTGTGTGTGTGTGTGTGTGTGTGTGTGTGTGTGTGTGTGTGTGTGTGTGTGTGTGTGTGTGTGTGTGTGTGTGTGTGTGTGTGTGTGTGTGTGTGTGTGTGTGTGTGTGTGTGTGTGTGTGTGTGTGTGTGTGTGTGTGTGTGCGTGCGTGTGTGTGTGTGTGTGTGTGTGTGTGTGTGTGTGTGTGTGTGTGTGTGTGTGTGTGTGTGTGTGTGTGTGTGTGTGTGTGTGTGTGTGTGTGTGTGTGTGTGTGTGTGTGTGTGTGTGTGTGTGTGTGTGTGTGTGTGCGTGTGCGTGTGCGTGTGTGTGTGTGTGTGTGTGTGTGTGTGTGTGCGCGCGCGTGCGTGCGTGTGGGGGGGGGGGGGGCTTCTCAGCTTCTCATATAGATTAGCGGCGGCATATCACCACAGGCCGATATATTTCGTAAAAGCACTGGTAGAAATGATGGCGGATTGACAACTTGCGTTTTCAAGGTCTCTGGATATGAAAGCACAAGAAATTATCGCAGGACACTGTAACACCCAGTCATTCATCATTCTTCATTTCTTCAATTTTATTATTTGATATTTTAAGCGTTTTAAAATTTCCAAACAGCTGCCGGCTCTCACAACCGATCGACACCTTGAAAGAACAGTAAGCAAATATACAAGGCACTCTAGGCACTCTAACATGAAAGACAATGACCATTTCCAACAATATGCGAGGGTTTAAATTTATTCTATCAAAGTTAAAACTGACTATCGCGTATCAGACGCCAACAAAATCTGGCAAGAAAACACAGCTGATTGTGCATGCCCCCATAATCACATTGAATAGTATCAAGATGTTGTACGAAATAATAAAATAATTATGGACAGTATATGATAAAATTTTATTGCCGAAAGTTTGGTCGTTTTTCTATTAGAAGCCTTTACATTTTTTAGAGACTTCTACATACCAAAGCTAAGAAAAGAAAACTACATCGGACTTATTTCCACCACTTGATGTTCCTTAGCTGCCACCAAAAGCTCTGCACATAGACGCTTTTCATTAGACGGGGATGAAAATGCGGTAATATAACACTAAACACGTAATCATGTGCTCAGGGCAGAACTACATAGCCGCTGCGTCACCCCGGTGAATAAAAAAAACTCACGCATAAAACGCCCATAGATAATAATTTTTTGCTTGAGAAGTTAACCTTAAGGCCGCAATTTTCGAGCTCATTTTTTTTTCTTACGTGGTTAGTTTCAGCACCTTCGGACAGAACCAGCGCCTCCAGAGATCAGCCGACCCATGGCGCAGAAGAGAGCGCAAACGAAATGTTTGCAATACATGCCCTATCGGCCGCATCTACCACCTTTTGTATTTCAATGTTAGAAGTCTCAATCGACTCATGGTGCAGAGGTATCATTGCTTGCTAGTTAAATTTAATTAACGCGGCTCGAACGGTCTCACTTAGGTGCGTAGGAAACGATTAGAGGGCACTGAAGTAAGCATCATAGGTGACAACTGCGGAAATATTTTGTGGTACGTTATTTGCAAGGGTTATTCCGCAAAGCATGTAACTGTAAAAGCTTTTGCCGTTTGCAATATCGTTTATATAAATAATGATAACGATTAAATCTCTACCTCGTTTTCAGCAGTACTCAGTATTCGTATTTAGTACTGTTCCTGAAAACGTTCCGGCATTCTTATGATATTATAAACATTGCACCATGAATATCCGCTAAGGCGAATAATGCAACCCATTATATAAATGCTGCTGAATCTGTTTAGAGGCAACATATTTATGGTTTCATCATACACGCAGCAACTGCGTGTTTCATGATTTTCATAGTGAAAGCTTTTCATCATCTTTAATACAACTTAATACAATTAAGGAACAGGAGGAGAGAAATTTTTTTTGCGTGTTCAGTTGTTTATATAAAGAAAACACCTGTTTCTTTCCACGTACTTTACCCTCCAAGCTTTTTTGCTCTCGAATCCAATCCTTAATCTATCTGCAAGTTAAGTCTACTTCAGCAGGTAGTTAAGGAAGCCACCCAGTACCGATTCTGAAAACAATTTGAAAGACTAATACAGGCCGTCCAGCAGCTAATGCTATGTCTATGGTGACGCAAATGGCTGGAAGCTTCCTATTCAAATGCATCTACCATATTATCATTCGTGCTGATTATTCACAGCTGCCTTTCATATCCCTTTGGCTCAATGATTAAGACCATCGTGTGCTTATCGCAAGGAAACGCGTTCAGCTTGTTTCGAACGCGGAACAGTTTTTCGATGGAGGTCAACAACATAGCCCGTTTGTACAATGCCATGTGAGCTCACGGTAATTTTAGAACCCCGCAAGTCCAAACTTTCAAAGACTGCTGACTTCATCTTCACTTCTGGCCCGAGTCGCTTTCTCAGCTTAAATTCATAAAAAGCAAACTGCTAACCCGTACGTTTTTAGCAGGTTAGCATCAAAATCCCCCTAGACACACAATATCGGCCAATAATTACCATCTCATTGCAATGTTTCACTGATGTGAGACTTAAAAAGCTAGTGTTTTAATATCGCATAAAATATTAACTGTGTCATTTCTTGTGGATACATAAATAGTGGTAGAGAATTCAAGGAATCTCAGGTTCACATTTCGAGAGGGCAATTTCGGCCTTGAACCCTTATGACAATGAACTGTTAACAGAAGGACGCACAAATATTAGTAAGGTTTTGGTTTTATTTGAGCAGACTGATAGCAGACCAAGAAAACTTCAAAAGCAGCAAAGCTTGAGCAATCACCTAATTCTACCACAGAGCCACTCAGCAACAAGGCTACAAAATCTGCTCAATCGCAACTGTACCTCAGAGCAATACTTCGAAATATGCATGTATAATGCCCTGGTACTATAAACATTTATTCATAGTAAGGCGGTGGCACATAACTTTAGCAAACCCACCCTACATAAGAAGGCTTTCAGTCCACTACCTGCTTCTACCAACAGTCGCTTCCAAACGGATATCAGCAGTACGAAGCTTGAGCCCTCTCTCAAGTATGCCAACTGAGTTTAGCTCCATGGACGCAACCCCAAGCACTTCATCTGAGAAGAGTCGCTCACCAGGTCGGGGGAAATCTTGTACCCATTGGAAACCGGTGGGTACCCGGCCGCACCAGAAATCGAACCTGGTACCTCCTGAATGCTACACCAACCAATTGACCATCACGCTTTGTTAATGCGGATTTTTTAACCTACCTGCACATGCCTTAATTACTGTTGTGTGAACTCGCAGTAAAGTTAAAAGCCCAGTTTATAGTAGGCAATGCGACAGAGTACTGTACGTTGCAGTCTTTAGGTGTATACCTAATGAACACTACATGTTAAGTGCCAGGAAGGACAGAGCTTTGTGGCATTGTTTTGGGAAACAATTGAGAAGGAGAGGCGGATTTTACCTGTGTGCGTAAAATGCTACCGTTTCTTTGAGCATTCTAGATAACACCAAAGCAATGATTAGGTTCATGAGCATGAACTGCATTTGATATCTGCTGGGCTACAAACACGAACGATTGACACAAGCGTGGTCGTATGCTGTAGGTGCTACCTGTAACTACCGGCTAGTAGAAGCAGGAAGGAGATTGAAAGGTACAGAAACGGCCCTACACGCTGTGTCTTTAAATAGAGTATTTCCAAGTTGTAGTAGACGCCTCTGGGAGTTGTTGCGCTATTGACACAACGATATCAAATGCACTAAACCTTTCAGCGCTTCTTTCAAACTACAGCGACAAATGACCCGAGGCTTCGTTAGTGCTCGCTTAGCTTGATGTCATAGTTGAATGTAAGAAAATCAGCTTTACAGTTCTTTTTATAGTTCTCGACTTTATTACCATTCTGCAAAACGTATTGATGGAACTGACAATTCAGAGTTTCAAATTTGTGTCCTTCATGATGCTCCCACAGTTTCCTCTCTCATGTGTTCAAAGAAAATCCGCGACAGCGTCTGAAAAAGGAGATAAGAATCAACATTCTCATGAAATAACGTAGCTCTGCTTCAAAACGAAAAGCAAGCGCTATTGAAGCAGCATATTACCCAATGCCTGTTCTTTTACTAACATTATATACAAGCTTTCCTGCGATTCTTAATTTTCTTTCTAAACTTCATAACCGCCATACCGCTTTCTCGTTTAGTGAGAGTTAACATATTCATTACGTAATGCGCTGCACGTCGCACCGCAAGTTTACATTTCCTCGGTGCTTATTTTATTGATTTATGTACGACATCTCATAATTACACATGTTCTCTGAAGCTTGTGTTTAAACAACAGAATACCCTTACAGCCATGCCATTTTCGTTTGGCATGAATCATCAAAGGCAGCATTCCTTTAACAGATAACAGCGCTTTGCCTCTGACGGGTAAAACACATAACTTGACAACTTGACTGTCCATGGCTATTTATTCTATAACACCTATTACGGGCAGTTCTCATTGTAAAGAAAGATATGACCTATCATCAGCAATTTAAGAACACGATAACTGACATGAGTTAAGACCGACCTTAGTACAAACAGGTAGCTTTACCGTAGTCCTGGAGCTGGCTTAACCCGAAATTTATGAAGTGGAGTGGAAAATGTATGTTTAACGATTACATAACTATCAAACAGAGCATACAAGCCCATGAGAGCGCTGCAGAGAGTCAGGTGGGAAATGTTATAGTAAAGTCTACGGGATTCGGTCGTGCAAAGAGCAAAAACTTTATTAGACTAACGAAAAGGCAAAATGAATAGCATGCATGATCCAGGAAAACACGAGCTTGAGCTTCACATAGAGCCCGGCAAACTCGCCGTTCCTGCAAGGTGATGTGAGTGGGGTGTAGAAAGGGTTGGAATTGCCTGTCGCAAGTGCATTTACACCAGTAGTGGAAGAGTGGCTATTAGGGCACAACGCTGGTGTTGAAATGAGAAGTGGGGAGGTAGTTCGGTAATGCCATGAGGAAAGGTAGGTAAAATCTTCGGTTGTTTTGCATAAACGGCTTGAAAATGGTTTGGAACCATTACTGAGAGCAGATTTTCTGACCACCCAAAATTGGACTCTTTCAGCAGATAATTACGAGTATGATACATCTAAAATGTTTTGAGTAACATTATATTAAATTCTTCGTTTTTGTTATTGACAATCAATATCGGTAATTATCCCAAAAATCGCAGTACACCGCATGTATTCTCAAACTTGTGTTGTCTAATCTATTTACTCATGACCACTCCAGCTGCCCTTGCCTCCTTCGCGCATACAAGAAGACCGCTTCAGAAGAGACCTAATGCTCTGAACTGGCAGACTTTCCTGCTGTGTGTTTATCTTTACAATATTATTGACAGCAAAAGGGAGACTAAAGAGCCACCGAGGCTTCGACTTTAAGTCGTATAGGCGATAAGCAAAAAAAATACCTTTACCGCCGCAGGCGTACGATTAAAAACATTAGCTCTAGGTTTACCAAATTTATTCCTATGTCCTAAATCCTATTGCCAGCGTGTAAATCACGAAACAATCATTCGTTCGGTACCACTCGAAGCTCTCTACGACAACAGGTTGGCACCCCGAATTCACACCCCACCCCGGTTTTGAGGAACAAATGTCGTCTGTGCGAATCCCTCGCACATATTAAGCTTCAGCCCGAAAATTACTTTTGTGGCCATAAAGTGCCCATTTGTTTGACTTCACTCAGAAACCTGTATCTTAGGTGATTACAGCACAATTTTGCCAGCAATTGTTTTGTAAATGGTGCCACACGCAACTATCCCCAGGTTGAGTAAGGCTGGCCGACAGTATAGGTTGTGCAGCGGTGGATAGAGGGTGGGGAGCGGTTCGGTCACGTGGCTTTCAGGAATCATGACGTCGCACATAGTTTACCAGGTGCTCCATTATATGGGTGGTCGCATGGTAGCTTATTATTTGCAATGCTGTAGCTATGATCACGTGCCTCAGACGGCGTCTAGAATCTGAGAGCGAAGGAGAAACTGATGAGGAACCGGCAAATATAAGTAGTGAGAGGTAACGCTCTTATAAGATGTAAGCCTCAATCACGAGAAATCAAGCTTCGGCATCAACAACGCTAAGGATCTTGCGCATGGTATAGACCTTCTTCACACGACCGAGAAAACGGCCAAGGCATTCATTGGGGCACCTAAACCTGCTGACAAGGACCCTTTGCAGGCTTACCCAGGTATTCTAGAATTCTATGGCCTTCATTTAAAAATTAAGTCTACGCCTACCACTAACGCAATTGAACCCTCTCGAGAATAGCATAACCTGGGCATGACATGAAGCGCATCGTGCTATTTTTCACTCATATATGGGGGTGCTCATTCTACAGACATTGCTTGAAGAATAACCATGAATAACAATAATAGACACTAAAGAATAATCTTTGCTGACGGCTGATATAGAGGGGGGATTCGTCGTGTTGCCGAAATCGAAGTATTAAGAAAGGGCTAAGCAGGCTATTGACAACAATTTTAATCCCTTGAAAAGATCAGGCACAAAAGTAAAGACAGAGGCATTCAAATTGTGCGAACAGATCAATTTCGCAGGACTACACCAGTTTGTAAAAGCAGCGAATACGCAACGGCTGAACGTTTTCTTTTCAGCGAAAGCCCGCAGAGAAGGCATGCCTCTAAGAGCTATTCTCTCAGAGAAAGAAGCCTGGCAAGGCCTGGTAATAAAATGCCTGCAAAACCGCCTAAGCCAACTAGACGTATAGAAGACGCGTTTCGCGTGAGCAACCAAAAGGATGTTATTTATATTTTCGCTGCGCAGGTTGGTGCTTCAGAATTAAATTTTGCTTTCTTCAAATGACATTGAACAGCTAATTTATTCTATTCACCAAACAGACCTGTCAGGCGCAATAAAAAAGCGGATTGAAGGCTGGGGCGTAGTCAAATTACCAAATAGTAGCGGATTTTTCAAAATTGATTGCATTCTTAGTTAAGTGTTATTTCTCAACCACCTACATTTCATTCAACGACAAGTTTTTCGCGCGAAAGGATGGTATTTGCACAGGTTCTTACTAAGCTCCGATACTTAGCGAAATCTTTCTAGGCCTGTTTGACAAGAACGTTGCAGCGTGCATGAAAGAGGAAAAATGTGTTAGGTGTTTTAGGTACGTGGATGATTTAACTGTGTTTTTGAATTTTCATAACGAGAGCGACAAACCACAAATTGCAAAAAGGATGTTAGATATTTTCGGTGAAGTTTAGGCAGGCTGAGGTTCACTTACGAAGTTTTAATGAACAGGTGTGTGTCTCCAGTTCCTTCAACTACGTTTGTACTTTGCCACTGGTCATCCACACACAAAAAAAAATGCAATTTTGGTGTATAATTCAGCCCATCCGAAACTGATTAAGCACGGCATTGCAAAACGTTGCCTGCATGACGCTCTTCAGAGGTCATGTCAGCATAAAATTGAGGTTAGTTTGCAGACGCCAGTGCACCGGTTTCAGAAGGCCGGTTTTCCTAAGGATACGGTGAGGGCTGTGGCGGAATGTCCCATGACATAAATCAGGGTAGGGGCTACCCTGTCATAGCAGCCGATAAAGGCTGCAAAAGGCTGAGGCAGCCATACCATACCTTTACCAGCAATCGCGCCGGCTGAGAAACGCGGTAGAAAAGTTCTGTGTTGACATTGTGTTCACCGCCCCCGAAAAGTTGGTGTGCATGTGCAAAGCCGTCAATGAGGAGGAGCCGGTCTGCACCATAAACCACGAATGCAAGTTTGTACACTGCACTTCTGGCATCGTATATCGCATACCCCTATCCTGCGGTAGATGCCACTCGGGGCAGTCTGGACGCGGACTAAACGAACGGCTACGAGATCACTGTACGCTGGTAGATTCATTGGGCGGGAGGGGTGGGGGGGAGGGAGTGGGGGGGGGGGGCATTTGGCCACACATTGTAAGCGCTGTGGGCGCGTGCCGGCGTTTGATGCCACGTGTGTGCTTGGTAGGGGATGCACAAGGTTAGACCGTGAGATATGCGAGGTCTATCATATTCGTGGGGAAGGTGATAACTGTGACAGCACGCCTTCACTCACCTTGTCCTGAAAAGAAGAAATGTACCTCAGAGACAGTTTGCACATTTCGCTTAGTTTTTTTATTTTTTTGGTATACCCCAGTGCATGCATGCGCATGAGCCACCGACTTACATTTATGCACATTTCTGTCGCAGTGAAATCTCAGTCGATTTTTAGCGCTTCTTCTGTCTTCTTCGTCTTGGTCTGTGTCTTAGTTACATGCGCTAGTCTTTTTAAATTTTGCTTTAAAAAAGACATTTCTCCTATTTTTCCTGGTTGTTAGCATTTCCATGGCATAGCTTTTTAATCTCAATCTCTTTCTGTTTCACAGTATCGCCAGTACATGTCGAGGGCGTTGCTTGATCAAAATGATCCAATTTGGATATGTGAGCTTATTGTGTTCATTTAGGTCTTAGCATACATACATGGTACTTACGCAAACGTTTCGTTCATGTATCTTCTATCTGTCTTCTGAAAGTGGTCATACCGAGAAGAACCAAACCTAAAAAAAGAGTCAGCAATATAATAGTGATAAATTAGGTGACATTAGTGAAAACAATAGGATAGAAGTTAACTCTGTTCAGGAATTTAAGTTGCAGATATTGCCCTCTGGGATATATATCGAAACAGTAACTCTTAACGCCAGCAAACGATTCCTGCATTCATAGTATTAAACAGGAACACTACAAAAGGTTTTCTAATTCTATTTGTATTGCCTTTTAGAACACACAGATTTCTAACTGCACGTTGTGTTTTACACGTTAAAATTCCAGACAAAAACACTATTGTGTGTTTTAGTGCCATGTTGGTGAAACTCTATAAATACAATGCTGGGTTCAACCGATCTAAAATGTTTTTTTTTTCTTGTTCAGGGTAGTGTAAAATTAAAAATACTGCACAAGAACGTGAACTCTCACATGATTGGTAAACCGATACATGAAGAAATATTTTGTTCTTCATTCGCGTTTCCAAATATTGCCAATGAGAAGCAGTGGACACACTGAAAAGAAGAAAGCTAGGCATGTTGCTTTCTATGAATCGCTGTATATACGAAGCCGCAAAAGGAAGACTAAACTTGAACGTTACCACGAGTGATGTTGTCCGTTTTATTATTGTCTGCTTTCTTTTTCAGCTCCTAGAGGTCACAATACCTGAATATAAAACACTCTGCGTGCCTAATAACGCCCACACAGCGATGTGTCGGCAACCGGGCGGTTGATACATGGCTGCAGCATGCTGTTGATCTTTTGTTATGTACCGAAAGCTCTATAGCTTTTGAACACGGAAGCAAAGTTAACACGAAGAGAAAATTGAGCAACGAAGCGACTTCTTTCATGTATACATACTCCACAACCCCTTTTTTGGATTCTTAACTGTAATGTGGATCTGAACACACTTCCTCTTCACCACTCATCCTCTTCTACACCCAAGTACATCTTCTTCACACACGTCTGCTTTGCCAAGGAGATAGTAGCTGCTTGGCAACAAAGTGGTGTGTGGAGATGTACTTGAGTGTAGAATTTGTGACTGTCATTCTTGGACGATGTTTGACGTCTGCGGGGAAGAAAGTGCTACTGTCTCCTTGGAAAAGAAGAGATGTGTGAAGTAGATGTACTTGTATGTAGAAGAGGATGAGTGGGGAAGAGGAAGTGTGTGTTCAGATCTATATTAGAGTTGGTAGTGTGTGCCTGTGTTGTGTTTCTTCTCATGTGATTGTGTATGTTGCGCCACACGCTTGAGTATTTTGGACATATGTCGGTACTCACACGAATCCTGTTGCTTGCGCTGCAAACTGGGCAGTATCTCCTTCATGATACCTTATGACTGCAGCACTTGCATTAGCAGTGCAAAACGTGTTCCTGGTTTCGACGTCTGTAAAAATAACGTCATTGAAGAACCATTTTGTTGTCCCAAATGTTATAAACATTAATTGTCCGCAGCTGTGCAGCTGACCTGTGCCTGTTCTGAAACACTGGATAAAAACCATAATATTGAGGCTATAAGACTGTACACCATAATCACAAGAATGATTTCACATGAAATTCTATCCCAAGCTGCCTTCTAGACCTGTTTTTCGTTTCAGAAACATACCACTCGAATGATTCCTCAAGTGAAGGACGCAAGTTGATTTTTAGTGACTATCGAGTCGGCAACGGCACTACCTTAGCAGCTTCTCGCCTGCCAATCTATTTATAAATATCGCTGACCTCGGTCTGTTACCTCGCTGCGCGACTTCGTTCTACCGGTAAACCAAGCCTTTCAGAAAGTGGATGCAAGGACAATACATAGAACCCTTCACTACTGTATTGTCTAAGTGACAGTCTCACTGTTCGACCCGGAAGTTCTGGCACGCCATAGTTTCACGTGTGCAGGATGTTTCATGCCGTCACCAGATATGTGAGCAACGTTTCAATGCCAAATGAGTGCCGAGGTGCGATGAGCACTTGACCGCTAATAGCGAGTTTACGGAACACCCTCCATTTTGCGCATAGCGGCGCACTTGTTGGGAACATGCTGCAGGCAACGAAGATCGGCGGCAGCGGAGAAGCAGTTTATATGGAGAACATCCGTGCTGCACGCACCAATGGATTGTTGGTCGCTTGAGGATGAGTGCGACTTCAGACGCACAATATCGTCTAGGGAGTGCGTTGGTTAGGAAAGATATATATCCTGTCGATAAAAGTAATCGCTAAGAACGGTTTTGTATTACGAATAACTGCTGCTTAGAAAAAGGAGGAGATCTGCGGTATACTGTTCGTTTTGGGCATAACAATCACTTCCATGCGTGTTCATTTCGTCTATTTGTTTATGCCTCCCCACGTATACATATGTACAAACAACGACGGCAGCTACAGCGAGCCACAACACGTATGGCTGAATAGATCTGACCAGTCTAATTGCATTTCAGATTTTATGAAATTTTTTAGGTATGGTACCTTGGTAGCGAGCGTGTCCTCACTACTCACTCCTCTTTCACAGCGTTGTGTCTAAACAAACGTTTTTCACCCTTTTATTTTAGCATTACGATACACACTACACCATAAAATAGTGTGAGGCGTGTGAAGCCCCTTACCATTGATGTACAAGCCCGAAGCATGATGCGTATCTGACGCAAAGAACCGCAGGCCTTATGAAGGACGCACCACATTTGCTACCTTAAACTAACAGGTCTTGTGTGATTTTATACGAATTCTTGAGGACATCTTGAGGACAGAAGAGAAAATAGAGAAGAAAGCAAAAAAAGGGGGAGAGAAAGACGCGCGCCGAAACAACAGCCGTCGTCCACCGCCTAAGCTGTGGCGGGTGCAATGACGAACACATAAAACTTCGTTGGCTGGCTAGTCTCCGCCGCAAGCGCCGCTGACCTACCGTCCCAGCCCCGTAGGGCCAGGAACTGCCACCCTTCACAACCTCCTGAAAGCGTCCGCGTGCTTTAACTTTTGACTGAGTTGTCTAACTTGCTTAGGTTTCCTGTGGTTAAAAGCGGCACAGATCAGAAGCAACTTGGTCAAAAGAGGGGCCGCAAGGCTTATATGCTATGGTGCACTTTTTCTTTGAGGTGCTTTTGCCATTTTCAAACACTTCACACCCCTTTTCTCCCTAAGTCAGAAGTTCGTATGGTGGTACACCCTTCTTCCACTGTTGTGGGTGCAACAGGCCTTGCATAGCTTGGAAAGTCTGCACAATTGTCTGTACGTCTACTTGCAAAGTAATTGCGATCAAGGGGCAAAGTCGACGCCACGTTGCCGTACGAAGGTATACCGTAATTTATAGGTTTGCGAACTGCGACACTCTAGTAAATCTGCTTTGGAAAGAAACAGCCAATGAGCCATGGCCATTTTCATCTTCGAGGGCTGCCAATGTCTAGGTAACAGAAAGCACTTTCCATCAGATGATTAATTTTTTTACTCCAGGTGGTTGAATTTGATTGAATGTCCTTTATTTAATGGGAAGGCTCATGGCCATGCATGGGGATAAAGGGGAGTACACATAATCTTCATTGTTTAGGTCGTCACTCAAATCACATTGCTCTAACCAGGCCACTAAGCGAAGCGAGCCATACTTGGCAAATATCATCTGTGTATTAGCATCAGTTTCTAGAAGGGAACGGTAGTTCAGACGGTAGGGTTCGATCTCGGGGCGTCAAGTAAAAAAAGCAGGGCAATCCCAAAGCAAATGAGATATGCCGCCGCAGGTTGGAGTCGTACAGTTGGGGCACGTAATCATTTTCTCCGTATACTGACGCCAGCGGGCCATAATACGTGGCGTGTAAGCCGCATGGGCGATGAGCTTATTCAAAAATACTTCTTGACTTCGGGTGAGGTGGGTTCTTCTCGTAAAAGGTGGGTCTGGTGTGGCCACCTGCATGCGATGCTGACTGAGGCTGCGAGGACTGGTCCGAGTATAGTTCATAAGGGCAAGAGAAGGGGTGAGTTGCCCGCCCAAGGTCGAATAAGGATGAAGCAAGTGGGGTGGGGCAGTAAATGTGGACGTCCCACCTGCCAAGGCAGCCGCGGCGTGTGCCGCCGCATTGCCCCCTGATTCGTCCGAGTGACCTGGGATCCAGTGAATAGCGACAGTTCTGGTCGCGAGTTGGTGGCGTTTAAGGAGGCGCTGTATAGCCGTAGCTGTTGCATCTTGCGAACCCGGAGTAGCAATTTCCTTGTAAGCTTCAAAGGAATCAGTACGAATACGTATTGACCCAGTTCCGGTGCAAGGCACTCCTGACAAGGCTCCCCAAATCGCGAGGAGTTCAGCGTGAAGAGGGGTACCTTGAGGTAGATGGCAGGCATAAGCGCCCGAAAGGGAAGGGTTGTCATCGCATACCCAGGCCATAGATGCGAATTCGCTTGTAATCGATGCGTCGGTGTATATGTCAGTCGTATCAGGGATTCGCTCTTGTCGGTGATGGGCAGCTAGGAGCTCCCGGGGAATGACAAAATCGCGGTTTATCGGTCGGCGATGGACGCGTGTGACTACTGGCATCTCCCAAGGGGGAAGTGATGCATATAGGGCTGGTGTTTACGCTGTTCATCCCAGGCCAGCAGGCGACGCCCCTGGACAGTGTTCTCTAGACGTATTTGATGACGCGTCTGTGACTCGGTAACGATGGTAGTGAGCGGTGGAAGAGCGGCCAAACTCTCATGTTCGGCTATAGGAGTGTGCTTAGGTAGACCGGTAATAGTGCGTAGTGTTGCGCAATGAAGGCGTTCGACCTTAGCGAAGTCAGTCTTCGACAGTTGGAGGACGGGTGTGCCATAGAGGATTTTTCCGACCGCCGCTGCTCTGGCCATCGCACGGCAGGCATGCTGCCGCGCACCGCCGTGCCGGTTGGACAGGCGACGAATAGTATGTAGCAGTGTTGGCCAAAGGCGTTGTAACTGATGACCCCATTTCTGGGGGCTGTTGCAGCTTGATATGGGCAGGCCAAGAATGCGGATTTGCCCATTTGAGGAAGTGATGGTGTTGCCTCCGATGTGAAGATGGGTGTGCATACTGGGGTTGGTTTTATGTTTTCCGTCGATACTAATCAATTCTGTTTTATGTGGTGCGAGTTCGAGGCCAATTTTGGTTAGTGTATCTTCAAGACAAAGAAGGGCCGCCTGAAGTTCAGTCTCCATAGAATATTTGTCTACGTAATCCGCTGCCTCAGTCCAGACGGTAATATCATCGGCATATATAGCGAATCTTGCGCTTGTGCTGATTTCCAGATTCTCGGCGACGCGTGTCATGCCCAAGTTGAACAATATGGGTCCGAGAATGGAGCCCTGAGGTACACCCCTATCCAAGTAATAGGTTTTGGGCACCCATCCCGGAGCTTTTCTATGTAGCTGAATGGGTCTAGATGTCAAAAAATTGCGGATCCAGATTTGGGCACGATTACTAGGAAAGCGTTTGGCGAGTTCCTCCAGGTTAACCTCATGGCGAACATTGTCAAAAGCTTTGTGTATATCGACAGCCAGGAGATAGTCAGGTAGCGTTTTACGATGAGCTCTATTCAGAACTCTTCGTAAAACCCAAAGGCAGTCATGAGTTCCGAGGTTAGGGCGGAAGCCGGCTTGAGCTGGATGAAATCCAGGACTGACGTATTCAATGTAGTGACTAATCCGGGTATGCAGCAGGCGCTCGATGAGTTTACAGAGATGAGAAGTCAGTGCAATTGGACGCAAATTACTAGGAATTCGAGGAGTTTTGCCAGGCTTAGGGATAGGAAGAATAAGAGAATGCTTGAGGTTATCCGGTACCGTTCCGGTCTCCCAGTAAGTATTAACGATGAATTTTGTTCAGCTGATTTCCACGGTGTCCTTTTCAACACCCTCTGAGTCATACCACTGCTTTTCTGTGGACACTTTGCTGCTATGTTTTGACAACGATACAATGAAGAACGCTCACTCACAAACGCGCATTCAACGCGAGGTGCCTGCGTGACCAGCAGTCCCCTGGCCATGTGCGCCCGTCAGATGGCGCCTGGTTTCGAGAGTAGGAGCGCGCTAGCAGCCCGTGTGTGAGGGTAAAAAAAAAATCTGGTATATATTCTCCCTAAGCCTAAGTGCACACCATAATAAAACGACCTCCACCCAGCGTCCCGCTAGTACTCTAAATTGTTAAGTTTAGGTTACTTGGGGTCTTTATCCACAAATATCGAAGGGCTGATACAAGCAAAATTGCGCAAGGTGAGGGGCTAGATAGGCCAGATAGTCCGTTGAGTTTCGAGCGAATGTGAGGCCTAAGATAAAAAGATGCGTTTCGTTCATCATTGGCTCAAGCATTCGTGACCATTTGTGTCCTCTACTCTAGTCCTTACCTCCACCTGAGCAGGTTTGGAGAAAATGCCCTCGAGGCGAAGATATGCAAGCGTGCACTCGATCTCCCGATAAACATGTCCAACCCGCGCCTCATGGGCTTGAGGATGATAAACGACTTTCGCGGAGCTTTTTGAGGCACATTTGACCACTCAATACACAAGGAGCAGGAGGAGGAACAGCAGGGAGGTTAACCGGAAGAAGAAACTGGTTTGCTACCCTGCACTTGAGGAAGGGGGATAGTGGCTCTAAAGGTAGCCGGTAAAAGACGGATGAGTGAAGTCAGTATAGTCACATCATATCCATATTACGTCACATCACGTCATAATACAGCAAAAGCACAGCTTATCGATTAGGCCTGTGGTTTTCATGGAGAAGGCCAGCGCCTGGGAGGTCTTCACCCACGATCGCGGCGGCCAGTGACCTAGAATTTTTATTTCAGTCAGTGGGCGTCTATCTAGACGCTCCCGCGCATGCCAGGGAAACTGTCTTTCTGCACTCTATGTGGGGCACACACAAAGAATGTGGCCTATAGTCTCGTCGCATCCGCACGTTGCACATGCACGGATACTAGCCATACCTGTCACAAACGAATAAGAGTTTGTGAACGCTACACCAACCCACAGGCGGCACAGCAAAGTTGCTTCACGTCGGGGCACACCGGTGGAAGCCGGAGCTTCCTGACACTGTCCAGAGATTTTAAGTGGGAGCTCGCAAACTGGCCAGGATTCCACAAGGCGAGCTTGAGCTCCCTCGCAAATGCACGAAGCCTGCCCGCTGCGTCTGCTTTGGAAAAGGTGATCAACACACAATCGCCGTCTTGATGAGCGGTTCTTGCGAACTCGTCCACAAGGAGATTGCCCTCTATGCCGCTGTGTCCTGGAAGCCATTGGTAGGTGATGTCGTGTTCTTTATTGATGGCATAGTGATGAAGTTATTGTATTCTCGTGGTGAGTTGCTCATGGGCTCGACGGCGAAGAGCCGCTTGTAAGGCTAGCAGGGCTGCTTTTGAATCTGTGAAAATATACCACCGCCGGGGGCTCTATTGGCTGATATGCCTAACTGCGACAAGAAGAGCTGTTAACTCTGCGGTTGTCGAAGAATTCCGTTGAGTGGTCCTAGCTTTTATTTCCGTAGTCCTTGAGGAAATGACCATGGAGCCTGATGAACTCACAGCATTCACTGAGCCGTTGGTGTAGACGTGCAAACGGTTTGCATGGTGCTCATGGAAGTATTTAAGGGTGACCTATTTTAGTTCTGGCAGCAATAGCTCGACCTTTTCATGATACCAGATATTAAAAGAACCACGCGGGGTCGACGCGAGCTTAATAGTGAAGAATGTGTCTAAAGGTGGGTGTAAACTGGGACTGCAGATTAGCGCGATGTGCATCAAAGGTCTCTGTAAACGGCGTACGCTGCTTGGTAATGGTAAGACTGGCCAAATGATGAGAGCGAAACCGCGAGATGTGTCGGAAATGTGCCCTCAGGGTGCCAACTGCTAGGTAGGTAGTGATGGGATGCTCCTGGGCAATTAATACGGGAGCAGCCGTAGAGGCACATTTCGGTGATCCCTGCAGGTCCACAGTGCTTGAGCTTGAACGCTCTAGAATTCCTATGTTGTTGTTTTTATATTTCCAAGTGCAGGTAGGCGGCACCGAAGAACACATGCAGCAGGTCACTATCGCGCTAATCGCCGCAGACCAGGGCTCCCGAGTCGTGATCACCGATTCGAGAGAGACTTGTAGAAAAACTAAACACGAATACATTCCTCTCTTTGCGTATCACATCCTTTAAAAGATCGATTACCTCGGGTCCCCAGCATCTCTAACGATAGTAGGGCTCCTGCTCACATGGGCCTCGCAGACATAGAAATGACAGAAGCCGCGGTCCGCGTGCTTATCTTCCTGGCAAGCCTCCAGACCCTTCCTAAACGGATTCCTGACCAGATCTGACCCTCGGGCTTTTAGAATTTACTGAGTTATACCAGTTCGGCCATGCAAATTATACTAAACCCTGTAAGTTCCTTACAAACGTGGAGGAGCGCACAGTGCTTCGTCTTTGCACCAAAGTTCTGTTGTGCCCGACAGTTTTCATACACTTAACTTAATACTGCATGTATGGGAAACTGCCCGCATTTTGCGAAGTCTCCGGACATCTTCCACATGGTGTGGGCATTCTAATCAACCCATAACATCGCGCAAAATCCCAAACCCCACCTGGAGGACCGCCAGGCAGCTCCGTTCAGCTGGTCCGACCTGGCAAGTCATAAAGCCCTGGATAACTGAGAACTATCCAAGACGATTGTCAATGGACTCTTAATGAGGAGCCATTTAGTGACGGTGACAGATGACCCCGTCTACCTCGAACTTCCTTTCTGCAATATACCTGTAATAAAGTTTTTCAGACAGGCGAACTACATCGTCCTGGGTTGCATGCAAATTGCTATTATTGTCATACACTTCACGCATGGGCACATCTGAAAATTAAGAATTTGAACCAACAAAGGACTGCCTAGGGGAACGAACTTAATGTGCTTGCTCCTTATTACGCCGCATCAACACATATGGCGTATAATAGTGTCCATGGTGGCGTTTCTGCCTTTGCACAAACTTTCCCTGTGATTTTAAGCAGCACCTAATAGCGCGTGAAATAATTAAAGCAAACATACAATCTTAAAAACGTGTACGATTTGTCAACATCCCTTCCTGCTAAAAATCAAGGCTCAATTGATTTTAGGCGCTCCATAAAATTAGAAATACTTACAAAATAATTCGGTGTGTGTGTCGGCTTCCCAGTTTTCTCGCTGTATCGGCATACTGAAAAAATAAACATCCGTTTACATTTCTGTAATGCGGTCCCGAAAAGCGCGCTGAACGGGGCAAATTGTTTCTTTTATGTTCAAGTCATTTCTCGTTCGCCGTGTTCTCAGGGTTGAAAGGTGAGTGTAGAGCTTTAATAGGACTGTGGGAAATGCCATTTCTTTTTTGTTCTAAGTACACATTCACTCACCTAACTGGTAAGTGAAAGTTTGTTCGGCAGCAAAATATCACTAGGTTCGAATACATTGCGGGACAACCGTGTTACACCCTAAACACTTAACTGAGGCCGCACACTCTGACAGACGCATCAGGCGATGTCCGGCAAGCGCAATAAAGCCAACACTGCATGCAATATCCAGCTCGTCGCTGACCTCACCCCTAAATTTTCGATGAGCATTTTGCAACCACTTTTGGCCTCAACCAACCACGCCACCACATCCGAGCATCTACAACTGCAGGACAAACTCTCTTCACTCTTCAAGAGCTAACTCTGCCCCTGAGAGCCGCCAATACGCGCAGTACGCCGGTTAACGGCCAATGATCAACAATCTTGACCGAGAAGGGAAACTGGAAGCTGAATGTGATTTAGCGAACGGGCGAGTGCCCTGCGGAGTGGAAGCATTCCGTCGTCTGCCGGATATCCAAACCCGGCAAAAAGCCAGACACTATCGCCAAGCCAACCATAGGCCCATTTCACTAACGTCGACACTGTGTAAGCTCCTTGAACGCATGGTGATCAACTGGCTAGTCTACTACCTGAAGAAAGAGAACCCCGGCTATTTCAATCCTGCACAGTCTGGCTTGCGGTCAGGCCTGCGCACTCAAGATAGCCTCCTCTCGTTCCGCAGGCTCGTCGATGGCGGACGATAACGCCGTCTGAAGACTCCCGGTGTATTAGTTGTATTTGCCCTCACCAAAGCATTTGACACCGTTACGCACTAGGCTAAAGCTTAGTGCTCTACAGGAGGCCGGGGAGGATACACCAATTGGGAACTTTGGGTGGTCGTTCCTGGCGAACTAAAGTTTTGAGATTTCCTCCGGCGACTTTACATTCAACCGGCGGCGAGAACCGAAACTTTTCAATAGCGTGAGTTGTGCGCCCCATGCATCATTTCTGTCCCCAGTCCTGCTACATCTGGTGATGCGGAACCTGGCGGTGTAACTAAGACGCATACCGAATCTCGGATTAGTGTTCTACGCAGACAACATCACGATGTGGGTAGGCCTCAATGGAACTCACCTTACGGCAGAAGAAAAGCGCGATACCATGCACCAAGCTCTCGACACCCTGCAAAGATACCTCCTAGTTGCTTGTATACACCCTTCGCCGAAGGCCCAGCTCCTTTTAGCGGCCCGTTGAATCTCAGGCCTGCGCGCTCAAGATAGCCTCCTCTCGTTCCGCAGGCTCGTCGATGGCGGACGATAACGCCGTCTGAATCTCCCGGTGTATTAGTTGTATTTGCCATCACCAAAGCATTTGACACCGTTACGCACTAGGCAAAGCTTAGTGCTCTACAGGAGGCCGGGGAGGATACACCAATTGGGAACTTTGGGTGGTCGTTCCTGGCGAACTAAAGTTTTGAGATTTCCTCCGGCGACTTTACATTCAACCGGCGGCGAGAACCGAAACTTTTCAATAGCGTGAGTTGTGCGCCCCATGCATCATTTCTGTCCCCAGTCCTGCTACATCTGGTGATGCGGAACCTGGCGGTGTAACTAAGACGCATACCGAATCTCGGATTAGTGTTCTACGCAGACAACATCACGATGTGGGTAGGCCTCAAGGGAACTCACCTTACGGCAGAAGAAAAGCGCGATACCATGCACCAAGCTCTCGACACCCTGCAAAGATACCTCCTAGTTGCTGGTATACACCCTTCGCCGAAGGCCCAGCTCCTTTTAGCGGCCCGTTACGATTCGGAAAGAGACAAAGTTTCTCCCACCCTGTGCAGCTGGTCCATAGAAGGCCTGAGAGCCGATGTTTGCAGATATTTGGAGTGCCGTTGAGCGAGGCCACAGGACTGAAGGAGTGGCTGCACAGCTCCGACCTGCCTGGAAGCGGCAGCTGCACCATCAAAACACTGTGCCTGGCCGCCTTCGCTTATAAAGCGTACCGCGGAGCAACATGCTTCCACCTTAACCGAACACGCTACAAAACTCATGAGATACTCCCTTTGAAGTACATACATGCAAACACAGGACTGTCGTAACAAACGCAAATCAACAAACTAACGGTACGCTGGCCTGCCGTCCTTGAAGGTGTCCATCGACGAGCGTAATGATGGCCATGAAGTGTGACACAGGAATACAGTGGCGGGTCGTAAACTGCTCAAGCTACTTCCCAACGATTCCCCACCTGATGCAGCAGCACTGCATCAACTGGATGAAGCACCAGTTCCAAGACTCTTGGATTCATTGTGGGACGTGCTGGTGAGATTTCCCAAACCGCTTACTTGGAAATGCCACGCGCAACACCACCGGAACGAACGCCAAATGGCGGCAGCACGCTCGGACAAACAAGAAAACGCGGTATTAAGAGATGTGGCTTGGAACCCATCAAGAAATCGCACAACACGTGCTGTGCTGTCGCCCGATAGTTAGCACAAAATTAGCCATCAATGCGACCACTTTCTCAGCTCCCCTCAAATTTAGTTTCCAGCGATATTGGCCTCAGTCCAGGAAATAACAGAGGAAGCATTAAGCGGACTGCGTGGATCCGGAGGCCAAATAGTTATGTATACCGACAGTCGAGAAGCCCTCAAACGCCTTGAAGACACACCTAGAATCAGCACAACATTCGGCAACATTAAAGCATAAAGCCACGACTCTTTCGAAACCATGGCTTTGAAGTGGCAGTGAACTGGTTACTGGGAAACGCGGGCGGTGTCAGCAACAAGGCGGTCCGCGCGTTCGCGAGCAACATTATAGACGATAACAACTCCGTCCCGCGACCCTCGAACCGGCCTGCATTGGATGACCCTGATCCTATCGCCAGCGTCAGCGCGAGCAGCCAAGAAAGATGGCGTGTCCTCGAGGCGCAGACTCCTGTTAATCCTAACCCCATACCACCTGAGCTTCTCCGTGGTTCTCAAGTTCCTATAGATAGGGCGCGCACGGACTATACACTCACCGCAGATGTGATTGCCAAAAAGCTGTTCAATTCAAAGCACAGGTACCATGACCTCGAAGCAGAGCCAGAAGATCGGCAAGATTACGACAAAAACGGGGTCGCAGTTATATGCAGAAAATGCAACACGAACGTTACCCAACGGTGCAACGCATGTCGTGGAACTGACTTGGCTACTGTAGAATCAGAAAACGACACCTTCCGGGCCATGTCACCACCTTCATTCACTGGACAACACCGAGCAATGACGACGCTAGGGCCAAACCCACGCTAATATCCCTCTTTACGTTTCACGCGAGGCCGGCATTGACACCGAAATGTGACCTCCCTGACTATACTAGACCTCTGCCTTGAATGAGCATTCGTGCCGACTCCATTGATTATTACAGAATACTCACTCACTCACTTATATAAGTTCAAAGGTCACTCGCATGTTTTCTCGCAGTCTGCAGCACCTAGCAATGTATTGGGTTGACTTCGCATCCTTAATGTCATTCATACGGTGGTCTTTTATGATATAGGGTGAACGAAGTAAATATTATTTGCAAAAACAACAAGTTCGATACCAGGATTTTCGCTGTTTTTACGCAGACATAATCTGCCACACGTATTTGAGACAGCCAATAGGAAATCACCCGACATGGAGCCGACTTAAAGTAATTTACAAATAGGGACACACACAAGTATACAGCCTTTGAGTAAATGTAAGCCTTTTTTTACACCGTAAAAATATTTCAACGGTCGTATTTCTTGTTTCTTCCTTTTCATTTGCTGCGTTAAGCCTGCATATATTTTTTCTGTCATGTCTGGTATACATTCTAATGTTTTCTCACTCCCTGTGAGGGCGCTCAAATAAACAAATGAGTTATATAACTACAAACAAAAGCTAATATGTTCCCGGTGTTCAGCGGATATAACCCGGCCTTTCGGTGTGCTATTTCAATATATTATTTACACTGCGCTTAATTTTGTACATCCTACAGAACATTAGCCATTATTTTACAGCGCTATAAACCTACCCAATTGTCTTTTTTGTCGCATTATATTTTGCTTTGCCAGGAGAAAACTATTCATTTTCGGTGCACAAATTGGCGAATCAGAAGAATGAAAATAAAGTGTATTTATACTGTGCATACACTAGAACTCTACCGCGAATACCGTGAAAGAATCTAAGGCGCACGACTAGAAGTGAATTGCGGTGTGGCTTAACACTGGGGATTCGTGAACAGAGACCTGCATTGACACCACAGGATTTTGCATGCAATAGGGCTGGATAGTGAAAATACCAATATTGGGCTAATAAAATTTTGTAATGCATGAAAGGTCGGCACTCAGTAGGAGTGCTAATTTTTCATTAAAACGCTGTATTGTATAGGCACATGTCCAAATCAGTTTCTCATCAGCATCCCTTTGATATAGGCATTCCCTTCCAAGCTGATGAGCGTTTCCGGATTGGGACAATATGAGAAAACTGCAAAGAGTAATTATTTTAGTGCGTGGCTCTACTAGCCACATAGCCACAATCACGGATTTCGCCGATGTCTGTCCGGAGCCGCTCACTCTCTCTCTCCTCATGAACTTAAAGTGGAGAAAGAGAAGGTGGTTACGCGCGCGTCTCGCGGCTCAGCATTGAGTAGGTGGAGCGGCCGCAGAGCTGTAGTAGAAGCCGCTCTTTCTGCCGCTCCCTCTCTCTGTCTATCCATGTTTGCGTGAACTTGAAGAGGAGGAAGGGAAAGTGGCGATGCCCGCATTACGCGACTTAACATTGAGGGGGTGGAGCGACCGCACGATTCACCCAGTTAGAGAGCAAGACAGTGTGAGAGGGGCGTGTCAGTTGCGGACGTGGCGGCCGGCTCTGGGCAGCGTTGCACAAGCGTGTGTGCAGTTGGCGCTGTAGGTCACTGTGCCGGCGGGGGGCCGAGGGGTACTTGTCGACTACTGAAGTGGTGGAAAAGCTTCGAGCTCTTGTACCTTGTTGTATGCGGCAAGCACGAAGACTGTGCAGCACAGTTTGGTGAGAAGGCGTTGGGCTCGACTTGCCTGGAATTTTGACAGTTGGCGTCCAACCAACTGAATTATGAGAAGAGCGGCCGGTTGCTGCAGAACAGAGTGTGTGCGCGTCTTTACAAGCCGGCTTCCCTTTCAGAGAAGTGAAGTGTCTCGGTCACGCACATGTTCCCTGCGACGGCCCGTTGCCCCTTCGTTTTCGCTGCGCAACCTCCTACGGTCCGGAAGCAGCCGGCGCCCCTTTTGCGGACGCGTAACCGCCGCCGCCCGCTTCGGTCAGGCGACACTGCTCGTGGACCTCTGCCTTGGAAAACGGCGGCTGCGTCAAAAGAAGTGGGGCGACAGAACCGAAAGCCGGAGGCCCATAAATCGACAGTCGGTGGAGACGCAGCAGTTTGAACGCTCAAGTTCCCACAAGGCTGGCATCGAGCTGACAACGGACGAGCATAGATCACCTTCGTCAGCTCCGAAGAATTCCCATTCCAAATGTGGATGATACATCAATCGACCAGCGTCGTGGTAGGAGGACCGGCGAGAGTGTGAAGGCGCCGCCTTATAGAGAACGGGTTTTCGTTAACGAATGTGGCTGAATTATTAGGAATCAGCGACATTTCTCCTCGCATTTCGGCTGCATCTTATTCGGCACTTCGTTAGGGAACTGAGAAATTTCTGAGGCCATCACGAACTACAAACCATCACCTACTAACTGCGTTTAAAATAAAGCAAAACGAAGTATAAAAAAGTGTAAAATGCCAGAGAGGTATAGCGGGGATAAGCGGTGCTGTGCACCTACTTCGTATTTGATTAACTATTCAAATCGGCCATATATTTTTTCTTAGACTGCACCTAATAAATTATAACAGGTTTGGGGTGCGACCTGATGCCGGTGAACACCTCCGGCAACGCACTCCCTCACCAGAACAGGAGTTGGCCACCCTGGTGCAGTAATTGGCCACAACCTCCTATGATAAGCTCCATAAAACCCCGGCCCTCAGTCACCAGCGGCTGCGGAACAACTGACCACGGCGGCGGTCAGACCTGTGACGCAGCAGGGGGTGCTAAGAAAGCCTGGCTCCGCTGGACAGGCCGCCAATGGAAACTGACCCTGGCAACGTTTAATGCTAGAACCCTAGCTAGTGAAGCTAGTTTAGCAGTGCTGTTAGAGGAACTAGAGGGCATGAAATGGGATGTCATAGGGCTTAGTGAGGTTAGGAGGCAGAATGAGGCATATACTGTACTGAAGGATGGGCATGTACTGTGTTATCGAGGCTTACCAGAGAGGCGACAACTAGGAGTAGGTTTCCTCGTCAATAAGTATATAGCGGGTAATATAGATGAATTCTATAGTATTAATGAGAGGGTTGCAGGCATCGTAATTAGGCTCAATAAGCGGTATAAACTGAAGGTTGTACAGGCCTATGCACCTACATGTAGTTATGATGACCAGGCAGTTGAAGGCTTCTATGAAGATGTAGAATCGGCAATGCGAAAAGTAAAGACGCAGTATACTGTACTAATGGGCGATTTCAATGCCAAGGTAGGGAAAAAACAGGCAGGAGACAAGGCAGTAGGTGACTATGGCATTGGTTCTAGGAATAGCAGGGGAGAGTTACTAGTTGAGTTTGCAGAGCGCAATAAGTTGCGAATCATGAATACCTTCTTCAGCAAACGGAAGAACCGGAAATGGACATGGAAAAGTGCTAACGGAGAGACTAAAAATGAAATCGACTTCATAATGTGTTCAACCCCCGCCATTATACAAGATGTAGAGGTAATCGGGAAAGTGCGATGCAGTGACCACAGGATGGTGAGGTCCCGAATTAGCCTAAATCTGAAGAAGGAAGGCAACAGATTAGTAAGAAAGAAACCCATTAACGAATTAGCGGTGAGGGGGAGGGCAGAAGAGTTCAGGATCTCGCTACAGAATAGGTTTTCAGCTCTAACTGAGGATGGCGACGTTACCCTAGAGGCAAGGAACAATAATTTCAGGGATATCATTACTGAGTGCGCGGTAGAAGTAGGCGGTAGGATAGTTAGAGAGGATACCGGCAAGCTGTCTAAGGAGACGAAAGATTTGATCAAGAAACGCCAGAGTATGAAAGCTTCCAATCCAACAGACCAGATCGAATTGGCCGAGATATCAAAGCTAATCAATAAGCGCAAGGTGGCCGATATAAGGAAGTATAACATGGAGAAAATTGAGCATGCTGTAAAGAACGGGGGAAGCTTTAAAGCGGTAAAGAAGAAATTGGGCATAGGGAAAAACCAGATGTATGCAATAAGGGACAAGGCGGGCAACGTCATCACTAATATGGAAAAGATAGTCAAAGTAGCCGAGGAGTTCTATACAGATCTCTACAGTAGCCAAAGCAGTCAGGACCGTAATGAGATTGGCGGTAGGGAAAAACAGTCAGACGTTCCACCAGTGACGAAGGACGAGGTCAAGAAAGCACTAGAAACAATGAAGAGGGGGAAATCAGCTGGAGAGGATCAGATAACTACAGATTTCTGAAGGACGGGGGGGATATCGTGCTAGAAAAACTGGCGACCCTGTATACGCAGTGCCTGGTGTCATCGACGGTACCGGAACCATGGAAGAATGCAAACATTATCCTCATTCACAAGAAAGGGGACTCTAAGGACCTTAAAAATTACAGACCAATCAGCTTGCTGTTTGTTACGTATAAGGTATTTACTAAGGTAATCGCTAATAGAATCAGGACAACCTTAGACTGCAATCAAGCAAAGGATCAAGCAGGGTTTCGGAAACGGTACTCTACTATCGATCATATCCATACCATCAATCAGGTGATAGAAAAATGCTCAAAAATAACCAGCCCTTATACATAGCATTCATTGATTACGAAAAAGCATTTGACTCAGTTGAAACCTCGGCGGTGATGCTGGCATTGCGAAATCAGGGGGTAGACGAGCCGTACGTGAAAGTGCTGGAAGATATATATAGTGGCTGCACAGCTACCATAGTTCTGCATAAAGAAAGTAACAAAATTCCCATAAAGAAAGGTGTTAGGCAAGGAGACACAATCTCCCCAGTACTATTCACAGCTTGTTTAGAGGAAGTATTCAGAGACTTGGGATGGGAGCAGTTAGGGATAAGGGTGGACGGAGAATACCTCAGTAATCTGCGATTTGCTGATGACATTGCCTTGCTAAGCAACTCGGGGGATGAACTGCAAATAATGATTGATGACCTAGACAGGAAAAGTAGAAAGGTAGGCTTGAAAATCAATATGCAGAAGACTAAGGTAATGTTCAACAGCCTCGGGAAGGAACAGCAGTTTACATTAGGTAGCGAAATACTGGAAGTAGTAGGCGAATATGTCTACTTAGGACAGGTAGTAACCACAGATCCGGACCACGAAAAGGAAATAACAAGAAGAATACGATTGGGATGGACCGCATTTGGCAAGCACTCGCAGATTATGACTAGCAGCTTACCAGTATCGCTCAAGAGGAAAGTATACAACAGTTGCATCTTGCCTATACTCACCTATGGGGCTGAAACGTGGAGGCTAAGCAAGAGAGTTCTACTTAAGTTGAGGACAACCCAGAGGGCTATGGAACGAAAAATGGTAGGGGTAACATTAAGAGATAGAAAGCGTGCAGAGTGGGTCAGAGAAATAACTCAAGTTACCGACATTCTAGTAGAAATTAAGAAGAAGAAATGGACTTGGGCAGGACATGTAGTGCGAAGAGAGGATAACCGATGGTCGCTGAGGGTAACAAACTGGATTCCAAGGGAAGGAAAGCGTAGCAGGGGGCGGCAGAAAGTTAGGTGGGCGGATGAGATTAAGAAGTTCGCAGGGGTCAAGTGGATGCAGCTAGCACAGAACCGGGTTAAGTGGAGAAATATGGGAGAGGCCTTTGCCCTGCAGTGGGTATAATCAGGCTGGTGATGATGATGATGATGAATAAATTATACTCCGAGACTTGGAAACATACTGATAAGAAATGTGCGTTATACATCCATCACCATATGTATAAACAGGCAAAAAGCAAACAAGAGACGAACCGACATGTTTCTGAATCGTATGAAATTGCCAATGCGAAAGGGTTATTGTTTCTCGGCAGTCTAACGCAACATTTGTTTTGTTATGCTATAATGCTGACTTCGATGAAAAATTTGAACATCAATGAAGTCGGCAGCCAAATAAGCCAAAGACTGAGTGGATCAGTTTTTGTCGCTATGCCGTCAGTTCCACAGTTTTGCAGATAGCTACCGAAGCAAGGGAAGAGTGAGGAGGATAGTGCGAATGAGCAAAAAAAAAAAAAAAACAATATATCTGAGTTACACCGTGGTGCCACTCTATCAGTGAAATGATTTCGTCCGAGCTTCCCTTGTCGCTTAATGGCGTTGCATGGCTAATGTGATTGTGTCTTCTGGAAGCAGAATCTTCTGCGAGTAGCGTAAGAAGCGTCGACGTCTTAGAAACGGCAACAGCAAACCACTTTACGGACAGCAGCGCGATGAACCGGATATCCAGCAGTTTTGTGAAATATCGCTGGAATCAAGCCATTGTAAGAACCATAAAGGAGAAGTGTTCAAATGTAGATGCAAAGGAATGTGTCTTGTACCGCAAGGAATGCTGAAAATCTACTGCTAAAACTTTGTCACAACGACCAGTCAGTCAACATCGCCTGTCATTTGCTTCCTGAGGACCTATAGTGCTTTGCAACGGGTAGCATTGTTACCGCCACTATGTTGCCTTTTGCGTCTTACCTAGTGCCTGAAAACATTTCACCAAGGTCCCAAAAGATTAGAAACAACCTGAAGGCATCAGCGGTTTATACTTTAGACCTGAGGAACTTTACGCGCATTCAGCGACGAACCTTTTAATATTGTCGAATATAATCACATTCAAGTAATTTCATACTCATCGCCCACGACATTGGTGAAAATGTTGAATGCAATAAGCACTTCTATACACCTTTTTTTCATTTCGTTATCCTAAATGCCCGACTGGGCATTGCATATAAAGAAGCATCTAGCAACAAAAACACTAAACAGAATGCGAAATCAATATGTCAGCGTAAACAGAACAGGTATTAGACCTATAGAACAAGTAGTCTTTATATGAGAGGGAGGGGGAGGTGGGCGTCGAGCAAAAGAAACGATTAACCGAATAGGGTCGTAATGTGGTGGCATAAAACAAATAAAAATGCATTCTGTAATAGACCGAAACAAGAACAAGAAATTTTTGTTCTATGGTTCGTTTAAGGACACTATAATATGCAAAGAAACCGCGGGGAACACGATAGGTCAAATAAATTAAAAAGGAAAACAAAGCTAAAACAGTCTTCGCTGCCTCAGTAATGCCCTGCGTTTAAGGGCAAAAAGAGCAAGCTCTGCATGTAATGCATGGTTATAAATACAATCCACTTGTTTCCTGTTAGGAGTTCTAAACTGACTTAAACATGTTGCTGAAACCATTTAGATTTTTTTTTTCAGTTTCATGAATAGCTGGCAAAAATAACGGTGGTTCGTGCGCAAAGCCATTTTTTATTTACGTGCCAAAAACCTAACTAAGCAAGCAGCTAATTTGTTGTCACGACGATATTATTTCGTGAAAAGTTTGTTTTATTGCATAGCAGCTATGTACCACTAATACATCCAAGAGCCAACACACTAGTTGAGCCCTTTCATCCTGTCATAGGTTTGCGACTCGTTGGTTTCTTAAGTGAATCACTGCTCATTAATGTTTGCTTTTTATTTGGCGTAATTCGATTCGCTCCCCTTGCGTACTAACCTTCTGATATGGAGCTAGCGCTCTACCTGCCATATATGTACATGTACTGCTGTTTACTAAAAATTTTTATTTGGAAACAGTTAAAATGTACTTGCAGCTACGCTACTCTAATGGGCCACGTAGAGTTTCTACAGCCAATAAAGAAGCTTATATGATAAACACCTGCTTTATAAAGGTCCCTTGGAAGAATTAAGAAACCAAACTACTCTCTGGAACACCTTTCAAAATTTTCTTTTCCGTCGAAACAAACGTGCTATGCTGTGAACAAAAGTAGGTCAAAACATGTTATCAAATGCGAGATGGCCGGAGGTCTACATCATCTCGATAACAAAGCGAATCGACGGGATAGTGACGCAACAAACAAAGCCTTTTTTCCGCGATAGCTCTTCCCACAAATCTGTGTGTATGATTAATTTCCTGTCAAGATTCGCAATTTCTTTCGGCTTATTACTGGTACCAGGCATATCAAAATGTTTCCCTTAAGAATGCTAACTAAAAAATGCTTACCCGCTGAAGAGGTAAAAAACAGTGTTGTTTAGCACAGTTCTCGTCTCAACGTACTTCTTCAACATCTCTAAAGTCTTAGGGCCATCCAGCGTTGCCGCCATATCCCCGAATATAACATTGAAGCTGTCATCCTGAATCAGAAAGGATCCAATGAACAAACAGCTATAGCGCCTGTTGCGAAGACGAGTGTGAACACTGATAAAAATGGGTTCTTTGCGCTGAAAGGACATTCTTTTTTTTTAAACCGTATCATCTACAAAAATTGGAATCGAAAAATAGCAGAACTTATAAGTTAGCATGGTACTTACCATAAATAATACACAAGACCTATTCATAGCTTATTTATTAGAGGCAACTCAGACCAGTTTTACCTGCTTTAAAAAATGTTATTGCAGCCGTGATGCATTGCATATAATCTTGGGCTCCCCAGAAGTGGAAAATTCCAATAGACTTGCCAAATTGCGTGCACACGCAGCAACCTCAAAACAATCTGTCTAGTGGGCATGCACATTGTATGCACCCGACCATCAGGGCCATAGATCAGGTGGGCCCCAGACAATTAGCCGCCGAGTTGTATGTTCTTGAATATATGGGCACGAAAACCTCTCGAAAGAACCACGAAATAAATAATTATATTCTCAATATTTAGAGTGAATTCTTAACAGTCTCCTTCAACCTTCTAATTAAAGAACGACATGCAGTGGTGGGGACAAAACTAAATTGGGCACGCTTTATCCTTGTACCATTTTTCACGCGTTGCCTAATTCAAATGGACAATTGTGGTAATTGCTAATTGGTGGCAGACGCCTGCTTACAAATATTTTTGTTTCAAATATTGTTTTCTGATCTCCTGTGCAGAAGGCTACATTTTGATTTCAACTGAAAAGCGTGCTCCGTTAGTTGGGCTTATCCTGAATCGTTTCCTGTCTCGCATCCTGGTTTTCTTTCTTGATAAATGTGAATACCAAATGACATACGCCCCTGTGAACACTGAAAGAATACGCACCAAGATTTATGTAAATTCCCTGAAACTGGGCATCCGCGCACGTTAGCTTATCACGTGAGCCCAATTCCGGCCACTACGTTAAAATATACACGAGGAAAAAGTTGTTATTCCTTCAGCCGTAATTCTGTTAGTGCATTCCTGAAAATGTTCCTAGAACGCATTAACATGACTTATCCCAACTGCTCGAATGCCACAGGTGTTATCACTGATCAGAAACAGGGGCCATGCGCAATGACTAATGAAGTTTGTTATTCTGGCTTATTGCAAGCACTGCCTTTTGTCACAATTTTTGTGGAAATAAACGCACACTAACTCTATATATGCTTTTTTTTTTCTCTAATGAAAGCTTTGTTATACTCAGCCTACCATTTGAAGCTGTTGTTTTTATACTTACCATACTAACGTTTTCCACCTTGAATTTAACCATGATATCATTACCATTAAAATACTCTTCGACCTGAAAATAAAGAAGAAATGGTTTACTGTCCTCCGGGAAGAAATTTGTGGATTTCGTTATAAATATCAAAGAAAGCAATCGGTGATCTTTGTTTTCGGGGCTCTGAATTCATCGCATAAAAAAAGAATGGCACCCCAATTGAATTTTCGAATTGCATGCGCGTTTTGTTGGAGCGCACGGGGCTAGTTAGCGTAAGAGCTTGAACCACCATTGCAGTTTCCGAAAGAACCTAGATGCAGAATTCTTGAAAAATTCGAAATAAATAGAACAAGCATTGAGGTTAACCACCAGTGCTCAAGCCAACCTTTCGAAGCTTTTGCTCCTATTCTCGCTCGTGAACCCTTACCTCCCGCTGCCATTTCCTCCTCTCTTTTTTTCTGTCTCCGCCTCTTCCGGTGTTTTTTTCTTTATCAATTCTTTAGACAGCCTGAGAGACCACCTGTGTTTTCGATCATTCATTTCTATCTTTTTCAGTGATTCCTGTCTTTTTTTTTTCCTCCTGATTATCGAAATGTTTGATTTTGCTATTTTCATCTGCATTTATGTCTTCTCTGGTTTTTTCCTATATCTTTTGGCCCACACAATTCCAAGCTCCCAGTCACATGCCAAAATATCTGCGCCTGAACACAACGGCTTTTCAAATCATGTTTAATATTTTTAATCTTGCAGTTTCCCCGCTTCCCTACAATGCCGGGGTCGTGCACCCTGGCTGTGGACTTTGTTGCAACTCTACGAACTTCCCACTTCACACCCTCGTACCCAATTAATCGGGCTTCCTACTCGGATTGAAAATGCTTATGCTTAAACCACGGCCAATGATCAACACAGCCAAGACGAAGAGAAGTAATCATGAAGAAAGAGACTATGTGTAGCGCTCTGAACCCTTCTTAATACTTGTTCATGTTTCATTTCTACGATTCAGGGATGCGCAAGCTTCTTAGGAAACGTGTCACCTAGAAAAAGGCGATAAATTTCAGAAACTTTCTGTCTGTGACTTAGGATTATCGAGAGCATACAAATGGACTTTTGCTAAAGCGAAAGCTTCACTACGCTCGGTGAAGCCGCGCTTAGCGTGTGTAATAATTTGTTCTTCAGTGACCTTGACAGGGTGTCCAACCATAATGATATGCTGCGCTTTTCTATACTTTTAAACAATTTATCATTGACACCAAACCGCAATACTAAATTTTGCAAGAGGTAGACTTCACATTTCTACATTCAGCCTACTGAGCTCACCCGCCGCCAATTCACCATGTAAAGCTGATATTGCTACCTGCGCACTCCTGGAATCCCGATAACACGTCGCCAAAGCGTTAACCCGAGCTTCCTTAAACCGGGCGCCGGCGGCGTGCAAACCATTATTTATGCAGAATGGTATCTTGTCGTTCAGTGAGCTAACGCAGGCCTATCGAGCAGAGCAAACGCTCAGTCTCCTTGCCCCTTCTAGATAACTACAACCAGACGATCTGGCGACGCCTCGAAACGCGCACCCTACCGCCCCTTATATTGCATATCGCTACCACCGAACCCTCACCGATCCCTCCTGCACCCTTCACAGCCACCATCATCGCCGAAACCCTGTTCCAATGCACGGCTATCTCTTCCGTGGAGTCTGGAGCTCCTCACCACCTCGAGCACTAGGAGACCTTGCAGATTCTGAGGACCCGGTATTGCAGAAGATCAGCATAGGCTGGGTTGCCGAGGTCATGATCTGTAGAACGATGAACGTACGAGTGCCTTGATATGTGCGAGGCACAGGGGCATGACTGCCCCAAGCTGATCCGTTATAATGTTTTTACTACTACTACTGCTGCAACTTCACTAAGCTCGGTAGAGCCTGTCTTCGCGTGGCACAAATTTTGACTATCAAATGACCTTTACCTAATCAAGCTTAGAGCCCACGATGCCGTGGTATCCACCCAAAAGTATACTGCGCTTTACTCTCCACAAACTTGATATCTTAAACTTTTTCCAACTTTCCTTTGCCCGTCTACTGTGCCGGAGTACCCGGGTTCGAACCCGACCTCGGCGACTGCGTTTCGATGGAGGCGAAACAAAGTGGCGTCCGCGTGCTGCGCGATGTCAGCGCACGTTAAAGATCCCCAAGTGGTCCAAATTACTCCGTAGCTCTCCACTACGGCTCCTCTTTCTCTCTTTTCACTTTCACTGCCACCTTCCTCCCTTCCCTTACGGCGCGGTCGCGGTGTCCACAGAAAACAAGTGAGGCAGTTACCGCGCCTTTCACTTCCTATAAATAAATCAGTTCCCTTCTGTCCGCACGAGGCAGCGGAGGTGGCTCAGCTACAGAGCCAGTAGTAGGCCCATGCATTTTCTTTTCCTTCTTCCTACAGCCACAACAACAACAACAGCCCCCAGGAATCATGTCGAGAATTCACTATCGCACAAAAGGTGTACATATGCCTCGTTATGCCCGTCATTGGACAGTAAAGATCGCAGAATTTTTTATTAAGCCTTGGTTACACCGTAACTATGCGTAAAATAACAAAGTAGTCAGAATTTTTATTCCGTTGTGTTCCTTCGCGCTCAGTACAAAAGATAAGATATTTTATCTTTAGGGATAAATTATCAATTTCCACTTAAACTTTATTAATACAGAAAGCATGTGAAAATGCTCACTTTACCCTTTTGAATATTGTCTCGAAAACTTGTTCAGGAGTGCAATCTTCCCCGTCTTTGGTTTTGTAGCTACCAAGATCCTTTTTGACCGTGTTATCATACAAGACGCGCACAAGTATTTCAACTTTGTCGCCGATCGGTGCCGGTTCTTCAGTTTGGAAAAAAAGGGTTATACAAAAAACATTTGTTAAGAAATATATTGCGCATGTAATCGCGACAACCTTATTCACACTTCTGAACAAATACAATCTTGATCACAGCCCACTCGCGCCTCAATATTCAATTACGAAAATCTTATTTATGTTTAGCTGCTACTTAGTTGTCTTTATTTTTATATGCTTCCAACAGCGGCAACTACCATAAATTAACCTATCCTGTTGTGTACGCCACCGTCTGCGATGTGTACGCTATACTTAGCAATTGCTCCACAATCAGCCTTGAAAGAGATCGGGAGTTCAACGTTATCTAAGGAAGGTAGGAACTTAGATTGTTATGCAGGAGATATCTGCAAATTAGGTGGCGGAGATCTCATGCAAGAGCCAGGATTGGAAGCATTTTACATTTAGACAGTGATATAAAAAATCAACCAAGAAGTTCGTTCACACATATCAAATTGTTTTATTTTGAACTTAATGGCACTTCTCAGTCAGGTTAGCAGAAGGCGCTTTGGACCGCATCATATCGAAAAAAAGCACTAACTACTTTGTTACCGGAAGTGACAAACAGGGGCACTTGTCTTCCTTTTTCAAGATGTGTTTATGTCACCATGCTGCTAAACAGCTACCAAACCTACGTATTGTGTACCTTAGTGCACCGCGATTATTTTACAACAGGTGCAGTCAAGTGTTCTGGTCATCCTGCGTCTTAGCGTAGTGACAGTTCTAACTAAATGCTTTAAGATTACAAAGCCTTGCTTTTGTGAACAACTCAATCGAAGGAAAATGTTACAAAAACACCAGAAATGCGGGATACAAGAGCTGTCGGTGGAAAAATGATTGTCACTAATAATATTTCTCTTCCTGTGAGAAGCACTGATCTTCAGACGCCGTCTTCAGGTTTGGTGTATTCGCTAATCCTTAGCCGGAATGAACCTGTGGAGTGGACTGATGCTGCAGCTGACGACTCTCAAGGAAGTGTTCTTGACTTGGACCTTTTCTCCATCTTACATAAAGCATTAAAGCAAATCTAGGCTATCTCTCGACATTTGCGGTAAATCATTTCATTCCTGTAATCACTTCGCACTCACAGAGTACTCGAATCTTGAGAACGACCTCAACGCCTTTCATCCATGAGCATTGTAGGAAAAGCTGCCTTTCACCTCTAAAAAATGGTACGTAATCACTCTCCAAAGCCTGCGCCGCCTTCGTCTTACAACGCTAGTGCTTAGCATTGGAAGCCAATTCTGCAAGGTCATTATGACAGTGTTTGGCATTGAGCTGCAACTATCCGCTCGCAAGTACTATTGAGCTGCAAGTCCGATATTCTCGTGACATATTAGGTACACACTTTCAGAATCAAGACGCATGCCAGGTTTTATCACGTTATCATGGAGGACATGCCTTCCAGTCCACTGAGCACTGTAGTGCGCCCTGGGTGCCAGTCTTTGCTACTGTACGTATTCGTCTCGCCTCTGTTCAGGGACTTGGAATGGAAGCAAATATGGATAGGCACTGATGGAGAATACCTCAGTTATCTGGCTCGAGCTGATAACATTGTTTTGCTAAGTAATGCAGGAGTCAATTGGAAGGAATGTATAATGACCTAGACAGAAAAAGCGGAAAGATGGCCTAAACAATAATGCGCAGAAGACAAAGGTAATGTTCAGCAACCTCGGAAAGGTACAGCTGTTTAAAATGCATAGCGAAGCATTGGAAGTGGTAAGTGACCATGTTGAACTTAGGAAAGATAGTGAACGCAAATTCAAACCACAAAAAAAAAATAACTACGAGAATTATAATCGGAAGGAACGCGTTTGGCAATTACTCGCATATCATGACTAGAAGCTTACCGATCTCGCATGAGATAGAGTATATAACTGCTGCATCTTACCGGTACTCACCTATGCATGGGGCTGAAATGTGGAGGATAACAAAAATTCTTTTACCTAAGTTGTGGGCAATGCACAAAGCTATGGAATGAGAAATGTTAGGTGCAACCTTTCGATATAACAAGCGTGCAAAGCGAGTTAAATAAATAAATCGAGTTAATTACATTCCAGTCGAAATCAAGAAGCAATAAGTCGAAATCAAGAAGTTACAGTACATATAGTACGAAGACGGAATAGCTGATGGTCGCTAAGGGTAGCAAATTTGATTTCAATGGAAGGGAAGCATAGCAGGGGTGGCGGAAAATTAGGTGGGAAGATGAAGCTGAAAGTTTGCAGGGCCAAGTGAATGTAGCTACTATGAAGCATGGATTAATCGGAGGGATATGGGAGAGGCCTTCGCCCTGCAGTGAGTGTAGTTCGCTGGGGTTGATTTATTCACTTAATCTATTATAATAAATATTTTTCTTTGTGTTCTTCTCATGACTGACCCTGTTGCCACTAACAAATCATCACATACCGATTTGGAGCACCACTATATGAAGCCGCAGATGTACTTGTAAATCGGCATGACTTGTTCAAGTAAGAATGGCATTATAACATTTATTAGAAGTTTGAAATTTGCTGCGCGAGAAGCATAAACCTACATATATTTTTTTCCAGAGGAACCCCTGAGTAAATGTCACTATCTGAAGAAATTAGGTGAAGGTGACATTTATGACTAAATATGTTGACCTAATCATGCAGAGGTTGTTGCGCTAGAACATTCTACATTTGCATACTTCTCAGAAATAGTGAGGCTTATAAAAATCTGATGACACATTGGCATGATATCGCTGCTATATTCGCTGGGCGAACAGCTCTGAACTGCCTTAGCGTAGTTGTTTTCAATTTACTGCTAGGTTGTAAGGCACGTGCGATGTCGTTTTTGTGTAGCCTGTTTTGCCTAGTGGAGTGGAATTCAGCAACACTGTTTTTGTCGTCTTTAAAGCCACGCTACGTAGCATGTGTCCATTTGTTGTGTAATGTGCAGCTAATTCTCGTCTGAATTATAATCCATGCGATCTGACTGGTCGGAGCTGAATTTTCGCATCACCCTCTCTTGCGTGGCCTTGTAAATACGGCTATAAACATATCACCGCCAAGTCTTCTGCCCTCCAGATCAAGAAGGGTTATAGAAGTCTTTGAAAACGTTTACCTCATTACCATGAAAATGTTCACAACGAAGCGTACTGGCAAATACACTGCAGAATTTTAAGAAACCCACACAAAATCGTGTAGATATAATAACGACTCACTGTTGCATTAAAGGCTAACACATCGAATTTCTGTAATCGCAATTTATAAGCCATGCGTGCGCGATACGCGAGCAGTTTATTACATACAAATTATTGACACTTGTGAAGCACTAAAAAACCTACATCCTCTTTTGGATCAAAAAAGCCCCTCTCACTGGCACTAAGAGGCAGCGCTGACTCTCATAATTTTGCCAACTATAAAATATAAGTCCAGACTCGTGACTCTCTTCTTTGAATTGACAACAAAAAAAAAACATAGTTCGCACTCGACTGAATTAAGAACTTGACTATTAGGCAATAGAGAAGACGCAGCCGGCAAGCTTTTATATTTACCAACGCATACACGAAACAATTGTGGGGGTTTAAGCATGGCTTGAACCTAGTGACAGAGCGAAAGCTGTTAGTGTTACAGCGAATTTTTCTGCGGACACTTGGATTTAATGTTTCGTCGTCCCAACCGTTCGAACGAACCTTCTGTCCTAGCAACTGGCTGTTGTCGTTCGCCTCTACCAACTACAGAGTTATCTGTCTTCTTCTTTTAATGCTTCCTTTAGTTCTTTTTCTTCTTCTTTCCTCCTCCAATTCCTGGCCCAGATGTCGGTCTATACTACGTGGCAGTTGCTAGGCAACGGTCACATGGCACGGTGCCACGCCGATGGCTCGAAAACCTAGCGCACTGTAGCTTTCGCTACGACACTTTAGCACAGTGTCATTGCGACCTGCCCTTCTTCCCTTCATTATCATCATCATCAGCCTGACTATACCCACTGCTGGGCGAAGGCCTCTCCCATATTTCTCCAATTACCCTGGTTCTGTGCTAGCTGCATCCACTTGACCCCTGCGAACTTCTTAACCTCATCCGCCCACCTAACTTTCTGCCGCCCGCTGCTACGCTTTCCTTCCCTTGGAATCCAGTTCGTTACCCTATAAGCGACCATCGGTTATGCTCTCTTCGTACTACGTGTCCTGCCCATGCCCATTTCTTATTCTTAATTTCTACTAGAATGTCAGTAACTTGAGTTATTTCTCTGACCCACTCTGCACGCTTCCTATCTGTTAATGTTACCCCTACCATTTTTCGTTCCATAGCCCTCTGAGTTGTCCTCAACTTAAGTAGAACCCTCTAGGTTAGCCTCCACGTTTCAGCCCCATAGGTGAGTACAGGTAAGATGCAACTGTTGTATACTTTCCTCTTGAGCGATACCGGTAAGCTGCTAGTCATAATCTGCGAGTACTTACCAAATGCGCTCCATCCCAATCTCATTATTCCAGTTATTTCGTTTTCATGGTCCGGATCTGCAGTTACCACCTGTCCTAAGTAGACATATTCGCCTACTACTTCCAGTGCTTCGCTACCTAACGTAAACTGCTGTTCCTTCCCGAGCCTGTTGAACATTACCTTAGACTTCTGCATATTGATTTTTAAGCCTACTGTTCTACTTTTCCTGTCTAGGTCATCAATCATTATTTGCAGTTCGTTTCCCGAGTTACTTAGCAAGACAATGTCATCAGCAAATCGCAGACTACTGAGGTATTCTCCATCTACCCTTATTCCTAACTGCTCCGAGCAGTTGTTCTCTTCCCTTCTTCCCTTACAGCGGTTTTTTTTCCTGAATTTACCGCTTCTTAACCCACGATTGATGAGCTTGCCTAGAGTCGGTTGGGCATGCTCGATAACAGGCACCCCGCACTTTGAAGGCTTAAAAATCTAACGATTAGCGTGTTCACCCGCTGAGAATAAGTGCATCACTTAGTGGACCTCCTAGTATGCGCTGATAAAATAAAACAAAAGACAGCGGCGTATCCAGAAATAATAGAGAAAACAAATTTTGCAATGTGGTGGTGAAGGGTGCGAAAGGTGTAACTATTCCTCTGAAAGTGCAGTGATGAAGACGAGGTGTGCCAAATTAGTGGTGACACACCAAAAGAATGATAAAATTTTAATCCCTTAAAAATTGAACTCCATTTGCTAACCTGTTATCCCAATCATGGTTAAACAGTAGTTAAGGCTCTCCATTGTTTATGATTACAACGTGAGTTTGACCCTGACCGCACTGACCGCGTTTTGATACATGAAAAATGAAAGGCGGCCGTGTACTGCGCGATGCCACTGCATGGTAAATAACTCCGGCTGTCGAATCAACCGAGCCTGTCATCTCGCCATCGTACTTGTATTCAGCTGCATATTTGTTGTCAAATTTACACGTTCCCACGTAAATGATCATATACACGCCTCCCTTAAAAAGAAGCCAAACATTGAAAAATGGGATTCATCAGCACACTCCCACGAGAGAAAATTACTCGCCATAAAAAAGCGATGATCGTTGCATTTGGGATATGCGATCTCACCATTGAACTGGACCTATACGGTGGTGTCCTTGCAACATTCTAAACGGAAGAGATATGTTTACAAGACCTGGCAGATAATTGTAGAATTAACTAACTTCACAGAGTTAACAACATACGTTTTACCTGTTGTACAAGACAACCATTCCTAAATTCAATAATAACAAAAAACATTACATCTTGCCAGAACATGAATTTTGCCTCACTTTGAGCGTAAACTAAATTCCTGATTTCAAATGTAAACTTAATAGACAAGGCACATTGGCGATTATTTTGCCACCACACTGCTCGAGATGAAACCCAAAACGGATAAGTATACTGTACTTGTCGCTAGCAGTTATTTGAGATAACAAAATATGAATTAAATAAAATATAAAAGGTCGAACAAATTAGTAGAAAGCTGTATGCTAAGAATATATACTGCTAAATGTACAACATAGTTCGAAAAACTTACTTGGCAGACGATAAGCGCCAACTTTGCATGCTGCAGCCCCGAGGCACAGAATCACGTGGCAAATGTTAAGCATCGCCATGACTCCCACGAGGTTGCCCATGAGACGGCGCATTTATAAGGCACTGTAATGAATACGCTTTCTAAATAAGGCTCCCTCCGGAATAATAATTATGAGATATATCCTTTTGGCTTAAGAAAGCCGATATTTATTATTGGGAAATTAGTCTTTATACTCGCTGCCTATTGTTTTCCTGAAAATACACACAGCTCTTTCAAAATACAACTGGATAGCATGCTAACAGGCGTCACTGGCCAAAAATGGATGGCTTAAACATATTTTAGTGATTTCGATGATTACATTTAACATACAATGTTTCGATTCCAACATTTAGAATATAAAGATAATCAGGAAGCATGATTTTTTTTAGCCATTTATTCACAGCTATTTACGTAGCACATATTAAGCTCTGTATCTCTACAAGGTACGCAGAACCAAGATGTTTGCTTTTCAGGGCTGCCTGTATAACTCCACTGTAGGACATAAAAGAAACCCCGTTACATGGTCGTGGCTTAAAGAACAATTTAAAGAATTGTTTTCGACACTATTAAAATCTTCCGCGTACCTCAGTGTATTAGGTCGGTCAGTAGAAAAGTATGAACTAGGTGAGGATAACGGTATACTAGAATACATGTCATTTTTTGCATCCATTGAAAACTGATAAGGACACCATGAAGTTAGTTAGGCTGTTAACCACCTCTCGCGTGGCCAGATTTGCGGCACATGTTTGCCATTTGAAATAGCACAAACACTCATTCAAGATATTGCGGAGTGAAATTAAGTCCCAAGAATCGAAAAACATCAGCCTTGTTTCTCGCAAGGTTTTTTTAAGTAAATCCGTCATAAAATCTGCGGAACTGGGTTTCTGGGGAACGCCTGGGTATAAGGGCATAGATATTGTTCGAACAAAGAATGCAAAATAGATTCCGTGTCATTTGGAAGTGGCAGTTCATCAGCAACCGGCGTTTGCGAACACTCAGAATTTAACCAAAAAAGGCCGTGCCTGTCACAAACGCCGATTTCAGCTAACGAGTAGACTATATTTCTGTATCGTCTTCATTTCAATTTGTCAATTAGATATTCTGAGACGTCGCCAAAAGATGTTTAGCACTCTAATTTGGCTTCGCTCTCCCGAATGTTTTTCTAGCTTTGTCTCCCCCTTCCAAAACAGCGAAATGAGTGTTTATAGAATATAGTTTATTGGGGTAGCGTTATTGTCATCTTACATTCTTCAAAAAATCCACCAGTACCGTCATTATTGTAGTCTTTCGTGTTGTCATCAAAAAATCACGGACATAGGTTTGGCATGCACATGCCGTCCGAGCACATTGATTCGTCGATGGCTTGCATGAAGTAGAGACCACACGTGACCACGAAGTAGGGAGCAGTTGCCTAGTGGCGATGTTCGTCTGAGGTGGGAGGGCGGAACAAGAACGTTCCTTTAAGTGCTCCTTAACGCCCAATGAATCACGCTACTACTATGCGAAGCCAATTTTTGTACAAACTAAAAGTGAGCATTGAATGGGCTCCTTTTAGGAGCTGGCGCTCATTAGGCTCGCTGAAAAATACTGCAAATAAACAACGACGGATGCTACCTATAGTTTCTCCTAACCGTTATTAGACGGAGTAGGAAACCAGACATTCCTGCTGCTTTCCCTCCATTATTTGATTTATACTGATGGCATGGCTAATAAGGTATTCGTTTTTATTCAGCTTTTAGTGCCGTGTTTATTAGGTATCGCAGATCAGACGCGAACTTTCCCCCTTTTGAAAGCACAAGCCGAGACACTTTGAAGTCTGTTCAATCCGCCCCCTCGTAGTAACACTGCAATACTGCGGTGAAATAATGTATTCACTTTTTTGTTTTTTTGGTTCGTGTGTTCGAAAGGGGGGGGGGGGGGGGTTCTAGCGTGTAAAGAAAGCGAACTCGCTATAAAAACAGAAATCTCATAGGAGGTGCATTGCTAATAAAAAAGCAAGTGTTAATTTCTTAACCACATCAAACACCTTAGGAACACACTTGGCCTCAAAATGTAAAAATATTCCAGCATTACATCCAGCTAGCTAATTCAACGGAATTGAATACATTGAAGAGCGCCATATGGCGGAGACCTTTACTTTTGCCGCATGCATGACTCACTTTTGTGATGAACGACATGCTATTATATTTTCGCGAGTCAAGCATTATCCTTGGATATCGATTGGGGGTTTTATTTTCACAAATTTCAAGATACAAAATTATCAAATCTGTCCCTCCCTACTGTGAAAACAATGTATTATGGATCCATCATTAAAACGGTACAGAAAGAGGGAAATTATTTCGTAAACGAACTAAAGTAAACGAGGGTTGAGGGGAATGCCTGAGCGCGCTAGCCATTGTTGGAAGAAAGGAGCAGCGCCCAGACGACGACAAGACTTGTCGAAACGTTGGCCAACGCCTTGAAGCTTTCCGTTCAACTCGTGTTAATTTTGCTTCGTGTCCATCACGTTAGAAACAAATTTGCCTGTACATAAACTTAGATGAATGACTAAAACTTAGACAAGGGTCGAAGTACAACCTTCATGCATTTTTATTATAAGGGAAATTATATATCAAATAACAAAATAGACGCACTAGAACTATAAGTGAGTCAAGTGGTCATAGCCTTCTGGCTATATGCTTCAAATAAATCAATGAAGTGTGAAACCAAATAATTCTTCTCTTCGTTATGAATTATTTCAAATTTAACGACTATATTTTCCTTCCTTTCTCACCTGAGAACATAACAAAAAAGAAGCGCAGGCTCTGAATGAAAACGTATTTTGTGCACCGCTAATATTTAACGGATTTGTAAATTCTAAACGAAAACTCAAAGCAATAATCGCACCCAGCTATAGTAAAGAAGAAGGTGTCTCTAATGTACCCCCAGGAGTACTTTAAACCTGGATATCTATATTAAGCGAGAATATATCATGCCATTGTCCCCTTTGCATTTCGCTTTCACCAAAGTACGTCCCGAGTATTCTCGAATCAAAGTCAAGAACCAAAAATTTAGATGACAGGATCTGTACCAGAATGCCAGCCACTTAACCAGTGCAAAACAAAAACATGTACTTTTACATCGACAGTTACCAATTTTTGGGCACCTTAAACCTCACTCCGCTACCTCGAATTGTCGAAAAATATTGAAAGGTTCGCCTTTAATAAATGCTGGAAAGTTGGAAAAGCATTAACTATGAATTTGTGCTTTAATGTGATTTTAATTTCCCTTTGTGTCTAAACTGGCGTCATCTCAACAAATAGTTGCATTGAAATGCTTCGGTAACGTGCCGAGTGACACATAATCTCATTTCCTAGATGCACATAGCGCTGTTGCAACTGCATTATTCTTCGCACGCTATATTTAACTGTGGAGATTACATTTTGTGAACAGCATTTGCTTTTCACAAGGCGTGTAACAGGAAGAGTCTTGTCGACGCATACGCTGCGTTGAAGTTTATTGTCTTGCTCTTTAAAGTATTCCGGTTTTAAGAACTTGTGTTCACAATGTTGGCTGTCGATCTTTTAGGCAAAGAGTTACTAGCTTGAACGAGGTTGTGGCAGCGTGGTAGTGCTTCATAGTGCGAAAAAAAAATTATCATAAGAACTCTCCTTAGTTGCGACGCGTGTTTACTTATTTTTGAACCATTCACACACAGTACTCGTTCATATCCATCAAACGCTTCAATATGAAAACAGACAAACAGATTTGCCCATTGGTTGCCAGGTTTGGAGTTTAGTGTGATAGGTTGAAGAATAGAGAGGTTGAAACGATAGGGCAGAAATAAGCCAAAAATATCACTGCGTGGGCACTCTGTTAGACCCGCGGTTTAGTCATTTTTGCATCTGTCATCCTTCAGCTACTTCAACTCTTAAACAAACCATATTATTGGCTCTTATAAAATGCCTAACCAATATCTAATTATTTTCTGTGAGCCGGAACCCAGCCTGAAAATGATTACGCAAACAGTAAAGCCGCGAACTTTCATGTATTTCTCAGAGGGCCTTTTCATGCGCGCAGTAGAAGGTAGTTGGCTCCAGAAAAAAAAAAAAAAAGAAAAAAGCTGATGAAGCTATAGAAATACTTTCTCTTCGCCCCTAGGCAAAATATCACCTTCCAGTACTTTGCTCGACAATTATGCTCCTTTTTATCGGAGACAAACTTTCTTCATTGCCTATTACATAGCCTTTTAGGAAAAAAAGAATGTTCTATTTGTAGCGTATGCGCCAAAAAAGAACCCTTAAGTTTCTAAGTTCTATTGAAAGAAGAGAAAAATTTCGAAACTTTAGAATCAAAATTTATTTCCCTACTAATTTTTGTTCTCTACGTATTGCTGCCCACTTCCTCAGAAGGTGGCTACATGGGGATTGCGCACTTGAGTACTCACATGTGACTACGTGGAACGCACGTGCCAGTTTTATGCTACAGTGGGAGATGAAGCCACCTTTGCAAATTTTCAAGGACTTGCGTGATACTCTTTACTTTTAGCAGGAGCGATTCCATCTAAGCTCTTTATCGTTGATCTACGATGTTCCCCGAGCATTTTTTTGATTATGTTAGGCAATATTGACATACTTAAACAGTGGGGCTATATATACGCTTATAAAGTAGACTAACACACGAGTAAATACATAACAAAGTTTTGCTGAAGTTTGGACTGGGGACTGGTCCCCAACATCTATAAAATCTTACTATGTGTTTAAGCCTGTGCCAGTCTACTTTATAAGCATATAATTTCTGGTTCATAGTGTGTTTTTTTTTTAACTGAAATATCCGCATACGTTCACTTTGGACTCTGATAGACAGTTCGCTTCTTTAAATATATATATATATATATATATATATATATATATATATATATATATATATATATATATATATATATATATATATTTGGTTTGGTTTGGTTTGTGGTGTTTAACGTCCCAAAGCGACTCAGGCTATGAGAGACGCCGTAGTGGAGGACTCCGGAAATTTCGACCACCTGGGGTTCTTTAACGTGCACTGACATCGCACAGCACACGGGCGCCTTGCTTTTCGCCTCCATCGAAAAGCGGCCGCCGAGGCCGGGATTCGATTGTATATATATATATTTAAGCAGATAAATTAAAGGGAAATGAGGGTACTCGTTATAATACACGAAGACAAGAAGCCAACAGTCGGCGAGGCCAAGGAACTAATTGGGAATTGTACTTTATGTCTTTTTTTATTATTTTTTTAAATTTTTACTTCGGTAATCACACAAATTAGTAATGTAATCTGTTTAGGGGAAAGATAAACACAAAGTAGAAGGAAAAACAGCGTGCCGATGGTGGGGACCGAACCCACGACCTCCGAATATCGCGTCCGGAATATCGCGGCGTGGAAGAGCACCGGACGAGATATTCGGAGGTCGTGGGTTCGGTCCCCCCCATCGGCACGTTGTTTTTCCTTCTACTTTGTGTTTATCTTTCCCCTAAACAGATTACATTACTAATTTGCGTGATTACCGAGGTAAAAGTTATAAAAATAATAAAAAAGACATAAAGTACAATTCCCAATGCTTTCCTTGGCCTCGCCAACTGTTGACTTCTTTTCTTCATATATATATATGTGTGTGTGTGTGTGTGTGTGTGTGTGTGTGTGTGTGTGTGTGTGTGTGTGTGTGTGTGTGTGTGTGTGTGTGTGTGTGTGTGTGTGTGTGTGTGTGTGTGTGTGTGTGTGTGTGTGTGTGTGTGTGTGTGTGTGTGTGTGTGTGTGTGTGTGTGTGTGTGTGTGTGTGTGTGTGTGTGTGTGTGTGTGTGTGTGTGTGTGTGTGTGTGTGTGTGTGTGTGTGTGTGTGTGTGTGTGTGTGTGTGTGTGTGTGTGTGTGTGTGTGTGTGTGTGTGTGTGTGTGTGTGTGTGTGTGTGTGTGTGTGTGTGTGTGTGTGTGTGTGTGTGTGTGTGTGTGTGTGTGTGTGTGTGTGTGTGTGTGTGTGTGTGTGTGTGTGTGTGTGTGTGTGTGTGTGTGTGTGTGTGTGTGTGTGTGTGTGTGTGTGTGTGTGTGTGTGTGTGTGTGTGTGTGTGTGTGTGTGTGTGTGTGTGTGTGTGTGTGTGTGTGTGTGTGTGTGTGTGTGTGTGTGTGTGTGTGTGTGTGTGTGTGTGTGTGTGTGTGTGTGTGTGTGTGTGTGTGTGTGTGTGTGTGTGTGTGTGTGTGTGTGTGTGTGTGTGTGTGTGTGTGTGTGTGTGTGTGTGTGTGTGTGTGTGTGTGTGTGTGTGTGTGTGTGTGTGTGTGTGTGTGTGTGTGTGTGTGTGTGTGTGTGTGTGTGTGTGTGTGTGTGTGTGTGTGTGTGTGTGTGTGTGTGTGTGTGTGTGTGTGTGTGTGTGTGTGTGGACCGACGACAAGTAAACTTGTCAAACATCATATCACTAGATTATTAATGTTATTGTCACTGCCGTTGAATGTCGCCTGAACTGTAGAGTTTACGCTTGCCTTTTCTAAACCATCGTATAATTCAGATTAACATTATAATGCTCGCCTGGCGTGAAAAACGTTTCTAGCACCCACGGAGGCTCGGCCTCCTTGCGCAATCCAGCATGCAGCTTGAAAGCACAGCGATATTTTGTGCATTTCGTCCGAAAAAGTGTACACTACGCAATTTAATGCCAAGGACTGAACGCGTATGTGTGGTTTTGCTAAAGTCCATGCGTATATTTGACCTTTAAGGAAACAGTAGCACATTTTCTACAGTGCAAGAAATATACCATCCTCTCCAGAGTAATTAGTAGTCTTGCCGTTGCCAAGTGCGAAAGCAAGATTGCTTCAAAAGGTTATTTGAAATAAACTCTAATTTTCCGCGTAGAGCGGTAGCCCTGAGTTTCTATGCAACTGGTATTACGGCTATGACTACGTTGCACCATCTCAAATGCGCAAATTTGTTTGTTTGTTTTTTTCGTCCGTTGCTGAGCAGAAAACGAGGACCATTTGGACATTTTTTTTTTTTCACTCAAATTCCTCTGACTCGCAACGTTCGAGTTTTCTTTTGCAATGCGAGATAAAGCAATCTTTACTAGTACTTTTTTCACTTCCCAAATGATATTTAACGGTAGCAAGAACAAATTGTTGATGAATGTTCATCTTTGATGCCTGATATTTACTGAACCTTAATTTAGATTATATTTGACATCTCTGAGCAGCGCAATTCTCTATCGGATTAAAAGCAAAATCTGCGTGTCGATCGAGTGGCATAATCAGCTATGGAGTGCGACCTGATTCCAGTGAACACCTTTGAAAAAACGCACTCCCTCACCAGAACAGGGTTTGGCAACCCTGGTGCAGTAATTTGCCGCAACCGCCTATGAATACATAAAAAAGAGAAACCCGGCCCTCAGTCCAGCGGCTTCGGAGCAACTGACCGCGGCAGCGGTGAGACCTGTAACGCCTCGGAGGGTGTTAAGAATGGCTACAAACAGGCCGCCATTGAAAACTGGCACAGGCATTGTTTATTGCTAGTACTTTAGTTAGAGAGGCTAGTCTGCAGTCTTCGGGAGCTAGCAGGCATAAAATGGGATGTCATAGGGCTTAGTGAGGTTACGAGGCCAAATGAGGTGTTCGGAAGGGCAGTCATGTATCGTGTTACCGAGGTTTACTGGAAATACGAGATATAGGAGTTTGGTTCCTTGCCAATAAGCATATAGCTTGCAAAATATATGAATTTTATAGAATTAATGAGCACGTGGCCGGCATTGTAATCGCGCTTTGTAAGCGGTATAAGATGAGAGTTGTACAGGCGTACTCGCCTCCTTGTCAGGCTGTTTGGTCTGACTTGTCAAAGGTTTCTATCTATTCAATAAGATTTGCAACTTTCTTGTGAGAAAAGCTGAGCTTTCCTACTAAGCCTTGACAAGCTCGTAACTGCTGAACGCAACCTCAAGGGGGCATCGCCCCTTCTATGAAACGCACGTGCACTTAATTGGAGCTGCCGCAACAGGGCGCAATCCACTGAAAGCTCCTACCGCTGATTGGGCATACAGCGGTGCTCGAGACACCGCATACGCGATCAGATTTCACACTTCCTTTTCGAACAGCATCTGCCTGTTGATAAGAGCTCCCGTCGAAACCGAGGGGGAGGGTGTTCGCTGCGTTCGCCCGGTCGAGAGAAATGTCGAAGCCCCACACACTACTTTCACATACGGCTCACCTACAACTGTTCTGGCATGAGTGCTGAGGTCTAAACGCTTTCTGGACATATACGAATGCTATGCAAAAGCGTTTGGCTATGATCCGAGCATTATTCCATTTCCTGATATGATTTATTATGGTGTAGTCTTTACCAATGCCTTCGTAAACCTTGAGTTGATTCAGCAGAAAGGTCGCCCTGACAATAATAATGATAACCTTAGGACGGGCATAAAATGACATGTCGGTACCTTTTTTAGGTATTTAGCTTCTCATTTTTCATGCATGAGGACAATTTTAGTGTTCTTCAAAACGTCTGGTACCGTCGAAGTCATTGGGCATTGCTTACACGGGGTGGCCAGCTTTTCTAGTGTAATCTCTCCAGTGTCCTTCAAAAAATATGTAGCTGTTTTATTCACCCTAGCTGCTTTCCTGTCATCTTTTTTTAAGGCTTTTGTAAAGAAGACGAAGAAGAAACAACCCTGCGGCATCACCATCACCACCATCGCTGGTCTCCGGCGCCCATCTCTCTCGCGCTGAAGCTGTTCCCTGCGTCTGGTATTTCGACCCTCTGTGCCCGAATTACTGCCAACGCTAGACGTTCAAACCATCTATTAAATCCTCATTTCACTTGGTGGAGGTCAAGCTGAGGTTCCCTGTACCCATCTCGACCTGGAACTTCGAAGCAGAACGTTGACTACCCCAATGATGGAGCCTACTTCATCGCACCTACATCCGCCAGTCACCTGCACAGGTTCCCTTCGCCAACGGGACCCCGCTACCTTCAGTGGAAGCAGTGATGACGACGTCGACGATTGGCTGTCCACTTACGAACGGGTCAGCCGCCACAATAACTGGAACGACAATCGTAAGCTTAATGTCATTTTTTACTTGAGCGACGTCGCTAATCTGTGGTTTCGAAACCACAAGTCCGACTTTACCACCTGGGCGCATTTCAAGACCAAATTTTCTGATGTCTTTGGCCGCCCCACCGTCCGAAAACTCCGCGCGGAACAGCGTCTTCGATCGCGACTACAGCTGCCCGGTGAATCGTTCACCAGTTACATTGAGGACATTGTTGATTTGTGTCGCCGCGTTGACCCGACCATGACCGAGGCCGTTAAAATACGTCATGTCCTCGCAGGAGTTAATGACGGCGCTTTCAACATGCTCGTCGCCAAAAGCCCCACTACGGTCAAGGAAATATACGACCTCTGTCAAAGCTACGACGAACTCCGCAAGGAGCGTGTTTTGATTCGCCAGTCTCAAGCATCACTTGCTGAACTTGCCGCGGAGAGGGAGTCATCTAGCCTCTCTGAAGACATCAAGGCTTTTGTACGTCAGGAGGTCGCGCGACAACTGTCTCTGCAGCCATATATTAAGGAGTCGACACCAACTGTCCTTGTTCCGGAGCTTCGCCGTGCAATCCAGCAGCATGTGTCTGAAGTCGTCCCTAATCCTGTCCCTCAATCAGCTCCGGTCGCACCCTCAATGCCGTTCCCCACGCCCACAATGTCATCGTCAGGCGTTGCGCCACTGAGCTACGCTCCAGCATTCGCGCCGGCTCCTCCTCAAGTATTGCGTCGCACGTATGCCGAAGTCACTTCAAGTTCACCTCCTCAGCCAGCATATGCCTATGCTTCGCCCTCCATGCGGTCGGCACCAACAGCTTTCGCTCCCCCCTTGCTTCAGACACGATCTCCATGGCGCACTTCAGACAACAGGCCTATTTGCTACCACTGCGGCATCCCTGGACACACTACACGCTACTGCCGGCGCCGAATAAATATGGCCTTTGCTGCACGGCCTGCGCCACCTTATTTGGCCCCTCAGTTCCCCGTTCCATCGGGTCCTCCAACAGCATCCCCCGATCCTCCGGACTTCCTGCCTCGTCGCTCGCCATCACCACGTCGCCGCTCCAATTCGCCAATGCGCCGACGACCCGCTACTCAGCCGGAAAACTAACCGCCGCAGTTCGCGAGGCACGAACTGCGTATTCGACAGAATTTCAAAGTCCTCGTCTTAATCCCGCGAATGTTACTGCTGTCATCGTTGAAGGTGTTTATACTCTTGCGCTCGTCGACACCGGTGCCGCTGTATCAGTTATCAGCCAAAAACTCTGCCGCTCCCTCCGAAAAGTGACTACGCCCCTCGAGGGACTATCGCTTCGTACCGCATCCGCTCACAGTATACAGCCGACAGCTGTCTGCACTGCTCGCGTCGTCATTGCTGCAGCCTTGTACATCATCGAATTCGTCGTCCTCCCCACATGTTCTCATGACGTCATTCTCGGCTGGGATTTCCTGTCCAAGCATCATGCTATCATTGACTGCGCCAGTCCTCAAGTAGAGCTCATTGAATCGAGTGATGCACCGTCTGATGCCCTGCTCCACGAGCCGCGTCCTCGTTTTGCGGCCAAACTTCTCGTAGCTCATGACACAACCATCCCACCCGTTAGCGCTGTTCTGGTTCCCCTCACTGCCTCTTTTACCACCGCCGCGACAGTCCTCTTTGTGCCCTCTAACGCTGTGTGCCGCCGCCGCCACTTACCGCTGCCGTTTGCCGTCCTTGACATGAACAACGGCGCTAGCACACTTCTGGTAGTCAATCCTCTTGCGTCTCCCGCTATGTTGATTGAAGGGGAGTGCCTCGGCCGCGTCGAGCCCGTGGACCTTCTGTTCGCCTTTGATGATTTGTCATTCCCTGTTCGCCAAGTTGACGCCTTGACTCTAACTCGTGTGGCTTCAGATTCGCTACAGTGGGATCTTTTTGACCATTCTGTGGACAGCGCTCTAGAGCCGCGCCACCGAGAACAACTTCTTGACCTTCTACACCAATTCCGCTCCTCCTTCGACATCCCGCAATCTTCCTTGGGCCGCACGACGACCGTTACTCACCTCATTGACACTGGCACTCACCCACCTCTCCATCAGCGGCCGTATCGGGTGTCCCCGACTGAGCGCCGTGTTATTGCCCAACAAGTCGATGACATGCTGCAACGCGGAGTAATTAGAGAATCCTGTAGTCCATGGTCGTCTCCTGTGGTCCTAGTTAAGAAGAAGGATGGATCCATACGATTTTGTGTTGATTATCGCCGCCTAAACAAAATCACTCGTCGTGATGTGTACCCCCTCCCACGAATCGACGATGCCCTAGACTGCTTGCAAGGCGCAGAATTCTTTTCCTCACTCGATTTACGCTCCGGATACTGGCAGGTGCCCATGGCAGAGGCGGATCGTCCTAAGACCGCCTTTATTACTCCAGACGGACTATACGAATTTAATGTTATGCCATTCGGACTCTGTAACGCCCCAGCCACATTCGAAAGAATGATGCACACTGTACTGCGCGGCCTGAAATGGAACATCTGTTTATGCTACCTCGATGATATCGTCGTCTTTTCAACAGACTTCCCGACCCACCTGACTCGACTTCGCCAGGTCTTCACCTGCCTAACCCGCGCCGGTCTTCAACTGAACCTCAAAAAGTGCCGCTTCGGTGCCCGCCAGCTCACAATACTCGGACATGTTGTGTGCAAAGATGGAGTTCTGCCTGATCCTGAGAAGCTCCGCGCCGTTGCTGACTTTCCGAAACCGACCACTTTGAAACAACTGCGAAGCTTCGTGGGCCTCTGCTCGTTCTTTCGTCGTTTTGTTCGCATTTTCGCGACCATCATAGCCCCCCTTACACCGCTCTTGAAAGGCGCCCCTAACCTCCCCTCTTGGTCGCCAGCCTGCGATGATGCATCCGCGACGCTGCGCAATGTTCTGACGTCACCGCCAATCCTTCGCCATTACGACCCTACTGCACGTACAGAACTTCACACCGATGCCAGTGGTGTCGGCCTCGGCGCCGTCCTCGCTTCAGGAATACGACATCCGTGTTGTGTACCGCTCTGGCCGCAAGCACTCTGACGCCGATGCTCTTTCTCGGTCACCGGTGCGTTCGCCTAACTCATCATCCCCTCCTGAAGCCTCTTTGTCAGCACTCACCACTGAGGATATGCCTTTCGAGCAACGACAAGATCCTTGGGTTTCTAACCTGCTAGATATCCTTGGCACTACTTCCGCGGCTACGCATCCTCGGGCACTCCGCCGACAGGCCTCCCATTTCGCCATTCGGGAAGGCCTTCTCTACCGAAGGAACTACAACTCAGACGGCAGAACGTGGCTTCTTGTCATTCCGCGCCACCTCCGCTCCAAGGTTTGTGCCCACCATCATAGTGACCCGCAAAGCGCTCATGCCGGCGTCCTCAAAACATATGATCGAATTCGTCAAAGGTACTACTGGCGGGGAATGTACAATTTCGTACGTCGCTACATTCGCTCTTGTACCGCCTGTCAACAACGCAAGATTTCTCGCCACCCCGCTGGCCCTCTCCAGCCTTTACCGTGTCCAGCTCGCCCGTTTGATCGTGTGGGAATCGACCTCTATGGTCCGCTACCATGCAGTGCCGCTGGTAATCGATGGGTCAACTCCGTCGTCGACCACCTGACCCGTTATGCGGAGACTGCTGCACTTCCCGCGGCGACAGCCCGAGAGGTAGCCCATTTTCTCCTGCACCACTTCATTCTTCGACAAGGCGCCCCTCGCGAACTACTGAGCGATAGAGGTCGTGCCTTTCTTTCCGAAGTAGTCCAAGAGCTTCTGTCGTCTTGCAAATCGATACATCGGGCTACAGCCGCGTACCACACGCAAACCAACGGCCTCACAGAGCGTTTCAACCGTACGCTTGGGGACATGCTCGCAATGTATGTTACATCTGAATCTGGGAGCTCCAACTGGGACCAGGTACTGCCATTCGTAACGTTCGCGTACAACACTGCCACCCAGGCAACAACTGGTTTTTCGCCCTTCTTTCTCTTATACGGCCTCGAACCATCTTGTACTCTGGACACAATTTTGCCATACCATCCAGATGCCTCTGAGTACAGTGCTTTGTCCGATATTGTACAGAAGGCTGAGGACTGCCGTCAGCTAGCTCGCACGTTTACCTCCAACACTCAAGGCTATCGCAAAGATCAGGATGATAGCAATACCCCTGCTCCGACGTTCCTGGCCGACAGCTTCGTTTGGCTATGCGTTCCTGCCACCAGCAAACTAGAAACGAAGTACCACCGACCTTATAGCGTCTTGGAACGCACATCCCCTGTTAATTACATCATCGAGCCAGTCACCCTTTCTTCCGACCACCGCCGCCGCGGCCGTGAGGTTGTCCATGTTAGCCGCCTCAAGCCGTATTACAGCCCTCTGGTTGTCCCTTCCCCGTGAGTCGCCAGGATGGCGACTTCTTCACGCGGGGGAAATGTAAAGAAGACGAAGAAGAAACAACCCTGCGGCATCACCATCACCACCATCGCTGGTCTCCGGCGCCCATCTCTCTCGCGCTGAAGCTGTTCCCTGCGGCTGGTATTCCGATCCCTCTGTGCTCGAATTACTGCCAGCGCTAGAAGTTCAAACCATCTATTAAATCCACATTTCACTTTCTATAGCTCGCTTTTTTTTTCTTTGTCGCGGAGCCTCTGATTGCTCCCCATTATTGCTAGTGTCATTGTCACTTTGAGAGCAGCAGCTACCTGTAGGTCACTGCATTTAAAAACCTCGGCTCCTTTTATTACTGTATCGATCCAAAGCAGGCATTGCCTGCTTTGTCTGCTAGCGTATACATGTGTTTTTTTTTTATGCACAATTTTTATCAGGCCCTATTAGGCAAGTGTTGATCTTTAAAATGTGCTCCGGTTTATCCCTATTCTACTTCATTCTGTCGAGCCCTTTAAACTGAAATAAAAATGGTGAATAAGGATAATTTGAAAGTTTATTTGATTTGAAAGCTCTGCCTCTGACATGCATTCTGTTGAATTAGAGGTTGCTAAGTTTTCTAGGTTTTTTTATATTCACACCTCAGTCTAAAGACGCAGCTAATAATGACTTACAGAAAACGGGAAACAATAAATTTCACGCCGTCTGGGTGACACAATCAGCATTTAAGTTTATTGCAGAGACGAAAGCACTGTGCAGACCGATAGATGACGAAATGTGTGGACTAAGAGTCGTGAGATGCAGCTGTTAATCTACAGAATTGAAACTAGTCATTGCGGACTACTTCCCCTGTTAGCAGATCGAATGCAGGAATTTGCCAAGTGATGATACCTAATCGTTTACCAGCGCGACAAAAAATTTTGCGACACAGATGTCCGCTACTTCTTTCATCAGGTAATCTGCTACCAACTCTAAATATCTGATTGTTTTGGACTTTCGAAACTTGTTTTGGACTGCAGATATTCCACAGCATATTTATGACTTCAACAAGACACGTATCTTGTTCAGCTAACAGGGATCCGTTATTCGCGAAGCGAACGATTTCATGCCAACCGCGGTCCGAACTTATGCAACACGTTGCATCGCTAAAGATGGTCCTCAATATGCAGGCTGTGCTGTAATATTGTTCTTTTTCCTTCAAAGCTATATTACGCTTCGCTTTTTTCATATGCGAAAATATGTTTTAGTTTTGTGAGCTTTTAGTTCTTGCTCAAAGTTTCTTTCATGACAAGGTAATCAGTAATGTTTGGAGCTATAAATTTCATTTTAATTTCACTGGTTTTGCATTTTGATATATGTATACCGCCCTCCTGCTTGCGGTTTTTCCTATCAGTATTGCGTAAATAAATAAATAAACAAAGACAACGCACTGACCTTGTACACACCAGACGTCCCTAGCTATGAACTGCCACATTTACTATCGCTGCATAACCTGGAACTTGTCTCAGAAAGGACGCTTGCATCAAGCGCTTTGCAGTTAACTAGCCGTATGAAAAGTAGTGTTCGAATGAAAGAAGAGCTTTTCACGTCCACTACAGTAATAATTTGCACTGTTTTTCAAGAAGCCAAAATTGATTTTGCAATTCAGAAAGTGTTCGGTACCGCCACTGTACATGTTGTTTTTGCAGACCTGCATATTGCAAGAGGCATTCAGAACATAAGCACACACACGAATGCTAAAGAAAAGTAATTATGCCCATAGTCGAAGTGGCCGAAGCAGGCCAGTAGGTATTCGACATAGGAGAAGTCAGAACACGAACATTTCAACGCTCCCAGTGAAATTATTTCTAGTGGAAATTAAGAAGAAATGGACATGGGCAGGACATGTAGTGCGAAGAGAGGATAACCGATGGTCGCTTAGGGTAACAAACTGGATTCCAAGGGAAGGAAAGCGCAGCAGGGGGCGGCAGAGTTAGGTGGGCGGATGAGATTAAGAAGTTCGCAGGGGTCAAGTGGATGCAGCTAGCACAGAACCGGGTTAAGTGGAGAAATATGGGAGAGGCCTTCGCCCTGCAGTGGGTATAGTCAGGCTGATGATGATGATGATGATGATAATGATGATGATGAGTGAGGCTACCACATTTAATAAAGGGCCGTTCCTTTTACTTTCATCTACGTACATTGACGTAGCTTGCAGGAGTAAGTTTTGCGGAATAATCATTTTGTACCTGAAATTAAGTGTTTTGCAGCCAGTCCTATGAGACTGTATACAAGTCGAAGCGTTTTATTTACACTGAGGTTTGTCGATTTCAGAAGGTGCCAGTGTCCCATGTGTCCAGTTGTTGAAATGCGACCGAACTAGTTCGATACCGCCTCACCTACGCAGATGCTGTCTGAAATCGGGCTTCATACGCTAGCTAGTCGTGCGACGTTTCACAGGCTGATCGAAGTTTATGTATATGCTCTAGCATAACAAGTTTAAAGTTGGTTTTGACACTTACATTACCTTCATCACTGCCAGAGAAACGCGTCACAACAATAAACTCGCACTAGAAGAATATTTATGTGCAAATAACACGTTTATGTTTTCCTTTTTTTCCGCGAGCTGTACGAGAGTGGAACTCCCTAGACGGTACAGTGACTGTACAGCCAACAGTCGAGAAATTCTTAGAAATGGTTAGAAAAAGTGAGTTGTCAAGATACAAGACCTGATGTTCTTTTTTTTTTTCCATTCCGGGAGCTTTCTTTTTTTTTTTTTTTTTTGCTATCCCATGAACATGCACAATGTTAAAGGGTGATGCTGTTTTATGCGTTTTCGTATTCTTTGTATTCCTCTTTTTAGTGCATTGTCACATTGTCTGAATATTTCCCAGTGTTTTTATATTTTTTCAGAATGTTATGCCTTGTCGACTGCATGTCAACAAACTCACTCCTGTAGAACTCCCTGAAGGGATTGGCAGTTTTTTTAAATAAAAACAAATATGCAATCTTGGCTTGACCTGATCAGCTGCAATGGATATCTGGTGCGATAATAAAGCAATTACTGAATACCTGGCAACTTTCACTACTATAGTTTTTATTCGTCTACAATCCAAAGTGAGAACCCAGCAGCATTTAAACAATTTCACATATCTATACATCTTCTGAACAAAAAATACTAAAGGACAAGATTCATTTACATACTTAACATGCACTATTACTGCTTTTAAATTGGGCACGTAAACTCGAAGCAAGTGTGTGTTCGCCATAAAGGTACTGTTTTGCAATAATTAAGCTTGCTTTTACTGTATGGCACATCGGTTCCCCTTTGTGTCCATAGAAATATATTTATCTTGTCTGCGTAAGTAAAAATCTGTATGTATTGATATTCTCATAAAATAAACAACAGGGGACCGATGATACTGCTTCGCAATGCACGGGTCGATACAATTCACACAAGTGCCTATTTAGAGGTATCAGTGAGGGCCACTTAAATAAGTATGGTTTCATTACGTCATGAGCTGTTCATGCGCGAATAAAATTTTGGTGTGTAAACTGTTGTTATAATAAGCTCAAAAAAACGCTTTCTACAATTCCACAAAAGGTGCTCATTTCTTTCTCAAGATTTCTCACTGCATTTTCTCTCTGTTGGAGAGTCACATCGAACCAACTGTAGGAATCACTTAAGGCAGTCATAAGTTAACACTGAATTTAGGAGACATAATGCAAATTTTAAAATTACTTCCAAAACATTTTAAAAATTATGGTGGGCGAGTCTATACACTTGCAGCAGTTGAAGTTGTTCTTATTGAATTTTCGTATAAGACAGTCATCCTTTCACCTTGCATATATATCGAACTGATCATTTTAAAGACTCTAATGTAAAAAAAAAAGGATATAATACCAGTGAGATTCAATATTTAGGCATTACATTTTTCTCATAATTCGAGCTGGAGTGATCACGTACAAAATATCTGTGGAGCAGCCCGAAAAAAGCTCGGATTCCTACGACCGAATCTAAGGGACGCACCGCCGCATGTGAAAATAACAGCACATAAATCAATAGTGAGGTCTTGAATGCGCAAGTATAATTTGAGATCCAAACCACAAATATCTCACGCACAAAAGAGCCTGTTCAGAAATTGGCCATAAGGTTTGTGTTTTCCTGTTGCCAAATACCACAGTTCATAACAAGAGCGAGAGTAGAACTTTTTTATTTACACCAGCGGATAAAGGAGCTCCGGCCCTCCGTCGCTTGGGATGATGACGGGGCCCTACTTCAGATGCAGGCCGGCTGGCACTTTTGGCCGGTGACGTCCCAAGCCAGCTGAACAGTTCATAACAAAACTACTTTCACTTGCTTAACTTACAGCTTGGGCAACTCGCTGAAGAAATGCTAGGCTCATGATACTTTATCAGTTTTACCACAATAATGTCAACCTAGATTCCAACTTACACTCTTGGGTGGCCGTTGGCCGCCCAGAAGTCTGTCATGCCGTACTAATCACCCTTTGACAGTTATGTCTTATGTGCCTAGATTTGATGCTTATAAATTTTCGATTCTGCCTAAAGCAGTTGTAGAATGGAAAAAATCTTAACCGACATGAATTTGATAGAGCTTGTTTTTTAGCAATTCTCGAAAAAGTGTTGGAACTGCGTTGAAATGATTGCATGTACTCTTCCCACCCTATATCAGCACTGGAAGTACCAGCAGTATTTGGAAATAAATAAATAAGCTATACTACTAATCATTAGCGACCGAGAAGGAGACAATTGTTTTTAATTGCAGAGTCAGTATGTTGTTAAAATCACAAGATGACTCTTTGCTAAATTGAAAAAACACGAAATACTATTTCCTTTTCGAAATCGACTTCAAGAAAAATTGGGCAGTCATATATTTTAAGAAAAGTATTTGTGAGGTTTGGTAAGCATGTGATTCAATACTGAATAATTCATTATGAACTTCGGCAAACCTTGCACCCATATACCCACTGACATTTCGGATAACTTTTTCTACCGGGCCTTATTAAATGTGAAACTTTTAAATACAGAAGTTTTAATGTGAAAGCTTTACTAGCCCCAAGAGACGAAATTCCGTCGGCGACCGTTGTTGCCCTTCTGAAGGTCCCAAAACATGAATAATTATGGCGTCTCTAAAGGAGGCACACACGTGCGTGCGCTCTGCGGGCGATTCCACTTAAACTCCGAGCAGGTGAGAAGGAAAGCAGCGCGCTCTTAGTGACGTCATCTGATGAGCCCTTATTAGCGTCGAAAGGAGACGCCCAGGCGCGCTCATTAGATTAAGGGCCGCTGCGAGAGAATGTCGCCGCCAAGGCGATGTGGACCCGACCAAAGCTGTAATAGTTGTCTTTATAAGAGTTTAACTTTTTTCTTGATTATACAATACACACACTCTCCTCAAATAAGGCACCAGTTAAGGTATTGGGCAACTTTAATAAACGTTTTGGAGAAATCAACAGCAACAAGTGATTATCATGATGCTATATCTTTATGTGGCTTCTCTAACATTGTTAATGCACCCACACGTGTTACGATCTCGACTGAGACCCTATTATGCTTGACTAATTGCGATGAAAGACGAATTGTCGCATATGTTGTTAAGCAATTTTAGTGATCATTTTGTTTGTTTCATTCAAAGGTCGTGCGCACAAGTCACTAACCTAAATGCTCGAACGCTACGGTCCAACCCATCACACAGAAAAAGATTGAACACTTCCGTAACATGGTTTCAGATGTAAGCTGGAATGACTGTCTTTATGGCATAGACCCCAAACATGTATATAACATGTCTATTGAGAAAATTATCGAGTTGTACAATTTCGGCTTCCCCAAAATTACCTTAACAAAATGCAAAAAAGCGCGAAAACTTTGGAGAACTTCTGAATTAATAAAGCACATAAGAACCAGAAACCATTTGTTTAGCAGATTTTTAAAACCTAATGAACTGTCACCTTTAGAACAGTATAAGAACGCTCGGAATAAATTAAGCTCTGACATAACAATATCGTGAATACATTACCGCAGCTTTGAATACAAGGAATAACTAATTAAGAAAGGCAAGTAATCTAAACTCCGAAAGGTTTTGAAACTCGTTCAAGTGCCGTTAATTTATTTTTATCTGCACAGATCATGATATGTGAATGTGATACAGTGACAGAAACTATCCCTAATTGCGTGCTATATCATAAATGACACAGCACAGAATATCCTACTGTTCACAATGTAGTCTAGAGGATTATCGCGCAGATGATGTTGTAACTGAAAGAAATAAATCTCAAGAATAATGACCTTTTTTCAAAACGCTCCTTTTATTCAGAATGAGGAAAATCTGTACTCTGGCTAACGAATTTCTGCAAAAAGGTGAAAGAAAACACTTCCTTGTGAGACGTATGCAAAGAAAATAACTAAAAAATTTATTCTGGAGGTTCATTTACTGAGTACGTGGATTCGAGGCAGTAGACAATGTGGTACCAGATAAGCGTGATTTATTTTCTTGCATTAGCACAAAGGAAATACACTGTATTATGTATTATACACTATGCGGTAGGGGATTAAGCGCACAATCCGGTGTATTTATTTATTGTTTTTCAATTTAATAGTGATCAGCAATTTTCTTTAACAAATTTATTTTCCAGCTCCTATGCTCCAGTTCCAATCTTTTAGTTCATCTGCTCTGCTTGGTAAGGCCTGCGGTAGCACCGTCTGCAACACAGAAAAAAAATAAAAAAAAATAAAAATAATATATATATATATAGGCACCTTGCGCATCTAACTCCGGTTAGGGAGGCTTCTTAACTGGATGGGATGGATGGAATATAGAAGCGTCCCCTTTGAAACGGGGTGGTAGCAGTAGCTATCATGCTCATTTTTCTTCCTATATCTTAATTATTGTTTTAGATTGATTACCTATATCATCGTTCTATTTATTAAATTTTTGTTTCTACATTACTAACATTATGTCACTTCTCTGCTTTTAAGCCACCAATCTTCCAGTCGTTTTTTGCTAGCTTCCACCGCCGGTTTATTCACCCGGCCACTGGTATCTCTAAACCCCAGAGCTTCAGGAACAGTGACTGCGCCTGCATTGACTTCCGGGTGGATACCATTACATTCGAGTATAATATGGTCAATTGTTTCACTGGAGTTACCGGATCGACATGCGCGCCACTAGCGGCGGCCAGCGCGTCACTCTCATGAAGGCTAGAGGAGACGATGACGCTCGCATGTTGTGCCTTGCTGTGTGCGTCGATATTCATAAGATCTGCGTCTCTTTCACGATCACAAGTGCAGCATAAAAACAGCCGGACACACGGCTGTGTTGTAAGCTGCAGAAATACTTACATGAATTGGACTGCTAGATCAAAATTTTAAGGCTCCTCAACTCGGCATTGGGAGACGGAAAGACGGAAGCGTTGGATTCGCCTGGTTTGTCTCGAGAAGTAAGTTTAAGATCTGTTTTTTCACGCACATCATGCTGTAAAAGTAGGCACTTGTAGAAGTCTTAAAGTGCGCAGAAGGGACGTTTCTTGGCATCTGCCGTACATTCTGCACATACATAACGTTGGATAAAGGCGCAGTAGATCGTTCATTGCATGCGCGTAGGTGTGTATGCTGCTTTTTTTTTTTTTTTTTTCACGTTTACCTCTGCAGCGAAGATGGCACGTACTCAGCGCGTACGGCGAAAACCAAGATATGCAGCAGCCATTTTGTGGGAAATGCAAAATTTAACGAAGAAGGGCACCCGTCATATGACCCACGTATTTCCCCTCAGTCTAGTTCTAACGCCCAGATAAACCGTTTGGAGCCTGTGGTTTGAATGATATATAGGAATTTGCATCCTATGATTACGTTGCCATTGGCAAATAAGTGATGCCACCTATGTAAGGACCTTGAATCCCATTAGGCGTATATACAGAGGGAAAAGTATACAGAGCAAAAAAGACTGGAAGGCACCTGCCCAACAGCAAAACAAAATTGTTTTGCAGATAATGTGCCAGCAAGCCTTCCACGCATTTTCCACGTAGTATAGCTTTTTTTTTCTCAAAAGGCAGTTTTATTCATAAAACGCATGCGAAGTTGCTATCCTTCCAATCTGTCGGTGCACGTAAGTTTAGTGCACTTTTTGCGCTCTACAGAAATGTTCGCGATGAAGTTTTGTGAGCCACGTCCCACCCTATGCTTCCTGTAGTCTTGCATTTAGTTCAAGTGCATTTAGTGCTTTTTCCGCACTGAGTGTGTCATTTAACTTCCTTGACTGCCCTTGTTTAAAGGAATTTAGAATGCAGAATTCGCACAAGGGAGAAGTGGGTGTTGTCTACACTTCCCCACAACGTGGCACCTTCGGACCCCGCAGCGTTGATTCTAAGCCCTTAGTTTTTACTTAGTTTTTTTTTAGTATATCCAGTGTTTTAATGTAATAAAACTTCTGTATGGTGTCTTCTTTTGTATGATCTTCATTCCTCCTAATTACCATCTTATATGCTTTGGGATCAAGTGTACCTGAGCGAGTTAAGAAAATATTCTTTTCTGTGTTATCAACTTTCTGCGACAAGCTACATACGGAGACACTGCCACTGCTGACATATGACTTCATATTAAGAGCATTTTTGCGTGTGCCGAGAATCTCCCTCTCCTTGAAGTTGCTGACACAGCGAGTCATTGCTATATCAATTGTGGGAGCAATATTCAATTCTGGGATGTATTTCAACGGCCTTCAAACGCAAGTTTTAATGAGTTCTCATGCCGTATCATACCTTACCAAGTATTATGTTACTAGGCCTGATATTTTTTTTTTCATCCAGTAGAGTACTGCAACTTAAGGAAGACTATTTCTATATCCGCTGATTGGGCGAAATCGCATTTCCTTCAATAGATTCGACACCTCGGGAAGTCTATTACTGTATGGTCAGACAGATCTAACATGTAAGTAGCACACCGGGCCGGTGGGGTCCCTGAGCTACTTCTTTATTGTGCTCTTTCTTTCTGTACTTTCGGATTCCTTTATTCCCACTTTATGACATCTTCGTAAACTGCTCCTGTATATACAATACTAGAAGAGAGCGAATACGGGCTGGTTGGTACATGTTGAAGATGGCAATAAAACAGCGCGAAGAAATACGGCACAAGTCAGACAGACACATGCACTGACTAGCAGACAGTTTGTTTATTGCTACAGGTGATGCAGTTTATAAAAGACATGACATGAGAAAAAAAAATAAAAAGTGGAAACCGCGCAACCACATTACATATTGAAATGGTGCAACGTTACTTATTAATGTGTCTGTGCCTGTGCATATGTCTGTCCTTTACTTTTACCGTCTTGCCTTGTGCTATTTTCTTCCCTTCTTGTAAAATACTACTTCACTGTAATATACACGATGTTTAAAAAAGCGGTGGTGGAGTAGATAAGAGACAGGGCTCCTAAATGTGAAGGCAGTTGAATTTCACAGGAAAGAAGAGATTCCATAGTGCTAACCAACTCAAGCTAAATCCAACATCTTTTTCAAAACAACAAATTCGAACTTCCTATTCTTCCTTCTCTGTGAAATGCGCCAACTAGCCCAGCGATTAGTTTTACTTGCAGTTGAATTTAGCCGCAAAATTTGAAAATAGAGTATATTGAAGCCATCTCAACTGAAGTGGTCGACTACCCTTTTCATGTGTGCAATTTTTTTCTTGCTGTTTTTGGAGGACATTTCGCCCTTGTGCAATGACTCTTTCGAATGGGTAGTTACCCTCTAAGAATTCATTCGAAGCTGATTGAATTTTCACCACCAAGGACGCATGGTTCTGAAAATGCAGCTACTCCCCAAAAGGAGCTAAATAGGCTAATGACACAAAAAATCACTTAGAGTAAAACTACCGCAGAAAATTATGGTTTACTTACTGAAATGTAGCATTCATGCTTTGCATATCTCTGCGGGTAAATGTCTTGTAATTCGTAGCGTTAAATCTGATTAAAAAAAAAAAACAAGTAAATTATAAGCAACGAATTGCAGTCCCAGAGCCAATTTCCGTGACAGTAGAAACTTTCTTGCTGTGAAAACAAAATTTATATGGCATTACTGCATACGTAATTTTCAACCATTTCTCAATTATTGTGCTCTCTTGTCTAGCACGGACACAACTACGGAAAACAACCACTAAAGAATTCTACAGTTCTACGGTAGCTCAGAAAACACGGCAAAAATATTGGCAGTCAAAGGAGTATCTCACGCTTGCCGGGCACGAGGCCGCATTTCTTTCCCTGCAATGCTGCGAAACAGATGTCTGTTCAGTAAATAATATCTGCTTATCGCATTTTATTCAGCATGCAACCAATATGCTATTCCCAACACCCGCAAAAAACATGCTATTACTGCAACAACATTAAATGCTCCTTTCTCCAGGAAACCCGGCAATGTCGGCGCTTACAACGCTGACAATATATACGTGCCGGACACAGATTGATCGAAAAGTTAAGTGACGCCATAATGCCACATGAAATCGTCCAGAATTCAGCAGTTGTAGATGTGGGTAACCTTTTTGCGATGGAAAAATTTGATAAAACTGGCACCTGCTGTACCGTTGAATTCTAGTCAGACTCCCTACTCAAAAGTCACACAGGCGCGCCCGCAGGCTTGGTTAAAGCAGTGCTTTATATTTTATATCGGGTGGTCGCTAACATATTGTAGTAGCCAAACACCGTATCCTAATGGGTATATATGTGTGAGATAATATAATGTGTGAGCATTATGAATCATTAATTAAGCGAGTTTCAGAGTGCTTGCATGCGAACAAGAACCCTCTAGGGCGCCGCATACGGAACATATTAATACTATTGAGTTGTATTCTTGAATATTTGAGTGTAAGTGATTCCATATTTTTCCGTCCAAATTTCATGTTATCACACACATAGTCATTTATATTGATGAAGGTAACCTCTTCAGTGGTAGCAGGGTGCGGCCTTTATGTGGTGCTTTCTATTCTCCAAAGTCATTACATTACCCAAGAAGGTGTGAGCTTTATCTGTTGATTCTATTGGCCAGCTATGTCTGCTTCCGGCGCTATGCAAGGCACACAAAAACGTTGCTAGACAAGGGCATGTTGCTTAAGGAAAAAAAAACAGAAGAACCTCAGAATTCTGCTTGCAACTTTCTGATGCACAAAATTTAAAAGACTCTTAAACGGTAACTGCATGATCTAACCATTGTTGGCGATGCGTCGCGCGACGACAACACCAACGCATGTCGTTGCCGCTGATGCAAACCTTAAAAAACGACGGAACTCGGCGGCAGAGCGGTGCGTTTTCAGCATTGTTCGTTGCTCCGTTACCACCGCTTCGTCGTTCCGTACAGTTAAGCTTGTACCCTGTTTCTAAGAATAAGAACCATGAAGTACGCTAAAACACTGTGGAAAATTTTTGTAACGCATTGTGTTTGTAAGAGACTCAGCGCCATGATGCGTCAAGCTAGACTGCGATGCACACTTGCATTTTAAGTAATGCCTTTCTCGCGCTCCTTTCGAAAATTAACAATATCTATCCATGTTACCATTTCTTTCTTCTTGCACTGTAAAGCATTTATTCAATTGTCTCCATACGCATATACATTCACAGGTCAGACAAAGTAACCGTCTACAGCGTTCTCGCTCTAACGTGAGTAGGAAAAAAACTTCACTCGCAAAAAATTCTGAATGGATGTTGCGTATCCCAAAGCCTTCTGTGGTTCGCTGCCTCGCTAGCTGCTTCAGCGCGACAGGCGAAATTTTCTACAACCCAGAACCTGAGGCACGCGACGAGCGGCAATGCTTTTTTTTTTCGAAGAGTTTGCCACAAGGCATAAGTTGAGAAAGGGGGAATGGGATGCAGGAGATAGAAAGTTAAAAGAAGGAGTGCAGTCCAGTTGTGCTTATGAATTCGAGAAGGTTGGCAGTATAGCGATTGTCCATTGTCCATTTCTCATAATCACTATCGCGATTCCACCGCAGGCCCAGGCCACTGGAAGACGCTGTCGCTCCTTGTAGCGGCGAATTGTCGCCTCATGCGGTTAGGACTTTAAGATCTGCTTTGATGATATCGACGACAGCGTCAAAGAGTCCCGTCTGCTGCTCCCCTTCTGTATCATCGTTCAAGCGCATACACATTAGTACTTTACTACTCTCTTGATCATTATTCGAATACTTTGTGCCCCAATTATCTCCCACACACTGATTAGTACAAAGCAGCAACCTGAAAGACCAACTTACTTAAATATATATCCCTGCTTTAACTAACTCGACTGAGCATCCCTGCGTGCCCTGTAGGAACAGCCTGTCTAACTCAAGACCCAAGGTCCCTGGGCGGCTGCATTCTAGTCGTCTCTCCTTGCCAACTCAGATGTCAGGAGCAAGTTGGCAACGCGTACCAAATCGGTCCCGTCATGCAATCTGGTAACGTCATGCAACCGGAGAAAGTCAGTGCAAGGTCATGTCACCTGCCATCTATTGATACCAGAGCCATGCCAGTGATTTTTCGCTCACAAAAGCGATGCCCGCATCAACGACACCGGATTAGTTCGTAAAAGGTGCCTTTAAATGTGTCGCGTTGACATGAAGGGTCCTTTCAAGCTTCCCCTTTAGTGTAGGATGCTATAATAATAATAGCCCCTGTATGCGGATCCCTTTTCGCATCCAAGCCTAGATACATGCATTATACTACTAGCTTAATTACTATATCCTTATTTTCCACAAAAACGCATTGCCTTACAGCTGTAGGCTATCATAATATCTGATAGACTACCCGAGGAAAATTTAAAGACGCGCTCTAACCAAACCGTGAAAATGCCCCTTCGTGGCCTAAGGGCAAGGTGTCTAATGTGTAATTCAAGTGTCGTTCCCCAAACCCTCGAATTCCAGAGCACGCCATTTTGCACGCATCCTAGCTCGGCCTTGTGGTCATGTGACGTCTAAGAGCCTGTCTACCAATCATTGTCAGCAATCTCACCTCGATCCCAACTACCGTAAACCAAAGTCATTCCTCTTGTAACTTTGGATCACGGTACTCATTCCTCTTGTAGATCTCTATACATGTGACAGACTCTTTTCTTTGGCGATCTTTCCTTCTTCATCGTTTTTTTTCTCCCACATGTAGGGTAGCCTACTGGGCATCGCCCAGTTAACCTCCTTGTCTTTCTAGACTACTGTTTCTCTCTCTCATTCCTCACAATGCCGACAACGCAGAATTTTCTCTAGAGCTGTTTCTTTTACGCTACCGTGATAAGAGGATTAATGTTCGAACCCTAAGTTCGAAAATGTGCTCTATCCTGGTAGATGTGAGGCACCGCCTTCTGAAAGAGCGGCCGCATATATTTTTTCAGGGGGCTCATTAATACCGGAGTTACATTCATCAAAATCCTTCTACAGTGCCATTCCCCTCTGCTTTCCTCCCGTCTCGGAAGATTTCTCTTCCTTGTCTGGACAACTAGTCGCCACAATGCGAAATTCTCCCTCTTCCTCAGATTGTGGAGGGAGATGTGCAGTCTGGTGGTGTACGTAAGATGCCGACGTTATAACCCCGCCTTAGATTTTTTTTTTTTTCTTTTTGCTGTCACAGCATTTCCGCGATGCCGGGAAAGGGCCACCCCAGGCCTTCTCTTGTTTTAAAGTCGAGAAGGGGGCTTTTGGCGGCATGCTCGTTCGACACCCCTCCCCACTCCTACTATAGGGCTCTCTAAGCTTAATGGGCAGCCGAAGAGCAGATGAGGTGCTCTCCCCGGAATTTCTTAGAAAAGCAGGCTAGCGTACGCGTCCATGTCGTTTTGTACTTCTGGGCGTTTTGGTCTATTCCGTATTCGTGTTTGCACTAATTACGAGCAGTTTGGAACACAGCACAAGCTGATGGCGTACACAATCCAAGGTCAGAAGAGATTTTATTTGTATGTGTCGCATGTACGTGCAGGAATATGAGGACTACCGAAAAGCGCGGGCAAACCGTTGCGATGTGACGCGCTTCATATATTTGTTATAAGCACGGAGAAATCGATGCTGCTCTGGTTGGTATGCCCAGGCCCCGGCGGGCTAATGCAGAGATCTAGGTAGCTGGCTTTCCAAAAGGAAGCACAAGAAAGCTTCGATGTGTGCCTTTCCTGGCTTCCGGCGGGCGCATGCTTTCAGTATTTTGCAGAGACTATCTGCGATACCTGATAGAAGCACTGGACTAATTTTTTACAATGTCCAGATATTGGTCAATGACCGTTTAGGAGCATTCGCCAGTAACGGTAACTTTTGATGGACTTCAATACGCAATACAACGTCTGAAAGTATCTAAAGTTCGATGATCTTCAAGAAAATATCTCTTCACTTTCATATCAGGGCAGTTGGCGCTTGCAGAAGGCACTTTCTTCGCTTTTGAAGGCGATAGATTTAAATGCCTCGTTCTGGCCAAAAAAAGGGGGAGGAGGGTGACACTCAGGCGCCCCCGTCAAAGTTATGCCATGACTACAATAATGGCTCTAGTTTGCCAGCTTCTCTTGTGAATTCTCCTTTGCATACAAACACCTCACTACTGGATGTTGATCATAACAATTTTAACGCAGAAGCAAAAAACCTTCGTCATGCAGAAAATCCTCTGTTGACGTTGTCTTCGCTGAGAGAAAAAGAGACGCTATAGATATCTTCCAATACTTTCACACTTGGTTCATATGTATTAGTTATTAAATTACAACCAGTACCTATAAGAGGTGCTGGTGTAGCCTTTACAAAAGCGTTCCTTTCTCTTTCGCTGACTGGAATCTAAGGTTGCCCTGATTTTATTGGATGTTACCTTAGTAACAACCCTGTACTACAGACGTTTTCAAAAATACACCGCACCCGACTTCAGTGCGCGAAGAGGCTGCTGTTATCTCCATAGAATGCTAGATATCAGGTTCCCCGTGGGGCGGCAGCTTCTGCCTTCCCTCTCACGTGCCAGGTAACACGACATTCTGCAACCATCAGCTGTATCACGCCTTACTCCTAACCCCAATATTTTCTGTTCTGTAAATACTGATATGTACGTAGTGTAGGCTTACATGTGTGCCGTGGCTTCGCTTGTGTATTCGATACAAGCTTGTCCAGGAAAACAGGTTACGACGGCTGCACTTCGCTCCGTATTACTGCAGAAGGTTCCCTGAGTTGCAGTGTCTGCGAGGAGACAAAAATAGACAAACAGTGAATCTGGTAAAAACATCTGGCATCGTGTGGTCGGCGTTAAGACAAAATCACGATAATATAGATTGTATACTGGCAGGTAACAGCCTAGACACCGATTCGTCGGCCAGTAATGTGACATAACGAAACTGCATGCAACAGCCGAATTGGCCGTGTAGCTTCTTCTTTAGGAAATGGTGAGATGGAAATCGAATAGTCCGGGTTCACGCACACTTAGCCCACGCAGGCACAATACCAGTGCTTATTAACGCGAAAGCGTTACTTCGCTATGTTCACAGATTTCTCTCCGCAGACCGTGCCCGCAGATCGCGTCAGCATCAGTTGCTTGTAATTTAAAAGTGGTAGAGGTTAATGAGTGGTGTCAATCGATAGAGGCTGACGTTGTTGCTGTCAAAAGAATAATGAGGCCAATAAGTTAATTAGGCAATTAATTACAGGCAAAAATGTATATGTTGTCTGCAGCAGTTGTGAGTAATTGAGAAGTGGTAGAGGTTAATGAGTGGTGTCAATCGATACAAGAGGACGTAATGTGTATAAAAATAATAAGGCCAATAAGTTAATTAGGTAATAATAAAAGGCAGAAAATTAAGCAGTAAAGGCGAAAATGGTCTCATTAGCGAATGGCTTGGCGCCACATTTGAATGTATCAAATGCTAAAATAGTTAATTAAATAAGTCAATTAAGGTGACGTCAAGGATGTGACGTCACGCATCCTGAAGTCGAGCAAAAAAGGGCATAGAAAGGGATTGGCGCGCAGTTTGAAAGTACCAAACACTAAAATAGTTAATTAAGGCAGTCAATTAGGGTAACGACAAGAGTGTGACGTCACGCAACCGGAAGTAGAGCCGAAAAAGGGCCAAGGAAGGGATTGGCGCGCAATTTAAAAGTACCAAAGACTAAAATGAATGAACAAGAAGTGAAATAATGTGACGTAGAGGATGTGACGTCACGCAACCGGACGTAGAGCAAAAAAAGGGCATAGAAAGGGATTGGCGTATAATTTGAAAGTACCCAAGACTAAAATGGATAAAGCAGAAGTGAATTAAGCAACTAGAAGCAACCCGAAGCAACCAAAAGCAGGATCCGTGCTTTCGCATTACTCCAATGCAGATTCCGCAGTGCTCTTTATTAGTTCATGCGGGGCCCAGCAGTGGAATAGGAGTAGAACATTGAAAGGAAAATTCCGTTACTAACCCGGTCAAAGCATATAAATGCAGGCAGTCATATTAAGAGAGTTGAAGAGGCCTATGCAAATTATAGGACACTAGAATTCTAGGGCACTATGGCAATTCTAGGACAAATTGCTTCGCAAGCATCATCGTAAATAAGCAGGTGACGGAATGCCTTCAGTTAAGATCGCCTGTTGTAGAAGAATGTCCACTTTCTCCTCTTCTATTTGTCAACTGTATGAAGCTATGCCGTCAATAGTAGAAGGGTATAGGCTTTCTCCCCTTCAATTTGTCATCTATGCGGAGCTTTTTGTAGCGAAAGCTACACTGCCGTAAGTTTTCAAGACCTCGGGTGGCCGCAGCTACGTCATGAAGAGGCGTAGCTACGGTCGCCTCAGCCTGCCATGACATTTGAATTTACATTACCTCTATGCCACGGGCAGGAGCTATCAACTCAGGTCGCTCCTTTCATATGGGAGGGTGATATCAGAATCAGCCTGCCAGAATCGTTTGCATTCTCGTTACCCTTACGGCAGGCAGGGCCATCCATACGGCTTCGTTGAACCGTTCTCATTTATATCTGGTCTGGTAGCTTACGCTCTCGCGCCTTACCTTTAAAATATGAGCTTAAGAGTCCCCAATAATGTAGCCCCTTACACTGATAGCGCGTGATAGGGGAATAATTTAGCAGGCAAAAGAAGCATCCGTCGTTTCTTTCGCAATTCAACTAGGGTTAACCATAGCTAAACAACTATTTTTTTAAAGCTGATGCAGAGCAAAATGATCCGATGAATTAGACTTATGAAAAGCAAATTAAAAATATTGTCCTACGTTGACAAAATATCGCTTTCACTCGTGATAAAGAAAGCGTTTCATAACTGATCAGACTTTGCTCGTTTTTGTAAGCGACCGGCCAGCAAAAAAAACGGCGTGTGGCTTGTTGGAAAGAATATCTGTACATAGAACAGATCAGACAGTACATGAATGAAAGACTTCTACAGCACAAAACGAATTTCGAGCAAGCCTCCAGAAACCAAAGATAACCAGGCACTGCCTCTCAAAAACTTGTGCATCTGAGCTCAGCAAATATAAAGCAATTCTTAACCTCAGCCAGCAGTTGTTCAGAGAAATTATCGAGGCAGCTTCGATAGCGAGGCTCAGCGACAGCTGTATCTGCACGCCGTCGGTTCCATCAACAGGGAAGGAATTGGGCATGTCAAAAATGGGATTCGCCTCTTTGGCTAAATGCGTTTGCTTGTGATTTTTAGATTGCTTGAATGATATGTTTTTTATGCAAGTGATTTGATATGGGGTGCGAAAGCTTTGCTAATTCGTGTTTTTTCGAAATAAAAACTGAGTTGTAAGTCAGCGCTTGTCCGTTGTTCCATTGTTCTGAGCTATTTCGCCACAAATGGATAACCAAGTTGCTGTCCTGGCTATGCATGTCTAAATGCTTAGTCGGGCTCCTAAATCCTATATTTACCGAGTTCGATGTAACTTTCAATCAAAACGTAGCGGTTGTATCTCCGCTAACAGGAGAAACACCGTTCAGCCTGTTTGTGTTAGCACTGAAACCAATTTGCACATCTGTTTATTTTGTTGTAAGCAATAAGCTAGCCGACTTTTCGCCTTAAGTACTACTGTCGTGAAGGACTAGAAACCGATAAGGTGCTTGGCGTTACCGCACACCAGACCGGTTTTAAAGCTGGTATCCATTTCCTGCGCATTACTTCGTGGGAGACGTCACACTTGATTCTTGTCATCTTGTGCAGCTAACAGCATAATAAATAAGTATAAGGACGCTTTTTAAGCAAGACTAGATCTCTAGCGGGTCAACCACCGCTTTCAAAAACAAACTGAAACCTTGCGAAGTTGTGGACGACAGAGAAAACGCAAATGTAGACGTAAAATAACGTTTCCAAGACCGTAACAATATTCGTACCATATATCTGGCTAGGCGTATCTGCGCCGCTGGTTTTCTCCCGGTAAATTTGCCTCCTGAAAAACAAGAAGAAAAAGTGTTTCTGCGTCTGAATATTGTGTTGTCATGAAGTCTTTTGTTACATATTTCACGCACATTTAGCAAGCATGTTTGACAATGCAAGTTCTGCAACCCACCCCTGTCTTTTTAACGAACTCCGAAAAAAGAAAATTGCTAAGAGAGAGGCTTTCAGGTTGGGGATTTCAGCTAACAGCTCAATTTGCACAAATATTCATCTCCTAGCTCCACTTTGAAATTGAAGCCTGTAGCATTTTGCGGCGATTCGCAATTGATTAAACGAGCTCATTACACCACACGCCTTGAAACGAGCGCAACAATGCCACCTTAATCGCGACTCTGCTTTAGTGCCGCACTTCGAAACACAGAACAAATGATCTAGTAATTAACGAGATATTCAAAGGCTTGCAACACTTGTATTTGAAGTAAAGCTCATAATAACTGCTTGAGCGAAACTAGCCCCGCGTTCAGAGCATTCTCCTTAACGCTAAGCTGCGCAGTGCTCATTAGAATCTTGTTGGCATCCCGTTACAGCCGAACTTAAAGCTTTTGTAATTATTGGGCGCCGTTGTACGGCATTCTGCCTGCTCAATAATAAATATCAGAAGTTCTTTTTCGATATATTTATATTGGTTACTACCACACTACCATTTTTATTGATTTTAAGAAGCAGAGCATCTCGCTGCGAAGATTTGAGTCATGGCAAAATAAGAGCATAAAGGCTGGTGTTATTTATCACATTGACACAGCCATATGGGACGCGGTCTCAAGATACTTATTAGGCCAGCTGCTACAAATTTGAAATATTACAATTCGAGCAGTCGGCAAACCAATGTGCGTCACGCTGACCTTCATGCGCAACTTTAATTAATTATATGGCCACTTGCGACACGCAGTCCGACCATTCATCTTGAAACCGGTTCAATACCGAAGGGGAAATAAAATTTATTCACGTTATTGGGTTTGCATAAATTTTAGTGGTGCAATTAAGTCTGCATAGCTGCTGTCATGCGAAATCATTTTCCTGCTGCCGCGCAATATTTTCTATATGTTCGTCTCTTTATATTATTATCACTCTGCCACTTAAAACGCGTTTTGAGCCGCTTGTGCTCCTCCCTTGCGAGGACGGCATAAGATTGCGGTGCTATTTTGTGTGAACATAAAGAGATGACGCCTCGTTTTTGTGTAAAAGGAGATTCACTGTCTTTGATGTCTTTTGAATTTCGCATGTACAGATTTGAAAAGATATACGTTGGTCTCTAATGCCTATACACGGGAGGGGCATTTTGAAAATTTTTGTCACTTTAATCTTTTTTTTCTGTTGTCCTTCCTCTCAGCGCCCTCTGGCGTCCTTACTCTAGATTAGAAACCCACCCTAGCGCCTTCAGCTGGGGATCTGATGGATGGAGGTTCGACTCTTGGCAGTGACACAGTTTTTTAAGTGCGAAGGAAGTTTTCGATAAGGCAAGAGATGCTTTTGCGTTAACAATGCCATGGTTTGCCTGCGATCTAGTGAGCCACACAATAGTGACACCTGCCGGGAAAGTTTTCCTAAGTTCTTGTTCTACATGGATGCCACTTTGCCTCTCCAGAGATCTGTCCCGGCGTAAAAAAGAACGGGAGGTGTTGAAGCAAATGCTCCGTGACACCTCAACGCGCAGTGCGACCGCCACTAGCGCGACTGTCAGCGGTGGAGACACCTCTAGTGTTCCGTACTTCTTTCCCCTCCGCCTACCACTCCATGTAAATCAAGCCCGGCTAGTGATGATGACAAAACTGGTTCAAAGGTAGCTTGACCTGACCATCACTACCGTAGCCACACTCAACATTAGTGTCTGGGCCGGCACAGCGTCCCCAACATTCTACACACACAGCTGGACGAGTACAAGACCAAGATCGCGCGTAGCTGAAAGGGCGCATGACGTTGCCATCCTGGGGTTCCTTATAAAGGCCATTCTGCTGATGCTGCCGATTCTGAAGACGCCGGTAGCAGACAATGCATGGCAGGTACTGGACGGACGCGCTTAATACCATTAGCAGATTGACCATAAGAGGCGTAATGGTTTTCTGTAGACACCTCAACCGCGCCGTAAGGAAAGGGAGGAATAGGAGGCGTAATGGCTGTTCCTTATGTCCCTGAAAGCCATAAGTTGCGTCGAGCGCTACACCCCTCTGTCATCTCCTGTTTTCTGCGGATGAGATCCTTGGTTCATAGCAACAGCAGACGTTGCGTTCAAGGCAACACGGACTGTTTTGTTACCTGAAATCTACCGGCTTGAGTGAAAAATAATGGATATGCTCCACGTCCCTTTTCACTTCCCCTCTTTATTCCTCTCACCGCTTTTCACTAGTGTAGGGTAGCCAATCAGAAACCGTTCTCGTTAGCATCCCTGTCTTCCCGGCTCCTAGCTATCTATCTACCATTCCAACCTTAAGCAACATAAGCATTATGTTTTCAGTAAAATGTCCAGGAACCTAATTCTCTCATTTCAAATTTACATATTTACATACAAATTTTCAATCCTTTTGATTTGTGAACCAAATTTACAATTAGCCATTTCATCTTCTGGTTGCGAGACATTTCAGTCATCTGTGCAAAAAGAACACAGCAAGGCCATAGTTTACGCTCCACGCGAGCTTACCTAAGTCTGCCACAATTTTCGCCTCTCAGTGTAAAACTATTTTTTTGCCTAATTGTCAAAAGGCGTACATTTAGGTCTACGCTTTTGGGTGCCCACCTACCTACTGTTTTTATCCCCGATAAACTGACGCAGTTCCTCGCTGACAAATGTGGTCCTTGGATCATCACTGTGTTGTGTTGTGTTGAGGTTTTTGGTACATAAGCAACTAAGGCTATCATGCGCCAAGAACAGGGTGGTTTGTTTATACTTTCTGAAAAGGACTAATCTGATTTTTTTTTTTCAAGTTTTTATAGCTCGTTAAGGAGCATTGGTTCTTTTAAAAAACCACAAATGTGAGAAATATCAACGAGTGCATCGTCTCCTAAAAGCAGGCTGGGATGGAAAGGGATTTGTTCATAGTCATCATCATCATCATCATCAGCCTGATTATACCCACTGCAGGGCGAAGGCATCTCCCATATCTCTCCACTTAACCCGGTTCTGTGCTAGCCGCATCCATTTGACCCCTGCGAACTTCTTAATCTCATCCGCCCACCTAACTTTCTGCCGCCCCCTGCTACGGTTTCCTTCCCTTGGAATCCAGTTTGTTACCCTCAGCGACCATCGGTTATCCTCTCTTCGCACTACATGTCCTGCCCATGTCCATTTCTTCTTCTTAATTTCCACTAGAATGTCGTTAACTTGAGTTATTTCTCTGACCCACTCTGCACGCTTTCTATCTCTTAATGTTACTCCTACCATTTTTCGTTCCATAGCCCTCTGGGTTGTCCTCAACTTAAGTAGAACTCTCTTGGTTAGCCTCCACGTTTCAGCCCCATAGGTGAGTACAGGCAAGATGCAACTGTTGTATACTTTCCTCTTGAGCGATACCGGTAAGCTGCTAGTCATAATCTGCGAGTGCTTGCCAATGCGCTCCATCCCAATCTTATTCTTCTTGTTATTTCCTTTTCATAGTCCGGATCTGCGGTTACCACCTGTCCTAAGTAGATATATTCGCCTACTACTTCCAGTATTTCGCTACCTAATGTAAACTCCTGTTCCTTCCCGAGGCTGTTGAACATTACCTTAGTCTTCTGCATATTGATTTTCAAGCCTACCTTTCTAGTTTTCCTGTCTAGGTCATCAATCATTATTTGCAGTTCATCTCCCGAGTTGCTTAGCAAGGCAATGTCATCAGCAAATCGCAGATTACTGAGGTATTCTCCATCTACCCTTATCCCTAACTGCTCCCATTCCAAGTCTCTGAATACTTCCTCTAAACAAGCTGTGAATAGTACTGGTGAGATTGTGTCTCCTTGCCTAACACCTTTCTTTATGGGAATTTTGTTACTTTCTTTATGCAGAACTATGGTTGCTGTGCAGCCACTATATATATCTTCCAGCACTTTCACGTACGGCTCGTCTACCCCCTGATTTCGCAATGCCTGCATCACCGCCGAGGTTTCAACTGAGTCAAATGCTTTTTCGTAATCAATGAATGCTATGTATAAGGGCTGGTTATATTCCGAGCATTTTTCTATCACCTGATTGATGGTATGGATATGATCGATAGTAGAGTACCGTTTCCGAAACCCTGCTTGATCCTTTGCTTGATTGCAGTCTAAGGTTGTCCTGATTCTATTAGCGATTACCTTAGTAAATACCTTATACGTAACAGACAGTAAGCTGATTGGTCTGTAATTTTTAAGGTCCTTAGAGTCCCCTTTCTTGTGAATGAGGATAATGTTTGCATTCTTCCATGTTCATAGTAAAACATTGCAAAATATTTTGTTCTTAATTTCTCTAGTTTAGTGCATGACAGCAAAATATGATTTATTGTTAGTTCACCTCTACACCTTCAACATAGAGGTTTGGGTTTTTTCTTAAGAAAGAAGCCATGTGTTAGGTGCGTGTGTCCGATGCGCAGGCGACATAGAATGACTTCAACAAAGCGATGTCTATTCTTCGACGACATATTTGACATAGTTTAATTTATTGTTTGTTTCATTGCTCCATGAAGCCTGCCATTTTTCTCTCAGTTTTTCCTTAATAAGTTTCATGACATCTCTATGTGGTATGTTTGCGAGTTTTATTTCAGCGTTGCGGGCTGATGCAGCACATGTGTCAGCTCTCTCGTTGCCGCGGGTTCCAACATGGCTTAGCACCCAGCAAGATTTTATTGACTGCCCCTTTGTTTCTGCATTTACTACTTTGTGTATTATGTCTCCAATTAAAGGTTTCGTAGCATTTCTGTGATGCAGTGCTGTGATTACGCTCAAGGAATCTGTATAAGTGATGCTTTTATAATGCTTTTCGTTAACGCTTCTTCTACAGCCATGAAAATGTCATGGCATTCAGCTTTGAAAACCGATGAACACTTGGGTATCCGTACTATTTTCTTCAATTTATCTTGTATTACAGCACATCCGGAGTAAAGCGCTGTCTTGGAACCATCTGTATAGAATGCTGTATAATATTTGTATTTTTCATTCAGTGCGAAGAACTCTTGTACTTTGTTTCACGCGGTGTTTGGTTCCCATGAAAGTGGGTTAATGTGAAGTCGCACACAGAGGGGATATTATACCAGGGTGGCAGTGGGCCTGGTCTCCAGGCAATATTTGGAAGTGTATCTAATATATTTAATTCCTGGCATGCCTGTTCAAAACGGAAGATTAGTGGTTTGATTGCCCGGGGTTTGTTGTTAAAGAGAGTTCTAGATGAGTAGTTTGTGACTATTGTGTAACATAAATGTTTCGGTAGGGACCTTATTTTCAGTGCATGTGCGCATATCAGCATTGTTCTCCTGTCTGCGAGGGGTGGCTCATTTGTTTCAATATACAGGCTATTTATTGATGTTCTATATGTACCAGTAGAAAGGCGCAGTCCCATGTTGTGTACTGGATCTAAGCGCTTCAGATATGAGAGTCTCGCTGAACCCTAGACTATGCTAATGACTTTATTGTCTATTAGGCTATGTAAGATGAATCGATTAATATGAAGATTAGAGACTCTTTGGCTCATTTCTGATCATGACCTACAATGTTTCCATGAAGGTACCTTAACGCACATTCTTGGGCCATCTTGCAGCAGCCGCCTAGACATGGCTTTTGTTTTCGACACCGAACAGTCATTTCAAGAGAATTATCAGGACCTTGATACCGCAAAAAATACTTACTTTGTGAAGAAGAAAAAAATAGTGTTATTATCTACATCTAGACTCTGAGCAAACTCTTTCAGCTTGTCTAGTGTCTTTGGACCATTTAGGGCATTCTCCTTATCCTCTAATTTAACGGCGAGACTGTCGTTCTGAAACGAGAACAAGTGTGAGGAACAAACAGCTTAAATAAGCAAGAGCTCGTTGGGCTGAGTCGAATATTATTTAAGGTAGAAATATATGTTACCGCATGCCTGCGCTCAATGTAGGCACTCATATTTTAGTACCTTTGAAACTATTAGCTCAAGCATTTCGCCCTTCCGCCACTATAAAAAGTGAAATTAGAGAAGCATCGTTTCTAAGCTGTATGAATAATTTCATTAGTAAGTTGCAAGTGTTATCCGGTTTCCGAATTTCCTTTTTCCAAGATAGCTGAGGCGTGTGACATGGTCATCCAATCAATGAAAGTCACTTCGCGCAAGTTCTGGGTTCAGTTCAGTTCAGTTCAGTCGTTCAGTCGTGTCCGACTCTTCGTGACCCTACGGACCATGTCACGCCACGCTTTCCGATCTCTCACTATCTTCCTAACATCACATAACTTCATCAGCAGTGCCTCGAGGATGCCATCTAACCATCGCGTTCGCTGCCTGCCCCTTCTCCGGCGACCCTCACCCTTTCCCAACATCAAATTTTTCTCCAGCGACTCCTCTCTTCTCATCAGATGACCAAAGTAGCTGAGCTTTAACTTTGGAATTTGACCCTCCAATGAGCAGTCAGGGTTTATGGTCGACAATATCGACTGATTTGGTCTTCTGGCAGTCCAAGGAACTCTCAAGAGTCTCGGCCAGCACCACAATTCAAACATTCATTATTACAGCGCAAAGACGGACGGGACAAGAAAAGGACACAACAGCGCTGTTGGGTCCTTTTCTTGTCCCGTCCGTCTTTGCGCTGTAATAATGAATGTACGTAACCAACCCGCCCAAATTCAAACGCATCAATTCTTCGGCGGTCAGCCTTTTTCACAGTCCAAAGTTCCGGGTACATGTCCCTTATCGGCCTACGTGATGAACATACCATCACAGGAGAAAACCATTGTAAGAAAACATACCATTTCTGGCCTCAAACACCCAGTGCTTGCAAGTTGCAATAACGTTTACTCAGTGCACCGGAGACTGATTCTTAAATCGTTTTACCTCCAAGGATTATACTTCGCAGACACAAAACGATTGTTCAGACCATTAAAGCAGCGAAACTTTAGTTCAACCAATTATATTTAAAATAAATGTTCCTAGCAATGTAGAAAGAACAAAGCGCGAACATAGCGTACTTCTTTTTTTTTGGCATAGATACAAAACCGGTTACAGTCAGCAGAAACAAAACTTTTAAGACCGGCCGCACATGGCCCAACAGAATGTGAAATATAACCCAACTTTACTCAACCATTGTTTAAAGGTATGTCCAATATAAATGAAAGCGCGCATGAGGCGAGACCGTCATGTTCCTTAGGTCTATTTATACAAGGTAGATATTGCGCAAAATACACGTAGTCAGTTCGTTCAAAAGGTACTTTACAAGGTGTGGCATTCTTCACAGCAATAAACACTACAGCTCAATGCAACTCTCACCATTAAGCGAGATCCCATTTCACAGTTATGTACATGATTCTAGCACTTACCTGTGTAACATTTGTCACATATGCTTGTATCATGACGCTGTTATTTATAAAATACCTCTGCACCTAGAATAAAGTATAAATAGAATGCAGGAAAAATACAACGCCATTGTTCACTAACTATTTAATACGTGATTAAGGCTCTGGCACTATTTATCGTGCAGTACAAAGGAGAGGAAAAAAATCCGCCCTCAAAAAAAATCCTGGCTACTTCAGTTTCCACAATTTTCTGTTAACTTTGCAGGTCGCAAACGGTGTCTCAATGCAGCCGGAAAGTGCGGCGCTGCCGATCATGACAACGAAATAAAAGAAGGGCTGTGGTTTGCTGCGATCAATAAATGTGTAAGCTGAAAAGTGCTCAACGTGATTGGTGCCACGTCTTACATCTATTACAAATGAGTCGAATATGCATACAAAAGGTGCGAAATAATCTATATCTCAAGCACATGTCTATGATAAGCTTTAGGAACATATAGGTCAGAAATGTGTGTCTACAACGTTTTACTGAAATCGTGTTCGCTCTCCACTCCTGTACCCAATCTCAATATGATTCCTCCGTCATAATCAGCTCAAAAAGCCTACTTAAATACAGAAATAGCCCTAAGGGACTGCATTCTAAAGTTTTTGCATCGCTGCCAAGGTTGATTTCAAGTTGCCAAGTAGCGAAGCAAACCAAAATCTCTAATTTTCTTATATTCTGAGGCCGACCTCGTCTCTTCTTCTAGGTAGACTGAAAAAGGAGTGAGCAGCGGCAAGGGTTGACGTTTGCTTTCTTTTTCTTGCCACGTGATGCAGGCCATTCACCTATGTGAAGGGCAGAGTTCTAAGTCACGTAAGCCTGCTGGGTATGCGACCACTCGATTTGACGCCTCTTAAATGAGTTGTGCTCTATGGACAACACCATCGCTTCTTCGGGAGCAATTTCGTGGCCAGTGCGCTCCCAGTGCTCGGCGAGGAGGCTGCAGGTTTCACGTTTTCTACCTCCTATTTCCTCGGGATGCAGAAGCAGTACCCAATTTATCCAACAAAAGTTTCGATTGTTGAGGAAATGCCTCTAGTGCATTTGTTTGCGTGAACATTACTGTATTGTTCACTGCTGTTGCTCTTCCTGCTAGACTTCGCCATTGGTCTGCTGTATGCATAAATAAATAAATAAAAATCTCGCCTCAGGTCGGCAGCAGTCACCCAGATCGCAGGGCCTACGACATTCCCGCTCGTTTGCTTCCAGAAGTAAACTTTCAAGCAAAAAGGAACACTTTTCAGGCAGAGCTCCAGTAGCCAGAGAAGTTCCTCCGAGTCCAGGCTTGTCCTTGTACTGATATCAACGGCAAACTCGAGAACTTGTCGGTGAATGTCTGTGAAGTCCACAAAAATGGCAGTGCTGAGCGTTCCAGCTTATGAGGTGGAAGTAAAGGTATTCTAGGACTTGTGATTGTCTTCACGTTCCATCTGGCCCTATACACCACGTGTCATAGATCAGTTTGTTTTTTCCGAACCATCGGTTTTTTTTTTTTAGCCTTTCCATTCGATCATAGCTGTTTTTTATAACCTTTATGCCTGTTGTCTTTTATCTGTTTTATGGTCCTTTCACCTTTTGACGTTTGCTGCCTCTGATTAACGCCGCCACGGTGTGCCTATATAATTTGTGTTTCGCTTCAATAAAAGATCAGTTGTCGGTGAGAGCTTGTCCGTGTCTTCTTTCATGTGAATGTGTTAGCGCTTCTTCCAGTTTTTTGAAAAATGGAAGGAAAGGCTTTGGAATTCCGGGTAATGCTTCAAAATCTCTGAGGGAAGTTTCTTTACTTCCTTCGGAAGTTAAGAAGTTCCCTGCTTTAATAATTTGTTTAGGCTTGGCCGTCCATAAGTTTTCTAACCTTTTGTTCGTAGTCCTGCCGATGAACATAATTACAGGGTATTCAGCGCAGCACAGACACACACAAGAAAGAAGACGCCGGGGGCTCTTGGACCACCATTAAATTTTCTTTGTCGGCCGTTCGGGCGATGAAGTCTTTACCATTACTTAGTTTTCGGATGGCTGACGTATTTCTCTTTGGGAAAGGTTCTGCCCTTTCGCCAAGTACAGCAAGCGCGTTAACCACGAAATCGTTCGGTTTCCAGCTCTATGAATTACGCCGGAAAAATGTCGTCCTCTGCAGTTTACATAATTGTCCAGGGAACAATCAAGCTGATATGATATTCACCTGCCACTATATACGAGAGAAAATCAAATAACTTCAATAAATCTCGCCATCTTCGACACAACGTTTTAAACCCATACCGACTAATGCTGGAAAAATGTACCAAGTGTGTAAAACATACCCAGGCCAGGATCTCTTGATTTCAGCCTTATATTAGGGCGAAAGCCTTTCTTGGCTTATGCGCGCCGCGTAAAGAAAGTGTGATCACAAATTGCAATCAGGAACTAACACTGCACCGCCACTTTAAGCAAAAAACATGTCTTGACCGGGAATGGAACCTCTATCCGTCTGATCCGAGGCCGAGCGCGCAACTCACTACTCCACACCTTGCTGACGTGCACTCCCAACAGGCCTCAGTCGGGCAAACCCCGGCGGCAGAAGATGTCACTAGGGTCCAGCACTAGGAACCTCGACCTTGTGCTTGCGAGGGCTGTCCCTCTTAGTGTCAGCTTATGCATAAGCTACTGTGTTCGCATCTGCCGATCAATGTTTTCGACCACCATCCCCCCCCCCCCCCCCCCGAGCTCGTAAGGATCAGATCGCAATTTTTCTTGTCTAGCTATGCTGCCATATTGATAGCAACATAGGCGGCGCCGCTGAACCACTCCGCCGCGAAGAGATTTGGTATTGTAACTCAGACAGAGATGCGTGCTCCACCGACCTCGCCAGTTGCGGAGAAGAAAAAAAGAGGCATAGCAGATGTGTACGACGCCACAGAGAGGTGAGAAATAAGGTAATGACAACCCCTGGAATGAGCGAATCACCCCGCCAGCTGCGCTCAGTCAGGTGACGTCGAGTGGCAGGCTCGCGGTACTCAATCGATGTAATTTCATGCGTTTAACTACAAGGCAGCGCATCGTATTCATTGTGCATACACGATTATGTGGAGACACCGGGCCTTTTCTGATCATCCTGTATTCGTTACAAATGAAAGAAATCAATAAAGTAAGCATAGAAATCAGCACTGTGTTTTACATCAACAGACTTACATTGGCATTCGGTTCGACAGCGATGAACGACTACGTGTTTCTGTTCTGTCAAATAAACGATACGGTCAGTCAGTTCAGTCGTTCAGTCGTGTCCGACTCTTCGTGACCCAATGAACCATGTCACGCCACGCTTTCCGGTCTCTCACTATCTTCCTAACATCACATAACTTCATCTGGAGCGCCTCGAGGATGCCATCTAACCATCGCGTTCGCTGCCTACCCCTTCTCCGGCGACCCTCAACCTTTCCCAACATCAAATCTTTCTCCAGCGACTACTCTCTTCTCATCAGATGACCAAAGTAGCTGAGCTTTAACTTTAGAATTTGACCCTCCAATGAGCAGTCAGGGTTTATGGTCGACGATATCGACTGATTTGATCTTCTGGCAGTCCAAGGAACTCTCAAGAGTCTCCGCCAGCACCACAATTCAAACGCGTCAATTCTTCGGCGGTCAGCCTTCTTCACAGTCCAACTCTCGCATCCATACACCACAACTGTGAAGACCATAGCACAAGTTATACGGATCTTGGTTGGCAGTCTAATGTCTCTGCTCTTTACTAGGCAGTCAAGGCTAACCATGGCTCTCTTTCCCAGAAGCAGGCGTCTCCTAATTTCATGGCTGCAGTCTCCTTCCGGGGTAATTTTGGAGGCCAAGAAAAAAAATTCTGTCACAGCTTCCACTTCTTGTCCCTTGATGCTCCAGGACTTGATAGGGCAAGACGCCATGTTATTTGTCTTTTTAATGTTCAGTTTAAGCCCAAACTTGTCACTGTCTTCTTGTACGCGCATCAGAAGTCTCTTGAGTTCAAACGATATGGTAGAACTATCCAAATGCTTTCACCTTATCGCTTTTAAGGAGTCTTAAGTTCATCCTAGAATTTTTTCTGACGATCAAAAATCCTTTAACACGTCCAAGATTGTAAGAGGTCAGCATGATACATCCTCTGTATCCCTTAAACAAGCGATCAGATTCGGGATATATTATAATAGCGCTTCCTCATGGTTGAGTCACACCGTGCGTCCAGGGAGAATTGAGCCTACCTATGCAATATCGAGTATAAATTAAAATGCAAAGGCCACATCACATCCGAAAGCGCTCACCAAACGCGAAAACCGTAGAAATAGCAAAGGACTGGTGACATAGTAGTGAAAATGACACCACAGGCACAACATAAGTAGCCCTCAAGAATTGTACTGCTCTATTTAAGCCCGACATTTTCACATTACCTTTCTGAATATTTCAACGAATCCTTCATTGGAGCAGTCTTCTCGCTGATCGGTTTTGCATACCTTCTCGTACTCATCCTTATTTACTGTTTTGTCATAATAGACCAATGCCTGGAAATATACGCCATATCCAATTGGTCCCTGTTGTTCTGTTGAACAGTAGAGAACGACAGTGCAAAAAAGGGAAGCTCGATTAGACAATTGTATTTTGATTATTTGTTTTATTTTTCCCTTCATTTGGGCGTTGTTTCGAGGAGGTTACTAGTCCATACAAAAAATTCACTTTAATTATAGAGCACATTTTCTGAACTGCCGCGCTCTGCAGGATTCTCCGAATTCACCCTCACAAGAGTTTTATCAGAGTTTCTTATGTTTAGCCATATTCAACATTTCCATAAAACCTATTTCATCGCCTCTGCGGCGACATTGAACAATAACTTCAATTTTTGTTGTCAATAAAACTCAAGCTCGATCAATCTGTATGTAGCGGAAAGCATTAACAAAACCGCAACTGCAACGCTGCGCTGACCTCAGATTTATTGCCTTTGATAAGACGACCGTCCACACTGACGCTGTAACGCCCTTTCTGTTCGAATATCGCGCGTGCTCTATAGCATCGTTTCGCTATTGTCATTATGTGTTTTACGCCTCGGAAGCCCCATGGGCAACGTGTCACGTGCTTTCCTCTGTGTGCACAATTTCGATGAATATATCGTGCTCTTATGCCATCGCAGTCCGAGATTTAAAAAATCAGCTTCACAAGACGCTTCATGTGTCTTCCACGACGGTGCTGAGATGCATTTTGTGAGGAAGTCTTTGGCGCCTGTTAAGGTGCCGTAGTTAAGATTGTTAGCGTTCGAGACCATCGTTTTGCTGAAGCCGACAAGAGCGTTGAGAGGGTCCAGATCGTAACGTGTATTCCGATAGCATATATGCCCGCCATGCCCTTGCTGTTAGTTATTGTTTTGACTGACCGGCGCGCACGGGAGAAACTCGGTAACTTTGAAAGCCCCCGAGTTCAACTCGGGGACTGTCATGGCGAGACAGCTGCAGTGTGCACTACCGCTTCGAGCTTCTGCAAACGTCCATGTGACCGAGATATAGCAACAGCGACATTTCTCCTATAGAAAATGCTGCCGCACTGACTGTGCGACGGGCTACACCACGACTAACATCTGTGAAAATGACGTGACGGGCCTCATGTACTCAGAGTCAAAGAGGAAGTTACCCACGTTCTCGAGATCTGTACGACAGGTCGATTGTCAAAAGGAATTTAAACATTAAGGACCACTGAACTCAATCACGTCGCTGTGATCCACAGCATAAGTGACGTGTCCTACGCGCTTAGTGATGAGGTTTTCCAGCATTGGCTCGCTCAGTTCACAGGCTACCGGCCGGATAAGTTTGTGTCAACTTAAATTTCTTCACGTCACAGGTTTGTAGGACGTGTTGATGGAATATACATTGAACTAGAAGTTTGTATGAATTGAACGAATTAAGTGAAGTAAGGCAATTTCAATTCGTGAGCTACGCCATCAAAAGAGGATAAAGATGCAATTTAACTCGTTTTGCATTCCTCTGGTTATGCATAAGTAAAAAAATATTCACCACTTTTCCTCCATTTATGTAGACGATAGGGCAGAACTGACCGCACATGAATCTGCAAATTTAACTTTCAGAGTATTCGTTTTAGTCAAATCTCCAGTGCAGTCTGTCAGGAGCCAACGGGAGCCTCCGTTCAACATGTAATCAATTCCGTGAAACAGAAGCCACCCCAACTGATAACGCGGCTGTAGCATCCCCTTGCGGTTAAAGTGGAATGCAATGAACTAAGTTCAGTTCAGTTCAGTCGTTCAGTCGTGTCCGACTCTTCGTGACCCTATGGACCATTTCACGCCACGCTTTCCGGTCTCTCACTATCTTCCTAACATCACATAACTTCATCTGCAGTGCCTCGAGGATGCCATCTAACCATCGCGTTCGCTGCCTACCCCTTCTCCGGCGACCGTCAGCCTTTCCCAACATCAAATCTTTCTCCAGCGACTCCTCTCTTCTCATCAGATGACCAAAGTAGCTGAGTTTTAACTTTAGAATTTGACCCTCCAATGAGCAGTCAGGGTTTATGGTCGACAATATCGACTGATTTGATCTTCTGGCAGTCCAAGGAACTCTCAAGAGTCTTCGCCAGCACCACAATTCAAACGCGTCAATTCTTCGGCGGTCAGCCTTTTTCACAGTCCAACTCTCGCATCCATACATCACAACTGGAAAGACCATAGCACGAGTTATACGGATCTTGGTTGGCAGACTAATGTCTCTGCTCTTTACTAGGCGGTCAAGGCTAACCATTGCTCTCTTTCCCAGAAGCAGGCGTCTCCTAATTTCATGGCTGCAGTCTCCTTCCGAGGTAATCTTGGAGCCCAAGAAGAGAAAATATGTCACAGCTTCCACTTCTTGTCCATTGATGCTCCAGGACTTGATAGGGCAAGACGCCATGATCTTTGTCTTTTTGATGTTCAGTTTAAGCCCAAACTTCTCACTCTCTTCTTGTACGTGCATCAGAAGTCTCTTGAGTTCCACTTCACTTTCTGCCATTAAAGTGGTATCATCCGCATATCTAAGGTTGTTGATACGTTTTCCAGCAATCTTCACTCCATATGAAGACTCGCCCAGACCGGCCTTCCTCATGATGCACTCTGCATATAGGTTAAATAGGCAGGGTGACAGTATGCAGCCTTGCCTCACTCCTTTCTCAATCGGAAACCAATCGGTAAGACCATGCCCAGTTCTGACTGTGGCCTCTTGTCCTTCATACAGGTTCCTGAGGAGACAGATGAGGTGAATTGGAACTCCCATCTCTTGGAGAGCTTGCCACAATCTGCTGTGATCTACGCAATCAAACGCTTTCGCATAATCAATAAAGCAGAAGTAGATGGGTTTCTAGAACTCTCTTGCTTCTTCCATGATCCAGCGGAGGTTGGCAATTTGGTCTCTAGTTCCTCTGCCCTTGCGAAACCCAGCTTGCACGTCCGGAAGCTCCCGATCCACATACTGCTGCAGCCTACCTTGGAGGATTTTCAACATCACCTTGCTAGCATGCGAAATAAGTGCGATCGTGCGGTAGTTGGAACAATCTTTGGCACTGCCTTTCTTTGGAATGGGGATGTAAACTGACCTCTTCTAATCCTGTGGCCACTGCAGAGTTGTCCAAATCTTCTGACATAATGTATGCAGAATGCTAACAGCGTCATGGTTGAGGTTTTGAAGCAACTCAGCTGGAATGCCATCACTTCCGCTGGCTTTCTTCTTAGCAAGACTGGCTAAGGCCCATTCAACTTCACTCTTCAGGATGCCCGGCTCGAGATCAGTAATCACAACCGTCTTATGTTGGGTTTGCACATTCGGGTCCTTCTTGTACAGTTCTTCTGTGTATTCCTGCCACCTCTTCTTTATCTCTGAGGCGTCAGTGAGGTCCTTGCCTCGCTTGTATTTAACACGCCCATCTTAGCACAGAAGCTTCCTTTGATATCTTTGATTGTCTTGTACAGAGCTCTTGTGTTCCTTAATTGGCTGTTGTCCTCAACTGCTTGGCACTGTATGTTCAGGAAGGCATTCTTATCTCTCCTTGCTATTTTCTGAAAATCCGCATTGAGAACCTTGTATCTTTCTCTTTCCCCCATAACTTTTGCCATCCTCCTTTCCTCAGCTATTTGCAAAGCCTCTTCAGATAACCAGTTTGCTTTCTTGCATTCCTTTTGCTTTGGAACTACCTTAGTAGCAACTTCTTGTATTATATCACGAACATCAGTCCACATCTCATCGGTCTCTCTGTCTTCTAGATCTAATTCTTGAAATCGATTGCTCACTTCCACAGCATATTCTAATGGAATTTTGATCCAGATCATACCTGAAAGACCTTCTAGTTTTCTGAGTTTTCCTCAATCGAAGCTTAATTTTGGCAACAAGAAGCTGATGATCGGTGCCACAATCGGCCCCAGGCCTTGTTTTTACTGCTTGTATAGCGCTTCTCCATCTCTGCCGGCAAAGAATATAATCGATCTGATTCCTGTACAGACCGTCCGGTGAAGTCCATGTGTACAGGCGCCTCTTGTGCTGTTGAAAACGAGTATTCGCTATGGTCAGGTTGTTTTCTTGACAAAACTCTACTAGCCTCTGTCCAGCTTCATTTGACTCGCCAAGACCGAACTTGCCTACAATTCCGGATATTTCTTCACTCCCGACCTTAGCATTCCAGTCTCCTACGAGAAAAACGACGTCTGATGATGGGGTGCGGTCTAAAAGGCATTGTAGGTCCGCATAAAATCTCTCAACGTCAGCTTCTTCAGCAGTAGTGGTCGGTGCATAGAGTTGGATAACTGTTATGTTGAGAGGGTGACCTTGGATCCGAAGTGAAATCATTCGGTCGGTTTTGGGGTTGCACCCTAGCACTGCTTTACCCATTCTTCTGTTTACTATGAGAGCGACCCCATTCCTTCTCTTGGATTCGTGCCCACAATAAAAGACATAATGGTCGCCGGAGTTAAATTCTCCCATTCCGGTCCACTTGAGCTCGCTGACACCCAAAATATCAATGTTCAATCGGTTCATTTCTCGCTTGACGACATCCAGTTTACCTTGCGTCATAGATCTTACATTCCATGTTGCTATGTGATATATCTCCTTGCAACATCGGACTTTCCGGTCGCTTCCCGACACATCCACAACTGAGCGTCCTTTTGGCTTTAGCCCAGCCGCTTCATTCGTCCTGGAGCTACTAGGAATCGCCCTTTGCTCATCCCCAGTAACATGTGGGACGCCTTCCAACCTGGGGGGCTCATCTTCCGGCGTCATATCGTTAATGGTGTTGTGACTGGCCATAGGGTTTTCTTGACAGGAAATACTGGAGTGGGTTGCCATTACCTTCTCCAGTGAATCACATTTTGTCAGAACTCTCTGCCGTGACCTGTCTATCTTGGGTGGCCCTACACAGCAGAGCTCACGACTTCATCGAGTTTCGCAAGCCCCTCCGCCACGACAAGGCAGTGATCCATGAAGGGGGTAATGAACTAAACGTGGTGCTAAACCGCGCTCAGTGCACATTTTGCGCACAATATATTGGTGGGTACGTACCGGGGAACGCGTAAAAAACGCGCTAAAATCATAATTAGTATACTAGGTGCCACGATAAGGACATGAAAGAAAGCACCAACAGTGTAATCACGTGAGTCATACTTTTTCCGAAATTCTGGTTAACCAAACGAGACCCTTTATAAACCGATGAAACTAGAAGGCGTTCTGAGGGTCGGGAGTAGATAATTTCACGTCTTGATAACATTTGTTTATCATCTGAAGGCGTCGCTAGAGTTCAGGGAGATCAGAATGTAACGAAACTGTGGTATCCTGCATAGCGCTACTGAAAATCGACTCGATTCATAAATCGTACAAACAAGAACTAAATACCATACATTACTGCAGGTGCGGTTCTCCAAATCCCAGAACAATGGTCACGACTTCTGTGGGCCTGCTATGTAAGTTCCTTTCTCAGTGCTGGCTTTTCCATGAAATATTTGACAAAATATTTAAGAAGTACAATGTTTTTATCCAGCAGGGCACTATTCTTGTCCCATGTTGTTAATTATGCTGGCGCACCTATCAATCCTCAAGTGCAACTTGAAGCCAACACTACTGCTCTGTACTCCCTTTTTGAAGTTTACTACTCAGTTATCTTCACTGGAGGCTCACATGGACCGCAGTTTTGCAGCAATGGTCCAACGAACTTTAGAGACGTGTTCATTTCAAACAAGCAAATGCATGTCTCCCATTTATTTCTACAAAATGCCTGGGCTGGGGGCCTTCAAAACTACAATATCGACGTCGGAATTTTATGAGCAGGCATCGCGGAACGTCACAGCTCAATCGTTGAGTTGATATTTTTGCGCCACTATATCATTTCATGACGACAAACTGAAGATTAGCTTGCACTACTTTTGTGGAAAGCAAACTTAAACGCGCTTTTGGTACGTGTTTAATTGCAATTTCCGTCTTCAGAATCATTCACTAAATCAAGGCCTATGACTTCGTAACAAGACAACATATCAGATTTGTAATTCTGGTGTACAATGCACGAGTGTCGGTAAACAAACCCATACAAGAGGCAAAGCCTCCTTAAATGTCACTGGCATATCACCTGAAGAAAGGTCATTTTAAGGGCTTGTTGGTACATCTGCGACCAAAAAGCAAGATTGCGCAATGAGGAAGGGACGAAACGACACACGCGACAGACGCAACACACCCCCGAGTTACATATTGCCTCTCACTCTCGACTGCGCTCAACTTAAAGCTAGCTAGAAAATAGAGACGAGGCGCCAAAAGCTGATACAACACACTGGACGAAAGTAAAAAAACTTTTTTGTGGCTTGGATGCTTAGACGTGTCGAGATAATTCTGGACGCATCTCCCGTTGCAAAAAACTATCTCCAGTCGAAAAGTTCCGTGCCATGCTGCTTTGACTACCAAAAACAAACGGCATAAAGCTCATCGGCCCCATTACTCCCTCTCAAAAAATAAATGCGTATCCTCGGCCCTCCCTTCTGTATTTACACCTGCAAGCAACAGGTCTCGTGCCAAACCTGAAAAAGGAGCGGAGCTGGCTCGGAAACGTCGAGTTTGTTTGAAATAAAAAGTGTGGCCGGGGATTCAAGTTTCACTAAGACATCCAACCCAATCATGCAGGCAGTACTGTCAAAATATTCTTACTCGGTAATACATACATATCGTTCAGTCAAAAATCAGGAGGAAGCTTAAGACTTTTAGTGCCTGTAAGACGTCTTTTCATTCCGCTAACATTGTGAGCTGAGAAACTGGCCCAGAGTTCAGCCTTGTGATAAATGTCCTTATGCGCCTTGGTTTGCAGGGAATGGAAGACACAGTGTCTCAGTTCTCAGCGAACATCTACAGTTATATTTCATCATTATGGTACGGAAATTAACTCTTTATTGGGCTGACTTGCGCCCGCAAAAGAACTAAGCAACTCGGCGGCGGCGATAGCTGCAAACGTGTTGGTCGAACGTCGAACAAAGAATGCCCGTCACACTCGTCAACGCTCAATTTAAAGGCTGCACAGAACAATCCAGATAACGTCGCAAACAGCTACCAGCCCGGGCTGGAACATTGTGGAAAGACACCGAGTGGCCGGAACCTTCGAGACAGATCTCGGTTCGTCTTGCGCTACAACAAAACTGATAAAGGTGTGACTCGCGACATCGAGCATTAACAAACAAAGATTACGAAACTGATACGCGGTCCAGAATCAGAGTGATAAGCCTGTATGCCGGCGGCTGTTAAAAAACAACAAATACTGTTTGAAGGTTTCGTGGCATTACTCCCCCCTTAAAAAAAACATCGCCTCGATGTTCCAAAACAAAGAAACTTAAAGATAAACACTGCAAAGTTTAAGCACCACAGATTCTTTAACGCGCGTAATATGGCTTCAGTCGCACAACATGTACAATTTCTGGGCGCGCGCGTCGCCGTTGTGATGCTGACGTTCCGTCGGGAATGACTTCATAGTCCAGTGGTCCGACGCGGCGAAGGATTTTGTATGGCCCAAAGTATCGACGCAACAACTTTTCACTTAATCCGCGACGGCGAATTGGTGTCCAAACCCACACTTGGTCTGCTGGATTGTACTCTGCGTGGCGTCGTCGTAAATTGTATCGTCGGATGTCAGTGCGCTGTTGGTCTTTAATACGCAGCCGTGCGAGTCGTCGGGCTTCCTCTGCACGCTGCAGGTAGGCGGCGACGTCAAGGTTGTCCTCGTTGGTTACGTGCGGCAGCATTGCGTCGAGCGTCCTCGTGGGCTCCCTGCCGTACACAAGCTTAAACGGGGTCGCTCTTTTCGTCTCCTGGACTGCCGTGTTATACGCGAAGATCACGTACGGCAAGATGGCGTCCCAGGTCTTGTGTTCAGCGTCGACGTACATAGCGATCATGTCCGCGATCGTTTTGTTCAGGCGCTCCGTAAGGCCATTGGTCTGGGGATGGTACGCAGTTGTTCGTCGATGGCTTGTGTGACTGTATTCCAGGATGGCTTGCGTCAACTCTACCGTAAACGCCTTTCCCCTGTCCGTGATTAGCACTTCTGGGGCGCCGTGTCGCAAGAGAATTTGTTCGACAAAAAATTTGGCGACTTCTGCCGCGGTACCATTTGGTAGTGCTCTTGCTTCGGCGTAACGGGTAAGGTAGTCAGTGGCCACGATGATCCACTTGTTACCCATAGACGAAGATGGAAAGGGGCCGAGGAGATCCATCCCAATTTGTTGAAAGGGCAGGATTGGGGGCGGAATCGGGTTTAGTAGTCCTGCTGGTCTGATCGGCGGCGTCTTGCGTCGTTGGCACTCACGACACGTCTTCACGTAGTGGGAAACTTCGGCAGGCAGTCGCGGCCAGTAATACTTCTCCTGGATTCGACGCAACGTGCGCGCAAATCCGAGGTGGCCTGCTGTGGGCTCATCGTGCAACGCCTGCAGAATTTCTTGCCGAAGGGCTTTAGGCACTACGAGAAGCTGCGCGGTCTTGTTGGGTGCGAAGTTCTTCTTCACGAGGAGGCCATTGCTTAACGTGAAGGATGATAAATGTCGCCGGAAGACACCAGGAGAGGAAGCGGTCTTTCCTTCCAAGTAATCGGCTAGCGCTTTCAGCTCAGGGTCTGATCGCTGTTGTTCTGCGAAACTGCTGGCGCTTACCGGTCCCAAAAAGGCGTCACGTCATCGCCCTTCGGGGGAGAATCGACGGGAGCGCGGGATAAGCAGTCTGCGTCGGAATGCTTCCGGCCCGACTTACAGACTACAGACATGTCAAATTCTTGAAATCGTAGGCTCCATCTGGCAAGGCGGCCGGAAGGATCTTTCAAATTAGCCACCCAGCAGAGCGCGTGATGGTCGCTTACCACCTTGAATGGTCGGCCGTATAGGTATGGACGAAACTTTGAAGTAGCCCAGATGATCGCAAGGCACTCCTTCTCGGTCGTCGAGTAATTGACTTCGGCTTTTGTGAGAGACCTGCTAGCGTAGGCGATTACTTTTTCCTGTCTGGCAGTCTTCTGGACAAGAATGGCTCCTAGGCCTACACTGCTCGCGTCGGTGTGAATTTCGGTCTCGGCGTTTTCATCAAAGTGGCCAAGTACAGGAGGGCATTGCAGGCGGCGCTTATGTTCGTCGAAGGCTTCTCCTTGCGGCGCTTCCCATTTAAAAGGTACGTCAGCCTTTGTAAGCTGCGTCAACGGTTCGGCGATCCGCGGAAAGTTTCTGACAAATCGTCGTTAATAAGCGCACAGCCCAAGGAATCGGCGCACAGCCTTCTTGTCGGCAGGCGGTGGGAATTGTGCGATTGCAGCTGTTTTCCCGGGTCTGGGCGAATACCGTCTTTGCTAATGATGTGACCTAGGAATCGGAGTTCTTCGTAGGCGAAATGACACTTATCTGCTTTCAGCGTTAACCACGATGACTTGATGGCTTCCAGCACTGTCTGTAGTCGTTTTAGGTGGTCTTCAAAGTTTGACAAGAAGACAACAACGTCGTCCAAATATACCAAACAAATTTGCCACTTCAAGCCTGCCAGGACTGTGTCCATTACTCGTTGAAACGTGGCTGGTGCGGAGCAGAGGCCAAATGACATCACCTTAAATTCATAAAGGCCGTCCGGTGTGATGAATGCGGTCTTCTCGCGATCTCTTTCGTCGACCTCAATTTGCCAATATCCACTCTTCAGGTCCATCGATGAGAAGTACCTTGCATTGCAGAGCCGGTCGAGAGTGTCGTCGATGCGGGGAAGCGGGTAGACATCCTTTTTCGTTATGCTATTCAAGCGGCGGTAATCAACGCAGAAGCGAAGTGTGCTGTCTTTCTTCTTGACCAAAACGACTGGTGGCGCCCAGGGGCTGTTCGATGGCTGGATTACGTCATCACGCAGCATTTCCTCAACTTGATCGCGAATGGCCTGGCGTTCTCGCGGCGATACACGATAAGGGCTTTGGCGCAGAGGTCGGGCGTGTTCGTCCGTTATTATGCGATCAGTGGTGTTTGTCGTAACTTCGATGACGATGAGAAGCACTCCCCGTAGCTTCGAAGCAGGCTGAGAATCTGGTCTTTCCTGTTGTTGGTCAATGCCGGGTTGATGTCAAATGTGGGCTGACGGAATAGGTCAGGTGCGTCTTCCAGCGTTTGGTCGTGGAGGGCGAATACATCTTTGAGGTCCGCTAATTCGTCGAGAAAAGCGATCGTAGTGCCCTTGTTGAGATGCCGGTATTCTTCGGTGAAGTTTGTTACCAGAACCTGAGCTTGACCTCTCCGGAAGTTCGTGATGCCTCTTGCGATGCCGACACCTCGTTCTAAGAGCAATTGGATATTTCCTTCGACGATGCCTTCAGCGGTTTCGATGTTTGCGCTACCTACGCAGACTGCGATGCTTGATCGGGGCGGGACGGTCAATTCTTCATCGAGGACGTTTAGAGGGATGTGTTGCATCGACGTCGTCGTAGCAGGAATGGCTTTGTCTGCAGAGAGCTTGATGAGCTTGGATCGCAGGTCGATGATAGCCCTATGTTTGTTTAGGAAGTCCATGCCTAAAATCACGTCGCGGGAGCACTGCTGCAAGACCACAAAGGTGGTGGGGTAAGTACGCCCATTTACAGTTATTCTTGCAGTGCATCGTCCCGATGGAGTAATCAGATTGCCACCGGCGGTGCGAATCAGCGGGCCATCCCAAGCGGTGGTAACTTTTCTGAGCTGAGAGGCTAATGGTCCACTAATGACTAAATAGTCAGCTCCGGTGTCTACTAGGGCAGTGACTCTGCGATCGTCGATATAAACTTCAAGGTCGCTTGTTCGCGTCCTCGCATTGCACGTGGGCATTAGTGTCCGATCGCGGCTCCTTCGTTTCTTCAGGTCATGGCCGGGGCATACCGTTGTTACTTCGCTGGGCGGCGGCGTCTGCTTGCAGTCTGGTCGTGTTGTCGTCGATAACGTCGTGTGGAGCGGCGGTGCAATGGCTGCGTCATCGTTAGTGGTCGTCGGCGGTGGAGAATGTTCGTCTTTTCGCTGTTGAGCAACCTCACCTCCAAAGGTTGCTCTGTTTAGTTTCCCCTGCGCGGGCTTCGGGACCTTCCGCGCATACTCTCATCATAGGTACGGCCTGGCGACGCAAAGCGGGCCCTGTACGGCGATGGAGATCTGAACCGACGGCTTGGTGGCGCAATCTCACCGCTACGCAGATAGTTGTCAATTTCTTGTGGTCGTTCACCTGGGCGTGGTCGTGGAGCGTCGACTGCAAATCCGCGGAGACGGATTCGTTGGTACGGGCAGTGCCGCAGAATGTGGCCGGCCTCACCGCAGTGGAAGCATAATGGCCGGTTGTTTGCAGTCCTCCAGGCGTCGCACTTCCTGGGGTTTGGGGGTCGTTGGTAGGCTTGGCGGGCGGGGGCCAAGGGGCGATTTTCAGGAAAAGGACGGTAGCGGCGGGGGCTCGGAAAGTCATCACGTCGGGGCGGAGGGCGACGTAATGCACCAGCGTAGTTCATCGCTGTTGCCTCTTGTGCTGGAACAGTCGTAGCCGTCGCTTGAGGAACGCCCAGCGCCTGCTGGACTTCTTCACGGACGACGTCCGCGAGCGTCGCCACCTGCGGTTGTTGCGATGATGGCATCAGTCGGCGGAGCTCCTCTCGCACGATCTCCCGGATGAGGTCCCGAAGGTTCTCTCCGCTTGCAGATGTGCTGGGGTAGTGACATGAGTAGTCTGGTTGAAGTGGTCGCTCGTAGTGGCGCATCCGGGTATCCAACGTTTTTTCGATGGTCGATGCTTCACTCTCAAATTCTTCCCCAGTTTTCGGCGGGTTCCGGACAAGCCCCGCAAAAAGTGACTCTAACTCCTCGCATTAGGAATTTCATTCTCTCACCTTCGGTCATGTTAGGGTCGGCGCGGCGAAACAGGCGTTTCATCTCCTCTACGTAGACCAGGACGGGGTTGTTTGATAGTTGAATTCTTCATTGGAGGAGGGCCTGAGCTCTTTCTTTTCGGACAGAACTTGTAAAGACCATCAGGAACTGTGCTTTGAATATCTCCCAATCCTTGAAAGAAGTCTCTTGATTTTCAAACCAAACTCGGGCATGTCCTTGAAGAACAAAGTAGACCTGCCTGAGGTTCGCAGTGTCGTTCCAGCCGTTGAATTCTGCCACACGATCGAAAAGGTCCACCCAGTCTTTCGCATCTTCATTCGATCGTCCATGGAAGCAGGGGGCTCACGAGGCTGGACGAAAACAACCGGTGCTGTAGACTGGGCCATTGTTAGCGTCGATGCCTTCGAGATCGAATGGGGTCAGACAACAGACCGTATTCGGATTGTAGGCCTTGGAGTCGGCGGCTGGCTCGGTGACCTGTAGGTTGGTCTTCCGGGGCGACAGGAATAAGGTGTAGGTCTTCGCTTGAACGATCAAGGGCAGCACCTCCACCAGATGTCACGTAGTGGTGACAAGGCCGTACACGCCAAAAGAAAACACAGGCTTTATGGTACGGAAATTAACTCTTTATTGGGCTGACTTGCGCCCGCAAAAGAACTAAGCAACTCGGCGGCGGCGATAGCTGCAAACGTATTGGTCGAACGTCGAACAAAGAATGCCCGTCACACTCGTCAACGCTCAATTTAAAGGCTGCACAGAACAATCCAGATAACGTCGCAAGCAGCTACCAGCACGGGCTGGAACATTGTGGAAAGGCACCCGAGTGGCCGGAACCTTCGAGACAGATCTCGGTTCGTCTTGCGCTACAACAAAACTGATAAAGGTGTGACTCGCGACATCGAGCAATAACAAACAAAGATTACGGAACTGATACGCGGTCCAGAATCAGAGTGATAAGCCTGTATGCCGGCGGCTGTTAAAAAACAACAAATACTGTTTGAAGGTTTCGCGGCAATACCCACTTTCGCCTCTCCCATATTTCTCCACTTAACCCGGTTCTGTGCTAGCTGCATCCACTTGACCCCTGCGAACTTCTTAATCTTATCCACCCACCTAACTTTCTGCCGCCCCCTGCTACGCTTTCCTTCCCTTGGAATCCAGGTATATTTAATGACATGTACGTTCGAGGTACCTATGTGGTTGGTTCGAATCCCAATCGCAAACTACCCTTTACCATGACTGGAAGATAGATGCTAATCCCGAAGCGAAATGGTATGCACCACCCTGAACGCTGTTATAGTAAGAATTGCGCCAAAATTTTGAAACAAAAGCTATGCAGGGTTTTTTTTTACATTTTTGTTTCTCAAACCTGCTGTGCACGACGGCAGTGGCGCTGCTTTTTTTAATGAACGAGTTTGTACCCTTCACGTAATAGGTGCCGCCATAACCCAAAAAAACAGCTCGGAAAAACACTCGCGTGTTTTCTTATAAATATTGTGATACCATAGTTCTTTTCTTTGCAGCGTTGAGGGTGGTATCGTGCCGCTTTGCCCAATTTCAGCATCCACCTGCTCCTCAAGCTGGAGGCTAGTTTGTAATACGGATTCGAACCAACCCCATATATACCTCCAATTGTGTATCGTTCGTTCAAAATGCATGTATCCGCCGTGAAGCAAGGCAGGTACAGCACCTCAAAGAACCAAACCAACTAAACACATTTAACATTTTAACTACCTCCGTGCCAACCTCTGAATCCCGAAGATTCCGGGAATGCAATAGCGCTCTTAAAGGTGTTGCTCTGTCCGCTTGTAAAGCGGCCCTAAAATATTACGGTAACATTCAAATGCAATTAGCGATGCAATTAGTGGTCTTTGTAAGTATCCCAGTCAAATTTAGATTCTCTGCGTACAAATTACTAATAGATACAACAATAAGTGCTCCTTGCGACTCCTCGCATCTAATCATGGTGACCCTTCATCGCGTGTTTGTAGCCGCCCCCTTCCGGCTGCCGCCGGCTCGCTTTCTGGGAGCGCGCTCCGAAGTAACGCGGGCAAAACGGGGCGTGGTGGGTGCCCATCGCGACTTTTTTTTTTTTCTCTTTTTTCTTCTACGCCTGCGTGCGTAGAGCTAATCGGGTAGAGAGCATCACCATTTTAATTTCCTCATTAACACGTACATTTTAACTCTTTGGCAATACAAATAAATTGCTTCGACACAACCGTTCTTTGACAGTACTGTGCAGCACTCAGACGATAGCCCGTCGCGACTATAATACAGACGAGGAAGCGAACACACAGCAGCACCGCAGTCGCACGGTGGCTCAATAAAGGTAATAAATTACAATAAGAAAAGCTTCGACTCATTTCTCTTTTCTAACCTTCATGAACTAAGTCAGCCGCGCTTAGGTTCTTCGAGAGATGACACAATACATGACACAGATAAAAATGTTAAAGCCCCTGTGCTACACTATACACAATGTAGTTGAATGTTTTAGTAGCCAAAAGTAAATTAGAATCGAAAGCATTGATATCGAAACCGTAACCGAAACAGAGCTAAAGCATGCGCCTAAAATCTCGGAGGACAAACTTTTTGGCCTGACCAGCCGCTCGGGGCGCTGGTGGCAGCAGTCCCTAGGCCGCAAAGCCCTATTGGAGTGTCCACTCTTTATTTAAGTATGTTTCTTTACAGATGCACGTCGAATGACAAGCCACAGAACTGCAAAGGGCCGAAGCCGAAATATGCCGAACCGAAACTGAATATTCGTGGCCTCGCCGATCGCGTGGTTTTTTTTGTTGTTTGTTTGTTTGTTTGTTTGTTTGTTTTGCTGCTAAGACTTGGTCTCTCTTTTTGACATCGTCTTTGCATTGCAAAAGTGTGCAGTGCACGCACTTTCCAAACAAAACATATCAGTTGAGACATGTAAGCCTTATACATATTAGACAGTCTCCGGGACCCTTGCTCGTCACGTGATTCGCACTTTCAAAAATCGCCTGTGGCGGCGACACCTGTATATCCCTTTTAAGAGAGCTGTTTTAGAACAGAGTGGTGTTCTTTTAGTTATTAGCGGCTGGTATTCTATCCATACAGGCTGACTTCATTTTTTTATGCCATTCATTACCATATACTGAATAAAAAAATTCAACTTCTCAAAAAGAAACAAAAACACTACTTGACACACTATGTTATGAAATCGTCTAAAAAATTGAGAAAATACTTACGTTTCTTACTGGTAGTCCCGGCTTTGCTCGCGGCTAGGCAGAAGCCCAGAACCAAGTAATAAATACCATTCATGGCTCTTCATGAACGGAAATTCGTATTCGTAACGAATACTTAGGAACCAATTATGGGACTTTCCCGGAAAGAATGTTTCTTATATTACTCGTGATATCTTCTAGAAGCGCATAGGTTATACTCCCTCTAGAGTCGCAGAATGAAATGCTAGGAACGCCATCATTTGTGCTTTTTGGACAAATACCACGGAACAGAAAACCCTGCCTCTTTTTTTAATGACAGTTCGAAGAACGTTTCTAAAGGTTCATAGAGCAGCGTATTCACAGGGGTCGTTGATCAAAAAACGACAGCATAAACCATAATATATGAGCTCCAATACGCTTCTAAATTTTTTGTAACTACGAGCGCAAATTATCCGAAAAATCTGGACTTGATGTAAACATTTACCTGGTCGGTGTAGCGTTTCACACGCTCCAATGTTCTTATCTAGAAGTATTCATATGTTTACGATGGTTTTTTGTTTCTGCCTGCAAAAGTTCATTTCGGTTTTCGATAACAACTAGACAAAGCTGACTGCTATTTCACACGGACGTTGGTCGGCAGTCAGTTGAAAGACAAGGTTCAATCTGAATTTCATGGCCGGTTGAAAGGTTTTTCCGAGATACATTTCGGTCTGAAGCGTCACAATACCTCAGCTTTTAAGAAAGTATGGGAAACAATGTTTCTAAAGCAGTCAAGGCATAATTCGAAGACAACTGTCAGGCAGTCCTTGCAGTAGAATTAATCTCTACTCATTAGAATTTTTCACGCACCGATAGATTGTGTGTGTGTGTGTTTGCGCGTTCGTGTGTGTGTGTGTGTGTGTGTGTGTGTGTGTGTGTGTGTGTGTGTGTGTGTGTGTGTGTGTGTGTGTGTGTGTGTGTGTGTGTGTGTGTGTGTGTGTGTGTGTGTGTGTGTGTGTGTGTGTGTGTGTGTGTGTGTGTGTGTGTGTGTGTGTGTGTGTGTGTGTGTGTGTGTGTGTGTGTGTGTGTGTGTGTGTGTGTGTGTGTGTGTGTGTGTGTGTGTGTGTGTGTGTGTGTGTGTGTGTGTGTGTGTGTGTGTGTGCGTGCGTGTGCGTGTGCGTGCGTGCGTGCGTGCGTGTGTGTGGGGGGGGGGGGGCAACGGCTATAAGGTTATTGAACACTAGTTAGTCATACGAGCCTTCGAGACAGGTTCCTTAAGAAGCCATATTTAAGCGGATATCTTCTCGTTCACTGCGTTCCAACGTCTTTCCACAAATTAGTTCATGGGCCAGTATAGGACCTAGCATGCTGATTGCAAGAAAGATTGTTAATTTATAGGTGCACTAGAAGAATTAACTAAAAGAAATAAAGATCGGGCTAACATGCGCAATGCTTGTTTCGAACTTATTCTGCAGATAAGTGTGGGTTAATTGTAGCTATTTCGCACAAGTGCTGTTAAGAATAGAAGGGACGATAGCAGCCGCTTCCCGTTGCCTATGGTTTTTACTTGCCTTGATTTCTACCTGCTCAACATGAACATGAAGTATTGAAATTCGTTCACAGAGCTGAATGCCACATAAAATGCTTCGCAAGGAGGGTATTTCCGGCGGCAGTTTGCATTTTAAACTCATATAAATAAATGGTTGTAGACATAGTTTGGTACGCAATTAGATTTTCCTCATTCGTACTCCTTAGACACTGATGTCATCTTGCCTTTTATTTTTGTACGTTGCTTGCTCATACTCTATTTCCTTGGACGTTTGGGCTCGGCGTTTCAAATCCTTCATTTTAACAGCCACACTAAAGGTAAAAAGTTCAATTCACTTTGCTGCCAACATTTTCAATCTCACTTTCTTTTCCTTTACTTCGTCACTCAGGAGCCACTGTGCCTGTCTGCTGTCTTCTTTCTCAGAGCCTTTATCAACAAACAAGCCTTAGAATGAGTCGCGATGCCATTTTCAGGTCAGGTTTAAAAGGTAGTGCTATTTAACACAGTTTAGGCCGGCACTAAAAAGGAGGGGAAACTCCAACTTGGAAAACTTCCATTGACCTACGAGCATGGCGGAAGATCAAGAATTCCAGCACTAGGCTAAATGTTTTATACATATACGCGCTTCACCCTTATTTTAACTCACCCGATAAGAGTATCCAGTTTAGCATGACCTTTAGATTCAACTGATTCATTATTTCTTTGAACTAAAAGACGGCATTAAAGGTTCAAACAGCTCTTTGCAGCTTCTCGGGATAATGTACTCAAATCTCACCTGATAATCATGTTTAGGCTGAAGTTTCTATGCCTGCAAAGGGGGGATTTTAGAGCAGACAATTTCTCTTTCGTTTTGTGTACACAAGCTATTTCGCGAATGTGTGTACTCATAGGATGTCCTTCCATCATTTCTGCCATTCCATCCGAAAGGGCAAGACATAATATCTGCGTGAGGCCCATGTTTCGATAACGTTCCTATTCAATATGTATAAACATTTCACCTCGCTTGGTGAAGTGCTAGCCACTACGACTTCCTGGAATGTTCACTTCAGCGAAGCTCATCTAGCTCTTGGCATATTTATTAGAAATACTTTTACGGAGAAGGTATATTCTTCCTGCCAATTTAGAGTGGCATCTTTATTACGCATTCTTCTACTCTTACGTCTCGTATTGATCCTTTTCGGGGGAAAAGCTACAGCATCTAAAATCCACAAGCTCCTAAATTTGTATAATTATTACATCCCGTAATTGCTAATGTGCCGTATGACGCAACGACATTATGCATACGCCAAATTTATTTGAGCGTATTCCACTTATTTTTACCACTATCACTAAGCGAGGCGCGCAGAGCCCACTTGGTGAAGTACTAATCACTGCTAGTTCCTGGAATGCTCACTTCAGCGAAGCAGCGCCATAGGTCTTCGGACTCGTGACAAGCTCTCACGCGAACGCGAAAGTACGTGCACATCAGAACGCCACGGACGACATGAGCCAGCTCTACGAATGGAAAGAGTGAGCAATACTGGCCGGTGGTCAGAAATGTGAATCGGCGTCTGAAACAAGGCAAGATCATCCCTAGCCGTCACGCATGTAGAAAGGGACTGGAGCACATACGCGCGGTCTAGCCTGCTCGCCGATGAACCACAACGCCATTTCCAACAGAAATGCGACCCATGTATGAGCTAGTGCGCATCAAGAAGCGCAAATTTCTGAACCATACGCTGCAGTTCACGTGCGTTTCAAGCCGGTCGCCCTTGACCAGGGCCTTGGACATCTTAATTGTCTATGACAAAATTAAAATCGCACACTTTGTTTACGTGGCGGCCATCCGAAATGTAAACATCCCTTTAAAGAAGTTATTTGTAAGGCTTGCGTTCGCCGGCGTATAAATGCACAAATGCGCAACCTCAAAGCCGAAAATGAACGATCTAACGCTAACACACGCCCTAACCCGTCATATGTGAACTGATGGTCGCGTAAAAGGCATCTGTTCAACACCACCATTCTTACGCCACTCGAGAGCGAAGTGACAAACGAAAAGAAGCACTCCAAATGAAACTGGCGCTTGAAAACCAGTGCATCAGAAAGAGTAATAAAATTTGTTTCCTGAAGACACAAGATATTGCAGTTTGTTCTTAAAGCCAAATCTACTATTTCTGTCTGCTTCCGTTTGCTCCGAAATCCTTGGGCATTTAAACAAAGCATTTTGAGTCCTAATACTATACCGGGTATTGCTTTCAGGAAGCCAATAAGGCAGATGTGCGACCTGAGGTAACACCACAAAGGTGCTTTGCACTCATATTAAGCGGGGCTTCCCGGTCCTCCAGAAGAAGAACCGGACTTCTTGGGCGGATGTTCCTCCGAGCGACCTTCTCGTGTCATGTCCGATTTTGAGGGCGACGAAACACATTGCTTATTCCCGTCTTGCTGGAGCTCCTTGTTCATGTCACATTCACTGAGTGTAGAAAGCGTCAGGAAGTGTCCGACACCAAGGCTGAAAGAGCTGCTGAAATCGTCCATTTCCCGTTCCTTGTTTACAGCCACGGATTCATCCTTTAAGTCCTTTCGCAATGCCGGTAGCTTCTTCACGCGCCCCGTTTGCTTCTCCAGGACTCCACGAAACTTTGAGACGCCAGCAGTGGCGAGCGTCGCCGCAAGCTTCATGGCACGACTGGCCGGCGTTCCGAGGGCACCACGGGTTTTTGTGGTGCCAAAGCCTTAGACGCCGACTGCAGCTTCTTTCCCCGAACTCTATGCTTGGCCTGGACGCCGCAAAATTTAAACGTGCACAGCGGTTCTGGCGACTATGTGGAAGGAACTACTTCGATAGCAGAAAGCTCATCCAAGGATCCGGGGTCTTCTCCCAATTGTCCCAATGAAGATGTTCCAACTAGCTCAATCTCAAGCACGATCCGGGGTCCTCCGTTGCGTCAGCCGTGATCGCGCATGCAACCACAACCTCGGTTGTACCGGCCGTATGCTTGTCAAACGGCACGTCACCACTTCTGGCCGTTTCTTCCACCGGTGTTGTGTACTAGGAGTAGAACTTGGCCCTATTTCTGATGTGGCATCTTTCACAGAGTCTACTTGTATCTCCTTCTGGCCTTTAGTTGACTCAGCTGGCTTGGCAGAGCGGGCCAGCACTGTAGACTTCACGGGTGTGAGCGAGGGAAACCCACTTGCCGCCGCGTCCGAATAGGAACGGCGCACAGAGCATGTCACGGTCGGGTGGTCATCACCGCAGCGTCGGCAGGGCAGGGTACAACCTTCGCCTTGGTGACCATGGACACCACAGCGACGACAAAAAGGCGCTGAGCACAGCACCCTAAAATGGTCCGAGGACCCACATCTCCGCCAGATACGCTGCATACTTCTGTAGCCAATGGTAACGCCATGGCCAGTAACGCGTAGGCTGTTGGGTACTGGTGACGTGGATGACATCTCCTTCCGCACATACCTCGTCCCAGTAAGAACACCCTTACGGAGCCCATCTGGCCCGCAGTCACGGGCAGGACTTTGCCATGTTGGCTAATGACCTGGACAAGCGTTTGGTTTGAAACGCATGACGGCAGGAACAGGCAGGCCACGGTGGTCACTTGTGGCCCTACTGGAACAATTGGGATACGCTCGCTGCCGATGACTAGGCAGCCGGCGTCGACGGTTAGAGGCATGGATGCCATGCTCTTCACTGTCACTTGAAAGGACTGGGCGCCCATTGTACACAATAGACTTCAGGAAAACCCACTATTGAGGCCGCCGCGTCAACGATGGTCTCGGGACTGATCCCCGCAGGGACAACTATATCGAATATCAAAGTCTTCGATGGATTCAATGGCATTGCATGTGCCATGGCGACTAAGTCACGGGACGCCCCTCACTTGAAACACGCAGGGACGCCTACTCAATGCATGTGACACAACCAATGTCAAGGACTCCAAATCAGAACCTATGAATGGCCAAAATGAACTACGGAAAACTGTAGTGTTTATAAAAGGTTTCATTAGACACTATACATTGACATGTGTGATAACGAATGACCAAAACTGAAAACATACACGGTTAACAACAAGAAACACTGCACATAACATACCTTATGTCGAGGAAATACATCAAAATTCACTATGTACATTTAGAAAACAATTATTTGACTGCTCGTAATGATATATACAGTTTTTCAATTACATTGTAAATGAAATTATACAAAATGTATAACTGTGTAGATTTTGTAGATTCTGACCATAAAGAGAATTTATTGATACAAAGCGCACATTGCTCAAAAACCAAAGCACTATACAAAACACTATAGGTTACATATACATAATGAACTAAAAAAAACATGATTCACCAGCTCTAGAGGGGAAAACAGTATAAACGGGGACGGGGGGGGGGGGGTTAATAAAAGACGACAGACATCTCAAGTCTGCTATCCCGTACAACATAGAAGCGCGTGTTCCAGCGTCGCAGAAACCGCGTCTCACCGTCTGTTTCTAACTATCCAGGCAGATACTCCCAGATGACGAGGCGCAGCCTCTGCAAGGCTGGGTACATTGCGCTGGAGGAAGTGCGGCGCGCCTAAGCAAGGCACCTGCGACGCCACAACACAAACAGAACAGCAGTGAACACAAGGTGTTCAAAAGGGTTGCGCCGGCGCCTGACGCCGGGGTTCATGCGGACATTAAACATCCTATATGCAAGCCGCCACATTGTTCTCACTACACATTCGAAAAAAACATGCCCGAGGCTCTCGGGAGCACCACAGTTGGCACACTGGTCATAGGGCACAATATCCCATCTGGCAAGGCGCTGTCTCGTGGGGAAGACGCCCAGCGCCTAAGCCAGTCAAAATCTCGCACCGCATTTGGCAGCCGACAAGCTGCCCACGCTTGCCATTTGGGTACAGCGGTCTCTCGTTGCTCATCAGCTGAAAGCCTGCGAACGGCTACTAAGTCACTGATGCATATGGCTGGTAGGTTGCCTACAACATTAACATCTGACAGGTCTGCATCGAGAGTCGACTTTATCTCGACAACCTCGCGGTAAAAAGCCAGAGGTCTGTCCGCCTGTGGACCGAGGTATTGTTCGGGTTTAAGCACACGACGCGCCGTGCTCATCCAGTACAGGATGAGCGAGCGACCAGGGTAAGACTCGTCAGCTAATAGCTCTCCACCAGCTTTGACGCTTGTACTCGAGCCACTGTCGGGATGCACGGCAGGCCAAGGCCTCCCCTGTTCCTCGGAAGGTGTAGGATGTGACGGGCGACTAGCGCTATCCAGCCATCCCAAGCAAAAGTCCCTATAAGGGACGCGAGTCTGTTCACTACCCAGCGCGGGATTGTCGCGATGCGCGCCACATAAAGAGTGAAAGCGCACGCTCGTGTCTTGACGACACTAACCTTAGCATTGAGCGTGAGGTTGAAACGCACTTCGTCAGAAAGGGCGGGCGTGGCTCGCGGGAAAACTACGTCCCATGTCCGGGGGGAGACTCGCTTGGCTCAAACAGCACGCCAAGTACGCGCACTGCGTCCACAAACGGTACGGCGTCGGCTAAAGGGCCTCTGAACTGACCGAAGCGGAGTGCGTTACTTTTCTTCGTGTTAAAGTGCGCTCCAGATACAGCTGCGTATTCTGAAAAGATGTTCAAAAAAACAATGAAGCTGTCATTGTCACGCACGGAGTGAAATGTCATCCGTGTATGCAGATACAATGACAGTCTCCTGTCCAACTGATGAAAAACCTCGAATAAGCCAATCCGCAGTGACCCTATACGCAGCAGCGGGTCGAGCGAAAGTATGAAGAGTACCGGCGAGAGCGGGCACCCCTGACGCACTCCCCGCCTAACCGGAAAGCTGCCGGCAATTTGGCCACTCAGTACTAGTTCACTGCTAAGATCTGTGTAAAGGCCGCGTAGGAGCTGAACGAATTCGTCAGGAAAATCAAATGAGCGCAACACGGTGAACAAGTAACCATGTTCTACGCAGTCGAAGGCCTTTGCCTGGTCCAAGGAAACAAAAGCTCCAGTGATCCGTTTGGCATAGACGTATTCGAAGACGTATCTCGTCATTGTCAGCGAAGCGAACGCCGATCGTCCAGGTACCGAACAGGACTGGTATGGGTTAACCAAATCCTGCAGGCAGATTTGCACCCTACGGACCAGCAATGTGGCTACGAGTTTACAGTCGGCGTTAAGGAGGGTAATTGATCGCCACGATGAGGGACTCGGTGGCATCATGCCCTCCTTGGGAATTAGAACGATACGGCCGACACTGAACGAGGGTGGCTTGGCTCCGCTCTCGAGGAAACAATTTACGAGCCTAAGTAAAGAAGGACCGAGGATGTCAAGGAAAGTGGAATAAAAGCCGGCTACTAGTCCGTCAGGACCGGGAGTGGTCGACTGGTTCATGGCACCTAAGGCACAACGTACCTCCTCCAAAGTTGCCGGCTCCTTAAGTGTCGAACATGCGTCTTCTGGAAGTTGAGGAAGAGGCTCACAGTAGGAGCCGACAGCTTCTTGAAAATGCTCCACCTGGTCGAGGCCTTGCGACGAAAAGAGGGCCGCGAAATGCTCGGTGAACGAGTCGCGGATGTCCGCGGGTTCCGAAGACGTCGTATCGTCCGCAAGCGTGACGCTCTCCACGCGAGTTCGCCTGTTACTGCGTTGACAACAGCTCGAGCGTGTCCGAGGTCCGCGGCATCCTCAAGCGGCATATTTGATAGTCCCGCGGAGAGTGATGCGCTTGAACTGTCTTCCAGGATGCGATGATAACACTCGAGCATGCGTCTCGAGATATTCGCGCATCGCGAACGTAAGCGTTTCGCCCCCACGTACGGTGCGCATACGGCACAGAACGTCATTCAGCATGGTCGTAATGAGGACACGCCGCGCCTTCCTCGCACACACAAGAACATCGCGCCCCAGGTAGCAGGTGTTACGTCACTAACTGCGGCCACAGACAAGCACAGCTCTCGGCGTATATCGGTGAAGCACTGTTCATCGCGTAGTACCGCTGCGTCCATGCGCCACATCAGGGGGCTGTTTGCACGGCCTGGGGCTGCCCGCAGAGTAACCGTGGCCGGGAAGTGATCACTTAGTTTAGGGCCTGGTGGGAAAGGCAATACCTCACACTGTAGCAAGTCAGGTGCCATGGCGGAGGGGATGTATACTCGATCCATTCGGCTCGCGCTCTGGCCCCAGACTCGTGTTGCCTCGAAATGGTCTCTCTGAAGAGTGACCCACGCGTCCTCTAAGCCTAATGATCGCACTCGCTTTCCAAGTTCTTTCGCGTGGTAATTGGAGGCGTCCTGACCAAGCCACCTAAAAACACAATTGAAATCCCCGAGCAGAAAGTGGGGCACGTCGTCGAGAAAGTATGTCATGATGAACCGAAAGAACTCGTTTGAAAGACTACGAGTGACTGGAGCGTACACGTTGACAAAACGAGTCCTGCGACCTCCCAGAAAAACGTCAACGGCAATCACGCGCCCATATATGCCCTATGTACAATGAGTACATGCCCTGTACGCTGGTGAAAGAAAGATCACGCCCACGCCACAACACCGTGAGTCCGTTAACGAAAAAAAAGGCCTCAACATTAAACTGAGAACGAAAGGAAAGGACATCGGCGGGGTTGCGGAAGTTGCACTCCTGCAAAAACAAAGCATCTACTCGATGCGAACGCGCAAGATGAAGCACCTCCCTGTGCTTGCCAGGGTGGCAAAAGCCTTGCGCGTTAAAGGAAGCAAAACGAAAAAGAGCCATCATAAAAAGGAGGAGGAACAAAGACGACTATACATATTACAGAAACAAAGAAACGAAGGAGAACATAACAGACTCACGGAAAAGCTCGTCGGGCGTAGAGGAAATTTATTGTCTTCCACACACATAGGTACTTATACACACACACGCACTGCAGTACATATATGGGAGGACAACGAAAGGTGCGATACTAGCAACGATCACATATTAATAGTTATTTCGTGTTCATCAATACCTACAAAACACAAGCTCAAAAGTAATTACAATAAGAAACTTAATGACTGATGATTAAGTCTTATATGGCAATACAAAGCTTCCTAAACTATTTATTTGTAGGAAGGGAAAGACGCAGTAACTGTCTCACTTGTTTTCTGTGGACACCGCAACTGCGCTGTAAGAGAAGGGAGGAAGATGGGAGTGAAAGTGGAAAGAGAGAAAAGGGAGCCGTAGTGGAGGGCTACGGAGTAATTTCGACCACCTGGGGATCTTAACGTACGCTGACATCGCACAGCACGCGACGCCTCTTCGTTTCGCCTCCATCGAAACGGCAAAGCTTCCTAATGATTCGAGGTACGTAACAAAGGGGGGGGGGGGGGGGGGTTAGTATGGCAAAGCTGGCATAACAAGACTGCCGTCACGAACGACGAAGAAACGGGTGTGCCAGCGCTGCAGAAACCGCGCCTCTCCATCTCTGTCCAGTTGATCAGAGAGATACTTCCACAATATAAGACGCAGTCTCTGCAGTGCTAGGTACATGGCCCTGGCTGGTTGCCTACGAGCTTCAGCAAGGCAACGCCTCTTTCACAGCACAAAATATGCACAGGCGACCACTAGCCGCGCAAAACATCCGCGTGGTGGCCTGGCACCAGGGCCACCGTGCACGGAGAACATCCTTCTCACTAAGCGCCACATGACCAGCGCGATTGGGCATTCAAAGAACGCGTGTCTCATGTTTGCCGTGCGGCCGCAGTTTGGGCATTGGTCATTCGACACGACGTGCCATATGGCGATTACGCGTGGGGATGATGAACAGAATGTAAAAGATACGATACCAAATATCCAGAACGTAAATGCCATGCAAAAAAACGCTCCAAATTCCTAACACAGCTCTTGTGTTCCCATCAGGTCACCTCTTTTTAGCCTTCCCAAAAGCTCTATTTCCCAATTCTTCACATTTATTTTAACATAACACTCACTCTTGTTATCAGCACTCTTCTTGTAACACAAAAATTAAATTGTGAAATAGCTAGCGTGTAAAGAGGAAGATGACCTGGCGCTAGCGCGCCGGCACGAGACGCGAGCATAAAAATAAGAACAAAGATTGTGTAAGATTAAGGTGTTACTAAACAGTAATAAAAATAATATTAAAGGGCTTACAGAGAAAGAAAGGCACAATACTTGTCATATTTCCAGTGAACACCTGAACCGCGTCATAAAGGAAGGGATGCCCTGCCGTGGTTGCGCAGTAGTTGAGATGCCGGACTATTGATCCGGATTGTAACCTCCACCGAGGCAGAAGAGTAGGGAGGGCCGGATTGATTGAAAAAAGTATTAAAACCAATTAGGAAAATTGACAGTGGCTTAGCTCTGCTATGCCTGGAGCATAAAGCGTAACGCGCCCGCTGCAGTGCGCTCTGGGCATATTCAGTCCTCCGGGCCTCTCTTGTCTCATTATCACGGTGCATAGCGCACCCGTTGTCGAACACGACCACACGACCGGCATTTCATTGAACGCATTTGCTCACCGGCGTTCCATAATTCGCCTACAGGAAAGGAAAGGCGCAGTGTCTACTTCGCGGAACCCTTCGCGTCGAAGGTGAGCCGTGCGGACATGCGCTGCATTGGGTCCACTAATTATTGCTTTTCAAGGCGTACTTTTCCATCACATCGTTCGAACCCGACCTCGGCGGCTGCGTTTCGATAGAATGAATGAAAACTTTATTTCCACCGAAAAGGAGCCCTTCATCTCCCGCCCCCGGCACGCAGGCCGGAGAGCGGGTCAGGGGGGCTCCGCAGGCTGAGGTCAGGTGAGGTTACAAGCACTCTTCACGGCCTCAGCCGCCAGGCGGGTCGCGTGCCGCTGAACGGTGGGATCTCCGCTCCGCAGCCAAACCTCCCAGGCTTCTCTACTATCAATGTTAATGCCGGCGCCTGGGGAATCGGCGCATTGCCATAATATATGATCTAGCGTGCCTTTTTGTCCGCAATTTTTACATTTGGAATCTTCTTCCTCCCCGGTCTGTGTTAAGAAAACCCAGACAGGGCTGATGTAGTCATCGGCTGGTAATCGCCTCCAGATGCGTGCTTCATTGTTAGTGAGAGACCGATTTGGGGGAGGGTATACTTTTCGATCTAATTTGTAAGATTCTGTGATCTCATTGTATGTGATAGCGCAATCTTTAATTCCCTTGCATTAGGGCTGTTCTACCGCTGCCCGGTGGTAGAGATCTCGGGCCAGCAGGTGCGCAGCTTCGTTGCCAGGGACAGATTCGTGTGCTGGTATCCATATGATGGATATGGTTCTAGTAATGGGATTTGTGAGAAGAATCTTTTTGGCCTCCTCTAAGATCCGTCCTTTTGCAAATTTCCAGACAGGCGTTTTGCTGTCGCTGATTATAGGTTTGGCCTGTGCACCAGTGCATGCGAGCGCTAATGCGACCTCTTCAGCTGTACTAATGTCACGGGTGCGTGGTGAGGCCGCAATTTTAGGTGCACCTTCTCCATTTACTACTGCCGAGACAGCTGCTCCGTGTCGTCCGCATGATGCGTCTACATAAGCAAGTTCATCGACTGCTTTGCGTTTCATTCTTTTAGCGATGGCTTTGGCTCTGTATTCTCTGCGTTCTTTGTTGTAGTATGGGTGCATGTTTCGAGGTAAGGATGGTACCAGTATGTGTTCCCTTATGTTGGGTGGGATAGATGTTTTCGTCTGTGGGCCTCTGTCTGATTGGAGTCCGACCCAGTCTAGGATGAGACAGGCAGGCGAAACGAAGAGCCGTCCGTGTGCTGTGCGATGTCAGCGCACGTTAAAGATCCCCAGGTGGTCGAAATTACTCCGTAGCCCTCCACTACGGCTCCTCTTTCTCTCTTTACACTTTCACTCCCACCTTCCTCCCTTCCCTTACGGCGCGGTGGCGGTGTCCACAGAAAACAAGTGAGACAGTTACCGCGCCTTTCCCTTCCTATAAATAAAAAGTGCGACAGATACACTGCCTTTCCTTTCCTGTAAAACAATTCTTATTATTATTAATATTCCTATAAGCCAATTATTAACGAAAGGTAGGAAGGCAGGAGTGAACTTTAAAAGAGAAATTGGCTCCCTTTTATTAGGGGGCGGTTCAGGTTTCCATGAAAATATGTGACAGATACGGCGCCGTTCCTTTCCTATGCATCAATTATCGCCCAGCACACGGACTCCTATAACTTTCTGCATCGAAACGCTGCCGCCTTTTGGTTTGAGGCCAAATATTGATTATAAGTTCCTCTGCTAAATTAACTGGTTAGATCTTTAAAAGATTTAAAATCCAAACCTAATCAAGCTATGGCGGGCGAAGTAGTAAAGAGCTTCAGATAATTTAGGACACCCGGAGTGTTGAGCAGAGATTACTCCGTGGACACTGCCTGTAACATCTAAAAAAAAAAATTGAAGAGCGCTGCAGAATCTGCATTGGAGTATTATTCTTATTAGTAGTAATGCGAAAGCATGGATGCTGCTGTTGATTCCTTCTGATTGCTTCTAGTTGCTTACGTTCACTACGTTCATTACGTTCACCAAACGCATAGCGAGCAATCACGTGTAAACACGCCGTTCAATAACAGCGTTTACATCCTGCGCTCATTTTCCACAAACATTTACGGGCTGTTCGCATTCCTTTCTTATAAATAAAAATCAATTTAAAAAAATACGATAAAAAAATTTTATTTGTTATCTATAACAAAATATGAGCCAATTTGTAAACTCTCCGGCACAGCATAATTGGCCGATCTGAGGTAAACACGACGAAACGTTCTTTTTTTTTTTTTTCAGCCGGCGTACACCAGTGCTGCTCAAACTTGCAGTCCGCCCGCGAAGAAAAATATTCATTGTTTGTTGCTGCAAAACAGGCCTATGCGTTCTGTTAGCGGTCAAGCCCCAAACCTCGATTGGGCATATCGTGAGCTATTGAGTGCACTCATAACCACTCGTAGATCTACGCCTGCTTAGTGCGCTGCGTGTTCATTGCACTGAAAATGAAGTGCGGTGTTTCGATTTTTCAGGGTTTGTGCAATCGCTTCTCACTCGGTTCAAGTTCGTTAAGACATGGGTAATTACTTAGTTTATTGTGCAGGACTCGAGAAACGCATTTCAAAGTATGCTGAAACTTTAGCCGTCAAATTATTATTGTTGCTAGAATTGGCGATGGCTTGCCCTGCTACAAAGCAGATCCCACTTTGTAAACCCCTGGCAGTCGACAAAATAAATGTACAAAGCCCACGAATCACGCAGATATATATAGTTGCACACATGGTTTAGCCCAAACAGCAACTTCCGTGTGCTATTTTGTTCAGCGTGCTTTTCATGATAGTAGGGACGGTTGCTACAGTATAGCAATAAAGGATTAAATCAACTGTGACGCTGCGTGCAATATGTAAATAATATTCACCTGGCTATAGAATTCAGTTAAACAACACACACCAACACAACAAACTCGCCGGTCTCTAGCTGTGACGCTGGAAATCTGATATGCATCGCACGTTGTACTTAAAGGGGATATTACAACCGCGCCGCTGACCGCAGTTAAAGAACAATCGTGCTGCAATGCGGGCATTCCCACAGACGAAAGTATGCAGTGCCACAAAAGATCCTCCAGCCACCACATGCGCACGTAGCGTAATATAACTGCTCACTACACCAGAATGTTGGTCCACTTGAAAATAACAGTGATGATAATGCGCGAAGATTCAGCCAGCGTCTAAATGCGAGCATTAAAGTACTGGAAAGAGTTTACTCACATAGTGTGTCCCTTTTGGCCGTCATCAACGTGCAACTTCAAGCGAAGCAGAGGACGTGGTAGAAAGCACGTTGGCACTCAATAAAGTACAAGGGACCTACAGTCGACGAAAAACGAGCGGTACAAATATCGCTGCTGCTCAATCGTGGCTCTTGGTGACAGTTTTTCGGTATCAAGAAAGCACGCACATCTGACGAATTGCCGACGACATGCCCGCTGACCAAACCAACACGGCGACCGCAAGCTGAGGCCGCGGTGTTGCCAAATCACCAAGAAGCTTCGCATATCGTCTATTTTGCCTGTGAGTTCGCAGTGCTCTGCTTTAAGAACAATGTTTTTCTTAATTTATTTCATATATACAGCTAGTTGGGCAGAGTGGGCGAATTTTGGAGGTTTGCATTTCGTACAGCACAATAAGACACAGCTAGCGAGTCATAACGGAGCGCTACTAAACAATAGGCAGAAGCCAAGCAAATTACACATCTCCAAGGAGGATCTGCTGTTCTGTTCCAGTGACCATGCCAAGAGCATGGTATTATACGCTCGTGTCTCTTTTAGCGCCGTCCACGTGTCTGACCTGACAATATAAAGGACCGGACAGCGACGTGTCAGTTATAGTGGCGATGCTCGTGCCACTGCTCTGCGTTTATTGGCCACAATCGCACACATCTGCATCACGTGGCTAATGTGTCCGTAAACATAATCATATTTTACAAATTAATTCAGACCCTATACCTGAATGTGACAAACTAAGCACAGCTTTATTAGCTAATTAGAAATGTTGAAGTCAGCGGTCCTACCTCCTATTTAAAATTGAGCAGTTCATGGCGACATTTGCGAGCTCATTTGTGGCGCAGCATATATATTCGCCGACACAGCACGGCGACACTGCTGAGGCGTCTCTCATAAAGGCTGTTCCAGAGAAGCGGGAGCCAGTAGGAGAGGCGACGGAGGGTATACGGCCGTCACCGGCTGGGATCACAGAGCACAGAATAGAGGACGATGTCGATGCTCGTGCCAATCAAATGAAGCATGCTTGCGCGCGGCAGCTATCGCCATCTCAATATGTTCGATTTCTTTCTTCAAACGGTTCATTTCGGACTGCAAGGCAAGGCGGTCGTCTACAGAATTAGTTGTTACTATGACAGGATGCTCTACATCGCACGTATCCTCTGGGTTGCACTCTCCTTTCTGTACGTCTCTGCGGGCAGAATTTCCCTGCCTCCAAGCTAGCCGCCGCTCCCACCGCCAGTCTTGCTGGGCCAGCCGCAATCCGTGCTGCTTAACCTCCAGCGTCACTTGTAACAGGTCCAGCATTGCAACTTCTAGCTGGACAGTGGTGTTCTTGGTCTTAAAAGCGATGTAGCGGTAGGCATTGTCCCTGGCCACACAGATGTAACCGATAGCGCGGGCATCGCTAATGTCTTGCGCGATGAACGATACACGGTGAACCGGATGCTGTAATAGAAGCTTTCCCGTCTTTTCTTCGTGTACCTTAATACCTTGCAGGGATAGGCTCAGCTGCACACGCTGCTTGCGCTGCCGGGATGCCCGCAAAGCCACCTTGAGTCGGTCCATAGCATCTTGGCATAGAAGGTTCCCATGGGACTCGCCCACTGCGGTCCTGCCGATGAGCTTCGCCCGGAAGAGGAGCCCATCTCCATCGAACCTGAACGGGTCCCCACCCGCAGGGCCACTTCTGTTTTTTCGTGGGCTGCGGTGGTGGTTAGCCCAGCAACTGAGAGCGGAGAATGCAGACAAACGGCTGTTCATGGTTGTTCTAATCCTCATAACAGCAAAGTTTGCTTCATCTCAGGGTGTTTCCTTCTTCGTCTTCTTCGTTGTAGAGCGCATGACATACGCGGCTTGCCCGAATTTCGTCTTTTTTTGGGATGTTTATTAGCTCGGGGCATAAAAGGGATGGTATGAAGAATGAAAGGTATGGTCAAATAATTGAAAACGTTGGCTGATGTATTGGAGTCTAGTAGTCAAAAATGATACCGTCCCTGCGTCCAAACGGCATATGACGACGGATTTAGGAGGACAGGCCAGCTGCCCCCAGGTGCTGGATCTGCGTCAGCTTCAGCGAGCAGGTAGTGAATATCGGCTTTCTGTACTCAGGACTTGCAGACGGAGCACCTAGGGTGGGGATACAAATCTCAAAGCTGAGGCCATTTTCTAATCACTGCAGGTCACCACAATTCGAATCGTCCAAAGCGCCACCTCCTCTGCACGGGTTATACCGCGGGAGAAGCCTACCGTACATGCTGATTCAAGAGCACGTGCACGGCGTCGGACGTGCTCCTTTCTTTATAAAAGGAGAGTAGCATTATCCAATTTTAAGAGGTGTGGCGATGACCGGGTTGAGGTCGAAAGGCGGGTCGCAGAATTCGCATGGATTTGAAAACTTAGGTTAAGCGTAATCCACTCAATACGAATTTGCGGCGATATACGTGCTGCTAGAAAGTGCGTATTTTCGCAAATTTCTGTGCTGCTACTGACGAGTCTAAGTAGCTTATTTACATGGAAGGCATCCGTGCGTATGATAGATAATACGGGCTGCGGGAAACATGGGAACGGCGGTCACGGAGCGAAACGCCTCTTGCACAGCAAGCAGCTCCGCACAAAAAGAGGTTGGAGGTTCCGGTAATTGAAACGTTGTCTTGTTCAGTACAGACTTGCAAAGGTCGTAAGCTGCAGTTGTCCCTTCGCCGGCTTGGATGCTTCCGTCGACGTAAGTTATGATGAAAACTTGTCGAAAGGGGGCGTCTTGTTGCATAATTCGGTCGCGAAGCGATGATAACGATTCCCATGTTCTTGGTCGTTGTAAATCCGTTGGCTTGTTATCACTCAGTTGTACAAAATGCCAAGGAGGAATAACTGGTAGTGGCGGCGGCAGAAGGGAATGCGACAAAGCATAAGACCTGAGAGCGAACGGTGCATGAATGAGGGTGGCCTTAAGCCACCACGTTGCTATTATGACCATAACAACCATGAATTTCGTCTGTTGATGGTTGTTATCCTCTTAACAACGTGGTCTTCATACCTTCTTCGGCTTCGTTATAGAACGAATCATATCCGCGGCAAGCCCGAATTTCATTTTGAAGAGAAAGCTTCACTATGCAGGTAGCTCGAGCCTTCGGCGTAGCGCCTGTTTTCACCTTCAAGTGACCTTGACAGATACTGCGTCTTTTTGTTATAAACCAATTACAATGCAAGCAAAACCTTCACTACGCTAGGCACAGCAAGTCTTTCGTGGGACACTAATATGCCCTTCAAATGACCTTGATCCAGTTATGTGTGGGTATAATAATTCATGGTGTTCACCAACCTAACTTAAATGGAGAGAGGCAGCTCTGAATTGTGCGATGTTGCGTTGAACAACATTGACGGTCAAAGACATATTGCGCCTTCCCTTTCTTATAAGGTGGTGGTAACAACATTTATTGCCACAAGTGCAAGGAATTAGTTCGGGCTGGGGCGAGTCCAGGGTGGCCTCCTGTCGAGGGCGACATTTTGAGCTGACGAGAGCCAGTTGCGTTGTTTTTCTTGGGCTGGCCAACAGCTTGAACCATTCCTCCACTGAGGGAGCTAGCAACAGTGTCGTTGGAAGCGACTTGCTTACGCATTCCCATAGTATATGGTCTTGGTGGCCTGGGTCCAGTCACTGAAGTGCCGGCATGCAGCCGTTTGTAATTCACCGTCTGTAATTCACCGTTTGTAATTAAATACAATCGGCATGGGGTAATAATGATCTTTGTAGGCGTCTGAGTGCCGTGGCTTGCGCCCAGTCGAGATCGGGATAAGGGGCGGCATACGTGCATCTTAGCTCGCGATAAACGTTTGTAATATCCGCGTATGTGCACGGCGCCTCGGCTGGCACGTCCGTTCCCGACAGATATCCCGTCTCACGGCTGTAGGTCCTATAGTGTCTATGCAATAAGCATTAAGTGCTTTGAGCTGCCCTTCCTGGCCATTTCAGGAGCTGATAACCCGAAAACTTCAGAAAACCCCGTAACACTGAGCATGCCCGAAATATCTCGATATTTTATTATCGACTGCGAGTAAAATTATCGAGCGTACGATCTCTCATCGTCTTAAGATTCCTGTGCATGGAAACACCGTACCATTCACAGTGACGCGCCATATCAAGACGCATGCAAACAATAAATAAAGAGTTTATTGTTTAGAATAAAACTTGAATTGCGAGAAAACAAATGTCTTCTGTCACGGCAATTGCCAAGACAAACCGCCCGTTCCATGGTGGTGGGCCTGTTCTTCTTCAGCGGATTCCCACCATCGATACCAAAGGATCTCTTCCGGTTCAAGAAGCGTAGCCTGAAAACAATAGCAAGCATTGTTATATTCCATTGCTAATCAGAGTTAAATATTACAGAGGTGCACTAAGTCTTCTTAGGTGCTCAAATGCGAAAGCATTGCGAGTTCTGTCATGCCCCCTGCTGGAATCGCCCGATACTACAATCGCGGCCCTCGCCCGCACGCGCCCCGATGGCGTATGTATTTGAGAAAGGGAGGAAATCTCACCAGGACAACGATGTTTACTGCACACCGGGAGACTATATTGCAGTTTTAGACGAAGCGTGATCGGCTTCCGCAACAGCATAGTTCTCTTTGTCTGGAAGCTGATGTGTTCGTTTTCACGTGGGTTCGAAATTTATTGTCGACAATTTTTATTTATCTATTGAAAGTTCATTTCCACACCATCTGCCCACAATTCCTATACACACCACTCGTCACACAAGAAATGCTTTCGCTTTAAAAGAGCTATTATACACCTTGAGATTATTTTTTTGGAAGATGGTTTCAGAATAACTACCTGTCTAAACGCAGCCGCCATCAGTGGAAAGGTTCACAGAATGATAGACGATTAAAGGTAGTTATAAATTTGACTTTTAGCATTTGCTCACGAACCAGCAGTAAGAGTGGTTAGCAATAAAATTGACGTTAGAAACGTTCGCGTCCAGAAGCAAAATTACCATAACAGAGGGCTTTTTCGGGTCATTTTTACAACTTATCCTATTGTATACGTGACTTGTAGCCGCAGTGACAGCGGTGGGTTACAAGTTCTAACCTACCTCCTAGTTTCTAGTTTCTTTTTACTTTTTCGAACATTTTCAGTCTCATCTCATTTTACGAGCGATTTGCTGTCCTCCTCCATCTCTTCAGTTCTTGTAAGATTTAGAACAGCACCTATCCGATTCTCTGTATTATGAAATTACTTTTACTGAAAGTGCACGTGTTCGTCGTGATACGCTTCCAGCTTTCTGGGACACCTTCGACTGTAAGCAGAGTGTGTGATATTGGAGAATATATTCGTGCACATGTCGATAAGAACTGTCTAAGTCTGCAAGTGTCGCAAAATTTTACTCTTGAAGTTTCTCCTGCTCTCGCACCGAGTAGCAAACCTGCCATAGCAGACCACTGAGCTGCATTAAGTACCTTCGAGACAGCTGTGGAATATAGTGATACTGTTCGTGAATATGTTAATAGAAATGGTCTAAACTTCTGATACACGTAATAAATTTTCTTCTAAATGTTCCCCTGCGCTCACAACGCGTAATTAAGACTGCCATAAAAAGCAATGCGGAGTTTGGAAATACTTTGCAAAACAATTACTAGCTTGCCGATGGAGGACCTGCGGGTATATAATTCGTTGCGGTGATGCTGTTCTATGTATGTGAAAAACATTAGGCTCAAAAACTATTTTCTTGAATTTCTCCAAACTCTCTGGAATTTGAGATATCGACACCTTAATACATAAATGAACTGCTGTCCTAGTTTGTTTGTTTTTTTAAAACCTAGTCAGGTGAAAGTACTACCGCTCCAGGTGCTGTAAAAGATAAATGAACAAAATATGGATTTTTAGTTGCTTATCAAACGTCAAATGTAGCATTTTTCAGGTCGTTTTCGCTGGACAACAAAACGTCCTCTCTTGTACGCTGATCTACATGCTGGCAAATTATTTAGCCTTTAATATCCGCAATATGCCTCTGAATATTAGCACAACGTCAAAAACACGCTTAGCCTACAAGTTGAGGCCCTAGAAAACCTGCGCGGCTTGGTATAAAAGCTCTTGAGCAGCCAAGAAACAAGGCCAATGTTCAAAAAACGTACATAGTAAAAACAGAGTCAAGAAAATAAAATCTTATGACTGAATCAAATAAGCTCGGCTTCCTGTATCTATCCCATAACCCTATAGAGCAATACGGCGTGCACCTGCCTCATGAGACGGTAAAACTCATGGTAACCATGGCTACTCATGGTAAAACTCATAGCCAAGCAATGTGTGGTCCAAATTGTTTCCACGCATAAAAGTAAGCTTAAGTAAAGCACTAGCCCTTGAGATTTTGGACAGCATCAAAATGCATCAAGCTATATAGCACCTTGAAAGAGGAGACCGGGGAAGGTTTTGCCGAAGCAGAGCTAGCAAGGCCCTGCCATGCAATCAACGCTTTTAACGCGCTGTCAAAATCGCGATAGACGGACTAAGATTATAATAACTATTGCACTAACATTTAGTGGCCTAAGGGCAGCTCGGTCTTAAACCCTGCAGGGCTATAAGCTAGTTCAACACAACTCGCGAGGAAGGCGGCTTTTTTCCCCTCGGACAACCCCCCTGCGATTCTCGACCGATTCTCGTCAATAATCGATTAGCTGGTGGAGCAACGCAGGGTTGGGCGCATGAAAAGGGATTCACCTCGCCTTAATCGAAATAGCAAGGCGTCCTGAGGATCGGCCGATGTCATCGGCTGAAGAGCCTCCACTGAATGGCACCTGCAACTTTTTTCTTGTGTTGTATTCTAAAATAAATAGTTAATATTTAGACGGGTAGACGCTTATTTTTGTGTGTCGTTAGTGTTTATCCGTTGCTACCCTTTGGCGCTCTAGAAGCTTGTTGGAAAGCGCCACAGAAGAGGCATCTTTCGCGCACGCAAAGCATGAAATCGTTTCGATGGAGATGAAACGCAAAGGCATCCGTGTACTGTGCGATGTCGGTACACGGAAAAGATCCCAAGCTGACCGGTATTGTCTGGAGGCCTTCATTACACCGTCCCTCATAGCATCGATCGTTTTGCGACGTTAGACCTCATAAACCATAAATCAGAATATGTTTTGTGAATCGCACTCATACCCATGATTCAGACATATCCAACACTCCAATTCATTGCTTCTGTGAAAGCTACTCTGTGTTTGCGTATACCTGTATGAGTGATGACTTCTATATCATGAAACTCTGGCGTAAAAACCATGATGTTTTCCAGTTCTATTCTGACATTTAGCAGTTGGAAAGAATATTAGCTTCATGAATTTTTATGTTTTCAAGGAGATTATAATTAGAGATTCTAACGGTTGGTTCAATTTTAGTGATGGTTTGGGGATTCGAACGATAATGTTCTGAAAGGTAGAGTGCATAGCCAGAAACTTAGAGGATGCTTAAATATCGTAAAGGTTGATACAGTATGCTGCCGTACGAACATTGTCCCTGTTGCTAGGCAATAAAACTGGTCAGGTTTAACCTCGGTTAAACCAGCGATCGTGCGAAAGTGGCATGATGTTTAGGCTGAACAGTGCGTTTAACATGTTTTTGATTACGGACAGCCTCCCGCCCCACGGCCCGTTTTTCATGGTTCTCAGCAGCTCGTACCATCTTTTGCTTCTCACGCTTTCTGTTTAGTTACTTGTGTTGCTTGGCCACATCTTTAGGCACCATAGGCACCACTTGACGGTTGGATCAGCATATAGATGCTTGCACGAAGTTTGACAGTGTTAAACATCTCGGTTTCACGGCATACACATGGAGGTACACACGTCGTTGCGTCACAACCTTGATACGAACGAGAGGAAATGGTGCGCGGCTTGAAGGCCCGTTAATGATGTCGTACGAGCGAATGGCGTGCAAGAAGCTGTAGAAGAAGAGGAGCTGTTTCACTGAGGTACCTGTTGTGCATGTCGTGATCCCAATTCTTGCTTCAGTGGCTCGACAATAGCTGGTGTGACATTGCTATGGCAGCCAAGTGCGGAGGTAACACACAAACTTGAACTCAGTGAGTGCTTACGCATTAATAGGCTTAATTAGTTGCTAGCTAGTAGCCTTGACAATTAGTGCTGATTCAAGAGGTTTCCATACGTAGTGCTAATTTCCCATAATTTTTTCTAAACATTGCTGTAATGCAAAGTCCGGCTTCTCCCTACTCTAAGGTATGAGGATGCTGCAAAGGACTGAACTATCGTGCTGAATGTACGCTTCTCGGTACGCTTGACCACAAACCTGCAGAACGCCCTAGCACAGGTTGGCTAGACATTGTACGTGACCTGTGACGTCACATACATTGTCGACCTATCAGAGCTCGACCATGTCATTTTCAACATATCACTGCCAATTCAGCTATGAAATTTCATGATTGGTCGAGAAGTTCATGGTGTTACAAGGTCACGTGACTTCGCAAATATCTGGCTCGTTGGAGCTGTGTTTGACGTCAAGAGACCACGTGACGTCTCTCGACCAATCCGGGCAGTATTTAAGACTCCCGACTACTCTTCCGGAGTGCCCGGGTTCGCGCACGACCACCGGAGGCTGCGTTTCGATGGAGGCGAAACGGAAATGCGTCCGTGTGCTTTGCGATGTCAGTGGACGTTAAAGGTCCTCAGGCAGTCGAAATTACTCCGCAGCCCTGCACTACTGCACCACTTTCTCTCGTTCCGCTTTCACTCCCACCTGTCGTGTCACGGGTTACCTACTCCGCCCCCTATCTCCAGCTGACGAAGGCGAATAGGGACACCCTAAACACGATGCTTCGTAAGGCAACGAAGCAAGCACTGGGCATTCCCATATACTCGTCCACACAAAGACTGCTGGACATGGGCGCCCACAACACGGTGGAGGAGCTCATTGAAGCCCACCTCTCTAATCAGAGAATCCGGCTTAGTCATACGAAACACGGACGAGCCGTCTTACGCAAGATAGGATGGCAGATTGAGCCAGTACCCCTCAAGGAAGCCCTTCCGGAAGACTGGAAGACGGCCATTCAGACCAAACCCCTTCTCCGGAACATGACGCCGGGCAAGGACGACGAGAGGCGCACCGCGCGGGCCAAAGCCATAGCCCGGAAGCTGGAAGAGAACCCCAGGGTCCTCTACGCGGACGCCTCGCTCCGAAAACACAGTGACCGTGCAGCAGTGGTGGTTACGTCAAAAGACAGGCTGATCGTCAGCGCGTCCATAAAGACAACAGACGCCGCAGTTGCAGAAGAAGCGGCCATGGCCCTCGCACTCGCACAGCCGAGCGTGGACACCGTGGTCACTGACTCAAAGACAGCCTACAGAAGCTTCCGCAGAGGGGTAATATCCTCCGCGGCCCGAGCCATTCTATCCAAGTGCAAGCCTCCGGGAAGAGCTATAGAGCTCGTGTGGGTCCCGGCTCACTCGCAGGTAGCAGGCAACATCATCGCAGACTACCATGCCCGAGAAATGTCAATCCGGGGCGAGAACGAGCCGCAAGAGCCACCGCATCCGGTTACCAGCTTTCGGGAAATTACAAGTATGTACCGAGAGGAAAGGTGCAGACTGCCAGAACCGCACCCCAAGCTCACCAGGCAACAACAGACGATCCTGCGCCGAGCGCAGGCGGGATCGCTTGCGCATCCCGTATTGATGAGCCGCATGTACCCTGCGGAACACGACATGCTCTGTCCTTTTTGTAAAAAAGAAAAGGGCACCCTGCCGCACGTTTTGGCAGAATGCAAACAACTCAAACCCCCCCCTCCTCCCCTTCCCGCCAACACCCCCAATCCCCAACCCCTTGAGCGATGGGAGACCTTGTTGTCCAGCCCCGCCCTATCGATCCAGCTCGCACTGACAGACAGGGGCCAGGAGCTGCTGGAAACATATGGGTCCCGCAACTAGGGAACCACCCCGTCTGGTGCAAGCATGCACCACCGAATTATTTCGGGCTTAATAAATGTTGATTCCTCCTCCTCCCTTTCGTTACGGCGCAGTCCAGATACCCACATAAATCTGACAGATGCTGGCCTTTCCTTTCCTGTGAAAAAATTATTTGTATTTTATGGCTGACGCAGAACACCATGCATTGGCAAATAAGGGTTTTCGTGGCCGACGTTTCACGTAACCCGCAGTTTCTCGGAATATGGACTAAAGCTACTGCATTAAAAATGTGCGAGGAAACCATAAAGAAATGTAACCTCCACTTTTTTTGCCATTATGATGCAACGCTGACGTTTAGTGCCATCCTCGTCTACTCACATTGTGGGGCGAAGCTTCTAAATGATACGCGGCCTGGGCAGTGTCGTTGGCGCCGTGTCGGCCGCGGGCTCCCTGCCTCCTCCTCGGTAGAGCGAGGACACTAGGCCGCCAATGTAGGTCACCATCTCACCACCCGGGTGGACCGAACTCTATTCAATGGAGGAACAAAAGGGTTCGTCAGACTCGATGTGCATATGATGAAAAGCACTTTCCTCCGGTAAAAAAGAAAAATTTGAACCGGTCTAACGCAAAGTAAAACCAATTCAACTGTGATTTATGAACGCTAGAGGCATGTGGAATAGAGGGTGCATTTAACTGTAATGTAGGCGGTTAAAACAGTCCTTCGTGTTTGCTGCCGACCACCTGCGAAGCGCTGAAAAAAAAAAGTACGATTGCACTTTCTAAGCTATTAAAACAAAAAGTGGCTGTGCAGCGAAGGAAGGAGTTATGGTAAGACTTCTTAGCCGGGAAAAGAAGAGCGGTGCAGTCAGTTTTATTAAAGCTGTACACTTGAATCTGCCCATTGAGAAAAGGCGTGAAGATAACTAGAAATGGCGAGAGAAAGGGCAGTGTCTAGCGAGGAAACTGGCATTGCCATACCGGATAAGTTTCAGCACTCAAGCACGGGCCAAGTAACCTCGGAAGTACTGACATGACAGCGAATGCAAAGCTTTTTGATACAAGGCATCACTTCCGAAAAAAACGAACGTGAATATGAATACGCGTGTGCGATCGTAAACGTCATTTTTCCTAAACTTACAAGGCAAGTGATGAAGTGTTCCAACAAGTCGTAAATGGCGCCGAGTGAAGCAGCACTGTTTTCGATACCCCAAAGTCCACGCGTAAAATCGCTCTTTCCTACGTTCCATGCGTATCCAAGCGGATCGCAGGGAATGATGTTGCGATATATAACCTGCTGCTCGCTTCGCAAATGATCATGAAGGAAAGGAGGTAAAATAGAGTTTATTGTACTAATTTGTCTTCGGCGTTGCTAGTGCTCTTAACGGCGCCAACTGAGGACCACCTTGCAGATTTGCTAAACCACACTTAAAACAGAAATCATTGCCAATATGAATGGGTCTTGCTGTGCCAACAGCGTCATGTGTTCCCCCCCCCCCCCCAGTGTGTCGCACACAGGAGGTTGGTGACGTCACACGCAATAATAGCGCTATTGTCAAGTGAAGGACGTACATCTCCGTTACCGCCAAAGTCGGCAGCCGTCATGCAGCGGCAGACAAGCGCACACGTCGCCATGGTCCAGCACAGCACGATGAGCCACACGAAAATCTGCGAGGGTTAGGGAAGTGCATAAGCATCAGTGGGGAAGACTTGGGAACAGTCGGAAGCCAGGGTTAAACAAGTTGCGATAGCCGCACCTCTTCAGATGATATAATAGACCAAATTGAAGTGGAACAAATTTTTCCACCAACACAATTGAAATCAGGTACAAAGGCCCACCGACCGCTATCAATAGCTCTGTTATTTCCACTCAATAGCACAGGCCACTGATTCCCGACTGACCCTGTCCTGTCCAGCAGCAGCCATTTTATCCGGGAAAATTTCCCGTTCTTTCCACCTAATGCTGTCCCGTCCCCTGCTATCATATTTCTCCAATTAAATTCACTGCGCGAACCACATGATGTCTGCCCTTAAATGTCCCATACATTTCCAATTTAGCTTTTTCATTTTACCTAATCTACCATTAAATGCGACTTAATTCCCTAACCCACCCTGCTATCTGTATGTATTTTGCACTACTGCTATAATTATCCTTTCTAGGGCTATCTCTTGTACTGAATTTTTTTTTTCCTTTTTGCTTGGTCCACAGGTTTATTCCACATGGGAGACCGGCAGGATTATATCGTCGTTAAAAAATAACGATATACGTTCCTGTTTGAAACCAAAACTGCATGCTACATGCTTCTCACCCAATTCTCACTCTCTCCATGCGCCGGCAAATCATTACCCCAAATTAACTAAATAACAACCGCTTGATTGCAGCGCCGGTTTCCAAAAGCTGCTCATAAGGCGTTCAGTTTGAGTTGGGCCAGCATGTGTAAAGTGAGCAGCCTGTACATGAAACTAAACTTCCGAACTGGCAACCCCTGTTCAAACAGTGTGTTTTGTAAAAGCGTACTAACAGTCCATTAAATCCAAAACCATTGCGGAACTTACAGCAGAGCAAGAACAACTAGACGATATTGGGAGGACTTTCTATCTGACTTTACTCGCAGCTGATTATTATCATCCAAAACTTCAGTCACATGTACACAGCGAATTAACTGTCGTGAAGCCATCATTGCATAAAAAGAGTTCGAGATTGCGGTACACAGATATTAGTTCAATGAAGCGATGCAAATCTAAGGCAGCGCAGAACCGAAGAAATAAACTTAAGCACACGTACCACCATGTTCAAAATGACGGAAAACGCTCAGAGTCTAAACTGTCCATTTTACAAACAATTGCTCTATCAGCCATGGACAAAAAGTTATATCCTTATTAATAAAAGTGCGTAATTTATTAATTTTAAATATAACACGAACAACAAGTTCGGCTATAGAGACAACTCCAGAGAAAAAAAGGACAGATGGCCTTCACAAAAAGGCCCTTCTGCCAGGGACATCAATCAATCCTCATGACACCGCAGGTGATCCTATTAATGTTGCGGAACCTGCTTTCGTGTGACGCGCCCTGCCTTGTCCCGCTGGCATGTCCAAGAGAATTATTCTACAGAATGGGTTGATGCCATTTGCTGTGAAGAGGGGGGTGCTCCTTGAGGGCCAATATTGTCAGTCGCCTTATTCTTGAGTTGTATTCGACTGTAACCAATGGCCGATTCTTTGTTTTCGAACATGTAGGAAAAGCTTTCCGAGCTTAATCCACGCTCACCTGTGTGGTAAGGCGCTCGTTGTAAAGCGTGGCAACGCTGTCGTTCTCCCAGGCCGCTGGTCCACCGGCTCGGGTCGTGCAGCTGCGTCAAAGGCACACAGCGCATGACTAAACAGAAAGAAGCTTACTGGCGATACGCTTATGCACTATAGCGCTCAATTTGGCTTAAACCCTAGCAGAGTTGCCTGAGCGCTTCCCGGAAGCATGGTACGTACAGCCGACAAGCAAAGCGCTTCCAGCACGTCGCCTCCGCTCTGTGCCATATGGTTTTCTCAGTGCCATAGCATAATTGCATTGCGCCGGCGCTTGTGTGACGAATGCAAGGTGCGTATGTCCTAGTCGATTTTGTTTCGAACATTTTTATCACATGATCTGCCCGATAAAACCACAGCCCCAGCATGAAACCTCGCCTGTGCAAGGCTTTAGCGAGCCGTCGCCTGTAAAATAGCGAACTCAAATTTCGTTGAGCAGACAACGCGGCTGATACACCTGGTTGCTGCAACAGCAACATCCCTTCCACTTACTTTTCAGGCGCACCGCTCGTCATGCCCACCATGCTTCTGAAGAACGCTGCGGCCACATGCTCGCATGTTGCAAGTCATATTGAGCACAACAGTATGGACATATGCCAAATGGATTGATACCTGAAAGGACGCAGTAATTATGAAGGTGATAGCACTAAAGAACTTCCTGGTCAGGAGAATCTTCCCGGAGTTCGGTTATCTCTGAAGCATCCGAGAACCAGCTAGCAAAGTGCACGGAGCAAACTCGATCCTCTCGACTTGTAGGGAAGACGAGGGGGTGGAAGTGACTGCCCTGGAAAGACGTCCCCACATGGCGGCTACCCTGTAAAGAGGACCGAGGTTCTGACGAGAGCGGAAGAACACGCAGTCTGAGAGTGGTTGCCACGGGAATAACCCGGCATGTAGTTAGAGTGGAAGCTGGATGGTGAGGAGGAAAGTATGCTGAGTAGAGGGACAAAGCCATTAGAAAGCGGCGCGAGTGCGCCTGGCCGCACACTTCAGTTGATGTGGTTGTGTACGAGTTTCTCTTGGCTGTCAACCGGCCCTACGCGGTGCTTGCGAGCAAATCTCATAAGGCTGGACCTTTTGAAGAGCAGCGTACAAAGTGCAGAAAGGCGTGCGGCGTGGGCTTTTAGCCGACAGCAATGCTTTCGGAGAGCGCTGCAACTAGAAATGTGAGACGCTCATCTTGAGGGGAAGACAAGTAGAAGCATTCAAGGGTAAAAATGGACAAAGAAGACTACGTCTATAATAAAGCAGATTTAAAAAAATGTGCCTCTTATGTCATGTCATGCTAAGGGAAATGGATGTTTAATGCTACGCATTTCCATGAAGAAGAAGAAGTTTGTTTATTCAGGAAAACAGGCATTACATAAATAATACAGGAGGAGGTTCCAGAGCTCAAGGCTGTATCGGCTAATCGAGTGAAATATTATTATTCTTCCGGACACATGAAAGGCAGGACCACTAAACATTGCATAAGGGTGAGGAAATACCAGATACTTTCAGCAGAATTCAAGGTGCATATTATGGCTCAATATACTCACTTCCTCTGGACGCGTGCCTCTAGCTCGTGGAAGAAAGTATTCACTCCGCTGGTCACCAGCCAGGCCATGATCAAGGTGACGAACGTAAGCAGCGTGCTGAGCGCCGTGGCTGGAGGGACTATTTTCCACACGGGCACGATGCTGAGAAAATAGGAGCCCTTATGTTACTAAACCATTACCAGCTCATGAGTGGCGTCCGCAGAAACCGAGCGCGAGATATTTCCGCGAGATTCTGCGGGATATCGGTGGGGTTCTAGTGTATAGTGACCGATAGTAATAATGATAAGAATATTGATGAGAAAGTCAGTCTCTCTCTACTCTCTTACAGAGAGAGGGGGAGGGAGAGCTCTATGAGAGAAAGAGAGAGACTCTCCCTTGGCTCTTCCACTAAGATCCAGTAAGACTACTCCCGACAATAAAGTTTTTTCTCTCTCTCTCTCCCTCTCTCTTCTTATCTTTCTCTTCCCACTTTCACTTCCTCTGCCCCTTCCTTTCCCATTCCCTTCTACAATCCCCATGCTATTTTCACTGCTACAATTTCCTTTCTATTTTACCAGCTACAATTTATAATCATTCAAAGATCTACCTTTCCTCCCTTAGAAAATTCGCTGACGTGTAACTAATTTCACTCAATTCATAATCGCAGACTGCCCGATCAAGTGACGAGTGAGCATAACGAATTGGTGAGAGGCGGCTGCGCAAGGCCCACGGCTCAGTGGTGTCCAAGAAGCAGCCGCAAAGACATCAACCAAGCATAGCGTGCATTCACGTTGGCAAGTCCTAGAGATTGCACCATCATCGATCAGCCGGCTTTTCTTTAGTGTTTCGTGAGCTTGCGTAAATAATCGATCGAAATTGGCCGTGCGACAGACACCACACCGCACACCAAATGTGTTCAGGCGTTAACTGCACGGAATATGTGCAGCGGTTCTCTATTCATTTTGGCTTGGAAAGTACAGTATGAACCATACTTGGAGGGAACATGAAAACACTTGCTGACCACGCTTCGCAAACGCCAGCAGCAACGCAAAGCCATGTTCCCTTTACGTGTGAGGCATACTGTATAGTTCGTTACAGTTGAAACGCAAGGTGTTTTCAAAACTTTTCCCTGGTGCCGCACATAAACTCCATCACCCTACTGAAAACATTATATGAGGCAATAACCTCACATTTCTCACACAATCTCACTCAATATACATACCAAATCACACACAAGTCACATATAATTGCATAAGGTCTCATAGCTTCTTGTGCATTATCATAAATTATGTACGATATTTTATGATAATGTAGTGGATCGTATGATAGTCTATGCGATTAGATGAGATTTTTTGAGGTTATTGCCACGTAGAACTTCTGGTTTTTCCGTAGGGCAGGACTGTGGAGGCGATGTCTCACCTGTCGTCCTCGGGCCCGCTTCGGCTGGGCGCGCACATGATGAAGAACCACACGGAGATGATGCCGTACACGAACGAGGCCAGCAGTGCGAAGAGCACGAAGTTGCACAGCCCGTCGGCGCCCCACTCGGTGCGCGCCAGGTCGATGCGACAGTTGCCAGTCTTGACGTTCAGCTCCACCCAAGGATGCGTGTACAACATGCATTTGCCCATGGTCGTCTCCAGGCACGAGTTCATGTTGCGGTAACTGAGCAGAGCTCCCAGAGACGTGCCGATGGAGCAAATGTAGATGAGCACGTGCGTAGCCCGCCACACGCTCAGGTTCCGGTGCTCGGGCATGCTTCGTGGTTGTAAGCGGACTCTGGGGCCGGCTCAACATAGGGGCCTGGACCTGCCGCCCACGACGGCTTCTCTCCTGCTTCTTCGTTTTCTTCTTAGGCGGTTGCTTCGCTGCGCTTGACGTTTTGTCGTCCCTTTATATCCGACAGGTGCCTCATGAGGTAAACATTGCTGAAATTTATAATCTTAAAAGTTTTTGTGCATAGGAAGATAAGTAAAAAGGTTACAGTGTTTCCTCTCAATTTTATAGGAAATTATATTATGCCACAAAAGTTGGAGGAAATTCCCTGACAATTTTGGAGGCATGAAATCTCTAGAAGCAGTTTATTTTTTTATTTTTTTACGTGAAGGTGCAAATACGGAATACTTTGTCAAAAAGAGCCTGGTGCATGAGCCGAACTTTGGAGCGTTTTCTATCACAATTTTCACTGCCGAATAGGAAACCATGTCATGCTGCACAGAATATTCAACATGGTGGGCTCTCTTCTAATTAACTTCAACCGCTTAGCCTGATAACTTCAATGAAATAGTCGGTACAGTAACGATCACAGGAACAGGACAATAACCTTCCCCGATTCCATCCGGGAAAGCAATCTAAGGCGCGCATCAGGCCAATTGCCACCCTTAACTTGAAGCAGAGCAGCTTCATATCTGCTGATTTAGCAGAATTGCGCTAGCAATCTTAACATCCATAAGATAATAGCAAGTCCTTTTATACCACTTCGCTTTCAAGTCATTTGTGTAAAATGACAGAAGCACATCTGCTTTTGCCTACGCCGCCCCTATGTTTGTACATACACTGTGATGATGATGTGCCTCTGAAAATACACATAACTTGTATTTTTCTGTTGTAACACCTGCATGTATCAAGGGGTTCAATACTGTGGATGTTTGATGCAACTGTCACAGGTCTATAATTCCTGTCCTCTTTTATCAGCAGAAGTCCTCTCCTACCTGCACAACTTCCTGCACACCTACCTACAGAAGTCACTGATAGACAATATGTATGAATTTTCACAAGACATAAAGAAATTAGGAAAAAAAATACTCCCATACGAGCGCTCAATGAAGTCACACTCTGGCATTACTCTGGAATGACGGACGCCAGCTTCCTGGCTGCCACAAGCGTGTATGTATGCGTTGAATGGGGTGAAATGCTCTTCGGGGAGCAGTCATAGAAACAGGAAACGGCATAATTATATTCCCTAGGCTTCAGCAATCCTTCTCTGAGTGGTTTCAGCAATAGATTGTGAATGTTGAGGTCACCAAAACCGCAAAACAACATGTTTACAGCGTTGACCTGCTACACGCGAAGTCGATGTTTTCGATGTTCAAAATGCGTTGTACGTTACTTGTGGCGCCATCTAATGACAGGGGCTGTAAGCACAGGCTGCCACGTGGCAGCTAGAAAGACGGAATTCCTAAGGCATAATGTTATCGTTAAAAATTAAAACAAAACTGCCACGTTTGTGGCACCTGGGATACAAAGGATGACGATACGTGCATTGCCTTTAGTCTTAGGTCGTCGCCACCAGAGGCTTGGCCGTTGCCTCAGAGTGGGTATGTGCTGCCGACCTATTCTTGGGCACACCAGTGGTTCTCACGGTGGTGACGTAAGTCAGAAGGCTGCGATCGGCTCAAACGACGACTTGCTTTCGTCGGAAAATTCCATTCTGTTTCATTTCTTTTTATTCAAAATGGCACTTGCTCTCGATGGCAACGCCGCTTTGTGTGTTATTACTTACTTTTAATTAGTACACTCTTAATTGCAGTTATCATCAATATATGTCAACAAAACACGCCATTATGTCAATGATAACGCATTCGCTAGTTCCCGCTCTAGGCACCTAAATTTAGCTCTCGTGTCATATATGTGTAGCGTGTTCGTCTCGCAACTAAGAGATCCAGTGGGTTTGATCTCCAGAATTTGCTCTAATTACTCCAATTTATTTTCGTTGTACTTGTTAAATTTCTGCGAATTTCCGTGGTCACGAGCGACGGCTTCGCTGGCGATGTTTGAACTTTTCGCAAGCAATTTCTCTTTTGTTCGAAGCGAGCCGTACTTCGTTTCTCAAAATTTTCGGAGCGAATCCCTATATTCCCTCGTTCGCAGCCCTAAGAAAGGGCAGCACTGTAAGGGCGATATGAGCCAATTAGTATGACGAACACAAGATTACGCTCGCACATCACTGTATCGCCCTCGGCGACAGGAGAGTGGGAATAATAGCATCTAGTGGGCACCATCCTGATTGGCCCGTACAGCCCTTAACTTTCGTAGTGCTGTAACCAACTTGCGAAACAGTTACCTGACGCAGCTGCGTTAAATTCAAAATCAATATATCAGAAGCCAAACTAAAACAAAAATTGCGAGACCCTACTGCTCCGCCTACATGAAATGAAGCGATGGCGAAGATTTTTTCATTTGATTTTAAACTCGAACATATCTCCATTTTTACTGATTTGTTTTACATTTTATGCACCGCAAAGCGTTCACATTCGCCTCTCTAAAATATATGCGCGTTCGTTGCCTGTCTGGCTTGCAGAGGAGCCGAATATGAAAGCCGAATGTCGACAAATGCTTTTTTTTTAATTCTCCTTTCTGAAATACCCTATTAGATGAAACTTTTCGCCCATTTTGGCTTCACTTGGACCCTTCCCCAGGTTCGTTAGCTTTGTTTGTATTTGGAGTGTTTGTAATTCTCGCGCGAGACCACCTGTGTCCCTCACATGACCCTGTAGACGAATCAAGAAATTTTCCAACACGTTTGGCGACTGTTGGCGCGATGCCAGGTTATGACGACAGCACAATCAAGGAGTCTACACTAATACTACCTCCTTGAGGCCAACAACAATAGTGGCCATGCTAATACGCTAAATTCACATAGTACAAGATAAGGAGGAACAAAAAGTAATTATCAGTTTTTAAAGGCCCCGAAAACGCACTGATTTTATCGCGACAGGTTTAAAGAGGCCTATCTCCTGAAATGCCCCAGAAAATGTGTCTGCGTTGACGTTGTGAAGATGAGGGGATTAGAAGTGGGAAAAAGGGATAGGGGATTAAATAGGGGAAGAGGCAGGACATGAGGAGCACACCCACAATTTGTCACTCAAGCCAATGGCTGTCAAGTAACAAAACAGTGTCTTGTGTTCGTTGAAGGCAGTTGACTGTTGTGGGCGCGGACCATGGATCTTATCCGCCGCTAATGTGGGGAAGATCGAGACGGTCCAGAGCACAACGCAACTTATGTCTTTCACTCACAAAAGCAGGGCATTCACGGCAGATGCTCAACTGTTTCTTCACATCCACAATTTTTACGGGCAGGGCTGTCGGCCGTTCCAATTCGGAAAGCATATTTGTTTCTGAAAGCAACACCGAGCAATAAACGGCACAACAACGTTTCTTCTCGTCGTGCTATTTTATGGAGAAGGCGAAGGCACCGACCAGGGTGCAGTGCCCTGACGCGGCGGTAGCAAAACTCCCGTGTGTTCCAGAATGAAAGCAGCGAAGCGCACTCGCTGCGTCAACCCTCGATATGGGAACTCTGACTGGAACTCCATCGTTGAAGGCAGAACGGGCAGCCTCGTCCGCCTGGTGTGTATATCCCTCATTTTGTCCTTGTCTTATTTGCGCTACGTTTCCTAAAATCGTCCACCTGGTGCTTTGCATTGATATTGCAGTATCCTGACAGCAACAGAAAAGTAATATCAAAACCATTTTGATATGGCGCTGTGGTAAAGCTGGCGGATCACTCCAACAAGTTCTTCATGTAAACCGCGGCGTAGTGTAGCTGGCAGGCCTTGAGGGGCTTCTTTAGAATCTGTGAACAAAGTTAAGCCAATTTGTACCTTTGGCATTGCGGGCTGGGCAACGCTATTTCTATTTCTTTTTTAATTGCCCACACTAACATCAGTCCCATCATGTGGATGTTCTTGGCTAATGAATTCAGCTGCAGCACGTAGGGCAGCTAGTTCAGCACCAGCAGAAGATATGACGTCTTAACCTTTATTAAAATTGACTTGGCGGGTGTTACCACAAATTCGGTCGCACGGCTTGGTTATTGCGAAACTTTTTATATCCGTATCAGGTGGTCTTACCATGCTGTACGTGGTAGCTGGCTGTATTCCAATGAGTATGTCTGTAAAGAAGTTACACTTACGTGGACAGAAGATGGCTGAGAAGGAGCAAGAGGAAGCACTTTTTCGGAATAGCTGTCTATACACGATTTTACAAAGGGGTAAAAGGTGCTGCCGTATTAGGGAGCTGGGCTGCTCTCCTAGCGCAAGAAAGTGTTGACGACTTCCCCCCTTAACAGCCCAGTCAAACCGGTTTCTCCAAGGGTCGTAAAATGGTGTATAGGATAAACCACCACTGCTCCGGTCCTGCCCGCTACCAGTGCCTGAACCCCCGCTTAACACTTGGTGGAGGTGCGAGCATATTGTCTCAGATTTTAGAATAGTATTCCTGGGAAACTTTTTATGGATATGCAGCCAAGGCTAGAGGGGCGAAGCTTTCGTAACGGTGTGGCTATACCATGTAATTCTGAATATCTAGCCTCAGTTATAGTTTCGGTTTCAGTTCCACCTTTACTTGAAATTATAGTTTTCGAGTCGCAATGACGCAGGAATGACTTTCTTTAGAATACTTAAGGCCTAAGTGAGCATAAATTCGCGGTTAGTGGATATCACGCGCGGCGTTCGTTGCCGAAACAAGCGCATTGCGAAACTGTACAGAAACCGGTTGGTATAGACACAGCGGAAGCAGCCAACGTACTATTGGGGAGATTCCCAACAGATGGCGCAGCCTTCCCATTTGCTCGGCTTACTGTAGCGATTTTAAAATGCACTACATAAACGTTGTACTCGCTGTGTTGTACTAGTACAAGCGTGATATAATAATAACGTTAATAATTCCGTAATGGTATAATATTCCAAAGCACGATCCGTGAAATGTATGAAAGGACTGTATTTTGCAGCGCAGTGATCTGATGCCTTTTGGCTCTATTCATTTGGCTGCGTAGCCAGAAAAAGTTGTCCGGTAATCGGATAGCAATGTATATATGCGCGCGCTAGGATCTACAAGGGAAGCAGCAGGCGGGAGCTGTTAGCGCTGCTGCGTCGTACTCTCAAAGGCTGAGGTGTCCTCCAAATCTTCAGTAGTGCGAAAGCATTCATACGATCGTCACAGCCGAGCAACGACCTTGCTTGTTACTTACTGCCGATTGGCCCATCAGATAGCGGCGTAGGGTACACGTATCCTGGCGCGAATAATGCAATCAGTGCTTTAATACGGCATCACTGGTCTAACCAAGTTAAACCCCCGATAATTTCCCTCCACACTAATTCCCCGTGCACATCATCCACCCCTGGTTTTTAAAGCACCCCCTTAATTCATGCCGATTCTTTTTACATCGACTACAGCTTCACCTATAACCCAGCACCTACTCCGCAAATTGACCCCTCTCCCCCCTATTATTGATTTATTGATTCTTGTGTGAGGAAGCTCGACTGGAAAGGGTTTGTAACATCCATATCAAATGCGTGCGTTATGTACAGTGAATTGCACTGAGAATACACGCCAAATCATCAGAAATGATCAATTTTTTTTTATTCGTCACATTTCCTCACCTCGCGGCGCGCCGGTTTTTGCCGCTGAGTCCGCTGCCGAGCACCACAAAGCCTGCGTGATGTCGCCAAGGACGAGCTTTCTCTAGTGTTACCGGCAGCATACACAGGAACGCCAGTGGCTCGCAAAAAGAACAGCGAAAAGGCGCCGCAGTGCACGCTGTGCAGTTGAGTCCGTTGCAATGTATAGCACCATTTTCCGTAGCTCCTCTATCTGCACGAGGCAGCGGAGGTGGCACAGCTACAGAGCCAGCAGCAGGCACGTGCATTTTCTTTTCCTTCTTCTTACAGCCACAACAACCTTTCCTTTTCAATTATGGAGGAAGGAAACAACTTAGGAGAGACCCTTGCCATTCCTAATGCATTGGAGGAAGTGTGGCGGAAGTGACGTCAAAATGTATGGTTAGCCAAGTCGGGCCATTAGCAACGGCGACGCTGTTGCTATGAAAACTCGGTCCACTAGCAACAGCGTTGCTAAGGGCCCTAGGTGCCTAGGTAATAATAATTAATAATTGGTTCACTGGAAGGGAAAGGCGCTGTAACTGTCTCACTCGTTCTCTGTGGACACCTGAACCGCGCCGTGAGAGAAGGGAGGAAGGCGGGAATTAAAGTGGAAAGAGAGGAAGAGGAGCCGTAGTGGAGGGCTACGGAGTAATTTCGACCACCTGGGGATCTTTAACGTGCGCTGACATCGCACAGCACATGGACGCCACTTCGTTTCGCCTCCATCAAAACGCAGCCGCCGAGGTCGGGTTGAAAACGCTACCTTGCGTCGCGCACGTATGCCCGCGTGGCACCTCGGCTCCGTCGGTTTTTGACAAGAGCCACGGACCAATTCGTCAAACTCCGCAAATTTGGCATCCATCGGACGCAGCAAGTTACCCGGCACACAGGGACACCACTTCAATCCCGGTGGGCAAATTTTTCACCACTTTAGAGCGAACTTTCACTTGCGCTCGGTGGCGCCGCCGCTAAGCCTAACGGCTGCGCCGGCATGCGGCGGCAAGGAAGCCACTCTCCGCATCAACATGGCGAACGCCCTGCCTCAACGCGGCTACGACCCGGACGCCATGACCTGGTCGACAGTTCCTCAAGCCGGGGAACCCAATTCGGCACCATCGGACCAGCTCCGGGACTCAAATCTCCTCCGTCTCGTTGAGAGCCGCTCTCAGCGCCGGAAAGCCAAGATGACGGCAGCCGCCAGGTTGACATCCGGCAAGTCAACCCCACCTCAGCACGACCGCGTCTCGCACACGGCCAAGGATCGCCAACCCAAGTCATCGTGGAGGCCCAGACATCTCCACAAATTCCGCCCCGACGATTTTGTCGTGATCATCAAGCCCCGAACCGCTGTGGCCATCGGGACTGTCTTCCAATGTGGTGAGCTGGGCTTAGCCTTGCGTGCCTATCTCGGCGTGCAAATGGCGTCCGAACTCAGCTTCGTCGTTTCCCGCGAGCAAAATCTACTCATTGCGAGCACCAAAAACGAATACGTGGCGGACCGTCTGCTTGGTGATTTCGCGATCAAATCAGCTCAAGGAGATGTGCCACTGCGAGGCCATCTCAAGCAAAATGGCGAAGAAATTTGCTACGGCGTCATCACTGTGGCAAATCACGAAACAGCGGAAACCCTGAAAGATGGTGTCCAGTGGAGGCATGGCACTATCTTGGAAATTCGCAAATTTGGAACCTCCAATAAGGCTCGTCTTACATTTGCCGGAAAAGTAAAGCCACGGACGGTGACCTACAACTCAGAAATTGTCCAAGTGCAGCCCTACCTGCGCACTATCCCAGCCTGCGGTGTGTGCGGCACCGTGGGCCACATGGCAGACACATGCCCAAATCCATTTCAAGATAAGTGTGGCCTGTGTGGACTACAGGCTCCTTTCGTCGAGGGAGTGCGGGCCCCTCATGAGTGTAAGCTGAAATGTGCTGTTTGTGGTGGCGGCCATGCCACAAACTCCAGAGACTGTACCGCCAAGTACCGCCTCGACACCAATACGACTGCCCAAAAGGGCGGCAAAACTGGCGCAACGGGCAAGAAGCCACGTCAACAGGATCACGTCACCGGCGGTGACGCCACCAATTCCAAGAAGCAAGCGCCTTCAAGCGGGCGTGACATCAAAGGCGACCAAGCGCCACCACCGCCCCCACACGGCGGATCGGGGAAGCAAGCCCACTCCCAACTCAAACAAGGCGAAAGCGGTGCCTGGGCAAATGCGGTCAAAAAAGGAAAACAGGTGAGCGGCTCGGGTAGGGTTGCCTCCTCCTCCCACCCCCCTTCTCCTCACGCTCGCTCGGCGGCCGACGCCGAGCTTCATAACCTGGTAGCTTCTCTCCGGGTCCAAAACGAGATGCTACTTGCCAAAATTGAAGCCCTAGAAACTAAAACTGCTCCTCCCCCACAACCTGCCCCCCAAGCAGAAGCCATGGAGAACGATGCGGCGGCACCGGTGACCTCGGACTCCTCCGTGGCCATTCTTGAGGCCCGCCTTAACGACAAATTCGAAACCCTTATCGGGACGGCAATGGAGCGTATCATTGCCAAAGTCATGGAGGCCCTTCCTACCATGATCGCTCAACATGTCGCGAATCTCCCCCGCACGTCTCGCCGGGCCGCTCCTCTCAAAAACGTATCCAGCCGGCCCTCAAAATTTTCGCGTCGAGAAATTGACATCGAAAATGAGGAAGATAGCTGCCCCCTCCCAGGAGCTGATATTCAGCCCCGGGTTGATGGCTCCGGGGCATCTACCTTCCCTCCTCTAACCCCAAAACCTGAACATGGCGGGACAACCTCGGTGTAAGCGTTCCCCCTTATCTAAATTGGCCTCCCCCATCACTTTAACTCAATGGAACTGCCGAGGGCTACGGTCTCGCACTAAGCGGGCCGACCTTCGGCTTTTCCTCTCAACTTTCGAGCATATGCCCGCCGTGGTGGCCCTTCAGGAGCCAGGAAGAGGCGCCACCCTAACAAACTATACGACGTTTCAGCAGGACCCCTCGTCTTGTCTATGCGTTCATAAAAATTACACAGCAAATATGGTCGACTTGAACCTTCAACTTGGCTATTCCCATGTAATGGTGACTCTCCTCCCCCTCCGCAAGCAGGACCCACCACTGCACATTCTAAATGTCTACTGCCCACCTAAATTGCCGAATGTATCATTCTCGGACCTTTTCAGCCGTGCGCTGAAAGCTGCGGGTCGGGACCCCCTCTTGATTGTGGGCGATTTTAACGCCCCCAGTCGAGGCTGGGGGTACCGCCGTGAAGAGAAACGGGGACGCAAGTTGGCGGAGCTTGCGTCTACGTTGGCCTCACTCTTCACACAGACCCCGTCCAACCAACACGTATAGGTAACTCCGTGACTCGGGATACGTGTCCGGATTTAACCTTTACCCGCAACATTCAGTATGCTGACTGGGTCAACACTGAGGAAACACTCGGTAGCGACCACTGTATACTAAACACTACAATTCGGACCAGACCATTAGCAAAACCCACAACACAGGCTCGACTCCCAGACTGGTCCAAATTTAGGAAAAATTACAACACAGCTACATCTATACTCGAGCAAGGCTACCAGTCATGGTCCGAACAATTGGTTTCTAGCCTTCGCTCTACCGAAACTAAAATTCAGCTTTCCGAGGCGGTATCAGACGTGGATAACCGCCTCCTCCACCTCTGGGAAGCGCGGCATTGCCTAGTCCGCCGGTGGCGCCGACAAAAGCATAACCGTAAACTTAAGGCTCGAATTTCCGAGCTCACCCAGCAGGCGGCCGAGTATGCGGCCCAGCTCGCAGACGCCAACTGGGTGGATCGTTGCAACACGGCGGCGCGGGAGATGTCCAGCAGGAACACCTGGCGGCTCTTCCGCGCTCTTATCGACCCAACGCAGACACACACAGAAACTCAGAAACATTTACAACGTGCCATACACAGCTTTCAGGGCAACACAACTCAGCTAGCGCACAAGTTGCGGGACCAATACTTGTGCACTACCCAGGACCCCCGCGGACCGGCGCACTCTTATGCAGGTTCGGAGAACGCTGAGCTGGATCAGCCGTTCCAACTCCACGATCTGCGGGCGGCCCTGGCGAAAATGAAACGTGGCACAGCCCCGGGTCGGGACAAAATTACAGTCAAATTACTAGCTAACTTACCCGACCCGGCCTGCCAATCCTTATTGGATTACATCAATTCAATTTGGCTTGGGGACGCGCCACTCCCCATCGATTGGAAGACTGCTCTGGTCACTTTCATTCCAAAAGCTGGCAAGGCTATCAACACGGACAACCTTCGACCCATCTCTCTAACCTCATGTGCGGGCAAACTAATGGAGACGATGGTGCGTGACAGGTTGTCCGAGTTCATAGAAAATCAACACATCTTCGCAGACTCCATGTTCGGATTTCGCCCGTACAGGTCCGCACAGGATGTTTTGCTACAACTTAATCGGGACGTTCTTGACCCGGTCGAATGCCCTCACAACGACAGGGTCATACTCGCCTTAGACTTGAAAGGAGCCTTCGACAATGTTACTCATGAGGTAATACTCACTCATCTTTCACAAACCGGTTGCGGACGCAACGCGTTCAGATACATTCGGCAATTTTTGACAGATCGCCAATCCTACATTAAAACCCAGGACACCGAACATGGCCCGTTCCAACTTGGAACCAGAGGAACACCACAGGGTGCAGTGCTGTCTCCTCTCTTATTCAATCTGGCTATGATGCACCTGCCGGCCCAGTTGGGTGCTGTCGCTGGTGTGCAGCATGCGCTGTATGCCGATGACATCACCCTGTGGGCCACGCAAGGTTCTCTTGGAGATATTGAGGCCAACCTGCAGCAAGCGGCAACCATAGTGGACCGTTATGCTCGCCGCTGCGGCCTTCATGCTCCCCTCAAAAATCTGAATTTGTACACATACGCCCCTCACCAAAGTGTACGGCCAAAATTGAGCTTCTTTTAGAGACAGGATCAATTACTGAACGCACAGAAGTCCGAGTACTGGGGCTCTTTATTCATCAACATAGACGGTCAGACACTACCTTGGCGAAACTCCGTAAGGTGGGGGACCAGGTGGGCCGCATGGTCCGCCGGGTTTCTAACAAACGTGGGGGGTTGCGGTGCAAAGACGCCTTGCGGCTGGCGCATGCATTCGTGACCAGTCGAATCTTGTATTCGACTCCTTACCTCCACCTTCGGAAACAAGACGAGGATGCACTCGAAGTCGTCCTGCGCAAAATTTTTAAGAGAGCCCTCGATCTCCCCGTGAACACCTCCAACCAGCGTCTACTGGGCCTGGGCGTGGTGAATACGTTCCGGGAGATCCGAGAGGCTCACTTAACCAACCAATACACACGTCTTTCTAAGACACTGTCGGGTCGCCGCCTCCTTGCCCGGCTACACATCCAACATACCACCCTTATGGAAGATCGTGTACGCCTCCCTTTCGAGTGGAGATGCGCCCTCCACGTACGCCCTCTTCCTAAAAACATGACACGTGAAGACCACAATGGCCGGCGCCTGGCGCGGGCGGAAGCCCTGGGCCGCCAATATGGGTCGAAACCCGGCATTTACTACGTGGACGCCTCCGGCCCCCACCATGGGGGATGGTACACGGCCGCAGTAGTCCACCAGTCTAAAACGGTTAACGGGCTTACATTTCGCGCCCGTGACATAACCCACGCAGAGGAGGTCGCCATTGCGCTGGCAGCTACCCACACTGATTCTGAAACAATTATCTGCGACTCGCGAGGGGCCTGTCGGAACGTTGAGCAAGGCTGGGCGCCATACCTAGCCTACCGACTACTTCAAAATTGCACCTACACCGGGGACCCCGCTTACCGGAAAATAGTATGGGCTCCTGCTCATATGGGTCTCGAGGGGAATGAGGCAGCCGACGCCGCCGCCCGCGCGCTCTCTTTCCGGGCTTCCCATCTCGACCCCCTAGATCAGGATCTCGAATTCGAACCCGCGTATTCTTTTAAAGACATTGTTCTTTATTATAAATCTTGTCATAGCCTTTACCCTCGCCCAAGTAAAGGTCTATCTAAGACGGAGGAGCGGCTTCTACTCCGTCTTTATACCAACACTCTGCTGTGCCCGGCAGCACTAAAACATTTTAATCCCTCCTTCACGGGCAGCTGTCCGCACTGTCCGGAGAAGTCTTCGGGCATCTACCACATGGTGTGGGCTTGCCCATCCAACCCAGCTATTACTCCTCACCCCAACCCCACTCGGGAGGACTGGGAGGCGACCCTGCTCGGCTGCTATGACCTGCAGGCCCAAAAGGCCTTGGTCGAGCGCGCCCGGGCAGCGGCCGACGCCACTGGGGTCCCGTACTAGGGACCCCACCCAGTATCTGTAAGGGCTGGATGTTCATAGATCCGGCCGATGCATACATCTACCCCTTTTTGATTCAATAAACGTTTGTCACCACCACCACCACCAGGTCGGGTTCGAAACCGGGAATTCCGGACAGTGGTCGGGCGTCTTACCACTGTGCCACCCCGGCGGGGCAGGTGCCTAGGTACGTGAGCGTCGCGGAGAAAGAGAATGCGGAGGATAAAGGAGCAGGAAAGACGTTGCAGCGTCCGGTCAAGGAGCGGCCGCGCCGGCTTCAAAAAAATGACGTCAGAGCCTCTCCTAAGTTCTTTCCTTCCTCCATGTTTTCAATCCTCTGCAGTTAGGAGGGAAGACGTGGACTGTTCTTAAACTTATGTATCTGCATGCTACATAGCTGGATGAAGACCTTTTCGCAGGAAAACGGTTTAATATCAGTGTTTGTCGACTTTTTTATGGTTCGGATGGCACCATCTCAGCCTTTAATAGTTTAAAATTGCGCTCAACGCTTATCCTACTCTCAGCAATTTCAAGCGAGCGTCGCTAAGAAATCACGGTGAACCTGACGTGGAACCCGAGGTGAAAGTTGAAGCTGAGTCTTAGAAAAACATTCCATATCTGTGCAACGAGCCTTGTTTCCCGATGCTTATTGAACCATTTAGCCACTGCTGTAGCCTCATCACGATGCATATGTCCTAGGTGGTAGGCATTCATGCTAAACAATCTTTTTTAATTCCAATAAGAAGCATGTAGTCAAATATATAAAGGACGAAATAACCCCATGTGGACAACTTCCTTCATTACCTTTGTCTTAAGCTGCGAATAAAAACGGTGGCATACGCAAAAGTCAAAGGACCTCGCCAATACTCGAGTGCGGATATCAACACTTATGAAACCATATCGTATAATCTGGCGCGCTTTCCTGCACTGCAATTCATGGCTACACGTGATCTGGACGACAAGACAGACCAGTTTTTCTCTTCGTTTCCACGGCTTTTGAAGCTGCGTCCAGAATCGCACAGACGTGAATCTCTTGAACTTTATATATTAATGAATAATTTACATATATATACTGGATGTCAAAGCTGGTTAAATGTAATCATGCTTGTAAAATAGAAATACAGGTTTATGAGACCAACTCAAGCAACTCTGTTCACCGCCGCAAAGAGTATCTTCGCGACAAAATGTGTCATTTCTTTTTTCAAACAATAAGTGAACTAGCTATCAGATGAAGTTTTTAGTTCAATAAATTTGATACTTTACTTGTTTGATATAGTCAACATAAATTAATTATCGTTCACTGCTGCGATTAGTCAACGGACCACAGCAGGACGCCGCGGGCCATTTCCCCCCCCCCCCCCCCCCCTCCGCTGTTAACCGCTTCTTGCTTTCTTTTCAATCTGCGAACTTAAATCTTAAGACACAACTATCTAACTGTGGGTTTGGAAGAAAAACGCGTCAATTCGAAAGCTACGCACTGTTTACGTAGCGCAATTTACCGTCCATAAAAAGAAAATCAAAACTCGAAACTTGATCTAAATCTAGAAGCCAATATATAAAGCGCTCCAAAAAAAAAAGAAAGAAAAGAAATGACTTTCTCTAATGCTCTCTAGGACATGCCTGCGATAGCAGGGTATGAGATGACCAGATTTTTTTTTATTTTAGAAAAGCGCCTGGTGCGGTCAAGCAGCACCGCTGTCAAGTATTAGATTTTAAATTTCGCGGCCTTAACAATCAGACCGGTAAGAAAGCTCTGTAAACGATACCATGTAGCAACGCCGCTTGCAGCGGGGGCTAGCCTGCCACCAAATTTCTATCTGCTCTAGGCCGTCATTGCATCCGCCACTACTTCGGTGGATGCAATGACGGCCTAGAGCAGATAGAAATTCGGTGGCAGGCTAGCCCCCGAGTGAGTGAGTGAGTGAAAAAACTTTATTGAGGTCTTTTGGTTAGTCTCGGAGAGTCTTCCTGCAGCCGCTTCTTCGCCACCGTTGGAGACTCCTTAGCACGGGTGGTTCCCTCATTCCAGGGCTCCACTGGTCCTGGCTACCTCGCATGCGTGCTGCACCAATGCCCTTTGGGCGGTGAGCTCGCAGCTGGTTAAGGTGGATTCACACGACGGACCGAATAGCGAAGCGATCGGTCACGTGACCTCTGATCCGAGGTCCGTCCGTCCGCGGCGAGCATTCACACGGTGGGAGAGAATAGCAGACGACAGAGCGGACTTACTCTTTCTCCCAGGCACTGCGCGAGAGGAGAGCCTTGTTCTGGCGCGCTGTTATCGAGGGTAGCCTACCATGGACGATGCATGGACGGTGGGTGAATGCGCGGGTTGCGGCGGCCTACAGCTACTGCTGCTGCGCCGTTTTGCCAAAGTATTGTGGTGACTGTTTCGCTCGATGTGGTATACTACGCAGGCAGTTCTCTGCAGTGCAAACGATCGCGCTTACTCTATGAGAGCTGCATGAAAATACTGCTTTCAACCCTTGGAAGACGACCATTCGGACTGCCCCTATGCTCCCGGTACGTGCCAAATGCCAAAACGCTTGAGGAAAGCGATGAATACATTCAAGCGACTGCTCTGTGCAGTCACAAAACTCACGCATTCGGTATCGCGCAGTGCAAGAGCCTGTCACTGTAAATTCTGTGAAAACCATGTACTGCGAATGAAGGCAAAAACAGGCTAGTTCGACTCCAAAATAGAAACGACTGCCGTCAGTCGTCAGAAGCCGCTTCTCGCTTTCCTACAGCGTTTTAGTGCAATGTATGTTATGTTGTCTATGCTTGGGCACCGGGAGCATAGCTGAAAAGCGTTCCGCGAGAGAAATAAATAAATAAAAAAATGTCTTGTCCGTGAAGGATCCGAATTGTGAAAAGGACTCTCGACCTTGTCGCGAATTGCTGCTCGCGGACTGAAGCGAAGCAGCGGAAATCACTGACGTAGGGCCACGTCACAGCGAATCGTGAGAGCGATTCGCGATTTGGTCCGCCGTGTGAATCCACCTTTAGCAGGCCCTCCCATTGCTCCGCACTCGGGTTAGTTTGCTTGTGGAACGTGTAGTTGTGTTTACATTCCCATGTGACGTGGTATAGGGTCGGACTGTCTCCGCACCAGGGGCAGCTATCTCTATACTGTGTGGGAAACATTTTGTTTAGAATGTATAAGTTGTGGAAGGTACCAGTCTGCAGTCTTCTCCAGCTGGTCGCTTCTTCTTTTGTGAGTCGCTTGTGGGGCGGAGGGTATTTTAACCTGCTGCCTCTGTAGTGATTTAAAATATCTGCGTACGTCGGGTCCACCATCACGGGGTCCACGAGGTCTTCTGTCAGCAAGGCTGGGTGCGTGATTTCGCGAACCAGGCTGTCTGCCCTCATGTTGCCCTCTATGTTGGTGAGCGCCGGTGCCCAGAAAACTACTTGTGTTGCTTTATAGCCCGAGGCTCCTGCGCCGAGGAGAATGCGTAGGGCCTCCCTGCAGATCCTTCCTTGTTGGAACCTTCTACAGGCTGTCTTGGAGTCTGTTATTATAACCTGTGATTCGTTTCTTCGATAGCCCTCGGCCGCTGCGAGTGCCACAGCGATCTCCTCTCCGTCTACTACCGATCTTCCTCTCGCGGATGCGCAGCTGATCGTGTTGCCTGAGCAGTCAACCACCGCTGCTGCTATCCTCGTGTTGGTGCTGTATCTGTCTTTCGGGTATAGCCCTGCGTCTGTATATACTGTATATGCCTTTTTAGCTAGGTGGTTCTCCACGTATTCTGCTCCATGCCTGTCTTCTGGTCGCGTGTAGGTTGGGATCCATATTTCGTGGTATCGGGCGAATTCTGAGGGTTCGCCGGATTTCGTCTGGAATGTTTTCGTTTGGGTCTGCCGTGGTTTCCGCCTGGTAGCCTAGTCTTCTCAGTAGTCTTCTGCCTGTTTCCGTGAGTTCTAGCCTGTCTAGCTGTGCTTCCAGTTGGGCCGTCGCCAGCTCTTAAAGGTGTTGTGAACTCCCAGTTCTAGTAGCTTGTTGTTAGGGGTGTTTCGTGGTAGGTTTAGGGCCGTTTTGTAGGCTTTCCTTATCAGAGCTTCGGCCTGTTCTTTTTCTTTCTTGATTGCCGGGTGGTAGGGAAGGGAGTATGTCACCCTGCTGACTACCAGGCTTCTGACTAGTTTAAGGGTGTCGTCTTCCTTCATGCCATGCCTTCTATTGGAGACTCTTTTAATTATTCTGCTGACTTGTTCGGTTGATTTTTGCAGTAGGCTGATCGTGTGGCTGCACTTTCCGCTACTCTGCAGCCACATGCCTAATATCCTTATGACGTTTTTTTCCGGTATGTTTTGGCCTTCGAGCTTGATTTCCAGGTTCGCCTTCGTAGGTTTCTTCGCCACCCTGAGTAGCTCCGACTTGTCTGTTGAACACGCTAGGCCTCTTGCCCTTACGTATTCTTCTACGCATGTTGCGGCTCTCTGTAGGCTTTCCTGCTTCTCTTCTAGCGTGCCCCGGTTGGTCCATACCGTGATGTCGTCCGCATACATGGCATGCTGTATGTCTTCGATTTCTTCCAGTCTTTTGGCCAAGCCAATCATGGCTAGGTTAAAGAGCACGGGCGAGATCACCGACCCCTGTGGGGTTCCCTTGTGGGGGGTGCTGAAAGGCTGACTTCTCACCTCCCCCAGCCCTATGGTGGCTGTTCTGCCCTCGAACGGCTGTTGCGGCGCGCGTCTTTCTCTCCCTCTTCTTTTTCTTTCTTCTCCATTTTCTCTTCTGTCCGCACGAGGTGGCTCAGCTACAGAGCCAGTAGCAGGCCCGTGCGTTTTCTTTTCCTTATTCCTACAGCCATAACAATGACACCTCAGCCAGCTTATTCTCAAGATTATCTATAGATTTCAGCTTCACTTTCTTTTCCAAGCCGATACTTAAACAAAATAGGGACAATTAATTGCGTTATGTGCCTACAGTGTGACAGGAACTGAAGCATTTCATGCAGATTACTGCATGTATTTGTCGTTATTTTCATGAGTTTACTCGGCTATGTACCTAGTCGGTCTTTTTATGACTATTCGTCGCGCCTGATAAACCCTCGCTTCAACTGCGCGTCGTCTGCGCTCGCGTACCAAGAGCAGCACACATAGCTCATCGACCAATTAGCGAATTTCATGACGTACGCTTGACGACGCGTTTTTTATCCAGCGGTTTTTTTTTTAAAGTTTTCAGAGATTACGAGCGAGCTAGACTAAATTGGGAAACGGTAAAATGAAAAACAAAACCTGCTAAATTATGTCACAAACCTATTGACAGCCGAGTTAGTTTTGCGGCTTGAACACTACACCTCATTTTTAGATTTTAGCTTTAGAAGCCCTACCTTGGAAAAAATTAACTAGACTCGGGGACTCTTTTTCTTGCAATGGGCGTAAAGGTAGGGAGGCTTTAAACGTGTTACTCCGCCATGTAGTTCGACCGCGCGGCTTTCGGTCTGCATAGACGTTGTAGATCATTTGCATCGATCGTTTGCTTCGACAGCCAGCGTCTCTTGAACTTGACTAGAATCTTGTACGGTGAAAACGCTTCCAACGCTTGCGGAGTGGACGAACCAGAACCGGAACGACCCAAATAGGCGGCTGTTGCCATCTTGTCTGCAAAGTCGGGGCGTCTCGAAAACCCGGTGGAACCAAGAAAAATGTTTTAGGCATGACAGCTTCATTTCGAAAAATCAGTTCCGTGATAAAAAAAAAAAAATATACTCTAAATAACTAGCGCTATGATTTCATTTTGTTTTTGCAGAAACTGCTTATGAAACTAGGGGCTATGTTCAGCTGCGTAGGAACATGAAGCATTTCAGCTCAGTAGCTTTGGCTTCATTACCAGGAAAAAGTGTCCCCGAGTATAGCATCGAAGTTCGTTTTGTAGCTGAAGTTTCAAAGCTGCTGTGTCATTGGCTGATTGGTCGAAGCAGCGATGACGTCACAAGGCCGCATGATAGGGCTATAATGTATGGCTGGCACGTGGAATGGCCAAGTGGCGAGCGCCGACTGCTCGCCGCGGTGTGTGACGTCGTAAGAGTATGCGGCATGGCCGAGTTTGTAGCTGCATTGGTTCAATACATCCTCAAAGCTGGCCGCTAGCAGCATCGGGGTTATTTCTCAAACTGAAGTCTGACAGCAGCCGCGCGAAAAGGGAACGCGGCAGCCCGGGGAGGAAAGGGGAAGAGGATAAGGAGCAAGGGAGAGGGTGCAGTACGGAAGGGGAGAGAACAGCGGTGCAGTGACCACCGCTTTTGCCAGTAGAGGTGAATACGGCTCTCGGAAGCCACCTTGCTCTGGCTGTGCAGTGCATTCATATTTCTTTACACAGACAATCATGTAGCTTCCTTCACAAACTATTCCCAAAGCATGAATTTTTTGAAACGCGATTACACCTGGTACAGAAGGCGAATTTTTCACACAGGACAGGATGGGAGGGAGGGGTGCTCCCTTAGGGCACTCCTTTCCCAAAAATGTGCACTGAGATCAATTACATCTCTTGTGGTCCAAGTATAATTAAGATAGTCAGTTCTACAGCTCTCAAGAGGGCTCTGAAATGTATATAATGCAGGTGCTGTTCCACTCCAACTTATCACCATCGTCACAATTGTCATGTTCGAGCATTTTCTTTATTACACAATGTGAATTACGCATTTTGTTAGAAACATTACAAATCTTCAAAAGAAGACAGAGCTTGCAAAGGCAGCACATGCTGTTTGTCTCAGCAAGCATTTTAAATCATGCTTAAATATAGCCTGGCTGAAATAAAAATTTTCTCAGGAAGAAAAACTCGGCCATAGTAGATGTCAGTTACCTTAAATATTGTAGTCATTAGCTAGGTACAACAGCTTACCATTGAATCTTGTTCTGAGCCATGAATAAGATGATGCTATATTAGTATTTGAAATGGAGTAAAACTCAACCTTTAAAGTGCTATAGTGCAAGGAAATCCAAAAAACACTATTAATAGAAAATATTTTATTATACTATGCAGGATGAAGCTTACAAAAGCACTAGCAGTAGATACATATGTTTATGTTGCGTGCTGATAGAACACCTACAAAACAATACAATCCAAGGTTCCAACAATGGCAATGCAAAAAACAGTAAATAATTTATTACTATGGTCTACAGCATCGATGTGTAAACTGCACTAGTATAGAGCAGTGAGACATGCACACACTCTTATCCATGCAGACAGAACATCAACAACATTTTCAATATCTTTACAAACGCGGTCAAGACTACAATGCATTCCCTTTCCTTCTTTTTACTTCGAGAAAGGCAATGCCAACCAATCCGAGGCACAAGAAATGAAGGGACTCTAAAATGTCGTATGAAGCACATTGTAAAGCTGTACTTTCTACACATGTCATCATGGACAATTGATCCTGACGCTGCATGTTTGAGGACACAACCGTACATAAAGTGTAGGTGAAATGTAAAAAAACATGGTAAGCCGATAGCTCTTTTTCACCATAATTCATGGCACAGCATTTCGCTGCCTTCTGGTCACTACAACTGGGCAGCCAACTACTGGATTGGGCTACAACAAGGAGTACGGACGTGAAATTTGTACGTGTGCTACACAGGTGGGCAAGAACTGTAAATTCTTCTCACTCTTTGAATGGTATTTACTTCGTACTAGCTGACATTACATCACACTTTCATCGTCTCTTTTTAGAAGACCAGAAAAAAATCACAGTAGCTTAAGGGTACCTTCAAAATACCGTATAGTGAATTGCTCCCATCTCCGTCCAAACAGTAAGTAGCTAAAGATGTTCGATGGCAGCACAAAACGTCGTAAAGAAAACATCGCTTTGAACAATCTTTATGAAACCGGAAACAACACAAACATGTGGCTGCACAAATCTTTCAGAGGTGGCCATCATGAAAGTGCGTAAAAAAAATTGAATTTCATTAAAAAATTCCCACTGCGAACATAACCACAGTTAGAGCGCTGCCAAGTGATAGCGCTGTTGCTATCGATGCGCCCGTGTCACATTCCTGCTTCAAAAATTCTAACGACGACTATGTATGCCTAAAACAAAATACTGCACACAGGATTCTTAATTATAACTGCATTCCCTGTACAGCTGCCCTGTGAGAAACCTCAAGAACAGAGTAGCAAATGACCATCTAAGGAGTACCTCTAACCAAAGGCGTTGACGATTACATCAATGCCAAGGCCAAATGCCTTGTGCAAACTAACATGACATTACCGACGACTAGCAGGCGCAAGGTAGTCGACAACAAAGCCATGAAAACAGGTCGTTCTTTCACATAATAAGGCCACATTGGGTGCACTTCAAAAAGAAAAAAAAATGTTCAGGTAATCAGACACAATCAAAGTCATTCCCCATTTATGCCTAAACAAAAACAGAAACTTACTCGAAATGCCACTATAAATAAAATCAGTAAATATTAACAGTGAAGGCTCATCAGACTAACAGGCACCTGCCTACAAGTGAAACATATTAAGCACATACTAATGAGCTTTATCAGAATGAAATAGCAAACACCAATCTTTTATACTGAGCAGTCAGCACAAAATGACTGCAGTCGGTAAGTCAGTCACAAGCATACTTTTCAAAGGCTCTTATTTTGCAATTTGCAATTTTGCTAAATATTTGCAAGCTTAAATATGAAGCAATAGTAAAAGGTATGGTGTCTGTGATGCCATATTTTCGTACTAAAAAACTGAGCTAGTCATCAGTGAGCCACAGATCGAGGTGCAGGAGGCAAATAACCTCACCTCGCCTGAGCATGACTGCAGTAACCTTGGTTAGCAAATACTATTAGCATACACCATACACCAGAAAACCAGGTGTCAGCACTTAAGAAGCTAACGACTGGTCACTACGCTTCCTAACTGCAGTGTTCTGATTAGCTTTACTGCTTGAAGTTGTGGTATGGGTAAATGAAATATGCTTTGGTAAAAATAATTGTCTGGAACAACTGATAATGATGATGCAGTCAATTCTGCTCAAAGCGGCAAGGTATTTTGCAAGTGCAGAAGAATGAATCGAAGTTAACTTGGAGGCCCACTTAAGACTAGGAAGAGCAGACGAAGTTATTGCATATCAAACGGTTGCTTAGAGAAACATTCTGTGCCAAAGGGCAATGCTTCAGGAATCAATGATTATGTAATGATCGAAGAGATGTCATTAAAATAGAAAATAAGCCTTCCAGTCAAACTAGGCCAGAAGATGTGTGCTCCAGGAGAAAAAATGTAGTCATGAAAAGTGAGCAGGTAATTTGAGCCTAGTGAGGTTTGGAAATTCACATTTCACTTGTCAACACGGTGTGAGCACTGTAGTGAGCTAGCATGACAAACTACATTTCAAATCCCTAAATGCCAGTAAGAGCAAGCAAATCTTTCCGAAATTATGACGACAGGTCAACAAGGTCCAGGAATCAAAATTTGCGATTCACCACAGCAGCTTCATGCAGTAGTTTGAAAACTATGGGTGTGTCGATCCACTGCAAAGTGCACAACAAAATATAGCTGATTGTTTCCACTCACTCTGCTTACAGAGTAGAGGGCATAAACTGGGTACACAAGTTTTGAATCATGCTTATGTTCTTATGTATCACTAAAAAAATATGGTTATCAACTGTTACTATATGTCGTTAGTTCCAGGATACAATACATTCTTATGTAGGTGATAAACCAATATATTAGTTATGGATACAAAACTTGACATTAATATCTTTCCTAAACTGAGCAAAAGCAAGTGCTATTTTTTATATATGTGCAACTTGTTCTGCTGGTAATTAGCCAGTAAATTTTGTCAAACCAGTTTGGTATAGTTAGATGGATGTCTTCGATTCACACAACTATTACATGGTCTTGGGAGTTGCTTTGCTGTTTGAAGCTTCACCCTTTCAGGCGCCATTTACCATTTAAATTTGAAACAAATATTTTTTTCACCTAAAACGTACATCTAGGCCTCAAGAAAACCAATAGTTAGTTTTTTAACAGACAGATTAATAGTTAATTTTTATGTGCATATACAAAATGTTTTACAATCTATCAAAATAGGTTAGTGCAGTTGCATTAAAATAACAGGATTTTCAAAACCAACTGCCTAGGAATTGTTGAATGCCTGCTTTTGTTGAAAATGCATGTGAGTTAAAAATTAAGCAAAAGAAACATTAAGGTAACATTAGATGTCAGCAAGCAAATAGTACAGGATGTGCACAATATTCCCTGTCTTGTTACATTTGTTACATTAACAATTAGAGACAAAAGCCCCAATAAGCAATGTGAAAGATAATAAATTTGCCTGAAATGAGGCCCTCCACTATGGCATTTATTACTGCCTCAGTCAATTTGGGTCGTTGACCTCCATAAACCAAACCACAGAAATCTGGGCTTAGCAATGTATACCTTGAAAAGCTATCAGTTCATAATGTATATAATTGTGTACAAAGCAGCCTTTAAAGATATAATCAATAAATAACCATCAGAAAAGCAGATCAATTCATGCACCATCAACTCTTGATAATTTAAACTTCAAAGAGGGCCAACATTTTTTTTATTAACAAGGACGTTATTAAATGAAGGACTCTTTAAGCAATGAAGCAATGAGTTAATTGAATAAATCAAATATTTGGATAACAGATCCCGAAGCTACTACTTTGATGTCTGGAGTACCATATTTTCACGCCTGGTTTATTCCTAATAAATTATAAACACCACTTAACTCCCAATTTTTAGTGTACGCGAGTGCAAATTGGACCAATCTGACCATACTGGACCGTTCGGATTGCCAAATTCCAACTTTCAATTCTGAATCCTTCTCTTCAAAACAAAAAAAGCATTAGCATCATTAAATTCATCATAACTACAAAAATCGTACATCAAGCGTCTTATTCTCATGAGCTTGAGAAAATCACTGCATAGAATAACAAGAGACACCCTACACGCTATACGGAAATAGTGAGCTATTAATTACATCTATATTGCATCAAAAATCTTAAATCCTTTACGTAGACTGCAGTTTGTTTTTGTATTGCCTAACTAGAAATTTAGTATGAAATTCATTAAATTTAGACAAAATGTTTTCTATAGTGGCACCTGTATTCAACACGTGCATCAACAACATCTTGATATTCCTTCACAACTGGCGCTGAATTGATATCTCACCTAAACATATTGACGTTGCTAGAGCTGCATCGAGCAGAATATGCCACAATTGACTCTATGCACAGTGTCAACAGTGCAACAAATGAGTGCTTTGGAAATATTAAAGACAAATTCCTTTGAATTCTAATGCTTCCATTAACATCAATGTCAATGATATAAACAAAAATGCAAGTCAACAACGTGTAACCAATTGATCGACATGTGTACAGTCACTGGCCAGTTTTTTGAACATGATGAGACAAAGGAAAAGTCAGGCTAACAGAGCATTTCGAAAAGCAAATACCATCAATAATTACCATACCCTGCTATCATACCCCATGAAACTATTTAACTGAAATGTTTCATTTTGCAACGTCTAATAACTTGCTTGCTAACTGTAACTGTTTAAACTCTGTAACCTACTTGAATTAGAAGCAAAATAGCTTGTTCAGAAGACACAAGCCAGATTTTACACGACCTGAGCAAATGCATTACTTCAGTTCAAAGCAGACCGCTTTTCAGTGTTAAAACAAGCTGCCTAAATAGCATAGCTTTCTTTTGCTAGCTGGAGCTTTCCGGCAAATCAGGGAGTGAACCACATACCTATCTCATCAATTAGCAGAACATGATGTGCAAATGTTATCACAAGCAAGAAAGGCATTCATTTAGGCCAAGAAAAAAAAAGTGTTTAGTACTTCAAGACATCTGCACAAAGTCCGAATCTCACAAGTATGATCCTTAAGAACTTTTAGTCCTAGAGATTTAAAAAAAAAAAACGAGTTACGCATGTGTGACTGGTTACAATATGGTAATAAAAATTCACAGACTGCAAAAAGATATCTCTTAGTGTAGCCTTTTCAAGAAAATCAGAATACAAAACACAAAAAAAATATCGCATGCCTTCGCATACTACTGAAAACTAAATACAATGCACAAATACATTTAGAAAGGTGGTGGTTCTGCCACAATGCAGTTAGAAAGAGATGCCAACACAAGCTCGAATGACATGACCGATGGGAGGTCATTCTGAGGCATGAAAAATGTAATTGGCAGCAGCCTATCAGCAATAAAAACTAGCTGGATGGTACTTACAAGCACCAAACAACATCACCTAAGTTCTTGACACAGTATGTACGAAGCAGACCAGTCAGTCAGGCAATTAAAGAGAGGCTAAGAGCATGCAAAATCAAGAAAAGGCAAGAAACAGACTTTTCTAGCCTGCTAAGCACATTACAATAGTATCATCTAACATAGCCTTATGTGCCACCTGGTAATCGCGCATAGAACTAGAGAAGGCTCAAGAATTTCCAGAAATGGTCTTAACTAGTGCAGTGTAAAAAAGAATGGTCTTCAAAGTTTCAGTACGTACTACATATATCCTCATTTACCTGTGTCATGTACAGAGAGGCAATCACTCTCGAGTTGGTGACTTGCTGTGAACAGCATTCCTTATACCCTCAAAGTACGACGTAAAATATGACCCAAAGCTGGTGTGACAAACTTTCTTTTTTTTTTTTCTGAAATGGAGACTTGAACACGGCCCACGACTTTGCAGCCATGACATAAATAGCTACGCCGATATACGTACTATAAGTCAGCTCATGTGGCAAAAGCAAAAGAAAGGTCAGGTGTTAAGTCAAAGAAACACACCTCTATTAACCCTTTCTCCTTTGTTGCCGAAACTGAAGAGCGAAAATTGACGAGAGGAAGACAAATGCAAGCGTTAGCGTGAAAGCCTCAAGCACATCTCATCCGTATACGCCTCACTCTCCCACTAACTGAACGGCTTACTCATTCATACTGTTTATCTGTAAATCGATGTATCAGTCAGTGAGTCAAGTGATCAGCCAATTAACCACTCATTAGTTCACGCATGGTCAATGACATATCATGGCCTCTATCAAGAGTGCTTCAAAAACTTTGTTTTGCACTTTGACATCTTTCAACCAATAATGTATACAACATAGGCTAAACAACTCCTTTGACACTATAATCTGAATGTGAGAAACGGTGGCCACAATTCATAGTTTTCTAAAAAGCTTCTCACGTATGAAGTTCATAGAACAGTAACTTCAAACCACTGTGCCACTGCCCTCTGGTACAGACAAAGAGGCCCAACAACAATGTAAATGAGCATGAGCTTGGCTATCATGAGTGTTCACACCTTAACTAACACATTTTAAAGTTGGCACATCTAACCGGTGGTAACAACATATTTCGAAATCGTTTAACGTCACTTTTTGCCTCCACTCTTGATTACAGGAAAGTTCAGAATGGAGACATTTCAAGTTCTTTTAAGGGTGTCTCAATTCATTAAAGAGATTACAGTACTGAGCAGCCCAAGCTATTCAAACATGCTGAGATGGCTCAAGAAGGTATGCTATTGGTTGAAATTGACTGCAATATGGAAGTTGTGGAACGACGACACACTTGATACGTTATTGCCAAAATTAAATGTGCAGAAGAACGTATGTGTCATGAATCAAACTAAATAAAGATAGCGCAAGTTTTTCTCATTATTGGCCATGACAAAGGAACTCGAGAGTAAAATCTCTCCTTGGCCTCACTGAATTACACCCTAACGAACATGCATTTATATTTCGGTCACATTCGGTGGAAATGTTCAGCCTTGCCATGACACTAGTTGAGTTTGACATGAAGTAAAGCTATTATTAAAAAAAACTATATCACTTTCAATCTCAATTAGCAAAAAAAGACCATAACATCAAGATGACAAGTAGGCAGGTATGACTGATTAATGGCTCCTTTGGTTCCAAAGCTGCAGCAAGCCTTTGGTTAAGGGCTTTTGTTCAGCAGACAAATGACATGGTTGCTTGACTACAACAGTAGTTTTAGAGAAATGAAAATTCGAAAGTTCAAAAGTAGAAAAATTTCTTGCCGTTCATTTGTAAGCACAAAATACGTCACAAAAAGAATGAAATCATCAAAATGAGTTTTGAACAAAAAACTGCTTTCCTAGCTTAAAAAAAAAGTCCGACATACCATTAAACATTTTGATTTGTTCCGACTAGAATCACTAGCTTGTAATGAATCACTAGACTGTACTAGCTTGAAGCAATTTGTGTCAGTCTGAACTCTCACTATCACTATATCTCACTATCTGAACTATCACTATCTATTCTTCTGCAATATTGTTACTGACTTTTCACAGTAACTATCATGGTGTCACCAGATGGCGACACCATGATAGTTACTGTGAAAAGTCAGTAACAATATTGCAGAAGAATAGAGCTTCAAGTTCTTTTCAGTCCTCTTTGTTCCTTCACTGCGGAAAAATTAAAATGAGTTGAATTTCAGTATGGTAGAAATGGTGCCCAATGGGTATGTGTGGCTGCAAAAGTTTTAGAACAAGGGAAACATAAAAATTATTTCCTGACCCCAGGAAGTAAGGGGTGCAGGTGCCTATTTCCTTGCACATCTCACACATATAAACTGCCCTATCCAAACAGTGCGAGCATTAATCACAAATTGTCTAATCCAGGACACTGTAATCAAATGTAGGCTGACCAGCCTTGGCAAGCCCTTAAGTCCTTATGCAGCATTTAGTATAATTAAGTCTTTAAAAAAGGTTACTTACGTATATTATCATGTAACCACAACCAGCCCTCCAAAATAGAATGAGGGTGATTTAAACAAAAATTCAACATGACCAGCCGACCAGCAGCCATTAACAAATCTACAAAACAGTCAAGCTCTCAAATGAATCTGAATGATGCCTCATCTCAGCATGGCAAACAACTGAAAATTATGTGACAAATCAACTTGCACGTCTTTAAAAATCTGTCATTGCTATCCCTGTATGCACATCATCTCAGCATTTGCTACTCCCAGAAGTCCATGGCCCCGTGGAACTTGATAAACATTAAGCATCACGGTAAACAGGAGCAAAATATAAACTGACGAAAAACCAGAAAAGGTTTGTCCAGAAAGGACCAGACAGTCTGCAATACACAGACTGGATTACGTAGGCTCACTACATGAGAAAAGACAAAACCGGTTTGACTGGATGTAGAGATGGTGCGGAACTTATAAACTAGACTCCACAAACAATTCATAAGGGGCGCAGTCTGTCTTAGGCATGCTGTGGGCTTGAGTCGCCAAGAGAAGTTTGGTGTGTCGAGCTACTTGCGACTTCATCACCAATAGGTTCGTACTGCAAAGGGAAAATGATAAAGTGTAAAGCATCACGAAGTTACAGAAGTCAATTTCAATCATGCACTTTGAGAATGAGCGACAAGTATACACTTCATTTCTAGCCAAAGCTACGCTGCAGGAATATACAGCAATAGAAACATACCATGAGCTGTAAGGAAGCAATAAGGTAACGGTAGGTATGAAAAAGACGTATTAATGACAACATCTGGTGCCACAGAATAAAACCACCTGTGATGCACATTGCTAGAGTAATAGGAAAGCAGAACAACAGACAAGCTCCAAATGCATCTGCACAAACACAGAAATGCTAATTCTCTCGAAAACAAGTCAAAAACTTTTGTGCAGATGGTTCTTTATATGGCCACCAGATGGCGACACCATGATAGTTACTGTGAAAAGTCAGTAACAATATTGCAGAAGAATAGAGCTTCAAGTTCTTTTCAGTCCTCTTTGTTCCTTCACTGCGGAAAAATTAAAATGAGTTGAATTTCAGTATGGTAGAAGTGGTGCCCAATGGGTATGTGTGGCTGCAAAAGTTTTAGAACAAGGGAAACGTAAAAATTATTTCCTGACCCCAGGAAGTAAGGGGTGCAGGTGCCTATTTCCTTGCACATCCACCAAGCATGCCTCTTACTTCCAGGTCTTGAATAAAGGAACCAAAAAGCACAGTTCTCAGTTAGCTGACTGCGATAAGTTTCCAGAAGCCCAGACAGCAGTACAATGAAAAAGCAAATGATGAAATTAAATTCAAAGATGTAAAAGCGAAAAAGCGAAAGCAAACAATAGTTCAACGAAAAATGTCAAAAGAGACAAAAACCAACATGGTAATGCAGATTTGTCGTAACACGTCATATGATAAACCACGAAACTTTTTCTAACACTGGGCTTCATATAACCGATTGCTTTCAAAACATTCTAAGCAAAGCCAGAAGTGCAAAAATGACTCTCTCACGTTCCTGTCACTTTTGCACTTCTGACTTTGCCAAAATGAGCAAACTCAACAAACTAGCCCGAGAAACAGCCTTGCTGAACTTCCAGAACATGTCCTGGCAGCCATTCGAACAGGACTGCACCAATTAAAAGAAAACACAACCCAAAGTTCCCTCACAATTTAATATCTTAATGACAACCACTGTGAAGGACAACACATGCACAGCTGCAGAAGGAGGCAAACGAAGCATTCTAGACCATTCTAAACCTATTTATGAGCCAACTAGCTGAATTCCAGATGGGCATGCTTTTTGCGTGTGCCTAAGGACGTAAGGACGTACGGACATTTTATACGTAAGGACGTATAAAATGGCTTCACTTCTGCCAGTAATGCACCAGAATACACTCATGGTCCTACCACTTTATAAGCCAAAAACCATTTCACTGCTCACGAACTGCAAAAAGGCTGTAAATTGATTTCAGAACTTTCTGAGCCACCTGTACGTGGAAGAAAACGAGAAAGTCATACGGTTAGAAGTGCCCACTATGCCAGCACATGGTCCTCGTAATTATTAACATTAATTCAAGAGATTTTATTGATTCCGCCTTTTTGCTAGCTTCGTTACGTTCTTAGAACCCAAGAAAGCAGGTCACGCATTTATTCGAACACTGCACAGCACACGAAAATTGATTGCTAAAGAAAAAAATATGACAAGAGAGTTAAACAAAGGCCAAGAATGTCATAGAAAAATTAAAGCTTTTGAAACTGTTAGTGGGAGTTAAAATGAGTCGCAGTTAGGAATATCACGGCAGTCCATGCTGCTCAGAGCATACCATTCAATACTGACCTCATCCATTCCAATGCATTCATAATGCCACTGCAACAGACGTAAAATAAAGTGAACAGACCTTCTATCAATGAATCCCCACAAGAACACATGAATTATTAATCTCCTGTAAACAGTTAAAAACCCGCTTCATTATTTAAAGGGGCCCTAGAACTAGAAGGGGGATTAAACAAACACAGCTATTTTTTGTATGCTTAATAAGAGACACTGCGATGTCTGAATGGGCAAAGGATAGAGAAGAAATCGTCCTATCTGTTTGTCTCAACCTTCTCCGGAAGTGCTCGTTTCATGCCGATGGTATCTAAATGCCGGAGCAGTGTTTGGTTGCAGATATGACGCTGCAGCCAGATTAGGCTCGATTTAATCTGGATGTAACTCAGTACGTAACTTAGTTCCTGCACGCTGAAAAATAGATCCAAAATAGACTTCTCTCGGTGCTGGCTTATTGTACAAGGGAAAAAATTTTTAAACAGAGGTAAAAGTGAACGAAAACTGAGAAAAACTTTCGCAGAAGCAAGTGACGCTCGTTTCTATGCTCCAGTTCTGATAATTCCTATTGTGCTTGTTTCTGGAACTCAAGAGGAATACATTCAACCACAATAAGTGGCAGTAAAGAAAATGGCACAGAAAATGTAAAGAAAAGCACAAAAAAATCGAAAGTAGCTCATAACATCACAAAACAGTTATGTGAACTCATATGCTAGATGAATATGTTGGAAGGGCAATAGGCCATGGCATCTGCTATGACCAGACATAAAGTTATGGCGATGCTCCACACTCCTGTTTTGCCCACACACTGTTCCTCCTGTCAAGGTAATTTTTCATCTGTTAGTTCCCTATTAACAATGAAATGAGGTAAACCACAGGACAAAACAAATGTGACAATTTTGATGCCTCTGATTAACCAGATAAAACAATCAATACATATAGGTACATATATCTGACTCTGCCATTTGGCTGCTAATGCCAAGTACTGGCCATATTTCAGTGGAATCAAAGAACAAAAATGTGATGCTGGTGCATGTCAAAGGATCCCGGATGGCCTAAATTATTCTGGGGATCTCTACTACAGCATCTCTTACAGTCCATGTACCACTTCAGGACATTAAACCGTGCAATTCACAGTAAATTTACAATCAATCAAATCAATTAATGCAGTCCATTAAAATGCAGGGAACTTCAAACATCTTTGATATTAGAATCTCTCCATATTCCCTGGGCTCTCTTAAATTGAATTTCCATGTGTTTCTTCTTTTTTATACTCAGAGGGAAATGGGGGGGGGGGGGGAGTGATTTCTCAGAGCTGAATAAACGTCCTAACCAAAAGATTGATCATGGCAAGAGCGAAAAAATTGACATCGCAGTGAGGTGTCATCTCTGTAACACTGTTAAAGCCCACCAAGAAGCACTGGAGAATCCACTTACAATCTAACGCTCTGCATTTCCCAAGTTTCCTAGATTCATTTGGAATTTTTTTTCACACTTTAGATGGGGTGTCAGTGATGGCCACAGTAAAAGATATATAGAAATATTGCGTACACAGCATGCCTTACAGTTAACTTTCAGTTTACCCCAATTTGCACTTCCCCTTGAACACATTTTTTTCCTTGCTCGTGCAATGAGTTTGAGCGGTGTTACCTAGTTAGAATAGACTAATATAACACTGTTAAAATAAACCCATGGTTGCAAATTATATAGCCTCACTTTGCTGTACAGATTCCTGACAGTTCATCAGTGATCTTTTTCTCGCAGATTTTGCTGCAAAGACTTCTGTGCAACCACACCACTATAAATTTTCATGAATAAGTGCTACAAGCTCCAGGAGGCATCATTCACAAAGAGTGCCAATGGCTGACGCGTTTCTCTCCACGTTTGCTGTACCGTGCGCGGCTGTAGCTGCAAGCTGCAGTACATCATTACCTCCTTGTGATCTGCGAACTGTGAGTGTTTTTTTGCACCTCATCACAGTTAATATCAGTCCGACATGTAAAAAATATGCGACCCAGTATTAACGCCCGCAACTGCGCAAAACAGGAAAGAGTGGACACGTTGAAGAGACTTCCCCTCGTGAAAACATTGGTCCACATGCCACCGGAGGTGCTGGTGTGATGTGTGACGTACAAGATCGCTGCTTCACATTGAGTTCACTGATATCAAGGCATCCCCGCCGGGGTGGTGCAGTGGTAAGACGCCCGACTGCTGTACCGGAGTTTCCGAGTTCGAACCCGATCGCGGCGGCTGTGTTTCGATGGAGACGAAAGAAAGTGGTGTCCATGTGCTGTACGATGTCAGCGCATGTTAAAAATCTCCAGGTGGTCGAAATTACTCCATAGCCCTCCACTATGGCTCCTCTTTCACTCTTTCCACTTTCATTCACAGCTTTCTCCCTTCTCTTAGGCGAATGTGATAGATACTGCACCTTTCCCTTCCTGTGAACCAATTATTATTATTATTATTGTTTGTGGGGTTTAACGTCCCAAAGCGACTCAGGCTATGAGAGACGCCGTAGTGGAGGACTCCAGAAATTTCGACCACCTGGGATTCTTTAATGTGCACTGACATCGCACAGCACATAAGCACCTTGCTTTTCGCCTCCAGCGAAAAGCGGCCGCCGAGGCTGTGATTCGATCCCGCGTCCTTGGGCACAGTAGTCGAGCGTCATAACCACTGCGCCACCCTGGCGGGGTTTATTATTATTATTATTATTATTATTATTATTATTATTATTATTATTATTATTATTATTATTATTATCATCAAGACCCGTCTTGCATACGGATTAAGTTTTCTAACAGGCAAAGAAATTAAAGCTCACTAATCTATGAAAGAGCACAATTATTTGTGACGAGTGGCCAAGGCAAACACACATGCGTGAGGGTGCCGACGAATGATGTAACATCACTGGAAAGGCGAACAAACTGTGGTGTGTATGCTTGTTAAGCTAGCTCAGAACCATCATCTGTATCTACAGAAAGTGATGTGTTACTACTTAATCTAGTGAAATTGCTGAACATCAATTTAATGTGAACCTATACTCCTGGTTAAGTGTATTCCAAACAGTGATGCATTGCTACAATCAAAACTGCAAAAAAAAGCCTTCACTGGGTTTTCCAATCATACTGCAAGGCCATGATCATTCATATTTGGTCAAACATTCTGTCCCACTAATAATGCAGATAAGATAGTTAGCCTTTCTGCCGAAGCAGTGTCTGTGAAGCTTTAGCAGTTCACAGACTATAGGCAAAAAAATGTGAGTTCCTGCTGCTCTAGTCTCAGAAATGAGGCAAGTAACCGGGCGCTGTTTCTCCACAATGTGTCCCGAATGAGTACCAGACAATTACCAACCAATATGAAAAGACACGCGTTATGTATGTTGTTACATGCAATGCAGCTGACTCGTTTTACCATCAAGTTGTCGTGCAAGCTACCATGGCCTCCTACCAACAACTCTGTAGCAAACTGCATGTAAATGAACACTCCACAAACGTGACACATTTAACAATCTGTAAGAACATTACAGATCCCTGCATGATTATAAATCACACAGAGTAGCTCAGTCCCCATTAATATCTCCTACATGTTTGTGGAATGAGAGCAGCGTGATGTGATATTTAAATGCTTTGTGCGCCTCTCTGAAGTGAGAGGGAAGGGAAAAAAGGAGAAAGGATGATATGAGGAAGAAAGGAAAAAGAGAAATCAACATCTGTGCTTTTTGCTAGACCATCTGGAATTCCGCTAATTCTTCATCTGCCCTGAAGGCATCTATTCACACTGCTCTTCAACATACCCAACTAGACCTCGTGTAATTCTCATAAGACAATAAGCTTCAAACAAAGTAGTAATCTGAATAAACTAACTTAGATGGAATCAAGGTTTACTGTACATGAAAACAACTTCCGCTCGTTCAAATACCATGCACAGGGCAGCATTTTGATGAATGCTGTAACCAGCCAGAACTCATATCCAATGGAAACATTACCCCCTAATTCTGAGCACGTTTTTGGATGTACAGATCTGCAGCGATATAAAAGCTGTGTATTGGGTGTGAGTGTTGTCTATAGCTTATAAAGTTACGCTGCCGAAATACATGCTACAAGTGGTCAAAAACTCCATTTCATTTGGCAAGCTACAAATTCTTTGCAAAATTTAAAGTGCTTCTTAGTTCGGTGCAAAGTAAGTGCGACTAATGACTACTACGACTTTTCTATCCAAAGCAGAGACATCACAAGCAGGCAACAGACAAATGAAATAAGCCCTATGTTGGCTACTTGCACTACTCCAGCCTGATTAGTATGTGCCACTTAGTCAGCCAAAAACGGATCTCAGTTCTTCATTATGTAAATATCTCGTAATCAAAACTCCAATAACTCATGCTTTAGTTTAGTTCGAACAATGCCACAATTCTGGCTGGCTTTGGTATATTCAAAGCATTTTAGAACTGTCTTATTTGCGCCACCATTTTGTTTAACTTAAGTGTTTTGCTTAAAATGTGCTGGTGAAGGTTGGATAAGTCATGTTAGGTTAGCAAAGCCATGCCTGCTGAATGTGCACCCGCTGTACCTTGACAGGGCTAATGAACACTTAATTCTTTTTTTATCTTTCCTCGACGGTAGGATATTGCTGTGAACCTTTCTTTTGTTCGTTTGTTCACGCTGAATGCTGCCGGGTGCAGCTTTAACACTTTCCTCGTAGCGTAACATGTGCCGACATTTATATCAAATGATCCTTGCATGACTGCTCTCACATTGCTCTCCAATGCTTGAGTTTCTCTGCCAGCTTCAAAAAGTGTCCGTTTCACTGAAACTCTGGTCTGTTCATTTGTTGCCAATAGCATTGTCACCACCACGTGACAGTATTTGTGGCTAGCTTTGACATGCGCGTAGCAGTAGGTGCGATCACAGGACTTCTCTTGCTGCACAGTTTGGTCTTTTGAGCTTCACTACCAGCTCATGGCAATCGTGGCTATAGGCATCTGACAGCCAAGCCCAGCTGCATGCGATTTAAGACACCCGGTGGGAAGTCCCCCATCTTCATCTTTAAAAAGGCATCTCGCTGTTTTGATGCCAATGTGCCTTTCCTTCATTTCAATCCATGAAAAAAAAAGAAGCTGAGGAACAGTTCTATGTTCTCAGTTCTTTACGTTCTCAATTTCAACAGCATGCTCACAAAAGAACATGCGTATAACTGCAAAAAATAACCCCTACTGCACAGACAGCCCCTGCTCATTTTTTTTGCCAATTATAAATCTATAATCGTTAAGGGATGAGTTTTGGCAGGATTTTGAGGACCTATTTTATTCATTCAACTTTATGATAACTCGGACACCTTTTCCACTCCCATGGAGTCATAATTAGTGTAGATTTAGTCTGCTAGGAAACTAGCCATTACAGATAACTTTTTTTTCAACGACATAGTTAGCTGAAGACTGCTGGTTGAACAATCACTGTCATGCTTCTCTCTTTGTGTTTGTCTTCGCTGCACCGCTGTTCTGAGTGTTTTCCCCCATAAGTTACGTTGTGTAATTGCTTGTCTAGTGTTAAGTTTGCATACAGGCTTCAAATTATGAATTGTACGCATAGGTACATAGGAGGGGCATCGGAAGGGCGCTAGGTGCCCTTCCGAAGATTCAAGCAAAAATCCTAAGTACTTTGAAGTTTGAGTTAATCAGAATCTGCTGTATCCGCTCACAACCTGTGCTCGATAAATATCAATTACAGCCTCCACAATCCACAAAAATTCATTAATGTTACTCATTTCTGTTTCGAAAGTGAGCTAAAATCTTATCGATAGGACAGCTTAATACATCATTATTCGTATACAATAGAGCTCCGCTAAAGTAAACTCGGTTATAGTAAAGTGAAACTGAAGTCCCACTTCATCTTCCATAGATAACTGTACATTTTCCCCCCTCTATAGCAAAGATATTTTTGGTAAAAATCGAGTTTAGTAAAGTGCGCTTGGCCGCAGCGACGACTCCCACGATATGACATCACTGCCCGTGCACTACAGAGAATCGCGAGGGAGAAAAATTTTGTATTTCAAAGCAAAATTAACACCGAGTGTCCTTTTAAGTGGCTTCACCACCAGACTTAGCAGCATTTAGAAAAAGCCTACTTTACGAAGGCCTTGGAGCCGTGAGGGAATTTATTATTGATTGCCTTTTAAAAGACAGAAACAGCAAAAAGGGATACCATGTTCATGCAAGTCTGATTTTCACATGAAATCAAACTGGGTTGTATTCGTAGCCACGTGCTCATGCTTAAAAGGTACTTCAACTTGATGTAAAAAATTTTTGTAACTGAAAAAAATTGCATGAAGAGATGATAAGAGAAAGATGGAAGCTATTTCACAGTGTTTTTTTCGTTTAGCAACAAGACATGTTCAGTAAATGGCCATCTAACTACCAGACAGTATCTTCAAGACCATGTCATCACCAACAACTGGTATACTAAAGACCCTGATAAGATTTTTGCTGGTCCCAGTGACTTTACTATAAATGGGTTGTGAACTATTTGATGGTTTCACCACAAGGGGGCATCTAAAAGATGATGCTCTTAAATTTATTTTCTCGAAAACTGTTTATTCAAAATTTATGAAAATCCTAAATATTATTGCCGCAAATCTCCCTGAACTATATTCATCGCACCAAACAGCACGAAAAACACACAGACGGAAGAAAAATGTCACAGGACAAGTGCTGGACCTATATTAGCTTTCAATGTAATCTCGGTCAATTTGTATGCCTTTACGCCACAGGCAAACAAAGGCCTTCTTTGTAGCAGCTTTTAAGGCAATAACGTTTAAGTTCCATTAGGGGAAAAAGCACGCTGGTGTCACTGGAAAACCCTGACCAGTGAAGAAAGGTGATGATGCAGTTATGACATTACGTGTAGTGGCAATAAATAAAAGAAAGAAAATGCTGGTCAAGTGGTAGAATTGAAGCTCTTACTCTTCAGATGCGAGCCAAACACATTACCTCTATGCCACAGAGATACAATTGTCTGACAACTTTGCACTTTAAAGGCCGGAATACATGCGGCGTTCTTTTCCACGATTTTCGCGCGTCGAAAACTGCCGCGCCGACGCGACGCCCAGCTCGAGATACATGGAACGACGAAGCGGCGCGAGCGCCGCAGCGGATCCCTCGATGCAAAAGCAAATGCATCAGCGAGCAGAAATAACCGCAGAGCGAGGTACATGAGAGAAGCGAAGCTGGTCCCTTGTGGTAAAATCCCGAAAGTGCTCATTCTAATGCTACTGTGCTAAATGTAGAAAGCGTACATAGGTGCGCAAGGATTTGGCTCGCTCGAATAAACGAAGATACTTCGGAATGCCCGCTCGGATACCAGTGGCACGGTTTTTTTTTTATTTTTACAAATTTCACTCCAGGGAGCAAACAAACACACAACGATCCGAGAGTAGGTCGTATACTCATTGAAAAGCGACATTCCGTGCTTGATTAAGCGTTTATTTTTACGATAATCACATTTCTGCGGCCAAACTACCCATACCTTGTCAGCCATGGCAGCCATGTTGACAGCGGCCGCTCAAACCGGAAATGCCAGCTTTCCGCGCTCCTATTGGCTCGCGTCGACAGTAGTTTCCGGTTCGAGAGGACGCCGCGCCGCCCGCGCATCAAATATCTGGCAGGGCCAGATCGGTGGCGGCGCGCGTTTTTTCTGACGCGGGGCGTCGAGTGCGCGCCGTCGGGCGTAAAACGCCGGTTTGACGCGGCAAAAACGCTCCATGTATTCTGGCCTTAAAGGTGCACTGAAAAACATCCTCAAAATTTTAACATCTTATTGTGCTTTAGGATGTCCACAAATAATTAGCTTTAGCCACAGACACCAAGCCACAAATTAAGCCCCGAAAAAAAAAAAAATTAAGCATGCGTCGTTTGCTTTCACGAGGCTCAACTTATTACTCTGCAACAGCCAATGAAAACACTATAATCCTAGAAGACACCCAAAGCAGTCTTAATGGTTTTGGACACAGTACAAAGAATATTTTGATAAAGCATCTACAGTAAGACCCCAATATAAGGAACATAGATATAATGAATTATTGGCTATATCGAACTTCTCCTAAATATTCTTAACAAAAAACATGTAACTTCTACTTCATATATCCAATGCTGTGCGGTTTAAGCGGTGCACGCTCATATCACAGGTGGCATGCTTTGCAACGGTACACAAGTGACTGATACTGATGCAGCGAGTGATCGCACGAAGTTTCATGCTCTAGAGTGTTTACATCTTCCATTTGCCAACAGCGCCATGGAAGATAAAGCAGCATGGATGGTTGATAAACCAGCGGTCCCAACAAGCCTTTTTCAAGGGTGTTGTTGCAGGTTAGCAGTGTTCTTCGGAGAAGCCAAAACTATCTGGAGCTCAGTTTTTTGCGGTGCCCAGAACTGCTGTGAGCGGTTTCGGAGAAGACGATAAAACTTGATAAAAGGTCTTCCCATTTCTCTAGAAAGGATTGCCTCAGCTTCCATCTCTTCAGTGATTAAATCGTGCGGCTTTTTTTTGTGTGCTACTTTCGACAGTTTGCTCCTCTTTCCTTCTGAAAGTTTGTAATTAGCAATTTTGACTGTACTAAACTAGTGTTTTACCATTGGTTGTTCGCCATAACGAGACTTGACTTTACATATTTGTAGTTCAGAGAATGTGCCGTTGTTCATTAGAAGTACAAAAAGCGATGCAAGTTGACTGAGATCATACTGAAAAGAAATACAGGTCCAGCAGGTACACGGAGGCTATACTTGTGAATTTCACAAATTTTCGACAAGCAGTGCTCCAGGAAAAAAAGGAAAGGGGGGGGGGGGGGGGGGCATTACTTTTTGGGCATTTCTCGCAAACAGTTTTAGACAGATCACAATCTGTTGTTTTCAGAACCCACATTGAGGAGTCACTTAGGCTGGACTTGCGACTGCAGCAATTACACTCAGTTTAAAAAGTAAGGATGTCACGAACCAATTCTTTCGAGCCATTAGCAGAATTCAAACTCGGGATGAAAAATAAAGAAAACGATGTAAACCACACAATGAGCAATGGCAAGGCACAAAAAGAAATGGTCCCTTCTTAACGCAATTTTACTGTCAATGTTGCGATCCTGAATCAGTTTCAAGCATACTTAAAATAAAAACCCTGTGGCCACAACACAGTCCCAGCAGGTTCCAATAAAAATGCATGCAACACGCTACGGTTGCTTGGCGAGCTAGTTGGTTCATATCTAACTTGTATTACAGCGCAAACCACAAGAAGGGACGACGACAGACAGAGTGAAAAGAGCGCTGACTTCCAACTGTTTATTATTCTGATATGCCACGCATTTATACACATTTGAAGCTTCAGCAGGAAAGATCAGGAAAAGCAATCAGCATGAAAGGCATAGGCGATAGGACAAGGCCCTAATCACCATCGATCCAGAAATTTCAGCTCTTTCTTGGTTAGTGCGACTGATGGCATGCTTACACACCTTTCCTCTGCACGAGCAATGTTCACCGCCTCAATTATCTCCCTGACACACTGATCATTGTGTCGAGCAACGATTGTGCTTTTTTGGAACTCGGGCACGCAAGGTTTTCTGCGGCGACATGTAGACTCATCGCCACAATTACGACAGTGCATGCTAAGATGGCCCTGGTCACCATCATTTACATTCCTGTTGTGTTCTTTCAATCTGGTATTAATACACCTGCCGGTTTGTCCAATGTATTCGCGTCCGCAGGACAACGGAACGCGATATACAACACTTTCGTCGCAAGTGACAAACTGATTCTGGTGTCTAATCATGCACGATTTTTTCTTTTTGCTATAGCACGGGTTCGTTTTCTTGCATAGAACGGATAGTTTGAGTGGGGCCGAAAACACGTCAACGCCTGCGCACTTTCCAATCTTCTTCAGGTTGTGAGAAGTCTGGTGGATATACGGAATGACTGCTACCCTTTTGCGTGCATCCGGGCCTGTCACGGCATTCTTTTCAGATTGCGGGACTTGTTTCATTTTCTGGAGCAGGCCCTCGGCCACAGAAACTACAAGGGCCTCCGGGAACCCCGCGTCAGACAGGCGTCTAATTTGCAGGGCTAGACTTTCTTTAAGCATATGGCCACAGGATTTAGTCAGGGCATTTACAAAACAATATTTGACAACGCTGCGTTTTACAAGCTTCGAGTGAGCAGATACAGCGGGTAATAAACCTTTTTTTCCCCGTGGTTCATACCCCCAACAAACATGGTTATTATAAAACTTTAGTCTTAGCTCCAAAAATCTAATGGAATGGTTGTTAGGCATTTCATGCGTCAAAATTAAAAGTGATAAGTTCCGCTTGAATATGTCAAGCACGTCTTCAGTTGTTACATGAAAATCCGCATTGGCATTGTCAATTATGATTAAAAAGTCATCTACAAATCTAAAGACTTGGACAACACTTGTACCTTCGAGACATCTTTCAATTATTCTGTCGTGCATGGCTAAAAACAAGTCGCTAAGGACCGGGGCAATACATGATCCAATGCATACTCCGCGTTTTTGCAGGTAAAAACCTTTGTCCCAGGTGGCAAACATAGATCGCAGGTACACATCAAGCAATTCTAGAAAGCCATTAACATTTAAACCACAACTGTTCTGGAACGAACAGTTCCAGAACGTCGTCCCTTCTTGTGGTTCGCGCTGTAATACAAGTTAGTCAACACACTACACTCCTCAGGGGATGGGCAGTGTTGACAGCATTGGCACGACGTAGCATCAAATAAAATAAAAAGCTATTTAAGAACTTCACAGATTTGATAAAGAATCCTTCTGCAGTGCCGTTTTTTTTTTCTTTGTATTTTAATTTTATTGAGCCCAAGGGTAGTAGCCCTAAACTAGAACTTAATATTTTTATCACGCTTTAGGAGCTGGCCGGGGTTGCACACGGGTTAATTTAACCTTGAATGAAGTGACAGTATAGCAATTCCAAACCTGCACCAAGTTTGATACCGACTAAAGGTGGTCAGGTGACAAACTATAACGCAGCGAAAAAACTATCAACTTCCGACTAGTCCAATGTCTTACTTCTTGATTCCAAAAAATAACCCACAAAAGCAAAACTAGACGGAGAGTGTAAAGCTCCACATATAGACTGATTGTGGTGGGATGAACTTGTAGTGATGCGGTCTATAGGCTCCTTATGTGTCACGTGTAAAAAAACTTATAATGCTGATGAGGCCTAAAACTTGTTTTCTCAGAAAAAGAGATGTGCAATTTCAAATAAAGCTGTCACTCACCTTCCCTTGTAAGATCAAACACACAGTTAAAAAAAAAAAAGAATGATATAGCCCAGCAGTAGTAAGATCAAAGAAAGAAGTAGGATTTAAAGCTAGCACATACCTCATAGAAAATATACAATATATATATATATATATATATATATATATATATATATATATATATATATATATATATACTATACACTGACGCGTACAAATGCATCACTGGTAGGCTTGATATCAATAAACTAAAATACTGAAAAATACCTTACACCAAATTCCTTTTCTTATTGCTGTTTATCCTGGGTAGAACCAAACCTTCATGTGGGCAAACATTGTCTTCTACCCAAGGACATGGAAAAGATGTGGTTTAAGACACATGAAGAGGACCTGGTCGGTTGAGGCACTTTAAAACAGAAGCTTCATGAATCATTTCAAACTCACTAAGGAAGAGGCGCTTCGCTGCTGAGCCCAAAAATGCGCAGATTTTTACGCGTCACACATTCAGAACGTGTTGGTCGTGTTCTGAAGTCGATGCCGCAATGTCCAGTGACGACAAAGTTGGACGCGTTATTACAGGTCGTGCCTTCCATCTCCTAGCGTACGTGAATGGTATAATGGCGGATAAAATTGTTAAAAAATGTCGAAGCTTGAAACAAGCAGAGGATTGCCAACAATTCATGGAAGTTCGCACGGCTGCTCAATTTGGATGAAACGTCGCTGTGCGCAGAAGTCGGCCCAATGTGCCATGCGAGTGTTGAAAGGTAGACGCAAATTTGTTTCTCGGAACTGGAAGCCATGTCACCAGTTCCTTTCCAATAAAACAAGGCCTAACCCAACTCCTGCACTATACCTCATTCGAACTGTTGTCTTACACACAGGTGGAAGCAGGCTCAAGCTTCTTGCAGCAGGCATAGGAGCAGCAAAAGTCTCATCTTGGAGCAGCAGGCATAGCAGCAGCAAAAGTCTCATCTTGGAGTAGGTTTGAAGTAATTTGCGCGCTTTTTCAAGGCACATTGGAGCAGGCTGATGGCATCAACTCCCACTGAGCACATTTCTTTTGTTTGCAACTAGTCCAAAAGCTGGATGAAAATCGATCATTATCCCATAGGCCGGAATCATTTAGAAGGGGAGTGCAATGGTTCTAAACATGCCAACTCTAGTTGGTGAAGAAAAATAAACAAATAGCTGCTACAGAGAATGGTAAAAATAAATTGTAAATTGTTCTTTAGGAAAGGAAAGGCATACTACCTGTCACACTCCTCGGCGGACATCCGACCCCCACCCCATGGAAAGGAAAGATAGTGGAAGCGATAAGAAAGAGAGAAAGAAGTGCTGGTAGTGGTAGGTTACAGAATAATTTCGACCAAGTGGGGATCTTTAACGTGCACTGGCATCGCACAGCATGCCTAAGCCTTCTGCATTTGTAGCGAGAGCTAAATTGGCCACAGTTTCATCGTTTTGCGCACCTCCAACAGGTGCAGTTCTGCGCATGCGCGAGGAGCCGCATGACGTCACACCGCGCAGCTGGCGCGTGCCTCGCCGCTCGCCTCGCCAGCTGTGGGCATGCGCGAGGAGGCGAGTGACGTCACTAAGCGCGCCACCGCCTCGCCAACTGTGTACATGAACGGCGCGTGCTACTGCGCATGCGCAAGGAGGCTGCGTCGCCTATAAATTAAGGGTGATATTGTAGCATGCGTTGACGACAAAGAAGCGCAGAAGTGTGAGAGGAAGAAGAAGTGTGCTAACCTCGAGCCTGAACTCTGACGCTGTTCGTAGAACCTTGGTGTAGCCGATTGCTATGGAGAAGGACAGTCGGGCCGCTGCCGAGAGGACCTGGAGACTGGAGACTCTCAACTCGTCTGACCACAAGGTTGCAGCCCGGTGGCTGGCCACCGAGGACAACAAGAACAAACGGCGCAAAGCCAAGCGAGAGGCAGAGATACTGGAGCAGAGAAAAGAGCGCCAGGCCAAGAGACGGCGTCGGGACGCGGAGTGGTGTGCCGCGGCCTCGCTGGAAGGCGATGCAGCGATGGAGGACGACATGAAGGCCCGCCACGCAACCGATCCCATGATTAGACTGAGCGAAAGCATGCATGAAACGCTTGGTTTGGGCCTACCCAAGTAGCATGAGGACGAAGCTGTGGTGTGCTCTCGCTGCGTATAACCTGCCACAGCTGATCTAAGCCACTGTCAATTTTGTGCTTCCATAAAACGTGACCACCGCAGTCGGGTTCCAACTCAGGCATTCTGGTTCAGGGTTGTTGCAATATATTACCAGCCATTACTTCAGTTGAGGAAGGCTCATGTCACCACAGCCTTTCATGAAAGCCATGGTAATAACAGCTTGAGGACAAGAGCCATTGATGAACCAAACTGTTATGAATGTGAATACAGCTTTGCCTACGCTGTTTCCTTTTAGTAATGAGAGCCCAGTGTTGCTCAGCCAGAGATTGGACTCAGCTAAATTTGGCATTGTATACTTGCAGTGGACAATTCTTGTGTAAATTTTCGTTTAGGCAAAGCAGGTTACATTGGGACAGCATGGTGAAAATGGCGTAGCACTTCTATTTCCTACCTACAAGAATGTGCAATATGGAACTCCAACCTGCCTGCCCTAGGATGTCTGCTGCATTACTCGATCCTCTGCGCTGACAATCTGTAATACCTTCACTGCAACTGCAACCCAGCTAACACCCAATGATGACAAGTGCAAGTTACATGTTTTAACTAGGCTAATAAGCCAGTCACATCTAATGACAATGCCAGAGCATTTTAGTCGTTAAACTACCAGCACCCTCACGATTCTGTCAATTTCTATCACTCCCTAACCCGCATTTTCTAAAATTGATGGTCAAGCTCCCTGGTCTAGCCATTCATCAAGACCCCCGTGTCCCCAATCTGCAAGCCGGCAGCATACTTGTCATTGCTTCAACTGGAACAGAAGTACCACATGCCCATCATGAAATCATTCCTGACTTCGCCGCCACTTGTGACAAGTGCTCACCGCTACCCCCTCAGCTGCAGCATGCGTTGCTGACGGCGGTATATCTGCTATCATTGGCACGTCCATGAACGTGCTGTCTCCACACCAGCATTGTGTCGACAGCTCTCAGCTACTGTCACCACAACGCAATCCTCAAATGTCATCTGTTTTTCAACCGTTCAGAAGTCGTCAACTGTGCTTCTCGTTTGACTTGACCTACTCTGTACTCTTGCCTGATATGGTCGAGCATGATTTAGCACTTTGAATTTTTCCTTCCACCCCCTCAAGCTGCAGCATAAGGTCTCCACGACTGTCGCATTCCTTCCCAATGGTCACTATATCGTTCCCCCAGTTCATAAAGCGGCCCTCACACCTGTGCCAACCCTTGTTCCCAAAGAACTGCATATAGCGGTCAACACTCGCAGAAAACTCAGAAGATTTCCATAGAGACGTCTTTGAGCTATTTTCAAGCCCTTGGGACTCACCAGACAGCCTAGTTAAAAATAAAAATCAAAGCTGACATGCCTACATCGATGGTAGCTCAGAAGCATATAAAAAAAATAATTATCTTCCACAGGAACCAATGAAGCTTCGAGTAGCCTCCACAAAGGAAAACACTTTTTTAAAATTGCTTTCAGTATGGGTGTTGCTCAATCGGTGTGATGATAAGGAGTGTAAAAAAAAAATGTACTTGACCCATCTGTGAGCTCGTGCATTCTAAATCACTCCATGTAGTCTCAGCAGCGCAAGCCAATATATTTAGTGGTGTTTGTATTACTTTAGACTCCCACCAGTTTTATCTCTACGTGCAATAGTTAGCTTCCAACAAAATATGAACCCTCCCCATTGAGGTTTCGATTGTTTACCTGTTTGTATAATACATATAATATCATTGTTTTCTCAAGAACCTCTTAAAACAACTCACAAATATCCTCCCTGTGACTAGCCAACCCGGCCCTCAAATCAACTATGTGAAATACCAAATCAGTTAACCAGTTCCTACCAATGTTTGCACAGGTCTCTGCAGGTTCTGGACCTGCACTGTCCTAGCCTGATGTTACCACAGCCAAAACCATCTCATACCAGCCACCTCCTTTCGACAAACTGACTCCAACTGCTCAATTCACCGAGCGAGTGTGTCTGACCCTAGTTAGGGCCATCACTAAATCCAGGCCCTACCTGTCTGGCCATTATTTCTCAGATGCAATTGATCACCTCGTATTCTGTTGGCTCTCTTCACTGAGGGACCCCACCAGTTGTCTTGGCTGCTTGGCTTTTTGCTTCCCAGAGTATTCGCAAACAGCTGTACAAGTTGCGGCGTCGCCACCAAGCTCCTGACTGCTGGTCTCACCGCCCTGAGTTCTCCCCTGGGCCTGGTGAAAGCGATACGAAGCCTTGCCCCTTTGCGAATTCTGGTTATGGACATCACAGACAAACAGCACGACGATACTTCTTTATGACCACTTATTGCTGGCCTCAACTGCATGAAACCCAGGTCTTTCGTCCCATCTAGTTGTTCCTCAGGACAGCATCCTCTACCACTGTGGGTATTGGTTGGAGAAGGGCCAAACTTGGCAGAGTGCCATTGGCTTTGACTAAGGCCTTAACTACTCACCGGCACTCGTCCTTCACGGTGCAACGCAGTAGCGGGAGTGCCTTAAAGAAAGGACTGAAGTGCCCTTTCACAAGCAGCCTGCGTCGCGTGTGGGGCTTCATTGCACAATGCGCTGAGCAACACTTTCCAAGCGAGCATTTTAGAAGCAGTGAAAGAACTGCAATGGAAGCGCATAAAAAATCCACTATCCGAAACGCTGCGCAACTGCGATCGGTTAACTGGCTGATGCGCGGCCAATGAGCGTCGCTGCCGCAGGCTGGCGTAAAAGGCGCAAAGCTCATAAAAACGAAACTGAAACGTAGTCGGCCTATTAAGGTAGTGTTGGATGAGGCCGTTCGTGTTTCGTTACATTTGCCATTGCGCGCACGTCAGAGATGCACGGTCAACTGTACAATATGTAGTTCATGTTTGAGAAGTGCCATTTTGATGATTGCTTATAGTAGCATGCAACCGTAACCGGACACGGCCTAACCGGTGCGAGACCTGTAGCGCTCATCCCCGATGCCTTAGCCTTACATGGGCACTGGCTGAGGCTGCGCCGAAAGAAATACTTATCCGTATTTGCAAATTAATGAGGATCACATTAACGAGCATCGAGTTGCAAGTCTCGGTGGTCACGCGGAACAGATAGCTTGCATTTGGATGTGTGCAGCCTCTTAACTATGCCGCCCTACCGTGGGGGCATTTCTTTTGCCATGTGCTGGGCGCCAGACCACCCAGGCGCAATGCCGTGCAGTTGGAAGTATCCGTAGCAGAACAGACTCGCATTTGAATTAACGGTTTTTTTTTGTACACAGATCTCTATGAACTTGGCCGGCCGAAGCAGTGTAGTTCGAATTATCCGAAAATTCAAATTATCGAGGGTTGAATTAACGACCTTTCACTGTAGAGACTCTACTGGGGAGGCAGCCTCAGCTGCCACTGAATGAAGAGAGTTGATTTCCATCCAACTTTGAAGGAATGCTGACATTTGAGCCTATCAAAGTCTCGATGGCTGTCGATTCAAATAACGACTTGTATCACAAGGTCGACAATCGTGCCCATCACAAGAAATAAAATAGACTTATATCAAGTGCATAACCTCGGTCACTTTATAACGGACTGTAAAAGAATGGATATAGCTACCACACAAAAGAGGACAACAGAGTATGTTCAAGAATTAAAAAAGGCAACACAAAACTGAAACTTGGATTGCTGTCTACTCAAGGCTCATGACAAAAGAGGAGGCTTTGAAAAGAGGAGCAAAAGTTGTCATTCTTTTTCACGAACCTCCAGCCAGACTCATTGAAGCCAAACTGTGACAGTGCGCTTTAAACACCTCTGTATAACTACTTTCCAGAACTGCTTGTTGCGAGCTTTTGCAAACGTGGTAGCAATGCTCAAAATAGTGACCATTTAGGCTAGTTGGTGCAAATATATAACATATTGAACCAGCAACCATTCACTAGTGCCACACATGATGCAGAAATTAGCATAGGCCCAATTCCGCTCTGTTGACAACTAAATTTTCTAAACAAGGAGATTGCAGGTCAATTTTCAAATACCTGATGTAACTGCCCACCCATGCAGTAGGGAAGGCCACATTTCAACACCTCTTGTATAGATCCAAAATCGTTTCAGTGTTCACAATGAAAAGCTTAAAAAAAGCACAAAGATCAAGTTTTTAAAAGAGGATGATACCACTGTCAACCTGAACACTTTAATTCAAGCTGTACAACACATTTCTTTTCTCTTTTATAAACAACAGTAATTTCTGCCAAATATTTTATTCATTTTGGGGCAATTGCTTTACATGCGTCACATAACCCAAAATATCCCACAGGAGCTTGACAATGTTTCTAAATGCAAAAAATGAATAGAGAGCCGATTCCATTTGTACCTAGAAAATTGATATATCTTACAGGCACAGCTTGGAATCAAAGGGGCCCTGCTGCCCAAACGGGGCGGGGGGGGGGGGGGTGTCTTGCAATTTAAGAATACCAAGAAAGTGAAAGATTATCATCGACTGCATCAACAATGAGTGGCGCCCTCCTCTCACCTCTTTTTTGCTGTCACCAAAGTCGGCTGCCGTGGCGCAGCGGACCACCAGGGCAAGGGTGGCAAGCATCCAGCAGAAAAACACGAGCCAGACAAAGATCTGAGAAGAGAGGAAATGCACGGCAGAATATAGATGAAATGAGGAAAGAGTACCCGTAAAAAAAAATCCAGAGTTCATCATGTCATGAAATATCGAGCCCAAACTGCCATGTTAGTGATCTCCGATACTGTTTTACCTCAAACTCTACTAACCTGATTTTAACATTGAGGTATGCTAATAAAATACTGATATGAATTTCACTAGAAAAATCTGGATAATTTTGTTGCTGGAATACACTGCAGCATGCATGCCCATTACTTCAGCTGTTATTACTTGGAAGCTAAGCACACATCCAAATAGTAAAATAAAGCTGCAGTAATGCCCTTTGTTTTTCAGCGTAATAATTTTACCACCAATTTTAAAATACGACTTTTTTGAGACTCTGCCGTTTGAATCCATAAGATCTCACTTTCCTTGTTTCACCAAATACCGACACTTCTAGATCACAATAACAAACATTATCTAGGCAAAATCTGAAATGCGTATCATGAAATATCTAGCTTGCTATGTTTGCCAAGCATCAAAGTACACTGGCACTTTTTATATTACAGGCTAGATCCGTTGAAACCATACCAACGATGAATTTAAGTGTGCCAAACAAACTTCACTAACCTTTGTGGGAACTCGGTCGGTAAGGAGCAATTCTACACTGTTATCCTTCCAGGACGGACTGGTGCTGCAACTGACAAGGAAGGAAAAAAAAAATTTTAATATTAAACTCAAGCGAGATGAAAGAAAAGCTGCAGTAAAATAGGCAGGACAATTTCTCAGAGGATTCAACAGCAGTAGTTGAAGCAGTTATGAAGGTGGCTCAATACTAGACTTTTAGAGAAGACTTTCAGAGATCTCTGTCAACATTCCCCACATTACTGCACACATTGAAAGGACAACTGAGGTCGTACTGGAGTTCATCTTTAATCATAGATCAGTGTATTCTAATGACAAAAGAGTACTCTCACTGAAAATGGAACTTATTTGTAGACAGGAAGCATCGCCCCCATCTGATAATTTTGCAAATAAACAGTGAGGTTTGTTTGCAAACACTGACATTGAACTCGTGCACTACACTGCCCTTTACTTTAAAACTGTGACCACGGAGTCCTTTACGGTCTTGATGTAGTGAGTTTTATTTGAGTGGAAAAAAAAAATATATTAAACCGTTTAGCGTAGCTAAATGTAAAATATTGTGTAATACCACTGTGCAGAACTTCACGTAAGATTGCGCCTTCTCCGAATCAAATCCACACACTTCGCATGACATGAGTTTGTGTGTTCTTTGCGTTATAACATCGGCGAGCATGATAATACTATGTGTCCCATAATCCCAATGAGCCCTGCTACAGATCCTTGCAAACCTGAAAAAGTATGCACAACCTGTTTAAACATCTGTAGGCTGCGCTATGACAAAGGATTGTCCAAAACAGCTTTCAATAGGGCAGGAAAACCAGGCACGTAGCAGGCAAAAAAAAAAAACAAAGTTATGCAACAGCTCTCAAACAATGCTGAGGAATGTCACATGTCTTGGTTTCCATTACTTCTTGCCTAACATGCACGTTAAAAACGAGCATACACAAGTGAAACCGTTAAAAACTATGGAGAGCAAGGGAGAAGCTCGGTCATTAAGAGCATGGCCTAATAGCTTTAATGGCCACCGCCTGCAGCGCCCCTTGTGGGTCCTCACCTGTGTACATATAGTCTCTGCTCACCTAATTACCAATCATTTAATTTGTGCCACTAATATTACACACATCCTTATTAACATACAGTCATAAACTACCAAATCATCCAACTACCAATTGTAAGCAACCACTCGGCATAGCTATAAAGCCTCGCTTGAACCAAGCTTTATGAACATCCCTGCATGGCCTAAAAATAGCATGCCTGATTTGGCATCAAGATCCGTATAATAATGACTCTAGGCACTCCCTCTCACCAATAAAAACCCGATAGAAGCCCTTTACAACTTCGTAACACCGTGCGGCTTCATTATGTCATGCAGCCCACTGAGGAATCGGTGCTCGGCGGTCTCACCACCCAATACCGCTTGCCAGAGCCATGCCCATGACTTTTCACATACAACATCAACAACGTCAGATTTTCTTCAGAATGGGGCCTTCAACACTATCGCGTTAAATGTTCTCAAATTCCACTACTAACAACATTCTTTGCATTTGGTCAGAAGACTGACCCAAGACAAAGCAAGCCATCATTCATCATTCAAGTCATTATTACACAACAGTATAAGCAATAACAGCATAACAAGTCCGAAATGAAAGTAAGTAAGGGAAAAGGTGGTATTTGGTATTTATAAGGTGCTCATGGGGACCCAAAAATAAATACTGGTTCCACGTAACCTGGTGTGAGAAGCCTCAGTGTGAGACCTTACTTCTTTTTGGCTCCCATCACGAGGTCGTCAAAGAAGACGTTGAGCCCGCTGGAGACCTTGGAGGCCATGACGAGGGTGATGAGGGCCATGATACCACTCAGGACCGAGGCTGGTACCACTATCTTCCACACATGCACGATACTGGGCCGATTGCAACAACAGTTAGGTGAGCTCAAGGTAAAAGGCATGCAAATCAGATCTCGAGTCCCTGGAGAAGATTTTGGGGAACTCATAGTTGAACAGAAAGCAACAGTGTACTGGCAGATGCCAGTATAAGAAACACGAATGAAACTGATAGAGCCATGCTGAGAGGGACAAAGTAGACCATGTGAGCAATAAAATTTCAATGCTGACAAACCTACACACACATGCATGCATGCGCACGGTCCTAAAGCTTTAACAGAAACACGCTCGACAAAAACAGAGAGCAGAAAATTATATTCAACAACAGATTAGAGAGACGTAAAAAAAAAAAAAAAGATTTCAGAGACACTCTTTTAACCAAAGGGTGCGATGGCTCCATACATTTGATTCTTCATGGCATAAATAAACTGCACTCTCTGTCAGAATATAACCCTTTACTTAGGTGAAAAAAAATAGAGCAGAGGTATAAATGGTCACTGTACAAAACAAATTAAAAGAATTACATTTTCCTACACTAGAATGCATTGTAACAAATTATTTAATTCAACAAGGAATCAAACAGAAAACAAAAAAGTAAACAATAATCTCAACTGCAACCCGGCAGCATTTTCTGGAGTGAGATTTCTTGCTGGCCAAATCTCTGGCATTCCTAATGACGGCCTAACTGCAAAATGGCCATGCACTATCTCCTAACTATCTATAGCTAGCTAACTAGATTTGGTAAGCAGCAGGCTCAATCAAAAAATCAGCATGCTGAGGTGATTCCATTCTGTCCTGGATTTTCCCACAGTGACTAGAACACACACATCAGGAACCCGATCAATGTACCAGATGGACTGAGCCCTGAAAACAGGTCAGAGCCACTAAGAAATTGAGTCATAGTGCAACATTCAGTTTTGTCTTTTAAGAAGCAGAAATTTCTGCAGAGGGCGCACAAATGCTTGTTCAGCGATTCGCACATACTCAATAAGAGAAGTCATAATAAGTGTGCATGCCACCATGGTTTTCACTGTAGTTCTTTACAAATTCAACACAACATACACACACAAACTCACGTATGCCACTAAAGAAATGAAATGACTAAATAATACCCTGCATAAGACAGGGCAGCCACAGAGCTCGATAGCAGCCAGCTAAAAAAAAGTACCGTTTATTTCTTAACTAGTGAAGAATGTTAGGAAGATAGTGAGAGACCGGAAAGCGTGGCGTGACATGGTCCATAGGGTCACGAAGAGTCGGACATGACTGAACGACTGAATTGAACTGAAGACCAAAATAGGCCTTGCTTTGTCACTTTTTACCACTGAAATCTGGTAGTAAACCAAAAAGAAAACATCACAAAGGTTAATAACAACAAACAGAAAATTAAGTCCACAGTTCTTCAGTGAGTCTATCAGCCATCAGCATAATGTTTCTGTTTCTGCCTGTTTGACGCTCGAGACTTCTTGCTATATTCTTTAGCCAACATACATACTGACGACTTTGCATGTATTGCCTGCCAGCCAGATAGAAGTCGAGGCAAGTTAGAGTGTTGGAAGAAGTGAAAACGGCGAAGTAAAAAAAAAACTACTTTTCGAATTAGCCTGAGGTTCAAGTGAGAGCTGTTAGAAACTGCAATGATCACACTTGTGTGCTGGTTTTTCACGACAAGAGTTCCATTGACGTAAATGCAATTAGCGGGATGAGCAGCTTGAAGCTCGGCTCACGAGTGATGCTAACTATCAAGAACTACTCCGCTCAGAAATATTTCTGTTGGAAATTTAGGCCAAGTGTTGGGGGTCCGAAGCAGCAAAACTTATACATAAAAACTCACAGAGACAGCCCTGAGCAAAATATTAAAATGGCAACTAGATGTAGTTTACTATGGTACTGGCCTTGATACAGTCATCAGCAGCAAGACCAACATCTTATATGTTTTATAAACATACTGCAATGACCCCATATAAAACCTGTCCTGGCTTAGTGATCCTTTCATTGGTACTCCATTCAAGAACAAAAGACGGGGACAGAATGTTAGCAGTTGGATAGAACGTAGAAAGAAAGAAAGCAAAAGCCATGAGAAAAGAAATTTGCTGGTGCAGTTTGCACAAACAAAATAGAAAAATTACAAGAACAAACAGAAAGCAACGTAAGAGGCTCGAGACAGCGTGCTTGTTAAAGCTCCTCCGTGACTCGCACAAAAGCAGGCATTGAGTGAGCATTCCAGTTTTCCGATTTACCTCATCATCTTGTGGCCATTTACTGCGTATGTCTCGCTGGAAGACAAAGGCAAAAAGTTTTTTTTTTCCTTTTTATTTTTTCACTCAGCTGCAAGTCAACTTTCTTTCAACAATGCACACAAAATAAAAGGGATTATGAACAAAACAAAACTGCGAAGCATCGCAAAATAAAAAGGACATGGGGAATACACTGGGAAGGGTAAGCAATTAAATATGGTTCAAAATGTGAGTAGGAATGTTTTAAGATGCAGCAGTTATTCTCAGACTGCGATTGAAACAAACATGTCAAGAAAATGGTTACCAGACTTGCACACTGCCATTTCATTTTTTCAAGTGACAATATGTATATGTGTGTCTTGGTGCCCCTGGTCAATCGCAGTGTTTGGCTCTATGCCTCGAAATGTTTGTTTGGTTTATGCAAATTAATTTTGCACATGCCATGTACCTTCCCCATTTTGCTTGGCATGAAAATCATAAGTGTTAAAAGTAGATCGGAGGGACTCAATTCAATTATTTCATGTTTTATGTGCAACACTTGACAGTTCAGTCAAACCTTGAGAAATATAGAGCGGATTACAAGCCAAGCCATATATAGACATGGCCGATTGATAGATCCCTTACACAGACATCACAGCATCATGTCTGAGACCACAACCACAGTGAAAACCTGGATACTTTTCTAATCTGCTCATTATTACCATAGTAGCTATGCTTGAGGTTCCACGATGATGGCCGCATTGCCATGTCCAATAAACGAAAATTCATACAGACAGCACTATGTTGTACTTTTACTATTTGGCCAGGTTTCCTGAAGTGCAAATTATTCTGCCCAAGCATCTATTTTAGTTCATGCTACTAAAGATACAGGCTGAAAAGGTGATATAATCTAGCAAATTTAGCTAGGCCTGCATTTACAATACCTGAGGGTGTTGAATAAAAGAGCAGGCCATTTTTTACTATGAACAAGAGCAATTCCTCCTATTACTGCTGTTCACTGCAATCAAAGAGGGTGAACTGGTTTCATTGTCCAATCTGTGCCAATAGTTTTCATAATAAACAAACCTTTGAATAGCTTCAGTAACCTTAACAATCAGTCATCATTATTTCATCAATATTGCCGCATAGAAGACGACGCCAAAGATGATGACTGGGCCCCACAAGCGCGAGCCTGGAAAAGAAGGAAGTTGGAGCGCAAGACTCGTCCAGGTTGATTTATTAAACCCGTCCTATCTTTGGGTCCTCCTTGGCGTTCAATCGAGACGTGACACTGGTGGAGGTGCTGGGGTATGCATAAGACTCCTTCCGGCAGTCCACAGCGAATCCCAGACATCGACACCCCTGTACATCGCGCTAGCCGCCGCCTTCTAGGCCTAGCCCCGGAGTACAACCATCTGCCAAGCTACTCTTCAAACGACCAAGTCCATCAGGTCTCCAAAGCCATGGCACATCCCAACCCTACGCCGGTGACTCTTCAGAACACCAAGGTGCCAGAGTGCTTTCGCGGGGAAGCGTTTGAAGATGTCGAGGACTGGCTTGACCAGTTTGAGCGAGTGGCCAAGATTAATCAGTGGAGCGAAGATCACAAGCTTTGCAATGTTTATTTTGCCCTTCAGGATAATGCTAGAACGTGGTTTGAAAACCACGAGGCCAGCTTATCCACATGGAACGACTTCCGCCGCCAGCTTGTAGACACCTTTGCGAGAACTGATCGACGCGACAATGCGCTGCGCCTGCTTGAAGTGCGTGTCCAGAAGCCGAATGAGAGCGTGGCTATGTTTGCGGAAGACATGGCTCGCCTTTTTCGCCGTGCCGACCCTGATATGAGTGAGCCAAAGAAGTTACGGCATCTCATGCACGGTGTCAAAGAACAGGTGTTTGCCGGCTTAGTACGCAACCCACCTAAAACCGTGAGTGAGTTCATTAAGGACGCTACGGCTATAGAGCGAGCCCTCCAAGATCGGTGCCGCCAGTACAACCGACCAGCCGGCTGTGCCCCGACGACTGCGGCGGCGCTGACTGCAACAGATCAGACCACTCTTCGAGACATGATTAGAGAAATTGTCCTTGAGGAGTTGCAGCGAATTTCGGTTACGAAAGCTCAGTCGTCAGAGGCCCTCGTGCAGGCTGTAAGGAATGAAATTCGGTGCTCCCTAACACCGTCTGCCCAGTGCAACGAATTTCATCCAGTCGACAACGCGGCAGTCATTTCCGAACCACCATACCGCGTTCCACAACCGGTCAACTACCCGGCCAACATTCCTGCACCTTATCACGAGCCGCAATCTGAGAGCTACGCCGCGGTCCTACGTCGCCCGCCTCCAGACCACGCCTCACCGAGCGCACCAAGCCGTCAGGAGACGCGATTCTTCCAGGGGCCTCAGTGGGCGCCTTCCAGGTGCTCTCAACTACGCCGAACGGACAGGTGGCGCAGTTATGACAGCCAGCCACTCTGTTTCTACTGCGGACAACCTGGCCACGTATATCGGCACTGCCGTTACCGCGAAGAGGGGCAGGCCTTTCCGTCTGCTTCTGCTCGCCGCCGCTTCGACGCTGACACTGCCCAAACCGACGACGGCCTTCCGGTCAGCAGGGAAACCGAATCCCCGGGCTTCCGCCGCCGCTCCTCCCCATCGCCACAGCGTTATTCTCCGCCGATGCGTCGTGGCAATGCTGACGTTGGCGGACGGCGGTCCCCTAGCCCTCACCGGGGAAACTAACAGCCGCAACCTCACGAGGGGAGGTTGCACACAGTCTAAAAGTGTCAAAACCCTCACCACCGCCGCAACAGCCGACAGCCCGTGCTTCTGACGCTGCCGTTAGTATTGACATTGCCGCACTACCGCCGAAAATGCCGCCTACATTACCACCGGAAATGCCGCATCAGATGAGCAGCCCCGACGACGAAGCTGATACCGCTGACCTTGCCGCACTTCCGCCGAAAATGCCGAAAGAGACGAGCAACCCAGATAACGTTGTTAGCGCTGACCTCGCCGTTTCCATTGATGGGCTGGAGGTACATGCTCTGGTGGATACCGGGGCGGATTTTTCAATTATTAGCCAGAAACTGGCTGACACGCTGCGCAAAGTAAAAACCGAATGGACTGGGCCAGTAATAAGAAGTGCTGGGGGCCAGCTACTGGCACCGACAGGGAAGTGCACTGCCCGGATAGGAATAGGAAACGCGGTGTTTGTTGGCAGCTTCGTTATTCTCCCTGACTGTTGCAAAGATCTCATCTTGGGCATGGACTTTCTGCGTCTTCATGGGGCTGTAATCAGCATTCGTGACAGCGTCGTTGCCTTCACCAACAATCATGAAGACCTTGGTTGTGCGGAAGTACCACTGATGCCCTTACGCGTCGCCAATGAGACAGTGACATTACCTCCGCGATCATGCTCTCTTGTTGAAGTGAAGTGCGACATGGCGCATACCGGCGATGGTATCGCCGAAAGGGCAGTCGCCCTGGTACTAAGCCGAGGTGTATCTATAGCTCGAGGGCTAGTCAACTTGACCAATGGACAGACCGAAGTGCTGCTGACAAACTTCAGCGACGAGCGTCAGCAAATTCCGAAAGGCACAACTGTGGCCTTTTTCGACAGCATCCCAAAGGCGCAGCACTGCTTCTCACTGCAACAGGAAGGATCAATGCGCAAGACGCCCGTAACCATCGTCGATGTGAGTAAAAATTTGTCTTCTTCAGAACGGGACCGTCTTTTGGATCTCATAGATCAATTTCGAGACTGCTTTGCTTCCGAATCGCGGATCGGCCAAACGCCTTTGACAAAACATCGAATCATCACGGATGACTCGATTCGCCCGATTCGACAAAATCCTTACCGTGTAGCTCCGAAAGAACGTGCAGCCATTCAGCGCCAGGTGGCCGAAATGCTTAGAGACGACGTTATCCAGCCGTCACAGAGCCCCTGGGCTTCCCCCGTGGTACTTGTTAAAAAGAAGGACGGCAGCTTACGATTTTGCATAGATTACCGCAAGCTCAACCAAGTAACTAAAAAAGACGTGTACCCTCTTCCTCGCATCGACGATTCCCTTGATCGCCTACGAAATGCACGTTACTTCTCATCAATGGACTTGAAAAGTGGATATTGGCAGATAGAAGTAGACGAGAGAGATCGGGAGAAGACAGCATTCGTCACTCCCGATGGATTGTACGAGTTTAAGGTCCTTCCGTTCGGTTTATGCTCAGCACCAGCAACATTTCAGAGGTTGATGGATACTGTGCTCTCGGGACTTAAGTGGCAAACATGCCTGGTGTATCTTGACGACGTGATTGTGTTTTCGGCCACATTTGAAGAGCATCTACGCCGTCTGCTAGCTGTATTTCAGGCCATACGATCTGCGGGCCTCACACTAAAACCCGAGAAGTGCCACTTCGGGTACGAGGAGCTGCAATTCTTAGGTCACGTTGTTAGCCAAGAAGGTGTCCGGCCTGATCCTGAAAAGCTCTCCGCAGTCGCCAAGTTCCCGACACCTACGGACAAAAAGACATTGCGGCGTTTCCTGGGTCTTTGCGCCTATTACCGCCGGTTTATTGCTGGTTTCTCACGAATTGCCTGGCCATTAACTTCGCTGACGCGTGACAATGCTGTCTTTCACTGGGGTGAAGAACAGGAACAAGCGTTTAATGAGCTGCGGAGACGTTTACAGACACCACCTGTCCTGGCGCACTTTGATGACGACGCCCCTACACTGCTTCATACGGATGCCAGCAACGTGGGCTTAGGTGCTGTGCTGGTGCAGCGCCAGGGTGGTGTAGAAAAAGTAATTGCTTACGCCAGCAGGACCCTATCTAAAGCAGAAGCGAACTACTCGGCAACCGAAAAAGAATGCCTTGCAGTGGTATGGGCGGTTATGAAGTTCCGCCCTTATTTGTACGCTCGCCCCTTTCAAGTCGTTAGCGACCATCACTCGCTCTGTTGGCTGACGAATCTAAAGGACCCTTCAGGGAGACTCGCGCGTTGGAGCCTTCGATTACAAGAATTCGACATGGCAGTTATTTACAAATCTGGGAAAAAGCACGCGGATGCTGACTGCCTTTCGCGAGCGCCGGTCGAACCTTTCACTATGACCGATGAAGACACTGCATTTTTAGGTGTCATAGATGACGCAACGCTTTCCCAACAGCAGCGAGAAGACCAGGAATTGCTCCCTCTTATTGATTTCTTGGAAAAACGAACTACCGTTGTGCCTAAGATTTTCACCCGAGTAATCTCTTCATTCTTTATTCGCAACAACGTGCTTTACAAGAAGAACTTCCGCCCTGGGGGAAACAGTCATCTACTCGTCGTCCCATCTGTTCTCCGCAGTGAAGTTCTGCAAGCGTGTCACGACGAGCCAACCGCCGGTCACCTAGGCTACACCCGCACGTTGGCTAGAGTCCAGCACGGATACTACTGGCCAAAACTGCCTGCGACAGTGAAACACTATGTACGTACGTGCATAGACTGCCAGCGCCGTAAGTCACCCCCTGTAAAACCAGCTGGCCTACTCCATCCTCTTCAAGTGCCAACAACACCTTTTAAGCAAATCGGCATGGACCTCCTGGGACCATTTCCGACGTCGACAGCCGGAAATAAATGGATAATTGTCGCCACCGATTATCTAACCCGCTACGCGGAGACCAAGGCTCTGCCAAGGGGTACCGCCGCCGAAGCAGCTCGGTTTTTCGTGGAGAACATTGTCCTGAGGCATGGCGCTCCGGCGCTCATTATAACTGACCGAGGAACTGCATTTACGGCCGAACTTTTGGAGACCGTTCTCCGCCTCAGTGGTACCAGTCACCGTAAAACTACAGCCTATCACCCCCAAACCAATGGGTTGACGGAACGCCTCAATAAAACCATTGCAGACATGCTTTGCATGTACGTTGACGTGAACCACAAGAATTGGGACGAAATTCTTCCCTACGTCACGTTCGCCTACAATACGGCACGCCAAGACACCACTCGTATGACACCATTCAGCCTCCTTCACGGGCGACCAGTAACAACTATGCTGGATGCAATGTTGCTCCCGAATGCCGACACCGACGATCTCGATCAGGACGCCGAGGAAATCGCTCAGCGTGCAGAGGAAGCCCGCCAACTAGCGCGTGTGCGGATCAAGAATCAGCAAGAGCATGATGCACGACGCTACAATCATAGACGCCGACATGTCATGTACGAACCTGGCGACAAAGTGTGGGTCTGGACGCCTATTCGCCGCCGTGGACTCTCCGAAAAACTATTGCGGCGATATTTCGGGCCATATGTTGTTCAGCGACGTTTAACCGACGTCACTTATGAGGTGGTGCCAGACGGGGTGTCGACCTCGAAGCGACGCCAGCAACAAGCCGACGTCGTCCACGTTGTACGCATGAAGCCGTACAACTCGGACTGACCTTGACCCCCTACTCCCTTTTATGCTCATCGGGACGATGCTTCCTGAGGAGGGGGGCAAATGCCGCATAGAAGACGACGCCAAAGATGATGACTGGGCCCCACAAGCGCGAGCCTGGAAAAGAAGGAAGTTGGAGCGCAAGACTCGTCCAGGTTGATTTATTAAACCCGTCCTATCTTTGGGTCCTCCTTGGCGTTCAATCGAGACGTGACAATATAGTAAAAATGAAGGCTTTGCTATATCACAATGCATAGCAGGAATATTTTGGCTTTTTGACTCTGAAGAATTGGCTCGTCCTTAACTTTTTCACACTAAACATCACCCTGAAAGTTTCCTTCTACTTCTGCAAGCGTGCCGGTTCTTTTGCTGGGATTTTAATTTGCTTGTTGCACCCATTGTTTGCACACCTACCTAAGGCTTGAACCATGCACAGGTAGTACTTGGTAATAAAAAAATAATAAACTGCTTGTTACTGATGAAGATAAACATAATCAGGGATGGGCGGCAAGCTCTCAGAGTTCATTATTGCATGAGGTACGCACTTCTTATCAGCGCCGGTCAACTGTGACACTTGCTACACTTTCCAGCAATTTCTCACAACTATTTTGCTAAATATTAGGGGTGTGCTGATGTTCGAAAAAATCGAATAGTGAGTGGATGGCCTCGTATTTGATTATTCAAACACATAAAATAGTGTATGTTGAAAGAATTATTCTGGTCAAATATATGAGTTCTTTTCAAATAATTTGCAAGGTTTTCAAATAATACCTGCAATAACACTTTTATTTCTAAAAGTGTTTAAAAAAAAAAACAGGGCACAGCTTGATGCCACATGCCATCCTCCATTCAAGTGGTAGCATTCATAATGCTCATATGTAGCCTTTAAGACTGGATGAGATGGCGTGACTAGAGCAAAAATAAAGCAAATTTTGCCTTGATGCCCACATCTAGGAAGCTATGACCCAAACAGGAAATGAATTTTAGCAGAACTGAATAGTGGGCGAGTTGGTCGGAGTTAAGCAGCGCTTGGTTTGTCTGCGTGTCTTTCTTTCCGGTCTTCGTTTTTCACGCTGTGCAAAATGCTTAACACCCAAACAGGGCTGTAAATGATCTCATGTCGTGAAGTTTGGCCCTAGTTTATTCTCTTTTGATTTACTATATGTACGACCTGAAGTTTGCGAAGTTAACATACCAAATCTGTGTCACAGCCCTCAGTGCTGATTAGGGTTGCATCTTATAAGCTATAGTTCTAACTCCATATGTTATAACATCCTATCACAGTGCCTTCAGTAGTGCTGCAGTGTTTTTTAGTAGTAATCATTTTGCACAAATATTTGGTAAAGTAGATAATATTACCGCAAATATTGATTCCTATTCGATTTGTGCTCAATACGGTAGCAAAGTTACACTATTTGCATTTTACTCAGTAGCAGAGATAAACCATTTATATTAGATTTGGTTCGCAAAGTATGCTTTTCTTGAACCCCTAGTAATATAGAAGATGTCCGCACCAGTTACGAGCATTCTGAAAAATATTGGCGGTGCACTTTAACACTTGAGCAGCTCTGAGTAGGTCATTAAAATGCCATCAGATGACATAACTTCCACTACAGCAGCCTTTGTAGCACACAGTACAGTTTGTTGAAGATACCATGCTGGGGATAAATATCACCAGCTTTGAACACACAATATCACCGATAAGAGCCTCTCTGGAAATGTTGTAGTTTTTTATCATTTTATAACGAGCAGCAGTCTTTGTGATACACTCTCTGTTGTTTTCAAGTATGCGTTCGTAGCCTCCCTTACATGTCCTCCTGTGTATGCTAACTTGTGTCCATGTCCATGTGTTTGCGTGTCCGCGTTAGCTTTCGTTCAAGTGTGATACACTTTGCATATGACCTGGTTGGATCGTTGTGTGCATAAATGGCTACGAAAATGCTTGTCAACCCTAAGGTCATCGTTGCCTGAATCTACCAGACCGACCTCACCTAGAACGCATGTAGCTATTGAAAAGTAAAAGAAATTAAAAACAAATCCTTGTGCTGAGACATTGATAAAATCGTGCACGACATCACTGCTGCTACGTCGGTGCTTACCGATGACACAACGAGAATAGTGCAAAAAAACGTAGCTCCTCAACGAAAATCTTCATTGTGCTGTTTTTTGAGCATAAATGAGATTAAAAAATTGAAATGCACTTCTGCAGTCTGTTAATATAGGCATATCACGAGAGCACTGATTTCTTTCCGCTACACAACGGTTTCTCTTCCGTATGACAGCCGCTGATACAATAAAATAGCAAGCGCTTTCCGGTCTACCAGCCCTCACCTGTCGTTCAGCTCCGATCCACGGCTCGAGGCGCACATGACGAAAAACCACACAGCCACGATACTGTACACGAACGAAGCGAGCAGGGCGAAGGTCACGAAATTGCAAACGCTGTCGCTGCTCCACTCGATGCGGGTGTAGTCGATCTGACACTTTCCCGTGCTGGCGTCCACGTCGATCCAGGGTTTGGTGAACAGCAGGCACTTGTCGACGGTCGTTTGAAGCCTGGCATTCATGCTGCGGTAGCACACGAGTGCTGCGATTGAAGCTGCCATCGACAGCACGTATGCGACGACATGCGTCGCACGCCAGCCGGTGACTCTCAGTGGCCCTTCTGGCATTGTGGAAGGGGTGGGTCTCGCACCGGTCGAGCAGCAACGATTTGACAGCGAAAGCCAGCGCGATCGGCGAACACTCACGCAGTGTAAATAAACACGCCTGGCAGCTCCGTGGGCTTGACGTGAGCCGCCATAACACAGCTGATTGCTAGCTCTGCTGGATTGGATCGAACTGGCCTGGCTTGGTGGCGGCGTGTGTGCACCGATGAGCCTTGTGTGCGACCTGCCGGTCGCCACCGCGCGATCTTGATAAGCTGCGCATGCGCGAAAAGAAAGAAGGTAGGCGAGGAGGATTTGTTTGTAGTCTGGCGGATGTGACGTAATAAATTGCCTATTGTTGTTTTTTGCTTGCGTGCACTCTCGAACCCAGACGCTTTTTTTTTATCGCCGCCTCTGCAGCCGCAGGCAGGTGCCTTTTTTTTTTGGCTGTGGCTAAAGGTACGTCGGACGGACCCGATCAATGGTCTTAAAGGTACGTCCGACGGACCCGGTGCGTTTTTCTTCGGGATCCGTCCGACGGATCCGGGAAATATTTTTCAGAGGTACGGCGGACGGACCCGATCGGTAGGGTTCTTCCGACTGACCCAACGCATTTTTCTCCGATATGGGCCTTGGGATCCGTCGGGAAAGCCGGACTCAGATGTGGTTGTAGCAACAACATGGTAGCCATATGTAGCCAAATCGAAGTTGGTATGAGGTGTACGTGCGAGGTGTAAGAAGTATGTACTACATACTGCATGCGTGAAATGTGAAATTACAAAGAATAGTACAGTGGCAAGAATAGTGCCTAGAATGGGTGATATACTACGTGATGGCATGATGATAGGTTTACGTGAGTTGGACCGCGGCAGGGTGGCAAGCACGACCAGAGCGCAAGCGCATGTAATCGCGGTGTTGACGGCCAGCCCGCGGCCCGCACGCCCGCTCATTTGGTCCTCGTTATTATGTGGATTAACGTCTACGACGGTCGTTATGTAATTATGTAGTTTTGATTCTTCAAAGTTTCCTCACTTCCATCTGTGATGAGATGCGTCACGTAACGCATCGCTTTCTGCTCGCATTGAGGTTTGGTGCTGCAAGTTCTACGTAGTACAAGCGGCGCTGAAAAAGCTGGGCACCGCCGGCGTGTCTCTAGCCCAAGCATCGCGTCATTCGTGTTTGTTGTACAACTGGAGGTGTGGTTTGTGCTTGCCGTGAGATGCTGTGATTACGGATTACGTCCTACTAGAGTGCTGTGTGAGACTACGAAGAGTGCTGTGATGAGTGCGCCGATGTCCGGACGGACATCAGTGTGTCCGTTTATGATCGGCGATGTTGCACGTGCATGTCAGTGTTTATTAGGTGCAGTGGTAATTTATTTACACGCGCTGTGCAACAATCAGACGAAAATAAGTCATCGACAATTTGTTAGCCTGTACTACAGAGCTCAAAACTCGGAAAATGGGAATGCACGATGCAGTTTTCGCATGTTGGAGTGGACCGAAAAATAAGTGCCCAGCCCACACCGCCGGGATGCGTATTACTACAGGTGAAATGGTTCAGGTTTCTGTAAAATAGCTGCCTGGCACAGCACCTTTCTAAATGTTCAGGCTTTGTACTATTGTTGAAGGCCACTTTATCATTAATAAAGGAACGAATATGCTTTATGTGTTAATGACTAATGCTTTTTCAACATATTATGTTCTTTTTTTTTTTTTTTTTCGTTTTTCCTTAGTTTCCTTTGTTTTTCATGCTAGACAAACACAAATAGTACACTTTTAAACTTGTCAGTCCAAAGCTGAACATGAATATCTGCCATGCATGTGACAGCTTTAATGCTAGAAAGGTTGACATGTATAGCATGTACGTACACGCTGCGACATCTTAGTGGCACGTTAGGCTACTTGCCCCAAGGTCGTGATGTTTAATACCAGTGATGGCAGTCGCACTTTGGTGCAGGTGAAATGCAAATGCTTCTGTTTTCTGCAAGATGTCAATTCAAAGTACAAAGCCCAGGCAGTCAAATTAGTCTGGAGCTCTCCACTACGGTATTCTTCATAGCTACATATGTCACTTTAGGATGTGAAACCCTACATGCCACAGGTAGGCTGCATTGTTTTTTAGATTTTGTAACCTCTCATCTATGTTTTGCAACATTTGGCTAATTTTAGTTCCCAAACAGTTGCTAAAGATGAAACCGAAGCAGTTCTTGGCATGGTTTGCTGCTTAGATTAATTTGCTAATTGCAGTTCTTTGAAACTTGCATCAATGCTGGACAGTTCAAATAGCAAGCAGTTGAATTACAGAAATGATGTGGATCATGCATTTCAGTTCTGACAAGTGGAAAGTAACGGTCCCCTCCTTGCATGCATAGGTGCCTTTAGACAAATACATACTCGGGTGTGTGATTGTGACGCATATCAAGGGTCAACAGAAGGCCATGTGGAGCCAGTGTGATATTCTTCATGAAGGCTAAAGTAAAATTGTACAACAGCTGCTGTACCATGCAGAAAAAAAATTGATCATTTAGTGTATGATTAACTGACCATGAATAGCATCTTACTCAGAGTATGATGTGATATATATCTGGTTTAGCATCCCAAAATAACTACGGCTATGAGGAACACAATAGTTGAGGGCTCCGGTATAATTTCGACCATCTGGGGTTCTTTTACATGCACTGACACCGCACGGTGCATGACGGCCTATTGTTTCGCCTCTATTAAAATGTCCCTGCTGTGGCTGGAACCAAATCTGCATCTTTGGGTTCAGCAGCCAAGCACTCTAACTACTGAGCCAGCACAACGGGGCCAAGTATCAAAATGCATGCCATTACATTTCTTTCTAGCCTGTGGTTTTCTTCACAGAACTAATGTATACAAGGAAAAGTAAACAGCAAGAAAACACTAGTTTTATTGCACATTATATTCACATTTCAGCAAACATTCTCTAGGAAAAAATTTCTCATAATGTTTTCATGGAAACCATGAACAAAACAAAACAATGCACTTACTCCACTCGAATTATTAATGGGCAAGGTTGCATCTATGCTACTACACTGCACTTATGACAAAACCACAAGCCCCATCTGCTTTGGCCAATCACTTGATGGAACTAACGGAGACAGATGTCGCACACCACAGACTGGTCGTCTCGCAACATATCTCTGCATATGTTGCATTTCAATTTCATGCCTTTCCACTTAGTTTCAACTGTTGCCAGCATTACTAGTCACCCATCTTTTCTGAAATTCCTTTTTACGCTGTTGGGTTCAGCATCCTTGTTAACGATGGTCTCTGGCATTTTAGATGCTATCATTTTCACATCTTCCTCATCTGGAAGAACGAAGGAAATGACAAGCTTTGAGCAGACAAAAAATTAGGGAGACTCCTAATCTCCACCTGTAAGGGTATGGTGTGCCAGCGTTAATGGTTCTTGTCTGCAGATCCCACTGTGGATTCTCGTTAATTTACATGCCCTTTGCTACAAACATTACTACTAATTCCTTAATTCATGTCTGTTATCTCAGATATACTCATTAGCATACGGTCGTAGGCTGCCCTGTTAGGTGATAGACAACCTGGCATAGACCTCTGTAAGCCTCAACCTTTCTTAATTGGAGCTGAAACGTTGAAGATGAAATATTTCAAATATAACTTTGTAAGCTTGGCTTAACAGCTCCTGCCATGTCGTGTGGCCTCGTGACATTTGGCTCGTGGCACTTTTGGCTTGTGCACAGGGGTCATCTGTTAAACACTGGTTAACATGCATGAAAAATACATTTTCACACAAACTGGTGGCAAATGGTCAAGTGGTGCACTGCAGATTCTGAAATGTATACCTATATTCATGCAAGGATCGCATCATCACATAACATGATCAAGAGTTCTATCAGTACCTGTAGTTACATAGCATTTCAATGCCCATTAAAGGACCACCTCAGACAATGGTTGTTGTTATCTCAAGACCTGTTCTAACAGCGTGCTGACGCCATTCCACTGAGCGATGGACATGTATATGCATACCCTAGATAGCTCATGATTGTGGATCTCATTTATTTCTATGACTTCCAAGGAGTTCCTGTCGTCAGAAACTTTATGAAATCGGGACAGTAGTCTTGAAAGGTGAAAAGAAATAACCAGGTTACCTTGACGCAATGCTAAATTACAGAGGGTGAATATGCTGCATGAAGATACCAAGAAGCTTGTACAAAGAAAAGTGAGAGTGAAATGGCAGGATTTTTGAAACATTGAAATAAACTACAAACTATACTTGTCAAACCTGTCATTAAGGAATGGAAATCATGCAGTAATCAAAAACACAACATGGAGGACATTTTAGGTCATCTTCACAAAACACATACCCAAACCTCACACACAGCTTCATGCTTATGAAAGAGGACAAACCAATATGCAAGGAGTGTGGAGATGAACTAACAATAAACCATATCTTACACATGCGCCAGAGTCGAGAAAAGAGGAAACATTTTGTACAATTTCCAACAGATCCATTTCCATCCCAGCATGATCCTAGGAGAGACGTGCAAATTTCCTGCATTTTTGGTTTCCTAAAATGTTCCTAAACAAGCTACATCCTAAAGAACATTTTAGTCATTACACACAAAATAAATACATTAAATTTTGTTCTTGGTGCATGGCAGCATTAGTCGCTTAGGCACCATAAAAATCAACACAATGCTGTAGTAAGGTGTACCTTGGTTAGCTATGTTATATGAGACAAGCTTTCGGCCTGGTGTGGTCCTTATTCACGTGACAGCGCTGTCATGAGGGTCTATGTCCCAGCGATCGGAAAGTGACCTATTCCAATAATTTTACAAACTGAAGGTGATTGTACAGATTTCTAAAGACTGGATGCTCAACTGTTTTATCAACGTCCGCCTGCTTTGACAGCCTGGAGTGAAACTGTTGAAGAGAATACATTTTTGAACATTTAACGCGTTTCTGAAGGCGTTGCTTTCAATTACGGGGCCAACAAAAAGCAGGTGAATGTCAAACGCCGCCTAGATAGGCTTTCTAGCAAGACAGCGGTGTAGCGTGGAAAATCGCTCCGCCGATCCATCGCTGGCGCCGCTGACTTGAAAGGCGAACTGTTCAAACTTATATAGCTACTGACCACACCTGAAACACTGAATTGCGCATGATCAAGGCAGAATTTCTCTAACACTGAGCACTGGTAGCTATCGATTTCGCGCCCAATATTGTGAAAATCTGTCCTCTCTTCGATCATTGATACGTCCACGGTTGAACATTTATGCGCCTCGGGGTAGGCCAGCCGTGGGAACATGGATGCGTGGTTGTAGCAACGATCGCTTGCATGGCACACTCTGCAAAATTCCAAGAGTCAGCTTCTTCAACGAAATGTGCAGCGCACATTTTCTACCGCGTACCTAAGCCCGGCGATGCATGCATATCGATCCCGATCGTTTCAAAGTTGCGCGGCCGTTCAGTCGGGTCACGCTAACCTCGAGCATGCGGGGGTTTAAACTACATGTACGCAAACTTCAACGACAAGAAAAAGATGCAGCCTAAGCACTTTAGTCTAGTAATCCCCTATATACCAAAGAACATTGCTGTTCACAGGGAATTCGGATCATTCACGCTTCCGGCTTTCCGGTTGTGCACACTTGCGGTGCGGTGCAGTAGGTCTTCGCCTCGACGAGTCGATGTGCAGGCCTCTAGTAGATTCGGCATGTCTTCTGCCACGGCTCTGAGGTAGAATTTAAACGAAGAATTTAGCTAAAAACATCCTGTTTCCTCGGTCTGCATGTGAGGAACGAGCACAATGCCATTTCACATACATACTTTGGACTGCCGAATGTTCAGCTGCACGACGAGGTGTGTGTGTGTTGTGCCGGCGCTAGATCTTCAGAGGTCGATGCAGGACCTAAGACAGCGTAAATGCTAGGAATAGCTCGCTCGCATTACGGGCAGATCGGGGTGATAGTTTAGTGCGAAGCGAAAGCTGCTCGTGAATGTGCGTATCTCGATGCCAGCTGGTGGAGCTGGTGCAGTACGTAGCATATCGCCTGCAGCTATGTGCTTGACAGCGATGTTTGCCGTACACAACCCTAAGTGAAGACCGTGATCTATGTTAGAACGGATGCACTCTTCGTAGCACCTCATCGAGAGTCGCGGCTAGCTGATATCATAGAGGATGAGATCCATTCACGCGTAGCAAGCGGAATGGGGCCGCGTTCGACGTGCATATAGCCACGAGCCTGTATATCGACGTCCGCCGTATCTTTACGAGAATCGAATGGATCCGTCGGACGTACCTTTAGACACTTCGTTTTTTTTTTTCTCCCTTTTCAATTTTGGCGCGCAGTGGTACAAGCAAGCGGGAGGCTTGTTCGCGCCGCGTTGTTTCAGAATGACCGGACTGGAATGGATTCTGCAAATTAGATTGGGTGGCACGCATCCCTGCTGCTTTCTCCAAACTTTCGTGAGTACTGCGAAATACAGCGCAAAGCACGTGTTGCATTCCGTACTTGCCTCGCCAACCTATTGCACCGCTGCCCTCTCGTTACAAATTGTTTGGAATTTTTTTTCTGCATCGACGCTCTATTGTTTAGCGATCTCAATTATTTTTTTGTAATCTTGCTATAAGTCTATTTATCAGTGACTTCAAGTGAAGTGTAGAGGAACTAAGGAGCCCTTTTTCGTGCGCTTAAAAGCAGTCCCGGCGGCTCGCACGAAAGGGCTTTCCTTTTGTAGTTCATTTTCGAATACGCCTCCGTTTGGCCCCGGCTAGAACTGTCCCAGCAAGAGCAACCATTTCTGTTTCCTTTCAGTATGTACCGAAATAATCTTGATGCACGGCGATTGTGAGATCTTGGCTTCGTCGCAGCTTCTGCTCATGGCCTCTCCCGATGGTATGCCTTGTGCCTCATGAAAAGGTGAGTAGCCCTTGAGTGCACCCGCTTGTAAAAATATGTGCTGGCAAAAACCGGTTGCTCCACAAGGGTGCTGATATATGTAATCAAACTCACCTTATTTATGAGGATAGTCCACAGCATGACTTTGATGTGGCCAGGGCATGAATTTCGATCAGCACCGCCACAGCCAAAGCAATAAAAAGCGGGGGAGTATCGAAATTAATGGTGGCCCAACAGCGAAAAAAATACAGAGACCAAGAAATAAACGAAACGAGACACACGAATAGCGCTGAACTTACAGCTGATTTTTTTTTATTGGGAAGAATCACATCATATATACGCACACGGAGAAACAGCGCACATGCGCAACGTCAACGACCTCAAGTTTTGGTAAAAAGAAAAAAAAAAGCATTTAAAAGCACGAGTGCATCGGCAGAACTGCTGCCCACTGTGCAGCGTATTCATTTCCCGAGGAGATAATGTGACAAAAGGCGTACTCACGCACCCTTTACTTTTTCTGATGTGAAAAGCTTCTCTAGTGCACTGGTAAGAATGAACATCACTGTCATCAAAAAATGACGTGCATTTGCACATGGGTCAGTGCTTCGCTAGGTTAGCTTCTTTCTTTTTCAGCGAATTAGCGTGCTCCATGAGCCGCACTTTAATGCATTGCACAGTCTGGCCTATGTAGGTAAGGCCACAGGACAGAGGGATTTGATATACTATGCCAGTCTTACAAGGAACATATCTATTTTCATGATTTATGTTGCACACATTTCTTCTGCCCCCTCGTGCATTCTTTGAACCGCGGCTCCCACTTTCTAGTTTGTTAGGAGAAGGAAACAGAACGTTTACATTATGCTTGCTTCCTACTCTTTTAATTCGGTGCAACAGCGTGTGTACATATGGCATGACTACTACATACCTTTCTTCTTCCTTCCTCCGAACACTTTTCCCGCCCTCACATGCTTGAAGACAATTTTAGCGCGCAGAGGACTTTGGCTGCACTCGAGACGAGAACTGAGTTCAGGAAACCAGCTTCCCTGCATTTGTCCGCCTGAGTTAAGAGACTGGACATCATTTTATGATGACAAGATTTCTTCACTGCCATTCCTAAGCATCCCGTAACAATACTACTTTTTACGAGCTTTGAATGAAAGGACCTGTAATTCAGAAGGGGCTTTTCACTCCTAGGTGAATACTGCCAACAGACATGGTGGGGTTGGAAAGACAACTTTAAATCGAGAAATTGTAAGGCTGTTTCTTGGGGGACTTCATGCGTGAGCCTTAGTCCCGACCCATTACGTGCAAAAACATCAAGAACATTTGACACAAATTCAGGATTCACAGAGCTAGCTAGCACCAGAAAATCCTCCACGAAACGGAAAATGTGCATGCAACAACTGTCTAAATCATTCTCAACTTTCATATCAACCCTGCTTAGATAAATGTCGCTGAGGATGGGAGCTATCTTGCACCTATGCACACACCAGATTTTTGCGTATAAAGTCGACCATCTCACTCAAAAAACGTGTTACTCGGGTAGTAAGATAACATTTCCAAAAAGGATCCGGTTAAGGTTCCACACTCATTTTGGAACCAGCATTCATCATTGTCCTCCGTAATAAATTGCTGAACATACTGGATGAGTTGAGAGTGTAGAAGAGATTATACAAATCAACCACATCTACGCTAAAACCAGCACTGTATGCCAAGCTCTCATTTTGGAGCAAATCAGCAACTGCCTCAGAATTAGGAACGAGAAATGGATCCTTTACTTGAAGTGACGACAAATGTTTGCAAAGATAGTAGACACAACCAACTGCCATGAATTGCGGAATTCATACTTTCATTCATTATACTTTCTGTGTTGTAACAAAATCCTTCACATCTTACCTTTCCCAGGAGTGGGCATTTATTGCATTGTTCTGATTTCCAGGTCCTTCCCTGTCTTTGGTGCGTGTGCTGAAACAGGGATCCTTTGGAGGCAACCTGGGGCTTTCTTCTGTGCTTTTGATTCTGCCTTAGTTTCCATCGGATAGCTGTGGCTGGTACGTGTGGGCAAAGGCGTTTCATATTTGCAGACCAGCATATATATGGTGCAGTGCTTGTCAAGGCAATTTTTTTTGGTACAAAGTGTGATGCTGCTGCAGTTCCACAAAAAAAAAAAATGTTTTTACAATTTTTAGACAGCTTACCTTCAAGTTCTTCGATTTTGTAATGGTGTATATATGGTATGCTACCACTGTTTTTTTTTTTTTTTTTTCCTGTCATGCTAATGCATCAAGGATAATGCTAGGCTGTTATGGCTAGCATGATCTGCTAAGGTAAAGGTGCCGGTTTCATTCCACACCAACTGATACAGGTTGTGGGCTTGACCATCCTCAATTTCTTTTTAAAAAATCATAGCAAATTGTATTGCTATGAAGAATATTATCCCAGCTTGTTTTTGGCGAAAAAATATTTTCTGCCCGTGACCACCATCTTAAAGGAGTATAGACGCCAAATTTTGGTGGCATTTTTGTAAGACATTCCTGTATACGGATCGCCAAGTGGTTTTTGCCTACGACTGCTAAATAATTTTCAGTTCAATTTTCTTTTCTCGCCAATTTCGGTTTCAACAGCTGAGAGATGGCTGTGACATCACAATCAAGTTCAAGCCATGCACAGCATGAAAAAGCCGCAGTATAATCTCCAGCTCTTCGCGATTCCTGTTCTTGAGGCAGGCTGGCTTCAGCGTTGCAGTGAATTTAAACATCGCAGGATATCACAATTTTTTTTCACCCGTCACGTGACCTAGACTTAACTTTGGCGTCACAGCCATCACACAGCTTTTGAAACCGAAACGGATGAGGAAAGAAATTCAATGATAAATTGTTTAGCGGTCATAGGTGGATATCACCTGGTGCGTACAGTAATACCTTGCACATCATTACAGCTAATTAAACACGAACCCAAAAATTAGGTGTCTATAGGTCTCCGCCATGTTTAAAACAAACAAAGCAATCAAAGTGGCATGGCAGTCGTCTATGGCCCCAGAGCAGGCGGAAAGCACGGGAGCGGCACTGTGGTGCCACCCCACTGCTGTGGCCATACTTGCCAAGAGCGTGGTATTGTGATATGCAGGCACCTTTTTGGCAGATAAAATACCCACGCGCTGTGCGAGTACAAAAGCAATACTTGGAAAAACTTCACGTACACAGCATGCATCGCCTTGTCCTGCACACCGTACCAGACCAAGAGCGGGTTCAAAGCGCACGAGCGAAGTTGTTGCTGCCTTGAAAATGAGTAGCGTTGATTGATATCTATTTGCTATTTGCCCAGCACATTAGCCGCAGAATGCATCGAGAATTGTAAAGCTTTGGGTGCATACAACAACTTTCAGTCGGGTAAGTGGAATGTGATTTTTCTCGCTCGTAAACAGCACACGCAAACCAGGTAGGAAGTATTCCGCTCAAAACATCATTGCATTCTCGGATGATTCTTCATACCGAGCATCAAATGAGCGTTGTTGGTAAGCATGGCAACAGTAGCAAGGGCACTGTGCCTTGGCACCGTACAGGTTTGCTTATCCTTGCATTATTCCTTTAAATCACCACGCTGCACGCCTATCTGTTCTGTTCGTGGGAGGTTATTGGCGTCAGCGTTTATAATTTCTTCATGGGTATTCAAGCTTTTAGCTTGCATTGCAAGCTGCAGCGTCCACATGCTGGTTCCGTAGTTAGGGCTACCCAGTTCGGTCCCGGCCGCCATGACCACGTTTCTATGTAGGATAAACTCTGAATGCGACAGTGTGCCATGCAGTACGTAGTTGATGTAAAGATCCTCAAAATCTGAAACAGGGGCCCATATGTCACTCGGGACGCTCAACCCCACAACTCGCATTCAAAATTAGCTGCAGTGAATACCACTCAAACCCCTCGGTATAATAAAATTCATCTCCAATTGAGCAAATCAGTGGCTGTCAGCACACGCACATTTCATCACAAAATTTAAAATAATTTGAGGTGAACAAAGCTAATGTTAGCCATACAATATAACCACGGAGGAGTGCAATACTGATCGCATGCGCAGCAGCTCACTATGCACATAATACATACAACTAGAAAGTGAAAAAAAAAATTTGCTTCAGGAATTGCTTACATTATAAACAGGTGTCTACACATTAATATACTGGCTGCCTCGTCAACATTTTACGTGCACTCACAAAATACCATTACGCGTCATAAAGAAGGCCAAACTCGAGTTATTCATGGCCTTTGAGCCCATAACCGCTCTGGCGTAAAGGTGTCGGTATCCAGCCTTCGCGCCACACTGCGATGGCCCACTGTTTACGGCGACCTTCGCCCATAAGAAACCTGTGCAAGCTTACTAAACTTTGCGTTCTTTGCCTTCCAGCACATGCCACGGTGATGCAACTAGTCAGCATGGTGCTTTGTTTTTTATTTTTTTCGGCTGCAGCAAACCATCGCACAATCACAATAGGCGAAAGCAACTGAAGCATTGTTTTTCCTACCACGCGAAAGTCTGTAATTACGACAGCGCCACCGCATCTTCATGACGTAGCCAGAGTGAAGGTGGACTATACTCCTTTAAGCTTGCAAGTAATAGCAAAACCTAGTCACACAGATAAATTTGTAAAAAAATTAACTTTTTGATGCATCACTACAAACAAAAATTTTCATATTAATAAAATGCATTGTTCTTTTGATGTGCAGGAAATAAACAAACTCTGCCTTATATTTGTTCAAATATAAATAATAAAATATGGTACAAAAAGCTGAAATTTTGAAATGTTTGTCAAATTTTATATTCTTATGGTCTAGGCACTAGACTAGAGTGCCTGGGTTCGAATCTGACTGCCGGCAGCTGCGTTTCGATGGATGCAAAGCGGAGAGGCATCTGTGTGCTGTGCGATGTCAATGCATGTTAAAGATCCCCAGGTGGTCAAAATTACTCCGTAGCCCTCCACTATGGGGCCTCTCTCTTTCCGCTTTCGCTCCCATCTTCCTTCCCTTGTAGCGTGATTCAGGTGTCCACGGGAAAACTTTTCCTTTTCTGTAAACCAATTATTACTATTATAGTACTCAATCTATTTCTCCAACTTTTTTAGAAGACAAAAAGCCTATAAAAGAGATCAAACAACTTAAGCTGCACCTGCAAAAACATTATAAAAGAGATCAAACAATGTAAGGTGCACCTGCAAAAGTATTCTAAATCAGAGAAAATTACCTTATTGAGGTTTGAGGTTTATTCCTCCGTCAGTTATGTAATGAAGTGGCCCTATTAAAGATATGAAAAATACTAGTTTGCACAGAGCCATTCATTGCCATTTAATACTGCAAGTTTAATCAGGGTGCTTTTAAGTGAGAAAATAATTTCTCAAGTTGAGCCTTTGCAGGCAACCACGGTGTTGCTCTGTGCCTGCTCATCGCAGCAGCCCACTTTCTGCTGGCTGCGAACTAGCAGTCCACTGCTTGAGTGCAATGGTGCTTTAGGCCTGGGCACTGTCAGCTTTAAATGTGCAAATTTTTTGCAGTTATATATGTGTATTGTAAAGAAGAAGTTCTGATTAAGCGGACAGATAGCCGAGAAGGAGGAAGAGGAAGTGCTTTTGCGGACCAGCTGACTCAAAAGTTAAGCCACCACCGCTCCGGTTCTCGCTACCAGTGCCCGCTACCAGTGCCTGGATCCCCACTTAACACTTGGTGGAGGTGCGGGGTAATATATATATATATATTGCATGACACAGTACCATTCAATGGCATTTATTTTTTAGAGTTTAATCTAATTTGTGCTTTAAATGAAAAAAAAAAAACATTTCCATTCAGCGATCGCTTTGAACCCTGGCGTAGCTCTGTGCTTGCTCTTCACTGCGATGGATGCTGGAGCTGACGTCAAGGAGACCTGTAACAACACCTTGTGGGGGTTCTCACGGGACTCGGGCTCTGTGCTCAGAACGGAACGCCCCGCCGCTAGCTCTGACCACATCCGTGGCAGGGAAGAACGAAACACTGAGGCAGAGCCACCGGGCTGGGCTGTTTATTGGGAGTGCCCAATTTTTATCCTTGGTCATAGCAGCATCCGCGGGCTCTGGCGTTGCGGCGTCGTCTCCCCCCGATGAGATGCTGTGCATCAATATTAGAGGGTAGGGGGAAGGAGGGGCCGCCCGGCACGCTACGCCAGGTCTCTCGCCCCTGCCCTCTCCGCCACTGCTTCAGGGGAAGGAGAGAGATGAGGTATCCCCGTGAGGCAGACAGAGCCGTGTCGTGCAAGCGTGGGTAATCTTAAATTCCCACACCCTCCTCCCTTAATCATGACCTCCACCTGGGTGCCGTTTTCCCCTTGGGAGTCGCATGGCTGGTCCTTCAGCAGGCCCATGTAATACAGGAATCAGGGCAGGGGTCGGGACTTGGGTTGTTGGGCTCTGCTCCTGGTGCCGCTGCCAAAGTGAGGCAGGCCACCCTCTATGCCGAACGGGCCCCGCATGCAGGCCGTACATCCGACTCGTTCTGTTGAAATCCCCGTCGCTGCAGTCACGAGGAAACACAAGGGGGCGAATTATCATGGCTCGCTTACCGGTCATGGGCCGCCAGTACGCCCGTGGTGCGCTGCTCGCCCACGGCTGCGCCGCCTTCCCGTAGGTCGTAAATCGGCATCAGACTCCATCCCGATAGGAGCTCCATACTGTTTTTGTTGAATGCCAGTCTCTGTGCTCGACCTCAAACCGAATATGGCACCTGCATTTGATAGCCCTCCTCGCAGCTGCGGGCAAAGAACAGTCTTCTTTGCAGCTTTTTGATCCGCATCTCAAATTACTTTGCGGGGAATTCTGATCCTTCTGCTGTACTACAGCTTCATTTAAATTTTTCTTTGTGTCCGTGGCCTTCAGCAGATTCCTTTATTGTCGAAGCTGGCAGTGCCCAAGCCTAAAGCAGCATTGTATTGAAGCAGTGGAGTGCTGGTTCTGTGTATATTTGCAGCCGGCAGGAAGTGTCCTGCAGTGAAGAGCATGTAAGGAATTTATGGCGTTGCAGCGGAACACCAGAACAAGAGGACCAGCGTGGCAGGCTTCTCGAACCGAGCAGCCTGTGCCGTGCTTGCTGGCTGTGAACGCCGATCTTAGCGCCTCCGCTTTACAGCGGCGCTGTGCGCTACAGGGCCCCCCGACCAAACGGAGCGGCGAAATGTACGCGCCAACGGGGCAGGGATGAGGGTGCCTCAGCGGCAGGCATGTCGACAGATAAGCCAGCAACTTCCGAGGGGAGCTCCTGGGGAGGTGTCTCCATATATTTGGGTTTAAGGCGATCCAGGGAGACTACCTCTCACGACCATCCAGCAGGATAGTCGCCGACTTTGTAGTCTTGTTGAGGACATGGTACGGGCCATCATAGGGGGGGCTAAGAGGTGCCTTTACAGTGTCTCGCCTTAGAAAAACATGCCTCGAGGACGCAAGATCTGGGTGCACAAAGATCTGACGGTCAGATGATAGAGGTGGGACTGGGTTTAGGTGTTGAATGCAGTCCCAAAGGCGTTAAAGGTACTGCAGGGGCTGGGACGAGGAAGCCGAAGGAACGAACAAGTCTCCGAGATGACTTCGGCCACCAAACAGCCAAGGTCGCGACGAAAAACGGTGCGTAGGCCAAGAAACACCATAGGAAGGTGACCAGCCCAGTGCTCGCGATCTAGGCGAGCAATGAGGGCAGTCTTGAGCTGACGATGGAGCTTCTCAACCATGCCGTTAGCACAAGGATGGTATGCTGTGGTGCGGCAGTGTTTAGTGCCGAGCAGACTGGTAAGGGAAGTGAAGAGGATGCATTCAAACTAGCGGCCACGATCCGTGGTAACAGCCAAAGTAGGAAATCCATGCTGAATGAAGGCTTTGGCAACTGTTTGCGCAGTAATGTCCAGAGTGGGCACTGCTTCGAGCTAACGAGTGAAGCGGTCAGTCATCATCAGAATGTGCCGGCAGCCATTAGATGGAAGTGGTGGTCCAACCAAGTCAAGGTGAACGTGGTCAAAGCAACAACCAGATGGCAGGAAAGACTGGGGAGGAGTCTTTGTATAGTGAGTTATTTTGACGGACTGGCAATCAAAACACGAGCGGGCCCACTGGCGAACGTCTAATGTTTGGCCAGACGTACCGCTGGGTAATGAGGCACTATGTGGCTCTGATGCTGAGATGGCAGATGTCGTGAAGTGAATGGAAAATGGCAGGATGAAAGACCTCTGGGATGGATGGACGAGGTAGAGCTGATGACCCTAATCACAAAGAGCGCACTGTTATTAACCCTTTCACTGCCAAGTTTTTTTTTTTTTTTTGTGACTGCTCCTCACTTCCTTCCAGGTTCTTTTTTCATCTGTGTTACTTTCACCTGACTCAGAATTCGGTTTGGTTTGGTCAGGAATTCAGGAACTGTTGATTCAGAATTCATCAACATTTTCTGAATTCTTTCATCTATCATAGCATGGATGAACCTGGCACACTGACTCGCCATGACTCGCTGCTGAAGCAACAAAGCGACGTGGTGATGATAATGATGCAGGTCTAAAAATACCTAATCTATTTGTAGTTTAATATGAAGGCCCCGCCTTCTAAAGAATGGGTCCGCGAGTCAGGGCCTCGCCCGACTACTAGTCACAAATTCACATGAATTCCATTCTGCTCCAAAATACCAATTGGTGAAATATCAGAGAGGCCTTCACCCTGCAGTGGGTATAGTCTGGCTGATGATGATGATAAAAATGCCAGTTTATTTCCGGGTCAGCAGAGAAGCACTTTGCAAAGATACAACACTGCACGCTGCTGCAATGCGAAGCATGTGGTCGAGACTCGTGACAGGACAATGCTTTGCTACAAAAGTAAGGGGCCAGTGCTTTTACATGGCAAGACAAAACATAGTGGGGTGTAAAGATGGCCTATGTGACATGGCAAAAGGGGCTCCGAGCAGTACAAAATACATTGCTCCTCGTCTGGCTGCAACTCAAGAAAAAAACCCAGCTCAGGAGGCATCGCTTCCGTCTTCATCCTGGTATTGCTCTGCTCCACAGTCCATTACATCAGGATGCTTCGGGCTGCTCGCCAACAGCTAACAACGTGATCGCTCCCCAAGCAGGGCTCCTGCCAGACTCCCCCGATTCTTCCATTCTGTCCCTTTATCTACACTTTCTGTCGCGTCAAGCACAAGTCTCGCGCCGCGATAACCTTTGCACATGCACAGTTCAGCTGCCCCTCCACGTGCTCAGACAGAGAGAAAAGAGCACGTGCAGTTTAATTAAAAGACGAATTGAGGTGTTGGAGCCGCACATATATTTACGCTAAATGTTTTATGAATTTGTGAAGCCTCTTCGTAGACAATACGACTTGTCAGCAATATTTCTTTTTAGTGGCAGGGAGTTACGAGTATACTCAAGAGGAGAGATGAAATGCTGGTGTCACCGTTGGTGACAGGTTTCTCAAGTGAAATGTATATGTCAGTATTGATTTTGCGAGTGCAGATCCCAAAAGTTATGCTGCTCGGCCATTAATTTCAGAGTGGCGGCAAACTGGCCATTTTAATGAGGTCATTGCAAGTCTGGTTCAACTGGTGGGAAGATTTTTTTTTAATTCAGTTTTTTATGTGATAAAGGAGCCCTTTGTTGCCATACGGTTTTTCTTTGTCCATAGCTCATCATCATTATCAGCGTTAGCTGATAATGATGATGAGCTATGGACGTACCCGAGAAAAACCGACTGTCCCGCAACAAGTAGCGCACCGGCCCATGATTCTTAGCGCGCCCATGGTGGCTGAAGTGCAGCGCCCTCAGCTTTCCCTCTAGGTAGTGTAAGGAACTCTATGTGTGAACCATATTAAAAGTGGGTTCATCGCATCATATATCGTCGTAGAGCGCGTGCTCTCCCTCGAAATCGGCCATTCTTTTTGCAACACTAGGCATGTCGCTGAGCCATTTCGCGGAGCTCTGGAAAGGCCGAGCTGCGCATGCGCGAGAAGCGGGTGATGTCACATCGCGCATAGCTGGCGCGCCGGGCTGGTCGCAACCACTGCGCGATCTCCATCGCATCGCTGACCATCTCTCCCTCTCTGATGCGCAGTAGCGATTGCGCATCGCCATCTGCGTGATTTGTGGCTAGCGGCGCGTAGCAGCCAGTAAGCAATCATCTGTGGAGAAGCATACTAATGATTGATTGATTTATAAGAACGGAAAGGTGTGGTATAACTGTCTCACTTGCTTTCAGTGGACGCCTCAACCGCGCCGTAAGGGAAGGGAGGACGGTGGGAGTGAAGGTGGAAAGAGAGAAATAGGGGCGTAGTGGATGGCTACGGAGTAATTTCGACCACCTGGGGATCTTTAACGTGCGCTGACATCGCACAGCTCACGGACTCCTCGATCTTCGTTTAGTCTCCATCGAAACGCAGCCGCCGAGGCCGGGTTCGAACCCGGGTACTCCGGCACAGTAGTCGGGCGTCTTACCACTGCACCACCGGGGCGGGGTTCTTCTGTAGACACCTGCACTGCGCTGTAAGTGAAGAGAGTAAGGTTGAAGTGAAAGTGGAAAGACACGCGGAGTCAACACCACCTAGACTACTAGGCGGTGTTGGCGGAGTTGCCTTATTGGAGGGCTACGGAGTCGGGCGTCTTACCACTGCACCACCCCGGAGGAGCGAGAAGCATACTAAGCGGCTTCTGAACGGCATAGGAAAGCCGAGAAGTTTAACTCTTCAGATCCCGAAGTGTATATAGTTGCTTGGCAAAAGGCACGGTGGATCGTAGCCCTCCACTACGGCCCCTCTATCTCCCTCTCTTCTTTCACTCCCACCTTCCTCCCTGCATTTGCGGCTTGATACATGTGTCCGCGGAGAATTGTGACAGATACTGCGCTTTTATATCCCGTAAATCAATTTCAGACGTCGCTGATGCTTGCTGTAGCAACGCCTCCTTCACATATCTCGGTCTGCTTCTGTTTGCTGTCTGGTGTGTGGTTCGAGGGAGCGGCAAATGAAAGGCGCCGCACGGGCGCCTGGATCGGACACCTGGCGGGGTCAGCTTCGTATATGCATGAATCGCCTGGTAACATCGTGACCTGTTGTGACGGTACATCGCGCGCCCCTTGTCGAACACAACCAGCATTTCATTGAATTAAAGCATCCAAGTTCACCGGCGTTCTATATTTCGTTTATTTCCTTTTATTTCCATTGGAAATGGACGTCCTCTTCCCGCCCCTGGCACGCGTGCCGGGGAAGAAGGGGGGTCGTGCGCCCGCGGATTAGAGGGCAGCTAGGTAGCCCTTGCCTTGTTGCGGCATTTTCCGCCAGATGGACGGTGCGGTGCTGGATCGCAGGGTCCGCGCTTCGCAGCAGGGTATCCCAGGCTACTCTACTTGTAATATTTTGTCCTATCCCTGGAGATTGTGGGAACTCCCAAATTATGTGATCGAGGGTCCCTCTCGCCCCACAGTGTTTGCACAGATCATTGTCCCTAAGGTCTGGTAGCGCGTGAAACGCCCAGACCGGGTTCATGAACGTATTAGTTTGTAGCCGCCTCCACGCGACAACTTCTCTATTATTTAGGCTAACATCTGGCGGGAGTACCAGTCTACGTCCCAATTTATAATGGTCGATGATTTCCCTGTAATTTTGCAGACGCTCGTCGCATGCCTAGTGTTCGGGGGGTTCGACGGCTACCCGGAAGCATATTAGGAAACCATATCCCGTAGGAGCACTCGAGCAGACGACGCTTTCAGCGATTTAAACGGCGATTGTTGCTGAAAGATCTCTCGGAACGCAACCTAAAGGTAACATACACTCACTGTAAACAGGGATTGTTGCTGAAAGATGTCTCTGAATGCAACCTAAAGGTAACATACACTCGCCGAGGCAGGAAATGATTATGAGGAAGGTAACCCTACTGAAAAACCAAAAGTTCTACGGGGCAATAACCTCATAAAATCTCATTCAATCGCATAGAGTCTCATAAGGTGCACATATATATCATAAAATATCGTACATAATTTATGATAATGTACAAGAAACTATGAGAACTTATGCAATTGTATGCGATTTGTACGTGATTTCTTATGTGAATTGAGTGAGATTGTGTGAGAAAATGTGAGGTTATTGCCCCTTACAGATTTTTCAGCAGGGAATTGCTTAGTGTAACTGTTGTCATACCGATTGTTGCTTAAAGGTGTCTGTAAACGCAACCTAAAGGTTATAATCTCACTGTAGGCGGGATATAATTACAGTGAAGGCAATTACAAAAAAATAAATATTGAGGAAAAAAATACAACACAGGAGTCGCATATTTAAGTGGCATCAGTAAAGAGATGCTTGGTGTTAATCCATTGCGCCACAAAAACGACGGGATTCTTTCAGACAATATATCCACTATTTGTCACCTGGTGGCGCTGTTCAGAGGAATCACGTTCCAGAGCGTCGTCTGCTCGAGTGCTCCTACGGGATATGGTTTGCTAATACGCCACCCGGAAATAGAGAGCTCGGGCTAGCTCTTGAGTCGCCTCGTTTCCAGGGACGGCAGCGTCAGCGGTGTCCAAATTAACAGAATTTTCCTATTCAGCGTTCTTTGGGTGAGAATTTTGGGCTCCTACGGCGATATCCTCCCCTTTCCAAAATTTTGAATGGCAGTTTTGCTGTCGCTAATTATGAACTTGGCTTCCGTTCCTACGCAAGCTAGCGCTATCGCACTATCCTCCGCAGTCTCTATATTGCGGCCTCTGCAGCTGCCGCGGATACCGGCGCCCCTTGGCCATCGGCTACCGAAGCTACCGCCGCACCTGTTCTGCCACTTGCCGCATCAACATAGACTACTTCCTTCGGTCCCATGTCCTTGAAAGCTTCGGCACGTTTGGCCCTTCTTTCGACATTAAATTCTGGATGCATATTCCTAGGGAGGGGGGACTACCAAGGCGTTCCTGCTTTCCCTACTAATTGCGACTTTTTTTTTTTTTTTGAACTCCTCTGTCTGGGTTGAGGCCTACTTTTGCAAGGATTACCCTGCCCGTCTCGGTCGTGCTTACTCGCACTGCCTCCGCCAATTCTGCCCACGTGTTATGCACCTCGAGTTCGAGCAGTCGTTCGCTCGAGGTACCTATTGGCAGTCCTAGCGTCTTCTTAACGCATCTTCGAATCAGGCAGTCTAATTTCTCTTTTTCGCCGGCCTTGATGTCTAGGTAGGGCGTGGCGTAACTGATTCTGCTTATTACGTACGCCTGGATTAGTTTTAGTAAATTTCTATTCTTGAGGCCTCTTCCTTTAGTGGCGACCCTCCTCAAGAGCCCGAGGGTTTGCATCGCGTAACTTTCTAATTTTTTCAGGACCTCTCCGTTATGGCCGTGAGATTGGATGACCATCCCCAAAATCCTGATCTGATCTACTTTTGGCATCGGTTTGCCCTCTACCTGAATATGAAACTCCCCGCTAATCTTGCAGCGGAGGTACTTTGGGCTATATACGAACAACTTAGGTTTTTGCGGGGAGCACGAAAGTCTTCGTTCAGCCGCGTAATCGACAATGATGTCGGTCGCTGCCTGCAGGCGTTCCTCCGTACTCGCATCGCTCCCCTGGTTAATCCAGATGTTGATATCGTCGGCATACATGCTAAACTTTAGCCCCTCTCATCGCCACGTTGAATAAGAAAGGCGATAGCACTGAGCCCTGAGGCGTGCCTTTGCTTGCTAACTCTATCGTAGGAGATTCTAAATTTTGAAATATCATGCAGGCTTTTCTGCCCGATAAGAAGTCTTTTATGTAATTGTACGTTCTCTCCCCTACTCCGAGCCCTTCGAGCCCTTCGAGGATAGCCTCGTGCCTGACATTGTCGAAGGCCTTGGTGAGGTCTAGGCCCAGGATCACTTTGGCGTCTCTCGATCGCGAGTCCATGATATCATGCTTTAGTCGGAGCATTACGTCCTGCGTGCACAAGTACGGTCGGAAACCGACCATTTCGTACGGCCACAGGTCGTTTTGCTCGATGAAGCACGTTAATCTCGTCTGGATTACGGGCTCCAGCAACTTCCCTACGCATGAGGTTAGGGAAATCGGTCTCAAATTTTCCAATTGCGGGGGTTTGCCCGGTTTAGGTATTAATATTATGTTTGCCGTTTTTCATTGATCTGGCAACTGGTTCGTTTCCCCAACTTTTCCAATGAATTCCGTTAGAAGACTAATAGAGTCATCGTCCAGATTGCTTAGCATTTTATTGGTGATCCCATCGGGGCGCGGAGCTGATTTAGTTTTTAGTCTTACAATTTCCGCCCTTACCTCTGCCTTCGTGATGGGGGCGTCAAGCGTCTCGTTGGGCGTGCCACCGTAGCTCGGGAGGGGGGAACTCTGGTTGTCTGCAACGTACGTTTTTACTAACTTATTCATAAACGCCGTATCGTCTCCTTCAATGGCGTTTCTGATTTTTGCCCATCTTATTCCCGATTGAGTTTTTGAATTTGTTGGGTGCAGAAGATGCCAGTGTATACATAGTGCGCGGCGCCCTATACACTAACGCTGGTGTGCTGTCGGGTGCGGTACCTCAATATTTGTACAAAAGCGCCGTCGGACGGCATTATGTACATTACATATTTTATATGTGTTGCTTTTGAGACCTGTTTCAGTGTACAGTGCGTACGGTATTCGAGCGGGTCCGCTCGTGCGCCTTCGTACTCGGGCGCCAACGTGTACCTGAATCCCGCGCACGGATGCCACTAATCCCTAGATTAAGAGCGCTAACAGAGATTGACGAAAAGCTCAGTTTGCAGTAACCTTGTTAAGCAGCATGACTGCTGTTTGGCTAATATTACCGCGGCTTCGCGTTACCGCGGTTGACGCTGCTCGTGCATGCAGCAGAACATGCAGCAGACGACGCGGCGTCGGCGGTCGGTCTATGTCGTGGCAGCTGCGTCGGTTGCCAGATCAGCAATATGTTCACGAAGAAATGAAAATACTAGTCTTAGAAATATCTGCAGCTCCGACGCAGCTGAAACATTGATGTTTAGTTACTTGGCACACCAGGAATGAGATGCAATAAACAGCTTACATTCCAAAATTGGTGTCATTACCCTTTAAAGATCTCGGGTGGCCGTGATTATTCCGAAGCCTTCCACTGCTTCTACCGCGGCGCCTCTTTCTCTATTTCTGCTTTCTCTCCCACCTTCCTCCCTTCTCTTACGGCGAGGGTCTCATATCCGCCGAGAAGAGTGACCGATACGATGCCTTTTTTGCTTTTTTTTTTGTGTGTGTAAGCCGATTAAAGTTTTTTAGACCGCAGCCGGGGGCTTTCTCGTGAACTGATATATTACGGGGTTGTCTAAACTTCTGAGTGGGGAAGTGGGGGGGAGGGGGGGTAGCTATGACGGCAGAGGTGAAGCGGTAGTCAACGTAAAATAGCAATATTAATTGGGTATGGGGGATGCCTTCACTAAAACGTAAGTGGCTGTGTAAGTAAATGGCGGCAGCGAAACCGAAACCGCGGAGCCTGTCGGCGCGCTAGACGCACATAATATGGCGACCCCTTTTCGCAGCGCATGTCTGGGTGGGAGCTTAGGTGAAACAGACGGCATTAGAGATGTACTATCGCTTTCAACTGCACAGGATTCAACTATGGACCGACGGATATATGGCCTTTCCCAGTCGGCATCGCTTGAATCCCGATTAAAGGTCCGCAAAATTGAGCAGAATGAACATGCTGATTAATAGGGATTTTCTTTGGAATCCCATCAGCGAAACGGCACCAGTGTCAGATAAACACTACATTATAGCCGGAGTGTAACGGTAGTGTAGTAATTAGTACTACGGCGTCCCCTTGCTGTAAAACCCTCCAGCAGAGACGTATCGTACGTAGTTAAAATGTAATTAGTTTGTAAAAGGTTGGAATAATTGCTTCATATGGTCCCGGAAGCGATATAGATTTCATAACTAAACCAGTAAAACTAATGACACTCTGAAAAGGAACGTGTGATAGTTGACATTAGTACGTTGGTACCACGGCGCCCTCTTCAATTGCTGTAAAACCAACCTGTACAGATGTATAACGCGTAGATTTTAAAATAGCCGCGCATAATTTGTGAACAGTGTTAAAAAGACTCCGGGAAGAAAAAGCGGTTGGAAATTATAATCGCACTCTGAAAAAAAGGAAAAGAAATGAACGCCCAGAAGGTGGAATCGAACCACTCTGACGTCAATCAGCTACGGGTTTGAAGCCCGCACCCCGGACCACCGAGGCTCGTCTGGGCAATCGCGAGTGCTTCCATGGCAGTATATATAGACAAATCCCCGGTAGCAACGCTCCGTTCCAGTGACTTGGTCAACTTATTACAGCTTTAAAAGTATGCTTGTAAATCTAACTGAAAACTCTTTATTCTATGAAATGTCTTGGAAAAAGGGGCACTTAGCTGTATATAGAAAAGCGGAAAACAAAACGTGGTCTTTTGCTGAACGTAAAATGTTTTGCCAATAAAGAGCTGTTTTTTGTGTTCAGTGCGCCCCCTCGTGTTTCAAGTTGGAGGTTGATGCGGCTGCAGTGTTAGGACGCTTTCACTATACATAATGTGTTCCGCTGCTCCGTGCTCTCAGCAAGCAAGCGCACTCACAATCCGGCGACGCGTAGGGAGTGGTCTTTGTAAAGGTATATTCAGTACATGTTCGGTTAATTTTTTTGTGGTATTACGTATGTGACAATTACCGCCAACTTGACAGCAAGTGAGGAATACAAAGAAGAAAAAGAAACTTATTGACTATTTATATATTGGTCTCCACTAAAAGATAAACTTACAAGTATAGATAAGATATCAACTGTGATTCTGTAACTTCTTATCAAAAGACAGATGCGGGCACTTTACTCCGTTTATCTGATGCATGTTTGAGGTAGGTAGGACGACTCACGCGGGCGCATTTGGAGAGTTCCGCTTTGATCCTCGGATGTATGGAGGAAAAAAAAAGTCAGGAGGGCGCGCACTGCAATGACGCCCACGCTGTTGGCCGCGCAGACGAGAGCACTGATGCGTATACTGACACCGAAAAAAAGTATTACGGACAGACTTGGAAGGCGAAAAACGGGGAGGGGCCGAAATCGTGAGCCCTGAAGCCTGGCAGCATGATGCCGCACTCTCTCTTGGTTTTAAATACGAAGCATTTCTTGTCTCAAGAGCATTGTCACCACAGTGTGTCGGCAATATTTGTACAGAACCTAGCTGTATGCAAGAACTGCCAATCATTCATTGCGTGGATAATTAGAAAGGGCTGGAGTCCCAAAATATGGTAAAGGGTTTGAGTTCTATTAAAGGTCGTGGGTTCGAGTCCCAGAACAGTTCAGAAGTTCAAGTCCCAGAAGGTCATGGGCTCGAGTCCCAAGTAAAGTTTCGAGATGGAAGGGGGGGGGGGGCAAGGGTGTGAGTTCCAATAACGGCCTTGGGTTCATTTCCCAAAGATGGTCGAGGGTTCGAGTCCCTAGGCAGGAATAAGAGAGATGCTTTCGCATTACTGTATATACACAGACAAGTGCACGTGTAGAAGTGTTTCGCCCCCATGCTATAGAATGCATGCAGTCGCGCGTAGATGCAAATACAGGCCTACGGGAACACCCCCCCCCCCTACCGCCGGAATTTCGTACGATTCCTACAATGTATTTTACTGGCAGAAGGATTTTGTGCTGCCTCATGAAAGTTGGTTTGGTTTATAGGGCTAACGTCCCGAAGCGACGTAGGCTGTGAGGGACTGTATATAACGTAGGTCTCCCGAGTTCAACCATCTGGGGTTCGAATCATTGAAGGGGTCATGACAGCTATCATTGGAGCATGAACTGATTATTGCATTTCCCTCCACACGCGCTAAATTATAAATCCTCACAAATGTAGCTCATTCGGTTCAGTATATAGTTTTAAAATAATTTTTATGACTGATATTGAAAGCAGCTTTCTGGTCTGGCAACCATGGGCCACTGACGTCACAGCGAGGTAACATCCTCATGTCGTCTGCTATTCGCGGTGTCGCCTGTACTCTTGCATGCACGTCGCGGACGGTGATCACTGAGGGCATATTTTTTTCTTAAGCAAAAATATTTTGTTCGCATATTCTCTTTTCTTTGAGAATCCTTCACTATAATATGCCACCTTAGTGATCCTCAGACTTGTTTTTGACTTCGTCTATAGGTTGTCGAGAAGGCCGAAATCAATGGGCTCATGCTGTATTATTTGAACACCCTATAGTTAAAACTAGGGTGCGCATCTATCTGTAGATGGGTGGCAGAGAGCGAGAATGCTTCGGTGCGTCTGGCGGACCCACCTCTACGTTGTGATTCGTGAAGCTTCACTAATCGGCAGCCCGTGCGAAGTTGCGTTGCTACGTACTTTCGTTTAGTTTTTTCTTTTCTTATTGGTTGCTTCTTTTGCATGGGGATTAGTGACTTTTATTAGAGTCTGTGCTATGTACGTGCGATTACATCGAATACAGGGATGGGTCTATTCCGTAGCAGAAGAGGCGACGTCGTAGAATCCGAGTCGCATGCTCTGTGTTTACATGAGGGTGAGGAGAACGGCAGCCGTCCGGTCCCCGCGTTCGGCGCATCGCTTGCGTGGCTCGCGGCTGGCTGCTGCCCCCAGAGCGGGAGTAGTGGCGGAGAGTTTGCCAACGCCAATGGTGTAGCTTTTGCCATCTACGGGAGTCTCTTGTAACAAATGCAACTACGTGCGCACAGTGAACTCTAACAATATGCGCATGTTGGATTATCCTATCCAGGAAACGGAAAATGTGGGATTCATTGACATACTTGGCTTTAGGACATAATAGGACTTATCACATAGTCTTAGAGCAGTTTGCTGATGATTATCCGCTTCCGACTGCGTAATATACGCAGGCGAACCGTGCCATCTCAGAACATCCTAAATGTTTCCCGCTTGTCATTGGTGTTCAAAAGTATTGCACCATGGCCTGTGCACAACGTCAACCTCCCCGTTCTCTTGAAGACAGAAAAGTCTTCCAATGCCTCATGGTCATGTCGTCGAATTCCGCTGTACTCGTTTTGTCGCAACGTCCCGACTGAATGCGATACGTCGCATGATCCGTACACACTATCGACCTCTCGTGAGAGGAAAGTAATATGAACATAAATACTCGTGCTAATGCGCATATATATCTTTTAGTGACATCCATGGAACATCAGTTCTCCGGCAAACCCTTTAATTTTTCTTAAACTATATTAGCGCGATACCATAAAATGCTCCGTTGATGCTGCCAGCTCTGAGAGCGAAAACCAATTAACGTGCCACTGGCAGTAGGTAGTTGATGGGCCATATAGCCGAGGGTAATGATTAGTTAGCGGGTTATGCGACGCCGCAAGTTGGGACATATGACATCGAGCTACCAAATCGACACGTGATATTTGGAAATCAAGCCCTCCGGGACCCTAGCTTATTTAGATCTTGAGTCAGGTATATTTAAGCATGCAATGCTTTTGAATAGCTCTCGTTGTCGCTGACGTTGAGTCAACAACGAGCATACGGGCACACACTCACACGTAAAACACAGCCCGAAGCCGGCGGTCGGTATGAAGCGAGTTCGGGGATTTGGAATCTTCTGTCACTGCGTCGAGGCGCCTGGTGATGGGGTGCCTCTTAGATGGCTTTATAAGCACTCGGAGAGCACTCCAACGCGCTGCATGCCCTACATAGTTGTCAGACCAGCGTCTCTTCGGTGTCGCGCACTCTGCAACGTTCTGCCTTTCAGTGTTGTCTCATGTCCAACGTACTGCACTTCGTCCATAGACCTGACTAAGTTCCCTGACTGTGCCGTTCGTCATTTCAGTAGACATCCAATACAACAGCCAGATGCTACTTGGCCTTGCAGACAACTTGATGTCCGTATCCATTACATATACTCTCAGTTATGGGAGAGGCAGTTATTTTTTTTTCTACTCCTAAGCCACTCAGGCACGTTCGCACAGGATGCTTAAAGTAGGGCTAGTGGGGACCCATATAACAACTTGAGGTCTTTCACATAACGTAGTAGCCTGCGACTGTATGCTGATGACTATGTGCATGGTAATTAACAAAGGCACAAATCTAGTGAGTAGCAATGTACAAGTTACTCCACTTTTAGAGTGAAGATGCGATCAGGTGGCCGTTCTCTTCAAAGCTTCAGTGCGTCTGAGCCAACTGCGTTTCGGGCTGCAGCCAATCACTATCTCCAGCACTATTTCCAGGCCCGTTTACCTGCGTTTCTTTGCTGCGATGTGCGACCGCTGAGCACGCAGCAGCGCTTCAAAGAGCGACCACTTCCTTGCGTGTTCACCATAACAGTGCATAACACTGTACTCGTACGTGAATGAGGATCTGCAAGCAGAGATGCAGACGGAATGCATATAACTAGTCACATACCTAGATACCATTAAAGGGCCCGTTAATAGCTATTTACTAAAATTACGAAACCCGCACGAGTGACAAGTATATCCCGTCAATTCTCTCCGCAATGCACAGATAAGATAGCTTCATTATAGCACCGAACGTATGAACGATAGAAAATGTTGCTCCTCCTCTCCTCCCTCAACTGAACCCATGTCGTCGCGCAAGAAAAAAGAAACAAGTCGCGATGGCACCCCGCCACATCCCGCCTCGCTTGCGTAACTTGATAGCGTCCAATGAGTGGGCGCGCCCAGCAGCCCCACTGACGTCAGTGGCGGTGTTTGCGCGCGGGGATGTGTCCCCCAAATCTGCTGCGAGTGATCGCTACGCGCCCTTTTTAAAAATGATTTGCAAATCATCGGCTTCACGCGAAGCTTTCCAGTTTGACTAGAATACTCACAGAGGCCACCTGTATGAATCGCTTGCATTAGAATTTCACCCCAAGTAGCATTTCAGGGGCCCTTAATAATTTCAGGGGCTCAATAATATAACGATTATTGAATTAAACCATTTCGACGCCCTTAACATATTTCCGTATTTTGGTTCATCCGCCTAAAATTTCTGGACAAAACATCTCTCGGGAATGGCAATACAATTAAACTTAATGAAATTCAGTTTATTGCTGGACTGAGTTGAGATTTTCGTAGTTGGCCGCAGACCAGGCACATTTTTCAACACCATCAGTCGAATGGCGAATCCCAGTGGGCGATTCAACACCATCAGTCGAATGGCGAATCGCAGTGGGCGATTCAACACCATCAGTCGAATGGCGAATCCCAGTGGGCGATTCAACACCATCAGTCGAATGGCGAATCACAGTGGGCGATTCGGAGCAATGTTTCTCTCTCAAGGAAACATGAAAATGTGTTTGCTTGTTGAGCCTGATTCAGGTTGGGAGTTCTGTGTGACCGTAACTGTACCTAACACTGCCTAGAAATCTTGCTCCTTCAATGATCCGGAGAGCGCTCTGGATCGTTGATTGGAATTCAGCATTGCGTACGTTGTACGAATTATTGGATCACGGCTAGTCTCAAGAGCAGTGCGCGAGCGCCTGTTACCTTCGAAATTGGCCGTGACTGGATCTAGGCGCTTGAATAGGAGGACTGCATACAGAAATTGACAACAGCTACCAGAACTTATTTTAGTCCTTTGACACTGAGTACGGTGTTCATATAAAAGCGTGAAAACCTTTCCACTACTGTCAGAGAAGCTGATTTGACTGCCCTGTTAGGTTGGGCAGTCATCAACTCTTTCCTGCACTTCGAGCGCAGCTCAGGGCCAAAAATGGCAGCGCCTTTCATCTCTTCGTGAAATTGTACACAGAGGGGGGAGGGTCACCATGTCTGCCCATTCCTTTACTCGGTCGGACCGGCGCCGTCATTTTTAAAAGTGCAGGGTCATGGCTGTGCAGGTTTTTTTGACGGGGTGGAGGCCAAAAACCCATGATGTTGCGTTGCATCAACGGGCCCTACTTGCCACCTTTACCTTCGGAAATCCGAGGACTCAAGGAACTAATGAGAAAAGCGCTTCGCCTCGTCATTTTTAATTCTGCATTCACGGCGAAGCTTGTTTTGTTTTTCAGCGCCGAATTTTCGGTGTATGTAGCAAATCCATCGCATAAAAAATAATTTAGCCATTTCTATCTTTGGCGTTTTGGCAGTAGGGGCTCTAGTGGGAGGGGCTGTAGGGGGGGGGGGGGAAGGAGGGACATGAAAATTAGCTCTCCCTAATGCAGAGCCCTGCTCACGCATATTCATGACCCTACACATCTATGTATATATTATACAACATAATATATTCATTTAGGTAAGTTTGCTAAGCCGTAGGCTACCAGTAGCCCTCATGAAGACGCAGTTCTTGGGCGTGTAATACTATAAGAGCGATCTTTAGAAATCGGGTGAAAGGATCGATGTGTGTGTGAACTACTCTTACGTTATGCGGTGAAATGTCATGGTGATGTGGCTATGTTCGATTCGACGTCCTAATAGCAGTGCTAATCCAGCGGAAACAATATATCTGCACTCATGAAATGTGCGCTGCAGGTTTGCCTATTTTTCTCGCTCCCATGTCTTAATAAGCAACGGAAAAAAAAAAAAAAAGATATATATTTATTCTGTTGTTATCACGCAGATTGAATAATATCCATTTCTCACCGGGACCAGGCCAAGAATGCTCATGTCTCCCCAGAGCTAGAAATTCGTCAGAATTTCCTATAGACCTTTGCAACGAGAACTTCCTAGGCTTCGCCATATTACTGGCTGGGCTGTTGTGTGCGCCTGACGTCAGCACGGTGGAAGCGGCAGCTGAGCAGGATTGCAACAGTCCAGAGAGGAGGCGTTTTGACGTCATCTTCGCCCGATACACAGGTCTATATGTATAGCGGGAATATCGACAGTGGCTACTATGACGTACTCACGTGAGGCTATCCGCAAGGGGCGCTAGTGGTCGACACGGCATTCGCCATGTGCGTGGTCCTGTGAGGTGCCACAGGCCGCAGTATTCAACTCGTTGTGATCCGAGGAGTGCGCCTTTCCCGCCTTATCACATTTCGTGCATGTGCCAGCTAAAGCCATGCGATGAGGCGATACACCCATGGACTGCGTCCAACAAGAAAAATGACGGTCCCAAAAAAAGGTTCGACTTTGCGAAAACGTCAGCTCGTACGACTGCGGTAACGTCGTCGTGGTGAGTGGCGTGCTACCAGACCATTGCTTCGCGTTGAGTTACTCGACATGGGAGGCCTGCCTGGTGAAGCGCGGTTTTAAGTTTTGCGACAGGTGAAAAAATTAAAACGTACAAACCCAAAAAAGCGTTTTATTTTTTTTGTCAAGCGGCGGAGGCCAAGAGCCACACGTGCGTGAGGGCGTCGATGGCCAGCGAGTCGTTTTTCATCATCATCATCATCAACAACAACAGCCGCACTATGCCCACTGCAAGGCGTAGGACTCTGCCATTTTATTCCAATTAACCCAGCCCTGTGCTAGCTGCATCCACTTGACCACTGCGAATTTCTTATTCTCATCCACCTAATTTTCTGCCGCCCCCTGCTACGTTTATCTTCCCTTGGAATCTAATTGGTTACTCTTACAGACCATCGGTTATCCTCTCTTCGCACTACATGTCCTGCCCATGTCTATTTCTTCTTCTTAATTTTCACTAGAATGTCGGTAACTTGAGTTATTTCTCTGACCCACTCTGCACGCTTCCTATCTCTTAACGTTGCACCTACCATTTTTCGTTCCATAACCCTCTGCGTTGTCCTCAACTTAAGTAGAATCCTTTTCGTTAACCTCCATGATTTAGTCCCATAAGTTAGTACAGGTAGGATTCAACTGTTGTGCATTTTTCTCTTGTGTGATACCGGTAAGCTGCTAGTCATATTGCTTGAGTACTTTCCAAATGAGTTCCATCCCAATCTTATTCTCCTAGTTATCTCTCTTTTGTGGTCTTGATCGGCATGTCACTACCTGTCATAAGTAGACATATTCGCCTACCACTTCCAGCCGCGTTTACAGCCATTTTTAGAGGGGAATAAATTAGGACGTGTCTCTTCGCTTAGCTAGTTCTACCTGTCACCTCTGCCGACTTGCAAGCGACGCCTTGCAACTGTATCAAGGGTTATCGCTGCACATCACGTTTTTGCGAACCTAGGTTCCACGGGTTATGTGCATTTCAAGCAGGCAGGCTGCCAATACTAAAAACATTCTCGCTGGGTTTGTAGTTTTTGCTGTGAGCGCGTGACAGTATTTGCTCGACCTTGTGTCGCTGACCCAAATTAAGCAACTGAGATGCTTCGCTTTGCTGCTGGAACATCGGCTGTGAAAGCTTAGACCGGTAGTTTGCTGACTACCGTCACGAAAAATGTGCGTTTCGCGACCGCGCCAGTTTTGGAACATGGGAAATTAACAATGCGCTGTCTCTTCAACATGTGTCCTGCGTCAGTGACAGCTAACCGTTAACGAATTTGTGTGCAATATGCAACCTGCTACTTTTGTTGCCGAGCTGGTGCACGGGTGAATGGCTAGTTGCAACAGCAAGTAGGCGATTTCATGCCCCGGAGCACGAAAATAATACTTGAGACTCCATGCACACAGATGGCGCTAAAATGAATGTGGAAGTATTTTGTAACTTGATAAAACTTTATTTATTTCTTCCATTTTACGCTGCGGGCACCTGAAAGGTAATGTGATACTGCCCGAGCCGAAGCCACCGACGGCAATTGATATCGCGGATAAGGCGTGAAGGTGGCCATGCCGTCTGGTAGTACGGCCTTAGTGAATACCTCCTATACACCAAAATGGGTACCAATAAACACCGGGATTGAAATAAATGTCTGCTGGGGATGCCAAAAATTCAGTGTAAGTACCTTACCTGCTTCCATGCATCAATGTTAAAACATGCAATCCAGCAAAGCGAGGGCTGAGCACGAGAATCAAGTGGCTGGTAGACAAGGTTACTGCCACATTTCCTGACCGAGTTTCGCGAACGACTTAATTGTAGTGAAAGTGTGCCAGAGTAGCTTAAAAAACCAATTAAGGCCGATGGTATTTCTATAGTCGTAATATTGTTTATGCACACCGAGCCTTCGACAGCACTTGTCCATGCAACTTCCTCTAAATGCTATTGGTAATATGGCCCACGAACAGATTGCAGATCTTTTTGCCAACTTGTCTGTAGACAGTGCGTTCTATATGCGTAGTGTCTGGTGCCTTCCATCCGATTTTCGACGAAGTTCTAGACGGAGCACGGCGAAAATAGATCAAGAAAGGATATTTGAATACTACCGGCCACGTAACGCTCTTTGAAATGTACCAGCTAAATATTCAGATATCCGGTTGAGGTAGCGTTTTCAAGGTAATCACCCACCCCCCTATGTATGCGCACGTCATAAAAAGTGGGGCAGCTTATATATCGAACGACAGGACGCCATGCCATGTTTTTTGCGCGCGCCTCAGTTGGCCTATATCCATAGGCGAGATTTCGCGTTTCTGTCGTGGGAAATGACAACAAAATACACATAATGGCCTAGTTCAAGAGATCAGACTTTATTGACTTTTTAGGGACCTCTGGTGAGAATCTTTGGAAACAGGAACGGTGTGGACGCAGTGCGTTGAAATGACTTTGGCTGTGGAAGTGAAAAAGAGTAGTAAATTATCTTTATTCCTCAAGGATCAAAACTGTAATGAATAGAAACATTCACATTTTGCGTAGGATATGTGCATCTGCTTTCTTATTTTGAATTAAATCATCGTTCCTAGGGTAAAACGTGGCTTTGTATGTTCGCATGGGCTCGACTGACCTTTGAGGCAGGGTTGGGAGTTACATTTTCCTTAGGGTATACGACATATATAGGAGGAGTAATAGCTAACAATTTCGGTTTGTCTTCAACTCTATACTAATATCAAACGACCGCTGAGTAGCAGGCTTCCCCCCTGGCTGCTCCAAGTCGTTTTAATGTATTCACCTTTTCCTCTAAGAGGCACGGATTGACATCCCGTCCACAAGCTTGCCATTTGGGAACTCTGTGCTGATTCTTGATGATTACATGCCACCAATTTCGAATATGAAACAGGGATAAGGTTCTGCATTCTTTTTTCGTATATATTGAATGCCTCGTAGCAAGACCACCTTCATGCTTTGATGACTTTTAAAGGCGAATATATAATATTTGGCAATAGTTATAGAGCTCCTGACCCTTACAAATTTATCTTTGCACAGTCCGCACGCAGCTCATAGATAGTCTACGAACGGTATTAAAATTTCGTCAACCTCATGCATGCCTAAATCTAGGTGGGACGTTAACGAATAGTAGTAGTAACATTGAGTTTACTCGAACAGTGCTTACCTTTAACCAAGGTAACCTCCACCGAAGCCAGCTCCGGCGGTCTTTCCGAACGACGACTGGCCGAAGCCACCCTGGTGCCCAGCAGCACCGCTTCCAAAACCAGCCGATCCCTGTTTGTAGCCGGAGCCGAAGTTCTTGCTATCGCTGGCCGAGAAGCCAGAGCTGTGGCTGTAGCCCTGGTTGTTACTGTATGCATTCACGTTCCTGTTGGAGGCACCTCCGGCGAAGCCTGCGGATCCCAGGTTGTGGCCCGCAGCGCCGCCCTGGTATCCACCCTGATAGCCACCGGCCTGAGATCCGTAGCCGGACTGGTAGCCTCCTCCATATCCTCCAAGGCCACCGTATCCGAGGCGACCGTACCCGAGCCCCCCAGAGCCAAGACCACCATAGCCAGCACCGCCATACCCCAGACCACCGTATCCAAGACCCCCATATCCGAGACGACTGTATCTAAGACCACCGTAGCCGAGACCCCCATATCCGGCTCCACCATATCCAAGACCACCGTAACCCAGACGACCATATCCAAGCCCACCACTGCCAAGACCACCATATCCAATGCCAACAACTCCAGGGCGGGCAAGACCAGCTCCACCGTAGCCGGCGCCGCCAGCTACACCAAATCCACGGCCGAGTCCAACGCCTCCGAGACCAGCTCCAACAAGGCCAGGTCCCACTCCAGCACCGTAGCCACCGACTCCGAGACCACCGCCTAGAAGGCCTCCACGACCTTCGACGTCCTTGTCCTTCTTGGCAGCATCTTCAGCGAAGACGCTGCAAGCCACCAGGGCGCAGACAGCAGCAGCTGTGAAGAACTGCGAAGAAAGAGAGATGGTCTGTAACTTTTTGCGGCATGTCTGTGCTGAGTAGAATGAGAGGCAGATGGATAACACGGTATGAAGGAGCACTGAACAAGGGTTGAGGGGGAAGCATCAGTTCGCAGGTTGAGCCAACGTTTCGACAAGTGGGACTTGTCTTCGTCTGGGCAGTCTGTGCTGAGATCTTTATGTGCTCATCAAATGTAGATGACAGACGTTGTATGAAGTTTTTACGAATATATCTTCTGGAAAGATTAAAAAACAATTCTTTCTACCTAAGACTGCTCGCTTTCATTCACTGGGCATCACTCCTGCAATCGGCCATTCACTAACGAACTCCGCACCGGATTTGAGCCTAGTTCTACGCAGAATTTTCTAGACTTTCTCCCTTGGAAAGTTGTAACGGCGCGCTACCAAAGGATCTCTGGAGTCCTCAACAGCAGTATTGATACGGTGTTTATTAATACGTAAAAAAATTAAAAGTTTGCTTTTATACGGCTGTGTGCCAGCTTCTATAATGTTGAAAATTTGAAGTACGAAAGTGAAATATTAGCGCTATAGCCAGCGACAAGCAACATTCATTCCTTTTTGTTGAACCTTTAATCTATACTCGCGGAGATGGGCCTCACTAAAGCTTGTAGAAATTTTTCATAAGTGTGTTGAAAGATCGTGAGGCTGACAGCATGATCTAGGCTTTTCGAGAAATAAGGGGACATTACACGAGGTTCTCTTGGTATTGCAGATTTATATCATGATGTCTGTTTGAAGTGAACTTTGAAATTAATGGCACTTGCGACAACAATGAGCTATACGTAACGCAAGAAATTTTTTTTTGTGGCACGTTATGGTCTCCAGTGTAACAGCGAATCCTCTAAGCTAGACACATTGAACTTATTCCAAGATTAATAGCAGTGTTTTATCAAACCAACGGCGTCATTCATACTGTAAATATGCACACCATCTCCAGTAAATAAGTGATGTCTGCACCAAGAAGGACTGGTTGCCACCCTTTAACAGTGAACTAGCGATGTAGCATAGTTTCTGGGAATCGCGTTGAATATTCGGCGTTGACGCAATTAGTTTTACTCGCGAAATCGTCCAGCGGTAGTCACATCTTGATTCCGTTTCTTGGTCTTTTCTCTCACATAAAATCTCTATTGTTGGTGTGAGTGCGGTCATAGCCTATATTTCATTAAAGTGCTGTGGTCTGTCGAGGCAAGTCAGTTGTAATTTCTTCTCATGTGTCTTTAAGATAGACTTCAGGGCCTTAAGGCACATAAAGACATTATACATGATACGCTGCTTAACGCTTAATCGACTACACAGTAACATCGATGCGACCAGCGGTTCATGATTATCAATCCTTAGGCGAGACACTAAAGAGATTGGAATAGAGACACGACAACGTTATTATCAAGGGCCGCAAAACCTGACTTATCGAATTAATGCTTTTAGTGATTCCAGGTGGAATACCTCCGATAAGCAGCAGTGTAACGGCAGGTGAATGCTACCTATGGATTATTCATTAATAGTTAATACGATGGCTGTAAGACTATTATTTGCATTTCCCGTGCCTTTTTAATCACACCGTTTTGCTAAATAATATTCTAAATATTATTGTGCTAATAAGCTAAATATTTTTCCGCTAAATAATTTATTGCATCGATAATTCTTGAAGGAGCATTTTAGGGCTAGGCAGCACTCTTACAGATAAAATAATGGTATAACAGAAATGATCACTCAGCCTTCAAGGCATTATAACCTCAGCTTCTTAGCCATTGAACACAACGTAACAACACAACATAACACAATAGTCACGTCTCACCTTCATTGCTGTAGGGATGTTCGCCTTGAGCGCTGAATCTCCTGGTCTCGGGCACTCGACTCCTTTGGCTAGGAATACCGATCTTTGGCAGTGACTGTGAATCTCGATCGCTGTGGCTCGCTTTTTATACCTGGCGTTCAGAGAACGTCACGTCGTTAGCAAGAAACCAAGCAACACAAGCCCTCCGTATACAGGAAGTGACGCGTAATAAGTGCAATTCGAAAAGTCGTGTCGTTGTAATTTACGAGTTGCGTAAGTGCAGAGGGCCAAGGAGAGAAAGGTGTAGAAATGTCTTATCTACTGCACTACCGCCTCCGCACTCGAAGCGGCCTTCCCCGAAGTTCGCCTCACGCTTCCGCTCACCGTCGCAGCGCAGTTCTCCGGTTCTCCCCTTGTCTTTCCGTTAAACGCGTGATCCTGCGATGAGTCGAGTGTGTCGAGTGAGCTGTCTCTTCGTGCTCAAGAGCATTTGGCACTGGAAAAGTGGGAAAGTGCTCCTATTATTTATCGCTCTCTATCAAAACAAAACAGAAGATTGTTCATAATTGGCAGCTCTTTCTTTCTCTTTTTTTTTTTTTTTGAAGAAAGAGTTGTTTGAGTGATATTTGCCTGCCGTCCTGTGTATTTAGGCTCTTGTCTCGAGGAGCAAACATTCAGCGCCTGAGACAGGAAAAGATTTCAAACCACGAGCTAAATTCGTGTTCGTGAGAAAAACGTTTTCGAAGACGGTTGAGGGTCAGATGGGTGACAAGATTAAAAGGTTCTTTGAACAACGAGGCATTGGCTGCCCTCATCAGAGGGAAACAGCTGAAAGTCTTGGGCAGAAATGGTTACCCCGCAGGGGACTGAACACGGGATCGTATCTGATGGTGAAGAAAATTTCTCATGTGTTCTTATCACGTGTCGGGCTGGGAAAAAAAAAACGAAGCAAACCTAAAACAAGGAGGAAATAAACTAAATTTCTGCCATTTATCGGTTATCAAACAACGGTAGTTTGTTCCAGTATTTTTCATGCTGTAATAGTTACGATCAGCCGCGTATATATTGTAAACAAGTCTTCTAGAGCATCTCGTTTTCGGAAGTACTGCGCAAAAAAGGAGCTTATGCATACTTTAATTGTCAGTGACTTAAGAAAGAAACAATGCGAATAAAATTTTACAGCCGAGAAACGCGATTGATGTGGAAGGCAATATGTCTGCATGTGGCCGTCGATATTGTGAGCGATTTGTGTTCAAATGGGCTTAATTTTTTTACAATGTAAATTTCTGTTGAGCGAATTAATTCTTGCCACATTTTCCATTTCTTTTTTTACTCCACGTTTAGTTCTACCAATTTCGGCTTATTCCCGATTCAATTTTCGCAATTTAAAAGTCTCAAATTCCACTTCGAGATACGCCCAATGTTTCAATTTCAATTTCCGAAATCCTATTCCAAATAAAATTCCTATTTTGACTCCGTTTTTATTTTTAATTTAAGTTGCATTACTAATTTCTAGGCACCCTGTCTCTAAATTATGCCAATTTCTTTTTTATCCCAATCTAAATACTCTTTTTAACCGCAATTAAATTCTGATAATTACAAGTCATCCCGCTCTTCACTTCCTCCGTCATTCCCCCTTTTTTTACATCTGCTAGCGAACGCGATGGTTAGATGGCATCCTCGAGGCACTGCAGATGAAGTTATGTGATGTCAGGAAGATAGTGAGAGACCGGAAAGCGTGGCGTGACATGGTCAATAGGGTCACGAAGAGTCGGACACGACTGAACGACTGAACTGAGCCTTTTTTAGTGCATAATATCAGATTCTTGAGTGGCCTCGATAGCAATAAAGCGCACGCCTTCAAGATAAGTTAGATCCTTAAGCTATCACCATGATGCCTTCCCCCGCATGTGGCGGGGACGTAGCGATCGGAGTGAGGTGAAAAAATACTCAGAAAAGGTGATTTCGATGACCATCAAGAAGTATCACGTGGCAAAATATTGCATCAACTCCCAACGTTATGTGCGGTAGACAGGTAGTGGCATGCATGTATTTTGAGAAAAATAGAAAAAAGCTTTCAATGCGGGAGTAAGTTAAATACCTTTCGGCCAGTATTTTGTCACTGCATCTAGAGTCGTCTGCACAGCACACACAACCAGAGCTGCTTCACGCCATAATCTAAAATTCCCTCAGTCAGATCCAGAATACTCTATTTCGGATCCTTTCTACCTGGATCTATTTAAGGACACCGTCAATTTGAAAAAAATAAAAAGCGAGTCTACTGTTCTGAACATTTGCTGAAGCTCCGTGAAATACTTACTTTCGCCAAATTTTGCTCCTATAGACTTTCGGAAAGAGGGAAAATTCTACAAATGAAACTAAACTAGAGAATCTATCCTGTTTCATGCCCAGCCACATGTGAGATCCATGCAGCACAAGGAATGTTCAATGGACTCCCAATGCATTGCCCCACGTTTAGAGACGCTTGCTAGTACCATTTTTATTTTTTCTTTGTTCAGTTTGGACCATAACGCCGCATTATCCTTATTACGCTATGCTCAAATGTAAAAACCATATTTGTCATTCGCTGTCTGGCAAGTTTCTTTTAATTATTTCTAACCGTTCCTTATGGACGTTATTGATGCATTGCCATATGTGGAAATAAATAAATTAAAATAAGTTTAAATAAATAAATACAAATTCACCTTTTACTTCATTTTTAGTATTGTCAGAGAAGTGAACTGAAAAATTCAATGGATAACGAACATCGCCCACAGCCACGATCACAATGTTCCCTCGTAATTTCGGACTCGCTTCACCACCCCAGAGCATGACCAACCGGTCATCAATAGCTTCCGAAGGCCGTCATCGATTTCACAACGAGAGAAAAGCTTGTGCGGACATCATGAATTATGCGGTTAATCCATGACGCCCTGCGTTGTGAAATGCTTACTAAAGCGAGAAATATTTAGGTTCTAAAGTGAGTGTATCTGTTTGTGACGTCATTGTATACTGAGTAAAGAAGCACTGTTCTTTTTTATTTTCACCTTGGAGTGCTACGTATCCAAACGTGTTCATATTGTTTGCACTCTCGCAGGATTTTTTTTTTGTTACTATCGATTTCTCCCAATATTGCTGTGCGTTGCGTAGTATATATAGTCTGCCGGGCGATTTCATTCTACAATATATTTTATCGCGGTTTTTATTCCTGAAATGATTTCATGTACTGCTGTTCACCAGTGACACACACACGCACGCACACACACACACACACACACACACACACACACACACACACACACACACACACACACACACACACACACACACACACACACACACACACACACACACACACACACACACACACACACACACACACACACACACACACACACACACACACACACACACACACACACACACACACACACACACACACACACACACACACACACACACACACACACACACACACACACACACACAGAGTCCGGTTGAGTTGTGTCGACGGGGAAAACCAGAACGAGCGACGAAGAAATGACCGAGTGCAAGTGCGCTGGCATAAGCTATAGCCTAAGGCAAGACGTGGCGGGCAGTGAACGGAAAACGCCGGTGTCGAGAAACTGGAGCGCAGGATAAAACAAAGAAAACTTGTCGGCACGTAGGCTTTTTTTTTTTTTTCGCGAAATCACCCCGCTTAGGTATGCAGTTCGTGGATGTTGCGATGTCGCAAAGCAACAGTCGCCACGCGGATGAGAGCACTGGTGGGGAAAGTGCGCTGCCGTTTTTTACCTTTGGCACTCCGGCGCCTCTTCCGACACATCCGCTGATGCGAGAGACAGGAAACTGGCCGGGATCTGCGCCCAGTTTCACACTTATGAGAATTTACTGTGTATTTAACATATACGTACCTTGCATCCCGTTGGTGTTCCTCGCCAAGGTCAGGAGCCTTGTGTTAGTGCTCGCCATGTCGTTGTGAGCCAGTAGAGAAAGGTGTAATTAACTTGTCTTTACAGTTTGTCTTTTTAATGTTGTTTTTTGTCTTCAGGTATTATTGTTGCAATAATAAAGCGCCGGCAGGTTAATGTGCGTGCTCTTGGTCATGCCTGTTCACTACACCTTACACCTGCCCCTCTCCCGCTGAATTACAATTAATATCATGCCTGATTTAATCATATATAATATATTTCTTCGGCTCATTCTAGATAGGAAAAAAAAAAAACGAAGGTGGATATATATACACAATTAATGACGATGACTTAAATAGCTATATATTTTCTTTTCAGCTTATTTCCGAACACATCTCCTACTTAAAGAAACCTTAAGCTGGGGCTAACTAAAAAAAATACTGTTTTAATAAGTACATCATCAGGCCCATCTATGCTTTCTGCAGTCAAGCAAAAAGCACGAAACGAACATAGTGTAGTCGCCAGTCTTGGATTAAACAGAAGGTAGATTGTTACAATAGTAGAAGTAAATGATAAGTTCATTATGTCGTACGCTTATCATAACAATACAAATAAAATACCTTATTGTTCTTTAAAGTCTACAGACACCGCTTGGGTAAATCAGCCAAATCAAGGCCGGGAAAGACAACTGTACTAGTCAGTTTGAATCAGCATTTGGTCGTGTAGACATTATGTCGAAGAACTGGAACAATATAGCAGAATACAAAAGCGAAAAAGAACAAGGTTCCAACCCAAATATTGGAAATATTTACCGGATTAGTCATCAGCCGACCAAACTAAATGAGTTCTTGCGATTTGTTGTAATAATCTCATTGTACAGCATAATGTTGCCGTGGTTTCTTTTGCAGGGTATACTATATTTATTACCTAAGTTGATTGCGACATGATGGCGACTTTCACAGAACTGAATGATGCAACAGTATGCGACATCACTGGCATTAAAAGAAAGCCTATTGCTTACGTCCGTGAATTTGTTTTACCATTGTGTGGCACATATTAATAACCTGCATATCTCTAATATACTATTCCCCGGTGGTATGAAAATTCACTCCTGCCAAACGTTTTAATAAAGCGATAAGGATATTTTGGCAATCATAGGCCGATATCAGCATTTTCAATATTGATATGGTTACTAAGAAAGTGAATTCATAACCGTTAGGTAAGATGGCTTTTGAAGAATAAAATAAAATGTAGCCCATGTGAACCAATTATCAATTTACTTTTCGAAACCGCTAATTAACATAGTTTAAGCTGTTTTAACCAAAAATGCTTATTTAGAGGGGCTTAATAAAAAAACGATAGTGATCAGTATCTTCATATATTTCACAAGGGCGTTCGGCTGGATAATACGGGTCCTACTACTTTGTAAACTTGATTTTATGGTACACGTGGCCACACAGCATTGCTTTTGGAACCATACCTGCAGTGCCACAGACAAGCAGTCTGTGTCGATGGTTCCTCATTGAAGAAATCTCCACCTCCAGCGGCGTAGAACGAGGACGGGCGTTATGCTCAGTTTCATTAACAATTATACTGATGATATAGTCAATATTGCAGCGCTTGAAAAATATGTTACGCAGACGACGCATGTTTATTTGCATCAGCAGCTAACAATGACAGGTGCAGATTTAGCTACTCACACGTCAGCGTAGTAAGACACATGGACTGGAAAGAAATGATTTAAAGTAAACGTAAGTAAAACAAACATTATTTTTCAGAGCTAGGAATCGACAAAATATTTGCAAGGGCGTTATTGCAGGCTAGTTGGTTGCCTGAAATAACTAGTTTGCTAGTTGTAGGCTAACAACTCGTTAGTAGCGCCTTGCCCTGTTTACTCTGTTCCTTGTGTCCCATTGTTTAGCGCTTAAAACCAACTTTCAGTTCAGTTCAGTCGTTCAGTCGAGTCCGACTCTTCGTGACCCTATTGACCATGTCACGCCACGCTTTCCGGTCTCTCACTATCTTCCTAACATCACATAACTTCATCTGCAGTGCCTCGAGGATGCCATTTAACCATCGCGTTCGCTGCCTACCCCTTCTCCGGCAACCCTCAACCTTTCCCAACATCAAATCTTTCTCCAGCGACTCCTCTCTTCTCATCAGATAACCAAAGTAGCTGAGCTTTAACTTTAGAATTTGACCCTCCAATGAGCAGTCAGGGTTTATGGTCGACAATATTGACTGATTTGATCTTCTGGCAGTCCAAGGAACTCCCAAGAGTCTTCGCCAGCACCACAATTCAAACGCGTCAATTCTTAGAAGGAGGAGGTGATCCGCCACTTCAAGTGGCATAAGAAGCGGGACCAGTCCCTCCAACACGGTTTCCTGCGGTACAGCCCCATGGATGACTGCTCGGAGAAGTTCCCCAACTGCGCTCACAACCGGAAGCAGACGCACTACCACTGTCTGAAGGACAACTGCGACAAAGTGTATATCAGCACGTCGGACGTGCAAATGCACGCAAACTACCACCGCAAATATTCAGCCATCATCCAGGAAGGCTTCCAGAGGTTCCGTGCCACGGAGGACTGCAACACGCCCACCTGCCTCTTCTACGGACAGAGGACCACGCACTTCCACTGCCGCCGACCAGGCTGCAAGACCACATTCAAGAACAAAGCCGACATTGAGAAGCACAAGACGTACCACATCAAGGACGAGCAGCTGAACAAGGACGGCTTCAAGAAATTTATGAAGCACGAGCACTGCTCGTACGAGAACTGCAGGTTCTCGCGCATCTGCAACCACATCCACTGCATCCGGCCGGGGTGCAGCTACGTGCTGCATTCCAGCGGGCAGCTGTACTCCCACAAGCGCAAGCATGAGCGTCAGGACACCGAAATGGCCTACCGAAAGTTCAAGCTGGTCCAGAGCATGCTCAAGAGCTACGGCCAGCCGAGCGACCTGCCACCGGGACTCACCGCCGAACAGCTGGCCCTGTGCGAGCAGAGTTTGAGCAGCTCACCTGTGCAGAGCATGTTCCCGGGAGGCGTAGTACCCTCCGGGACGTCGCCGCTCCAGCCGGGCGCCAACATTGGCGTAGGCACCACGCCGGTGACGACGGCGTCTGGAGGCCTGGGCCCCGACCCCAAGGGGCTCGTGGCCACGAACCACCAGGTGCTGGCGTACGACGGCAGCAAGCAGCAGCTCGGCAGCATGGGCCTCAGCAACAGCAATGGTGGTAACGGCAGCTCGGCCCCGCAGCAGCCCGGCGCTCCCGACGCGAGCCAGCCCAAAGCGCACGTGCTCGACCCGGTGTTCCTGTCGGCTTTCCTGCCCAACACCTCCGGCGTGGGAGCCGTCATGCACCCGGGCCTCGCGTTCAACTTTAGGAAACAAAATATTAATCAGAGGCGCACATTTTCGGCCTGTTCATCGAGGAGTTCTCAACGTAAAGCGTCGGAGTTATACTCAAGGACCAACAGTTTTGGGATGAATACAGCGATAAATTTATTCCAAAGCTTTCTCAACTTATCTTCTGTCATACATGCACTACTAAGTAATGACAAAATTGCAATACGCCTATCTCTGCGTTACGCTCACCTAAATGCGAAGTGAGGCTAACCTATGGTCGCTAAGGGTAACAAATTGTATTCCGAAGGAAGGAAAGCGTAGCAGGCTGCGGCAGAAAGTTAGGTGGGCGGATGATGTTAAGAAGTTCGCAGGGGTCAAGTGGATGCAGCTAGCACAGGACCGGGTTAGCTGGTGGAATATGGAAAAGGCCTTCGCCCTGCAGTGGGTATAGTCAGGGTGATGATGATGATGAAGCTACGAAACCATGAAATAGAGCTCTACAATATAGGAAAAAGTGGCGAAAACTATATGTACTACAAAAATAAAACAAAATTACGCAGAGATCAACGTGTGTCACTGTTTTACCGCAGTATTCAAATTTTCTCGATATATAAAATATCCATAGTAATATTGCTGTCTCCTGGCAGGATATTATATCATGTTTTTAAACTGGAACCTTCTAAAAGCACAAGCTTTCTTTCGATAATGGCGGATCTACAAAACGAGGATATAGGAAGCCCGAAACCGAGACCATCGGAAACGTTAGGGATGCTCAACGACACACCGCGTGCACACAATACAAAATAGATTGCGCCGACAATAATATTTTTCCAAGTATATATATTTACTCGAGTGGCACTGCATCAGAAACGGCTCACCGAATTGCTGTATTAAACCTAGATTCACGTTAACACTACCATGTTCAGCAAGAAAGAAAAGCAGTCCTTTAAAAGAAAATTGTGCACCTTTGAGAGAAAATTGTGCACATCCTTCCCGCTTTACTTCTTGCCTCACGTGCTTTTGCTCTGTTTTTCGTTTATTTTTGTCGTATTATATCCCTTAGTGTAATGTAATTATAATTATGACTCCATCTCCCTCACTTATAAACCCGCTCTATTTTTACTATTTGCGCGCGTTGATCGAAGCGCTGTGGTACTTGGAATGCTACCGCCAGTTTGCCATTACCAAATTGGCAGTTTTGGCTGTACAAAGCAATCATAAATACATATTACGCCAGGCACTTTCCTTTATGTAATCAGTAATTCCAAACAAAAATTAATGCGGTCTCCTCTTGAATTACTTGTTCAGACAGGTTTCTGCTACACGGACGACGATATGGTTCACAACAGAGAGATAAGCATGTCGTTCAACTGCGGACACCGTTGTTCTCCGTCAATATTTTTTTTCACCTTGACCGCATTTCGTGCCATGCTTCAGGTATCAGGTGAGTGGGAAAGTGTTTCTGTGCCTCTCGTTTCGTTTTAACCACCTTACCACTATTAAGGACTCCATCACAATTTCAAGGGTATACTTCCCATGAATGTTATCCACTCATACATGAAGGAGGATGACATGGAGGAGATGAAACTTAAATTGGGCATTCAAGATGTGCAGTCGGTTCTACAAAACGCTTCACGAGAAAGGTTAGAGCGAGAGAGAGATTTTAATGGTAGCAGGATATTATTTAATGATAGCAGATTATTGAGCTGAGAAGCGTCATGTCAAAGACCTTTCCAGGCTGTTCTGAGAATGGTATTCAATTTATATTCAATTTTCAACTTTCTCAGTTATTGCCATTATCTCAGTTACAACTTCTCATTTACCTGCCACCACGAACCTGAAGATTTTACCACTGGGCGACCAGACTGAAAAGAATACAAGAGAAACTATTGTTGCGATAGCCCTACCTTATACAAGTTATTTTTATTCGTTAAGTGTGCTCTGATATAAGCCACTAACGATCTGATGGTAAAATGTGAAAAGTGCTGCGGGCGAACTATTCCCAGCGCTAAGCGTTACAGCTGGCGAGACCCAGAAAAAAAAAAAAAGCAAAATGCGTTGATGACCTACGAATTATAAGCGGGCTTCTAGTAGTATTCAATGAAAAGGCGACATGTGGGACTGAAAGTTCGAACTCAAAGGGTATTCTAAGAACATCTTATTGTGCGGTTTTTCACGGATGCAATGATTTTTAACCGATTGTCAATTACAGAGGAGACAACGTTGGAAAGTATTTCAGTGTTTCTAACTCCGGTCATGATTTAGCGTGTGCTTTGAATTTTTAGTGCGATTTTAAGGCTGTCAATTTACTTGATTTTAATAGATATGAACTACAAGGACCGCTGTCGAGTGATGCGGGTGTCCGTGACCGAACTACATTTCCTGGGTTGTTGAAAAAAGAACATTTGCAACTGACCTGAAGCGCCCCAGATATTTTTGCAGAAGTTATCTGCGTTTAGTTTGGTCATGTAGATGGTCCCTGATAGGGCTGCAATTATTCGTCACAAGCGGTTTTATTTTTATCTAACGTACGTTAATGTCTATAGACGCCAACAACTCAGGATGGTTTTCATTGCACTTGTTCGAACACACAAAAGTTAAAAAATAAATAGCAAAAGATTTCTACATTCCCTGTGCTGGATTTATGATGTGAAGTTAAGGGCACTGCATCATAAACTGCTTTTCAGACCTCGCGCTCTAGGTGTCTGCTTTGGAGCTTAAACTTTTATGTGCGAATTTTGTACTAAAGATGTAATAGAGCTCAAGCTGCAATTGTATAAAAAGCGAAGCCTTGTCCAAGAGCTTTGTGTTGTCGTGATTATTGATGGCGGTACACGCGAAGTGGTGTTCTGGTCGTGTGGGACACACGTACAGCAAAGGCTGACGATTTTATGAAGAGAAATGGCTCAATGGTTCAAGCGGTGACAAAATTGATGCCTATCAAAGCTGCTCTTCACAGCATAAGCTGCATCTTTAAACGTTAAAGAAGGCTCTCTAGGGGTAACCACTGAGACACTGTGCATGCTTTGAAGCCCTCATAACATTCGCCGGCGGGATATATCGTGTTCTGCTCACTGTTCTCGCCTCCAGGTTCGTCTGCAGTAGAGGCTGGATATGCAGCAACAGGCAAGGAGGTTTTTAACGGGCTCGTATTTGTTCACACAAATATTCTCGCATTTTCACGCATGAGCAGAGCGGGAGCTCGCAAACCGGCGAACGTCTGACATGAACCCACTAGACATTGAAACCGTTCTGCCATCACCCAGTGCGATGCACACCGCGGGATGGGCGCATAATGAACAAAATGTACGACATAAAACAGTATAGTGCCCCGAATATCACTAGAACCCACGGAGATGCGAAGCTGGCAGGGCAGCTTCACTGGCCGCTGCATTGCGCAACAAAGCTAGCATCGCATCAGTGGACCATCGTCATTGTTAAACAGCCACTTTCTCTCGCTCTTCACCGCCGTATTCGTCAACTGCCATTCGTGCTGATGTCATTTCCAAGTACATAACCAGGGATGCACTTCACGTCCAAGCCAAAGCTCGCACGTGCGGGTGCATCTGCGAGGCTGTCGTGGCACTATAGGGCCACGCAACTGTTCGGGAGTCTCTACTTTGCTGCTGTGAGAGCGAGCGAGATAATAAATTATATTTGGTGCACGGAATTACATGGGTAGTTTCCCTATAGCCCAAGATTTCAATGACTTGGGCTCTGCCTTCCGGGCCCTGGTGAGAAGAGCAGAGATAAAGAGCAAAGCGTGCCGCCTGCGCTAATGACCTAAATTCGAAGCCTTCTGCCAATCTACTAATTTCGCCCGCGAATGTCAATCAGGCAACGCTGATTGATGCGTCATGCATCTAACTTTCGTTCCGCCATTTTTATGCTTTATTACCACGCACAGGATTGTCTCTAGCCCTTCTGTCTTAACTGCATCAGGGAAGCTGGTAGTCTAAATTAGCGCAGTATTAATTGCTTAATTGTAAGCTTATGTCTTTTAGCGACGTTTTGTACTCTTTTCAGGGATTCCGTAAATGTCATGGTCTCAGCTATGACAAATACGCCCAGGATGTAGACAGTTACTCATCAGGAGTTCGGCCTCCATTGGCTCTGACACACATTTTGACAGTGTATAGATAAACGCAGAATAAACGGCGAAAACTGTGTGCCGGTCTGTCACATAGCTAACAACGGCGGCTAATCTTGCTTGACATAGAATCTAGCGCCACGAGTCGACGTCCTCTGTAGCTCTAAAACTGCCCAAAGCGTTACGGCTAAGCGTTATGACCATCAAAGATATGGAACGACTCCAGTAGAACACCTAACTCGCTTCACAGCGCAGATGTAAAAATCAAACGAATCAAGTGACAATTTTTATTGCTCTTGAATTGCCTTCACCCCAAGTGTCGTGGGTGTGAAACTGAGGACGTCGAATAAATCTTCAGCCGGTGCTTATTCACTGTTAATTAAGAAAATATCTCTATTGAAATTTGCGATGTTAAGCTAAAGTCGCAATAACGCGATTACTGCTGACCTAGTCGACCTTATCATAAGAACCAAAAAACAACAATAAAATATTTACAATGCATGGTGCCAAATAGGTCCATCGTCTACAGACTATATGTGTGCACTACTTTCTAAGTGTCAATAAGTACTATGTGAGAAATTCTTTGAAAGACGTTTTATTGACTCGACAGGTGACTGCAGACTGTTGACAGAAGCAGGAACATTGTCTACCAAACGTTGCGCCGATGGGCCAGCTTGATCCGTTCTGCCATCGGACAATCACAACTCCGCCTCGTGTGGCATAAGCTCATTACGTGGCCCCTTTTTTTAAGCCAACACCTTTGGTCCACGGCCATTTTTCCAAGCATTTCACCACAGAAGAGCGGAGCCCCAAGTCAAAAAAAATATTAAACCCATTGGAAACCGGTGGTTACCAGGAGACACCGGGGATCGAAAGCGGTACTTCCTGAATGCGAGGCGGATGCTCTTCCACAAACGAGGAGCTCTTCCAACAAACCAAGAGCTCGCTCTATGCTTGAGACTCTGTAATACAAATCAGGTAGCGCACTTTTCAAAATAAGTGTGTATGCCATATGCCTGTACTAAATATGCATTGCATTTCTAAATTATATGCCAGCCTGTGCAATTCATGACGATGCTTGCCACTGCACCGAGTGGAATGTAGTAAGGTTGTTTCAAATCTTGTTGCGCACGACAACAAAACAGCACATTTATGACACAAGTAGTCAGCAATCTTCACTCTTCCCTTGCATGTGGGCTATTTGAATTGAGATATTTTTTAAGGCTGCTGACTTTTTCTTGTCCAGATAAGCTGAAAGAGGACAGTATTGCGTCACATTGGTATTCTCGACACTGTTATGTACCTTGATAGGCGACAAGTTACGATGTTACCCAGAATAAACAGAAAAGATACGCATATAATATTTTTATTCCCAAATATTTTTGGTGACGTGAGACAATCTATAGACCACAACGCTGACAGCGTAGGCGGCAAAAATGAGCGAACCGTTTGTGTTCTATATTGCTGCAAACTCCACAGGTTCCTATATCCGTCCTAGCATCTCTGCCCCTAAATTTGTCTACAATCATGAAATGTATAACTCAAAGAATTAAACGTGCCCAGCTCTAACCAAGGTTACCGACTCCTCCATAGCTATCCCCGCTGGCACCCCCCGAGGACGACTGGCCGAAGCCGGCCTGGTGTCCAGCAGCACCACTTTCAAAACCAGCCGAGCCCTGTTTGTGGCCGGAGCCGAAGCTCTTGCTCTGGTTCTCCGAGAATCCAGAAGTGTGGTTGGATCCCTAGTTGTTGCTGTAGGCGTTCACGTTACTGGTGGAGGCAGCGTCAGTAAAGCCCGCAGATCCCTGGTTGTGGCCGGCAGCGCCGCCTTGGTATCCTCCCTGGTAACCACCGGCCTGAGATCCGTAGCCAGACTGGTAACCGCCACCATATCCTCCGAAGCCACCATATCCCAGACCACTATAGCCGAGACAACCGAATCCAAGGCCGCCATAGCCGAGCCCGCCATATCCGAGGCCACCATATCCAAGTCCTCCAGTTCCTATGAGTCCAGTTCCAACAACGCCACGGCCATCAAGGCCAGTGCCACCATGCAGTAGACCAGCACCTCCCATATCTGCACCATTGAGGCCAGGTCTCACGTCTGCACCATAGCCGCTGGGTCCGAGACCTCCACCTAGGATGCCCCTTCGATCTTCAACGTCCTTGTCATTTTTGGCAGTCACTTTAGTGAATGTGATGCAAACCACGAGGGCACAGATGGCAGCAGTGGCGAAGGACTGCGTTTAGAACAGCTCAAACATCACATTAGCACCAATCCCAGTCGAAACTCCAGAAGTGGTCACGCGGCATTTACTCGATTTCGGAACCAATAATTACCAAACATCAAAGACGACGAAAAAAGAATGAAACTTGAAGTCACACTTGAGTACGTCACAGGTTCACCGCCTGTTTTCGCATCGATGCACGGAGGTGCTCATAGGGGGCCTTCTTTTGTCGACCAGCCTTTGAAAATGAGCTGACGGAAAAGCAAATTTGTTATAGTATTTCAGTAGACAAAATGACAATTGGGCCAATAAGATTTATTTAACTGTACTTTCTTCGATTGCCTGACGAAGGGATGACCAAGCTGCTCTTAAGCAGCGTATTGTTATGAACAATCTTAAATAGAAAATGGATAGTCTACAAGTCCCAACAGGACACACCTGTAGGCACATATAAGTCATTTGAGAGAAATAACGTGACTGTTCGGAAAATCAACTGAAATTTAGGTATCGATCCGTGGAAACGCGAATGCATTGATCTCAACATTTTTGTCTCTTATTTGTTGGCCTGTTCTCGAAAGGAGTATTCACAGTTAGCATAAATGTTAAATACTGTTAACATGAAGTGACGAAGCGGGTGAAAAGCGCAACGTAAAACTATTGCAAGGTTAGCCATGCAGAAATGGTGAAGCGTAAATGGGTTTATAAAAATGTTCTTAGTAGTACTTATTCAAAATATTTTGGTGCATACAATATCTAACGTTGCAAGATGAGGAATGGCATAATATACCAAATTCAATCTCACCTTCATTTCAAGCCGCATACTCGAAGTTCGATACTTCGCTACTTGACTAAGGATACCAATCTTTGGTAGTGACTGATCGTCCTCTAGCAGTGACTTCCTTTTTATACCTACATCAAAGCGATCTTTCCACTTTTACCCGAAAGAAAGCAATGAGAATCTGCTAGCCATAGCGGAACTATATGCCACAGAAAGTCCGACGAGCCAGTCGTATACGCAACCACGCATCGCGTGACATCAATAGGAGTCTAAAAATCTGGAATTTGAAGCATATTTCTCACTGCATTGGTAACGGGATTCACGCACGGAGTGGAGTTCCTCATAGCTTGCTCCACTTCCGCTCACCGACAGACCCCGGCTGTCCCCGCCTTTCCTTGGGTCATTGTGTGTTATTCACATTGGGTGTTATTGTTAACAAGATACTTTCCTAGGTTGCATAGCTGTCGAAAATTATTGATATCATCTGTCGTGACCGTCGTGCACTACCAATTAATTTTAAAAATGCAGCACAACCATTTCTATACTTCATTCCCAATTAAAGCATGGCATCCTGTACTAGGACTCTGCAACACGGGGAAGCTTGCGAAAACTACACAGATTTAAAAAAAGAAGAACTTGAAACATATTTCAACCTCCGTCACTGTTACACCGCAGCATTCACGTTTTCATGACGTATATAATAACCCCTTTAGTTATGCTACCTGTTATCATCATCATCATCGCCCTGACTATACCCACTGCAGGGCGAAGGCCTCTCCCATATTTCTCCAATTAACCCGGTTAACTGTACACTATACTTAACTATATAATTAACTGTACACTATATTAGGTCTATAAACAAGGATAATTCAATAACACGGTTGCTTCCTGAAGTGGTGAACGTATACAAAGCGAGGAAAATGCATGTTGAGCCGGCAAAGCAAGAAAATCGTAAATATTACACATACTGAATGGTATACGCGTTCTGCACACATTAAAAAATAGGTTGCCCAGCCAACCCAACGTTTTATACTAGTAATTATCTTTACTTGAGAGCCATTACTTCAAGAACAACCAACCCAATTCGTTTCTCAAATTTGGATTCATTGTGATACTATGGCGTTAATCAAAAAAGAAAAGCAATTGTTCGAAATAATATTGCGTGTATCGTGTCAGCTTTAATTTTTGCCTGAAATGCTATTATTTTGCTTTATCGTTTAAGTTTCTTCCAGTGTCGCAATTAGTATTGTGCAATAATAATCATGGCTCCCCTCTTGCCCTCACTGATAAATGCGTTGTATCGTTACTATTTGCGTGCGTTTAGCGAAGTGGTTTTGGCGCTGTTAGCGTTACTCCCAGATTGCAAATTCCAACTTGGTGACTTTACAGGCTCTGTCAAGCTGTCATAATGGCGTTTTGCTTTAGTTCCGTTCCTTCATGTAAACTTTGACTTCAAAGCCCAATGCGGCCTCTACTTGAATGCTTGTTCATGCAGCTTTCTGCTACGACATACTATGACGTAGACGGCGACATACTTCGCAACGGAGAAATAAGTACGCCGTTCAACTCTGGGAACTGTTCTCCATCTCTTTTTATTCAGCCCTCTCCTTGACTCGGTTTCATGCCACGGTTCATGTATCAGGTGAGTCAGATATGGGTTTTGTGTCTGTTAACAGTTTTGTTTTAGCCACCTCATCGCTACTGAACGAAATCATAATAGGACCACTGGGAAATTAAAATTCAGTGTGCAAAGTACCATTAGAGTCCATCACCATTTCAGAAATTTACTTCTCATCAGTTGACAGCATGGGAGAAATGAAAATGAAACTAAATATTTCATGTTGTGCAGTCGGCTTTACAGAGTCCTTCAGGAAAATAATTAGCTACACTGGTTTGAGGCAGACGATAATTATAGGAGGGAAATAATTAGAGTAAGTGAGCTGAATGTCGTTATAGTCCGTTGAGTGCACGCACGCATTAACGCACTTACTCGATTTCCCAATCATGTGCACGTATAAAAGCACACTGGAGACTGTAAAAAGTACCTCAATATTGAACAAGCTAAAATGAGAGATCCAGAAAAAAAAAAAACGAGTTTTTTGAGCGGAGCTGCGGTAGGCTCAAATATATTCCAGGCTAACACATTACGAGTGTGATATTAATATAACTTTATATTAATTATTAATTATATAATTTATATTATATTAATTTATATTATATTATATTATATTATATTATATTATATTATATTATATTATATTATATTATATTAATTTATATTAATATAATTAATATAAATTAATATAACTTAATTTCTTAATCTTTTCGGCCTTTGCCATTTGCTCTGTCATGGCCACGTCCCTGCCAGTTCTGAAAATTATCTTAGTGGGCAACCAGACGGGGATGAAGCAAAAAAAAATAAAAAAATTGTCCAGCCCTATATTATCCAGATTTTTTTTTTCATTCATTCGTTCACCTAATTGATTGCTACAATTTTCAAACAGGCATTGTTTACCGGATCTATAGCCGAAGGATAGTGTCGAATCCATGTCCATAAGTATGACTAATGATAGTTCATTAGGTGTACACTGCTGTAAACTAGGAGCGACATGACGCTCTAGTGCGAAAAAGGGCTCCGTTCGTTGAGCTTTACACGACAGGCGAGGGTCAGAAGAAAACAAAAACAAAAAAGCCTAATCATCAACGGATTATAAAGAGACTCCTGATAATACTGTATAAGAGGGACACTGGTGGGATTATAAAACTCCCACGCTGCTTCTGTCTAAAAAAAGCTCAGAGTACTGTGTTTCGCAAGATTAAGGAATTTAAGCGTTTGTTAATTACTGAAGAGAAAAATTAGCGGAGCAATTCAGTGCTCCGTAACACGTATAAATCGGGATTTATATGTGTTCTTTGAACTGGAAGTGCGGCTTTAAGACCGCACTTCAAGTTGTTCCCACCATGTGCGCAGTGGTACGCATGCTTCATTTCAAAGGTAGTTGAAAAATGACCATTTCCAACTGACCTGAAGTGCCCAAGATTACCAGCAAAGGTTCACACTGTATAGTTAGGCTATGTAGGTGATAGTTAATAAGGCAGTAATTAGCTAATAGTCGCGAATGGTTTAATTTTCCCCAGACATAAGCGTCCGTGACATGTATGCAAGCCACAAATCTAGGTCAGTTCATTGTCACATGCAGTACATTCCGCCTCGTTTTCACTGCATTTATACGAACACATGAAAGCTTAGAAAAACAAAAACTGAAAGCACCTTTCAGAACGCTCTGTTAGGGCTCATAATGTAATGTTAGTTGCACTGCATCGTGATCACATTTTTGTGCAGAATTATAGTTAACTTCCTCGTGATACTTTGTTGCTTTCGAGCCTCGGGCTCTAACTCTTTTCTTTCGAATTTATACTTGTATGGGGAGTTTTTTTATTGGGCATATATTCATACTTTTCAAGCAGCAGCATAAATACTACAACGTTGTTCAAGAAGTCGTGTTTCGTTGTCAGCTTTGTTGACATAATTATTGCTGGAGTTATATGGGAGGTGATGCGCTGCTTTTACGGGACACATGCACAGGAACGATCTCCCTGTATTATGAAGGGAATTGGAAAACCTGTCATAACATTCATGCCCGTCGATGTTGCTCTTCGCAGCGTGATCTGCATTTTTAACATTTAAGAAGTCTCTTTTGGGAAACCAGTGGGACAATGGCGTAATGAAAAACTCCATAACATTAGCCTGCGGACGACCTCATATTCTGCGCATGCGTGAGGGCACAGCACTTCAACTTTCGAGTCACATCTCAAGGTTCGTCTGCAACTGTGGCAGGAAACAATCACTGCATGGAATAATAACGGCAGCAAAGGATAAGGTGGTTTTTAACGTCATCTTGTCTTTTCGCAAAAATATTGTCGCATCTAAGCGCATGCGCAGAGTGAAAGACAGCAGATCGGCGAGTGTCCTGTATGAACCTTTGAGACACTGACGTCACTCTGCCGTGGTCACAGCACGACGCTATGCGCGACGGGATGGGCGCATAATAAATAGAACACATACCATAAACAGCATTCGACCGCGAACGTAACTCGAACGCACGGCGATGTGAAGCGCGCAGATCAGTACCTCTGGCAGCTGCATTAAGCAGCTAAACCATCCCCGCAGTCTGATGCCGCCATTGCTAAACTGCTCTACGTCATTGCTGAGACCAAGAACAGGGGTAGAGATCAAAGCTTGCCTTCTGGGCTCCCAGACTTGCTCAGGAGCCATCCGCCATTCAACACATTTCGCCGGCGAATGCCAATCAAGCCCGCTGATTGGTGCGCATGAGCAGGTAAATAAGCTTAGCTCCACCATTTTGTTTGCGTTGAAGAGTTTGTAGCCTTTATTGCAACACTATATGGATGAGCAAGTGCGTCGGGGAGTCTTGTGCTCAGCATCAGCACAGTATTCACTGCCTAATTGTAAGCCGATACCCATTCTCGACGTTTTCTACGCTTTGTTTGTGGTGGCGAAGTAATATAATTTCAGCTTCGCGACGAATTCCTCGGGACGTTGTCAAATAAACATGATATGACGTAGGACTTGACCTTTGTTATCTCGTCCTGCGACGCCACAACACTTTCTTTAAGCCATTCATCGATTGGAGCGATGGCATTTACGTTGAAGTGTTTTTACGGACGCAGACGTGTGGGAAGTGAAACATGACGCCTCCAGTTTCCTGCCGTGATATGGCTCGCTACCGCTTTTTGCGCCTTCCTGCGTCTCTGTAGGGTAGGAGAACGAGTGCTTTTCCGGCGTTCTTCAGGAGCCGGAACTTGGCCAGTTACTCAACACGAGTGCGACCCCCTCTCTGCCTGTCACGCACAATTTGTCTATAGATAAACGCAAAACGATTGGCGAAAGCTTTGTACCACTCTGTCACATCACTGATAACAGAGGCCTCCTCTGTCTGTCATTATCTAGCTCAATGACGTGGCTGTCCCTCGTAGCTACAGAACTGTCCACATCGTCACGGGCAATCATAGTGACCAGAAAGAATATTGAAGTACTCTGCTGCAACATCTGACTGTACAGTCTACGAAGTGTAAATTGAACGAATCATGTGATAATACTAATCGCGGTTGAAATTCTCTGTGTCCGTGTGTCGTGGTTGGGAAACTTAGGATACCGAATAAATATTCAGCTGGCTCTTGACCACTGTAGTTCTAAGAATTGGTGATTTTGAGCTAAGGCTATACTAAAGGTTGACCAGTTTATTATGCCGTAAGAATCACGTGAAAGGAAATAACCTCTAGAATAAATTGAGCCACAAAATCCGGTCGTCGCAGAGACCGTTGGTCAGGACTGCTCTGTAAGGGGCAGTAAACAATACCACATAAATTCTTCGAAGAACGTTTTATTGACTCGTTAAAAAACTTCAGCCTGTTGACTGAAGCAGGAATATTTTGACCAATCGCTCGTTCGCCGGTTGAAGCTGAAATAAGAAACAGGTTGCGCCATTGTCAAAACCAGTGCAAAGTTTCCACGATATATGAAATATGCACAGCATTATTTAAAAATTTCCGGCCCACGCAAATAATGCCGATGCCTTCTCAGTAGAAGCAGTAAAGGTTCTTTCAAATCTTGTTCCTCGGGACAATAGAGCAGCACAATAATATGTCCCGCACAGTAACCATCATTCACCCTTTCCTTTCCCTGTGGGCATTCAAATTCCGATTCTTTATAGTTGCCCTCTTCTTTCTAGCACCGATAAGCTGAAAAAGCTAAAAAAAAGAACAGTATATGGCATAATACCGGCAATCTCAGCATCCTTCCATACTTTGATATGGTACTCGTCATCGTGACCCTTAGCATATATGAAAAAGACACCTATAGGATGTCCTTATCGCTAAATATTTCCTTGGTGATGCGAAGCAACCTATAAAATGCAATAAATTCCAGAATGTGCGGTAAGAAAGAGCGAGATGTATATTTTCTATATTGACAAAAACCCCTGAGGTTCGTCTACCTGTTCGGCCATTTCTGCCCCTAAATTTACCCGTAATCATGGGATGTGCAATTTGTGGAGTTTAATGCGTGTTTACCTCTAACCAAGGTAACCGACTCCGCCGTAACCAGCTCCACTGGCCCCTCCGAAGGACGACTGGCCAAAGCCGGCCTGGTGTCCAGCAGCCCCACTTCCGAAGCCGGCAGAGCCTTGCTTTTGTCCAGTGCCGAAGACCTTGCTATCACTGGCCGAGAATCCAGAAGTGTGGCTGTAGCCTTGGTTGTTGTTGTAGGCGTTCACATTCCTGGTGGAGGCACCACCGGCAAAGCCCGCTGATCCCTGGTTGTGGCCGGCAGCGCCACCCTGGTATCCTCCCTGGTAACCACCGGCCTGAGATCCGTAGCCAGATTGGTAGCCGCCACCATATCCGCCGAGGCCCCCATATCCAAGGCCACCATAGCCGAGACCGCCATGTCCAAGACCACCATAGCCGAGCCCGCCATATCCAAGGCCTCCATATCCAAGACCGCCAGTTCCAATGAGCCCAGTGCCAACAACTCCACGGCCACCAAGACCGGCTCCACCGTACAGGAGACCAGCACCTCCGATACCTGCACCTCCGAGGCCAGCTCCCACGCCTGCGCCATAGCCGCCGACTCCGAGACCGCCACCGAGGATACCTCCGCGACCCTCAACGTCCTTGTCCTTCTTGGCAGCCTCTTCAGCGTAGGTGACGCAAGCCATAATGGCACAGACAGCAGTGATGTAGAAGGACTGCGTTCAGAGCCAGAGTAAACATCACGTTATCACCGATACTGTACTTAAAAACTCCAGCAGTCCTCATCCTGCATACACTCAAATTCGTAACGAATAATTACGAAACACGAAGGGCGACGGAGAAGTGAGCGAAACTTATACGAGGGGTAGTTTACTTCGTAATATGTCGACCGTATGTTTTCTATAGATGCATGTGATTGGTTTCCAAAATTAGGCTGGCGGAAATGCAAAAGTTGTTACGGCAGTTAAACAGGCGGAATGATTTTGAACGCAAAGAGCTTTATTCAACTTTACCTTCATTAATAATTAAGCCAACAGAGGTGTGCCCAAATTGGTCTCAAGCCGCGCATTTTTGTGAACTATATTAAATAGAATAGGATCGGGCGAAAGTCACAGCTGGGTACACGTATATTCCCATGTAAGTTGCTTGAGAGAAATAACGCGATCCCTCGAAAAATTGACTATAGTTTGGATATCGATCTACGAGAACGCGAGTGCGCTGATCGGAATGTTTTTGTAGCCACAGTAAATATGCACGTTAAATACTGAAAACATGAAATAACCAAGCGCTTGAAAAACGCGATATAAGGTTATTTCAAAATTAGCCACGTAGAATTAGATGGCGAAACACAAATGTGTATTTCTGGAAGACGATTTAGCCCTAGATTTTCAAAATATTTTGTCGCATATAATATATAACATTGCAAGGTCAGCAGCGGCATAGTATAGAAAATTCAATCTCACCTTCATTTTAAGCCGTGTCCTCGAAGCACGATGCTCCGCTGCTTGGCTGAGGATACCAATCTTTGGCAGTGACTGATCGCCCTCCAGCAGTGGCTTCGTTTTTATATCCACATCAAAGCGATAGTTGCACTTTTATCTCGCAAGAAAGCAACTCGAATCTGGGAGCTATAGAGGAAGTGACGCATATATGCCGCAGAAAGTCCGATGAGACTGTCGTAGAGGTGACTTACCTGTCGCCCGACACCAACAGGAGTCAAAAACCGAGAATTTGGAGCGTATTTCTCACAACATACAACGCCCTATTCGCTCTCGGCGTGTAGTTCCCGGTAGTTTCCGTCACTTCCGCATGCCGACATACTCCGGCTGTCCGGTTCTCCCCTCCTTTCTTTTGACCTTGCACGCCGGTAAAGCGACCGCTCTGATGCATCGATATCAGTGAAGTTTCGAAAGTTTCGCGCGTTTATTGACCGCGAAATCTTTTGTAGCACAGAAGTACACAAGTGTCTGCATAAAATTTTGCACTCACAAAGTAGGTGTCAGTAATATTTCTCAGATTTCTTACGACCAGCCGTCCTCTGGCGCTATGCACTTGCAGGAATTTTGTAGTTATTGTGTGCAGATAGGCCAGCTCTGATGTTCACTCAATTCAAAAGGCCACATATTCTCGCTATGATCCGAGCCTAATTGAAATGCACTTAGAGGTCAGCGGTAAAACGCCGCCGATTCAGGTTGCATGATTTACGACAGCTTGCAAGCATTAAAAAGCATTACTAGCACTGGCTTTGAGGTTAACAAATTATTTCAAGAAAATTCATGCCACTCGTACTGCGTGCTTTTTGACTTAATATTTTCGTTGAGATTATATTAGAAATAATTTTTTTCTTTGCCTTTTCCACGCTACACCGACCCTACGGCCGACGAGACTTAAACCAGTCATGCACGGCTGTCGATGCCAATATCGTTAACGTCTAACAAACCAACGAAACCACAAAACTACGCGACGAGACATTTTCTCTCTAACAATCTTTCTAAGTGTTTCTATTTTCGTGCATCAAATACGTAGAAAGTATAACATCTAAATGGAAAGAACTGTATGCGAGAAAATCTAGGCTTCAGACGAGCTTGTGTGAGCTTCAATGTTTTTTGTTGTGAAGCCGAATATTACCTGAAAGTTTGAGCGGATTTCTGGGAACGAGCTGCTGAACTGAACATAATTTGTTTGCATATAAATGTGCAACAGCGATTAATATATCACCAGATCGCCCAACGTAACAGTATTTTATATGTTTATTTTCAGAAACTCTATTGATTGTTTCTTTTTTGTTGTTGTTGACAGCTTACTCATTTAAAACGCAGAACAAACTTCAGAAAGAATATTTCGCTTCGCGCTAGGCGTCTAAACCATTTAATAATTGCGTTCGTAAAAGTGTCTTTAGAAGTGCGGGGAGCATTAAAAAGAAAAAAAACAAGTTTTTCTATGCATTGGTAGCTTAGACAATTTCCATCAACATCCGCATAACAGTGTCTAAAGGAGTCCCGCAGCTGCGTCGAGAGAATGCTGGACTTAAGTAAAGAATGTGGGGACACTTAAATGCACCTTAAAAGTTTTCTGCAACACTTCAAACAATGAAATACCTAATGCCACTGATAAGCTGCCTTATTTATTTATGCATTGTTGTGCTGTAATCTACACAGTGAGTGAGACGAAGTGCTCGTAACAGGCCTCTGTATATCCTAACCGAACAAATTTTGACGGTGACTTATGAGTTCCCTTCACTACTTGTGACAGCAAAGTTTAAAGTTCGATTCCAGCACTGAAGCACAATTTTTGTTTTGTCATCACGTTTCTACGCGAAACGTGATGACGTTTTCAAGACCCTGTTTCTGCCAACCAGGATTTTCCACACAGGCCGACACCGGGCTTCCCGTCGAAAGGGACATCAGCTTACTGGTATCTATTTGGTTTATTGGAAGCACCGCCGTTTTCCACTTACAGGGAGATTGTAGGATTTTCTGCTGAAAAGCGAATGTTCTGATCACATGGATTTTGCAGTGCGCATGGCTCGCCGCCATTCCTACAACTGTTGGAAAATTATTACTGATTATCCTTCTCTGTTGTTAGGTTTAACAACTAGTAGACCTACCATGTTTAAGCAGCAGCGCAAAAGGACAGAGACGAGTGGAAGGAGGTACACAACGTCGTTGTGTACCTCCTTCCACTCGTCTCTGTCCTTTTGCGCTGCTGCTTAAACATGGATGATCACCAACTAGCCCAAACATCCGTTCTTCTAGCAGACCTAAACGTGACAAAATGACGTATTGATATTCTTCTGCTTTGACATCGGAGGAAAGTTACTCGAAGTTAGCTGGACACCATTATTGATCAGCGCAGATAATGTGCGAGACGCATAGGTACTTGCTTCGGAAAGGTTACAGTAGGAGATAAATTTTGAAGACAGCTTTTAAGGTCAACAGAAAACGACCTAATTAAAACAAGGTTCTCCATGTAGAGGTCTCGGTTAAGGCTGCAGTAAAGCCACTCAACTGGGTTAGACATCCCCAACAACGGAGAAGCGACAGTGGCGGCCGTTCTACGAGGAGAGGGGGAGGGGGGAGAGAAAAATAGTATTGAAGGTAATGCAGGGACTGAGCGGCGTATGAGCACGACCAGTGAGGGTATACGTGCTCAGGGCCAGTTCGCCACCTGCTGCGGATTTGTGCAGAGGCAAGAGTTTCAAGGACATGAAGTTTACAGAAAGTCAGGCTAATAACCACAGGGAAGGAAGGTTTCTCCAAGTGGCTGACAGGCAGTACTAAGAGCAGGAGCAATCTTTTGTTCCTCCACGAAAACAACTTACACGATTTCCTGTGGTACACAGCCAATCCAAGTTATGCCTCATCATGTATCCTAAAAAATATCCACGTACTTAAAAGCAGTCGTGGAAATGGCAAGTGTAATACTGCATTTCTCTTTTTGGCCGCTTCTATTCTATCGTACTCACCTATGGGGCCGAAACGTGGAGGCTAATCAAGAGAGTTCTGCTTAAGTTGAAGACAACCCAGAGGGCCGTGGAACGAAAAATGGTAGGGGAACATTAAGAGACAGGAAGCGTGCAGAGTGGGTCAGAGAAATAACTTAAGTTACTGACATTCTAGTGGAAATTAAGAAGAAGAAATGGCATGGGCAAGACATGTAGTGCGAAGAGAGGATAACCGCTGGTCGCTTAGGGTAACAAACTGGATTCCAAGGGAAGGAAAGCGTAGCAGGGGGCGGCAGAACGTTAGGTGGGCGGATGAAGTTAAGAAGTTCGCAGGGGTCAAGTGGATGCGGCTAGCACAGAACCGGGTTAATTGGAGAAATATGAGAGAGGCCTTCGCCCTGCACTGGGTATATACATGATGATGATGATGATGATTTTCGTGCTAATTCGATGCTGCCGGTATCAAGAAGAACATTGCTTTCAACCGCTCCTGGCAGAGACTGCTTTTGATTCAATACTAGTGTCGCCGTTGGAAACCGTTTGCAACTTCGCGTCAAATTCTGGTGCCACGAAAATATTTCCTAAAGCAACGAAAACAAGTTCACATCAAATCACCGTGTGCGGTCGTTCACCTATAGACACAGCAGGGCCAACGATGAACATACAATGCACAGTGGCACGGCAGGCGCACTAACGTTTCGTCACTAGGGCATGAAAAGGCAGGTGCCGCAAAATGACTGCCAGGCTTTGTGTTAATGCTCTATGCACAGTCAAGGAAAGGCTCTCAAAATACCTTTTACCAGTCTTTTATTTTCGTTATTTTGTCGCCGATAAATTCATGCTAGCTTCGACTGTACATCCAAGCCGTCTGCTCAAACAAAGTTCGGAATTCTCACTCCCGCCCCGATATCAGCGGAAGCAAAACGCTGTACTCGCACAAGTTTTATTCACCATTTTCGCACCCTCCTTCCACATAATTCATGAGTCCGTCACATATCACAAGCCAGACATTTCATGGATAGGTATACGTTCCTCCGTCTTTGTTGGGTGCTATTTCGACTGAAACCTTTTCTACTTCGACATAAACAGCCTGCCAGCTGATTTTACGGTGGTCACGGCAATATTCTTCGCCTTCCACGTTTTTTTTTTTGTTTTGGCACAGTAAGAGAGTATAAGCCTCCTTTACTTCTATATCTATCGGGTGAAGTTGTGTATTCATGACATTTTCGTACTTGCGACTCAAGCAAGGACTGCACAGTCAGTTTCCTGAAAGCCGGCGGGCAGTGACGGCCCTCCGTGAGGGGACTTCTAAATGGCCGCACATCGCTAACCTAAACTTCTAATGGCAGGCCACGTAGTTCATCTGCCATAAAAAGAGAAGCCACGTGAATCATGTCACGTGGTTTCTCTTTTTCATAGTTTTCGTTGAAGTGCAGGTGTTCGCTTATCAGTGTATTTAAGCCGTTTAACACGCTGGCAAGGCCGTGAGCAGCATTCTAACTCGGTTATACGTCATTAACAGGGTACTAAAGTAGACCTCACCGCTTTTGAAGAGGTTGGCAGTGATGGAAGTCTGGTCTCCACGATCAGGTTCAGTTCAGTTCAGTCGTTCAGTCGTGTCCGACTCTTCGTGATCCTATGGACCATGTCACGCCACGCTTTCCGGTCTCTCACTATCTTCCTAACATCACATAACTTAACCTGCAGTGCCTCGAGTATGCCATCTAACCATCGCGTTCGCTGCCGACCCCTTCTCCGGCGACCCTCAACCTTTCCCAACATCAAATCTTTCTCCAGCGACTCCTCTCTTCTCATCAGATGACCAAAGTAGCTGAGCTTTAACTTTAGAATTTGACCCTCCAATGAGCAGTCAGGGTTTATGGTCGACAATATCGACTGATTTGGTCTTCTGGCAGTCCAAGGAACTCTCAAGAGTCTTCGCCAGCACCACAATTCAAACGCGTCAATTCTTCGGCGGTCAGCCTTTTTCACAGTCCAACTCTCACATCCATACATCACCACCAGGTGCTGCATATGAAATGGGCTGAGCGAGTATAGTTTGGAGGACAGCGGAGTCCACATGAATACATAGGCTTCGGTGACATTTCTTCTCTAGGTGAGGTGTAGATTCCCATCGGTGCGTCGGTGAAAAAGTCGGCGATTTTTTCTGCACCCTCAGCGAAAACTCCGGTGACGGTTGCCCTCAGCTGTATTCCAGTGGGTCCCATATGTTTGTGACTGGCTGCTCTACTCGTATTATCCTGGCTGTTCGACTTGATCGATGGACGACGATTTTGAAAAGTTTAAAAAGCTTGTACATTCTCCAAAACCGTGTGTACCTGTTTCTCGTACCATGTTTGTCGTCAGCCCGTGCCACAATGCTTCTTTTTCGCTTAGCACACCTACAGTGTAGGAACTCCAACAGCAAGGCACTGCAGCGCAAGCAGCTTAGCAGGCGGGAGAGAGCAGGCAGTATGTTATGAGCTTTTTTTCTTGCTAGAAAAATGTGAATACAAGATCTGGGAGTGTTTCAATGCTGAATTAAACGCATTCATAGGTTGTCTTTACCTTTTCTAGTCCGCCCGTTTATCCTTCCAGATGGCGATGAACTCGTTTTCTAACTCAGAAAAACATATTCTGGGATTTGTAAAAATATTAAAAATTACATTCGATTTCTCTTTTCAGGGATGCGCCTGTATATAAGCAAAGGGAAGCAATTCGGCTGTGAAGAAGAACGGATTAATTTGAATAACATTTATCGAAACGAGCATTCTACAGATGTCATGAAAGACTGTTGGTTCAAAATGAACAAATTTGGTTGGCCTAGTGGGTACGCAGGGACCAGACAGCGTTCAACACTTAATCGATCATCTATAACAAAAACACATCATGCCACGATTGCACAATATTCTTGCGAGGTGATCAACAAGAGACCTATTGAAAATGCGGCTTTTGCCAGTTTGGGACGCGCAGTGTGTTTATTTATGATGCATTCTTTCTTGTTTTAGAGCACTCGTTCATAACCCTCCTTGCACCTATTCTTGTCCGTGCTTGCACTGCTTGGGATGGTCGATTTTGTTTTGTTGGTTTGTGATGACATCCCAGTTTAAATTAAAAAAAAAAGTGGCATAGTTAGGGCATTTAACGCGAAGAGAGGATAAAAGATGGTCCCTAAAGGTCGTAGGAGGGCGGCAGAGTTTGAGAAGTTCACGGAGGTTAATTGGAAAGATATGAGAGAGGCCCATGCCCCACAGTGGGTACAAGCCGGCTGATTACTATGATGTTTGTAAGTACACCTCTGTTATTGCTACAGCGTTCTCATTGAATCATCCAGACCTACCTCACCTGAAACATGGGCAACTATTGGATAAAAAAAGAAATAAAGAGCAAATGACAGCATCAAGACGCCAATAAAAGGCGCGAATCGTATGTTGTACATGCTACGCCACTACTTATTATTACCAGGTTTAAGTAAGGCTAAAATTCCGCATTTGACGCGGAGGTTCCCAGATGACGTCACAAGTATGATTCAAGCACTGTTACTATATATAAAACCTATATAGTAACTCTAGATTAAACCTATGGTCTCCGCGATCAAGAGCTACGTTGCACCGGAGCTGATCGCTGTTAAACCTCCGTCATTCGAGGCGGCGGCTGCCAGACGGCGCCACATGTACTTGTGAAACTGGAGTTCACTAGGCCCGTAACCACAGAGTGTGCAACCGCGCTTTCGCGCGTCTTTATAATTTCAGCCAAAATTGCATGCATTTTCATTTCCTTTTAAGTAAATGCCTAAACCTACTTCAAGCAACCGATATAACAGCAGTCTAGAGGCCCATGTAACTGTCTGCTACGGATAACTGATTTTTTAGTCTTTGCGGCTGAGTAGTTGGTAACTGCTGAAGAATATGCATTTATTTTAATGAATATTTACGTTTAGGAATTCAGCACATTTTTTTCGCACCTGAGAATTCAAACCGATGAAGTCGGAACTTTGGAGGGCTTCACTTACTCATCGGAAAAATAAAAGAGGACGTAGCATACCGCAAAATTTCACGCATGGTGTGGCTCTCGTATTTCTCTTTTAAAAACGGCCGATGCTTTTATGCCTGAATTAGATTTTTTTGGTCTTTACTAAATGATGAAAGCTTCATTTTTTTGGGCCAGCCTTTTGGTCGTTGTAATACAGTATTCTATCAATAAGGTCCACCGAATTTTAGCCTCACTCGGAACTTAATTAACTTTGTTATTTAGCCTTAATTTTTCCGACAATAATACTTTCAGCAACTCGCGCTCTTTGCCGGCTGTACTGCAAGCGTTGTGAATGCCAACGCACTGTTGTTCTCGCAAGTGACCTAAAGTTGCTTGTGATACGCGGAAAGGTCGGTCATAGTACTAGAGGGGTCGAATTTAAAGCTCCTCAGCACGTAAGTTTGCCCTTCGCGAGAAACTGTAGCTGAGGCTTGCAACATTGGCACTGCTATGTCGCAACAAATTCATTGCAATGCGGAAGGGCATTTCTGGTTTGCCGAGAGCGCGATGCTGCCTTACCCGTCGTGTACTGAGCGACGACGCGAATACCTAATGAAGGCCAAGAAATTAGTTAACTGGCACAGACTTGCCTTTATCGTTAGTCAGAGTGGAATCTTTTGTTTGCCACGCCTTACCACAGCCTCTGGGGTCTTGAATCTTCACTCCAGATGGGGCACTGTTGCGTCACTCTATTTCATACTTAGACTCTTTCTGTGTGAGAAATAACGCCGACAGCACCGACGAAACAAGCCCCGATAGCGTGGTTTCCCAGGGTTTATTTGCTACCCTGCGCGCTATCTCAGTACTGGCCTTTGGGAACGTACAAACCTGACTTCCTTTCCTCTTTTTGTTAATCTGCCTGATAAAGTGTAGAAGTTCAGGCTAGCTGGCTCAAGAAAAAGTAGAAAAGGAAAACCGCTCATTGTTTTCTTAGGAGGGCGAAGAAACAGGAATCCACGTTTCAGTTGGTAGCCTTGCATTAAAGTATCACAATGAATTTATCTCCATCTTGTTCACCTTCCCTCCGCCAGAGCTGAATAGTGGGATTCGCCTGGTTAACCTCCCTTTTTTCCGCTTTCTTTCTCTCTCTCTCAGTAATCACTCGTACGGCAATCTCACAACCCTTCACTGCACAATCGCTCGTCCCGGCAGGGGCCCTTAAAGTGTCACTGGTGAATGCTGCATATCGGATGAAACCCATAGGTGAAACGGATGCTATACACCAACCTGCACCTCATCTACCCAGCCGTGTTACCGAATACCTGCCCTTATAGGGGTTGATTAGCTCATCCTCTACAAGGTCTTTTGTGCTTGCCTCACGCTTACTGGCAGCAATCCAGCTGTCTCTAAACCAGCATTGGATTTCTGGGAGGCACTCCTCTCAGTAGCATCGCTGGTGCATGCTACACTGCCCACACAGAAACATTATTTCCGCAATATAGGATTCATCGTGTGCATACCATGTTTGAGTATCGTCTACTTCACTGCCTTAAATTGTCACCTCATTGCTTAACTGACTTCTTGAAGAATATATCTGGACTTAAGCCTTATACGAGAAACCCTTTTACACTAGAAGTAAACAAATATGGGACGTTCCTCGAACGAGGACGTTATACGGTAACCAGAGCCTTCGTTTTACTTTACCATGCATATTAAATCACTATAGTATACACAACCCAAACATCTTTACCGCCTCAATTAAGGACTTTAAGCTATATTTTATCAATTCCGCACTGTCTCTCTGTACCTTTCGTTCCTTGCCGTAAACATTATTACAAGAATAGCAACTTCATTTTCATTACGTTTTGCCATGTTTCGGGCATACTGTTACATTATTGTGGGCCGTTAATTCACTGCGCTGGTTTTTACTTGCTGTTTTATTTGTATATATGTGCTCTTTCTGGGCTTCATAATTTTCATGTTATATATGTATATCTTCGCCTTAATGTCACACGTCTTGTTGCTCTGCCATTACTGGGCCTCGGGCATCTCTCAAGCTATCGTTGTAGCTTTTCGCCCGAGGCCTATTTCCTGTATATTACTGAAAATAATTTTTTTTTTGAAATTTTTTCAAATTCAAATTTGTTTTCTCTTGCCTGCCAGGCTTTGAGATCTGATATTGACCTACGAGTGAACATTTTACTGCGCATGCGTGTAAATAGGGCGATATTTGTGAGGATATATAAGATAACAGTTAAAAGCGACTAGTTACGCTAGCGTTGCTTTGCCAACGGAATAATTTAGCATTGCATGTTTAAACGCGTAAGGTATTGATTCGAACTCTATCTCTGCTGATAGACGTTTTTACTATTTTTTAAACGCAGCTTTTGGGTCAACATCGCTGCGGAAGCCCGTTACCAGTAAGCAGTTTGTTGTTTCTTTTTTCTCAATCAAAAATGATCTTGATATGTGGTTAACCTTTTAGTCTGTATGTTTAAATGTATTGGAAGCCGAAACACGAAAACGCGAAGTCTGTGATGTGTATTACTGGACATGTGCAGTACAGAAAGTAACACGAGGTATTGTTGAGTCTTCAGACCATTTGTTTCTTTCCCACTGTTTAATACTGCATGTAACTCTGAGAAAAGGCTCGGCGCAGTTTATTTGGCTTTTTTGTGAGGATACGAAGAACGTTAAGAGAAATCTGCCTATGCAGAGGCAGGAGTGTCCATTTGAGTATGGGCTGCAGAAGGGTGTTGCTTGAGTTAACAAAATGTCAATGACGATAACCTTGTGTTGAAAGAGGATGCCGAGGGTTAAAAGTAACGATGCTACATTGCAATAGTTATTAGGCACACTGAGGCAGTAATGATCGCACGTCCAACAGCAACTTGGACATACCACGAAGCATATACATTGTTTTAAGTTTTCGTTATCTTCGATCCTAAATGTTTAAACATATTTTCATCGTTTATTGCGCTTGCCTTCGTAACTTTTATCAAGCAAGAGAGAAGTTGGCTAAGGCAAATAAGGAGGCTGGTTGGTTTCTAAAGCTAAATTTAGAGCATATGTATTACACCAGACAGTCGAGCGATTTTAGAAAACGTCGGTCTTCACGTGGCTGCATAAACTTTGCGGTGTATTCCATATTGCATGCAAGTTGCTCTGGGGAACATATCTGTTTCAGTTAGCACAATTTCGCCTAGTCCTAACTTGTATGCGCTTTATTGAGCTCTTTAATGGCGAAATCGGACGGCGGACCAACCAACTGAGGAGGTCAGAAATAAATGTCTCCTTGAACCTTTAGCTGACTGGTTTCACAAGCTTTAGAGCGTATGTGCTTGATTAGACAATCGAGAAACTGCAGAAACGCCCATCCCTGTCTGGCTGCATTTATTCTCTGTGATGTATTCTCTGCTGCATGCTGGTTGCTTTGATGAACATATTCGATTTAGCTAGGAAAGTTTGTCCTTGTCCTGATTTCAATGTGTAGACTTTATCGCGCTTTTGAGGGCGAAGTGCGAGGGCTAATGAAGCCAGTGAGAAGCTGGGAGAATAAATGCTTTCTTGAACATTTAGATATTTTTACAAAGGTTACAGCAAAAAATCATTTTATGCACTGCATTCTGGTAAGGATCTGACAGGAAAACACTGTAATCCGACACACTTACCTCCATTTAATTTCTCTTCTATTGCCTTCAAGCCATGTAAAGTTCTGTTGATCAGGGCTCCCTGTCTGTTTACATTCGTGTTTGTTTTAAAATTTTTCACTGAGTTTAAATGAAAGAGCAGGTATATTTTAAAGTTCTCTATCTGTTTGGTGCATAAAACATGCAGGCCAGCTTTTTGGGCATGTTTTTCGAATTTTCTTGTAGAGGTTTGTTGCATGAAAAAACAAACTATAATATCAGACGAAAGTGATTTAGGTAACATTGAAACTTGAATAAGAGAACATGATGCGCTGAGGACCTTGACGGAACGAGCTGTTACCGCTGACGTTCTAATACGCAGCACACTCCACAGTGTGTGTGAGAATTTTCTTTTATTTTCGCAAGTGCAGCCAATCCTGCGTACAGACACTCTTAGCGTGCACGCTATTACCGTGGGTATTGCAGCTGAATTCGCAACAATTAAATTTGTACACCTAGTTCTACCCGAGGTAACCGACTCCACCGTAGCCAGCTCCACCGGCGCCCCCAAAGGACGACTGTCCGAAGCCTCCCTTGTGTCCAGCAGCTCCACTTGCGAAGCCAGCCGACCCTTGCTTTTGTCCGGAGCCGAAGCTCTTGCTGTCGCTAGCAGAGAATCCAGAGTTGTGGCTATAGCCCTGGTTGTTATTGTAGGCGTTCACGTTCCTGGTGGTAGCCCCACCGGCGAAGCCCGCTGATCCCTGGTTGTGGCCCGCAGCGCCACCCTGGTATCCTCCCTGGTAACCACCGGCCTGAGATCCGTAGCCAGACCGGTAGCCGCCACCATATCCAAGACCACCATAACCGAGACCACCATAACCGAGACGACCGTATCCAAGACCTCCATAGCGGAGCCCGCCAAGTCCAAGGCCTCCATATCCGATGCCGCCAGTTCCAATGAGTCCAGTGCCGACGACACCGGGACCAGCAAGACCTGCTCCACCGTAGCCGGCGCCGCCAACCAACCCGACTCCACCCCCAAGCCCAGCACCTCCGAGACCAGCGGCTCCAAGGCCAGCGCCTCCTAGACCAGCGCCTCCAAGGCCGGTGCCAACAAGACCGGGTCCTATGCCGGCGCCATAGCCGCCGGCTCCGAGACCACCCCCGAGGATACCACCACGCCCCTCAACTTTGTCCGTCTTGTCCTTCTTATCAGCCTGTTCAGCGGAGATGCTGCAAGCCACTAGGGCGCAGACAGCGGTAGCGAGAATGAACTGCGTGTGGAAAAACAAAACAAAAAAACACATTCTTATATGACACGAAGTCTTCTGTCCGAGATTCCAGTATTTCGCTTCGATTCACACATATCTGCAGAAGAGCTTCCAGATGAGAAAGATGACGCTCATGTGAACGAAACCTTGTCGCATCTTTCTGATTGTTCATCTTTCACTTAGAAACGAAATAATAGAAAAAGGAGCACGCGTATTTTTACTCCACAAAACAATGCAAATATGTCCTTAGTGGCTTTGTTTTTACATCCTTTTAAACGAGGTTATTGATTTTATACGCACTCTTCAATTCATAACCTGAACGGAAATATTGATAGGCTTCTTTAAAATATTTGTAATTTAATCAGTTTGTTAGTCAATCAAAGAAGGGGAGGCTTTGCAGGACTGAGAGCGTACTACGATGAGGCTCTGGGGACACTTCAGGGAAGTAAACTTTTTAAAGCTATACCTACATTGATTTCTGTCCAATTGGCGTTTGTTTGAAAGCAATGATTTTTTTTTTCCAAAATGCAGTTGCCCCTTGAAATCTAGAAAGTTGTCTTTCGATAATTTGAATCTCCCAATGGCACGTGAAATAGCTATGTTTCGAAGCCGTGTCGTAAATATGGGGCAAAATTAAAATCAGCAGGTTAGGTTTGGTCTGGTTTGGTTTGTGGGGTTTAACGTCCCAAAGCGACTCAGGCTATGAGAGACGCCGTAGTGGAGGACTCCGGAGATTTCGACCACCTGGGGATCTTTAACGTGCGCTGACATCGCACAGCACATGGACGCCATGCTTTTCATCTCTAGGCTTGCTCCTTACGAAGACATTAGCAAAGTACTTTAACACTCACCTTCATTGTGGCGCGTGTGTTGTGAAGCTCCTTGGAACCGACTGACCCTCGTAAAACAGAGGATCGCTTTTTATACCAACCTGAAGCGAATGTTGCGTCTTTACTTTGCAAGTGAACAACTCCAAACTTGTTGCACATCGGAATAAGTGACACACATAAACAAAGTTGGGCGAGCCCATAGTGTCGTTATTTACCCGTCGCTCGATGGCAGGGAAAGAGTGAAATCAAGACGGAGAGGTTTCTTTCTTAGTTACGTATTCCCCCCCGCCCCCCCCCCCCCCCCCCTCCGAAGGGCTCGCTCGGAGCGGAGTTCTCTGAACTTTATGCCATTTCCCGCCACCGACTGCGACCGGCTCTCCGGTTCTCCCCGTCGTTTCCTTTCAGTGTTCTGTGAGCGCCGATTAAACGAATTCAAGAATGCATCAGGAGTCCGCGAATGATGGCAGGTATCGCGAATTCGTGGAAGTGCGAAATCTTTCACACAGCGGGGGGTACAATACCTCCGCGAGGATTCACTCTCGATAAGCACGCTGTCAGGAGTGATTTACTGAGTGTGACCTTTTTGAGACGCCGTCTGGATATTAATTTCTCGTAAGCCCACCAGTAACACATGATCTAAACGAGTCTCCTCGACCAAGCCGATTCGGTCAACGCTCCTAATCGGAGTCTGAGTTGACCAACGTCTACGAAGGCAACCGCAGCATATTTTATTCCGGAGGTAGACCCATATGGAGTCACACTTTGAAATGCATTGAATAGCTTAACGAAGCAGCAAAGTGGAGCGCCTCTTCGAATGCGCGATAGCATTGAACTCTTTTAAATTAGATGGTTTAAAATAGTTTTTTCTTCGAAATACGCATTTACTGCCTAAAATAAGTTGTTAAAACAAAACCTGTTTTAAATTGTTTTAAATCTGCCATCCTTTTATCTTACGGCATGCCTAATTCCCCTTTCTTTTCAACCATGTTCAACTGCTGTCTTGGAATATAATCCTAAAGCGCGACTGGCGCTAGTTTTTGTTTTAATGTTTTGAAATAAAATCTGTATTATCTAAAACGCACGCCAAAATATTTCTAACTACTCCAATAATGGATACGGAATTCATGAATACTTAAACGGCTAAAAACACGTGCTTTTTTTGTGCTTCGAGTGTTAGAAAACCTACATATATGTATGAAAATTGGAGTCAAACGGCCAAGGCACTGCTTATCTCAGTATGGGGTTCATGGCGCTTTAGATGCTCGGCGCGAAAATAAGTAGTTGCATACATTTTCTTGGCACTAAAACAATGCAGAAAAAAATGTAATAAAGCCGCACATTGATGTGCAAATCACTTTAGGTATATGCATTATGGACGCATCCGCGTCATGAATGTAATGTTGAGCATACTTCATGCTCTACACTGTAATACTCTTACCGAGGTCTGTTGTCCGGTAATACAGTATTTAGACGAAGTTGGTAGGAAGTTTAGAAAATGGGTCCAACTAAAAGCTGGACTTTTACTTAAGTCGGGTGTTCGTTGTTTTTTAGAGAAAAAGAATCCAGGGGCCGTATTTTCAATCACTCTTCAACGATTAATCTTCTATTGCAAGTTCCTATACTCTTTGCCTTTGGCCACTTCTTTCAAGGTACCACGGGAGACGATCAAACCATGGCTTCAAGATAGTCGGATCTCATCATGTATACATATTGTATCCAGTGGTTAGCCGGTGGATTCGGCGTGTGGGGAAGGCTATAGTCATCGCGACGACTCGCTTTCTTGGTTCACTTTTGATTGGCCTCTTGACTATTTCGTCCAGTGCTTCAGTCACGCTGACATCACGTCAAATGAAATGAGAATAGATATTGGCGCGCTGTCGAACGTCAGCCCCACCTCTTGCTGTACGGGACCTGTGCAATATTTTAGTGATGCTGTGGACGTGTGAACCTGAAAATAAGGTTTTCTTTTGGTTATTTGTTCCAATCAAACACTATCGCTTTTTATTTCTTTCAAATAGTTTTGATCAGTTTACTTGCATACTAACAAACCGAATTTAGGAGCCACTGGCAACGAATTACGTCCTTTTTTGAGAACATGTAGGCGATAAAAAAAAGTGAGCTACTACATTACTTGAGTAGAATCCAAGTTTGCAGTGTGTTGAATTGATAAAAAGCTTTTCATTGCTTAGCAGCATGTAGATCATGTAGATCCCCATTTTCGCCGTTCATTCGCAAAAACGCCGTTGTCTAGGAGGTATTTCCAAGAATGTTTGAAGACATTTTTCAGCTACGAGTGTATGGAGGTGCCTGAAAATGTTGGACAACGTTTGAGAAAGAAATTATAAGATCTGACTAGCTCTTTTCTTTCTTTTTTTAAATTCTGGTTTACGCCGACGCGACAGTGACGGAACAGCAATGGCGAGGCCTCTGCGACGGAACGAGCTGTGTGGTCTTCACGTAAAGTAAATTACTTAAGGTGTAATATAGGAAAATTCAGAAATGGTATCGGTTGAATTGGTTTTTTTAATATTTATTTATCACCGAGTAAAATACTCGTCACGAGTAAAGTTACCACTTCAAAGTTACCTAGTTTGCATGGTAGAAGCCATCCAGAATACAGCTGCGTGGTTTTCTTCTCAAATCCACCGCAGCATATTCAGTATTACAAAAATAAATCAATAATTCAAGTACAAGAATCATAGTCAACACTGGAGTAGGTACATTAGAAATCGCTTCCTCATCTAACTACCGATCATTTCACGAAAAACTGTTGAAGCATTCACAATATGACCACATTTATTATTCCATGTGTTTTTCTGTCTTCGAAGCTTGTTTTTGTTTATGTATTTGCGATTTCGTGGCAACCAGTATCGATAACGTTCTTTATTGTGTAAACTTCCAAGTTTTTCAACTCAGAGGTTTTTGCACATTAAAGTGTAACTATACCTAGCAGCCGTACTGCAACACTTGCAAGCCTGCAAACTATAAATGAACAAAGAGTAAGTAAATAAACAAATCTTATATGGTATATATAGCGTACCGTCATACAGGGTGTTTTATATTACTCCACTCAGAGTTTTATTGCAAATTCCCGAAAGGTGAAGCCGGACATTATTGGTGTGGTAATGCGGAACTAAAACACCTATAATTAACTAGTATGAAGTATTAACATCTTCAATTTTTACAACATTCTATTACGGAGGGGCTTGAACAATGATGGGGAGTCCAGCTTATAAAATTTCGAAATTGTAATCGTGGATGGAAGTACTGAACGCTAAAAATACACCATTGAAAGCTTTAAAATCGGGTTTTTCATGGTACACTTTGATGAAATTGCACATTCGATTGAAACAGGCGCAGTTTATGTCTTCAATGATGTAAAAGGCGTTAAGTGATTGCCGTGAATATCACGATCAAAGGCGACACTTGGCAGAAGTTTGTTTGTTTGTTGGTTTGTTCTGAGGGTTTAACGTCCCAAAGCGACTCAGGTTACGAAAGACGCCGCAGTGAAGGGCTCCGAAAATTTCGACCACCTGGGGTTTTTTAACGGGTACTGATAGCGCACAGCGCACGGGCACCTTGCTTTTCGCCCCCATCGAAAAGCGGCCGCTGAGGCCGGGATTCGATCCCCCGTCCTTGGGAACAGTAGTCGAGCGCCGTAACCACTGCTCCATTACGTCGAGGCCTTTGAGAGATGTATACAGCTGCAAAGCCAACCTAGCATGATATCGAAGACGTATTTTTCATGTTAGATACTTGAAACCACGATATTGATCAAAACATATTTTATACATTTGATCACTCTCAATGGCGAAGGCCTTCAATTTATCAACATAGAGTACTGTGTTCTAAAGGGAACAAAGTGAAAAATTCAATGGTAATTTTATATAATTATAATGTTTATTCCACCTTGCCAATTATCATTTGTATGTCCGCTTTGCCATTCGCACGGACCACAGCGGCGTATCTACTGTGGCGTTTGAAATAAATATCGTAACTGAATAATTTTAAACACCCGAAATACATCTCATAACTTGGAACGTGTTCTTCTGCGTACTATCATAGCCATGTACCTGCGCCTCTCAAGAGTTCAAAGAAAATTGCATTTTTATTTTCTGCACTTTTTTTTTGTTATACGCCACCTCACCATTGGAAATAGTCACTGTCTCTTCAGCCTGAGTGTTTACACAAAAGTTTGTAATTGGCGCTGGAGAAAGCATGTGTCTGGGCCGCTTTTTTTAGTCGGATGTCCATGTGCACGCCATTCAGATCCCCTCATATGGTCGTATTTAGTTCAACTTTGGGCAGGTTGTTTTGCCTGTTGATTTCTATATCAATCTTATAAACGGCAATACGTCTTGATTTGTAGGGTGTCCCCCTCTTCTATTCGTGTGAGCAAGAAACTGTGTGCCGCAGCACGTACTCGCTGGCACGCAGCCAGCCGAGAGTTGCGACCGGGAACTGGAAAAGTTTGAGGTCGAACGTGAAGTCTTGTAATTGAAACTCAGCACGCGTAAGTGTTATCTTCAGGTGAAAACGCGGCTGGGGCATATCACACCGATGTAGCAATGTCGAGCAAAACTCATTCTGATGCGGAAGCGTGCTTCGGGTTTGGCGACAGACAAGGTTACTGTTGAGTATCGGTTGCTGAAATATCTGATGAATGAATTAAAAAAAAAAAGAGCAATGCCGTTGTGAAGTTTACTTTCACTGTCGTTCACTGCACGAAACGCTCTGTGTGATGTGAACTACTGTACACTTGAGGCGAGATCGGGATGTTTTCCGGACGGAGGAAGACGACGAAGCCGATGTGAGCGGACGCGCTTCGCTTCGGATCCAATTTAGATAAGCTTCTGGCCGGATACAATTGCCCCACTCCGCATATGTTGGTGCATTCTGCAAGATCTCCCTGAGCAGGATCTGTGGAGGCAAGTCTGTTGTCCGTGAGTGCCTTCTTTGGCCGCCAGTGGGTTGTGAACTGCCAAGCGGACATCGCGGAGCTAACCCTAGCTCCGGGTTATGAGCCTTACGCCGCTTAGTCATGACCACGATGGCCAAGAGTGTGATGAAGGGGAGTGCGAAGGTCGGCGCCAGCCACACTGTCGCGTCCGGCGTCATGCCATGCTTCTTCGCAAGCAGCTATCGGAAGCCACTGACGAGGAAGGGCAGTCCACGCTGATGAATAAGGGCCCATCCACTCACGGTCGCGGCGGTAGTGACGAGGCGGAAGGTGGCCGTGGCCAGACATCGTCCACCGTCGCCAGCGGAAGGCCATCGGACAATTATGCGGAACACCTGGAAATAAAACTCGACATAGGCGGAGAACAACATCAAATCGAGGAGGCTTCGGGCGTCGATGGTTTCTTGATCCCTGACGGGGGGTTCTTCACCGACGCCGAAGAGGCAAATACCAACCAGACAGAGGACTTAGACGACTGTCCATCGACGTCCTCGGACTCCTAAGGATCGGTTAGACCCAGGAGTGGACCTAATCAGCCATCGGCTCAAGGTCTGGCGAATATTCAAGAGACGAACGAATTTCCTGCCGCGTCGCCGGTCAATATGGGCGCCGGACTAGGGGAGGTAGTGAACGAAGCCATCGAGACCTCACCACCGCAGCGGGACTGCGAGGCCGATATCTACCCTCTGCAAGACGAAAATGCGGAGCGCTGGACGCTTGTTTCTTCCAAACGGCGCCCAAAAAAGAAAGGGTCGAAGTTCGATGTGCCGCATAGCGACGTCATTTTGCAGCCAGGCGAGCCCGGAAAGAAACAAGAAACAAGATAGCGCCGAAAGCCGCAACTGGCAGAGCAGTGGCGCACGCGACTGGTGTGACGCGCTCTATATCAAAACATCTGGCGGGAGCGCAGCGGCAAATAAGGCCACGTCCGCCGCCGCTACCGAAGGATGATATCAAGATCATCTACCGCCCCAAGGGAGGTATAAAAATCAGCGAAATCCGTGTCGACCAGGCAACGCAAGCCCTCGTCGCGGCCAGCGGAGGAAAAATCAAGGAACAAGACTTCATCATGAGACTCCGGCCCGGTTCGAACATCATGATTGCGAGCACGCCCGACTTGGACATCGCCGACGTGCTCAGGAAGATCGAAAAGCTCACTATAAATGACCAAACCTATGAAACCAACACCTATCCAGCCCTACCGGATGACCTCAAATGTGCTGTCATCCACGGCGTTATGCCGGGGCAATCACCGGCCCTACTGAAATCGAGGCTCCGGCTTCGATCCCAAGGAGTGGAGATTCGCGAAGCGAGAATGCTGGGCAGGTCTGAAACGGCGCTCATCACTTTCGACGGCCCGTATATCCCGCAATGGGTCATTTACCGTTCTGGAGAATTCAAGACCTACCCATATCGTCCTACGAGGCAGATCTGCTACGTATGCGGAAAGCAAGGCCACCGTTCGGACGTCTGTCCAATGCCGAACACCAAGCTCTGCAGGACGTGCGGCACACACGACCCACCGGAAGGGCACCAGTGCAAGGCGAAATGCATGGTGTGCCAAGGCGACCACGTCACCAGAGAGTGCCGTCGACGCCTCAAGACTACTGACGAGCTCCGGGGCAGTACGACCGGCGTCCGGCAGTCCAGGCAACAACACTGGCAGCGGCAGCAGCAGCAGCAACAACAACTGCAGCAGCTGCAGTGGGAGCCCCAGCAGCAATTGCAACAACTGCAGCAGCAGCAGCGGAACCGGAACCTGAGTCAAGAGCGCCGAACCAAGTGGCTGAGCTCGGAGCGGGACCATGGCCGCTCCTCGAGCCAAGGCCGTAGCATAGTGCAAGATCGCAGCCAGAGCCGATCCAGGGAGGACTCTTTCCCGCCGCTAAACCGGTCAACGGCCAAGCTGAAGCAGCAACAGCAGCACTCGCAGAAGCAACAACAGAAGAAGGGCGGCGTTAAGGTGAGCTGGGGAGCGGGCCCTCCAAACTCACTGTTTACGCACTCGGATCAAAAGAATATTACGCGTAACTCGGAAGAGGTTAAAGCTCTAAGAGAGGAGAATGCATATCTCCGTAAAAAAGTCAATGACCTCATTAAAGAGATGGAGGCTCAAAGAACAGGGCAGGTACCGTGGCCCCCGATCCCGCCGGTCGAAGTGCAACGACCCCCGTCCGCCTTAGACGTGAGCCCCGAGGAATTAAGAGCTTTCATGCGGCACGTGGAGAATTTCACGGTTCGCATCAAAGAAGAGTTTCGCCAAACTCATGCAAGATTAGATGCTATGTATGTCAAAACCAACCTATTAGAACAGAAAGTCACGTTAATAGAGCAAAACGTTGCGTGGCAGGACCACGTCAAACGCCAAAATACGCGACGAATAACAAACGAGGCCCGGGACAGGCTCACACAAGAGCGCCGTTTCGTCACTGAAGGCTCCAATCCGAACAACGCCCAAAGCCATGGCTAAACAAACACCACTAGAAATCTGGCAATGGAACTGCAGGGGGTACCGCAAAAAACAGGGACTCCTAATGCAGTTTCTACTCACGCAAAACTCTACACCCGATATAATAGCTTTACAGGAAACTAACACGACACCGACACTCAGGGGATATACGATACTGGACGCACGGCAACCCTGGTGAGCAAAACGTTGGTAACCATAGGCCATGACCCGATTCCCAACACGAAAATTGAGCACTTAGTGACGGAAATTGTTCCCAAAAAGAAGCACAAGGAAAAGAGTGTCTTTCTCGTAAACCTCTATAGCCCGCCTCGCCAGCGGGACGCGAATTTTCATAAACTCTTTCTAGGGGCACGCAAAGTTGCTAAAAGCAACACGCTGCTCATTGTAGGTGACTTTAATGCTCGCGGACAGCAATGGGGATACCCCACAAATAATCAGAAAGGTATAGAGGTCGAGGATGCGGCGGAAGCGATCCAGTGTACCCTCTTAACAGACGAAACTCAAACCACGTGCCTTGGCAATTCTGTCTGCCAGGAAACGTGTCCGGATTTAACTTTTGCCAAGGGGGCGAAACATGTAACGTGGGAGAATCTGCTGGAGAATCTAGGCGGTGATCATTATATCTTGAAGATCACGATAACAGCCAGCAACATGCTCGGCACGGCCAAGATCACCAACTGGCCGGCCTTCCGCAAGGCATGCACGGACCTGGAAGGGGGGATTACTTCCATAGATGATTGGTGTCAACAACTCAAAGACATCCAGAAGCAGTACACTCAGGAAGTGGATCGCACCGAGCAAACACCAGAGGTGGACCCCCGGCTCCTCAGGCTATGGGAGGCACGTCGAGGGCTCACCAAGCGCTGGAAGAAGCAGCGCTTTAACAGGAAACTCAAGCTGAAGATTGCAGAAGTCACCAAGATAGCGGAGGGGTACGCAGCCCAACTGGCCAGGCAGAGCTGGCAGCAGTTCAGTAGCTCGCTGGACGGCACCCTCAGCGCGGCCAAAACGTGGTGTATACTCAAGACCCTCCTCGACCCTATCCAAACCAAGGCCGAAAGCGGGAAAGCTATCCGCAGACTCATCCACACCTTCGAGGGTACGGAGAAGGAACTGTTAGATAAAGTAAAAGAGAAATGCTATGGCACGACCTTGCCTGCAGCATACCCGAAACCATACTTGGGAAGATCGAACACCCACCTGGACAGGCCGATCACCAGGAAAGAAGTGTTCGCTGCCATAAAGGTATGCACGCGCAACACGGCGGCGGGTGCAGACACGATCCATAATGCACTAGTACGCAACCTCAGCGACGGGGCAGTCGACCAATTGACAACCTTCCTCAACGGGCACTGGGCCGCAGGAACGGTTCCTGAAGAGTGGAAGCATGCAGAGGTCGTAATGATCCCAAAACCGGGTAAGAAACTCCAGATCGAAAACCTTCGGCCTATCTCACTCACCTCCTGCCTAGGCAAGCTCTATGAGCGTGTCGTTACTCGGAGGCTCCAAAATTACATGGAGGATGAAGACCTGTACCCCCACAGCATGTTCGGCTTTCGAGCTCACCTCTCCACCCAGGACGTCCTCATACAACTCAAAGAGGAAGTCTTCACCAATGTCCCGAGCGCTGGCGAGAACGCGGTCATGGGCCTTGATATTAAAGGGGCCTTTGAGAACGTTAGCCACGCGGCTGTAATGGAAGGACTCGACAACCTCCACTGTGGCGAGAAGATTCACAGCTACGTGAAGGCCTTTCTCTCCAACCGAACTGCAACTGTTGGGCTCGGAGACCTTCGCAGCGATAAATTCTCGACCCCCAACAAAGGCACACCTCAAGGGTCCGTCATCTCGCCACTACTTTTCAACGTGGCTATGATCGGACTCGCTAGACAACTTGAGAAGATCGGAGGCATACAGCACGCCATGTACGCTGACGACTTCACGGTTTGGGTTACCTCCGGGTCGCTCGGCCAAAAAGAAGAACGACTGCAAGCAGCGGCTACCTGCGTAGAAGAATATGTCCGTGCACGAGGTCTCACCTGATCCACAGAAAAATCCGAACTCTTGCGAGTTCACAAAGGGAAACATAAAGAAGGGACCCTCAATGTCTCCCTCGAAGGACAGCTACTTCCCGAACGAGACAAGATACGAGTCTTAGGTATGTGGCTTCAGAACGATCAGCGATGCGGCCATACGCTCGGCCTTCTCAAGCAATCGACCACTCAGGTCGCCAGGAGGATCACGCGTGTGTCGCAGAAGCGGAGCGGTATGCGAGAGGGGGATACCCTGCGCCTGGTTCAGAGCCTGGTACTCAGTTGCGTAGGCTACGCCCTCCCGTATTTCAACCTCAACAAAGGAGAAGTGGAAAGTGCAGATATCATCCGCAAAGCTTACAAGACAGCCCTGCACCTACCAATGAACACCTCTAACGAAAAACTACTAGCTCTTGGCGTTCCCAACACCTTCGAAGAGATCAAAGAAGCCCAACTGGCCACGCAGATAGCCAGGCTCCAGCAGACTCCTACGGGGCGCTCGCTTCTTAGGCGACTGGGGCTAGGTGCAACTGCGGAAATCGAAAATCGTACTGCGAGCATACCGGACGCAATTCGCCAGACGCTAAAGATTAGCTCCCTTCCCCGGAACATGGACCCAAACTTGCATGTGGCCCGTAGAGCAGCCCGGGCGAAGTATGTACAACTAAATTTAGCTACAAGATCCACAACGGTATACACGGACGCGGCTCCGTATACAGGAAGCTCCCATAATAGCGCAGTGGCGGTAGCTATTGATTCCAACCTAAAGGAACTAGCTAGCGCCTCAGTTAGGGAAAGCACGGTAACCGAAGGGGAGGAGCTGGCCGTTGCTCTTGCGGTGGTAGCCGGCTATCGAAGCAACACGTCCCTTACCATTCTTACAGATTCTAGAGAAGCGTGCTGTAACTACATGAACGGCCGCATAGGTCGCGCCGCGCTCAGGCTCCTCCAGAGCGCGACCCCATCAAATGTCAAACACAACATCTACTGGGTGCAAGGACACACCGACATAGCGGGGAACGAACGCGCCGATCAGGTAGCTCGAGGGTACACGAGCCGAGCTTCCTCCCAATCGGACGATCTACCCGAGCGAGTCGGCCCTACGTACTCAGATATTCTGAATTACTATAAGGGGGTACGGATCCGCTATCCGCCGCCTCATCGGGATCTAAAACAACAAGAGGCAGTGTACTGGCGAAGACTGCAGACAGGAACATTCCCTAACCTGCATATCCTAAACAAAATTTACCCGTCACAATATCGGGACACTCGCCCATGGTGTGGTAGCATACCTTCGTTATACCACATCACGTGGCAATGCAGAAATAACGACAGCTTTCGTAAAGACCCGAGTGCGGAACAGTGGGAGAGCCGGCTCTCCAGCGGCGATTTGGATTGCCAGCTAGGTCTAATCCAACACGCCCAGCGAGCAGCGAAGCTCAGCGGAGCCCTGGAATAGGGGCACCGACCCTGTGAGAAGGCGGAAGATGAAACTCTTCTGCTACTAGCACAAGACCCTCCTAGAGAAGCTAACATATTTCCTATCCTATCCTATCCTATCCTATCCTATCCTATCCTATCCTATCCTATCCTATCCTATCCTATCCTATCCTATCCTATCCTATCCTATCCTATCCTATCCTATCCTATCCTATCCTATCCTATCCTATCCTATTCTATCCTATCCTATCCTATCCTATCCTATCCTATCCTATCCTATCCGGACGTTATGCTGTATCTAGTCCACAGTTTTGGACGTTGTTTTTGTTCACGAGACGACGATGAGATAATATAATAATCTGATGTGAAAATATTCGTGATAACCGCCCAACCTTCCAATCCGAAGCCTAATTTCGCTTTTACAGTCCGTATTTTATTGCAGCGAGTAGTTAAGACTGCGTTACCAAACTATTTATATGTCTTTCGCAATGTTAAAAAGAGAATCACAAGCCCCCAGAGGGCAGATAAGAGAGGATAACGACTTTTATTACGCGATCTTGCGCGAAGAATATATTACGCGAACAATATATGATAGAATTGTGTTCATAAACAATTTCTCACCGAAACATATTGTAGGTATTTTGCAATATATACGTATATTACTTAACTGCAAATATTGTAAAATACTGCAGTCGCTGTAGACGTTTCTGTCTACAGAAATAATAAAAAACAATTTGAAAACATGCCCTGAAGATTTCTTGACATGCAGCATCTAATCGGCGGAATTAACGGAAATAAAAAAAATTTAACTTGATTCTGAAAAAAAAAAAAGCTCTGCAGTGCAAGAAAACTTTTGCGGGTGTCACCGTTGCTTTGGGAAACGTTTCTTGTGCGCTTAGAAAATATTTTGTCTCACACTGGTTTCATTCTCGATGGTTTCCCAGACAGCATATTTATTATGCTTTTACAGTCGAAATATCTAATATATATATATATATATATATATATATATATATATATATATATATATATATATATATATATATATATATATATAGACGCATATTTCAGAACGACATGGTTCACCTAAAATTTATATCGGTTACGACATTACGCTGTTGAATAGCGGCACGAAACTCGAAGTAAAAAAAAGCTGCGTTTTTCTTCAAGGGCAGATTTAATTTAAATGAAGTTTTTTCATTCCAATTATACAGTTACAATTCTATATTTAATTGAAGAGTTTTTTACAAGTCGAAGCCATCGCCCCCTGCTGGTCTTCCTCAGAGCAAGACGTATCATACTCACTGCCGCCTATCCAATGTTACATTCCTCACCGACAAAAAGTGGACGTCACCTGGGTTTCGTTCACACAACAAGCAATAATTCTTCAATAGCTTGCGCGGCGGAACTGCATTAAAAATAACGTTCGTTCGGCGTGGTACAGAAACCTCGCAACGCCACAGCCGCATTACCTAGAGCGGGAATTAACAACACATCACAAAGCTCATAATAAACGGGAAGTCACGCGTCAAATGAAAGTAGCAATTGATTTCGCTTAAAGGAAAAGTTTGAGTTGAAGGTGAGATTTTATCTCACGACCCTTGGGTTGTGAATAGGCTATACAATAAGTATTGTTTTTAATTATGAAGCTTCGGCGCAGTTGCACGCATCGTAAAAACCATCAGGGCAAAAAGGCACACTAAAAGCAATGTGCATCTGTACAAAGTGCATTTTCGGGGTAGAAATTAGTCAGACACACTCTTATCTGACGTGGGAACAAGGGGCGGTTTATATGAATACGTTGGAATCAGTGAACCTCACAAGAGAAGTCACGATGAGACATTAATATTTTGGCCACAGTGGCCTTCACAGCACGCGCAAGCAGTCTTGAGGGATCTCCATTTGGTATTTGGTTTGGTAATTGCAAAGAATATCGCAGCAATATTATTTATTACCAATTATTGATATTTTAGACTACTACCGGTAAATTGTCATATATTGTTTAAACTGTCAAAGTATCGTGATTGGAAGCCCGGTGACATAGAAAACAAAAACGGTTAAACTGGGCAGAAAGGAACAGAAAAAGAGAAGATAAAAATATGTGTGTGTGTGTGGGGGGGGGGGGGGGGGAGTGATTTCTTGAATGGAAAACAACGAAGAAAAAACTTTGTTTCACATACGTCGAGTGTGATGAAAAAGTGTGCTTTTTTACGGTCTCTATTCGATAGTAGCAAAACTCAAAAACAGACAATAGTCCTATCATATTGTCTCCGGCATTTCGTCGGGCAGAGTAAATGCTCTTCTATTCTCTTTATCAAATGTGCAGTCAAAGATTTGGGAACGTTTTCTTGAATGCATGTTAGTGGGCAATTTCCCAAGCGCATGCCACATGTGTCGGACAGGCCACATATCTTTGATCTCTCATCTCACCTCCCGGCTGCGATTGATGGCTGCGAGATGTTTCTAATCGCTTGGGGCGTCCGACGAGCACGCACCCCACCGTTGACGGCAAAGGGACAAACAATGTGCGAAGTTATAGATGTGGCTCATGATGGAAGGGGTCGCCGTCCCCTCAGACCATTCCTCATATTAAATAGATAGATGTATTTATTGAAAAGAAAAGGCAGAGAGGTTGGCCGGAATAATTCAAATCTGGCCTGCTACTCTGCGCTGGAGAAGGGGAAGGAGAGAAGAAAGAAGGTCATGATGGTTGACGATGTGGGAGAATGCATATGAAATACATATACATGTAAGGCAGCGCGAGGTAATGAAAAGAGATGGTCACGTGATCCCGAAAAGTAGCCACTAGTAGATATTTCGTTTCGCGGCCTTTCGGTAACACCCACTGCTCTAGAAGGGATCTCCTGTCTGCTACCTCTTCTGAAGAGCTGAATGAGAAATGGCTGTCTCGATGAAATGAAACATTGCTTATGTTACTCTTTTTCTGTACAATTTGCCCTCTTTAATTCGCGGACATTGTGGGCGGCTATTTTGTCTTTATACTGCAAGAAGAATGCGCACTGCCCATATCATAAAGGCTTTACAGACATTAGTATTGTATACTTTGGAGATGTCAATGTTACAACCATGGAACATGAAGAAAAAAAAAAATGAGCTCACTCACGGTAAATACGGCTGCGTGTTTTCTGCAGTTATTTTATAAATCCTGCTCGAATTAGGAACAGCATTTTCACCTTTTAAATAGTGCTTCATAGAGCGGGGTATAGAAGAATGATATGAGTTTTAAACCGAAAACATTACCAGCCATGTTGCTCAAAAGCTTGTATGACGTTGTTATTTTTATGGTCGGCGTTATCAACCCGTGATGGCACCTACAAAAATAGCGGCGGGTACGTTAAAACGCAAACCCTCTGGGTGCCAGGTGGGCAGGCAATGCATGGGCATGAAGCGTGCCCGGTTGAAGTGTTTTTTTTTTGTTTTTTTTTTGAGGGGCATCTAGTGAAGATCTTACGGTACGGTACCACTAACGAGCGTTTGGGATGCACACTGATGCTACAGTGATTATAACTTTCGACTGAAACCTGGGAATGGGTGGCTGTGTCTACGTACTGATTGATGATGACAGCTAACGACATGAACCAATGCATGAAATACGCGCAGGTACCTCGAATGCACTTCGCCTACGTTTTGCTACTGGGCCATGCAAAACTGGAAATTCTCGTCGCTTCCTAGCGAAGAGGTCCGGATATCACCGGTCCCATTTTCAACAAACCCGAAAACGCACTCTATGAAAAAACGTTATTTCATTCTGCATGATATATCTGCAGCGAAGTTGCGGTCCCACAAAGGGTGACAATTTCAGATTCTCACTAGCAAACAGTCTTAAGTGTCTCTACCGAATTTTTGCCCTTTTTCATTTCATGATAATGTAGCTTCTGGGAATAAAATCTATACATATACCGGTTTTATTTCTTCCTATGCGTATACATTCGCCAACCAGTGACACGGTGTGTCTCGCTACACCATTCTATCTTTTCGCCGCCTCGCATATTTTCAGGCCCTTGCAGATCTAGTATATGAAATGACGTAATCGATATGAGCCATCTACGTCGTACACATAAAACGACGTTAAGGATTTTGAGATAGTTATATATCTAACAAAGAGGGTTCTACTTAGGTTTAGGATAGCGCAGAGGGTTATGGAACGTAAAATGGTAGGGTTAGCATTAAGAGATAGAAAACGTGCAGAGTGGGTCAGAGAAATAACTCAAGTTACCGACATTCTAGTGGAAATTAAGAAGAAGAAATGGGCATGGGCAGGGCATGTAGTGCGAAGAGAGGATAACCGATGGTTGCTAAGGGTAACAAACTGGATTCCAAGGAAAGGAAAGCGTAGCAGTGGGCGGCAGAATGTTAGGTGGGCGGATGAGGTTAAGAAGTTCGCAGGGGTCAAGTGATGCAGCTACCACAGAACCGGGTTAATTGGAAGAATATGGGAGAGGACTCCGCTCTGCAGTGGGTATAGTCAGGCTGATGATGATGGTATACAAAAGGCAGGGAATTCTTCCTCGATACGGAGGTTGTAGGAGAAGCCTTGAACGAGACACTGCTGGCTGCATCGAAGATCATGTATTCGCGAGCGCAGCACACAACTACATGACACGCGAATTGGACGTACTGTTGAGCAACAATTAATTTTCAGGTTTCAGTAACGCAGCAGGCTATAGGCCTTCAGGGCTTTCATGCCAAACACTAGGGTTTAAAGCCTGCTTTTAATGCTCGGCGTGGTGGCGTTATTAGCCAGGCCGTACAAGCCAGGGGTCCAGTCCCAGTGTTTGTACTGCGTAGGCAATACGCGACCCTATAAAGGGCCGGGCGTTTCTGACACAGTATCAATATTGGACCCATGTTTATGCTACCTGGGTAAGTCTTCGTACGCATTCAGAACACAGCCTTCTACATAGCCGTGGTAGTCTGAAGGAAAAGGAACTATGCATTAATGATATTGGCATGCGACTTCCCGCTTTCGTGCGAAAGATTTACAGTCTGGTTGATTTGGAATTTCTTTATTTGCGCAATGTACATTCCGTGCTGAACTTGGGCACCACGTATTGTCACACAAGTTCTTCACAGGCCCATCACGAGCTCAATCCACGCAAGGAAATGCATACTTCAGCCTAGCCGTGGTAACCGACTCCACCGTAGCCAGCTCCACCGGCACCTCCGAAGGATGACTGGCCGAAGCCACCCTGGTGTCCAGCAGCACCACTTCCAAAGCCAGCCGAGCCCTGCTTTTGTCCGGTGCCGAAGCTCTTGCTGTCGCTGGCCGAGAATCCTGAGGTGTGGCTGTAACCCTGGTTATTGTTGTAGGCGTTCACGTTCCTGGTGGCGGCACCACCGGCGAAGCCTGCAGATCCCTGGTTGTGACCGGCAGCACCACCTTGGTATCCTCCCTGGTGACCACCGGCTTGAGATCCATAGCCGGACTGGAAGCCGCCTCCATATCCTCCAACACCTCCGAGTCCACCATATCCGAGACCACCGTAGCCCAGACCACCATAGCCCTGACCACCATATCCGAGACCGCCGGTTCCAATCAGTCCAGTGCCAACGACACCAGGACCGGCAAGGCCAGCCCCACCATAGCCGGCACCGCCAACCACTCCGAGTCCACCACCGAGCCCGGCGCCCCCAAGACCAGCACCTACAAGACCGGGTCCTACGCCTGCGCCATAGCCGCCGACTCCGAGACCACCGCCGAGGAGACCGCCGCGACCTTCAACTTTCTCCTTCTTTTCCTCCTTGGCCGCGTCTTTGGCGAAGACGCCACAGGCTAAGAGGGCGCAGACAGCGGTAGCGATGGAGAACTGTTTTGGGAGAGAGAAAGACAAGTTCACATGTAAAACTTCTTGTGCTCTCTTCTCTTTTACCTCTAACCCTCCTAATCCTGAAGGATTTAGAAGTGCTAAATTTCCCCTTGCGATGCGACTAGCTCTGTTTAAAGGGATGCGGCGAGCTATGATTTGGATGTGGTAACACGTGTTTGTTGGGGTCAAGATTTTTTCCGGAATTTCTCCAGATGTGCCGTGAGTAGGCATGTACTTAGATGCTTGCGTCACTAAGAAACTACGACAGTGTTTCTGCAGCAGCCAAACATTTCCTAGAATGCTGCGTTGCTGTGTTTTACAAGCACTAGCGGACAGTGGTTCCTGGAATTTATACGTTTTTTAGTCCTTTACGAACAAACCCGCCATATAATGTCTTGACTTTACTACGAAATGTCAATTGCAGAGGTATCCGCAGGCGTGGATGGACAGAATACGAGACGGATTGGCAAATTATATTGTTTGGACAGCTTTAGACAACTATAAGCCGACGTCTGTTAACCGCCTGTATCTTCCGGATAGGCACCGAAATGAGAAAACGAAATACGACCTTTCGAATGTTCTTCCATGTGGCAGACGCAGTTTATAGGCGATACTGCGTGGTTTTATTAAGAGAAAAGAGCGAAGTTGTTGCCTTCGTTAACAATTTAGTGTTAAGCCAGAAGAGTGAATGGAACACATTTAAATGCCACGACATTTAATTGGCTAGTGTAGATGTTTCCATATTCACTATACATCCGTAATCCAAGCAAATTTCTTTTTTTAGGAACTTTAAAACAGCTACCGAAGTAGTTGGGTTTACTGTACCGTCGATGTGCACTTGATAAACATGTATCAAACCCATAAACGTCTGGATTAATAACTTGATGCGGCTTAGCTGATGATTCATAGTAAAAAGATGTGGGCAAAATAAGCGGGACCCCCAGACACGGCACATGGACAACAGAATGAACGCTGTACCATCTGAACCACAAACCCATGGTTAACATACGTTAGTTCGGTTTCCTTCATGTTCAAAAGGATGAGCGCCTCTGTCTATGCCAATATCATTTGTAGTTGTTCTGAGTTAAGTGAAGTTGCTGCGAAGTGATTTTTAACATCACTTAGACATTGGTCCCTGATTACATGAGATATCTTATGCTCTCAAGCGTTTTCCTTTTGACATTGTTAAGAAACTATACTCCCTCCTTTTTTGGTCTTTTTTTTATTGCTAGAGGATACCTTGAACGTTCTGTCCTTAACTTTTGAAATGAGGGAGCATATTGTAAGTGAAGTAAAATAATATTTTACTTAAATGAGTTATCAACCTTCTGTAAAAAGTATAGGCAGCAACAGAAATTAATGTGTAACCGAGGAAGATAGAACCCAGTCGGAAAAAAAGCGCAGAAAATGTTCTGATGTTACGACAGAAGTTCTGTGCGGTTTTGACGGGAAACCTGTTGTGGCAACAGAACATTCTGTAGTAACATCAAACATTTCTGCAGTTACAACAGAAATATACTACAGAATAACTACAGAACTGCAGAAAAGTACTACTGAACTACAGAAAAGTACTACAGAGCTACAGAAAAATTCGATAGTTACGACAGAACTACAGGATATTTTGTCGTATTTTTGACAGAGTTCTGTAGTAAAATTATTTCGCTGCACTGTACTATAACATTGCATGAAGAGCGCTGGTAGACGACATAATGCTCACCTTCATATTGGTGCGTCTCCCGTGAAGCTGGACCTCTCGGTTCTTTGGCTGAGAACACCGATCTTTGGCAGTGACTGAGCTTCGTCAAGCAGCGGTCCCCTTTTATATTAAGACCGAAGGAAGCATTACGTAGTCAGTTTGAAAGAAAACAAGGCGAGTATGCTGGAAGACGGGATGTGACGAGCAGCGCTGGTTGTAATTTTCCCACCACGTGCGAGAAAAAGGGTTTTTGAGAACAAAAAATCTGGGTCTTTTTCTCAATGCAAAACCACAGTGCTTGAAATGGAGTTTCCCGAAGTCTGCGTCACTTCCGGCTGCTTTCGGCTCTCCCCGTTGTTGCCGGTTAAAAGAACACCTATGTACACAGGACATCCGGCGACGTTCGATAATTTCGCGTCTTCTTCACCGTGAGAAAGTTTTCATGCAACCAACCATGGTAAAAGCATTTCTCAATTATCATATACCGAGCCAGTCGAAATTGCGAGGTAGGAAAAATCTTCTAGCCGTTGAACAGCAAAACAGAGCGTACACAAACTAGCACGCGGTCAAGACAAGGCGTTTTATAGTTCGCTGTAGGGCCAGTTGCCGCCACATTCCTGTTTCTCCGTCCTGTATTCGTCGTTCATTAAATATTCTTACATTTTAATTCTGATTTGCAAAAAAAAAGGGGGGGGGGCGGAGAGCAACTTGACGTGACAAAACAAATAAAAAATAAGCCGTCTGTATTGCCTCCTGTCGTTTCTTTTCTTGTTGTTAAACTGTCCTGAGTTTTTTTTTTTTTTTTTTCATCGAAATATATGATTTGATTAAAGAATGCATAGATCGCGGTCTGCCTTTACAATGTCTCCTTGTTGGGTTTCATCACGTTTATTGCTTCATGTGGGATCATTACGGTTTGGACGTAGTTGTAGAAGTGTGTAATGCATTAAAAATTATTTGAAGTGCAGAATCAACGCTGTATTTTTTTTAACAAGAGTGTTTATAGTTCTGAAAAAAAGAATAGAAGCGACTTCCCTCGCATCAAGCTGCTCATGACAGCTGCACAAAATCTCAGTAAGCATGCAGGTCCAACTTTATAAGATGATGCTGCCGCTTTCGCTGAGTATGCGCTCACGGTTGCTCATTTATATGCCTTGCGTGGCGTTGCCTCTATAGTACACGGAAACACACACGAAGAAATGTACGATCATTAAAGTAAATGAGTACTGGGAACGCCTACAGTTGGAGTATCGCTTGTCCCCAACTGTCGCTCCTTTCGTCAATCATCGCATGCTACCCTCTGCAGGAGTGTACCTACATACTACTTCTATTACGAAACTTCTCTGAATGTGAGACATCCATTAATTTTTGTTATGTTCTCGAGATGACGCCGTGCAAGCTGCATACCAAACGGTTCATACCTAACTGCTCTTTTGGCTTGTAGGAGGTCTTTGTGTTCTTGAACCGATGTTTCATATATGTTTAATCCTATGTGCCGTCTAAAGGCGTGCACATAAGAAATCTTCGCGCTATTCTATTCTAAAATCCCTCATGTCCCAATAGAAAAAAAAAAAAAACAAGCACCAAAACAGACAAAAGCTCACCAAAAAATTATGCGCAGCGAGGAGTACCAAATTTTCTATGGCATCGGTCGCAAGTGGTTTAGGCGAGACTTAAATGGCGCTAGAAGACGATATCTTCCTTTATTAACTACTGTCCTCACCTTAGCGTAGCAACTAAGCCAGAGTGAGTTGTTCTGTAGGTAGAGTACAAATAATAGGGAATTTAATTTTTGAGGAGTCCTGATTACACGTTCCTTAAAGACGTGAATTCAGTGCTGTAACTCGTTGCTTCGCAATGCTGGCAGCACAAAGCGTGGAAATGCTCGTTTTGGAGAACATAATCATCGCATTATATTTCAAGGTTCATTGCTTCACGTAACGCAGGGACGAAGCGAAGTTGTCACAGGGTTCCGAAGGCCACCAGTGTGTATGGGCGCTTTTTGTTTTCTTAGTTTCTTCACCGGAGCGCTTATGCACATACGGCTATATCTGAGGATGCTATGAAAAGCGAAAAGATGGATGGATGGACGGATGGATGGAGATGGATGGACGGACGGACGGACGGACGGACGGACGGACGGACGGACGGACGGACGGACGGACGGACGGACGGACGGACGGATGGATGGATGGATGGATGGATGGATGGATGGATGGATGGATGGATGGATGGATGGATGGATGGATGGATGGATGGATGGATGGATGGATGGATGGATGGATGGATGGATGGATGGATGGATGGATGGAATATAGGAGCGTCCCCTTTGGAACGGGGTGGTAGCAGTAGCTATCATGCTAATCTTTCTCCCTATATCTTAAATATTGCTTTGGTTAACTATACCATCGTTCTAGTCATTGAATTTTTGTTTCTACATTATTAACATTATGTCACTTTTCTGCTTTTAAGCCACTAATCTTACAGTCGTTTTTTGCTAGCTTCCACCGCCGGTGTATTCACCCGGCCACTGGTATCTCTAAATCCCAGAGCTCCAGGAAGAGTGACTGCGCCTGCATCGACTTTCGGATGGATGCTATTACATTCGAGTATAATATGGTCAATTGTTTCACTGGAGTTACCACATACGGCATATGCGTCATCTTCATTGTTAAACTTCTTTTTGTAGCTGCGTGTTCTAAGGCACCCTGATCTAGCTTCAAAACGTAGGGCACTGCCTCTTGAGTTATCAAAGAAAGCTTCCTTCCTGATCTGCCTTTTCCACTTTCGGTATAATTCCACACTCTGTTTCTTTTTTATCGAATTTATCCAATTTTTACCTTCTGTGTCTTTAACCTGTCGCCTGCGCCCAAGCGTTGATGCACGCACAACCGTGGAGAAACTGAGCAACCGAGCACTGTCATAGCAGTTTTTAAACCCTGGTATCAGCACATAGTATCACACTGGAAAGCTTCCGTATCCAAAATCGAAATGACTACCCGGTACCTCCTAGGAGGTAATGGCTAGTCCCGCTCCAGCGGCTCAAGGTCAAACACGCAAGTGAATTACCTTGGGAGTTGCAATGCGAAGAGTATAGCTTCGCTCTAGACATTTCGCGACAGTCGACACTGTGCAGAGCCAGGCAGAGAGCTATTTCGTACTTCCATGTTAAGAAAGTTTATTGTAAAATAGGCAAATATACCTTTTAACCTGACGTAGAAATGGAATATAAAGAGGTTATTTATTTTTCAATAAATATATATTACAACACTGACGTGAATCGTGCCCCTTTCGACGGCTCCGTTCACTCGTAAAGCACTCACAAATACGAGTTCACAGCTATGCACAAAGTATTTCTTACGTAACTGCGAGCTAGGTCGCCGCCTGGCTCTGCGCGGTGTCGGCTGCCACGAAACGTCTAGAGCGAAGCTATATATACTCTTCGCATTGCAACTCCCAAGGTAATTCACTTGCGTGTTTGACATCGAACCGGTGTAGCGGGACTAACCGTTACCTTCTAGGAGGTACCGGGTAGTCATTTCGATTTTGGATACGGAAGCTTTCCACAGTGATACTATGTGCTGAGGTCAGGCATTAAAAACTGCTACATCAGTGCTCCGTTGCTTAGTTTCTCCATGGTTGAGAGTGCGTCAACGCTTCGGCGCAGGCGTCAGGCTGAGTCTCATCTTCGAGTTGATATAGTTCGCGGATGATTGTGACGCAACCGTTTTTCGTGTAGCTTTTAGGCTGGTGTCGTACCATTTCGCTTCTCATTTAGCATCCATCTCTTAGTCAGTTTAGAGGTCATTTTAAGATAGAGATTCGAAACGACAACATATGTTCCTCCAAATATGTGCTGGTTATTTTGTGTAGGTAATAAAATTATTTAAACAAAACAAGTGACTTGAAAAAAAGAACTCGCTGATGAAAAGATTATGTAAAAGTGCTGTTGTGTCTGCTATTAAGGCGAACCATATGACTCTGCCTAATTTTTGGTATTGTTTATGTGCTTTTATTAGCATTTCTTGCAAAAATTCTTAATGCTGGTTAAAGAGTCTAGAAAAGCGCCCGAGGGAACATATGTTGAAAGGAAGACCAGCTGATGTCGAGAACACTGGCATGTTCCTATCCCTCGCTTTTGAAGGTTAGGGAAAAGAGGCAGAGCCATATGTAAATATGTAAAAAAAAGGCACTATACAGTGAAATACCGCTTCAACGAACGTCATTTAAACAAAGTATTATTCAGTTGTAGGAACTTATTAACCCCCCCCCCCCCCCCTCCTCCCCGAAACGCCACTGAACGACATGTGGAAACGGCCTTCATTTTATTGAAATCAGTTATTGCTCATTTCAAGTCTCTGAAGATTTTCCCGAGCCCCATCCTGTGTCTCCCACGTCGTACTTACCACTTCAACAAGCACGGCCCCCATTTTTGTTGCATATTTTTACGCCGAGGACTACGTTTGAATACCGCGTGACGAAAACTGGTCGGGATTTATCTTGAAACTGAATTGGCTATCTAAACAAGCTTGAACTCAGTCAAATCCATAGCTGGCTTCATGCTCTCAACTGGCTTCACTTTCATAGCCAGCCATAGCCAGAGCCTAAGCCCTATTATGGTATTATCTCCTAGAAAGGCGTACATATGCATGCTGGTTGACCATGACCTGCTGAAGGAGTGATCTATTTGGAGAAAATGGCCTTCGATGTCCAGCAGACCGCTGTGCTAGGCACGGTGCACGAGAGCTTACACACAGTGAATGAGTTCAAGACAACTGTAGTCCTAGGTTCAAAAGGGCTGCAAACTTTGGTTACTGCAGTCTTCTATTACAAATGGCCGCAGTGACAAACAAATGGGTTGATATATAATATCAAGGCCCATGCTTCTTGGAGCTAATGAAAACAAGCTTGCACGCAGATATTTCAGTTCAGCGAACGTTCAGTTTAACAAACTTTTTGCTAAGGTCTCTTGAAGTTCGTTCAAGTGAAGTGAATTCACTGTATAAGCCTACAAAAGTGCAGATTGAGAACTTAGTAAGGTTATCTTCCCAAAATCTATTTATGAATATGAGTAAAACAGTTATTTTAATATCATTTTTGCTTAGTGTCGCTTGCGCGAGGATTCCGCCGAAACCTGCTCCCAATAGCTGGCGATTGGTTGAAGACGAGAGGAAAACTCTGGAGCCACTCTGTTATCTTGAACGTATAGAACTCGTTCATCTGCTCTCATCATTGTCAATGCCGGTGTTTTCCTGATGTTGCACTGTCCCGTCACCACCGAGAATTCGACAAGGCTGGTGCGTTACCTCTTTTTCCAGCAGCGAACATCCCGAATGCGGTTCGGCTTTATGATAACGCGTCGGCAAATGAATCTGCCCACCTGGGTATGAGTAAAGTGTTGATCGGACACCACGTGACCCGACTCAGGTCTGCGTTCGCAGTTTCATTTTGTGGCCTTTTATCGCCCATCTGCAGTGATGTCGTAGACTGCTAGAATGGGCAGGGCTGGTCGAAATCTCCGTGCTGACACAGAAGTTAGTGAGTCTTCGAGTGGCCACCTTGATTTTTAAAGCGAGTTTGAGATAAGGATAAAAATGCCTGATGTGCAAAACGAGATGATGCATATGAAGCAAAGTATTATCACCAGTCAAATTTTCGACCGAGGTGGGCCGCAATTATTTAGTAGTTTGTCACCCTGCCAGATGATGTCACACCTAAAATGTCCCAATCTGCGCATCCAAGCGCAGTGAAGGCGTAATCATTATTAGTACTCCCACATCGCGGACATGAAATATGCGTGCCACTTACATCTTCCAGCCGCGTCTGTGATTTTTCTGCCAGAGTGCAAAAGAATTGTTAAATTTGCTTGTAGTACGTTACTAATATATGCTTCCTTATCATATAAAATATGAGGAGGAGGTCTTTTTAAGAGCCAGTCGAAACATACCTCGTAGAAATTTATACAGCAGCAAGGGAGGTAAAGTATTCGCGATAAAATAAAAAGTATTGCTTCGTTATATGCATATATTCAGAGTAGACAGCCCTGCCTTAGAGCTACATTTTGTACTGTGGTATACATATAGTTTGATGCAATTATCACCGTTAAGTATAAGCCTGTAGCTATTTAGTCATAAAAACTAAAGCGGTGTGTTTTGAAACTTTTTCCACAATAAAATATGTTTGTCTACCTTTTACTCCTTTCAAATAAAGGCATAGCACTGTTAGTTCAATTACATATTTGCAGAAAAAAAGGCCATTTGCAGAAATTACGTGATTCAGCGCTCACAGTACATAGTTGCGTTTGATCTGCAGTAATTGGGTCTTTTTTGAAAGATGAAAACGTGTTTCCCGATGCTGTACGATGCTCCAGTTTTAAGGTCTAAGAAATATGTGAATTTGTGAACCAGAACTTTCGATAGCAACAAAAGTATGTTTCACTTCTTAGGAGGCAATGAAAGTTAAGTAATCCTCTCTGCATGTCATCCTTTCCGGCATAATTGTGACACTAGAAGTTACTGCTAATTGGAGAAGGACACTTCAATTATATGTGGCACCCTTTAAAACATACTTGTGAAAGTAAATGAGAATACAAGTGAAGGAAACTTGAGCCTCTATTGTCAGCATCTCTCTGGTGTAGTTTTCTCTATGCCCCATGCTACTATAATGAGCTTACGTTCTATATTTATATACGCAGTTAGCAGCAAATGGTTCTGCGAGGGCGACTTGCTGTATTATTATTACGAACTGCTAAGTGAATATAAGCCGATGACACTGAGGGCAGCAGTATTATAACACATGTTTTATTGAAGCGTTATCCATATAGATGCCTCGTGTCAGTTGCCTGAAAACGTGGGTGTCTCGGCGGATCCCTGGGAAGGATCTGAAAGTGAAAAAGAAGAATAAATGGTCATGCTTTTTATATTTCTTTCCAATGAGGGTTCATAAAGTTTATATGACAGTCTGTGAAATGTTTGTTTCCTATGTTTACGTGCAAGCAGATTGCGTGCAAAGAACTGTACGTTCCGCCTATCTATATATTTTCCCATCGTTTTTTCAAATTTTATTCAGGCAGCAAAAAGCTTTAGATCCTGAGTAGCCGAATGTCCCTTCCGATTATTCTAGTTGATGAAATCATTACTGACACTCGTTAGCGTGCTTGAATTGTATCTTTGCACCGAAGTCAAGGTCAGCTATGAAGCAAATGACCCTTGAATAGAAAGAAGTTAATAGAAATGGCTACACTGCATTAAACGTACAGCCGCTTAAACCAAATATTTCTGGGGCCTTTAATAAATATATTAGTTCCGCAAATAAACGTTTCTGTAGTAGTTATCGTTTCCATCCTAGTATGTTCATGACATGACATAAATGGAACCGTCCGAAGCATCTGATGTATGCTTACCTCTAGCCAAGGTAACCTCCACCATAGCCAAGTCCGCCGGACCCTCCGAAGGACGACTGGCCGAAGCCGCCCTGTTGGCCGCCAGCACCGCTCCCGAATCCAGCCGACCCCTGCTTTTGTCCGGAGCCGAAGTTCTTGCTGTCGCTGGACGAGAATCCAGAGGTGTGGCTGTAGCCCCGGTTGCTGTTCTAGGCGTTCACGTTCTTGTTGGCAGCCCCACCGGCGAAGCCCCCTGATCCCTGGTTGAGGCCAGTAGCGCCACCCTGGTATCCTCCTTGTTGGCCACCGGCTGAAGATCCGTAGCCAGACTGATAGCCGCCGCCATATCCTCCGAGGCCACCACCATATCCAAGACCCCCATAGCCGAGGCGACCATAGCCAAGACCACTACCATAACCGAGACCACCTGTTCCGATTAGTCCAGTGCCGACGACCCCAGGACCGGCAAGACCAGCTCCGCCGTAGCCGGCACCGCCAACCAATCCTAGCCCACCGCCGAGCCCAGCGCTTCCAAGCCCAGCACTTCCGAGCCCAGCGCCTCCGAGCCCAGCGCCTCCGAGCCCAGCGCCTCCAAGTCCAGCGCCTCCAAGACCAGCGCCAATGAGACCAGGTCCCACTCCAGCTCCGTAGCCACCGACTCCGAGACCACCGCCGAGGATGCCTCCACGTCCTTCGACACCCTCATCTTTTTTGGCGGCATCCTCAGCGAAGACGCTGCAGGCCACGAGGGCGCAGACGGCAGCGGTGGCGAAAAACTGCAGAGAAAGCGGGATTGAATGTTTTCTCAAAAGCTCCTGGATAGACATCGCCAAAGAGAAATGGTGGACAATTTATCGCAATTCTCTAGAATTCTGCAGACGAAAATCTCCCGCACGCTTGGCCGGCTGCGCGGACAGGCTCGGTGCTCCTATAGAAAATAACTTATACATGTTGGCCACAGCAGGACATTGTGAGTGTCCACGCATGCGATATTTTTGCGAAGGGCACATGTTATTTTAGATGTTAAAAGCGTTACTTTTCAGTTCCCACTAGCAAGGGTCATTAGTAAAGAATGTGTGCTCAAACAAATGATTGCATGTTACTTTCAACACAGAATAGGATCAAAAACAGTTTTAATTAGTCGGTTGTTGCTGTCTTACGAGGTTGTTTCCATTTAATCTCGCCTCTGAACCTGGGAAGTTTAGTAAGTGAACCAGAAAGGGGCTTGTGGAAAAATTTATCTAAGGATACAGGTGCGCGAAATGCGTGTACAAGTTATACAAGATCGATTACTGAATTGTACGCAGACATATTTGCGCGTCGTGAAAAAAGGTGCCGGTCCTTGCGGCAGTACAAGTGCTTCAGCAAGGACTTGTTACAGAAGTATGATATTTAATTTCACAAACGCGTGCAGATTGCCTCGACCAGATTATCTGTAAATTGAGAAATATATAAAGTATTGCAGATGACATCTCACGTCCTTGTAAAGCAAGTGATGACTGCTCAGGTGATGTAATGATCATGATACTATGGCTAAACATTTCTTACATCGAATGTGTCTGTTTCGTGTAATTTAAGGAAGTAATATATGACGAAATTCAGAGAAAGAGCCTGGAATGCGAGGTTACCTATTACTAAATAATGCAAGCTTACATATTCAAATATTTTTCAATGTGTTCCAGCAATGTTTTGCGGAAAATGCTGAACGTCTGATAGAGCTGTACTTTTGCTTTTCTTCTTCCCGCTGTCATTTCAGAGAAGTGATAAAAGAAAAGGAAAGACATGCTAATTTATTTGACAGAGTCGTAAAAGTTATGAAGAGCCACCACAGGTCACGAATTAAAGGTGATGACGTTTATGCCCCGAGTCAATAAACATCTCATAGAAACTGTAATGTCTGACCCACTGTACACTTTCACAAGTTTTTGCTGCTTCTGTTTGCAAAGCGAGAGTTATCCCTCGAAATGCAGTTTTATGCGCTACTCAGGGAGCGGAAGCTGGAAAGAAAGTCTAAATTTACTTTTAGAAGAAAACATGGCGTGAAATGCAATGCATAAACCACAGTACAAGTACACAATTACGTAGTCTTTGAGGCGGGATACACAGATAACGCTTGAACACAGAATGACTGCTCAGAGTAACTTCTTTTTAGAGATTTTCTGTTATGAAGTAACAATTAAAATTGCTTAGTTAAGAGTTATATGGCCATTTTGAAAACCAGAAGACGTTCTTCATACACTTAAATTATAGGTATAGAACGTTACTGGCCATTTCTAGCTCCTTCAAGAACCAAAATAGTTTAGAAGAGTATTTAACCTACTTTGACGTTAGTGCCCTACAAATGTAGGGCACTTACCTATATAGTTAAGCGCAGCCTCACCTTCATACTTGAGTAGGTGAGTTTTTTCCGAGGTGCGCCTTGCTTTGCTTAGATTCTCGGCTCCTGGGCTAAGCACAAGGATCTTCGTAAGAGTTGACTCCTACGCCGGCAAAGGTTTGCTTCTTATAGTGGACTTGGAGAGGCCGTCACAACTTCTCAAGCAGAAGGAGAAAGAGCAGGGCCGCGTGGGATGTGACTCACAGACGCCGTTCGGCGAGCAGGTTGCTATCGATTTAATTAACTTGAAACCGAGTGTATAAGCCGAATCAAGAAAACTGCAATGAAACTATACTGATCTCTGGAAACCTATAGGCTTTTAGTGTCGACGCGTTCTCCGAAATCCGCGTCACTTCCAAGTTACGTTGCTCAGCGGTTCTCCCCTTCAAAGCGGAAGGGGCTACAGTGTCCTGAGACTCGGCCTAAGTTGTAATGCATAGTTGCTTTGTTATTCTTTTTTAAGGCAGGATCTACGCAGGTGTACTCCTCAAGGTTTTCCTTTCGCATTTCCAGATCGAAAATTTCAGCAATTTCCCGCAGCTTCGATCCTGCTAATGACAAGGAACGCAATGAGGACAGTACAAGTGCTTCAGCAAGGACTTTTTATAGAAGTATGAGATTTAATTTCACAAACGCGCGCAGATTGCCTCGACCAGGTGACCTGTAAATCGAGAATTATATAAAGTATTGCAGATGGGACATTTCATGTCCCTGTAAAGCAAGTGATGACTGCTCAGGTGATGTAATGATCATGATACTCTGGCTAATTATTTCCTGTATCGAATGTTTCTGTTTCGTGCAGTGTAAGGAAGTCATATATGATAACATTCAGAGAAAGAGCCTGGAACGCGAGATTACCTAGTACTAAATAATGCAAGCATACAACTTCTACCTTTTGTGTTTCTGCTGATACAAATTTTCAGGATCACTTTGCACCTGCTTTGCATTAACAGGCTAATCAAGGTGCTGTGTCAGCGATGAAACTGCGTTTCTAGCTCTCAGAGACTTAACAGGAACAGTGATAAGGTAATCAATTATTATCACACATTATCATAAATAAATTTAAGGTTTCCTGCGTGACACGTAGGAGTAGCGTGTTTAAATGGACATCCGAGAGCCCCGGTGGGCTTTATTCACACCTTAAAAATGCCACCCAAATTGGCTACCGAATTTCTCCGTTTTCAATATGCATCACATATTGCGCCTAAAACTGTTGTGATTTTATCGATTATTGTGAGCCAGGTGTAAAGTGACAGAGAAAAGCAGGAAATCCCTTTAAAAAGCAAATGCTTGTTTGGCTACGCTGCTCATGGATGGGGGAGGGAGGTGATAATAATAATAAAAAAAGTGAGTGATATATTGTTATTAAATGTAAATGTGAAATATGCAGCCGAGGTGGGCAGCCTCCTCAGTTTAGGAAGCCGTAGACCCGAGCGACGTCCCTAGCTCGGACGACGAGACTACGCCGGTCATCTGGGCTGGGGCTTGACCGCTGGGTCTCTCGCTGCTCTTCGGTTGGGTTCCTGGTGGCTATCGTCCTCAGTGGTTCCTTGCATCCCAACACCATATGTTGTAAGGTGTTTGGCTCCTCACAAAATGTGCATTCATGTTTGTAGAGGGCGGGCGATATCCTGTTTGTAAGGTGCCGTTGATTTAATGGTTGGTTTGTATTTTTCGGTGGGGCCCTGCTTATTTTCTGGTCAGTTCGGGTTTCTGGTTAGGTCGGGTGAGGTTGGCGATATTTTTGTTTGTCAAGTTTCTAATATAAGGGGATGTCAGTATACGTCTAGGGTAGATACTGTAAGTTGTGCTGGGTTAGCGTTTCCTCGGGCTGAGGCGTTGGCAGCCTCGTTTCCAGCCAGGTGGTGCTATGCTGGAGATTCTTCCTTTTGGTAATTCCTGCATGCAGACTGCGAATCCCTGAGTATTATGACGTGTTCGTTGCACATCGAGAGGACTACGAAAAATGCAGTCTCTTCTGTTGCTCGTTGACATTTGTTTGAATAGTTGCAGAGATCTTTTTGTAAATGTTACATCTATAACGCTAAAGAACTAGGCTTTCCTTTCCGGGTATCTTGCAGCGCCAATCTATCTGGGTGGTGTATAGTCAGATGAAATAAGTTGAGTTCGCTATGGGAGTGGACTGTGACCAGGGTCATGGGTTGCTTGTGGTCGTTGATAGAAGCGATTGTCCGCAAGAATTCTACATTTAAGCGTTCATGCTTTTGAAACTTCCGTATCTAAAGCTGTGCATGTCATTATTCAAGCTGAGCTTCAACTCGATAAGTGCCCTGGGAAACTTAGCTCCTCGGGAGACGCAAAGATATTCAGTGTACTGCCTTTAGCTTATGCAACGCAGCTACACCAAATGAACAAATGCTCATGTGAAGTACCGCTGTTAGTTACCGTAGCTGCAAAAAACTTCGTCAAGTTTTGAACTATGGTTATTTCCGAAATTATGCTCAAACTATTCAAGTCGTCCCTCAAAAACAGGGCATAGACGCAGTTGAAAGTATCAGGCGATAAAAGGGCGCAGATCGACTTGGCCTACCTCTCTGTCTTTTTTTCTGTGCCGCTTTTGGAATTAGTTGGCAATTTGACATGTCTCATTTATTAACCAAGCAAATAGCCCAATTAAGCGCTTTAATAAATAGTAGTACTGCCGCATGTGGGCGGCGATTAAGAAACAACACGAAATGAAGGATAAGAAATGGCTAGGGCGAATATATTTATTCAGGCACTACGTTAAAACATATGTGAGGAGACTGCTGGGCGGATGCTCTTATATAATGAAAAAACAAAACAAAAAATAAAACGAATGGAAATAGCAATCTGGGACCTTCAAATTGTGCCGGATGCCGCAGAAACAAAAACAAAAAATATAAAGTGTAAACTTTCACTCATCCGTCCGGTAAATACCTACGCGCAGCCTACACAACTCTACAGCATCGTCTTCTTCCGGCACTGTATGCGGTAGGGTCTTCCCCGTGGGCCCGGAAACCGGGGAGAGCGCCTTGTCCGTCCGTTGCCCGCGCGTCCGGCCGCGACCGACCTCGCGGCGACGCCTGTAATCAGCCAAGGCCGATGCTCACGTACACACAGGCGACTCGTATAAGGGGCGCGGGCGCCACGGTTGGAATTTGTCGTGGGAACGAGGATTTCCCCTCTTCTTTGTCTATCGCTTTTTTTTTCTACCGAGTTCTCATACTCCATATCAGCGTGACCTTGTTCGACAATGATGCACAGATAGCATTCGTGACAACTTTTGGGCGCTTTTACAGAGAGCGTCTGGATTATTTATAGACTGCGTTTTTTTTTTTTCAGAGTGCACCCCGTTGACATAAGGACACTCGAATTCTTGTTAGTGTTGCATTTCCTTCGACTCTCTTCAAATTGCCATCGATTGGCCTTAATCGCTGTAAACGCGTTCTCCACCTACAACATAAGAATTGTTCCTGTTGCCATGCAGCTATCTTCGAGGTAAAGGAACCATCAGTGTAAGAGCGGGTATCCGTACTCTGAAGCTACTGAGTTAGCTTGTTGCAATCTTTGTGCGGAGAGAATTTTACGGATTCGTGTAAAATAGAGGATGGGCGAATAAATAAGTAAAAATAGGTGGTTCCAAGAAAAAAAATCGAAATTAAATGATGCCAATGTTTCTCGGACTTTTTCAGCAACCGGGTGACCTCTTATTCAGCACCTTTCAGCACAGATTTGCAAAACACTTGTCTTGTGTTGCTCAACTAGGCGAATTTGCACGTAATTTGGTGGCGGCATATTAGCTGATCAATAGTCAGTTGACGATATATATTTAGAACTTATAAAGAAAGCAATCGGTGCAGTACCCCATTTACTGCATTACAGCAAAAAGTAGTCTGTCATACTATTTTATCTCATATAATATCCTATACTGCAGAATAACTACGTGAGGGGAGCCAGCGCGTTTTTTGGGAATGTTGGTGAATCTAGCATTACTTATGCTACAACAGGAGTTCCCCAGCGGTTTATGCCTTCATTTATGTTTTATTTGTTTATACAAAACAGCCCCAGAAGACCCCCGCTGCTGAGAGTGTTATGAAAGGAGGGGAGGAGAAAGAGTTACAGGAAAAATGATTAAAAACCGCAAAAACCACGAATTCACAATAAACAGTGCATGTGACAGGGGAAGGGAAATAATTACATTGTATCATTTGAATATAAAGGAAAATCAAGATAAAATAAGCACTGTATCACATAGAAGCCCAGTAAAAAAAAAATAACACAAACTATTGAACTTCACGGAAATAAGAGCAATAAAATAAAAATAACGAGAATTCATATTATTAGTTACACAAGGCAAGAAGACGCAATGAACTGATGAAAACGAATGCAAGGAACTAAATAGTTATGAGAGTTTGTAAAAATTTATCTGGGTAAATAATGGCAGTAGCGATGCCTGACTGTGTAAAATTTTATCTGGCTCAATAATGGCAGTAGCCGTGCGTGACTGCAGAGCTCTCTAGTCAGTTGCCAACAAGGTCTGATCCAGCACGCCCAGCGAGCAGCGAAGCACAGCGGAGCCCTGGAATAGGGGCACCGACCCTGTGAGAAGAAGGAAGATGGACATCTTCTTCGTCTGCAACTAGCACAAGATCTTTCTAGAGCTCTTCTAGAGCTTCTAGAGCTTTCTAGAGCTTCGTCGCTCTTCAGTTCTACCGTGGTACGGAACCCTATTGGCAGGCGCAGGTGCAAGAAACAAAGGAAAAAGCTGATAAACTTGTGTTTGTTTGCCAGAGCAACAGTCTGTAACATTTTTTTTATAAGCAAGCTATACGTGCTGCATGTGCTGCGCTGCTCGCGGAAAAACGCCCAGAAGCTCCATCGCGTTTTTGTTTTCAGTTTTTATTTAGGCCTGCACTTGGGAGCGGTCCAGTCGGACGAATTTGTTTAGGCATGTCAAGATGGGAGGAGGGAGGGGCGATGGGAGGGCTTGCGCAATTGGTAGTGCGGCAGATGGTAAATAGGTCCATGTTTCTCCGTAATGTTAAAGATCCTCTTTTGCGTACCGTGTGTCAAGTCAGGCTTGGGCGTGCCTTGCCCAAATTTTATTATTAGAACAGTGCATATGACAGGAGGCATTTACGTTCTTTACAGAAGTGGTTGTGTCGTGCCGTGCGTCAATATCTCAATGATACCCGCCCATTGGTGAGCGCCATATACAAATCAAAGTAGTAACCATCCTCATTGCCTGTAGGCAAAAATCTAATTCCATACGAGGTGAGCGCTAACTCTTTTTAATAGTCCTTTGTAGCACGTCCTAGAAATAAACCCTTTTCCAATAGTGCAAAAATACGTGATGCATTGTTTCTCGCCTTTTACAGATGATTTAGTCCGAACTTCATGGTAGGAAAAGTAACGTTTTCTAGAAAACACTTCACAGAGAATGTTTCAGTGTGCAGTTTGAAAAAGATATTTTTTTTCTCTTCCCCGTGAGACCTGCGTCTTCTAAACCATCTTCAAAACATTACTGACTGGACTTCCAGAGTATGAGACCATGTACATTGGCTCCGGAAACAAAGTCTCGCATCTGTCTCTGTACAATGTTTGTCGCTTAACGTTGCTATAGGTAATCCTTTTAAAACCTAGCAGTCAGAAACCTGACACTGGTAACCACTTCTGTTACCAGTGTCAGGTTTCTGACTGCACGCATGTAGTTTTGTGAAAGTATTGACTGGTTTACTGAGGTTTTAAAATCTCAAACATGTGCCTCGGATTGGTTATAAAGGATGAGATTCTTGGGTAGCACTTAGAGGAGTTTAGTGTCAGAGCTGTATTCGTAGGTGTTGAAGGATTATTTCTTTTCTGTGATGTATTTTGAGGTATGGTAAAACTTGTAACTAATTATATAAAATGATTCAATATATGAAAAAGTGATAAGCGTGTTACCTTTCGGCGGATATACGAGTCATGAAGATCTGCGCGTCTGTTCAGGGCTGTGATTTTGGTACGACGTTAATAATCCGAGTAAAAAAAAAAAAACGTTGTCATGGTTCTGTACTTTTTTTTTTGGTTTAGTTCACCATAAGGTTTAACGTACTAAACGAATGAGGCAATGATATATGCTGTCATGGACTCCGGAAATTTCAACCACCTGTGGTGATTCTTTAACGTGCACTGACATCGACAGTACACGGGCATCTTGATTTTTGCGTCCATCGAAAAGCGGCCGCCGTGGTGGGGATTCGAACACGCGTCCTTGGAAACAGTGTCCAAGCGCCTTAAACATTGAACTACCATGGCTTTTTTTTTCTTATTGCCGACTCAGTTCCAAAGCCGGAAAGAAAAGCATAAACAAACATTATAAAACAACCTCACTTTGGCTGTTGCTGCATTACTATAAGCGCTTCAGAGTATCTAATTGGTCTAACACAGAATACCATGATGGTGGTTCTTTTTGAGCCTTCAAACCTTCACGAACATACATGACACTCTCAATAAAGTTGACTCTTACAGATCGAACGGCAACATCAGTGTGGTGCACATTCATACGTGTTTTCTGCATAGCATGCACACTCAAGGCCATAAACATGTCGTAAGACACACTCCTATCATCCTTCACGGACAGGAATCAACTGTTCGACTGTTCCTGGCTTCCGACAAAGAAGACAGTTTACCGCCCAAGGATAAAAAATCCCTTGATCTTGGAGTCACGGTTTGACGGGGAGCATGTCACTATTAAGTTGAAAAAAAGAATAATTTGACAGAGGGTCGAACAGGCATCGTTTTAACTCTTTTCAAAACGTTATTAGTGGCGTGCATAAACATCTTGAGAGATAGATAGGCATTGGACACATGCTATCAAAAAGATTCCTGTAGATCTTTCTGGAAACAGTACACATTCCATTAGTATATTAAAGGCGTTCACCACTTCACGGTAGCAGCCTCTTATTCTTGTTCTTTAGGCCTGCCGTGGTGGTTCAGTTAGGCTGCGCGAATACCTAACTGAACCACTGCGACAGGCCTGAAGTAATTCGAGGAAATGACGATATGATAACAAATATGCTAAGTGAGGGTTCAAAATAGCCGTAGCATATTCAATTCAATGATACCAATCATCTTATTGTATAGGACTTTATATTATCAATTCTTATCATATTTCGTCATAGTACTGTTCGTTCGGTCGAAAGGGTTTTGTTCTTACTGCTGCCGTTTCCGTTACACGAAGTGAGAAAAATATACACGAAAAAAAAAGCTGCAGTTCTGCTCTGGTAAAACCTGGTAGATTAGCGAGAGCTACATAACTCTGGCTACGCTTAGGTTTTGCTTAAAAATAGGGCACGCGGTTTACGTAACGGCTTGAAATTTATTGTTTATACCAATGAAGACGCTCCGGTGGTCAGTAAAGTTGTGAGACTTAATTTCCATTTTGTCAATAGCATGGCTTGAATCAACAGAGTTTCGCTGAAGCATTAAATCCAGACTGCTTCCCCATTGCATGGTCGTAGTCGGTTGTAGTTTGATCAACTCTTTGTTGCATGCTCTGATGCCACTACGCGCATGCGCACAACTGACGAGGCGCGCGGCGTCTGCTCCGCGGTCGGCGCAGCGGCTATGCGCGCGGCGTGTACCAGTGCAGTGCCTCCTTGAGTTATCCGTGCCTGCAGCGTTTAGGGTTCTGCCTCCCGTCAAACCCTCTCCCTCTAATCCCATTCCCTTTCCCATTAGGTTGTAATTGTGGCTCCGCCTCGCGGCCACGTCGCGCAGTTATTTTCTAGCAGATTGCCTTCGAGATCCGGAGGCCGTGCCAGCAGACGCTTCTTGCACCAGCGGAGCAGCCGCTTGCAGGCAACTTCCGCGAATTTTAATGGTCTTGAAGATGTTTCAGACCAATAGAAAATCAAAAAAGGGCTACACATGCAAAAACGCGCTTGCATATGTTTCGCGCGTGCGTACCACATGTATTGGTATAGGGCGTAACGCTAGCGCCACAACACAGTCCCTCAGCGAAACAGAGCGCGAATTTCAATACTATGGAGACAGGCGCGACGCTGCAGGCACTGTTCTTCAGGAGGCAATTACCAGTGGCGGGCTATGACGTCACTCCGCGCATGCGCACAGCTGGCGGAACGGTGTGGCGCTAGGGCTCAGCGCGCAGCCAGGCTGACGTCTCGAATCAGCTCGCTACAAAATGCGTGCGTGTGACTTCGTATTGCAATTTTGACACAGTTTTTAGTGCGTAGCACTTCTGGCCGAAATAACAGATTCCGCTGATGGTGGTCCGACGCTCTCCCTCTTCCTCTCTCTCCGTGAGGTTCAGGCGCGAACGAGATGGTGGCGACGCCGCGAGCCTGGGTGGCGTGGCGCAACGTCGTGCGTCTTAGCCAGTGAGAAGGCGGAGTGGACTTACAGGTGCCGCCAATGTGGGAGTGACCGCATCGCCGGTGCGGCCGACATCGAGCAATGCTGTACAAGCGCTTGTAAGAGCGAAAAATTTGGCAAGTTGGTTGACATTCATGGCTGAAAAAAGCGTGAACTGGAAAAAAGGACGGAGAAAGAATGACAAGGACAGGTGCTGACTCGCAACTAAGGTTTATTCCAGAAAGACATGTGAATAAACAGCAACGCAACTGAACAAAATAGAAAAAAAAACACACGCGGCAACAATCTTCATCTGACACCCACGACAAGAACCAAAGGTGTTTCAGATTATCTTTCAAGTCCAAGTGATGCGGTTAAATATTTGAATTCCCTATCAGTCAAAGAAACGGATGTTTGACTGCTGCAATTTTTCCTGTTGAAACGCATGTGAAATGCTTCCATGATCTCTTGAACAGATTGCTCACGGTGTTTAAAAAAACTGTGGTTCTCTAAGACAGCGGTGTGCACTGTAACTGTTTTTCCTTGTCATTAGTTTTGCGCGTGCGGCAATGTTTCGGCAGGTTATGGAGTCTAGCTTACCTAATAATGCTTTGTGTTCTCCCATTCTTTGGTTGATACAATCACCGATAATATCAAGTAGCCACCAGTACCAGTTGTCATTACTAATGGCTATTTAGTGATGAATAATTACTAATTAATAACAGTTAGTGACTAGTTAGTCATTAGTTATAACTGGTAAAAGACTAGTTTGCTATCCATCAGTACTAGCCTGGATCGAACCAGCGAGATCAACTTCGTACATGCGTGAATCGCCTGGTTATGTCATCACCAGTCGTGACGTCATGAACGAATGTGACGTCCTTAGGATGACACTTCTGGTTATTAGATATGACCGAATGTGACGTCACATCAGGTGATGACGTAATATGCAGCCATTGTCATACTCATGACAATTTAGACAGGGCTAATGACTAATTACTACTAGTTAGTGAGTAGTTCGTCATTAGTTATTATGGGTTAGATGCTAGTTAGCCATTATTTAGCACTGCTTAGTGAGTAGCTACACATTAGTCCTGAGTACTACGCTGATGTAGCTCGCCAGATGTGATGTAGCAGCGGTAAGACCACCACTCGGCCACCGCGCCACCGCGCAACTGCTATTTTAGGGCCAATATAGCTCTCGCTACAAAAGAGCTTTGAGACCTCAAAACCTTCATGGTGTTCTGTGTTAGAAGAGTTAGCTGTTTTGGTATCATACCTTTGAGAGATTGGAATTACTGGTGAGGCCGCTCTGCCTTCTATTTGGCCAAGACGCGGCGTAACACCACCTAGGCTCGCAGCGTCGCCACGGTCTTCTTCGCGCTTCAAGCTCACGGAGAGAGAGAGGAAGGGTAGCAGGCTTCGCCCCCCCCCCCCCGCATTGAAATTCTTGATTGCGGCCAGAAGTGCTACGCACTAAAACAAAAATCACTAACACTTGAAAAGGAAGAAGCCAGCATGCTGCAGTAGTTAAATCCGCGAGCTAAGCAGCAGGAGCAGCAGAAGAAGAGGTGTCGCGCGTTCCCGCTACGCCCTGGCGTCTTGTCCATCCGAGCCCGGCGCACAAAAATGAATACGGCCAAGGACTACTACAAAGTTCTCGGAGTCGACAAGAGCGCGGGGGACGAGGACATCAAGCGAGCATATCGGAAGCTCGCACTGCGGTTCCACCCCGATAAGAACAAGGCTCCCGACGCGGAGGAGAAATTCAAAGCTATCAACGAGGCTTACGGTGCTCTGATTGACAGGAGTAAGCGCGAAGTTCATCACAACTCAAGACGCCAGGGTTACCGGCCTACTAGACCAGAGACGAGCTCATACAGCGGGCACCAAGGAAGGTACGACGAGTTTTTTGCCTTCCGCCGAAGTTACGACCCTGGCAGTACCTACCAGCAGACGCCCGGGTTCGGCTGCACTTTCCAACAGGCTTATTGCCCAGGTAGCAGATTCCAGCAAACGTTCGGTCCTGGACGCCCCTTTCAACGGTCTTTCGGCCCTGAAGGAACCTTCAAACAGACTTTACGCCATGGCGATAGCTTTCAGCATACGTTTGGTTTTAGCTGTGGTACATTTCAGGCGACGTTTAGCTTTGGCAGTGGAGTCGGGGTGTCCTATAACTGCAGCGGAACAGAATCTGGTGGCACTTGCACCGCTTCTCAGTCACGTTCAACGGCACATGCGTTCTGGAACGCTGCTAGTGGCTCATCACCGGATGCTAACCTGCACTATTCAGCCTTCAGGAAGTCCAGTCATACTGAGCCGGTGTCTGCCGTGTACCGAGAAATTTTTGTGACTCTGGAAGAGGTTCTGCGTGGCTGCTCTAAGAAGCTGAAGATTTCTTGGGATGTCGAAGCACAAGGTGACCACAGCGTTCGGCGCAGTGAGAAGATAGTCGAAATGACTGTGGAACCTGGCGTAACTTCGGGAACCAAGATGACCTTCCAATGCCCCGGAGTGCAAAAGTCTTCGCACTCGCCTGCAGCAATTGTCTTGGTGATTCGCGACAAGGAGCACCCCCTGTTCAAAAGGAACGGAGCAGACATTCATTACGTTGCGCAGCTCACGCCCTGGGAAGCCCGATGGAGTACGAGAATTGAAGTGCCTACCCTGACTATGGAAAAGATCTTACTTCCCTTGGCGCGACCTGTGTTGTCTGGTACCATCACACGCATAAAGGGTGAAGGTTTGCCTTACCATGGAGCTCCGAAGAAGCGTGGCGATCTCTTCGTCATATTCCAGGTGCACTCTGCGACCCCCTGAAAAAACAACAGATGCTGCAGAAACTGCCGAAGCATTGCCCAGGGAAAGCCAGGGCCTGACGAAGAGAGTGAAATGACGTCAAGTATGGAGATTTTTTTTTTTGAAGATCAAGTGAACTGGAGAAGTTACATGCTGTTTTGTCATAGGTTGTAAGAAGAAAGGACCGCATCTGATTTTTTTTTTTTTGAGGGGGGGGGGGGAGCGAAAACGAAAACTGTCCAGTTCCTTTGCTGAAGCTTTTGAGTAAAGTTGACATCCACTGCTCGTGACTTTCTTGTCAATTGACTTGTCTATTTGTGCTGCGCCAGAGCAATCTAGCGTGTAGTCCTTGACGCTACATGTATAGGCTCTTAGCAATGCAGATAGCATGCAATTCGATTTTTTTCCTTAAATGTAGGGACAAGCGAATGGAACGTCAAGATAAGCAGCCACTTTGGGCAAAGTGAAACTTAGCAAGAACATTTCATACTCTTAGGGTGCAGGAAAACTTCTTACGCCACACTGCCTATCAGTCCCTGGCACTAAACATTATGGAGCTCATCACATCTGCCCAGCTGCAGGGCCACATGATAATGTTTCAATGGATTCCTGCCCACTGCGGCCTCCATGTGAATGAGCAGGCCGATGTTGAAGCGAAAAGCGCACTCATCAATGGCTTCCAAACAGCTGTGCCTTTTTCAAGAGCGGATACGACGTGTCTTCTAAAGAGTTATATGAATATTGCTACAGCAGCTTACTGGGCTCAACCAGACGCCCGACACATCCGTCTAAGAAGGCTCGATCGAGCATTTAAATTTAATGTTCCGCGTGATATTCCGCGTCATCAGACATGCTTGATACATCGACTTCGTTTAAACGTGGCTTTCACGCGCAAGTACTTACATTTAATTGGACAGATGGACTCACCGGAATGTTCAACTTGTGGCATCCCAGAGACTGTGGACCATGTATTATTAGTGTGCCCAGAGTATGCGAACGAAAGAAATGTGCTAGCTGCTTCCTTGAAGCGTTTAGACAAGAGGCCTCTGTCGGAGGAACATCTGCTGGGCGCTTGGCAGGACAAGGGGAAGGGCGTCCAGGCAGTGCGCGCTCTTTGCCGTTATTTGAGCGCCAGCGGACTTGATTCACGTTTGTAAAGCAAGCTGCTGTATCTGTATATATATTTCATATGCCTTCTCCCACATCGTCACCCATCACGACCTTCTTTCTTCTCTCCTTCCCCTTCCCCAGTGCAGAGTAGCAGGCCAGATTTGAATTATTCGGGCCAACCTCTCTGCCTTTTCCTTTCAATAAATCCATCTATCTATCTAGCTTGAACGAAACTCGCTATTCAATAGTGCCGAAGCTGTCAATTAAGTCCCGGGTACACGTCTAGCATGAAATCCCAAGCTAATGACAAGCGTATTTGAGAAATGTGATTAACCGCAACGTCATTACAAATGATCGACGTCATTAGATGTGGTTAGTTGTGGAGGCATACTTCCTGTTTCATTCTTGACCTGCGTCCAACTAGAGTGACAATCTGACCAACGAACGTTGCCCTGACGAAACCTGTACTGAACACGGGTTATCCCCAAATGTGGGTATGTGTTATATTTCAAGAGATTAAGAAGAAGAGACAGTGTGTATCTGTTGTTTTGCTGCTGTTCTTTTCCGATACTGTTTCCTGTTCCTGTTTTTGTTTACTGGTCTGGATGATACCTTATTGGTATTGTTTTCTTCTTTAGGCCAGCGTAGGCCATCGTGCGACTCAGACTTCATTTTTTTCTTCTTTTTAAATTGTTATTATGATTATTTTTATTTCGCTGTTTAAAAAAAGCTTTTTTTTAGAACTTCAGCTTGTTCTGACTTTTATTTTTTTTTAATCGTCTTTAAGCCCGGCAAAGCTTTTGCTGGTCCGTGCTCCCTCATCTTTTTGCTTTTGGTTGATCGAGAAGATAAATAAAATGAGTAAAAAGGGTGTCTGTTTTCTTTAGATTGCGTTCAGACTCTTCTGCGACGAAATTACCGTTTAACTAGCTGACACACAACCAGTCAGGAGGAAGATGGTCTGGCACCCTACTGTTGAGAGATCGGAATTTTAGCACAAGAGTTCACTCAGGATCTCCTTGATCTGGTCAATGAATCATTAGAAACTACATGGCTGTCTCACGAATGGAAGGTGGCGAAAATTGTATTACTCTTGAAAGACCCTCGGAAAGGATATCATGTTGAAAACATTCGGCCGATAGCTTTGGCTTCAAACCTGGTAAAATTAACAAAAATAATTGCGCTTGGCCCTCTCTCAAAGCATATAATCAGCGATGAATGCTTTGAATTCTGCCCGCATTGACTGCCTCCTTGGATGCTCAATATGGTCTGCCGATATATATTTAGAAAGCGAAATTCGCCTTGCTATGTGCAAGTATGAGTTATCAGCGTTAGTGGCGCTCGATATTGACAAGGCTTACGACAGCAGTGCGCATTCCATTCAACTGAAAAAGTTATCGTTATCCCTGATGGGGCTGGGGCAGGTAGGTCGCCGCCGCTGGTGGTGGGGGCTAGCCTGCCACCGAATTTTTATCTGTTGTAGGCCGTCATTGCACCCGCCACCGCTTTGGTGGTGGACGATGGCTGTTGTTGCGGCGCGCATCTTTCTCTCCCTCTTTCTTTTCTATTTTCTCTTCTGTCTGCACAAGGCAGCGGAGGTGGCTCAGCTACAGAGCCAGTAGCAGGCCCGTGCATTTTCTTTTCCTTCTTGTTACAGCCACAACAACAAAAACATATTGCCAAGGCCTACGACAGCAATGTGCATTCCATCCTACTGAAAAAGTTGTCAGTATTACCTCCACCGTTCTACATTTATATGTGGAGCGGTGAATGTTTGAAAGGACGAAAAGTGTTTGGCACTGATAGCTCCTTTACCTCAGGTACCTATGCCAAGAAAGAGGGGTGCCCCAGGGCTCTGCGCTCTCGCCACTCCTTTTTAATATATTGACATGTGATACTCCGCTCCATCCTGATGTCACTGTATATGAATATGCAGATTACATAGCATTCTTTGCCCCTGCAAAATATATTCATGCCCTCTATTGTTCAATGCAGGCTTACCTAAATGCACTTGAGGTCTGGTCGGACAAAATTAGGTTGGTTAGAAATGTGTGAAAAATTAGTGTGCTAATTCTTAAAACCCAAACCCCCTTACATGTTTGGTTAAACTACGTTAGACATCATACCTCAAGTGGAATCTGTTAGGTATTTAGGCATTACGTATGATGCTAGTATGTATTGGAGGCCTCACATCGACTATTGTACAGAAAGGCGACCGTGCACTTGGTAGGCTCATACGCAAAAGTAATAGGAAATTTGGAATGCACCGAGACACTCTTCACTTGTTTACAAATCCTATGTGAGATCTATTCTGGAATTTGGCTGCATTATTTTTTCTTGTTATTCAGAATAGAAACTGCTTCCTTTGATACTTCTAGATCGACGTGCACTGCACCTCTGCTAGAGGTCTCCCACAATCAGTTTCCACCGCTGTTCTGTACTTGGAGTGTCGTATTCCGAACCTTAACTCCCCTTTGCGCTCTCTAACTGTCAGGTCATTATTGCCGTCAATTGAGTCTACTCCCGTAGTGGCTATACCTATTTTTGTCTCCAACCCAGACCTCGTTCTCACTCTTCAGTGGCCAAAGTTGTGCATGCCTCAGGTTGTTTTAGCGCAGAGCATCTTATCAAGCATTGGTGTGGACGTCGGTTCTGTAAGTCCTATTGTTTACACAATGACCATTTTGGATATCAATTTTGATTCTATATTTTCATCGCATGTGAAGCAGTTATCTTCAATTCTAATATCCAGTCTCCTATCTGATCACCTTGAAAGGTTCCAGGATCACACTGTAATCGCCACTGATGCGTATGTGACCCACAGAAGATAGTTATTGGAATTTTGTCAGTGTCTTTCCTGGAGCGTTTCGGTGCGTGTCCCGGATTACACACCAATCTCTTTAGCAGAGTTTATGGCTATTGGGCTTGCACATTTAAAAGTCCCCTGAAAACAGTAAACAACAATTTTTCTATCGGACTGTATCTCTTTTTTTTTTTGTGGTCATTGGAGTCAGCACGGGATGCTCTTTTGACCCGCTCACTAAAGTATTTCTTACCGGGATGAGTGGAAGAAATATACTTATTCTGGGTGCCTAGTCACTGCGGTATTTTGCAGAATGAAGCGGCAGACTTCTTTGCTAAGTCAGCTGTAGATACACCTGTTCTATGTACCATCCCTAATATCCTCATTTTCGGAATGTTTCGTTTTCAGCGCTATCAAAACAAACATAGCCGCCCAATGACCCCTTGTTATCTACAGCAGACTACCAACACCTCGTGTACTCATGTAAAGTTCGTTCATGTCATTCACGGCAGTGTGAGGTAACGCTGGCCCTTATGCAATGCAGGCTCCCCACCTAAATCTTTATATATGTAGATGCCGGTTCAGTCACACAATCCTTTGCGAGGCTTGCGGTGAGATTGAAAATATTGAGCTTATCCTTCTCGCTTGCCGAAGGTCTTTACATCAGAGAAGGTTACATTTAGAATCTTCAACAGCACAATTCTGATTTACTTTGTCGGCCCCGCTCCTTCTCTCCTTCATTGCAAATGCAAAAGAATTTCCGTTGCCTCAAAGAGAGAGAGAGAGAGAGAGAGAGAGAGCAATTTAACGAGAATAAAGGTGGAGAGGTCGGCCGGCGCTAAAGAGATCCTGACCTTCTACTATCTATACACTGGAGAAGGGGGAAGAGGAAGTTAAAGGAGAGTTAGGGTGTGAATGAAGGGTGATGATGTTATAGTTGCCTCATAGATGTCAGGTTGACTTGCTAATTGTTTACAAATCTACAAACTTCCAAAATTTTGCTCCGTATTTTTCTTTCAAGCAATTTTGCGATCTTAGTTCCTAGGATTTTGTTTAGTTGATAATTGGTTTGTTACATTAAATCAGTATCTGTAGCACATTTGGCAGTTCCCATTGAGCACTGGCCGAACCCCCTTCGTAGGTATGAGCCATTTATCACGGTAGAAGAAGAATTACGCTGGAGGCATCTCAACCTTCGCGTTGGCTGAGACGCGCGATGCTGCGCAACACACCATCTAGGCTCGCAGCGTCGTCACCGTCTCCTTCACGCCTCAAGCTAACGGAGAGAGAGAGAGACAGAAAAAGAACAGGCTTCGCCCCCCCCCCCCCCCCCCCCCCCTAATTTAAATCCGTGATTGCGGCCAGAAGTGCCACGCACTAAAAACAGAATCACTAAGACTTGAAGAGGAAGAAGCCCACATGCTGCAGTGGGTGAAACCGCGAGCTAAACAGCAGCAGAAGAAGAAGAGGTGTCGCGTTGCCCCTGCGCCCTAGCATCTTGCCCTACTGAGCCCTGCGCATAAAAATGAATACGGTCAAAGACTACTACAAAGTTCTCGGAGTCGACAAGACCGCGGGGGACGAGGACATCAAGTGAGCATATCGGAAGCTCGCACTGCGGTTCCACCCCGATAAGAACAAGACTCCCGACGCAGAGGAGAAATTCAAAGCCATCAACGAGGCCTACGGTGCTCTGATTGACAGGAGCGAGCGCGAAGTTCATCAAAACTCAAGAGGCCAGGGTTACCGGCCTACTAGACCAGAGACATGCGAGCATCAAGGAAGGTACAAGTTCTCTGCCTTTCGCCGACGCTATGACCCTGACACTACCTACCAGCATACGCCCGGGTTTGGCGGCACGTTCCAACAGGAGTATTGCCCAGACAGCACATTTCAGCAAACGTTCGGTCCCGGACGCCCCTTTCAACAGTCTTTCGGCTCTGGAGACACCTTCAAACAGACCTTCCGCACTGGTGACAGCTTTCAGCATACGTTTGGGTTTAGCTGGGGCACTTTTCAGGCAACGTTTAGCTTTGATGGTGAAGTCGGCGTGTCCTACAACTACAGCGGCACAGCCTCTGGCTGCACTTTCACCGCGTCTCAGTCACGTCCAACAGCACATGCCTTTAGGAACGCAGCTAGTGGCTTATCACAAGACGACAACCCGCGTAGTTCAGCTGGGCCTTCTGCCTCAAGGAAGTGCAGTTATACTAAGGCGGTTTCTACCTTGTACCGAGAAATCTTTGTGACTCTGGAAGAGGTATTGCATGGCTGCTCCAAGACGCTGAAGATTGCTTGGAACGTCGAAGCACCAGGTGGCCAGAGCGTTCGGCGCGGTGAGAAGACAGTCGTAATGACTGTGGAACCTGGCGTAATTTCTGGAACCAAGAGGATGTTTCAATGCCCAGAAGTGCTGACGTCGGCATACTCGTCTGCCGCAATCGTCTTCATGATTCGCGACAAGGAGCACCCTCTGTTCAAGAGGGATGGAGCAGACATTCATTACGTCGTGCATCTCAGTCCTTGGGAAGCCCAATGGAGTACGAGGATCGAAGTACCTACTCTGACTATGGAAAAGATCTCACTCCCCTTGGAGGGACCTGTGCAGTCAGGTACCATCAAACGCATCATGGGTCAGGGGTTGCCGTACCATGGAGCTCCGAAGAAGCGTGGGGATCTCCTCGTCAGATTCCAGGTGGACTCCGCGACCCCCTGAGAAAATACCGAAAAAAGATGCCGTAGAAACTGCTGAAGCCTTGCGCTTGGAAAGTCAGGACGTGATGAAGAACTTGGAGTGATGTTAAGCATGAATATTTCTTTTTTGAAGCTCAAGTGAACTGGAGAAGTTACATGCCTGTTTTCTCTGGGTCTCAAGAAGAAATTACCGCATCTGATTGTTTTTTTGGCGAAAAATAAAGCTGTCCAGTTCTTTGCGAAGCTCTTGAATAAAGTTGAGAACCACAACTCGTCACTTTCTTGCGAATTGATGTTTGTGTGTTCGTGCTGCGCTAGTGCCCTATCGCGCGTAGTCCCTGACGCTGCATGTACACGCACTTTGCAAAGCAGGGAACGCGTCATTAGTTTTTGTTTTGCTCTAAATCTAGGGACAATCGAATCGAGCGTCAGGAGGAGCCGCCACTTCGAACAAAGTGAAACTTTGCAAGAACATTAGATGTTCCTAAGGTGCAGTGTTATTCTAGATATACACAGGAAACCATGAACAAAAGAGAGTGGAGCTGCCCTCGGAAACCATAAAATGTATATAGTCCACAATTTCTAGGCTGACAGTTTTAATATAGTTAATGGAGGTATCGCTCAAGAGGAAAGTATACAACAGTTGCATCTTGCCTGTACTCACCTATGGGGCTGAAACGTGGAGGCTAACCAAGAGAGTTCTACTTAAGTTGAGAACAACCCAGAGGGCTATGGAACGAAAAATGGTAGGGGTAACATTAAGAGATAGAAAGCGTGCAGAGTGGGTCAGAGAAATAACTCAAGTTACCGACATTCTAGTAGAAATTAAGAAGAAGAAATGGACATGGGCAGGACATGTAGTGCGAAGAGAGGATAACAGATGGTCGCTGAGGGTAACAAACTGGATTCCAAGGGAAGGAAAGCGTAGCAGGGGGCGGCAGAAAGTTAGGTGGGCGGATGAGATTAAGAAGTTCGCAGGGGTCAAGTGGATGCAGCCTACACAGAACCGGGTTAAGTGGAGAAATATGGGAGAGGCCTTCGCCCTGCAGTGGGTATAATCAGGCTGATGATGATGAATGGAGGAAATGATGCTTCGAGGAGGGCTTTCTAGTAAAACGTTCGCCTGCCAACCAAGCTGATTAGAATTTATTAATGAATGCGCATCGTACAAACCTTCCTTTACGCCGATGGGCAATAAGGACGTACTCAAACCTGTTGTAATGGAGCGTCGATATCATTTAGCAAAGCTGGCTGAAGTTTACAATGCTGTTTAGTGGAACCAGGTAAAATATTATTGCAAATTACTGCATTCGGAAAAAATGTAGGAACACAGTCACGAATATCACATCAAAAATGCCCGCTATCCGATGGTGCCGAAGCTGGCGATTACGTCCCGGGTACACGTCTAGCGAGAAATCGCAAGTTAGAGGCAAGTGCATTTGAAAAATCTGATTAACCGCGAAATCATTACAAGTGATTGACGTCACTGGATGGGGTAACTTTTATGAGGTGTACTTCCCGTTAAATTTTTGACTTGCGTCCAATTAAAGCGACAACCAGACCAACAAACCTTTCCCCGACGAGACCTGTACTTTGACTGGCCAATCCAACATGTTCGTATGTGCCATGTTACAAAATGTCAAGAAGAAGAGGAAGAAAAAGAAGACAGCGGGACACCAACAGTGCTGAGCTAGCGATAGATAGCGTTTTCAGCGTTGTCAATGCATAGCTGCCTCATGCAATGATCCCTTGCAATCTGTAGCAGAATACCAACATCTCATGTACTCATGAAAAGTTCGTTCCTGTCAATTAGGGTAGTGTGAGGTAAGGCTGACTCTCATGCGATGCAGGATCCCCCGCCTAAATCTTTACTTATGTAGACACGGGCTTTTCCCCATAAACCTTTGTGAGGCTTGAACATTTCCTTCTTGTTTGCCGAAGGTTTGGACATCAGAGAAGGGTACATTTACAGATTTCAACAGCACAATTGGCATTTAATTTAGCGGCTCCGCTCCTTCTCTCCTTCGGTGGAAGTGGCAAATTTTATGCGTTGCCTCAAATTTCACAGTATTTACATAACTACATCACAGCTACAGACAGATTTCCTTGCTAAGTGTGTTCCAAATTTATAAACTTCCAAAATTTTGCTACGTATTTTTTCCCTTTCATTCATTTCTGTGATCTTAAATCTTAGGTTTTTGTTCAGTTGATAATTATTTTATTACTTTAATGTAACTGCAGTACATTGGCAGTCAATACTGAACCCTGGCCAATCCCCCTTTCTGGGCATGTGCCATTTATCAATGTAGAAGAAGAAGATAGCGAGATCAGAAGAAGAATAAGCGTTTGGAAGATCGAACGTGCTATTCACTGCGGCCGCCACTCTATCCGAAGGCACAAGTACTGCAATACTACCAGACTCCGGTGGACTTCCAGTGGAACCAAACAAGCTCCAGACGCGTCCTTTTCCAACGGGTGTATGCAGTCGGACGCTGCTGAGGACACCAGGCAAGACGGCCATGGCGGAGAGCGTCAGCGATGTGCCGACGAGAACCTTGACAACACGACCCCTCCAGCTGTACCCGGCGCTGATCACATTGGATCGCCGCGGAAAGCATCTACTTATGATGTCGACCCAACCGATTCAAAAGTGCCTCCCAGCCGGGTCGCTAGATCTGGAAGGTGCGTACAGGAAACACACCGCGAATAGAGATTATAGTGGGGAATCAGTCTCGATCAATGCTTGGCATGCGTTTGAAAATATCAGGTGCCGAAATTTCGTACTTTGAGATGTGGAAGAAATGATCAGATCGTGCAGCGATGGATTCGCTGTGTATATCACTGCCGATAAGTGTTGTCTTCATCTCTTGGAAGAGAATAAAATTTCCCTGGATGAACGCAGTAATAGCGATATACGTCGAGGCATTAGTGCTCTTAAATATGACAACATTGGTCAGGATATTTTTCACGCCACGCTGAATGTCGCTTGAAGATAGGTTAATCCTTGGAGCGGTCTGGCCTGTCCGATGAATAATTTTCGAAAGTAGTGAACCATGAATTGACTGTCAACAGTTAAATGCGAGCTCCAGGTAACCCAGCTCATTACGGTATGAGTCCGCTAGTTGCAATCATGCATCTTCAGTCACTCCCACATCGTCCGGATACGGTGCAGTGGTAAGACGCCCGACTACTGACCGGAGTTCCCGGGTTCGAACCCGACCACGGCGGCTGCGTTCCGATGGAGGCGAAACGAAGTGGCGTCCGTGTGCTGTGCGATGTCAGCGCACGTTAAAGATCCCCAGGTGGTCGAAATTACTCCGTAGCCCTCCACTACGGCTCCCTTTCTCTTTCCACTTTCACTCCCACCTTCATCCCTTCCCCTACGGTGCGGTTCAGGTGTCCACATAGCAAGTGTGACAGATACTGCGCCTTTCCCATCCTGTGAACCAACTATTATTCCCCCTTTTTGCGTCGTACGTGGGCGTTGACTTTGGAAGGAGTATGTTCTTCGCTAGCACCGAGGTCTCTTTCTTGCTGTTAGCGCTATGCGAGGACAGTGCCATACTCGGCCGTCCTCGCGTTTTTTTCTTCTTTGCAGTGTCAAAGGCTAACTTTCCTCTCAAGCTTGTCGTTCTCGTTCATAACTGGCGCGCGCAAACCTCAATTACTTACTTTCCCTAGTAATTCTAGGGGGCCTCAGGTACCTTAACTAATTCCCCACTACAGCGTTGTTGTGGCTGTAGGAAGAAGGAAAAGAAAATGCACGGGCCTGCTAATGACTTCGTAGCTGAGCCACCTCCGCTGCCATTTTTTTTAAACTGATTAATTTATAGGAATGGAAAAGCGCGGTAGCTGTCTCAATTGTTTTCTGTGGACACCTCAACTGCGCCGTAAGGGAAGGGAGGAAGGTGGGAGTGAAGGTGGAAAGAGAGGAAGAGGAGCCGTAGTGGAGGGCTACGGAGTAATTTCGACCACCTGGGGATCTTTAACGTGCGCTGACATCGCACAGCACACGGACGCCTCTTCGTTTCGCCTCCATCGAAACGCAGACTCGTGCGGACAGAAAAGAAAATAGAGAAGAAAGGAAAAAGAAGATGGAGAGAAAGACGCGCGCCGCAACAACAGCCGTCGTCGACCACTGAAGCAGTGGCGGGTGCAATGACGGCCTACAACAGATAAAATTCGATGGCTGGCTAGCCTTCGCCGCAAGCGGCGTTGACCTACCGTCCCAGCCCCGCAGGGTCAGGAACTGCCGACTTCAGCGGCACCCACCCCAATCAAGCGTAACTTTCTAAACGAACTCACAATAAAACCTTTACCATCTATCGCACGCCTAGCTTTCCATTCTAAAGTATGACAAACGTTCAGTCAATAATTTCTTGGTAAAAAACATGAAACATTGAAGGGGGCGCCGAAGCTTCGCCATGACAGTAAGCGCAATAACGCCTTCAACACAGCCTTACATTCCGCTAACTTTCTGAAAATAATAATTCGTTCAGGGAATTTCTGCTTGTCTAGGATTCCTGCCATCTGCAGTTCCACACTAGAACGGCGCCAAGGAACGCCACGAGCGATGGCGTACCGTCCAAACTCGCATTTGCCGGAGATAGTGTGACACTGTTCATTTCCTTTCTTATAAACCAATTATAATTATATGTAGCAGCGCCGCCACGGTGGTGCAGTGGTTAAGATTACCAACTGCTGAGCCGGAGTACCCTCGTTTGACCCCGACTACCGGCGGCGGCGTTTCGATAGAGGCGAAATGGAGAGGCGTCCATGTGCTGTGCGTATTAAAGGCACCCAGGTGGTCGAAAGTACAGTAGACCTCCACTACGGCTCCTTTTTCTCTCTTTGAACTTTCCCTTCCTCCTTCCTCCCTTACCTTGTGGCGCGGTTGCGGTGTCCACAGAAATGTGTGACAGAAGCATAGAACGCATCTCCGTTAAGTTGGGTTTTGGGGAAAGGAAGGCGGAGTACCGTTTCCGGTGGACACCATAGAATTCTAGCTAATAAAAATAATAATAATAATAATAATAGTTCACGGGAAAGGAAAGGCGCAGTATGTCACGCATTCTGTGGAGACCTGAACTATGCTGTAAGGGGAGACAGGTTGGTTGGTTGGTTGGTTGGTTCACAGGAAGGGAAAGGCGCAGTATCTGTCACACTTGCTCTGTGGACACCTGAACCGCGCCGTAAGGGAAGGGAGGAAGGTGGGAGTGAAAGTGGAAAGAGAAAGGGGAGCCGCAGTGGAGGGCTACGGAGTAATTTCGACCACCTAGGGATCTTTAACGTGCGCTGACATCGCACAGCACACGGACACCACTTCGTTTCGCCTCCATCGAAACGCAGCCGCCGAGGTCGGGTTCGAACCCGGGAACTCCGGCACAGTAGTCGGGCGTCTTACAACTGCGCCACAAGAGGAAGTAGGAAAAGGGATGCAAAAGGGGCAAGATGTAAAAGGCGTCCGGTTGCTGAGCGGAGTTAGTGCTAGTTTAAGATTCTCAGGTGTGGTCACTATTATTACGGAGCATTTCCCTACGGTAACTCTTTCTCTCTTCTATCCCCCACCATCACCCTTCCTTTGTGGCGCGAGCCCCGCCGGGGTGGTGCAGTGGTAAGACGCCCGACTACTGTGCCGTAGTACCCGGGTTCGAACCCGACCTCGGCGGCTGCGTTTCGATGGAGGCGAAACGAAGAGGCGTCCGTGTGCTGTGCGATGTCAGCGCACGTTAAAGATCCCCAGGTGGTCGAAATTACTCCGTAGCCCTCCACTACGACTCTTCTTTCTCTCTTTCCACTTTCACTCCTACCTTCCTCCCTTCCCTTACGGCGCAGTAGAGGTGTCCACAGAAAATAAGTGAGACAGTTACCGCGCCTTTCCCTTCCTATAAATAAATCAGTTTGTGGCGCGAATAGAGAGTTGTACTCCCCTGATGGGCCTGGGACAGGTAGGTCACCGCCGCCTGCGGCGGGGGCTAGCCTGCCACATAATTTTATCTGTTGTAGGCCGTCATTGCACCCGCCACCGCTGCGGTGGTGAACGACGGCTGTTGTTGCGGCGCGCGTCTTCTCTCCTTCTTCCTTTTCTTTCTTCTCTATTTGCTCTTCTGTCTGCACGAGGCATCGGAGGCCCGCCCCGCCGGGGTGGTGCAGTGGTAAGACGCCCGACTACTGTGCCGGAGTACCTGGGTTCGAACCCGACCTCGGCGGCTGCGTTTCGATGGAGGCGAAACGAAGAGGCGTCCGTGTGCTGTGCGATGTCAGCGCACGTTAAAGATCCCCAGGTGGTCGAAATTACTCCGTAGCCCTCCACAACGGCTCCTCTTTCTCTCTTTCCACCTTCACTCCCACCTTCCTCCCTTCCCTTACGGCGCGGTTGCGGTGTCCACAGAAACCAAGCGAGACAGTTACCGTGCCTTTCCCTTCCTACAAATAAATCAGTTTAAATCAGGCATCGGAGGGCCCCGCCGGAGTGGTGCAGTGTAAAGACGCCCGACTACTGTGCCGGAGTACCAGGATTCGAACCCGACCTCGGCGGCTGCGTTTCGATGGAGGCAAAACGAAGAGGCGTCCGTGTGCTGTACGATGTCAGCGCACGTTAAAGATCCCCAAGTGGTCGAAATTACTCCGTAGCCCTTCACTATGGCGCCTCTTTCTTTTCACATTCACTCCCACCTTCCTCCCCTCCCTTACGGCGCGGTTGAGATGTTCACAGTGAGACAGTTACCGCGCCTTTCCCTTCCTATAAATTAATCAGTCAGGCAGCGGAGGTTGCTCAGCTACAGAGCCAGTAGCAAGCCCGTGCATTTTCTTTTCCTTCTTCCTACAGCCACAACAACCTTTGTGGCGCGGTTGAGGGTTCCATCGATTAGTGATTTCTGAAAATCAATTTAAGGTTTTGGAATAACAAAGCTAACCGTACTATAGATGAGCATTAATATTATCTTTATCTTACGGGATTTATGGCCTGTTTAAGTTCAGTGCTGACTACGTTTACAAATAACAGACCACAGGCTAAACAAACCGAGTCATGAAAAACCTTTCTGTTCTGTCTATTCCTTAGTCCGCGAAAGGCTAGCACCAAGTCACCTCAGAGAAAAGGGTCCTCCCCTACCGTGACCAGCCCGGCCTCAGTGGACAGGGACGACTCCATGGAGCAGCACACCACGCAGCTGTCGAGGCACAGTTCAAGGCATTCAAAGAGTTCTGCCTCCAGACGACGGCACAAGGACTCCGCTAAGTGTCAACGAAGATACGTCAGCTCCACTTCACTGACTGATGACGCTCGCTCTCCCATGTAAGTAGGCACAAGTATAATATCACTACATATCTCATTACCTCATGGTATTGTAGTTTCGTGGTGCGGGGCTAAAAGGCGCAAAATTATATTTTGATGGACTCATTTTATCATTACAGGGGACACGAGCTGTAGCAGAAATGAAGCACTCTTGCTCGCGGTTCACCATTAGGCGCCGCTATCCCTGCCGCACTCATTGCATCGGCATTGCACATCTGGCGATGTTCTTGCATTGCCGTAAGAACGAAGGCGTAATAACATTAGCGTTACGCATAGAGAACGCGTTTCCCAAGGCATTTTCGAGTTTCGGCCCACCGGGGCGCGTGGATACAATAAGTGAAATTTGTCGGGCTAATTGGTTCATAGTTCAATGCAATAAAAAGCTGCGCTAATAAGACACGGACGAAATAAAGTTGTCAGTCTGCGTTTGTGTGCGTCCTGCCTTTCCTTCGTCCGCGTCTTATTAGCGCAGCTTTTTATTGCATTGAGATACAATGAGGTCACGCTAATCGTTGTCCATCTAGGCGCCACTGCTGTCAATGAATGAATGAACGATGACAAAGCTGCGTTGCAGACTATTGTGCCAAACACAATCATGTTTGCACTGTAACAAGTAGAGGAACTTCTTTTTATGAAGTGGGAGACATCCTAATGTTCTTGCATTTTCAGCCGTCATCGAACAAATGCTAACTTAATTTTTTCAATGCTCGTGGACAGCGAGTGTCAGTGAAGGAAAGTGACAATCAATCAATATTTTTTAGAGGAGTCCAGCCTAAAAGGGAGACAGAGTAGTGCAGCTTGTTCTTAAAAAAATTACGCCATGTGCTTATCTTAAGGTGACCAGTGCCAGATACTCGATTCTTAGAAGCAATCAATCTACAAGTGCGACGCTATCAGCGACCGCGTACGCTACAAAGTAATATGTGGATGTTTGACACAGTCTTAGGTGTGACGAGTTTGCACGTATTTACACAGGATAAAATCTGTGCTTTGAGGAATTGGTGTACTGTGAATGGTGAAGTTTTATGGTACAATGCTGAAGCGAGATAAAATGTCCAAATGGACAATGGCGGCTATGGGATAAACATAGCAAGTTAGTACCTTAAGGAATTTAACTCTGCACAGCATCGCTCCTTGCGAACATTTTCTTTTATTTTTGGCTGGTGCAAGTTTTTTGCGTTTAAGCGAACAGATTTTAGACGAGATTTCTGTTGTTTTCGCTTGTTTTCAGAGAGTGAGCTGTGTTTTCATATGACCTGAAAGCACAGTGTTAATATAACTACGCTTTCCCTTTCGTCACTAAAATTTTCCTTTCTTAAATATGGGTCACACTCTGAAAATATTGAGTCCGCAATGTCGATCACGAATTCCACCCCATGTTTAGATGATTTGGCACTGTAAAGGCTTGTTGATACCCGAGAAAAATCAGGCGAGTTGCAGTATGCCACGTTTGACACGAACAAGGTGAATTTAAGAATAAATAAATTGAGCTTGAAGAACTGAATTTCGGCAGAAGCTTTAGATTTCATTTGGAAATAATTTGCGTGACTCAAAGGGGACAATATTTCTCCACTATAACCAAAATGATAAATTTAACCACTATTCTTTTCGCGACACTCTCATGAATAAGCATTGTGAAGATACATAGAGATACCAATTTAACTTCTTTTGTTGCGTGTACATTACCGTATAGGTAGGGGAACACCTGCCTGCCTATCAGTCTATACTCATATTGTCTAGCGAAAATTGGGGCCTATTGAGGCGGATGCGCAGGTAAGTTGGTAACACATACACAGAGCAACAGCAGGCCAAGACAACAGAAGCATGACCTATGGTCTTCCCTCTGTATTCTCTGTTATCGCACAGTATTATGGCATAGGTTTGGAGCACAGAAGCGTCTTTTACACCCGAACTATACGAATTCATTCCAGGTCAACGAATCTGCAGTCTTCCAACACGGCTTACATCAACGGTGCCGTGAACGACAGCACCTACACTACGCCACAAACCGCCGTTGCGTCCAAAGGCGATCTGATTCCACCACTCAGTGATACCAGCTATCCTGTATCACCAGCGACAGGTGCCGCATCCACAATGCGAAGAGATACGTTATCTAAGGCGGTAACCTTGAGCAACGCAGATGGGGAGGAAGTAGAGACCTCTACTAAGTCGCGAGCAAGCCAAAGAAGGCGCACCATCACGAGGCACAAAGACGATGATAATAGACCTGACAAACTTCAAAATACTTTTCCAACACAGCCCACTAAGATGGACGCGATACCAGGGAAGGGTTCAAGTGGCGCTGACTCTACCTCTCCGCAGAGTTCAGGAGAGGGCAATTTGTTTTCAGCGCTCACTTCACCGGAATCTTTAGGACATGCTACAGCCACTATACAGTCCTGTGAGGAGTACCAAAGCCCGATGTCTCCGGTCTACAGCGCCAGTGAAGGTCCATGTGGAGAATCGACGCTGTCCGTTCCGATCAGTGCCCAGAGACACGTATCGGACGAAACAATCTACACGGGGTCGAAGTCTGCACTTCGAGGGGCGTTGAAGCGCAAGGCGTCCAGGGTGTCCATTCGTCCATCTGATGCAATGCGTAAAGACAGCGAGAGCAGACAAACGGGAAAAATGGAGGGGAAGGCAGGAAAGCGGTCAAGCAAAGCTTCTTTCAACGAGGAGGCTATCGGGGAAAAGGCAGTCACAGCGTCCAGCACTCGAAGGTTTTCTAAAGCAACCGTGTCCAGAAGGGCTAGCAGGATGTCCATTCGATGTGAGTGGAGCGTTAATTGCAATGCCGTTTGATGAAGCGATTGCGCTTAACAGTACCAGACTGTGACACTGATTGGGAGTACGTCGACTGAGATCGATAGATCGGGGCAGTAGACAATAACGTGTTAATTATTCTTGATGTTTCACTTTGCAGCAGGCATAATGTTTGTGTTGAAATTGAGATAAGAATATGCTGTAATAACATATTTCTGTAATAAGGTAATATTCTATGTTGAAATTCAAATATATTGAGAAAAAAGGTGTAGTGTACTGGCGTGAGAGTAGGCTTAACCGGTAAACAATGCAATTTTAAGATTGCAGTTTATGATTGAAAGGTAATTAGAACTTTTGCTGCTACCACAATAATCGCGTGCGAGACAAAATGTAACATGAAGTAAGAATATTGGGAATCGCACTCATAATAAAAACTACTTTGTATATTTCCTATTTCTAAAAGCTTCAAGCTTCACCTCTTTCTTCTTGTCTTGGTTGACCTTAAATAACAGGTGTTGACATTTGAACTTCATAAAATCGTTATTTAACGTGTTAGCGTTACAGCCATATACTTAAGCGAATGGTACGACCATACTGGCACTGTGAGTAAAAAATCGTTGGTTCCACTTTATCTGAGGCGGCTGCTATATCTAGGCGTTTAAAATCAAGGTTGCCGGTTACAGCGCAACGATAGTGTATATTAAAAAAAAAACCATTGTGCAAAGTCTCCGGAGCCCTCCGCTACGGCGTCCTCTTGATCGCTTTCAGATGTTAGACCCTAAAGTCGTAAAATCCAAACAATGCCAAATGCCCGAGTATGACTCTGGCCATAGACGAGACCTGATTCGCTGGTTGCTTGTGTGACACCACAAGATTACATGACATGTCAATCCCCTTTGAGATCTGAGTTGCGCCCGAGAACCTCGGATCCCCTCGGGCCATGCAGGCACGTTGGTACTGCTTACTGAACTGGGGCCTTTAGATACCATGTGGTCTTTCGCATAAATTGGTAGCCTAAACCTTTAGGCTAATTACTATTTTCGAGATAATGAAACAAGCGTTGACGTATCATTGACGAAACGAGTGTCAAGGGGCATGTACGTGAATGACAATCCGCACGAGAATGCGGACGACAGCCATTAAAACTGCTTTTTAATGCTGGATAGGCTGCCAGCATTCTTTTTAAACGGTGCGACTTTCAAACTTATTGTGCTACAAATAAGACAGTCAAAATAAAAAAATGCTACTCTTAAATTTTTACCCGTTTTAAATTTCTAGCTCCTCATATTGGCCTAGCTCGTTCTCTGATGCTGGCTTCATGAAGCTGGTCCAAATTAAGCCAATGCCACCGGCTGGCCATAGGAGGTTAGCAACCTTGCATTCTAGCTTGACGCATGGCTCGCTGTGGTGCTTATTTCCCGCGAAATAGCTGTTGCCTTCTCGGAACACTTGGTAATGTGCTGATGGCTTGAAAATCAGCGTTAAGCCCAGCTGGTCTTCTAACGGTGGCTTTATTGTTGAGGCTAGTTAACAGTGGTGGAGCACAACGACCCGTTCACCTGTTTTGCCGAAGTTGTAGTAATAGGGCGGAAGCCTTTAATGCCTCATACGTTGCATCCGGCGTTTTCTCCAACTATGGCTGTCAGTCTTCCTGAGGGCCACACGGGCAACTGAGAAACGCATCTTAGTTCTTGTGTAGCGTCATGCCAGCGCGATTGCCTTGGCGACCCCGACCACTAGGTAATGATAGATAGTGGTCGATAATGACAGTGGTAGTTAGTGATAGTGACAGTGATGATAATAATGACACATGAGCATGACGGCATCACCTAGTAACATCATGACAAGTCGTGACGTCATCATGACATCATATTCGGCCACATATAATCACGACATATGTTTTCACTAATTACCTTAACGCTAACTACCTATCACAAATTACCTTCCTTATCAATTGTTGTCAACGGTAATCACTATCTTTTTATCATTTTTTATATCATTTTATATTTATTTTCATTAATCACTAAATTTAATGGCCAATAACTCGATATGGCATAATCAGGCGTAACATCACATCCGGCAAAACATTTTAAGACTTATTTTGTGGAGAAGTTTTGTTGACACAAGATAGCCTAATATGGCTCTCGCCTTCCTAGTATAGCTACATGAATAAGAACTGGTGAAGAGAAACGAGTGCGCACACGCCGCAACACGAGCATTTTTCTCTCAGGGTTTTTTATCGCTCCTACACACGAACCCCCTAATTTTTCACTAAATACCTCGATGTACAGCAACACGTACGCTCAACGTTATAAACATTCCCTCGTCCCAATAAAAGGCTGGACAAACCATAAAAACTTAAAAACCCTGTCTTACAACAGTTAGGATAGACTGCTCACTATTGGCAGAGGCGCTTTACCTCAGTGCAAGTTTCGCTGCAAGAATGCACCTTCACTGAACGGTATGGGTTTCCTAAGAACACCAACCCATACCGCATTAACAAAATTCAACGTAAGCTGATTGCGAAGTGGCCCTGTGGAGCTCCGAGCTCGCGGTACAAAGGTCCTTGATTGAGGAAGTTCCGGCAGTGGAGTTTGCTAATGAAGTCTCGGACTGAAGACAAGCCAACCTCGCAAACCATTTTGTTTTGTAAATGCTTGTTTGCTAGTAGTATTATACCGTTCAATAAAATATCCCTGCTCCCTCTTGTATTTGTGTGGTCCTTTAAATTTGTGTGCGTTCTAGATCCCTCTATCAACTTCCTATCACTTTACATCGCAGCATTTCCCACGGACAGCAGCTTACGAGCCATAGTACCCCAAGAAAAGAGCTTGCTGTTCATGGTTGGAGTAGCGTTCGGGGTGATCCTGACCGTTGTGGTGGCCTCCATTATCCTGCATCTCATAACTCGCAGTGACCCCGCTTCTTTGGTAGAATGCAGGTGAATGAATCTTCTTTTTCATCGGTGTGTGGTACAGACCCATCCTCGGTGGTAAGCCGTAAGAAAGTGTTTCATTAAAACAAAGGTTTCCGGATTGTGTGGTTAAAGACTGAACTGTGGTGTTCTTAATACTATAACTTTGAATCTGTCTCCACAATATGTAAATATCTAGGTATATAAATCTTGTTTAGTCTTCGTTTGCTAGGAACATGAGGCTTATGTCCACTATAATAATGGACACAACCAACAACCACCATGCAGCCTGCGATATCACTGCCCGCGTAGGCTAATCGTAGTCACAATGGCTCCAGGGAAGAACGAGCTATCTTCGTGACTCAAGACGTTGTCCATGTTACGGGGATATGACTGAGCTTGAGGCGTCAGACGGTAATTGTTTCACTTACATGACATCGGAGATCGGAGTTGAGTACCCATTGTTAGATGGTAGAATTCACTTATGGAGTCCGACAATACCTTCGATAGCTCGATGACGTTTTACGGAACGGCGGCCCAGAGTGGCCGAAATGACCCAGGGCTAAGCATGTCATTTTGCAGGTATATAAAGTACCCAGGGTGGTACGTTATATATAGGAATTGTCTAAGGTGGAGTAGATTTTAAATGGGAAGTAATTACTCATCGACATTCATTCAAGCGCAGCCATATGGCTACACAGGACAGCCATGTAGCTTTGTCAGAAACTTCGAAGTTAAGAAAACATTGTCTTGGTGCTCTTATTATATACTTTCTTAATATGTAACTTGGGATTGACCGCCACCACGGCGTTGGTTTGCTTGCTAGCGATGATAAAGGAGGAAGCTTGGAGGTAATCTGGGCTGATAGACATGTGTAATTAGATTTTGTTTACGGGTGGTAGAGAAGGCCTGTGACAGATGGAAATAGGAGGATTCGACTGATGTCTGATGCGAATTATAGGCATGTTACGGAACGGTCGTTGAGCGTGATGGTTTGATTTGTTTTGCAGGGTTTAACGTCGCAAAGCGACTCAGGCATTAGGAGGTGCCGCTGTGGATGGCGCCAGAAATTTCGACCACCTGTAGGGTTCTTTAACGTGCACTGCCATCACACAGCACACGGGCGCCTTGCTTTTCTCCTCCATCCAAAAGCGATCACCGTGGTCGGAAATCGATCCCGCGTCCTCGGGCAGAGTAGTCCAGCGCCCTAACCACTGCACCACCACGGAACGGTGTCTGAGAATAGTATGGAATTCCTGCCTGCTTTGTTAACTATTCTTCATGCATCGAAAAACGGCCAAAAAGGAAGGGGAGAGCAGCGAGCCCTTTCTTTTAAGGTGCTCTTCGATGCTTTGATCCATCGATACCTTCCATTTGAACCTGGCGATGAGAGGTCTGCTGCGCGATGTCAGTGCACGTTAAAGAACCCCAGGTGGTCGAAATTTCCGGAGTCCTCCACTACGGTGTCTCTCATAGCCTGAGTCGCTTTGGGACGTTAAACTTTACAAACCAAACCAATACAGAGGTCTTCCCACCGCCCTCAATGACACAGAAGGCCTAAATGCATGTACGTGGATGATATGTTAACCTCTGGATGAAGAGGGCAGTGATGGTAGTATAGAAGAGCGCCTGCACGTACGTGGCGGACACTATAGAGTCCTACGCGGCAGAAACGGGCCTTTGTTGTCTCCCGCGAAATCTGAACTCGTATAGAAACGGAAAGCTCTCCAGTGCCATTGCCGTAATAATTGGGCTGAACTCTATAAGAGATGCGAACCGCTCAGTTCGAAACATTGAGTAGAACGAATACGGGCCGGACTATTTTGGAACATGTCGGCCAAAAATTCGATAGCGGCATATTCGCCAAATTTGCCCTACCGTCACAATGTCACAAGCATGTCACACATTTTCTCGCTTCCACAACATGCGATTAAACGACCTTAGAGAAAGGGGGAAAGAGGCCGGAGGTGCTGGCTGTAAGAGCCGGAATTTAAGAGCAGGAGAGGTGGCCGCGTGGACGTTGCGAGCACAGGTCAGGTCGGAGGCCGCGGTCGGCTAGCAAGCCGACGGCCGAGGCACCAGTCGGCGCTGCCTTTATAGGAGCGGAAATGTAGGTACCGTCAAGGAGGTCTCAATAGCGCTCTCTTACCTAGTGTACAAAATCTGAGTCACAATAACCTTATAGACTATCTCATACCATACTCAGAAAAATGTTATAGAATTTAAAATATTTCTCATACAGTGAATGAGTGAATTTGTATGAGTTTGATTATTGTACAAGTTTTGTATTTGTTTAGTATGAGAGCCATGTATGAGGCTATTATCTTTTAGCTTTCGCATAGCTTTTTCGGTAGGGTTGGGCTGCAATCAAGGGTAGTTTTATTCTTAGCGACAGCGAAAGTGAAATCTGGAATATGCGAAACGGCAGTCTTACCGGTAATGGCTGATATCCTGTCCACAACCAAAATCTAACGTACTATCAACTTAATTCAGGCGCAAGAAATTCAGATGACCCCGGAAACAAGGTAGCCTACGTGTTGGCCCTATCTTTATGCAGGTAACCGTAGAGGCGCCCGACCGCCAGGTATTGGACGACGCTTGTAGATAATGAGTACAGGCCGGACATTTTGCAAATCTCGTGTGGTTTATTCACACCTATTTATATGCCAGTATACGAGCTGTCGAAAGAATGAAAGATTTGGGAGTACGTTCAAGCATCGCCTTAAGAGGAGACACGATGGAGGCCTTTAACAATATTTTTTTGTTATGGAAATTTTTATTATTTTCTATAGGCTCATTTTTTAGAAGCGCACTGCCCAGTATCTGTGCCAAGGTGGCCATTAATACGCAATATTTAGAATCACAACTCTGGTGCTATCTTTGCAGCGACACGCGACCCTTGGCCAAAATAGCTCGAAAATTTGCACAGGTTTATCCCGGGTAAACCTCGTTATTCGAACATGAGCTGTGCTTAACATATAGCTACCGACCACCCTGAAAGCTCTGCCGAAGCGTCTTTGCAATAAGACCGGCACGCACTTCATCCAAAACGGGACTAACCAATCAAGTGCAGGCGAATCAGTTAGGCTCCCGCATTGTAAGGTGACCAGTTAACGTTAAAGAACCCCAGGTGATAGGTAAATCAGGAGCCCTCCACTATGGCGTCTCTCTGCTCGATGTTAAACGTGAAAGTGAATAACCCTGAAAACACGTTTGTTTATCACGTTTAACGTTCGAGAGTGACTCACGCTATTAGAGACGCCGCAGTGGAGGGATGCGGAAATTTGTACCACCCGGGAATCATTACCGCGCACTGACGTGATACAATACACTGGTGCTTTGCTTTCGCCACCATGGAAAAGCGGCCGCCGCGGCCGGGATTCGATCCCGCAACCCTGGGCACAGAAGTCCAATGCTCTAGCCACAAACACCACGCTGGGCTCGAATACAGATGGTCCAAATTTCCGGAGCCCTCTACTGCGGCGTCTATCGGCTGAAGGTATAACGCAAAAGCAAGTGACATTGGGAGTTTCAGTACCTAGAGGAGGAAATTTTTTGAGCCATTCACTACTGCATCTCTCGGGTGAAGGTAAAACAAGCAAGTGCAATCTAGTATGTTGGGAGTTGGAGTACGATGTCGAAAGTTTTGGAGCCATCCACTAGGGCGTCTACTAACTCAATGGGAAAAGCGTAGTGGCAGAGATGGAAAGGCAAAAGCGGCGAACACCTAGAGAAGCGCTACGGCAGGGACTTGCAACGTTGCTTTTCAAGGCATGATGTAATTAAAGCACTCGCACAGTACCTGTACATTCCATGCCAGTAGTAGGACTAGCAAGGTGTGGTGCAGAGTTTCAAAACAATGGCACAGATGGTCTCTGGGTAAATATTTAAATGCGCGCGGGATAACAGCGCAAAAGATTGAAAAGAAGCTGTATATTTATGTCGGTCTTCCCAACTAGGCAAGCTCGCATCATGGTCCTTCTCGGGAGCCTGTCTCTGGTAGATCGTACGGGTTATGTGACGTGGCCGCACACTGCGTTTTGTATTTAGTGCATTGGTTTACCATGTCATGTTCACCGACGACTCGTAAAACTTTACAGTTCGGCGTACCCACGGAATTGCAATGAATCAACTAAAGATGGTATGGTTTGCTAATGATCACAGCTGTCATTCAAATCTTGTCCCTTAGCACAGCAAACAAAATAGAATATTTTCGCGGCGAACGAATAACTTTATATATTAAACTTTGGAGTTAAAGAAATAGATCGGCCGAAAATCCACACAAAAGGTAGACAAAGTCGGGGCAGTTGCCCTGGAAGTCGACATTCTTAGATGGTTGTTCAGGTACGCAGAAGGCTTTAGCGAAGGGCTGTTGCGCTGGTCGTAAAGGGTTGTGCTAGTCTTTCCCGGGAGACGATGATAAAGTACCCAAACAGAAAGTCCCATTCAATAATGATATGTTATGAGAAGGCGTATAGCACCCGGAACTCAGTCATCTTTGCGAATCTTTGCCAGTGTGCGACTGATCCCCAAGTGGCCGGCGGATGGTTCATCATGACAAGCGCTGAAGATTTTGGGCCGTATCTGGGATGGCAGAACATGCAGAAACGTCTCCCTGGTGCTGTCAAAGTTGCGCTTGTAGAACACTCCACGCCGCAGAGGGAAGGACCGCAGCCCACGACGAAACAAACTGGGTACACCAGCATTAACACCCTTCAGGTACTCAATGAGTGGCGACAACTCAGAGTCGGTCCGTTGAAGTTGCGCCATACGGGAGATGCTAACGGTTGGTTCCACAGGTGCTCGTGATAGTCTGCATCTTGGTGCTGCCGGCCCGACCTATAGACGACTGTCATGTCGTGCTCCTGTAACCCAAGGCTCCACCTGGCCAACCGCCCAGAAGGATCTTTAATGCTGGCTAGCCAGCATAGCGAGGGATGATCACTGACAACACGAAATGGTTGCCCAAGATGTACGATCATAACTTACTCAGTGGCCAGATGACGGCAAGGCACTCTTTTTCTGTCGTCGAATAGTTCGGATGAGAAAGTGTACGGTTCGCGTAGGCGACGACTCGTTCTGCACCACCCTGCCGCTGTATGTGGATAGCTCCGAGGCCGACATTGCTGGCGTCAGTGTGGATATCTGTGTCTGCATTCTCGTCAAAATGAGCTAGTATCGGTGGACTTTTCAGGCGGCGACGGAGTTCCTTAAAAGCTTCGTCTTGGGCACTCCCCCGTCGAGTCAAGGCTGTCAATGGCTCAGTTAGGCGAGAAAAAGCCTCAACAAAGCGCAGGTAATAGGAGCAGAGGCCCAGAAAACGTCAGAGGGTCTTCTTGTCGGTTGGGCGTAGGAAACTGGAGACGGCGGAAGTCTTGCTGGGATCTGGGAGAACACCTTGTGTGCTGACCCACATGTCCCAAGAAAAGGAGCTCCTCGAAGGCGAAATGACATTTCTCTGGCTTGATAGTTAATTGCGCAGACTGGAGAGTTTGAAGGACAAGGCGCAACCGCTGCAAGTGTGGTTCGAAACTAGACGAAAAGATGACCACGTCGTCCAGGTACACAAGGCATTACTGCCACTTCAGACCAGCTAAACCAGTGTCCATCATGCGTTGAAGCGTGGCCAGGCAGAGCAGAGCCCAAACGGGAGCACCTTAAATTCGTACCGACGAATTTAAGGTGCGGGCGTCACGAAAGTTGTTTTCTACGGTCTCGCTCGTCCACCTCGATCTGCCAATATCCACTTTTCGGATCTAAGGAAGAGAAGAACCTGACGTCTCGGAGTCGGTCAAGCGCATCATCGATCCTGGGTAGTGGGTACACGTCCTTATTAGTAACCTGATTCAGTTTCCTGTTCTCAACGCAGAATCGTAACATGTCTTTATTTTTCAACAGGATGACCGGCAACGCCCATGGACTTGTTGACGGCTGTATAACATCATCTGCAAGCATTTCATTGATTTTCACTCCAATAGTTTCCCGCTCTTTAGGCGAAACACGGTATGGACGCTGACAAACCGGTGGCGTGGTTGAATCGATGCCGATACGATGTTTGGCTACCAGCGTACGTCGGACCTTGGAGCTCGTCGCGAAGCAATCTTTAAAATCAAGTAGCAGGGACGACAGAAGGTTCTTTTGATGAGATGACAAACCCGGGTTGATTTTAACCTTCTGAAGGGCGGTGTGTGTTGCGGCATCGTCATGAAGATTCATTTCCACGGGGCACAGATTCGGCAACCCATCTACATCGCGGAGAAAGACGACAGCCCTTCTCTTCGCGAGGTGCTGAATTTCATTGGTGAAATTCGTCAGGAAAACTGTCGCACAGCCGTCATTCAGGTCGACAAGACCGCGCGCAATAGCCACTCCCTTCTCGAACAACAGCGAAGGCTTACTGTCCGCAATACCTTCGTAGTCATGAAGCCAGTCGTTCCTCACTAACACCAGCACAATGGAGCGTGGTGGCAGCATTACATCGTCTTCGACAATACGCAGAGCGTTGCCTCCTGGGTCTTCTGTGTCACGGTGCGCCACGGCTTGCTTTGTCGAAAATGTGACTCGCGCCTCGTGTAGGTCGATCACAGCACCGTTTGCCTGTAGAAAGTCGAGGTTCAGAATCAAATCCCTCGAACACTCGCGCAAGATGACGAATTCACCGACGTAGACGAAACCGCGGATGCTGATTCGGGCTGTGCACCTTCCGGTCGGGCTAATGAGGTGACCTCCGGCCGTGCGAATGCTAGGGCCCATCCATGGCGTCAAAACATTGCCCAAGTCTTGGGCGAGGGCATGGCTCATCACCCAATAATCTGCACCAGTATTAAGTAAAGCCACAGCGTCAGTACCATCAATTATTACGCACAAATCAGAGGTAGCACGTCGGATGCTGTCACTACCCTGCCCCAGCGTTTCGGAGTATCGGCGACGGAGGATCTTCGGTTTTCCCGGTAGCAGCGGCCTTGCCTCCGGAGACCGCTGGAATTAGTTTTCCCGACGTGGACTGGGAGAACGCCGCTCAGGATAGCCGGCGTCTCGGCGAGGACTTGGGGAACGGTAACGCTGAGGAGACGACGATCTAGAGTATGTTCAGGCCCCTGACGAGCCGGCAGGTGAGATTTGATTTCGAATGGTCGTTCGCCGTTTCGTGGCCAAGGATAGTCGGGCGGGAAACCACGCAGGCCCACTCGGCGATATGGGCAGGCCCTGTAAAGATGTCCCGCCTCACCACAGTGGTTTACAGAGGGGCCGCCGGTCTGGTGCACGCCACACTTCGCATTTCCGTGGCCGCTGATAGGCTGGTCGAGCAGGCACCCAGGCAAAACCAGACTGCTGCACTGCTTTGGTCGTGGTATTGACGCTATTGACGTCGTAGCCAGGGGCTGGCGCCCGGCAGAGGACAGAGGCATAGGTAGGTTTGACCTCATTCTTACTAGGACCCTCAAGGAGTTGTTGCTGCGCTGCTAGGCGCACCTCGTCCCGGACGGCTTCCGTCAGCCATGTAATAGAAGGCGCGCTGAAAGGCAGCTGCAGGGCTTGTAGTTCCTCCCTGACGAGCGACCTGATTAGGTCACGTAAAGCGGCCACATCGCTCTCAAGCGACACCGAAGAAACAGCGGGGCCAAGCGTGCTCTCATGGCTATTGTATTGCCTGACTCGTTGCAAGAGCGTTGTTTCCATGGTGGTCGCCTCAGTGAGGAATTCAGCGACAGTACGCGGTGGACTGCGCACAAGACCGGCAAATAGCTCCTGCTTGACCCCACGCATGAGGTGGCGTAGCTTCTTCGCCATGGAGGGGTCGGCACGCTTGAAGAGGCGCGTTATGTCCTCCACATACATGCGGACGCTTTTCTTGCTGTGCTGGTCGCGGGAGTGAAGCGCAGCTTCTGCTTTCTCCTGGCGGTCTGCGTTGGGGAATGTAGCTAGGAGATTCAGGCGAAATGTCTCCCAGGTGTACATGTTGTTCTCGTGGTTCTCGAACCATGTCCTAGCGGAGTCTTCAAGCGCAAAAACACGCTATGGAGCTTACGGTCGTCGCTCCAGCCGTTGTAGCGGGCGACCCGCTCAAGGGCGTCAAACTAGTCTTCCGCATTTTCGTATACAGCGCCGTGAAAAGATGGCGGTGTTCGCGGCGTGTGGTAGAGGATGGGAGTCGGGGACCTACTATCTGTGGCCATTTCCGGTGGAACCGTCGGTCGATGCTACGTCGTCCTCGTTGGGCTGGTAAGAGGTCCGAATTCTGGTGAGTGGCCGCGGAGGCGGCGGCTAGGGCGCTGATGAACCGCTGTGAGCTCCTTGTTCTTATCTCGTAGGCGTACGCAGGTCGGGAAGCATATACCCAGCATCTCCACCAGATGTGTAACAGTTGTTTCGCTGAAACAACTACTGTGGCCGCTGAGCAAGAGCACCGAGACAGCTGAACCCGCGAACGAGGGCACCAGGAACGGGGCCCACACTTAACATCATCTACTTCGTCCCATCTCGCTCCTTCTTCTTCTAGCTCTAATGCACGTGTCAATATGTTATGAGCGTTAAAGAAGACGTCATGTTTTGAGCTTGCCTTTCACTTTGGCCGAAAAGTATGTTGTCATCGCGTCAGGTGCATCCTCAGCCTACCTGCACCTCGCTCCAACAGCGCCTGATTATTAGGCAGCTCGCAATGGTGCTAAGGCGGTAATGGTACAATTGTACATGCTTTACAAAAAGCTCCAGCTTCAAATAATGCATGAAACATAATATTGCAGTATAGAAAGAAGTGCACAACTCTAGTTTTAACTGAACACACATGTTCTTGCAGGTCGGTCAGGTGCACTCAGGTGATGGACGAGCTGCATGCTATAGTCGACCCTAACGCGGATCCATGCAGAGACTTCTACGGCTACGTTTGCAGCACATGGATGAACAGCGGTGGCAGCTTCTTGGCTGACAATGTGAATCGCTCTCTGACACTGATAATGAGCGCCTTGAGAATGTCGCAGAATACTGACGGAAACGACAAAGACGGCACCAGCGTGCTCCTTCAGGTGCACGCATCCTGCCAGCAATATGTGGTAAAAGGAAGATGGACGCTTGAGGCTGTGCTTGCCGAAGTGGACGAGCCACTCGGCCTTTCTACCTTTGCGAGGGCGTCCAGCTTCGGCGAGGCCGCCCGCTTCCTCCTCAAGTAAGGTATCCGCGCTGAACGATAAAAAAGACAATATATATATATATATATATATATATATATATATATATATATATATATATATATATATATATATATATATATATATATATATATATATATATATATATATATATAAGCAGATCAATTAAGGGGAAATGAGGGTGCTCGTTATAATACATGAAGGAAAGAAGCTTTCCTTGGCCTCGCCGACTGTTGGCTTCTTTCCTTCATATATATATATATATATATATATATATATATATATATATATATATATATATATATATATATATATATATATATATATATATATATATATGTATTTGTATGTACATACACATTGTCAGGTGTTTATTGAACATCAGGGCGGTATGACATGACTGAGCACCGATCGAATCACCTCTCAAGAGTCAACCAGGCTTCCCCTCCACTTCGTCGACCTCTTCGACTTGTCGCGTGAGCTGCTGCCGGTCAGAGTTATTACAATGCCTCCCTGGGGAAAAAGGAGCCAATCTGGCGACTCATGGAGAGGAAAAGGTGGGAGGATCATAAAAGGGCATGAGGTCCCACGCGATTCCGTTCTCTCAACGGTATGGATGGATGGATGGATGGATGGATGGATGGATGGATGGATGGAATATAGGAGCATAACCTTTGAAACGGGGTGGTAGCAGTAGCTATCTTGCTCAGTTTTCTCCCTATATCTCAATTATTGATTTAGATTTCTTAACTAACCCATCATTCTATTTATTAATTTTTTGTTTCTACATTACTAACATTATGTCACTTCTCTGCTATTAGGCCGCCAATCTTCCAGTCGTTTTTTGCTAGTTTCCACCGCCGGTTTATTCACCCGGCCACTGGCATCTCTAAACCCCAGAGCTTCAGGAACAGTGACTGCGCCTGCATCGACTTCCGGATGGATGCCATTACATTCGAGTATAATATGGTCAATTGTTTCACTGGAGTTACCACGTACAGCACATGCGTCATCTTCATTGTTAAATTTCTTTTTGTAGCTGCGTGTTCTAAGGCACCCTAATCTAGCTTCAAAAAGTATGGCACTGCCTCTTGGGTTATCAAAGAAAGCTTCCTTCCTGATCTGCGTTTTCCACTTTCGGTATAATTCCACACTGTTTATTTTTAATCGAATTTATTCAATTTTTACCTTCTGCGTTTTTCACCTGTTGCTTAATGCTGTTTATTTCTCCGTCCTTGTGACTAGCATACTTACTAGTTAGATTCCTAATTCTTTTCCTGCATTGTGAGTCAACGCTTTTTAAGTACAGGTATTTAAATACTTTAGCTGCCCATCTGTTACTGTCCAATGTCCTGAGGCGTTGCTCATATAATATTTTACTCTGAGCTTCCCGCACTTCTATGGCTATGGTAGAATCCTACTATGGTAGAGTCCTCTGAGCAGCGTTACCTGGCGACAGATACCAGAAATACTATAAAAATAAATAAGAGCGCATTTAAAGCCTGTCGTACTCGTTTTCAATGATGCAATGGACTGACTCTACTTACCTGAGTACTGAGCGAATAAACATCTGTTTGAATCCTGTAATTTTTCAGTTTTTTTTTCAAACGCAACGTTACAATAAGCTACCAAGATCATTCCAGGGGGCTGTTCCCCTTTAGGTTGCATTATGTGATATTTTTAATTCTTAATAGCCGCAAAACCAGCCATGAACAGAACCACGAGGTGACGTCATGACAATGGTAACATTATTCAATTACCTGCACCGTAATAATTTCCTGCCTTCAGTGAATGTATGTTACTTATAGGTTGTGTTCAGAGACACCTCTCGGTAACAATCGCTGTTTAACCCGCTCTGAGGAAACCAGTGAGAAGAAAGAAGTCGCGGGATCCTACCGTTGAGGAGACGGAATTACGCCTCAGTTCCGGCGATGATGGTCAGGAGAGAGAGAAGATTGCTTCAGAATGCGGTAAGGTCCGTGGTACCGAGAAAGGAATTTCGTTGAGAGGCCGGGAGCTGAGGAGGGTACTCAGAGCCAAACGAGTGCACCGGCTTGATATGAAGGCATAGAGTCCGAAGAGTACCGACTGTGCTTTTGCTTAGTCTGGTTCTGCATGGTGAAGGAAAGCACCATTTTCCGGTATTCCTCTGCATATGTGTGTGCTTCGGACAGCAGAGTTGTCTCTCGATCGCCGGGGCGGTAGGGCAGGATAGTATCCATGGTGGACGTATGATCACAAACGTATAAAAGAAAGAACGGGGAGAAGCCAGTCGTAGTCTGCGTAGCCGTATTGTAGGTGTACGTGACGAAAGGAAGTACCTGGTCCCGATTGGAGTGAATGGTATCAACGTACATGGCTAGCATGTCATTAAAAGTACGGTTAAATCGCTCTGTCATGCCATTGGCTTTAGGGTGACAAGTTAGGGTACACCGGTGAATGATCTGGCACTGTTTGAGGGCTTCGACGGTTCGGAAAGAAACACGTTCGCAGTCACTGAGCAATTCGGTGCGCCATGACGAAGAACCAGGCTATGCAGGATGAACGAAGCAACGTAAAGTGCTGTGGCAGATTGCAAGGCCGATGGTTCCACGTAAATTGTTAGGTGATCAACTGCGACGATGACTCAACCGTTATTAGCCGAAGTGGTGGGAAGCTGGCCATAGAGATCAATGGCGACGCGGTCAAGAGGGCCGCTAGGGCAGGGTAATGGCTGCAGCGGAGCGGCTGGATGGTGGGGTGGGGTCTTGCGACGATGGCAGGGGGTACACGATCTGATTTAATGACTAATGAAGCGGTGTATGCCGTACCAGTATTATCGAAAACGCAGACGAACATAAGTTTTTAGCACACCCGCGTGGCCGCATACGGATCTGCGTGGCAAAGAGACGCAGATGACAGCACGGAGGTTTTGGGGAATCACGAGCAGCTGCTTTCGCCCCACATTATGGTAACTACGACGGTATAAATGTCCATCACGAATGATGAAATGGTGGGCTTGCTGACGAAGTGCACGAGACGGACACGTCGCTGAGGGCATAAACAGGAAGGTTAGGAAGGAATAAAGACTTGTACCCCCTGCAATAATGCCTTATTAGAGCTGCGGGTTTTTACTGAATAAAAGATAAATAAAAATAATTAAATCCACTGACCCTTCATCTGCTCAGATAGGAAGTCGGTATTTTTAAACAGCGGCACATCGTTGGCGTTATATGGAAGCTGCGAACGGGAAAGGGCAACAGCGTCAGTGTGCGTGCGTCTACACCAATATATGACGTCATATCGTACTCCTGAGACGTAGGGCCCAGCGGGCGAGGCGGCCAGACGGATATTTGAGTGAAGACATCCTACAGAGAGCGTGGTGGGTAGTAACGACGTAGAATAGGCATCCGTAGATATAAGGACGAAACTTAGCAATTCCCCAGATGATGACGAACACCCGTTTTGATTATAGCGTCGTTCGATTCCGTTTTGGTTAGGGTGCGAGCAGCCTACGTGACGAGATACTCTGAATATCCATTTCCGTTGTACCACAACAGCGCCCAGACCCATTCCGCTTGCATCAGTGTGCATTTCGGTCGGGCAGGCAGGGTCAGAATGACGGAGTATAGGGGGAGAGACCATTAGGCGTCGCGAAGTATTGAGCACAGCAGCACAGGTTGGCGACCAGGAGGAAATTTTCGGGCTCTCGGCGAGAAGCTGTCTTAAAGGGGCGATAATACAGGCGAAGTCGCGAATGAAACGGCGGAAACATGAGCAGAGACCAATAAGCCTGCGAAGCTCTTTCAAGGTGGTTGCTTTGAGGAAGTGTGCGACGTCACAAAATTTCTTAGGATTCGGTAGAACTCCATCCCCAGATAGCATGACAAAGTATCGTCAGCTGACTAGCGGTGAAGTAGCATTTCGTCAAGTTGAATAGTAGGCCGACTTCAGCAGCAACGTACGTGAGTAAGCGGTGAAAGCGCAGCAGGTGGGAAGGGAAATGTTTCGCGAAAACGATGTCATCAAGGTAACAAAGACAGGCTTCTCATTTGAGCCAGCTGACAAAATTATCCATCGTTATCTCGAAGGTGGCAGCAGCATTGCAGATGCCGAACGGCGTCACGGTGAATTTATACAAGCCGTCGGTGGTGATGGAGGCTATTTTCGGACGGTCAGTGGAAGCCATCGGTATTCCCCAATGGCCGGAGCGCAAATCCAGCGACGAAAAGAACTCCGCTCCTTGCAAACAGTCTAGTGCATCGTCAATTCATGGTAGTGGATAAACATCTTTGGGGGTGATCTTATTAAAAGGGCGATAGTCCACACAAAAGCGGATCGTACTAATGTTTTTCATCAACAGGACGACGGGGGAGGCCCAAAGGCTCTGAGATGCTTGTATGATTCCCTTTGAAGCATATAGTCGACAATTTCACGGATGGCGCGGCGCTCAGTGGGCGATACGGAGTATGGTCTCTGGTGCAAGGGAGCGTGCATACCAGAGTCATTTTCGTAAGAGACGGCCAAAGCGCGTCCCAAAGAAGTCTAGGACACGTAAAAGGAAGCCCTGAAGCGCTGAAGCAAGGCTATTATTTGGTCACGTTGAGCTGGCGGAACGTTGGTAGCGATGGCTCGATGAAGGGCATAGACAGGAAGACTATCTCTCGTAGCTGCACTAGGCGTCAGGGCCGCGACGGGGAAAAACACACGAGGATCGGAGAACATGTAAGCGATGCCAGGCTCCAGCTCCTCGTGTAGCCGAGGCACTCACCGCGAAGAACAGCCGTCGGACAGGGAAAACGGTTGGAGGCATAGATGGCACAGCTGCCATCTGAAATCGTGAGAACGGTGAAAGGAAGCAGAGGGCGGTGATGGCGGGTGGAGTCGGTAAGGGGCGTAAAGAGGAAAGATTTTGGGATGGCCTTAAGGAGAATGAGAGATGAAGAAAGGGCACAGTTGTTGGTGTCTTTAGCGACTAGGAGTTCAGCAGGGGCGCACAGGCGGGTCACACAGGGACACAATATACACGGGAGAAAGCGTAACTCCATAACGGCCACAATCATTCACAGCACCCAAGAGGAAGTCGTAGCCGAGGATGATATCGTGAGAGCAGTCACTAATCGCAACTCTCTCGGTGATATACGCAACGTATTGTAAAGAAACTCACACCGTACACGTTTCCACAGGGTTGGTCCACTGTGAACTGGCTATACGAAGTGAGAATTCAGAAAGCAGAGTTGTGACCTTGCGAATTTTTCAGCGGATAGAATTACTTAAGACGGATACGGCGGCACCCGTATCCACCAACGCGGGAACGGAAAAGCCTTCAACGAACAAATCGATCACAATAGCGGAGGAGACGGAAGACTTAACTGCTTCATCAAACGCGCAGTTCTTGCCTCCGAAACTGCGGCATTCAGTTTTCTCCTTGGGTAATGATCAGTCGCCAGCACGTCAGTGTAATGAATTGTTGTCGAGGCGAAGGCGAGCGTTGTGTAGCATATTGAGCAAGAGGTGGAGATGATCCAGAAGAGACATTGGACATGGGTGGCTCGGAATCATAGTGGTACTATCGCACATCTTTACGAGGATGAGGCGGACACTGACGACAAAGACGAGCGACGTGGCCCCGAAGGCCGCAAGCGTTGGAGATGGGGCGAGTGTCGGCGGTTCGCATTGGGTTCGTTAAGGGTGGTCGAGGAATCGAAGGAGACTGCGGCGGCATGAAAGGAGTTGGACCATTGAATGTAGAGCTGCTCTGGTAGGACGGAGTGGGGAACTGATCCCGCGTCCTAGCGGTTACCATGGCGTGAGTGAGTGGTGTTTCCAAAGGTGCAATGGGAACACTAAGTGACAGGACTTCGGCGACTTTCTCTTGAATCATTGTTCGGATAACCGCAGCGATGGAAGCCCGGCGCGAACTGCGAAGGACAGACGGTCTGCTGAACGGGCTGTAGGAGGGACAGCTGGCGTGCGACTTCATTGTGGATGAAGTTGTGAGTACTCTGCAAAAACAGCGGCTGCTCACCGGACGATGGAGCAAGGTCCAAGCCAGGAATGCCCTCCGCTGGTGCGCCATACTGCCGCGTAGAAGCGTGTTCGTTTCCGTAGCTCGTAGAAGCTTTGGCACAGAGATATAATGTCGGATACGAAAGTGGTATGTCTGGCCACAAACATTTGGAACACGTCGTTAAAGGTATGTTTAAGAGTATGTCTGACTCTTTCGGTCTCGGGCATGGAAGCATTCGCACGCTTGCAGAGGTCAACAACGTCTTCGATGCAGCTGGTAAATATTGCTGTCGGAAGCTGTGGCCGCGCGTGGAGACGTTGTTCGTCGCAGAGTTTACGTACCGCGGGACGGCCAATGACGTCCGCGAAGCTCTTCTCGAATATAAACCACGTCAGAAGGTCGGTGTCATGGTTGCTAAACCACAGATTTGCAACGTCCGCGAGATAGAAGAGGACGTTTCTTAGTTCGAAGAAAGTTTACCATCGATTGTAAGTGCTAACACGCTCGAAGGAGGTCTGACGGTGTCAACGTCGTGTTCGTCGGTACCGTTGAAGTAAGATGGGTCACGCTGGCGTTGTGCCCTGAACAGAGGACTCTAGTAGGGATGGGCGCCTATGGGTGGCTCGGAGCTTCTAGCATGGTATCCAAAGACGGTGACGTTTGGTTCAGGAGTTCTAAGGCGAATACCTTTACGAGGGTCGGGACGACGTCCGAGATATATTCACTAAGTGTAAAGCGTTTATTGGAACGTCAGGATGGTATGCAATGCCTAGGAACTGAGCGAAATAGTTCTCAAGAGTCAACTAGGCTTGGGTTCCACTTAATCGACCTCTTTGACTTGTTCCGTGTGCCGCTGCCGGTCGGAAACATTACTATGTATGACCTTTCTACTACGGCTTCCCTCATAACTTGATTCGATCTGGTCTGTTAACCCCGCAAACACAAAAAAGGCCAGGGCAATGCTATTTGCCAAATGGCGTTTGTGAAAACTTCAATCGGCTTTGCCTTTTAATTTATGCTTGTATTGGTGCATTCATGGTGCTCAAGCACAGGTGTGCGTAGATTGAACAACAATTAACATTGTTTTCCTTTAGCTCATGTGCTACAGCGCAGAAAGCTTGCATTTAATAACACTTGAAAACAATGCACTGGAAGGGAACTGAATGGCTGACGGGCTTTTTGTCTTCTTTCTCTGGTGTTGTCCCCTTCCTGCTGTTAAGTAATCTGTCCTGCCTGTAATCTTTGGCTCCAGTATTCATTTGTTGCTCTGGAGGAAAGAAATCCAGTCCTAATGCGCACTCTCATCACATTATAATTGGCGTCTTTCCAAGAGGAGGAACTGAATGGCTGACGGGCTTTTGTCTTTTTTCTCTAGTGTTGTCCCCTTCCTGCTGTTAAGTAATTGTCCTGCCTGTAATGTTTGGCTCCAATATTCATTTATTGCTCTGGAGCAAAGAAATCCAGTCCTAATGCACATTCTCATCCCATTATAATTGGCGTCTTTCCAAAAGTACGCAATACATTTGTGAAACTTCCTGGATAACTTAGCCATAAAAAAATTGCAGGACAAGGAAGCATTCGGTGAGACAATTGTGAAGCTTCAGCTGAATTACATTTCATGATTGGTTTTGGTGCTTTTACTGAAATGCTATTATATCTGGAGCCACAGCGTTCATGTACCCTACATAAAATTTATTGGGTTGCGCTGGCCGGGGGGAGGTTGAGGGTGAGCCTGGGCGGCTGTGCTGCTCCATGGCTACAATTCCGAAGGAGAGTAAAGGCACATTTACTGCTGCCTTATCCATGTGCGCGTGGTCGAACTTGCTCAACAATTAATCCCCACCTAGTTAACGCCTTCTAGGTGCTGACCACTCTTGTTTTTCAGAGCGTCCATGAAGATGGGCTTGGCTACTATCATAGAAACGGACATGATCCGCCACCAGATGGACGTCCTCTTTTGTCTCTCCGTGGGCAAGTCGCTGATAACGAGGTTCAAGACTTTCAAAAAAAAAAGGAAGCTGTTTCACATTTTGCTACGAACGTTGAGCTATTTAGGACACGTCAAGGATGTCCGAGCAGAAGCGCACGCAGTGATGCAAGTAGACTTCGCTGTTTACAAGATCGTACATGTCCTGGACGCTCCTGAGGCCACGGTTTCTTTTTCAAAAGCACTGGATAATACCTTGGAAGGAGTGAGTGTCCAGGAATGGCTTGACTGCACAAACGAGTGGCTGGCACCCTCAAGGCAGCTCAAGGAGTCCGAACCTGTATTTACATCGGGGCTTATTAAGGTAATCAAGGGCGACTGCCTATCTTTGCTGGTTATTAAATCATCGTAAGGAGGCAGTACTGAGGAAAGACTGAAAGGTGGTCCTAGTGGTAATGCACTTTCAGGAGATTATTTATCCAACCAAAAGGAAGCATGCACAAGGAATGATTGCCGCAGTACTGACGGGACACTATCTATTCGGTTCAATTTATATTTGATTAAGCATAATATTTGGTATTGGTGATTTATTTCGTGGTTCTAACTAAGACGTATGTCGGGATTTACAAATGCTCATAGAAAAGAGGAGCGCAAAGATAAAAACTGGGCCACATTCAGTCAGAACGCGACCGTGTCCTGTGCCCATTGTAATGTACGTACATCATAATTAGCATGTCCACATAAAGAGCAATTGATGTGAAGAGAAGTGACTGTACAATTAAGGCATCAATTTGCTCAAATTGTGGCACCGGGCTGCATAGTATACACAGATTATTAAGGCATTGCGTCACCAATCAGCCTTTAACACCCACAGTTGCTAGCACAGAAAGAATCTTTATGTAATAAATATGGGAGTTAATAATTGTATTTTTTTCAGCTGCATTAGCATTCACAAATAACATAATAAAAAATGCAGTGGCAATCCAGTTTCAACGCGCAGAGTAAAGGCACCGTTCTCCAGAAAATTCGGTGTCGGCGAAGACGTTGTGGGCGAAAAATGGGGGTCATGTCTGTGGCAGATGATATTGGTGGTAGGTGACATGGCGATCCACTGCCCGGTCATCAGTAAGTATGACATCTCCAGACCACATAACAATGCCGAAATGGCACGTGATGCCAACTCAGGCTTCGCCTGTGAGATGCGAAAGTGAGATCAGAATCCAGCCTTACAATATCCTTCGATGCCGAGTTAGACAATACCCGCTGTCCCTAGGCTACACAGACATGTACAGGTTGTGTCAGCAGTTCAGAGCCCAGGGGGTCTACTTCTGAGCCATATTACGTGGCTCTAATGAATTCCCAGGTTTCCAAATTTGCTGATGGCAAAATGTTTATTCGCACCCTCTTTAATAGCTAGGACTTCCACGATTGTTAAAGAAGTCATAATATTCGGCTTAAAAGCAAACACTCTGGGCTCTAAACTTTTGAGAAAGGCTCTACATGTTGGGTAAAGTGGGATTGACACCTATGACTGGAGGTTTTTTATATAAAGAATATCACAGACTGTATCTTAATGAGTATTTGCGGAGTTATGAAGAGGCAAAAATGAAATACTACCGATATATATCTCCTAGAATTGATGGGATCTCAATTGCTGATTTATGAAGAAATTTTAATCCCAAATGTGCGTTAAAGACCCTTCTAAACCACGTTATTGCTACTGGCGAAATATTGGTCCTAACGAACTGTGCCATCATCATTCCTTGCTTTAAATGAGGGCATGAAACAGGGTAGAAAATTATCGACCAATTTCAATTTTGTCCGCCCTTTTCAAAGTGCTGGAAGTGCACAATTTTTCGGATAAACATTGTGCCGTTTGTGTTACCCAGCATGAAATCGTACAAGGGAGCGACACCCATGTTTTTCTAAAAGATTTCGCTGATGCTCTGAATTCTTCATTTGAGTCTAACCAGGACCCGCTTGCTTGAAACGTTTTTAAATGATAGACAGCTATAGCATGATCGCTTAAGACGAGTCAAAACTGTGTTTAAGGCTTGACTTGAATAAGTGTCTTGTACGATTGCGACTCTAGTGCCGTTTTAGTTAAGGCATGTACTGTGCGATGTCAGTGCACAAAGAACCCCAGGTGGTCGAAATTTCCGGAGTCCTCCACTACGGCGTCTCTCATAGCCTTCATCGCTTTGGGACGTTAAACCCCCACAAAACCGAACCAAACAAGGACACAATGTACCTAAGTAGGGAAATTATGAGAAGACAGGGAAGCGCTGGCCCTGTTCTCGCTGTGAGATGTAAACATCCCGTTTGCCTTTTGTTGTCTTAAATCTGTGCCATTGTTTTTTTTTTTGCGGGTTAAGATTGTATCATGAGGTCAAATTCCGAAAGTGGTCGTTAAGAGCGCTCAGGGAGGCCACTCTGGTGAACACTAGTCGAGTCGAAGTGAGCAACAAAATTGCAGTCGGATCTTTTGCTGTTTGGCCTGTACGCTTAAAAGTTCGTTTTTTTTCCTCAGTCAGTGCTCGTTCTCTAGCAGTGTATTTTTTGAACGTCTAATGTCTGACCACTGAACCTGCGGACATCACTGGTTCTGTGTTTCGGCATCCCGCTGCAAGCGTACGAAGCATTTGGGCCACTTTAGCAACGCAGGAAGGTAGCCAAGCCCATGGTGAATCAGTAATTGCGTTTAGTGCAAAAAAAACAAACAAACAAACAGAATGTGCGATAAAATAATTCTTGTGACCTAAGTGTGTCTCCGGAGATGGCCGATGTATAAATTCATTCAATGATTTGTTTCTGCGTGTGTGCGTGCGCGTGCTATCATCTTGTGCGCCGTGTGCATATATCCTGTGGCAAAATGATAACATCCGCGCCGTATCGCAAGTTGTGCGTGTGATCATATGTATCTCACGCCTGTGCACGAGGCGTCTGTGGTCGTCAAAGTTCGTCGGTGGTTTTACTGTAAACGACCAGTGATTAGCGCAAACCTTTCTTTTTGGATCGTGTTTGTGTTCGCAGAGCATTTGGGTTGCGATTGGCGTGAATTGCAGTAACATATATACCCGCTGCAAATAACGCACAAACGACAAAGGTTTTATGAAGTTGATGTGAGGAAAAGGCAGGATGAGACACACATGTACTTCGTTTTTGCTAATGACTGCGTTTGCAGCATTTTATTTTATTCCTTCATTTTTACAATGTGCGCCACAGATGTGCTACCATTTTATCCAGTGTTTAAGTACCGATAGCTTGTTTGTAAGGAAACTGGGGAAAAGCTGAACCTAGCTATTTTCTTGGTTTTTGCTGGCCCTATTTTTACCTTTTGACATAATAGTGATTGCGGCATAGTGTGTCCCACTGCACAAAACAGTCTAGTTTGATAACTAACAAGAGGTTTATTCATTGCCTGTGTCGCTTGATGTGGTTTAAGAATAGTAATCTTGGCTGTCAGGCCTTTTTGTGCACCGCATTACCTCAGAAATAGGATTAGCTGTGAGGCGATTTTGTGGAGCATCACATTTGTGAATTGGGCATACACATGCGTACACAGAACAGCGCATATCCATAAAAAATTAAGTGCTTAAGCGACTCTTAGCGAGCGGTGCTATATGACAGGAATTGTTGCTCTTTGGCTGGAATGCCAAGCACTCGTGAATATGTGTGAGGATTTCAAGTTTCAAAAAGTGTAGGGAGATATGGTCTGTAACTTCATGGGTTAAATTGAGAAGTATATTAGCCTAATTGCAAAAACCATACAACATGAGCAGCTTTCTCTAGAGAGCCTTTATTTTCATGTCATTTCACCGAATCCCGTTCCGAAGCGTGTTGTCATGAGCAGCAAGAAAAAATCGACTGAAGGCGACGGCATTTCATGATCCTATGCAGGCAGATGCCTTCCTTTTGGATGACGGGAAGACTGTTGCACTATGAATGTTCAGTTAGCTATACGGAAAGCATTTCAAAGAAACCATTCATAGAGATGCCTCACTCAATTCAGGTTGTAGCACTGTGTCTGTTGACATCATGGTGAGTGCATCTCATGAGCCCATCTTGAGTATATGCCAGAGAAAACACGGAGTATCAATGATGAATGCATGGTAGGATTACTTTCTTGTTCTACATAAAACCCTAAATGGCCTCTTGCATACACCTCGTGCTAAAATTGATTATATGTACGCATCATGCTGTATTCAGGAATGTGTCATGATGCACAAATTTATAATGACTGCTTGAAATCTGTAGCACCGTTGAGTGCCCTTTGCCACTTGTCCAAGATAAGCGGCAGAAGCTTTCAGTGAAATAGCACAAACAAGCCAAGCAAAGTAGACACTAATTTTTTTCAAGCCTCGAACTCCAGCATTGTTTTGCAAATAGTACAAACAGAAAAAAAACATTTATTGTACCTAAACCTCATTCTAGTATTAAATTCATGTTTCAGTTCAGATTCTGTGCAAAAAAGCTTGCTTTACAAGAAACTTTGCGAAGAGAGGCAGTCATTATGAGGAAGTTGACAGAAGTTGAGTCAGTTTTATAAGGAAATTGACAAATTACAGTTTCTATCATTGGTTATCATCCTATAATTATTGTTTCCATCATTAGCTGCGTCCTATACGTTTTTCATGTAATCTCGGGCCAACACACTTCAGTCTTCGTCACAGAGTTACCTCAATAAATGTCCAAGCTAGACATTAGGAAAGTAGCAGTAAAAACCTTCTTTTTGTCTGAAAGCGTGCAGTAGACTCGACATAGTCTTACAGTGTGGTGCAAACTTGAACACTGATCAAGGACCATAAGCTGCCTGGAATAGAAATTATCCGCTTCCCAATACACGGGCTTCCAAGGGAAACCACTGGCAATGTGTTTCAATACAATTTACACCCTGTGTTTCCATACGTTTACTGAGAGTTAAGAGGAAATTATTCTTCATATACGTCTCGGCAGTCATGCAGGCATTGCTAAAAGAAGGTGTAGAACTGTATGCGAAAGTACTGGAAGATATCTATGGAAACCATAGAGCTGCATTAAGTAACAAAACTCGCATAATGAAAGGTTAGGCAGAGACACAATCTGGCCAGTATTGTTTACAACTTGCTTAGAGGAAGCGTGCAGCAACTTGCAATGATAAAAGTTAGGTATTGACATTGCTTTGCTAGGTTACTCGTGGAATGAATTGCAAAGAATTAAACTAGACAGTAAACGAAGAAACGTGGGCCAAAAAATTAATACGCAGAAGACGAAGGTAGGTAGTGTTCAAGAGCCTTGGGAAGAAAATGCAGTACTAGTATAGCAGTAGGCGAATAAAATAATTATATTGCGATGGAGAGCGCATATGGCAAGTATTCGCATATTATGAATAGCAAATTACCGATTTCACTCAAGAGGAAAGTATGTAACAGTTGCAATTTACATGTTCTCACCTACTGGGCTGAAACGTGAAGGATAACGAAAAGGGCTCTAGGTAAGCTGAGGACAATTAAGAGAGCTATGGAACACAAAATGGTTGGAGTAACGTTAAGATATACCAAGCGTACGAAGTGGGTCAGAGAAATAGAGTTAATGACCATCCAGTAAAAATCAAGAATGAGCATGGACAGGGCATGTAGTGCGAAGAGAAGGTAATTGATTTCCGAAAAGGGTGTATAAATTGAATACCAAGGGAAGTAATGCGTAGCAGGAAGTGGCATAAATTCAATCGAACTGGTAAGGTCAAGAAGTTCACGGGGTGGAAGAGGCATCTATCAAAGGACCTGGTTATTTGGACGAATATGGTAGAGGTCTTCGCCCTGCAGTGAGTTTAGTCCGGCTGTTGATTATTATGTTGATACGTCTCGTGTCAGATTCGCAGTGTCCTCAACGAGATGTCACGCCGGGGAGTCCGCAGTGCCTCTCTGTACCTGGCTGCCTATCTGAGCATGCACGTCATCTGGATTGAGAGTATCAGGCAACGTGTCAAAGGAGATCGCCTGCGGTCGTCCAGCTTCTGCCTAAACATGGCGGCACGCGTACTGACCCTGAGCTGGCCACGGCTCGTCTCCAAGCTCATACCTGTTCCGCTAGACACGGCCGAAGTCGTGGCGACGGTTTTCGACAACATTCTCAAGGCCTCAAAGGGGCTGGGCGTCTTCAGCTGGCTTAATGAGGAGAAGCACTTAGAGGTCGCTCAGAAGATAGCCAATACATCGCTGCTGACGCGTCTTGCTGGAGAGGAAGGCATCGACTACAGCGGGTTTCGTCCGGATGACGTGAACATAACTATAACAGGCAAGTTTATACGGCAATGCAATTAACTGTACAGCCAGACTCATGCCCGCCCTGGTGGTCCCCGTATGCGTAATGTTAAGTAACCTAGCCCTTTTAATAAATAATTTGCAATCCTTATGGGACCATTTGTCAATGAAATGATGGTGCTTCTCGCTTTTCTGACGTCCAGGCATATCATGAAGCCTGCCCACATTTCGCAACAACATTCTCAGACCAAATGTAGACATTGTAAAAGCAGTCTCTATAAATATGCGCGCTTAGCGTGATTTGTATGTACGTATACATAAAGTACTGTTAGTAAGAGAGCCAGTTCATCTCGTAATGGTCATATCGACTAGTAAAAATTTGTACAATCGTTTTATATAAACCCTCAGTGTACACACCAACGTTTTGACTTTAGGGCATCTCCCCTCTTGTCTAGGCCTGTCATTGGTCCCTAGACGGAGCCATTCTTGTTAAGAATCTGCGTTTTGCCGAGCCGTGTTCCTCTACTTATCGACAGCAGATCAAAAGTCGTAGTAAATACCAATCATTTCAGTGCTTTTCGGGATCAAGTTAAATGGGAAAATACGAGTGCTCTGTTAAAATGTAAAGGTAGCAATGAAAGGAAAGGATGATAATCAGTGTGTAATACGGATACGTTCCTCTGCGACTCATGTTCTTCCACTGTAGCTTTCACCAGGTAAACATGGGACGGGTGATGGTCGGAATCATGGCCATGAATACTGTTGTGATCTGCGAGGGAAGTTTGCTGCGTAAACAGTTTTTTTTTTTAGAAAGAAAAGAGGACCCGGTTACAACTGGTGTCAAAGGTTTGCGCCAGTCGCTTATTTAGCTTCTCGCAGTTTCTGAGTGCGTTTTAGGTCATGCAAGAGGAAACTAAGAATTTATGACCAAGAAATTTGGATTGGTATTGACGCACGCATTTACCTTAACACACCGTTTCGATTTTATTGCTTCCTCTGCTATTTTATTTTGGCATGGCGTCTTTTCGAATGAAGCCAGATTGCGTCCGTCCACTTTGCCTCTTTATCAGTAAGAGTAGGTACTGGGACGGCTCAGTGCCATATTAAGCTCTGCATTATAGCAGTGAATGAAATTGTGCATGAAATGAAGTGGCGAGGTTGAACTCAAAGGCCTGCTTTAGGTTAAATTATTAGTCGATATACTTTATACGCAGCGCACAGACCAGATAGTGAGGTATTGTTATTCTTGTAAAGAATGAGATTTCTGGCAAGCAATGTCGTTCTATTTGTTCTAAAACCACTCAGCATGCCAAGATCAACTTGCGCGCATGATTGCCAAAGAAAAGATGGTAGGGAACGCAGGCCGCCCGCGTTAGGGCGTAAATGCAGCTTCTGCACAAACCTCTGTGTCCGTTGTTGTAGCTAGGCACCGCTCCTGGCGCGCCTGAGATAGTCAGTAAAATTTGTGAAGGGAAAACAGCGCAGGGGGCAGGGCTGCATTGAAACCTAACTCGCCCGTGCTATAAACATCAACTGCAGCTTCAAACGATACAACGTTCCCAATGAAGCGCTTCGTGGCTGTTTACATCCGGGCACTGATATACGACCGGGCATTGATGTTCGAGCACCCGCCGACTCGGGCTAACCTGATGATGGCGCGCGACGGCCATACTGGCACAGTCCGCTACGTCGAAGAAATCGCCACCATTCTCGTGCCAAGTCTCTACCAGATGGAGCCGTACGCGTACTCTTCGTCCGAAGGATACATACCGCAGTACATCAACCACGGCACCCTGGGCGTCCTGCTTGCATCTGAATTGTCAAAGATCGCAGCAACGTATGGTAGTGGCTCGTCCATTGGTTCTCCGGGACTTGCGGAGAGACCAGTTGCCCGCACGGGGCGCTTCACCCGAAATGATGCCAGCGAGTGGTACAAGGACACGCTCTACTGCCTGCTCGACCTGCACGCTTCCCTTGGGTCTGTTCGGCTAAGTGTTCTTTTCTCTAGGCTCGTGCCGCAACTATGAGAAGAAAGTTCACGCAGCACATGCTATACACAGGAGTTGTCTGTTGTCGTTAAGATAAATCCCATTTTAATTGTCTAGCCTTACGAATTGGGATGCGTTTTTCGTTTACAGTGGCTTCCCTTTTTCAAAGCCACTTTTTAAAGAACTGGCTTCAAAATAAGGCTGTTGTACATATATTGTTTGCTTGAATGGTTGCAATCCCGCCCGTTGCCTTAGTTCACAGAGCAGGCAGCTGCCTTCATTTCGGAATAGTAGTTTTTGAAACTGCACTGCGCGGAAGAAACCAGACGAAGGTTTTGTTGGCCCCTTTCCCATAGCATCTTTAAAGAAATGGCGCTGCAGAAACTTTTATTGCTTGTGTAGAGAGAGGTACGAGTGCTATTAAATTAGGGATTAGAGAAAACTGTGGCAGGGGAAAGTTTTGCCTACTAAAATCCGGTTATAATGCGAGGCTATAAATGTGCCCATCGGCGGAAAGAAACTCACCAAGTTGGCCTCCTCACCGGTGTGAGCGTAAATAAAACGGCGTGGCGAGAAAGTCGTGACGTGACGCGTAAAGCTGTGAAATATAAGATACCCACAAAAAGGGTTCGGATATTTTTCAACATTCTTGAACGTAATTGTTTTTAAACATTACAAAAATTTAATACAGAATCAATATATACAGATTTAATTTTGTTTGTGATATTTTTCATTTGTCATGATGAGAAAAGGGAGAAGCGATGTGGGAGAAAGAATGAATATGATAGACTGGTCATGCTTTAAAAGCCGCAAAAGTTCCCGTTAAAGCGTTTATCCAGTGTTCACTAGCGAAAGTCGCATTCGATGTCTCTCCGTAGAGAGACTACCTTCTCTACGAAGTCTTGTCGTAAAGAAGATTTAGCTGGACGAGATGGATAGAAACTCCTTCAGTAGGATTATAGTTTTTTGCTATTTAGTTACAACACCGCGTGTGACTGATTTTAACCGATGCGGACATAATTGTGTGAGCGCAACACAAATTTCACAAGCAAGAACTTCTATCTATCGAAAACGGCAGAATATTAATGTGGAATAGGTAGTTAATATTCCACTAGTCATCAATCTTTAAGGAGAGGAAAGCGAGAGGAGGCGCCAGTACACAAAAGGACGGGCGCTGAACGTCAACAAAATATTTCGTGTATTAGAGCGCTCATTATGGCTCTAAGACATCGAATCTTCGAGTATCAAATAACCACTGACTGCTCATGTAAAACAACAGTCCATATTATTTGATACCGGGACTGCATAAACGGCAGGCCAGTAAAAACCATCAGTGGAAGCTCATAGTATGGCAACCATATTTTCTGCTCTGGTTTTAAAATAACGGCTTATGCAGGGTATCCGTCACACACAGGTTGTTATTACTAATTGCACATTACGGAACAGATATCTAGCCCTCATTTGGCAGAAGTCTATCTGGGGCTTCCCCAGAAAGCGGCCAGGAGTTGGTTTACGCGGCGACATGTTTGGTGAATCCTGACGGATTGTAAGGAATAACATTGAATTAAGGTACGGCATCATAGAGAACGTTGCATTAACAATGTGTTCTCACGGATTAGAGGTAAATTGCGTTGAACTAAGTTCTGGAAGAGCTGGTTAAGGTCAATCGATGTGAATAGATGTGAATGGTTCTGGTGTATGGCGGAGGAATGTAAATTAATTCCATTGCCTTAATTTCAAAACGGTGGAATATGGTAGAAGTAGATGCAGGTGTTTTACGGTAGAGACGGGTTGCCTTTGAGTACGAATAACTTATATAGATTACAGGAATTGCAATATATCGAGGATACGTTGTGCTTGATTCCGGACGAGGTTGAATTCAAGTGCATAATAGCAGAAAAAGCTGGATTGCGGTAGATTAAAGGTAAATTGTGGTTGACTTAGTTGTAATATGGTAAATAAGGTTGAATTATAGTGTACTAAGACTCCACAAATCTCGATTGCGTCGAACAGGGTCATAAGGTGAATTTATGTGGAATAAAGGTGAACTACTATGGTTGAACGATGTGTTAAAAACTATTCAGTCTTTCTGTAACCTACATTTCGTCTTGGTATCGACTGCATGAACAAATAGCCGCTGATTTGGGAGCAAATCAAACGTGAATCATCATCACCAACAACAACCTGACTATACCTACTGCAGGGCGAAGGCCTCTCCCATATTTCTCCACTTAACCCGGTGAATAATCGTGAATAAGGTACATGAATTGACAAAAGATGTGAACACTACTGCACCTTTTTCCTTCCCTCGGAAAGAAGCCACAAGTCGATCAGGGGGTCAAACTTCGGAAATCTGACGGCCCAGCTCTTATTTTGCTTCACATTCTCTCAATGACATGAAACGTTTAAATATTGGTTATGCCGGGTGTGTCAGCGCGACGTTTCATAAATTTATGGGGGTATAGCGTTGGAGTATTGAAGGTATTTACAGGAGCAAACTATCAACAGCAATGAAGTTTAAGGAAACTGTAGCGGATTTTGTATGTCCTTCCTCTAGGTGGTCGGCGTTTAGGGTCTGCCTGAAACCTGCTGCGACGCGATAGAACCGGTGCGGTCTTTCAGCCTGTGGGCCACTATGTCGATCTGCGGTGAAAACTTGACTAGCTGTGCTCATCTAGTAGAGTGAGAGCGATCGCCCCGGGTACCAATCACTATCTAGCAGTGTCGTAACTAATTTAGCCATGGGGGCTCGAGCCACTGTGTTGATGCCCTTGTCGCCAGTTTTTCCGCCGATCACCTCCGTCATAAGCGCGTCGTCTTCGAATGTTTTACCGAACACGGACTCATTCTCAACACCGATAAACGCGTGTTTGGCGTTCTACCCTTGGCATTCCTCGGATATCTCGTCGGCATAACGTTATCAAACCAACTCCAGACAATGTCAAAGCAGTCGCGGATTTCCCCCACCCGGACGCACTGCGGCAGCTCCTGCGTTTCCTCGGTCTCGTCAACTACTACAGGTGTTTTATTCCTGGATGCGCTGATCTTCATCCACTCGGAAATGTACTTCGGCTGGCCAAACCAAAGGCACCCGTTCTCAATTGGACCGACGCTGGCAATGCTGCATTTCCCGCCATCAAGGAGCGTCCAGCCTCTGCCGCCTTTCCTGTTAACCCGGCCCATGATGCGCAAAAGAGCATCACGATCGATGTTTCAAGCTCTACCGTTGACGGCGTCCTGGAACAAAGTTTTAACGGCGAATGGTGTCCGCTAGGATTTTTCTCTCATCACCAGAACAGCTGTACGGGGCTTTCCGCCGTAAGCTGCTGGCGGCGTACCTCGCCGTGAAACACTTCCCTTTCTTTCTTCGAAGGCCGTCATTTTAAGATCTTGAAGACCAAAAACCATTGACGACCACTTTCGCGTCATCCAAGATCACCTACTCACCCAGGGAAACTGGGTATTCGGCTTTTCTAGCCGAATTTTCTACCGACACAAGACACATCAAGGGTGCCCATACTATTCCCGCTGACACCCTCTGCCATTTTTCTGCCTTACAAACCCCTCCTCTGACTTTGCAAGATTTGGCTTGTTATCAACAACAGGATGAAGAACTTCAAGCACTCTGTCTAGTTCATCCTTGCATCTGCGCCCTGTACATTTTGCTGGCGTTCATCCTACGTCGACATTATTTGTTGCGTGAACCCTGTCACTGGACGCACACGCCCTTAATTCCCGTGCCTTTACGTCGCACCGGTTGCAACGATGTTCACCGTCTTTCTCATACTTGTGTCCCTGCCTCTCAGCGTCTTGTTGCGGAGCGTTTTGTCTGGCCTGTTCTCAACGCTGACGTTAGCAATAAGGCTCGGCTATGCATTACCTGTCAACAGTGCGAGATTCGGCGTGACACTACAACCCCCCTGAAACGTTTCAGCCACTGGACTCCCATTTTTCTGTTATTCACATAGACGTCGTAGGACCATTGCCATCATCGCGCGGTTACCTTTCAGCTTCTCGGCATCACCCACTGAAAACTACAGCTTGCTATTCGCAGGCTAACGGTTTAGCCGAGAGGATACACCATCAGTTAAGGGTTTCGCTCAAGCCATGCTACTTCCTGGAGTGCTGGGCCCCTTCGTTGCCAATCGTCCTTATAGGAATTCATACTGCCATCACGGGAGAACTCGGATGCGCCTCTTCTCAGCTCTTTTATGGAACATTGTTGCGTCTACCAGCCGTATTCGTGTGCCACCCTGCCAAGAGCGCCGCCTGTCCTCTTGCCGTACTTCACGTTGAACGGCTAACTACTCTCCTGTACTGTATCTACGTCCATCCGCCACGCGCTCACTAGTACAAGTCAACCTTCGTCCATCGGAATTTGAAACAGCGCCTACGTTTTCGTACTCGTGGAATGTGTCCATCATCCAGTTCAAGCACCCTGTAATGAAACCCCCCTCGTCGTCGCGCGAGGTGAGCAAACATGCGCTGCGCGCCAACGGTAGCGACATCGATGTCTCCTTAAACCACCTAAATCCTGCACATGTCAACAGTCAGTCCAGTCGTTCAGTCGTGTCCGACTCTTCGTGACCCTATGGACCATGTCACGCTACGCTTTCCAGTCTCTCACAGTCTTCCTAACATCCCATAACTTCATCTGCAGTGCCTCGAGGATGCCATCTAACCATCGCATTCGCTGCCTACCCCTTCTCCGGCGACCCTCTACCTTTCCCAACATAAAGTCTTTCTTCAGCGACTCCTCTCTTCTCATCAGATGACGAAAGTAGCTGAGCTTTAACTTTAGAACCACAACACCACGCTATCTTCACCTGCTGCCTTCTCGCAACTTTTTTCGTTTTTATGCGAAACATTGCTAGAGGTAAACCACAGCCCTTCGTGATGATTACACGCCCTGCAAAAAATGCGGAATGCTACGTCACACCACGTGATACGCTGACGTCACGGCAGAGGGAAGACGGGGTCCAGTGAATATGCATTGTTGCTTCACGGCCTCAGCCGCCAGGCGGATGCAGTGTTCTCGCTTCGCAGCAGGGTCTCCCCAGACATTAGTTCGCGTGGCTCCTGAGTAAAGCTCCATCAGGCCTGCGTGTCGGGGAGTCCGAAACGGAGCTTCTTCTCGGTGGAAATAAATTTTTTCAACAACAACAACAACGGGGGTCCAGCTCGCGCCGTCGGCTGCGGTTGCACGCCGTGTGGACCACGTGGTATGGTGACGTCACACCACGTGATACGCTGACGTCACGACAAAGGAGAAACGGGGGACCGGCTCGCGCTGTCGGCTGCGGTTGCACGCCGTGCGGACCACGTGGTATGGTGACGTCACACCACGTGATACGCTTACATCACGACAGAGGAGAGACGGGGACCGGCTCGCGCCGTCGACTGCGGTTGCACGCTGTGCGGACCACGTGGTATAAGGGGAGACGATTCTATCCCTCTTCCTTTTCTTTCATCTCTATATTCTCTTCTATCTGCAAGAGGCAGCGGAGGTGGCTCAGCTACAGAGCCAGCAGCAGGCCCGTGCATTTTCTTTTCCTTCTTCTTACAACCACAACAACAACAACTCGCCTCCAGTAGACCCTCACAAAAGGTGGCGATGCCTCCAGGGAGTGCAGCCGAGCGGTGGAATGAAAAGCGAAGGCTGCGGCGTGCTGCAGAGAGCCCAGAAGAACAGGAAGAACGTTTGGCCAAAAAGCGTGCTCGGCATGCGGCTGGACACGGGTAGTTTACGGGGAGGCTTTCCCATACGACCGTGTTGTTGCCGAAGAAATCAAAATCGTTGATTCCTTTAGCACGTCGGTGTTCTAAGAGCTTTTGCTTTGCGTACGTATTCGCGTAGTGGCAATCAAGTATCGTTGGCCTGGGGGACGACATGTTCGTTGTGCGTGTCGGTAACACAGTTAGAATAGAGATGAACGAGTCATGCTATTACCTAGTTTTATGCGATGGGAAAACATTGTGCATTCCAAGTTTAAACCGTGTAAAAGCACGTGTAACCAAGGAAATAAAAGTTTAGCCAAGTGTAACCATGGAAAGCCGAGTTTAGCAATAAATATGCTTGGCATCTGACCAGGCTTAACCAAGCTAAGCCTCAGCCATTTTTTTTATCCAACGAGGCATCTTCCTACCCCTTTTCAACCCGACGGAAGACTGTTCGCTGGCACGACTCCACCTGTGAGGGGGAGTCACTGTGGTGGCGCGTTCAGCATCGCGCGCTGTGAAGAAGAAAGAGGAAGTGACGCGCAGCGGGGGAATAAATGCGTTTTTCTTGTGGCTCTTTTGGAAGCAACATTTTCTTCCACACCGCTTTCTCTACGCCTTGCTTTTAATTTTGGGGTAGCTTTACACATGTACTGTAAGTGCGAAGATTTCCGCTGCCATTTAGGAATTTCAGTCATTTTTATCGTTGCAGAGTGGATCCTTTTCAAGTCAAACAATCCTAAATGTTTAATGCGGTTGAGTTCTGTGCATGTATTTCATTTTGAAAGCGCTAACTATTAGTATCTATGTGCGATCGTGTGCAAATGGGTGGGATAAAGGCGTGGCCAGTGCACTTTGACATTCCTTCAGCGCAGGATCTCATTAAGTTGCATGACTTTCTCCTCCCAGTTTCGAGCACAACGTATCTGGCAGTGCCCAAGCACAACACGCCGAGTTGTTCCGCAGAGCCCACGGCATGCGGCTGGCATACAACGCGCTCCTCGACAGCTTCCGTGCCTCCTCGCCTGACTACGGCGTGTTCAGCACGTACTGGCCGCAGGCCCAGTGGGCCTTCTTCGTGCGAGCGTGCCTGATGTTGTGTGCCAAGGACCAGACGCCAAGCCCACTGTCGCCCCGAGAGAACTGTCTGCTGCCCTTACACAACATGGACGAGTTCGCTGGCGCCTTCGGCTGTCGCGGGAAGCCAGATTTCATCAAGGGAGGCTGTCATATGTAGCTGCAGCCAATCAAGCCATATTTTCAAAGTTACTCTTATTTCTATACGTTTGTGATATCTGTATCTTATTCAGGCATGCATGTAATGACCACAACGTGTCGCATCACCCAACCGACGATTATTTTGTGTTTAGCGTACCACGAAACAGATGTAGACATATTTTGTTAGCTATTACGGGACAGTATTATAAACCTCTGGAATGGTATATTCACGGACTTGTTCTGATTTCGTTGTATGTGTTCACTTTAGAAAAATGCTAGCAAGAAGCGAAGGGCTGATTGCGTACCTTGTTAACGAACATATTCGGCCTATATTCTGTATAACGTGAAAGCTGAGCTGTGTAGCTTCCCTTTTCTGTATGGAGGGTACGAAACGCGTTTGTCTTCGCCATATGAAGGAACACTGAAAACGGTTTAATAAAATGCCGTAAAACGAATCTGCTCTCTGACAGCTCAACACGTGCCAAAACACGTTCTGATAATGACTGAAAACTGCCAGCGCATATATGTGACAGAAAGTTTGTCACTGTGAGATTCGTGTACAACACACTGATGAATTTAAGTTTCGTGCCTTCCTTTCCCAGTAAACCAATCCATTTAGAGGTTCTTAACGCTTTTTAATCCTGTGTGCTAGTCTCAGAGCCAAACATTAGTGCAAAATAAAAGGCGGTTTTAATAACCTTATCACGTGTCCTCCAAGCTGAAAAGCTCTCCCAGATTGTAATGTAAATGTCCTGTCCTACGTACAAATTTTTGGCTACAATTATATATACTAAACAGAAAAATATATTCAGAAGCACTGCGTTGTTAAGAGAGATTTATCCAACTGTAGCCTCCAGTCGCAGCTGTTCCTCATGACTGCTTAAGTAAAACTACTGAGTATGAACAACCTACCGTTCATAGCAACCATTTTCTCTGCAACAACCCCTGCACAAGAAATGGCAGAAGTGGTCCCAAAATTATACGCTATTTTGACAGGATATTATATATATATATATATGTGTGTGTGTGTGTGTGTGTGTGTGTGTGTGTGTGTGTGTGTGTGTGTGTGTGTGTGTGTGTGTGTGTGTGTGTGTGTGTGTGTGTGTGTGTGTGTGTTTGTGTGTGTGTGTGTGTTGGGGGGGGGACAATTTAGCTCTGCCATTTAGGGCATGACGCATAAGGAGCCAATGAATCCCTTGTGTCTAAGTTTACCGGCGTTCTATAATCCGTTTACAGAAAAGGAAAGGCGCTGCATCTGTCACTGGCGGAAGGCAAGAAGTACCGCCCAGTGTCATTTAAGCGCACTCGTTCTCGCTTGGTCCTCATAGCTGACGGCAGATGGGTGACGTCATATCCTTGATTTATTTATAGGAATAGAAAGGTGCGGTAACTGTCTCACTTGTTTTTCTGTGGACACCGCAACCGCGCCGCAAGGGAAGGGAGGAAGATGGGAGTGAAAGTGGAAAAAGAGAAAGAGGAGCCGTAGTGGAGGGCTACAGAGTAATTTCGACCACCTGGGGATCTTTAACGTGCGCTGACATCGCACAGCACACGACGCCTCTTCGTTTCGCCTCCATCGAAACGCAGCCGCTGATGTCGGGTTCGAACCAGGGTACTCCGGCACAGTAGTCGGGCGTCATATCCTTGACATCACCCTAATTGAGTAACTTGAGAGAAAGAGAGAGAGGGAGAGAGAGAGAGGGAGAAGACTATTTACACCGACATGGGCCTCGGGGCAGGGGCTCAGCCAGGGGGAGGGTCTCCTTGCCGGCTCTCCTGCGCCGTGGCCGCAGAGAAGGACTTGGAGTAAGCCTCCTCCGCCCGGCGTAGGATGATCTTTTGTTCATCCGCATTTGGGCTGCGGATGTGGGACTCTCAGGTAATTTGATCAAGTGGATCAGGTTTAGTCTTTAGTACTTTCAAATTGCGCGCCAATCGCAGTATCCGTCACGCGCGGAATCCCGCTATCATCCTCACGGTACACAAGCTTAATTATGAGCAGCGCTTCACGACATGTATTTCTTCACTGTTGGGAAGAGGTCTATTTTTGGGACGTACTTCAAACAACCATAATGAAAGAATTACCTATTAATCCTTACGGAATACGGTACTTACCTACGCAAAATGAGCAGGGGGTTCCGTATGTATCAGTCATGCTAATGGGCCTCCACAGTATACGGCGTTCACGCATGGCAGGATATCACTGTGATCCTGATGTGCGTCCTGTACGAATTGTTTTCCGCGAGGCTGTCCATTGGTTTATCGGGATTGTAAAGTTTTGTCGATGATAACCCTGAGCGGTTGCCAAAGATAGAACCTTTGATGGATCTAAAGGAATTTTAGAACGACGAAGCCAGCCCCTGGCAGGCTTATCATATCAATGTCTCGTATGTGTTTGTGTTGTCTTGCAAAAGTCAGGCAATAAAGAAAAAAAACGCGGCGTGGCACAGTATTAAAGCGCTCGGCTGGGGATCCAAGGGATGGAGGTTAGATTCCTGGATGGATACTAATAATTTTTTAGTGAGGAGTCGCACACCTGTTAAGCGTTACGCCAGCAGAGCTTGGTGAGGGGGCTGCGCATTTGGTTTTGGCTGTGACGTCACGACATACGGCACAGGGTTGGTTTGGTTCACAGGAAGGGAAAGGGGCAGTATCTGTCGCACTTGCTCTGTGGACACCTGAACCGCGCCATAAGGGAAAGGAGGAAGGTGGGAGTGAAAGTGGAAAGAGAGAAAGGGGAGCCGTAGTGGAGGGCTACGGAGTAATTTCGACCACCTGGGAGTCTAACGTGTGCTGACATCGCACAGCACACGGACGCAACTTCGTTTAGCCTCCATCGAAACGCAGCCGCCGAGGTCGGGTTCGAACCCGGGAACTCCGGCACAGTAGTCGGGCGTCTTACCACTGCGCCACCCCGGCGGCACAGGGCATACGCGAAGCTCGGCTCTAATCCTCGTAGGGGCCCGGAGGGAGGTGGTGGCGAAGAGTGGCTGTTCCTGGCCCTACGGGGCTGGAAATAGGGTGCCTCGATGTAAGCGCTGGCATCGAGGCACACTAGCTGGGACGGTAAGTCAACGCCGCTTGCTACGGGGGCTAGCCAGCCACCGAATTTTTATAGCTGAGTTCGAATTTCACGTTAAGGAGTATCGTCATCGTTCTTGGAAGTTGTGGTGTCCATTTCATTTTCTTACTATTCAATATCTTTATTTTGCCATATTTTTTCTGAGGCGTCGGGAGTTGTAGTGGCCGTGCTAGAATAGGTGTTAAGCAGAGAAGAAGGGTCGGAACGACGTCTAAAACAAGCGTTGCATTCGCGTCGAAAAAAGAAACTTGAAAATGTGAGAAACCGATTTTTTTCCCGTCAGAGCACAAAGGAAATGCAAAGTAACGGACTGCCACAGATTGAGAAACAACCTAAAGACCAAAGTCCTGAAAACCTCTCCCCCAATGGACAGGTCAGATTCAAGTCAACCATGGAAAACACATTAAAGTGATCTCAACCTAAGACTGTGTATCGGAAGTTGTACTAAATCTACTCAACCAATTGGACGCGAGAAGAGGGCTCACGAAACAATAAGAAAACCACAAAGATGACATTAAACACGAAATTCGGATCGCCCAACTCAACGACAAAATTCAGCACTACGCTCAAATGGTGTCCAGCAGTAAGCGAAACTAAATATGAAACAAAATCAACGAAAATATTGGCAATACAAAGAGCTGAAAGTTCGAATCGACCCAAGTAAACCGAGAAGGCAAAATGGAAAGGCACTCAGAAATCGCCGATCAGGTCTCGGATAGGCACATCGGTGGCCAGATCGAGGTCCCTCAGATATCCACGAGCCCCCAATCCAAAACTGGAAGCGGACATTGCAGCAACGGAAGTCGCGGATAGATTCTTCGTCAAAAACACGGCATCCGGCAGAGACCAGGTTCGAAGAGCAGCCTTAGAAACTATAGCGACCAGAAAATGAAGGAAATAATGAAATTCTTCAAACTGGTATAACGGACAGCTGCCAAAATAATGGAAATACGCGGAAATTATAATAATAAAGTTTGTTAACGCGATCCTCGTCTTCAGGAGGAATTTATCAACTCGGGAAGTAATATTACAAATCAAGCACGACATTTTGGACAGAATAACAGCCAAAAACGTAATTATCGTGAAGCCGAACAGAAATTCTCGATGACATAACGGAAGCCGGTTCCGATGAAGGGAACCTACAACCACATGCGGGACTTTCTTAGCGACCAGAGAGCAACGATAAGCGTCGGTGGCTTCAGAAAAAAAAAATAGCAACTTCAGGGAAAGAAGCCCCAATGGAATAAATCATCTCTCTCCTCCTCTTTACTCTTTTTTCTCGTCATGATGACAACTGCGAGTAAATTGTAAAGGACTTCTGAAACTCATAACACACACTACGCCGAAAATAGTAAATTGTGGGCAGAGACGGAAAATTTACACTTTAGGCCTCCTTCTGTGCAATAAAAATACCATTCAAATCTACTCAGAACAAGAAAAAATAATAAAGCATTGCACAACATATTGAGCAATATTCTAAATAGCGCACCATCTTTACAACAAAGAGAAATGTTTTTTCCTCTAGCAATCTCGATCATTTTTTTTGCGTGTGTGCTGCTTTGATATTGCATTGTTGGTTGTGCAAGTGCGGTTTCTAACTGTAAATTTTATACAAACTGCTCCTGCTGACTTTCTTCCCCAGAAAAATCCGAACTTATCAGGCTACACAGAAGAAATTACAAGTCCCCAGGAGAAATTCAGCTATCTCTAGGAGACCAGATAATTCAAGAGAAGGACAAGATCAGAGTTTTGGGGCTGTGGTTGCAACGCAATCAGAATGGATTATACAATCAAAACACTCAAAACCACAGTCAACCAAATTTCCAGAATGATTAGAAGGTGACCTGGCACCGGAAAGGGATGAGGGAGGAGGACACCCTCTGCCTTGTACAAGCCCTAGTCGTTAGCAGGATTACCTACGGGCTCCCATATCACGAAATTAGATTCACTGATAAAAGGGCCATTGACACTATCATAAGAGGAGCCTATAAAACGGCCCTAAACCTCCCGCCAACATCATCAACGGAATGTCTTTGGGCACTCGGAGTGCACAACAACTTCGAGGAGCTCAAGGAGGCAGTTCTAGAGAGTCAGAAACAACGCCTAACAACAACGCAGGCGGGTAGGGAAATCCTGTCAAAACTAGGGCTATGGCAGGCACTAAGAACTTCTGAGATCAAATCACAAATTCCGACATCCACAAGAAACAACATCTATGTGAACCCGATACCCAAGCACATGCTCCATGAGTTACAAAAGGGTCGAAGGAAAGCCAGAGTCAAATCACTGGAAAAACAATTGTCTAAAGACGCGGAAGTTGTCTACGTGGACATAGGGGCTTACGACGAACCTGGCAAGTTCACGATAGCTGCAGTTTACCACAAGAAGAGGCCAATTATTCAGGCTTCGATCTATGCCAAGGATCCTCCGGAAGCGGAATCACTGGCAATAGCCATCACCATAAAAACACAAGACAACCAAAAGAAGTCATCACACGTAGTGACGGACTCCCAACCAGCCTGCAGGGACTACCTGGCCGGAAAACCTCACAAAAGAGCGTGTGCAATATTACATTCCATCTCCCAGACGCACACAATTACATGGACACCTGGACACGAAGGCCTAGAAGGAAATGAGGTAGCGAATGATCTAGCCCCGAGCTCTCACAAACCGGGCGGATCCCCATCCCTACCTCACCCCTCTCCTAGGACCCTACGGCGACAGGCTGGAACACCTACGGTTAGAAAGAAGAATTTTCTCACCACCACACAAACAACTTCCTTCCTCGGACGCTACAGACTGTAGAAAAATACTAACAAACACATTCCCTAATCTTCAAATTTTAAATAAGATAAGCCCAACAAAATACACGAGTTACTGTCCTCGGTGCGGTGCAAGCCCCACATTCTATCACATCTCTTGGGAATGCCAGGACAAACCTGACCCAACGTTAATAGTGCCATGCCCGACACGCGAGCAGTGGGAGGCGGCCCTGACCAGCGACAACCTGGACCAGCAAGCCTGGATTATCCAGCTAGTCCGCAAGTCAGCTGCTGCCAGCGGAGCTCTGGACTAGGGGCACCGACCACCCAGCTCCTGCGAATTTTTACTGATTATATGCGCATTAAAAGTTTTCTCTCTCTCTCTCTCTGTACGAATTGAGGTTCAAGTCGTGGATCCATTGTCCTGTCTGCTATAACCTCCCTGTATTGAAATTTCTCCGAAATGAAACATAATTTACTAAAAAATGACTAGATTTAATGTAAGTGGATGTGCGTATTTTTTAAATATATATCGCATATGGTTGTAATAAACGACATTCTTTGGAAAGGAAGAAGCCAGAACGCCGCGCGTGGACGTAATCCGCGAGCTGAGCAGCAGCAGAAGAAAAAGTGTCGCTCCTTCCCGCTGCGCCCCTGCCTCTGTCCTTTCGAGCACGGCGAGAGAAACCTAAAAATGTTCACAGACTACTACCAAGTGCTCGGAGTAGACAAGAGCGCCGGCGATGAGGACATCAAGCGAGCCTACAGGAAGCTTGCGCTGCGGTACCATCCTGACAAGAACAAGGCTCCCGACGCGGAGGAGAAATTCAAGAAGATCAACGAGGCCTATAGCGCCCTGCTTGACAGGAGGAAGCGAGAATTCCACTTCCGTTCAAGCGACCAGGCTTACCGACACACCAGACCAGAGACATGCCCGCACGCCGAGTATCGGAGAAGGTACGATGAGTTCAACTGCCGTTATTACACCGAGCCTAGCAGTACGTACGAGCACCCGTTCGGGTTTGGCGGCAACTTCCAACAGGCTTCCGGTCCAGGCAGCAGATACCAGCGCACGTTCGACCCAGGACGCATCTTTGAGCAGAGGTCCGGCCCCAGAGGCTCCTTCAAGCAGACATACCAGCCTGGCAAACGCTTTGAGCATACCTTTCGAATCAACAGCGGTACTTTTCAGACGACCTTCACTTTTGAAAATGGATTTGAGGCGTTCTCTAGCTTCGACAGCACAACTTCTGACGAGACTTCCAGCGGTTCCCAGTCAAGTTCAGCGGAAAATTCGTTCCACTATGCAGCTAGCGGCTCACCACAGGATACTGACTCTCCGCACGTGTCTACCAAGGAGCGGGAGGTTTTCATTACGCTGGAAGAGGTTATGCGCGGCTGCTCCAGGAAGCTGAAGATTTCTTGGAACATCGAAGCACCAGATGGTCACAGCGTTCGGCGCGTTGAAAAGATAATCAAGCTCACTATGAGACCTAGAATACCTTTGGGAACCAGGGTGACCTTCCAATGCCCGGGAGAACGGACATCGACATACTCGCCTCCAGCCATTGTCTTCGTGATTCGAGACAAGGAGCACCCCCTGTTCGAGAGGGACGGAGCAGACATTCATTACTTCGTGAAACTCACGCCCTTGGAAGCTCAGTTCATCACACAGATCAAGGTACCTACACTGACTGCAGGAAACGTCTCGCTGCCCTTGAGAGGTCCTGTGCAGTCCGGCACCATGAAACGCATTAGGGGTCAGGGCTTGCCTTACCGTAGAGGTTTGAAGCGTGGCGACCTCGTTGTCATATTTCAGGTGTATTGCGGTAAAGTGTAACGAAACACGTACAACAGATGCTGCAGAAGCTGTCCAAGCCTTGCGCATGGAAAGCCAAGACTTAAAGATCAGCTTTGACGTTTTTTTTTTAATCTCGACAACTGGACTCTGGAAAGTCAAGACTTCATGACCAGCTTTGACGTTTTTTTTTTAATCTTGAGAACTGGAGTCTAAATGTATGTTTTGGTGGGGGGCTTACGGCGAAAGCACCTGATCTGAACTTTTTTTATCAAAACAAAGTAGCCAGTGCCTTTCCTACCTCTCTTGAATAAAGCTGACATCCTCGCCTTGACCTGCTTGCCAATGAATTCGAGTATTCTGTGTTACGCTCGACCCCCCTCGCTCCCCATATACACGCCCTTAGCAATTGAAAGAGCACAAATATGCAAGTCGGTATTGTTTTCCTATATGTAGGCGTAAAGAAAGCGAAATTCGTCAATAGACTCACGTTAGGCAAACAAAGTTAGCTGCCACCCCACAGGCTTAAGTATTGAAAGAAAAACGACTTGGAGTTGCCCTCGGAAAAAAATAAAAATATAGCCCACAATTTCTTTACTGACAGTCTTAAAATAGTTACTACAGAACTGCTGTTTTCTTAAGTATTTCGTTGCCAGCCAGTGATTAGAATTGGTTAACTGTTGTGTACTGTAATAACACTTTTCTTTAAGCTGATAAAAATAGGACGAATTATCCAAACAAGTTATAAAGAAACGTCGACAGCATTTAAGAAAGCCAGCTGCTAATATTACAAATTGCTGCTGACCGAAACAATTGCTGACGTTCAATCTGAGTAGACCTAGCGTGTCAAAGCGACAGGGCAGTTGGCACAGACATCGCTTGGGTTTACTGTTAAACTTGATTGCTCAACTAAGTCAGACGTAGCTTTCCCAGCAATCCCAGCAACGGCTAAAGAACATTCTATTTCTGCGCTCATTTCAGCAACCCGCGCCCGCTGTCTGGCTCTTCCTCACTAGCTCAGCTCCTTGTGGCTCTCTATTTTAAATATCGCCTGAAGCAGCCCGGCGTCTTTGATGGACCATCGACGGAGGCAGCCCGACACCCACCTTCATAGCTTTCTGCAAAAGCTAGGCAGTGCACGCCTCAAATTTACTACAGTCGGCTGTACAACATATAGGCCACGTGCGCCGTCACATATCACAGGGTTGAGGGCAGCACAAAATGCACTTGCGAAGAGCACATATGCACTCGTTGAGGCGAGCAACTAGCGTAGCGCGTAACGTAAATATGACGTTCGCTGTCCCCGGCTTTAGGTAAATTCGGCCAGCCAGATGATATTGAAGGCTGAACATGCATGATTAGAATCGCCACTCCAAAAAAAAAAAAGAAAAACAACGCGGCGACGAATGCGGCTGATATGAAGCTCATCAACCAATGGTTTCTACGTTGGCTATGACGTCGCAGCTGAACGTCTAGCTTGGAATGGCACGTTAATGGCAATAAAATTAGATTAATCGCGACAACGTTACAGTGCATTGACGTCAATGAATGGGTAACTTGTATGCGGTGTACTTTCCGTTTCATTCTTGGCTTAACGTTTACTAAAACCGACAGATGATGGTCGAGAAATGAAGAAATTCTTCGACGTCTTTTTTCACCAACATGTTATGTTTATATTTGACTCTAAATTTTCTTGCGTCGTTTTCCATCGCAACGTTTCTTTTTCGAAACGTATGCTTAGCGTCATATGTTTTTTGTCGTAATCGCCTACGGAAGTTTTCTGGTGTGTGCCACTTGAATCACTCGTTAGGGTATTGTTGTTGTTGTGGCTGTAGGAAGAAGGAAAAGAAAATGCACGGGCCTGCTACTGGCTCTGTAGCTGAGCCACCTCCGCTGCCTCGTGCGGATAGACGAGAAAATAGAGAAGAAAAAAAGAAGAGGGAGAGAAAGACGCGCGCCGCAACAACAGCCGTCGTCCACCACCACCGAAGCAGTGGCGGGTGCAATGACGCCATACAACAGATAAACATTTGGTGGCAGGCTAGCCCCCGCCGCAAGCGGCGGTGACCTACCTGTCCCAGCCCCATCAGGGGAATACACATGCCATGCTTTAAGAGGCCAAGAAGCAGCCAAATAGCGGACACAGCTTCTTCGCCCATGGGTGCACGGTTGAGCGCTGCTGAGCAGACTAGGCAAGACGGCCATGACGACGAGCGTCAGGAAAGTGCCGCCGATCACATTAACAACACGACCACTCCTGCTGCGTTGTCACGATGTCGACACAACTGATTTAAAAGCCCCTCCCAACCGGATTTCGAGGCCTGGAGGGGCGTACACCCAACAAACCGCCTAAAAAGCGCCTCGTGAACCAGGCACGTTCGATGTTTGACTCACATTTCAAAATATCCGTCGTCATCATTTCGGAGGTTGAGATGGGGAAGAAACATTAAAATCTAGCAATGAAAGCGTGATAGTCCATGTCACAAACGAAGATTATTGCCTTAATTTCTTATATGCGAATAACCTTTTTCACGACGGCCAGAAAGCCGTGCTCGCCAGGAGTGCACGCTAATATGCGCTCAATGGGGTAGGGATATGAAGGGAAGTGCTTATCAGCGGCGACCGCAGCTGTCGACAGCAGCCTGGCCCCCTGCACGCTTGTATTCGCAAACCGAGTCGTTCGGGCTCCGTCGCACACAATTTCTAGAGGTGAACAAACTGCAGAAGCCGGCGGCCGAGGAAGACACGAGAGAAGGTTGAAAGCATTGAAAGCGCAGACGAGAAAGGTATGGCAGAGACCGATGAATGTGTGGAAACAAATTCCACGCTAGGGAAAACAGGCGCAACATTCTGAAGTCTGGGAACTCAGCGTCACCCCACCGAGCTGTTCTCCTTGTCTTTTTACGGTGCCTCGGAGTGTTGAGCCGAGAGAAGGAGCGTCGTTTATAATCGCCAATATTTCCGGTGTTAATAAACCTAGCTCAACCATTCTTGTGATGAAGTGACTAGTGAGGGAGTATCTATCTATAGGCCGCTTTTCTTTGCATCATTTCAGGATTTTCATAGTCACTTCAAGGCGCCCGACTGGGGATCCGAGAGATAACTAATAATAATATGATAATTGGTTTAGAGGAAGGGAAAGGCGCAGTATCTGTCACACTTGTGTCTGTGGACACCCGAACCGCACCGTAAGGGAAGGGAGGAAGGTGGGAGTGAAATTGGAAAGAGAGAAAGAGAAGCCATAGTGGAGGACTACGGAGTAATTTCGACCACCTGGGGATCTTTAACGTGCGCTGACATCGCACAGCACACGGACGCTTCTTCATTCTTAAGAGTTCCTTGGACTGCCAGAAGATCAAATCAGTCGATATTGTCGACCATAAACCCTGACTGCTCATTGGAGGGTCAAATTCTAAAGTTAAAGCTCAGCTACTTTGGTCATCTGATGAGAAGAGAGGAGTCGCTGGAGAAAGATTTGATGTTGGGAAAGGTTGAGGGTCGCCGGAGAAGGGGTAGGCAGCGAACGCGATGGTTAGATGGCATTCTCGAGGCATTGCAGATGAAGCTATGTGATGTTAAGAAGATAGTGAGAGACCGGAAAGCGTGGCGTGACATGGTCCATAAGGTCACGAAGAGTCGGACACGACTGAACGCCTGAACTGAACTGAAGTTCAAACGAAGAGGCGTTCGTGTGCTGTGCAATGTCATCGCACATTTGAAGTTCGATTTCCGATGGAAGCTGGCTTTCAATTTTTTTGATGATATCAGGATGATTGACAAGTGACACATCAGCGCACAAGTCCGGTGGCTGTAGGAAAAAACTGATTTATTTATTTATACGAAGGGAAAAACGCGGTAACTGCCTGACGTTTTCTATGGATCGATTTATAGGAAAGGGAAAGCGCAGTAACTGTCTCACTTGTTTCCTGTGGACACCTCAACCGCGCCGTAAGGGAAGGGAGGAAGGTGGGAGTGAAAGTGGAAAGAGAGAAAGAGGAGCCGTAGTGGAGGGCTACGGAGTAATTTCGACCACCTGGGGATCTTTAACGTGCGCTATCGCACAGCACACGGACGCCTCGCAACCATGCCGTAAGGGAAGAGAGGAAGATGGGAGGGAAAGTGAGAAAGAGGAGCCATAGTGGAGGGCTGAGGAGTAATTTCGACCACGTGGGGATCTTTAACGCGCGCTGACATCGCACAACACACGGATGCCTCTACGTTTCGCCTCCATCGAAAAGCAGCCGCCGAGGTCGGGTTCGAACCCGGGTACTCCGGCACAGTAATCGGGCGTCTTACCACTGCACCACCCGGCGGGGCTGGCTGTTGGAAGAAGGAAAAGAAAAGGCACGGGCCTGCTACTGGCTCTGTAGCTGAGCCATATCCGCTGCTTGATTGGTTTTAGAGCGCAGCTCTTTGGCGTCCGTTCCTGGGTTTCGCGTCGGCGTCGTCGTCGGCCTCGTAACCAGCTCCGCCCCGTTTCATCCCCCCAGCGCTAGCAGCGACCGACTGATACTGCTCGATGCCGCTGACGCCGCTAGAGAGTCAAGATAACGTGACTGCATAGAACAACGTCGCCGCCATGCAGAAAGGGGAGGGGAGCCCCCCCCCCCCCCCCCTGTTCGTGTGTGGCGGATAGGGTGCTCTTCAGTTGCCGACGCGCCGGTTATTCCACGTAGGCCCCGGCACGTCAACGAATACGTGACCACCTACCCACGGCTAGACCTGGTTCATGGCGCTGCGGAAGCGAGGGTATCATATTGTTTGCGTCGGTATCGGCGGCGTTGTCTCTGAAACCAACTCCGCAGCTGGGGTTGACTCACTATCGGCGTCAGCAGCATCAGTCAGTCGCTGCTATCTCTTCCCTCCTCCCTTTATCGCGTTGTCCGCTTGCTGCGCGCTCTTCTGCCCCCATCGTTTGCCGCCGAGTGTACACGCCGCACCCCTCCCCCTCTTCCTGCGAGTCTCCGGTTGTCAAAGCGCCGGCTCGAACTTAATTCCTTTCTTCGCTCCTCCTCCAATGCAACCCCTGTGCGGTGGCAATCAGAAAGCCAGATCGGTGGCGGCGGATCTGTATATGTGCACCGCCCGAGCCGAAATTCCCGCTGCCGTTCGCCACTGCGAAATTATCTGCCAGTTCTTTCTGAGCCATGAGCGAGACGACCGGTGGAAGTCCTCCGTCTGCTGCTGCTGCTGCTGCTAAACGAGCTGCCAGAGCAGAGGCCCAGCGCCGTCGCCGCCAGAATCCAGAGCAGTAAGCGAGGCTGAAGCAGAAGCTCATCGCCGCCCTCGAGAAGACCCTGCCGTTCGCACCGCCGAAGCGGAGGCTCATCGCCACCGTCGAGAGCAACAGCTGAAACAGAGCAACAGCTGAAACAGCTTATTTGCTGCGCTCAAATTTCGCATTAGGAAGTAACGTAATCGTCGATAATTTTTTAGGAAGGGAAAGGCACGATAACTGTCTCACTTGTTTTCTGCGGACACCTCAACCGCACCATAAGGGAAGAGATGAAGGTTGGAGTGAAAGTGGAAAGAGAAAAAGAGCTGCCTTAGTGGAGGACTACGGTAATTTCGACCACCTGGGGATCTTTAACGTGCGCTGACATCGCACAGCACACGGACGCCTCTTCGCTTCGCCTCCATCTCCGCTGCCTGATTTATTTCCTTATAGGAAGGGAAAGGCGCGGCAACTGTCTCACTTGTTTTCTGTGGACACCGCAACCGCGCCGTAAGGGAAGGGAGGAAGATGGGAGTGAAAGTGGAAAGAGAGAAAGAGGAGCCGTAGTGGAAGGGCTACGGAGGTTCGAACCCAGGAACTCTTGATTATAGTCGGGCGTCTTGCCACTGCACCACCCCGGCGAGGCTGTGATGTGTACGTGAACGCTTCATTGAAAGTGACATACTGTTCAGAGAAGAGCATCGGGTACTTCCTGAACAGCCAACATGAATTGGAGTACTTGATGAACTGGTGCTGTTGAAGAAAATCTAAACATGCCACGTCAGTAAATGTGTTGCTGACGTGTTTTACCATTAGGTTTGTATCTGTTCGATGTCACAGTCGGTAATAAAAAAGAGAGCTGTGGCCGAGTGGTTAGTTTAAAAGCTGGTATGCCAAACTGCAGGATTTGGGTTCGAATCCGACCGCAGCGGCCGCTTTTCCATGGAGACGAAACGCAAGGACATCCGTGTGCTACGCATTGTCAGTGCAAGTTAAAGAATAGATCACGATTGTCTACCACCACCTAGGAGATGAGTTATTCTCTAACCCTCCACTACGACAGCTCTTTCTCTCCTTCGTTCAAGGCCACCTTCTTTACTTCACTAACGACGCGCTTTAGGCGTCCACCGTCAAGTAGGACAGATATTCCACCTTTCGTTTCCTATAAACCAATTTAAATAAAACTCAGGTGGCGGCGGTCACGGAACTGCGCCAAAAAGACCGCGTGCATTGCGATGTGAGCGCGTATCCGTACATGTATTTCATTCCTTACACCATTTTTTTAAACATAGCGTGGTTCATCTCCTCACAGAGAATGATAGTTACTCTTTCTTTTGCTCACCCTCAATTTATTTCTTACATACACCGCCACTTAGAGAGAGCGTTAGAAAAAGCGGGTTTCTCCACCTACACAGTGGGAACATGTTCTGACTTGGCCAAGTGTCCCATCGTACCGCCGTACGCGCACTGATACATTCTTCACAGGTATCAAACGTACGCACAAAATGCACACTTTAGAAACATTAAATGTTTAGCGGTATAAATGTGTTAAATATTGTGCTAGCAGCAGCGAAATCTAGTAATTTTATGGATTCTTTAAGAACGTTAGTCGGACATTCAGCGGACTACTTCCTAATGCGTAGTAGCTGGCTGCCGAAGGAGGCACTTGGCCAGCGTACAGTATGTGCTCCAAGGTTCGCAGTTTGCGTCTAAATGCATTGGTGCGTGGCGGCGTCCGCGTTAGTCCGCGCGCAGTGCAATGTTCCCGCTTGCTGCAGTGGCTCTTGCGCGTTCATGTGGCATAGCTGAAGACGCATTACTCCACTGTCGTGGTGGTAGTTACTTTTCGGCTTGTAAGACGCACTCTCTTGGATCTGCTCAATGCAGGAAGCTGCGCAGACTGGATGCTACCCATACTGTGCGGGAGCCTCCTACGAGTATGTAACGGTGAGTTTTACCCGCTCAATGGCCTAGTAAGCGAAAAAACTTCGCGTTTGGTTGCTTAGAAAAAGCGATACTTCTGGACGATTTAGTACGTGAAACGCAAATTGGTTACAGATCGAGCAGGATGGAAGTATATATGTAGACGCGGTTTCAGTGCTAGGATCCGTAGGTGGTCGGAATATATCCGGAGCCCACAGGTACACGTACCGAGTCTCTCATAGTGGCTTTAAATTCTTCAACCGCTTTTACCACGAACTGCACTTAACGCGGATTCGAGACAATGCGTGGCGGGAACGCTGGGAGCGTTGTAAATGCGAGAGGCCAGGAGTGAGGGTTGCGAGTAGCGCAATATTTGGACGATGAACGGCAATGAAATGAGTCCTTTTTGTTGTTTGTGGCTTCTTTGCTTTTAGCGCTGTGTAATTTTTGCAACGGAGGCACAAGCCTTCGCTTTGTGCTGAAGCACGCGTCTCCGCACGTGAGTGAAAATGCAAGGTGGCGGACGCTCGCAGGCATAGTCGTGGAAGATGTGCTCACGGCAATCACTTTTGTAAGCTTGATATTTAATTCAGATTCTGGGTGTTGGGATTATTTATCGAACGCATGGATTGCTTAGTGAAGATGCGAGGCAGCAGGAACGGCAAGAGTCGGTCAGGGCATTCCAGGCGATCTGAGCGCAAGAAAGGGGAAAAAACGCGTGAGAATGAACGAGAGCAAGGTTGTAAAAGCGGGAATGTATCGAACGCGAAGGTGACTCGGGTAAGCTAGTGAAAGCTGATCAGCCTTGCTTCAAGGCCGGGAATTGAGAGCTGGGATAAGTGAACGCGTTCGCTGCGGCGCGCTCTGTGCGACACGTCCGCATGCCACCTCCTGCGTGTTTGGACCAGCAACGTCCAACATTTCACCACGCTGTTAAGAGTCTCTGCTGCCTTCTGTACTTGTAGAGGCGTGTTTTGTGCGCGCGCGCCGCTGACTGTATGCGGATATGTGAATTCGGCCATTGCTCCCCTCCACAGCAACGCCGTCCCTTGTGGCCCTGGCGCCCGTCCCTGAAAGCGACCGGAAACATCTCTCATGCCGCAGCCAAATGTGTGCCTGCCTTGGTCATCTTGAACGCTCATTGTAAAAGAAAGAAAAAGATGGAGAGAAAGACGCGCGCCCGCAACAGCCGTCGTCCACCACCTAAGAGATGGCGGGTGCAATGACAGCCTACAAATAAAAATTTGGTGGCTGGCTAGCCCCCGCAGCAAGCGGCGTTGACTTATCGTCCCAGCATGTAGGGACGATACGTCAACGCCGCTTGCAGCGTGGGCTAGTCAGCCACCGAAGTTTTATCTGTTGTAGGCCGTCATTGCACCCGCCACCTCTTAGGTGGTGGACGATGGCTGTTGCTGGCGCGCGTCTTTCTCTCCTTCGTTTTCTTTCTTCTCTACTTTCTCTCTTCTGTCCGCACGAGGCAGTGGAGGTGGCTCAGCTACAGAGCCAGTAGCAGGGCCATGCATTTTCGTTTCCTTCTTCCCACAGCCAAACTACCAACAAAAAAAAATTCATGGGCACTTTGCTCGCTAAAGTGCTTCAAGGCAGAAGCCTTCCCCGCCGCGCTGCTTAGGCATTGAATGCAAGATCGTTTGTGATAGACTAGAATTATGACAGATACTGCGCCTTTTCTTTGCTGTCCACCCATTTTAAACGCCGCTGATGGCTGCTGTACTGCGTCTATGCTCTGTGGTGCGGCGTTCGAGAAAGCGCCAAATGAAAGGGGCCTCACGGACGCTGGGATAGAACGCCCGGCAGGGTCAGCTTCGTATTGCGTGATGCGATCTGATAACTTTGATTCCACCAGATAAGGAGGCCGCCTTGACCCCGCCACCGGCACGCAGGCCTAAGGGACGGGAGCCCGGACCTCCGCGATCAGAAGCAGGCAAAGAGGCCTTGGTTAACCATGATGCACTTTGTGAGTACTATAGTTAATGTCTACACCCCTTAACTAGTGCTCGTAAGTTATGGTTAATGATTGTTACGATAGCGTTCAAATGCATGGGTTCCTATGGGCATCCGCTCAACTGTTTTATTATTAGTCTTAAATTACCCTGAAATTGCCCTAAACGATGTTCCGATATCATCCGATTGCCATTGATTAGGCATAGATTCAATGGTGGTTGGCGTATTCCCATATAAGACATGCACCTGAAACGCAGAAACATTTTCTAACGACAGTAAAGGTTCTCGCCTTAAAAAGGAGTTGGTACTTTATAGCGGTCATTTGCTTTGTTTCGAGGCAACGTTCCCTGCAAACGCGATCGGTCGTGTTATTGCCGCAACTGCTGGAAGTCTCGAAAGGGGTTATTGCCGTTGTGATGTAGCATACTTGGCGTGCAAGTACTACATCACGTTATAATCATTATTGTAATGTTACTAAATTTCGGAAGAAATGTAGTTTTTATGACATGCTCAGCTCAACGTCCCGAATGATTTATTACTTTTTTTTTTCTTTTCAAAAAGCTTGCCACAAGGCATAAGTTGAGAAAAGGGGAATGGGTTTAATACTCTGAGGGACGTCGTGAGCTGTTTGGATTGATTTGCACTGCCCGTGTTCTTTTACGCGAGCTGTCTCCCACATCGTTGAACGGGCGACGTTTGATTGTCACTTCAATTCAGATGCCGCCACACGGCGGGATTCCTTAATGCGATCGCTAACTTGGTTGCCGTTCAAAGCGCTCGCCTTGTTCTCGGACTAGTTATGCCAAATCGCCTGGCTTCGACAGGGCTTCGGCGGTGGTTACATTATTTCCCACGGCCTTGTAGCGAGATACCGTGGGCCCACTTCGTGCATGTGAAACCAGCCCAGGCGTTGTTTTTGAAAAGCTTCACTAGGAGGGTCGGAGCCGAAGCGTTGTGATTTGGACCTGTTGGTAGGGCACGATGATGAAGACATGATATCCTTGTGTGTTTGCGCTTTGTCTTCATCATGTCGGAGCCGAGTTCGCGTATGCCATATGCCGCGACCGAATGACGTCAAAGACAAGGCCAGCTGCGTGCCCCCTCGCCAAGCCCTGCCGGCGTTGCCTAGGAACGCTTAAGAGGTGTACGACAACTCCTCATTAAAACAAAATTTGTCAGAATCTAGGAATTGAACCTCCAGGTCCTGGATTCCGAGCCGAGCGCTTTAGCGTTGCGCCACGCCCTTTTTTTTTTTTTCAGCACGGCATTTATTACATGCCTTTAAATTCAGCATTGAGCTGTATACATTATTTGCAAAGTAATCGGAGCCTTTCACGACCCGGGATGTGGCGCTTATTGTACTTTTCGCTTTAAGGTGCCACGCCTCGGGTCGTGAAAAGCTCTTCATAATTCAGCTTATCTACCGTGAGGATGATAGCGGGATTCCGCGAGTGAAAGATACTGATATTGGCGCGCAATTTGAAAATACCAAAGATTAAATAGTTACGTCACTAAATTAGGGTGACGTCAAGGATATGATGTCCTCCATCTGCCATCAGCTATGAGGACAAAGCGGGGACGAGTGTGCTCCAAAGCCGCCGGGCGGCGCTTCTTCCCTTCCGTGAGAGCCGTCGCAGCAGTCGACCCTGTCGGACGTGTTTGCGTGAGCACGGCCGCTCGACGGAAGCGCACTGACTGTAGCTGAGCCACCGCCGCTGCCTCGTGCGGACAGAAGAGATTTATTGATTGATTTATAGGAATGGACAGGCGCGGTAACTGTCTCACTTGTTTTCTGTGTACACCACCCAGTGCGCTTCCATCGAGCGGCCGTGGCATGAGCTCCCGCTTTCTCTCAGGAGCAGCGGTGCCCCCCCCCTCCCCCTGCCCACGTACCCTTGCGTCTTCGACTCGCAGTGCCTGAACTCCGGCTCGCCGGCCGGAAATGACAGCCGCAGTGCCTTCCCTTTCCTGTAAACGCATTATATATATAGAGAGAGAACTTTTATTCGTCCAACAGAGTGACTATATATATCCCGCTCTTCGGGGGTAAGACCCGGAAGTTGGTGGTGGTGCTAGAAACATTTTATTGCCATTTGGAACAAATATTGGGGACGAAGCCCTTTGAATGGCACTTGAGTGCACCCTTACTACATGGGAGACACCCTCATAAGGCAAAAGAAATTCCTTGAAGAGCAATCCTCCTCATAGCACTGGAAATGATCTTCCGTTGGTCCTAACTTGAGGTGCTCTTCATGAGAAGCTCCCCGTAGGACTCTGCTAGCAAAGTTCAGTGATGGGAGATGAGGAAAGGTGGGACATGTAAGAAGGATGTGTAGGAAGTGACCTGGTTTGCCACAGAGTCTGCATGATGAGGAAAACTGGTCTGGGTATCTGGCATGTAGTAGTGTAAGGTATGGAGCAGTCAGAGTCTGCAAGCTTCGCCAGTGTACGGCCTGCGCTATGGTGAGAGAGGGGGCTGGGGGTGTATATTCCCTTCTTTTGTCACGGTAGTACGAGAGAATATCGCGGATAGAGAGCAGGCGCTCCTCGGCCTATAGAGGGGGGCTCCATTCCTCTAGCCCGGAATGTAAGACCTCGGGCTAGGGAATTAACCTCCTCGTTGCCAGGGAGGCCAGCATGTGCTGGCGTTCAGATGATGGTTACGGGGTGCCGAGGCTGCCGGAAGCGTAATATGCGAGCAGCGATGCGGGATATATAGCCGTTGGCATAATTTAGAATCGCAGATTTGGAGTCGGATAATTTTTGTGGCAGATGTAGCGATGAGAGCAAGCGCAATGGCTGCCTCTGTGGTGGAAGTGGTGATTATGGAGCTGGAAGTAAGCAGCTTTGCTCGATTGTCGGCTACAGACAGGACCATACGGAAGCCTGACGTGTATTCCGCTGCGTCCACGTAGACCACTTCTTGGTCGTCGCTATATTGGCTATGAAGGGCGTGAGCCCTGGCTATTCTGCGGCCCTGGTCTCGCTCAGGGTGCATGTTTTTAGGGATGGGATGTATGATGAGGTTAGAGCGGAGGTTAGGAGAAAGGGGGACACCGTCAATGGGGCGGAAGGTGGGACAGTCGCCCTAGTTGCAGGCCAGTAGTGCTTGGACTCCGGCGGCATCTTCGGCCCGTCGAACAATATCTCTTTGGGCTCTTGGGTCTGAGCTTCGCAGAAAGAAGGGTCTCCAAGGTGTCCTTAGTTATACTTTTAGCCCTGCCTGGCGACTTTGCACATTCCCATATTATGTGATCTAGAGATCCCTTTTCCTTGCATAACGAACATAGGTCTGATCGTATTTCTGGCCATATATGGTTAACAAGAACTGGGTTCGGTTATGTATTTGTCTGTAGCTTTCTCCATGCTACTGCTTCCTCTTTGCCTAACGTGGGGTCTGGTGGTTGTAGGGCCATCCTGCTCAGTCTATAGTGCATTGTTATTTCGCTATAGTTAAGTCCTCTTGTTTCCCTTGGCACTCCTCCAGTGCGGTGTGAGAGATCTCGGGCTAGTTTGTGTGCCGCCTCTTTTCCGGGCACGCCTGCGTGGGCTGGCGTTCAAACAAGGGTGACGTCTCTTTCTATTCACTTTTGATCGAGGATTCTACCCGCGATTTTGGCTATTACTCCAGCGGTGTAGCTCCTGATTGCGCTTTTGCTGTCAGTATGTATTTTGCCTCGGTCTGAGCAAGAGCCAGTGCCGTTGCAGCCTCTTCCGCTGTTTATATCGATTTTGTTTTTATAGACACTGCTGTAACCATTTCTCGCTTGCCATTGAGTACGACTGCATTCATTTTTCCTTTGCCGCAGTATGTAGCGTCTACATATGCGATTATACCTGAATTTTTCGTCTCGAATCTCCGTGTCTGTGTTTCGGCCCTTTTCTCTCGTCTTTGCTTATTATATTCAGGGTGCATGTTCTTTGGTAATGGGGTGATATGGATCCGTTTCCGGACCTCCACTCTCATTTCCTCTGTCGTGTCCCAGTATTCCTTCGGTTGTATACTTCCTTCCACCATTAGTTTTCTCTACCCTTCTTTGTTGTGTAGATAGTGTTGCCTCAATAATTTCATCTAAGGTGTTGTGTATTCCCAGCATCATTAGCCTGTCCGTGGAGGTACCTGCAGGGAGGTGTAGTGCTCTTTTAATGCACTTTCTGATCATGCTATCAATCCTGTCTTTTTCGGCCTTTTTCAGGTGTAAGTATGGCCTGGCATACCCGACCCTGCTTATTACGAAAGCTTGTATGAGCCTAATAGGTTACTTTCCTTAATGCTTCCATTTTTATTAGCTATTCTCCTTATACGGTTTGTCGTTTGTATGACCTGTGCTTCTAGTTTCTTTATAGTTTCTCCGTTGTATCCGTTCTTTTGGAGTACCATTCCTAGCACCCTCATTTGCTCGACTTTCGCGACTGATTGTCCCTCCACTGCTATATTTACGTCCACTTGTTCTTTTTGCCTTACGTGTTTTGGATTGTACATAAACAACTCCGATTTTTCTGAGGAACATTTCATGCCCCTCTCTTTTGCATGCGTGGACTTCCAGAAAAACTAAAGAAAAAAGAATTTAAAAAATTCAGCCTATATGCGGATGACAACCATTTGGACAAAGGCAGCGATGGTGAAATCGAGCAAACATTTCAAGAAGCGGCAAATGAATTATAGAACGCAATGTGAAAGTACCAAAGACTAAAATGAATAAACAAGAAGTGAATTAGTGTGACGTAGAGGATGTGACGTCACGCTACCGGAAGTAGAGCATAAAAATGGCATATTAGGGGATTGGTGCGCTATTTAGAATTAGAAGTGAATTAAGCAACTAGAAGCAGCGAGAAGCAGCCAACAGCAGCATCCGTGCTTTCGCGTTGCTCCAATGCAGATTCTGCAGTGCTCTTTACTTTTTTGATCAGCAATGACCTTGGTCAGAATGTTACACGGCGGCTGTTGTATGGTGCGGGCAATGAAGCGCATTCGAATCGCGTTGGGTTTTGCCATGACGGGAATAAAGCAGCGAGGGCGGCGCTTGCCGTCGTGCGCTAGCCGTGGCCTCAGTGAACAGTTTTGCAAAAAGTATTTCCCAACCTAAAATATCTTTGTCTGCGCATATTACAGCATCTCAAAAGGTACCGCTTCGTTCAAAAGCTTTCTCTGCTCCTCTAATGCCCAAGGTGTACTCTCGCGTCAACATATGCTTGTTTAGGTTTTCCTTTTACATTTTGTGGACCGAAAAAACGAGGGGCAATAGCCTAGCATTCATCAACATAACGATAACTACTCCGCTTTTCGCGGCGCACACGGCAGAAGGATACTGGGGATGTAACTTTTTAAACGCGGGAGCACATTTTTATGAAAAAAGTTGACTCTCATTACATACCATTAATATACCTCTGGTCGTGTGCTTTATAAATAATACAGCATGAGCCAACCCATTTCGGCCTCCGCGACATTCTTTAGACGGAACCCCAAAACAAGTCCAGAATTCTCCGAAAATTTCTAAGGTCGCATATTATAGTGAAGGCTTCTCAACAAACTGAAAATATCCGAATATGGTTCTGCTGAATAAAAAAAAATTCAGCGACCACCATGCTCGGCGTGCATGCAAGAGTGCAGCCGACAACGCGAATAGCGGACGGCATGAGGATGATTGATTAAAAATTTAATTTGCACCGATTTAGGAGGCCCCCTACTCCCCGCTCCTGGCACGCAGGCCTGAGGAATGGTGGCTGGAACCTCCGCGACTAAGGACTGGCGAATATACATTGGTTATTCGCCGCCTCAGCCACCAGGCGGACGGCTTTTTGCTGGTCAGCGGGGACGTCGCTTCGCAGCAGGGTTACCCAGGCTTCTCTACTTTTAATGTTGCCCCTAGCGCCCGGAGACTTAGGACATTCCCAAAGTATATGGTCGACGGTCCCCCTCGCTTCTCAGGCTTTACATTTATCATTTTGCTCTCATCTATCTTGGTGTAAAACAACCAGACAGGGTTCGGGAAATTTCTGGCTTGCAATCGCCGCCGATGATATTTCGTTTTGACGTCAGCGCACAATGGTTGCCAGAAAGGTAAGCTGGATTCTAAATAATAAACAAAAACGTTCTGAAAATATCTGTTGCAATGAATGGGCTGAAATTACGAGGAATTATATTTTCACGTGTGAGGAGTTAAATGAAATAATCAGGTTGTGTTCAAATTTTGGTTGACCCTTTTAAAGACCCCAGATGGTCACTATCCTCCCCTTACGGCACTTGTTTCCTTCCGCTTTCACATCCCCCTTCCCATAAGGCGCGAATCAGGTATCCATAGAGAAGTGTGACAGATACTGTGAGTTTTCGTTCCCATAAACCAACTTATTTACGGAAAGCGGAAATGCGTTTATTTTGACACCAGAACAAGTGCTTCCTTCTGCTATCTCAGGTTTGAGATGCTAATCATTAAAGCTCCTTGGCTACCCAACAGACACTGCTCTGCGCGTGTGCGAAACAAAGGACGTTTTGGCCAGGTGTTTGTTTTGTCTTGAGACGGTTTAAGTCAGATGCACGGCTAGTACACCTGTTGTTCTGTATAAGCTGACTTTTATCGGTAGAGCATTTCTTTGAATAAGGAATCCACATGGGAGAACTCTTCCTTTAGCTGACCGAAGCCTCAGCTCCATATGATGCATGTGAAAATGTCCACAAATGATTTCACATTCACGCGAGTGATAAGTGTCCTTCGTTACGCCTTGCGCATGCGTTGTTTGCAAATAGGGTAACAGTGGAACCAGTTTGTACAAACTTTAAGCCAACTTGCAGCAATGTTTTCGTTTCGATGCTGAACCTTGTTGCTCTCCTTTGCTGTGCAGATGTTTCCTTACCGGACTTGGAGGTAACACGATTGCCAAATGTACAGGGTGTCTGCGTTCACGGTGTCGGACGGGTGGTGCCGAGCAGATTTCTTGAACAGTGCCAGCGACGTGAAGGTGAGTTGTGACACAATGCCTTCGGCGCCTGAGGTGAGCAACCTTACCATGTTTCGCAGGCCTCAGGCAGTCTTAGTGCAAACGCTATTGTACAGAGGACATATGCTCGATGCGCGTTCTTCGTTCATACCCAGCGTAGCCTACTCTGGGGGAGTAGCCTTAGCTTGCGCACCTGCAGGGAAGGGTTTTTCTTCGTAGCAATGCCTCAGTAAAGAATGTTTCGTGTGAACGGCAAGCACTTTTATGACGCCTCTTAACAGGCATATGTGGCGGCATGGGGGGCCGGGGAGAAGATCAGCAGTCGTGGCCAGGGTTGCCGGCGTCAGCAGTCCGAAATTGCAGCATTTTCTCCCGTGTAAACCTAGTTATACAAATATAGGCGTCGTTAAGCATAACGCGACTGCGCGGAGATAGAAAACATAGGGGTCGTTAAGCCTAACGAGACTGCGCGGAGATAGAAAACTTTATTTAAAAATTAGAAGAGTTCAATGCTGCTGAACAGAATATGGAGCGAAAACATTAGATGCGGGTGACCGAACATTCTTTTTCTTCATCTTCCTGCCGCTCTTGTCTGGGCTACCAGTCTACGCTGGATCACTAGGTCTGAGCATAGGAGAGTAGGCTCCCATTGCGCCGGCGGATGTTTCGTTTGTATGTCGGCGAGTTTGGGCCCCTTGCACCCCCATGTAATGTGGTAGGCAGTGGGCTGGTCGTTACACGAAGGGCATGTACCTTTTTAGTGTCCTAAGAAGATACTTTATAGATATAGGTTGGGGAAAAGGTTGGTCTAGAACAGTCTTCATTCCCGCGATTCCTGTGTATTTATGCCCTTTGTGTGGAAGGGGCAAAAGCCAGGCAACACCGTTTCCAAGATTTCTTTGGTGCAAAAGATGACAGCGATGTCATCCGTGCTGAGTGCTTGTTTACGGATTTCTTGTTGGAACAAACATCCCATTGAGCGCCTCTGATCACGTGGGACATCTGATGCCGAAACGTTCCCGAAGTGTGCCGTTGCAAAGAGCTACGCATATTCTAGGACCAAGAAAACTACAATTGTCGATGAAATTGTGCGCCGCCCGCAAGTGAGCATGGTGAGTACCCTGAAAAAGTGTTTTAATTTGCCGTAGGTGGCTGTAGCGATAGCAAAGCGCAGCTGTACCCGATCGTGGTTACATTTTTTGTCGAAGAATTAGATTTTATCGAGAGCAAGCGTGTTGCGCTGAGCACATTAGAGAGCCAGTCAACTGGGCACAATATGACCACATTGCTGATAGAGGCTCTCAGTTCCTGATGAAATCTGGCGCTGCATAGTCACTCACAAGCACTAAAACATAAAAGAGATTACAGCAAGCCGTTCACACCGGTGAAGCGCACACTACCAACTGGATATTATTTGTGGTATGATGAATGAAACACGACAAAAAGACGTAAAGGTACAATAAGAAGAAAACTGAGAAAATTCAGTATACAATGGAATGAAAAAAATTCCAAAGGAATGAATAAAACAAAATGAAACATTGCGCCTACCTTCTTGTCATAGTTCAAACAAGTCTATAGGAATTCCTTCTTGCTGAGAGCCGCAGACGGAACACTCATGCATTCCTCTTGTTGACCATAAATCATCCTATATGTTTCAATAATCTCTTTTCAAAACATCTTTTGCCTGAGCCAGCATCTTGGTTTTCACGAACTTGGCTAGACATTCTTTACCCCTTGGGTCCTGTGTAGTGGCATCCTTTTCAGAACGAGAGCAATGATCGACAGCTTTCCTGGAGCCGAAAATGTTCCACACGCATTTCTGTGCTCCCCATACAAAAATGGTCTATGTACTTCAATGGAAAAGTTTATGGTCAGCTATGTCTATCTATGGACTTTTATAGTCGGCTATAAAGTGCCATTGAAAAATTTATAGACAGCTATAGAAAATTTTATAACACTTTGTCTATAGCTTCTGGACCACACAAAATCTTTTTAGTTAACTATAGAAAACCATATGTCCACGAAGCTAAAGATTTTTAGTCATAGAGTTATCTTTAGCTGTCTATAGCAATTTGAATGGCTCTAAAGCTACAGACTGGAATCCATGGAATCAGTTTTAGCAAGTTATAGAAAAGTTTATGCTCCTTGAGCTATAGATTATTAGTCATTCAGTTATCTTGAGCTGTCTATAGAAATTTGGACTCCTCTAAAGCTAGAGACTGCAAGCCACAGAATCAGTTTTAGCAAGCTATAGAAAAGTTTATGCTCCTGAAGCTATAGAAAATTAGTATTACCGATATCTTTAGATGTCTATAGAAATTTGAATGCCTCTAAAGCTACAAACTACAAGTCATATAAGCTGCTTTAGCTGGTTATAGAAAAGTGTATGTTCCTGAAGCTATAGACTACTAGTCATAGCTACCTTTAGCGGTCTATAGAAATGTGAATGTCTCTAAAGCTACAGACTACAAGCCATATAAGCTGCTTAGCTGGCTATGGAACAGTGTATGCTCCTAAAGCTATATATACTATTTGCCATACAGTTATCTGGTTGTCTATAGAAATTTAAATGGCTCTAAAGCTACAGGCTACAGACTGATAGTCATATAAGCTGCTTTAGCTGGATATAGAAAAGTATGATGGTTGTGGGGAGTGCTGGCCAATTTTCAGTTATTTACTCATCTAATCGAAAATGAAACCGAAGATATAGAGCATGACACACATGCACATACACACTTGCGCATACACAAACACTCGCACATACATACACGCGCGCGCGCTGCGCGAATTTTCGATAGCTGACAATAGAAAATGCTAAAGACTGCAAATACTTAAATTAGGACACCAGAATGAGCCCATAGGTTATAGACTTCCATAGCAGGCTATAGCTTTTTGAGCCAAATATCTATAGTAGACAATACACAGGATTTTCTATAGCTGGCCATAAACATTTGTATGCGACAATAGAAAATGCTAAAGTCTGCAGTACATAGGGAGCCATAAGTCTATAGAATAGGTTAAACACTTCTATAGAATAGATTATAGAGAAACCTAAAGACTATATAGGAACGGCTATAGCTTTTTGGGCCAAATATCTGTAGCCGACAATACACAGGATTTTCTATAGCTGACCATAAAAGTTTATACCTGGCCATAAAAAATGCTAAAGACTGCAGTAAATAGGGAGCCATAAGTCCATAGAACAGGTTAAAGACTTCTATAGAACAGACTATAGAAAAACCTAAAGACAGCCATAGAAGCGGCTATAGATATTTGGGCCAAATTTCTATAGCTGACCATATAAAGGAGTTTCAATAGCTGACCATAGGAAATTTTTGTATGGGTCCCTTAACCTCTCATTGATGCATCGGCCTATCTGCCACACATAAGCCTTCCCACATGTCAAAGGAATCTTGTACACAACACCTTCGTGGCAGTCGACAAAGCGCTCCTTATGCAGCCCCCCGCATCCTTCTTGGACTCGCTCGTTCCGTTCATCTTCCTGCACAGCCGCGGATGTTTAGTGTTGCGAGAAAGAAAGAAAAGGCCAGGATGTAGCAAATCAAGCAGGAAGGGAATGCGTGACCACCTCATGAGGTGGAAGGGGTGTCATGGGCAAAGGGAGAAGCGGAATGTGACTGCACTGCATAATCGCCGTCGTAGACGTTGTATGAGATGTCCGAGTAGCTGTCACAATTCTTTGTGTTGCAGATGTGACAAGGAGGTTTCCGTTTCGGTGTGAGAGCTGCCCGGGCTGAATGATGGAAGGGGCTTTTCAGGAACGCACTCTTCATAACTGCGCGTCGATGGAAATACTTCGGTGAGGTTGACGGCGCTTGGTTTTTGTTTTTCTTCTTTCTGTGACTGCGCTTGCGTTTGTGGCGTGCTGTGGTCGTGTCCATGTCTCTCCATTTTCCTCAGTTTCGACAGAGCGGTCATTTGTTGAGTAATCGGCATTGGCTTCACACTCTGCTTCCTGTATTGTGGTGTCCACTGAGGACACCTGGCGGTTTACAGTTTGTTTTCTTTTCGGGGGTCTGTTCAGGTGCTGTAGAAGACGCGATAATGTCCGTCACCGCATTCCCGTTAGCGGATGTTGGGGCCACCTCGTGGTTTTCAAAGGCAAATTCTGCTTGCTTATCCTGTAATTCCTCAGATGGCGCGGCAGCGGTCGTCGCCTCCTTGCTACCGTCCATGGTGATGGCGTTCGTAGACGCGTCACCGTTCGTCTGGGTCTCTTTAGAGTTCTCAGGGGTAGCCAGCGGGAGTGCGGGCTGCACCTAATATTACACTGCCTGCTCAATCACTTCTCCGTTCCCTAACACGGAGGCAGACGTCCGTCTCTTACATGTCTTTGCAGCCTGGTCCTCACCACATTCGGGGCACTCGACCGCACACATTTCATATCCATACGCGCCGCAATGCTCGCACTGTGGCGCGTTGTAACTCCGCCCATGCGGCCTTCGTATCCGCATTTGTGACATACCCTTTTCGCCCCCTGATACTCGCAGGAAGTTCGGAATTTGTCTATATCTAGTTTCAGACGTTGAAATCCCGTGGTGGCTACGAAAGGGAAATATGAGGCGGTTTCCCAAGTTAAGCTGAACATTTTTTTATAAGGCTGCAGCGCGCTTGCCGACTTGATGTCATGATGTTCTGACGAGTACCCGAAGACGCGCACCAGCTTCGCGCGCGTGTCCCGATACTTAATAAAAGTTCTGGGGGCACATTGGCTCACTAAAGTGCTTAAAGGCGGAAGCCTTCCCCGCCGCGCTGCTTAGGTATTTGTAGAGAATGTGCTTCTGTAAGTACGAACGCCAAACGAGTCGCACCGCCGCTCAACAGGCCAAAGACCCTCAGGATTTATTGAACCCAAATTTATAGTCGGGAAAGCAGTGGTGCCACTTAGCGGAACTCACACACACTACATACCCTCTTGTTTAAGAAGGAATAGTATGCACAACTGTGAGGTTCTTTTCTTTAAATCTTCTGGCCACCTTGTTCTGTGGCTCATTCAGAGACAGCAATCTAAATAGCTGACCAGACCGACCAATTTAACGACGAATAATTTTATGCACAGACATGGACGGGACGAGAGTGGGACAAGCAAGTAGGACGAAGACTAAACACAAAATTGTCGACAGTCACCAGTTCGTTGGGTAGGCAGGAACGTGAAGTCGGTGTAGACGCTCGCTCCGGTTGTTCACGCGTTGTAGGGTCGCCGACGTAGGGCCTCGGCAGGTCTAGCGGAAGGCTAGGCCACCGAATGGGGCCCAGTGGAAGCACGAGGCCTCGGGTTGTCTGGCTAATTGAATTAGGCTGATTGAATTAGAAAGTGTCTCCTAAGAAGCAGCAGAAGCAGGGGTGGGAGCAAGGTTGCTGAGGGGTAAAGACCTATCGGCTGAGTTCGGGCGACAGATGCAACTGCGCAACTTTTCGTAGGAGAATGGGATCGTGAGTAGCCTTACGGGTGGCCAAAAGACAAAAACCACTTGCGAAGCGAAGAAGGGATGTATTGATGATAATCCCGCGGGACAGAGTTCACGTGCACAAAACAACTAAAACGTCTTCATCGGCAACCTGATCACTTTTCACTTCGATAACTTTAGCAGCCCCAGGGCTGAATTATTGACAGTAGTTGTGACCACTCGCAATTGTGGAAATGTAGCAAGGGTAAAGATGTTGCTTTCAGCAACTTAATGGTGGGGTCACGGCACTTGATAGACTGCAGACACAGAGGACAGGGAGTCCCAACCAAGAAGAGTTGATGGGCACATGAGGAAATCACCGCAATTTCGATGTGATGACGGCAGCCGTCTATTCTTATCCGAGCGGTGCACTGTCCAGAAGGAGATATGGGGCTTCATTTGCGGCGTGTAAACGAAGACCAGAGTAGGGTGTACGAACTTCCTTTAGATAAGAACATAACTGATTGTACGACGGAAATAGATCAACCAGTATAAATTAAAGCCTCGACAAATGTCCCTTCAACTACTACTGATAGCATGTTAGACGGGGGTGTGGGAGGAATTGTATCATGCGCGGACGGTGCAGCTTCACCTCCGGAAACTGCACGAGTCAGTTTTCCGTATGGCGGTCAGAGGTACCCTCGTCATCGTACACCTCGTACACGATCAAAATCTATGCATGATCTGATCTGGTTATAATAACCGAATAGATGTTGACTTGCCCGACAGCTTGCTTGATAGCTCATTGACGTGGATGCCCGCTCCACTGCATTTATTGCGATACATGATGCTTTAACAACTAGTTTGTCACTTCCATAGGCAGATTCTCTGGCATACATATTATTGTCCATAGTATAAAGAACAGGAAGAGGTGTACGATGCATGTCGAAGGGGTGACGGCGAAAGACGGTACGGCAATGGTGAACGTCTACTTGCGGACCTGCCCGTGGACGCTCTGGCAGATTGCGGATGCGGGCATGGGCGTTGATGGACGGGAGCAGCGTAAGTCTGAGGCTCATCATACGTATCCTCCCGTCGAATGTCCCGGTAGTGATATCGCTCGTCCCGCATGCGCGAGCGACAGACTCGAGCGACGTGGCCGCGAATGCCACAGTAGACGCAGACCGGCCTGGGTGAACGGTATCGCCACTGAGAAAAGCATTTGGGCAGTATAGAGGAGGGGGTCGGTGATGCGAGATGGTGGCTACATTACATTGCAGAGGACTGGAGAAGGAACACTGCATAGGTGGAGGGGGAGTCGCAGCAACCTCAGCGTACATAGGTATGTAACAGTGGCTTGGCTGCTCTTGAAAGGTAGGATGCGCCACAGAAGCTAGCTTCTTTTTGATCAGGGCACGCAGGTAGAGCAGCTTGCAAGTGAAGAAGAGGAGGAACTTACAGGGGCGAGAAGAGGTCCTGCAGAAGAGGCCTGCAGTTCTTTGTGGATGATCGATCGAATCAACGCGCGGACGTCGCCTAGTGAGTAGAAACCATTGTCTCAGGTGTACAGGAGGCGGCGTGACTGAAGGTCATCTAAGTGCTGAAACGTGGTACGAATGTCCGCAACAGATGATGGGCGTTGAGCGGAGAGGGTGCTAAAGGTGAAGCCATCTATTCCTTTCAGTACATGGTGGACGCGGTCGGCATCAGGCATGGTGGTGTTCACACGTCGACAAAGAAGAGTATGTCTTCAAATATATGACGTTTAACTCTCGCAGTTAACATGCACGTGCATGGCCAATTTCTTCTTGTAAGCTGTGGCGCCAGTGGCCACCGTACCAAAGATCTGACGAAGCTGCATAGTAAATTGAGTCCAGTCAGTAATGGCTACCCGATGGTTAACAAACCATGTTTTCGCTGCATTGCTCAAGAAGCCGACATTAAAAAGTTTGGTCAAAGCGTCCTAGCGATTGTAGGCGCTATCATCGTCCTACTGCTCAAGCCAATTATCAACATCGTGGCTTGGGAAGCCAGAGAAAGCGGGAGGATCGCGATGCAGGATTGTTATAATCCAGGTTGGCTGACCTGATTGCGTAGCTAGCCTGGGACACGTTAGTGTGAGTAGTGCCAGCAGAACCCTCGGGTCCGGGACGCATGCCAGTTGGAGAAGCAGCAGCAGCTGTGAGTAGATGGCAGCCGGAACATGAGTTTGTCGGTCGAGGTGTTCCACCCTGGCAGAATGACTGACCAGGATTCGACCGGTGCGTTGGTGCAGGGTTGCTGTTTAGAGGGGCGGGGATCGGCAGCAGGCTCCACCGCTTGTGAGCTTGGACACCGTGCTTTAATTGCACAGCCAAAAACGGCATCGAGGAATGAACACACAGCATGTTGGTGATTATGATTCACAAAAGAGGATGAAGTTCCATGAAACGAAGGATGAAGCTCAGAAGTGGTAACAATGTATATACAAACGTGTCGAGGAGTTTCTTCAACGACGAAGATTTGTAGGCATCAACTATGATGAGACTGATGAATGCGATGGCGGATTTTATTGACTTTAATGCTGCGATACCTAAAGCCAGAAAGAACTAAACTACTTGAGCGTTTGCGTATGTCGCTGACAAGGCTCTTGAACCTAATATTATACATCGGTTCTTGTCAGCCCCTTCGTTATTTTCGCAGCTGTTGTATGGTGCACTGACATTAGCCATTATTGATATTACTAGAAAAATATTGAGTTGGACAACTAATGACGACAGGAGGGACAAAAGGATGAGTCGCTTGCTTTACCTTTCCTATTTTAATTTACCTTTCCTATACTTAAAATATATGTCGATGCCATGCCTGTCTCCTGCTATCCTGCGCGCTAGTGTGCCAAGAATCATTTCCCGTTGGCCCGAATATTTTTCTTGGTGCTTTTCTTGTTCTTGATCAGGGGATACCAAAATATCAGTTGAATGGCATCGCAGGCTCTTGTTTACGTACCGTGACTTACCCTGTTACCGTAATAAATGCGAATCTCTTCGGAACATTCGATTGCAGGCTCTTCGGCTGTCACGAATCGAGGTTATGGCAGCGTTTTCCGGCTCAGTAAAAGCTTTCCAGTATTCTTACTTGTAAGTCGTGGAGAACATGATATCCCTCTATAAAATAATTTTTAATATATATAGTCCTGAGAAGAGGACGTAAGTCAATCAAATATGAAGAAGCAGCGGAAAGGGACCCTGACCTGCTGCTCCACATTGTGGAACGAAGGTTGTGAAAGAGAAATATGATGAGGATGGGAGGTGATGATGCCATAGGGAAGTGAAATTCTTTGTTCTGCTCGACACTGTACAGGAGACCACATTCACACTTGGTGGCAGTAGTCGTACACAACATGAAGTACTTGTCTACGTACCCCAGTAGACAATGCATACACACACCGGTAGAGACGAGCTCTTCACTCTTATATGCTGGCACAAACGAGTAAGCACACCTTTCTCTCAGACCTGTGTCTCAGTATATTATCTACACTGACTCCCAGGTGGCTATCTGGGCCAGCAACTCTAAAAATCTCGCACCACATCTGTCTACGGAACTCGAGACCGAACTTGTTACGTTGCAGCATTCCCGGTCTTCATCCGATGGATCCCTGGGCACTTGAGGATTAATGGAAATGAGCTGGCTAACCAGTTCGCCCGTGCAACTCGTAAACGGGCACCAATAATTCCCTAGCCTATGCCCTTGGAGGGCGGATAGAGTCTGTCTCTTCGCGTCACCATCAGAGGTGCTGTGTCGCTTAGATCGCAAGCTTTACTCCGGTCCTCATTGGAGGCCCACGTCCTTCGCAGATACAGTTGAATACGTTCATAGCCCCTGCACAGCTATATGTGTACAAATTCTGCCGCGACCCTTCATTTCTCAACTGCCCTTACTCTTATGCCAGCCTCTCCCACTTCCTATTTTTCTGCGCTGTTGCATTACAATGGCATTTATTTTCCACCCCCTCCCATACAATCTACACCTGGGCGGACTGGCTTGTGGCTGAGGGTGAGGAAGAACACTGCCTGCTCGTCCAGCAGGCCATCGATGCATTAAGCGCCTACGTGTTGCACTTCAAGGCCTTCTACTACTACTACCACTACTACTACGACTGCTACTACTTACTACATGCACGTTACAAACATCACAAGAAAAGGCTTATGTACACAGAAGTTTTCGACAAAAACGCTTATGCACATGTGTGGTATCCACTATAATACCACTCTCATGCTAGTCGTGTTCAAGCAAATTTGTTTGTTTCAGTGTATAGCAAAGTGACGTTTTGACACGTAATGTTATGACAGGACGTCCGCTATGTCGGTGTACATCGAAGATCTGCAAGGTGCTGGGTTAGAAGCAGTTGCAATGGTGTCACCATGAAGCTGGTAGGACTCCCAAAGGCCAGTGTCATCAAACTCTTGCAATTACAACGGGCACATCGGATCAACACCCGAAGCACCAGGTGGTGGAGCTTGACCGTCGGCCTCGTCCGGCGCTCGGCACTAGGCGGAGGTGGGCGGCATCGTACCGCTGATAGAGGAAAGTTTCGTGATCCTGTGCTCGCACAGCAGAAGTTACCCATGTATGTAGAAGGTACTGGTTGTGGCGAGGAAGAAGTGATTACCTGGCGGCGACGTATGTCGGCAGAATGTCTGGTATCAATCTGGGAAGGTGACCAGGGGTACTGGGAGGTAGGGAGGAAGATGTCAGGGGGATACGCCAAGCTTTAAGCATTATAGTTCGGCGGTCAGGGTCCACAGCAGACGTCCACTAAAAATGATGCCTAGTACTGGCGTGGCTGCGATGATTCCCGGAAGACTTTATCCCGTAAGAGTACTGGCGCGGCTCCGAGCAGGTGACTTCGACGATCGTCCTACTCCGTGAGGGAGCTCGTAAGGGAAGGTATCGTATTATGAGGGCTAGTATGCTATCGTCCCTGCCGCTAAGAACGAGCATGGATAACCGTGATCAGTCGGCGACACTAGTGCTGTAGTTGATCTTCGCGGTGTGCTTCGGTGGTGCAGGCACATTTCAATCGCCACTAGAGCTCTGAAATTTGTTGAGATGCGAATTTCACTGTGGCTTCCGCAGATGGCGGCGAACTTGTAGGAAACGGCGCGTTGTATGCAGGAAGCTGGGGGGCAATTGAGACTTGTTTGATCTGCCGCGGTTCTGTGCTCCAGGCCTCGCATGAATGGCTTGCACGTTACTTGAATGCGGTCTAGGGAGAGTGTTGGTTCCCGTTCTACTGATTCGCGGTTGGTGAAGGGCACAGCTTTTGAAGCACATTCACGTTTAAAGCTCCCAACTTCTTTGGAATCTCGCAAGCTGCATTTGCTTCTGGAGAGTAAAATTCTGTGTGCATGCGTTGGAACAGCACGCAAGGTTTCACCGCTCGCCATAGAGCCCTCCAAAGACAAAGAGAGCGCAGCATTTCACACCAAACCTGATTGAACCGAAATATTGGCTCTATTTCTCAAAGCCTACTTCATCAGTCAGTCGACATTACTTTGCCAAAGGGTGATAGCTTGCTCCCCCGTGGGACTAAGCCTAAGCTGAGGTTACGGGGAATCAGGCTACTGGTCTTGGGACTGTGGCGTTGGTTGGTCACAGCCCCGGCCGCAGTCATGTTATGCGTACCGGTATCCTCGCTTCACACGAAATGGTCCCGGGCTGTTTCATTATTGAACTCCGCAGGCCCTGGGGAGCTGCCATATTCTATAGTTGTGCGAGCTAAAGTACATTTAGCTCCACAGTATTTACACACCCTCTACCTTGTGCTGATTTATATTCATACGGACGATGCATACGCATTAGGAGCGTTAGGAGGGAGCACGACCTAGCTGCGTAACGCTTGTCATTGATTGGAAGGTGTAGTAATGCCGTCAACCGTTAATCGAGTGCTAGGATGAGTTGCTCGATAGGCTGCTTTAGGCAATCGCCTTGGGGTATAGACGAGAGGATGAGGTGGAAAACAACGCCCACAACTCTGACGGCCGGCTTGGACGATGAGCGCACATTGTGAAGCAGAACTGTGAACGGGGTGCTTCCATTCCACTCCATTGAGCTGAAAACACATAGTCTTCTGTCTCAGCCACCGATGGCGCCCATGACGCCGCCTGGCCGAGTGCAGTCTTTGCAAAAGCTCTACAGCATCCTTCTATTATAAGCGGGAGTATAAATGACAACGCTCGAATTGGCCTGGGGTGACATGCCTTCTGGCATGACTAATGCAAGAAAACCACGCACCATGACGGCCAAGGATGGGACACGCAACCACGTTTCCCACAGAAGTGCGATTCAGTGCCTGGTTGTCAGATAGAAGACTGAAGCATTGCGCAGATATTACACTCTTGTATCCCCATTCGGCAAGCGAACACAGCACTAGGGGATATCGTACGCTAACTAGCCGCGAACGTTGTAAGCTTTACCTAAGATCGTGGACAGCCGGAACAGCCTCGTTTCTTAGACTTACGAATTCAAAAAACCGAGCCGTGCGAGAAGTGATATAATGAGTAGAAAGCAGGTCCAGCCACTTCCCGGACATCGACCGGCAAGATTTCGCGTGCGGAGTCTGACCAGAACTGGGAAGGAAGGCAGTGTGGCCTCGGTGCTAGGCCTCGGGAAAGTGGCTAAGCCATATGTCGCCGAAAAATCTAGCAAGAAAATTAGAGGCGTTTAAGCTTCCGCTTAAGATTAGCGTACGCATTCATCGCCTCACTTATGCTACGCTGCTGCTACTTTGGCCAATCAGCAGTCAGTCAGTTAGTAGGTCGGGCGATCAGTCAGTCGACCAGTAAGTCGGTTTAACGGCCGGACGAGCTGACATCGCGGGCGACAGGCGAACCCTGTCAGGAGTCCTCCCATTACCTGGAAGACCTGTTGATCTCCCAGGCTCAGGGAAAGGGAGGGTGGACTACAAAGTCACAGCACGAAGGCCCTGTCATTGCATGCCAGCGAAATGGAAGCACTTCTGCGGGTATTGATGTCTAATTGTATAGAGAACAGTTCACCAACATGTCGTGGAGGGCGAGGACCTCACCAGTTATTGGCTGGTGGTCAACGCAGCTGAAATTATAGGGAAATATGTACCATCCAGAGCGCAGCTCGGCAAAGGCAGACTCCATTGAGAGAATTCTTCGGGGAAGTTTTCCCCCAGCGTATTTCCCAGCCGAGATTTGTAGTACGTTCTAGCGAGGCTATGCAAGTATTCCTGCCTAGGAAAGACCGGTAGGGTTTGATGGAATATGCGCATCTTGGAAAACCGATTTCTGCAGAGATCTTGCCCATGCAGAGGCTTGCCCATCAGACATTAGAGATAGGACGTGTAGCTGGGAGGTGGGTACAGGTCGAGAACAAGATTCTTGCATGCCTCGGTGTCCTATTCCATCCCCTGCTTCTGTTTGCGCTTCATATGCCACCATGCTAAGAGGCGATGCGCCGGAGCATTTGCACTCGCTCGCTCAAGCCAGGAGAGAAAAAATTCAGATTGAGCTGTATTCCATCCGCTGTCCACTCTTCTTGCCAAGTTAGGGATGGAGACCAAGGTGGCGTGCTGGTTATACCCCGCGGTTGTTTTTTCAGGCCGTGCTTCATACGCTCGGACTCAAAGTCCAGGGTCACGCAAATTGGTCCCAAATAGATTCAGAGGCGACATGGCACAATACAGTTAGGCGAAATTTTACAGACCTACGCATAAATTAGCGTCCATGTGCACGTTTTCTTTGTTAACTATGTCCGAAAGCATCTTCCCATCAAGTCTAAAATGCTTTTTCCCAGCATCAAACAACCCCGCACTGCACAAGTTATAATACCACGCTGACTCTCTCAAAACACACCAGACGACCATTACATACACGCACATAATGAAATAACCTAAGGATGAAACACAATTCACTCTGTCATCATAGTCGGCGTGGCTATAATATAAGTTGATTATATTTTTCGAAACGTTTGCCACAAGGCGTAAGTTGAGAAAGGGGGAATGGGATGCAGGAGATAGAAGTTAAAAGGAGTGAAGTCCAGTTGCGCTTAGGTATTCGCAGAGGTTGGCGGTGTAGCGATTGTCTATTGTCCACTTCTCGTAGTCACAATCGCGGTTCCACCGCAGACCCACCCTCATGAGGAGCCCTTGTCTAATTGGAGTCGCTGCTGGACACGTCCACAACAAGTGACGCACATCACAGATCTCAGGTGCAGTGTCAGAGTGAGGGCACCTGTCAGTCACTGGCACATCTTTTTGAAGCGTGCAGACATGAAGTTCGAGATATATTTGTAACCATATACACAGTTAAAAAATTTTACTTTAAGACAGTGTCTGAATAACCACAGTCACGTCTTAAATTAAAAGATCTGCCGTCTGTCCGATTGTGGTGGTGGTAGTGGTTTTGTTATTTATATACAGAAGAAAGGAAAAGATGTTTGCCAGCCCCGGTATCTGCTATCTGATAACTGAAGCACCGAAACTGGGGCGGCAGAAATAAATGGATAGCGAGGAAGGGGTAGAGAAAATCAAAGTGGTGAGCCATAGGGAGAAAGGAAAGGGTAGGTAAATATAAAACTAAATATATACACTATAGAAGAATATACAGTAGTATGCTTGAGGCCCACCCGCAAATGTCTTAGGTCACTGAGCACTCGGCACATCGGGCGGGCCTCCGTACTAGCTCTATGTCCATGTAAGTGTTTACGACACCCGGAGGTGCACACTTTACAAAACAATGATGGCCGGCGTGGGGCGATCGACCGTTATCGTCCAGAATAGCACACGCGGAGCATTCGGTCACAGCGCGCACTATCCGGCGAGGTGAAATAGGCGGGTCATCAAACCCGCCTGTTGGATATATTCACACAGGCTCACGTGTGTTCGCTCGCGGACGCACGCACTGCCCGGCGGCCACAGGAGCACAGCCACGCTCTCCGGGATTACCCCCTGCGCTGTGCAAGCCGCCAGCAACTCACGTTGCGGTTCGGTAAACGCGGCGCAGTGCAGTAGACGATGTTCGAGAATTTCTACTGCACCACAGTTGTCACACATGTAACTGGTGGCAAGTCCGTGACCCATCCGGCGTTCCCCAGGCCACACACATCCAATGCGCGCACGGAGGATCATTGCGCGTTGCAGCCGATTCAGCGAGCGGCTGCTGATACTGTGAATGCGCTCACCTTTCGCGATGCGTGGGTCGGGGTGCTGCGTCCGGAGATTGTCGTCGATTACCGCACGCACGTCCTCCAAAGCGAGTTGCTGGTCGCTAGGAGGGAGTTCATGTGCTGCGGTAGCTAGCTCGTCGGCACGTTCGTTGCCCTCGATGATGCCGCAGGGCCCGGGAATCCATTGTGCCCTTATAGTGCAGCCGCGCTCCGCCAAGCGCTCGAGACGCGCGTGAATCTGACACAGCAGCGGAGTTCCCCGGACGGTGGTTCGAAGGCGGCTGAGGGCGGCGCGGGAGTCGTATAGCACGGGACACAAGGGTGGCGGCGGAGTCAGTTCAAGCAGTAGATCCAGCCCTAGGCGTAGGCCCAGCAGCTCTGCCGTGGTGGAAAAACCCAGGAATGAGAGGTGCAGCTGTCTGTGCAGTTGCAGGGCGAGGATGGTAGCCGCCGCTGCTAGCGAGCAACTGTCTTTGGCCACGGAGCAGTCGGTGTAAACGAGGAGGTGGTGCTGGAGTGGCTCGTAGATTACGGCTCTGGTCAGCCGCTTCACTGCACAGAGCGGTGTCACGTTTGCAGACTATGTAATATGATCACTGAATCATGATTGACTCTGCTGCGAAAGATATCGATTACGTTAATCATTTATTAAATTTGGCTGGCGAGCGGAGAGAATAAAGAATTGCTCCGCCTGAATTCTTTCCCTCGCGTCGGTTTTCACTGCGTTGCAGCGGAGTGCCATAAGCAGCTGTGTACCGCAGGCTTCCAGTACGGAAGCGCGTGCCTAGCTTGCACTCCGGGTACGTATTTTCGTCTCCACATTTTGCCGACATGTGGTGTCAAACTTGCGGCATCGACGGGCTCTACAGCGCCCTCTGACCTGACAGAACGGCTAATTGGACATGCCTGTGAGGCAGAGAGGGGGCTAATTTGGCATCAGGGAGAACGACCGTACGCCAACGACATCCGAGGGAAGCTGAGCGCGAGGCTTCTTGATGTAGACAGGTCTGAGACGATACAACGACACCATCTCTTTGCAACCATTCAGCAAGATGGTAGCGCGCTTGGGCGTCTTGTGGAGGACGAGCCTATTACACCCTCCTGTTGTAGGAGGGTGTAATAGGCGCTTTTACAGTGACTCGCCAGAGAGCAGCGCCAAGAACCTTAGCATGGCTGCACAAATATGTGCCGATCAGACGATCGAGGTCGACATGTGCACAGATGCTGGATGCAGTGTTAAGCACGTTCTAGGTACTGTAGAGGCGGTGACGAGGGAGCTGAAGAGCAGTAATATTCTTTGTATTACTCCAGGACTGCAGAGCACAGGTCGTCTCATGACCGGCATGTTCAGGCAGGAGGCGATGTGCAGAAGACGTCGGACTGGAGAATGTCACTGAAGGCTGCGTGTTTGAACGGCTGGGTGATAATGCAGTTCGAAAACATCGCATCCTTAAGGTCAGCGAACCACATGTCAAGACCTCCAGAACGCCGGGAGCGGTGGTTTAAAAGCCAGGTCCTGCGAGTCTGCTAACCTGGGACGCCATTGGGTAGAAGGTAGAAGGCATGGCTTTCCGGGTCACCACTTCCGGAAGTCACCGGGACACGTGGCGACCGCGTCCACATTTAATGCAGAGTTGAAGGAGCGGTGGGCAAGCGTCTGGCCCAGGCCAAGCCAAAGCGTTCTGAAGCACTTGTAACGGCGTTGCCTTTTCGGTTCGTGGGCAAAGCTAGCATGTGCACCGCTACAACGTAATTCACGCATAACCTCGAAAAGTCTATATACAAGAGAGATAAATGCTTTCTGCGCAACATTTCTGTTGTAAATAAAAGCTTATTTCTTCTCAACGCGGAGCGTATGGTACCCATTTGAAGTGTAAAGCTTCACAATGCTAGTAAACTCCGAGTGTCGCCTGTGCTCTGTCGTTAGACACATATATAAAGCCCCGGTTTAGCCAAGCCATATGAACGTGCCTTAGTGGCCTATAGGGGTAACGTGAATGCAAGGGTCCTGGCAGGCTGAGTCTGACATAACTGTCCCTTGTGAAACGAGAGACCCGAATTGGCAGCTCCTGCCAGAGGACCACGGTCATGGACACGGACACGGACATGGCACACAGCGACGAGCGGTTAGACCTGGCGTAGTATTGCTCTCGCAATAAAAGCCACAGCTGCGCATGCGCAAACCACGGGACGTCACAAGAGAGGCGCAGGTGGTCGGAGCCGCCGCTGCCGCCGCAACCGCCACCGCGACTCCGCCGGTTGACGTTTAGCCGGTGCCGCGCGCTTTGACTGGCTAACCACCATGGCATCGCCGAAATGTTTCGCTTCTGATATCCAGGTTTAATCAAACTAAGCCACTACCAATTATTTTAGATGCGCAACAGGTCGGGTTTATTCCACACAGCGAAAACTTGCACGAACAGAGAGAAGAGCCAGCCGCAGCCAGCCACGCCCGAGCGCGCAGTCACGCGGACAAGTTTAGGCATGCATGTGGCTGCTGCCTACACCCTTATAATAGCAGCAGTGCTTGGAGTGGAATAGCTCAGCATGTTCACTTGATGTGCTAGTAGGAGCCGCAGCGCTGGCTATTTGCCGGTTTCATGAAGCGCTGAATCTGTGCCGTAGTCCAGAGACGCGTGATCTGTGTATCATAGAACAGATTTTTGAGTACATCGCTTCTCTACCTAAGGTCCGGAAAAACGGGGGACATTGCTCCGATATGAGAAAACTACTTCTGGAGTGCTGTCACAATTTATTTGGGTGATATGCCACGGGTAAAACGCGTATGCTCTATCCGAAAGAATGAACCTATGACACCTATCTACGCGGACATACAGCCTACATCACACACACACTAGCACGCAAAACTAGTGTGAGAACTTGTGAACTTCATTCACATCTGTTGTTACGCATCACCCATAGTTTCATGGAGCTTCATCCTCATTTGTGAATCATAATCATCGACGTGCTGTGTGTTTTCTCGACGCCATTGTTGGCTGCGCAATTAAAGCTCGGTCTACAAGCTCACACTAGATAATAAAATTTGCATAAAACACAGTGTAATTGTACACGCAATACTGCAGCTTTAAAAAACTGCTCGCGTTCGGAGTTCAAGGTCATTCTTTGGTGCAGACGACGCCTTTGTGTGCCCAGGTGTGGGCGTCCAGGTGATCAACATGCGAAGGGCTGCCCTCAATGGCGCCGTCGGACGACCTCCCGGGCTAAGCGCTGACACAAACGACCTTGCTGGCTGCAGTGGCACTGAGGGCACAACCTGGACGGTGCAGGTGGTTGTGTCAGTCGCTGACTCTCCCGGACAGTCACAGGAACAGCAGCAAGTCTACTAGTGCCATAGAACACGATACTAACTCAGGAGAAGCCGGCGTTGCTCTCTCCTATAATCGAACTTACGTGCTGATAGTACAAAGCAGTACCGCAGCGACATTGCACTTCCAAGTACATCAATTCTGCAGCCACCATCTGCGCAGTTTTATCATCGCAATACGTCTGGTGTTATTACCCAGGAGAGAGTCGTGCCCTTCCACCTGACAAACCGAGGCTGTAGGGCGAACCTTGGCCCATCATACGACCGAAATCCTTCCCAAGGATGCGGGATCAAATCCCAGCCACGGTGGCCGCTTTTAGATGAAGGCGAAAAGCAAGGGACCCGTGTGCTGTGCGATGTCAGTGCACGTTAAAGAACCCCAGGTGGTCGAAATTTCCGGAGTCCTCCGCTACGGCGTCTCTGATAGCCTGAGTCGCTTTGGAACGTTAAACCCCACAAACCAAACCAAACCACCGAAATCCTCCTCTGTCCTTTGGTTTACCTGACCTGCATGCAGGTGCAACAAATGTTACGACACGTCTGTGCAAGACTTCTTTTATGAGAATGAATGCGTTACTGACTGAGTAGATTCTTTCGGTGCTTCGTACTTCTCACGGCGCGTATCATAATAAAATAGTCTATTTTCATGTTGCCAACTAATAATTATATTTTGTTAACGATGTGCAATCGGTGTGCACACTCCCACCCTTAGTGGCGGAGGGCAGCTCCGCCGGTCTCAAAGCAGATCAAAGCGTAAGGCTCTGGAATATGCAGATGCCCTCATGTGTGGCATGATCAGCCGGAATTCAGCTACCTGAACTGACAGGAGGGGGTGGCCTTTTTTAGCCGGTTCAAGCCAGAGGAAGGGTAGAAGTCAGGCCTTAAAAGACAAAATAGGCTTCATGCACAAAAAACGAGACAAAACAACAACGAAACAAACAAAACAGCCTTTATACACACCAAGAGACGATAGAGACGAATTAACACTCACACTTGAAATACACAGACGAGAGATTCTTCAAAAGACGCTGGAAGACGTACCGGCTGTACAGCTCAGATGGTCTAGGGTCGAAGTGCTTCGGGAGAAGTGCGACTAGGTCCGAATAGCTGACTTCTTCAGGCGTCGTCGGCGCAACCAGCGCGCAGGCAATCTCGAAAGTTCGGTTCCACAAAGCGTCAGGAGGAAAGCGCGCTTCTTCACATCGTCGGTGACATCGTTTGCAGCGGAGACGCTGCATCCACAAAGACCAATTTTTGCCGTTGAACGGCTCGATGGCGCCGTGCATCGCACCTGTGGCCATGGCATGTTTTTCAACTGCGTCTGTTCTAAATCAAACTTCTCGTCGCCAGTGATATGTTTGGGGCGTCGGAAGCCCCGTAAGCGAGGAACCTCTCGATTTGGTTGCTGGATAGAGACTGCTTTATTGCGCCTTCCGGAAAGAGAAGAAAAGAAGGAAAGAGAGAAGCGCGTGCGCGTGTACAGAAGGAGTTGCTCCTCGTGCCCTGGTCACGCGCATGGTCCCGCGCATGGTCCCAGGACGGCCTAATTCTGAGGAACGCACGGGTTCACAGCGTGTACACAACACATATAATACGAATCCAAGTCTTTAAAGATCCGAATCTGCCTCCATAATTCTGATTTCAAAATTCGGCAAATCCTCTTAACAACCAAGAGATGGCTTGATCACACACAAAAAGAAATACCACTCAATTCTGCAGGAACCAGTCCCTTACGAAAACAGAAAATGCATCTTGCCTACAGTACAAGAAATATATCTCAGAATAGCAGGGGCGATAAAACTCGAATCATTCCATCAACTCAGGAGGATTTTTCAATAAAAGAAATTTCTTTCCTGCGTAAACACAGTGAGGCCTCACTAACACATATGCCATCTTACTTCTGAATCAAAAACGCCTTTAAAATTTCTCGGGCAATCTTGTCCCGAGTATTCCCTAAAATCCTAAGCCTTCTAAACGGCTCACATTTGCAGTTTTGACAATGAAGGGGTACATTTGACTCCTTCCAATTGAACTTCTCATCTTCCCTTGCTCTATCATTAAATCATTAATACACCTTTCAGTCTGGCCTATATATACTTTTCCGCACGTCAGTGGAATCTCATAAACCACACCCACAACGCAGCCTATCAACCTCTTTACGCGCCTCTTATCACATTTTGCTTGCGTTGTCCTCCCAATTCTTGACCACAAACCATTCAGTTTTTCTGTCGCAGAAAACACGACCGGAACCTCATACCTACCTGCCACCTTCGTCAGGCGATGCGCTGCTCTATGATTATAAGGAACTACTTGTGGGAGTTTATTTCCTAACTTAGCAGCAACCCTTCTTTTGCCTTTCATTTTCCGAAGAGTCTCTGCCACCCCACAAATTACCGTACCCGGAAACCCGGCCATCTGAATCATTTGTATTTGGGTATAAAAGCTATCCTCGACCATATGTTCACGTGACTTTAACAGGGCTGACTCCGAACAAAGAAAAGCAATCACTTTTTACAGTTTCTGAATGGGCTGACCCATATGGAAGAAGCTCTTTTTTAGCCCGGGGAATATGCTTCGAACAAGCCTCGCCATCACAAAATGTTTATATTTAAACCTAGGAACTGCAGCCTGTTATCCACAGGTAGCGCATGAGTAAAATTTGTGTATATGAACCACAGACATAATGCTGGATGATGGACGTCTTCGAGGCTCCGAAACCCGAGCAGCCAGCTTGCCACGTACGTACATCCTCCCACTTTTTAAAACTGAACGCACGAACTTCGACCACCGAGTGGATAAGCGCCGTATGACGCAACACGGCGTAAATATGAGCGAGAATACGCTCGTGCGCGCAGTGAGCACCCCGGCTGTTGTGGGAACCGAATCCAACCCCACCTACGCATTTGTGCGTTATCGCAATTCCTTCTGTATTCTGCATGCCGCTGGGAAAAGATTAGAAAAAGCCGCGTGGTACCTCCTGCTTTCCTGTATGAGAATAAGATGGGAATTGATAAGCAAAGTAACCCTATAGCAAAAAGAACCAAAATGCTGATACGCATGTAGTATAATCAGCGGGCGTATATCGCACTCCATCCAGCGCTAGCGCTTCTACCTGACCGCTTATTTATAACTTGATGGAAGCGTTCGGAAAAGAAGGATGATAACGGGGCTCAAAAGAAGCAGAGGTGAAGCCTCATTCCCAGAACAGCGTGGCAGAAGACAGCTGCACCGGAGTGCTCATTGCACGCGCGCGTATTCTCGCTCATTTCGCCGCTAACGGTTTACGCTCGTGCGTTCAGGTTAAAAGAATTGGGAGCGTGTACATTCGGATAGCGAACACGACGTAGTCGCCAGTCTGAACGCCCTGGTGTGTGGCACCACTCAGTTTGTCTGCATAACACTTGTGCTTGGTTTGCTTCTCCTCTAGTCGCTGGCGTAAGAGCTAAAGCGCTGTTGAAGGATCTCTCAAGAAACACTTATCCGGTTCTCCAACGACATTCTTGTGCGAGGAGAGATAGAGGAACAACTTTTAATGCCAAAAGTAATTATTAAGGCATGTCGGCCTGGCGTGACTCCAAGGTGGGGGCGACGCTCTGGGCCCACGTCTTCTTGTCTGAGCGCGTAAGAAGTTGGTCCTTGGTCCCAGCTCTCCTCGGAGTTAGCTGGCAGTAAAGTTCGAGGGGGTGGTCTTCCCCTACATCCCCAAAAGTTGTGTGCCAATGTGGCCCTTACTACATAGTCGCAATTGTGGAAAATTTGGGCGGGAAGTGGTCAGTTCGAAACCCGCCGCCGGACACCCACCGGTAAAATTGGGTACAAGTGTCCCCCGGCCCGGCGCCCGGCTCTTTCAGGGGTGTGCGTTCGGAAGAGGCTCTGCTAACTCTGCTGTGCTCCATCGGGGGCTTAGTTTCAAACAAGCAAAAAAAGAAAAAACGGCCACACTATGGGCTTTTGCCGCGCGAGGCGGACTTATAGTTGTCCGATGCCGGAACGAATCACTGCCAAATCGGCGCAACTATTTGGGCCGTGGCACCTTTTCCCAAGCATTTCACCCCAGAAGAGCCGAGCACCAGGCCGGGTAGCTTGTACCCATTGAAAAACCGGTGGGTAACCGGCGGCACCAAGGATCGAAACCGGTACCTCCCGAATGCGAGGCGGATGCTCTACCACAAGGCCATCGCTTTTTTTTCTTTATTGCCGACTTTGACATTTGAAAGTGAAATCAGAAATACAGTGCATAAAACGCGTAAGCCAGGTTTCGGCAAACACGGATTAAAATTCTCTCAGCGACACCAAAACATCAAGCAAGGTAATCCATTGTGGTGGATCAGGGAGTGCTCGGTAACACTCTCTTAGTGAAAAGACACTTTCAACAATATGCTCGCGTAGAGGACGCACGACAAGATCAGCATGTTCAAATTGCATCCTCGTTTTCCATATTGAGTGCAGGCTAAGAAGCATAAATCATATGGTATATTCTGTGATGTTTCTATCGGCAAGAACCTTATTTCATATGGATCGAGTGGTAACTGTTTCTTAAGCGTGCGCTGTAAAACATCCCAGTGAAATATTGGGTCCCAGCAGTCAAGAAAAACATGCTCTATTGTTTCAGGTTTTTTTGCATAAAAAACAATTGGTAGTCCAGGGTACGAAGATGCCTTTGCTATGAAGCCATGTCTTAACGGGTAGCGTGTTAGTGTGCAATTTAAAGAAAAAAGTTTTGACTGAAGATATTACCGGCATTCTTTTAACTGTTTTAAGGACGTCTTGTCCGGGGCCTCCACGGTATGGCAAACGGTACAATGGCTGGGGAAGCATGATGTCAGTGAGGTCTCTATAGAGTTTCTTCTTGGTGACATTGCACAGATATTCATGAGAGAAACGCACATTTAACAACCTATAAGCAAGCATAACTTCACGCAGATATCCAGTCACGGCACCGCACATATTTTGACATGACGACACCACGAACCCTGAAAGGAGTCTGCTGAGCCTGACTTGAATCACTGTCCGGAGAAATGGATTGTTTTGGTCCCGTAGGTAAATAAAGTGCGATACAACCTGCCGCATAAATAAATGCACAAGCCCTAGTCCTCCCTTCTTGGCAGGAAGGAAAAGATTGGTTCGACTTGTTCTCTCCCATGTCGAAGCCCAAACAAACACAGCAAAAACACGATGAATTTTTTGTACACTGATCCTCATGGCACCGAACACATTCATTACATACCAGGTCTTAGATACAAGGAAGAGATTGCAGATTGTGGCTCGGGAAAACATCGACAATTGCCTTCCTTGCCACGCGTCAGCCTTTTCTTTTGCAGACAACGCTTGGTTAGCCCAATATGGCTCTGGGTCGCGATAGGCATCAAGCGGTTCACCAAGATAACGTTTTGGAACAGATGCCCAATTGAGCCGACAAAAATTGTCCGACGTGGCTTCCCAGTCTCCATGCCAAAAGCAATGACTCTTCCCAGTTTATCTGGGACCCGGTGCACTCACAAAATTGTTGTACAACACACGCTGAATACTGTCTCTGTCGGAGCAAAAAATGGCGATATCATCGGCGTAAGCCAAGATTTTAACATGGGCCGCCTGCAGTCTATAAACTGTTATAAGTTGGCTATTTGCAATGGCCAAACAGAGTGGCTCGAGGTAAACAGCGAACAGCAAGGGTGACAGCGGACATCCTTGCCTCACGGACGACAAAACTGGCAGGCTGCCAGTGAGTTCTCTGTTTACTATGACTCGCGTTGAGCAGTTCGTGTAGGCCATTCTCACTCCCTCGGTTATAACAGTACCGACGTTCGAATGCTCCACAACGCATAGCAGAACCTCGTGCGATACACGGTCGAACGCCTTCGCCAGGTCGAGCTGCATCTTAGCCACGCGGTCACCAAATGCATCGCAAAACTCATGAATACTCCGAGCAACATGGACATTAGTTATACTTCTGCCTTTTATGCCACAAGTCTGGAGCGGTCCAACTAAAGTTGTTATCACCGACTGCAAGCGTTTGGCCAGAGCTTTCATAAAAATCTTGTAGTCTACGTTGGTAAGAGTGATCGGACGATAGGACCCTACCAACAAACGTTTATCCGCATCATCACTCTTTGGTATGAGCACATTGTGCGAAGTTGTAAAAGACAAGGGCACTCTTTTTATTTCGTAAGCTTCATCCAGAACATTATGCAACATGCGGGCTGCCTTCGTTCTGAAAACTTTGTAAAAAGCCGCACCTAGACCGTCAGGCCCGGGTGTTTTACCTAGGGCGAGGGCATCGATTGCGCATTCTATTTCGCCCTCAGTAATTGGCTGCTCCAGTTGCTTCTTGACCGTTTCATCGAGACGTGGCATAAGGGAAAGGAATTTCTGGAATCCGTCGTTTGCCTCGCGTGAGCAACTAAACAGATCCTTAAAATGATCGGCAACCACTTTCTTGATAACGGTGTTATCCGATGTGATTGCGTTCCCGGTTGATAACTGGCGTATTTCTTTCTGACATGCATATCTTTTTTCGTCAGATAGCGCTCGCTTAGTTGGCGTTTCTCCTGCCCAGAGCTTCTCTGATCTAGCGCGTACAATCGCCGCTTTGTATTTTTTCGCATCAACACCTTCCAGCTGGCTTTTCTTTTATTTCCTTTATTTTTTCGTGTAATTACCTGGCTGAATGTTTTCCATGCTTATCAAGAACTCCAGCTCTTGCTGGAGTTTTGTTTCGTTCTCTCTTTGCTGGTATGCTATGAGGCTGCTTCTTTCGATGGCTTTTATTTTAACTCGCCGTTTAAATTCCTTCCATTCGACTGCAAAACAGGGGGGCTGCATTTCAAGTAACTTTTCAAATTCTTCTATTACTGCGTTAACGAAGACCTCATCCTCCAACAGCCTCACATTTAATTTCCATAGGTCCCAGTTGAATCGAATATTCCTCTGTCTTTCCCCAAATGTTGCCATCACCAAGCAATGATCACTAAACTGGACGGGCTTGACTTCGTAGGCAGTACATAAGGACACCAACTCATGTGATGCATATATACTGTCTAGTCTCGCGTGACTTTCACGTTGGAAATGAGGGTACTGCGGACGATTTTCACCGGTCAGCACGCTTCCTATGTCTTTGAGATTGCATTCATGTACCATTGCATTTAGCACCTCTGCACTTTTGTCTCAGACACGTGCACGCTTAGTGCGATCCCAAGCTGAGCACACGCAGTTGGAAATCTCCCAACAGTACTATCACTCTGTCACAGTGTATGTAAGCATCAAAACGCTCAAAGAAGTATCGACGCTCTGTTTCAACATTCGGTGCATAGGCACAAATGACACGGAAAGACAGACCAGAATAGGTGAAATCAAGCCCACTTTGACAAGAAAGCACTGTTTCCACAGAAATCCCAATGTTATTGCGTATGAATAGGGCACAACCACCTGATCCACCATCTACATGACATACACATACATGAAACTGCATACGAAAATTGGACACCATTCGATCAGTCGCTTCTTCGTTTTCAATTTTTTTCTCCTGGACGGCAACTACATGTAGGTCATTGTCAAGAAGAACGCGACTAAGTTGGCACTGCCGTCTCCTTGCACAAAGCCCTCTTACGTTTAGAGTGGCTACCTGTAACGCTGTTACAAGAATGCTTGCCATGGCTACACGAACGAATGGTGCCCATCACAATGAAACATGCTTCTCGTTTGCTACATTTGCGATACCATGGGAACCGCATGCTTCTCAACCAAAATTCTGCCTTGGATTTAAAAGGAACGTAAACGCCGTTTTCCGGCATCCGTTCAAATACTAATATATGCAGTGTTTCAGCCATTGTTGTCACCAATATCCCCCCCAACCCTTTTACGACCCTGACAGCAAAAAACTACGGTGGAGGCTTGCCCGCCTGCCAAGCATCGGCGGGATTGCTTGGACGTGGCTTGAAGGATGATCGCCGCATACCTGGTCCTGGCGTTTTCGCTGGTGGTTCGTCTCCACCAAGGAGGATATATAAAACTTGCTGGAGTGGAAGCCGCCTATACGCGCCTATGCGGTAGAGTGAAGCCTTGGCGGCCATCTTGCCAGTGGCAAAAAGCAGCAGTGCGCAACCGCGCTCGTGCTTCTTCGCGCTGCCTATGAAGTTGCTCGTGTTTACAAAACAATGAAAGCAAGCGGTTGTGGTTGTAAACGTTTATTTTCCATCCATCAGCAGCCAATTGGCATGTAGAAAACAGTTAACGTGCACAAATATTAACGAAACAAAAAGCTTAGTAATCAGCCGCACAGTAAAAATAATGGTTAAAGGCACCCTACTGGTGATTGAAGATAATCACCCTTGATAGAACTGGTCTGACTTTATTCTTGATCAGTTCCCGGTTTCGTTCCTTCGTCATGTGGTGTATCCTCACTTTCACGTATTCTTCAGCGATTTTTTTGCACAAATTGTAGATATGGTTGTCAAGCGGATCGAAGTCGAGGATGTGCTCCTCGAGTTCCTGGAACCACTTTTTCTCTGAGGACACACCCAGGACTTCCAAGATAAGATGCTTTGCCCTTGCGTGCACCGTTGTAATGGTATCACATTCAGCCTGCAGCCGTCGCAGCCCCTTCTCAACTGCTTCACACAGGCCAATGACGTCTTGCGACGGCGAAACAAGTCCACCTCGGCTCTTCTGCTTAATTAAAGGTGCAATCTCATCGGAGTGCAGGGCTGTGACGCACTGATCACATGTTGTCGTTGTACTAACTTTTCGCACAATGAAGCCTGCTATATATGGCACCACGGCACCGACAAAGGCAGAAAGACTTTCGGGCCAGTCAATGCGATGTGTGTAGTCGTGGTCATCGGGCTGCAGGACCGATGACCTGCGCATGTCAGTGACCGTGCTTTTTGCATCTACCATGGCTACAGTAGTGGTCGTATTCAAGATGGAGACGATGTCTTGGGAGCAGTTTCCAGAATTGGAAGACGTCACTTCCGTCTGAACCAACAGACGCTTGTATGCAGCCATAAACTGCGCAGCTGTTGGATTGTTGTTATGTCCCCCTCGTCCACGTATGGACTTGAAGAAGTTCTCGGCGTGATCTTGACTTTGTGGGTCAGCAAGTATTTCAGTTGATCCTGGCCGACAAGCTCGTCGAACATTCTTTCGGCGCTTGCCATGCATATCAGAAAGCCAACGAACCCAGTTTTTCTAGTCCTTCTGTAACTGGACGTCCTGCCGGGTCTCTCAGCCCGTTTATGTACGCCCGCGCCTCCGAAAAGAATGGTTTCCAGCAGGCTTCATTCTGCTTACGAAGAGGTGCCTTATAAGACCTTGCTAATGGGTTCCTGAAGTTCATGATGTCGAACAAGTGACCGAAAATTCTAATAAACTTTGATGTTGCGCTGGCACCCTTGAATTGTGGCAGCTTGAGCACTTGTTCGCAGAAGTCCAAGGCATCGGCAACTGAGGCACTCAGTGCTTGTACAGCATATCGGACCTTCATTTTTTGCTTTTCCCACTGAACGTGGACCTTTGTGAGCTTGTTGCCAAGCCGCAAACCCTCTCCACGTTGCAAAGCCTCCAATGCTACTACATAAGCCCACTTCACATGCTTTCCTTCAGCGTCGATGAGGTGGCTTACGGTTGCCAATGAGTTGCGGACAAGCTTAATCATGAGGTGGCTTACGGTTGCCAATGAGTTGCGGACAAGCTTAATCATATGGCAGGCATCTAAAATGATGTGAACATTTTTAGTGCAATCAGCTGGGTTGACAAAGCTTGTAATAAACCCATTAGAGTCCGGTCGAAGCTGAGCACCTAAACACTTAGCCATAGTGAAGTTCGATGAGGCACCGTCAAATGTAAGGGAGACAACTTCAGCCTAAACTGATGCAAGCTTCTCAATGCATTGTTTGGTCAGCTCCGCCCTCTCCGCTCCAGTGAGTGTGTCAATTAAAAAGTATGCGACTGGCATCTTGAGTCTGATGTTTATACCAACAATCATGAAGACACAAACATTTCTGGCTTCGGGGAGACTATCATCATCTAGTCCCGTTCCAAAGTCTACATACCCGACTACTTTGTCTCCAACAAGTTCTACGTGTTTTCTTATGGCCATGTCATCTACGACCAGAGCGCAGTACAACGGTTCACTTCGTGCTTGTGCAAACTTTTCGAGGAAACAAAATGCTTCACTCGTGAAGCCAGGGGCTCCGTGGATTGATCGATACCAATCCCGAAGTGTTCGCTGTAACGAAGGGCATCATTGAATTTGGATCGGACGTACTCGTATGCGGCTGGATAATAAAAATGTAATGTCAGCGCGAACGCACGCAGCTCAGGTGGGTACTTGCCCTTCTGTTCGTTGCTCGCCCTGCACAGAAGTTGTTGAATGTCACTTGAAAAGGCAGATGCAAACACGTGCGAGCCTTCCTCGGACAGGAGTTTTAGTTCTCTGATTTCTTTTATGATTTCTTGTGCTGTCTCATTTCTCTTCGCAAGCCTTCGCTTCGTTTGCTGCAACATCTTAATTTTCTTCTTCAACTGTGTTATCTCTTCTTCAGAGGCACTGACTTTGTCCTTGTACCATTGTTTGCTCGGCGAAGACGCAGTTGATGGCTCTCCAACTTCAGGCATTTCGCAGTCTTGGTGCTTGCGCTCTGGACGCTTTCTTTTTACCTGAAATGGACACCACATATTTCTGTTGAGTCTCCAGTAAGAGAAAAGCGTAGCTGCGAAAGCAAATGGTTTCATTTCCTACCATGAACTTAGTGCTTCATAACTATAACTTTATATCCGGTTTGACTGTTGCCACGTAATCACAATAACTTGTTTTCAACAAAACGATGCAGAAAAAATAGCGCTCACGGCACACCTTTTTTCCACAACACAATTCTGCAGCACGATACTAAACAAAAAAAAAAACAAAAAACACTAGCGACAAGATGCTCAGACGTTTCCTTCCATTTGCTCCCATCCACTATCTGTAAAGAGCCTTCGTCGACTCTCGATATCGGCAGCCGTACTAATGCCACGAACACTTCTCACGTGAGAAAGGCAAATAATTTTGCCTAGCGTGTCATGGTTTAACATTCTCCAGTAATACTCACGGGCTTCTGTAGGTGCTGCGGAAAAGCAGGAAACACAGAAGGCACACTTCCCGCGCGCAGCTGCGTCGTCTGTCCGGTGCGGTCAAAGCACTCGGGCGCGAAGTGTACGGAGCACAGGCAATCTCCATCTTTTGCATGCCATCTTTCACGGCGAACGGCCCGCTCCCACAGGCTCCGCAGCTCGGGATCTTTCGGAAACCTGTCAGTAATTTCGGGACTATTATTTGTTGCACACATCTACAACATCAGTTTGCGCCGCTCGGCAACGCCTGCGTAGGGCTCAATTGAACAAGTTTTCGTGTACTTACAGGTGGAATGTGAGGCCACAACCCTTCTTTAGCCTGTTTGCACATCTGTAGGCAACGCAAGAGGCAACCATTATCAAATCGTTGGTGTTTGCATGCCCGTCGCGTCAGCTTGCACTCAAACAGCGCGCGAAAACAGCAGCGCGAGCCGGCGTCGAGCGCGCTTTCTGCCACTGGCAAGATGGCGGCGGCCGGCTTCACTTGACGAGCGCCCCCTCCACTCCAGCAAGTTTTATATATCCTCCTTGGTCTCCACCAATTCCTTCCTGATGCAATTGCTTGCTGTCGGTGTCATCGTGCGGCCGTTTCCCTGCCGGGAGGTTAGCCGCTCCGAACGCAGTGTCGATGCTGTCGGCGTCTGCTTGGCTGACGGCCACGGCGGTGTCTGCAGGCTTTTCGTCCGTGCCCTTCGGCGTCTCCACGATGTCTCGTGCAGGCATTTGTAGCGGTTCTTCAACCACTGCTTCTTGTACAGTGCTGTACCCCACTTGCGGTTTAGGTTTATTCGACGTCGCCACAGTGGCTCGCGCACTTGCTGCAGCTGAAGCTTCCTCCGCGTCTGCCTCGTCCATGAGCAGGTCAGACACATCCTCACTGCCCACGGGTGCGGTTACACTGGCATAGGACCGCGAACATTGGCTCTCGTCGTGGCCGAAGCGACGACAGACACCGCACCGCGGAATACGGCACTCACGGCGAATATGGCCCGTGGCTCGGCAGCGAAGGCAGAGTGGAGCCCTGCCCGGCACAACAACAAGAGCTAGCTCACCGGACACGCTCAGCTGATGAGGTAGATCGTCAACCTTCACACCGACATTCAGCTTCAAGGTCACGTTTCTTGTGGTAGAGCCTTTGCCTGTCACTCCTTGAGCACGCCACCGCTCTCGAGAGATGTCACTGACCTTGCCGAAAGGAGCGAAGGCGATACGCACGTCCTCGTCTGGTACACTGTGCAGGAGCCAGTGCACCTTCATGCGTATATCCCTGTTGGCTGGGTCAATGACGAGGCATCGCTTCTTCTTCACTTGCAGTTCGCCAATGCTGACCACCTTCTTGACTGCTTCGGCATCCTTGAGTGTAACGGCCCACACATAGCTCATTCGATACGCCCCGAAAGCGATAACGTCGGGGAGCCCCGAAAGCTGAGCGAGGGCGTCTCGAAAATCCTCAACCCTATACGACCGGGCAGTTATGTCAGCGTGCAAAAATACGCTATTTAAAACGAACCGACCTGTGGGAAGACTGGGCAAAACAACCTGGTAATCACTGTCAGAGGACAAAAACCTGTTTCCGCGGCCCTGCTGGGCCGCTGACACCGCTCCGTGGGAGCCCATGAATACACGTCCGCTCGCTAGCGAAGCCGGAAGTGGAAGTCCACAAGGCCACCGCTTCGAGGTTCGAAACTGGGTTTGGGCCTACTGCGGAGGAGGGGCGCGCAGCGGGGTTTACGGAGCTTCTCCCAAACGCACACGCCTGGAAAAGCCGAGCGCCAGGCCGAGGGACGCTTGTACCCATTTTTACCGGTGGGTGTCCGGCGGTGGGTTTCGAACTAATTCCCTCCCGCAGCCGAGACGGGCGCTCTAACCACTAGGCCACGGCTGCGCATCGCATTCGGGAGACACCGGGTTCGATCCCTAGTGCCGCTGGTTACCCACCGGTTTTTAAATGGGTACAAGCTTTCCCCCGGCCTGATGCTCGGCTCTTCTGGGGTGAAATGCTTGGGAAAAGAGGTCACGGCCCAAATAGTTGCGCCGATGTGGCAGTGATTCGTTCCGCCATCGGACAACAATAAGTCCGCCTTGTGCGGCAACAGCCCATTATGTGGCCCTTTTATTTTAGTGCTGGAAATCCTTGTGACTGCTGCCCACACCCAGTTTGTTTTCTTTTAGCCCTACCCAACCTGTGAGAACCCGACCTTTGCAGGTCATTAGTTGTTCGAAACTTTAAGCCCTTAAAGGGCTTAGAGCACAGCAAGGTTAGCAGAGCCTCTTCCAAACGCACACCCCTGAGAGAGCCGGGCAGGCAATAGGTCGCATAGTAAAAGTGTATACCTGTAGAATCGCAGCACTTCTGGAGGAATAATGATCAACTTGCTATTGCTAGACCGGGGTGATTGGACGACTTGCAGAGAGAATCGAAATGACCCATTGCGCACCGACGACACTTCCGTTTGCGGTGTGGGCATACAGAGTTGTGCGCCAGGTTGGTACGAGATCCGCAAGCACAAGTGCCTCAAAAGTGCGCAGGAAGATTTCGGCACGTGGGAATTGCGTTTGCTGCAAAGGGTCTGAGGTGCCCGTTCTGTTTTGCGCTCGCATTCTACGCGCTGTATTGGAGTGGCCTCTTCTGATAGCTGTTTTGCATCACTGGAAGCTTGCTCGCACTGGGTAGCGATTTGCTTCACTGGAAGCTTGCTCGCACTGTGTAGCGAGGGGCCACGGCACGCGACAGAATCAAGGAGGATCCTTCCATGAGGTGGCATTCACGAAAATGGTGATTAGTAGCCTTCTCCACCAGCGGATCTCTAAACATGTCGCCCGCGAGGCTTCCAAACTCGCAGTCGCAGACAAGGCTGCGAAGGGCAGCGACGTACTCATCAGCTGTCTCTCCGGCCGTTTGTACTAGGCGGCGAAAACGGGGACGTGCGGAGACCATATTTAGGGAGGGCTTCCAGTGCGTCGCCTGTATGGAAACCGTCTCGTCGCCTCGCAAATAAACCGCTTCTCACTTGGCAGTAGCCCAGGCGAGTGCTTATCTTTCTTGCGCCGTCGTCACTTCTTTGTTTGCCTGAAATGCATACACTAGTAACCTCAGCGCCAACTCTTCGGGCGTCTACACAAAAATACCGATACACTCGTAACTACCATCTCCTCAAATAGGCCAGCGCGCCGTCCGCACAAAACACGTTCCTCACTGTTGTCGCACAGAATGCATGACTTGGTTATTTTTCTGTCACTGGTAGAGAGGTGTTTCACATCTTTTAACGCTTTGAAGCCGGGACAGTTTTTTTTTTCTAAAAAATAAGTCGTAAATCTTGAAGTTCTAAATTCTTATACAGCCTTGGCTAATAAGACAATCTGGCGCAATATGGTTTCGACTCGTGCTCGATCTCGAAGCAGCTGAGCGGAAGGATACGGCCTTCAGCGCCGAACACCACGAAAGACGCGCCGGCAGCGACGAAGAAGCACGCGCTTTCGGAGCAGGCATGCAGTTCAGGCCACTACGCGCGAACGCTATGACCTCGATATGATGGCGAACCTTGTGACGCGCAAGGGCATCGCGGACGCGCAACCATGTCGACCAAAAAAATGCGGGAGAACACCTAGTGTTCATATAGAAACGTCTGAAACAGTACGCAAAGATTTCTTTGCCGCCCCCATCCGCCAAGCGAACTCAGCACCAGGGGATGCCACACACCGCTAGCCGCAACCCGGAAAGCGCTACCTGTATGCTCGGTTGAAGGGGTACAGATTTTATTCATTGATGTTAATACCGTCTACTGCGTAGGGTTCCTGTTACTGTGTTCCCTAAAACGCGTCTTTTAGTATGTTTTATCTATTTCGCGATTGAGATCTGTCTAGTAGGCACACCCATGATGAAGAACTTTCCCTGAATGTTTAAAAGAATTAGTGCCCGGTATGACAACTTTAGGTTTTTCTCGAAGGCCTCTTGAGTTTGGTTGTCCTGACATGTAACCCGCATCGTGTCCGTACAAATTAATCTGCGGTCTGCATACTTGCGTTAGATGTTACTTAGAACTCTTAATAAAGAACCTACTTTTTCACATCCTTTCGCGCGGAGAAATGCTTTAGGGGCGATTATGCTCTACTGGCATTCAAATTGTAGTTAGCGCAACGCCAAAGATATTTAACCTTTACCGGTAACAGTAATAGTGACTAGTGACAAAAAAGCTTAATGAGTTTCTGATTAAATGTTAATTACATTTCCCATCATGCACATTAACATTTCTATACATTTTCTTGATGCATTTTTGATGAGTTTCACAAGAAAGTTGGCCACCGTGTTTCTGGTTGGTACCTAATGTGTGCATTTCTTGTGTGTTGTTCATGAGTGTTGACCAATGAGCGCCTGATGGCTTTCACTTTTGGATAAAAAGTAAAAGCTAAAATGTAGCGAAGCACCTCAACTACATTAAAAAAAGCTAAAAAATAAAAAAAATCAAATTAAGCGAAAAAAAAACTGCACCTCTGGCGCGATTCGAACTCGGTACCTATTACTCCGTAGATTTCTACGCTAACCACTCGACCACTCCGGGAACTGGTGACGTTGGTAACGTATTTGCTTCTTATGCCTGCATTCATAAGATTGGGACTTAATGTTTCGAAGCATGTTTCGAAGTGTACAGGCCATTGCGGCTGCTCTAACAATTACAACTTCTTGACCATTGAACTTGCATCTAGTGTTCTGGATAACTATGCGCACTATTTTGTCCACTGCAGTCATTTTAACATGTCGAGTTTGGCATCGCTGGCAAATTTATCAGCGCTGGCTCTTCGGTGGTTGCTACCTTGGGCGTAATTCTGTATCTGTATCTTTGTATTTTTGTATCTAAACATTTCGGGAAGCGATGCGATGACTGAACGCTCGGCTAATCTATACGCAGAGCAAGAAGGAGCTCGAAAGCTTAAGAAACACGCAAAATATCATGCATTATAAAGAAGGCATTGCTTCTCGTGCCCTGGTCGCGCACATGCTCCCAGGAGGGTCCAGTTCCGAGGCAACGCACGGCTCGGGTTACGTCGGCGCGTCGTCGTCGGCGCAGGCCGGGGTACCCCTGCTGGTCTCCGAAACGCGGCCTGCTCGCAGGTGCGAGGAAATGGAGCAGCCTTGCGTCCGTTTGCTTGGAGGCGGTGTGGCAGTGCGTCGGTTCGCGTACACAACAATATCCTTGCCCGTAACACCCTCAAGCATATTGTCCAACCAAAGCACCCATTCGCTTCGCAAGAAGTGATTTGCAATGGCACAAACACCCAAGACGCAGGGTGTAAGCATGTTTTGAATGAAACAAATGTCCAAAAAGTTGTTTTTGTTTTTACATTGCATGCTAAACAGAAATGAAAACATAGTAAAGAATATGCATTCGCTTAGTGATGTATACTTTCCCTCATTTGAGAAAGTCAGTGTATTTCCACATTAGCTCCTATACAAAAATACTGTTTTCCAAGTACAAAACTTCTTGCGTAATCTCAAATGAAAGTCTGTTGCGGATCTCATGTTAAAACACATAAAAATTGTTTCTTAGGCAACATCCTACATATGCTAATCAGAAATGAAAACATAGGGCTCTGAATGTTTGCAGTTAACAAGGAAATAATATATATTCACTTAGTGATGTATACATTTCCTAGATCCTACCCAAAAATACTGTTGCGTTTTCCAAGCACAAAGCTTCATGTGTGATCTCAAAGGAAAGTCTGCTGCGGATATGATGTTAAAACACATCTAATCTTGAATCTCCTTTGAGTGGTTGATGACTCATCAAAAACACATTACGTGGGTAACAGAAATTCAAAATCTATTTTTGTAAGGGATAGGACCAAACGGCGGTAAAACAAATTTAGTGAAATGAGTACAGACGTTATCCATCGTTGTTAACTCCGGTTATTGCGTAAGGCTCATGTTACCATGCTTTAGAAAACGCATCCTTTATATGTTGCATCGTCGTCGAGACAGTAATGTCTGGTCCGCCGACACATGAGGAAGGGCTTTCCCTGAATGTCTAGAAAAACTAAGTGGCCGGTTTACAGAACTTGTCTTTTTTTTTAAACGCATCTTCAGTATATTTGCTCTGACGTCTTTTGTGTATAGAAATTAGGCCGCGGTCTGCGGATCGCCACAGAAGGTATTTAGAAATCCGAGTGAAGAACCTGCCTTTTCAAATCGTTTCGCGCGGAAAAATGCGTACAATGCGGTGAGGCTATGCATACTGCTTTCATTCAGGAAGAGGTTACTACTTATTATGTAAGGATACCATTCAGATAATACTAAACAGGCTGGAGGCGAACGGCGGTAACACCAATTTGGTGAAAGGAGTGCAGACTTCATTCATTGATGTCAATTCTGGGTCTGCGCAAGGTTCAAATTTACCGCGATCACGAAAACGCATGCTTTGATATTTTGAATCTTCGTCGAGAAAGAACTGTTGGTTGCACACACTTGAGGAAGCTCTTTTTCTGAATGTCTAGAAGAGGATGCAGCCGGTCAGAGAACTTCACATTTTTCTCGAACGCCTTCCGAGTATGTCCTGACATCTTGACCGCATCTTGTACGTAGAAATTAGGCGGCGGTCTGCAGATCTCTGAAGAAAGCATATAGAACTCTGTCAAGAACCTGAATTGTCAGATTTATTTCACGTTGAGAGTGAGGCTATGCGGGATTCATGTTGGGGCTACCATTTTACTCTCACATTTGAACAGTGTGATTCAGCAAATTATTAATAAACATACTTTTTGACATCTACACTTTAAAGGTAAGCCATAAACACTTCTTTCTATGCAATTAAAACATCCATCCAGTTTGATATTTATAGTTTATATTTGGGGCTTACATAATTTAATAATTATTTACAGTGTCGAATCGACTACATTACCAAATGTCCAGTTTTAAGCGTGTACGCGCCAAAATATAACTAGAGAACAACAAAAACTCTACGCGCTTTAAGAAAGAACAATATTCACTGCTATCTTTGCCATAAATAGGATACCCTTCAGTCGAAACGCTCCTTCCTGCAACAAGAGAGCCATCAGTTGAAGCCGAGTACTTGAGGCGGTTTAAAACATACCTCCTGCTCGGTGCAGATTATCCTACCATCGCTTGGTTGGGCAGGCATTAGAACACTGAACAGAAATTTGCGCGTCGAATGCCTGAGCCTGACGCTGGGATGCAGCAGCTGCATAAGTGGTGCGTTTCACGGACACAGCCAGTGACGAGACATTTGTTGATGTGTGGTTCAGGCCTCATAGCAGCCATAAATATGATGTCAGTGAAACCATTGTGATGTCAAAGATGTTGCTCTACCATCGCTTGGTTGGGCAGGCATTAGAATACTGAACGCAAATTCCAATTTGCGCGTCGAATGCTTGAGCCTGACGCTGGACTGCAACAGCTGCATAAGTGGTGCGTTTCACGGACACAGCCAGTGACGAGACATTTGTTGATGTGTGGTTCAGGCCGCATAGCAGCCAAAAAGATGATGACAGAGAAACGATTGTGATGTCAAAGGTGTTTCTCTACCATGGCTTGGATGGGCAGGCATTAGAATACTGAACAGAAACTCCAATTCGCGCGTCGAATTCTTGAGCCTGACGCTGGACTGCAGCAGCTGCATATGTGGTGCGTTTCACGGACACAGCCAGTGACGAGACATTTGTTGATATGTGGTTCAGGCCTCATAGCAGCCATAAATATGATGTCAGTGAAACCATTGTGATGTCAAAGATGTTGCTCTACCATCGCTTGGTTGGGCAGGGATTAGAATACTGAACAGAAATTCCAATTCGCGCGTCGAATCCTTGAGCCTGACGCTGGACTGCAGCAGCTGCATAAGCGGTGCGTTTCACGGTCACAGCCAGTGACGAGACATTTGTTGATGTGTGGTTCAGGCAGCATAGCAGCCAAAAAGATGATGCCAGTGAAACCATTGTAATGTCAAAGATGTTGCTCTACCATCGCTTGGTTGGGCAGGCATTAGAATACTGAACGCAAATTCTAATTTGCGCGTCGAATGCTTGAGCCTGACGCTGGACTGCAGCAGCTGCATAAGTGGTACGTTTCACGGACACAGCCAGTGACGAGACATTTGTTGATGTGTGGTTCAGGCAGCATAGCAGCCAAAAAGATGATGGCAGTGAAACCATTGTAATGTCAAAGATGTTGCTCTACCATCGCTTGGTTGGGCAGGCATTAGAATACTGAACGCAAATTCTAATTTGCGCGTCGAATGCTTGAGCCTGACGCTGGACTGCAGCAGCTGCATAAGCGGTGCGTTTCACGGTCACAGCCAGTGACGAGACATTTGTTGATGTGTGGTTCAGGCCGTATAGTAGCCATAAAGATGATGGCAGTGAAACCATTATAATGTCAAAGATGTTGCTCTACCATCGCTTGGTTGGGCAGGGATTAGAATACTGAACAGAAATTCCAATTCGCGCGTCGAATGCTTGAGCCTGACGCTGGACTGCAGTAGGTGCATAAGTGGGGCGTTTCACGGACACAGCTAGTGACGAGACATTTGTTGATGTGTGGTTCAGGCAGCATAGCAGCCAAAAAGATGATGGCAGTGAAACCATTGTAATGTCAAAGATGTTGCTCTACCATCGCTTGGTTGGGCAGGCATCAGAATACTGAACAGAAATTCCAATTTGCGCGTCGAATGCTTGAGCCTGACGCTGGACTGCAGCAGCTGCATAAGTGGTGCGTTTCACGGACACAGCCAGTGACGAGACATTTGTTGATGTGTGGTTCAGGCAGCATAGCAGCCAAAAAGATGATGGCAGTGAAACCATTGTAATGTCAAAGATGTTGCTCTACCATCGCTTGGTTGGGCAGGCATTAGAATACTGAACGCAAATTCTAATTTGCGCGTCGAATGCTTGAGCCTGACGCTGGACTGCAGTAGGTGCATAAGTGGTGCGTTTCACGGACACAGCCAGTGACGAGACATTTGTTGATGTGTGGTTCAGGCAGCATAGCAGCCAAAAAGATGATGGCAGTGAAACCATTGTAATGTCAAAGATGTTGCTCTACCATCGCTTGGTTGGGCAGGCATCAGAATACTGAACAGAAATTCCAATTTGCGCGTCGAATGCTTGAGCCTGACGCTGGACTGCAGCAGCTGCATAAGTGGTGCGTTTCACGGACACAGCCAGTGACGAGACATTTGTTGATGTGTGGTTCAGGCAGCATAGCAGCCAAAAAGATGATGGCAGTGAAACCATTGTAATGTCAAAGATGTTGCTCTACCATCGCTTGGTTGGGCAGGCATTAGAATACTGAACGCAAATTCTAATTTGCGCGTCAAATGCTTGAGCCTGACGCTGGACTGCAGCAGCTGCATAAGTGGTGCGTTTCACGGACACAGCCAGTGACGAGACATTTGTTGATGTGTGGTTCAGGCAGCATAGCAGCCAAAAAGATGATGGCAGTGAAACCATTGTAATGTCAAAGATGTTGCTCTACCATCGCTTGGTTGGGCAGGCATTAGAATACTGAACGCAAATTCTAATTTGCGCGTCGAATGCTTGAGCCTGACGCTGGACCATGCAGTAGGTGCATAAGTGGTGCGTTTCACGGACACAGCCAGTGACGAGACATTTGTTGATGTGTGGTTCAGGCAGCATAGCAGCCAAAAAGATGATGGCAGTGAAACCATTGTAATGTCAAAGATGTTGCTCTACCATCGCTTGGTTGGGCAGGGATTAGAATACTGAACAGAAATTCCAATTCGCGCGTCGAATGCTTGAGCCTGACGCTGGACTGCAGTAGGTGCATAAGTGGGGCGTTTCACGGACACAGCTAGTGACGAGACATTTGTTGATGTGTGGTTCAGGCAGCATAGCAGCCAAAAAGATGATGGCAGTGAAACCATTGTAATGTCAAAGATGTTGCTCTACCATCGCTTGGTTGGGCAGGCATCAGAATACTGAACAGAAATTCCAATTTGCGCGTCGAATGCTTGAGCCTGACGCTGGACTGCAGCAGCTGCATAAGTGGTGCGTTTCACGGACACAGCCAGTGACGAGACATTTGTTGATGTGTGGTTCAGGCAGCATAGCAGCCAAAAAGATGATGGCAGTGAAACCATTGTAATGTCAAAGATGTTGCTCTACCATCGCTTGGTTGGGCAGGCATTAGAATACTAAACGCAAATTCTAATTTGCGCGTCGAATGCTTGAGCCTGACGCTGGACTGCAGTAGGTGCATAAGTGGTGCGTTTCACGGACACAGCCAGTGACGAGACATTTGTTGATGTGTGGTTCAGGCAGCATAGCAGCCAAAAAGATGATGGCAGTGAAACCATTGTAATGTCAAAGATGTTGCTCTACCATCGCTTGGTTGGGCAGGCATCAGAATACTGAACAGAAATTCCAATTTGCGCGTCGAATGCTTGAGCCTGACGCTGGACTGCAGCAGCTGCATAAGTGGTGCGTTTCACGGACACAGCCAGTGACGAGACATTTGTTGATGTGTGGTTCAGGCAGCATAGCAGCCAAAAAGATGATGGCAGTGAAACCATTGTAATGTCAAAGATGTTGCTCTACCATCGCTTGGTTGGGCAGGCATTAGAATACTGAACGCAAATTCTAATTTGCGCGTCAAATGCTTGAGCCTGACGCTGGACTGCAGCAGCTGCATAAGTGGTGCGTTTCACGGACACAGCCAGTGACGAGACATTTGTTGATGTGTGGTTCAGGCAGCATAGCAGCCAAAAAGATGATGGCAGTGAAACCATTGTAATGTCAAAGATGTTGCTCTACCATCGCTTGGTTGGGCAGGCATTAGAATACTGAACGCAAATTCTAATTTGCGCGTCGAATGCTTGAGCCTGACGCTGGACCATGCAGTAGGTGCATAAGTGGTGCGTTTCACGGACACAGCCAGTGACGAGACATTTGTTGATGTGTGGTTCAGGCAGCATAGCAGCCAAAAAGATGATGGCAGTGAAACCATTGTAATGTCAAAGATGTTGCTCTACCATCGCTTGGTTGGGCAGGCATCAGAATACTGAACAGAAATTACAATTTGCGCGTCGAATGCTTGAGCCTGACGCTGGACTGCAGCAGCTGCATAAGTGGTGCGTTTCACGGACACAGCCAGTGACGAGACATTTGTTGATGTGTGGTTCAGGCAGCATAGCAGCTAAAAAGATGATGGCAGTGAAACCATTGTAATGTCAAAGATGTTGCTCTACCATCGCTTGGTTGGGCAGGCATTAGAATACTGAACAGAAATTCAATCTGCTTGTCGTATGCTTGAGCCTGAAGCTGGGCTCCGGCAGCTGCATAGGTGATGCTTGATACATTTCCTGATTATGGTTCAGTGCCGCATTGCAGCAAGATGACAGCAGTAAAACCAGTGTGCTGTCAACAATGTTGCTTCTACAATCGCTTGCTTCGGCAGGCATCAGAAGTTTGAACAGAAATTCTTATCCGCGCGTCGAATGCTTGAGCTTGACGCTGGGTTGCAGCAGCTGAATAGATAGTGCGTTTCACGGACACAGCAAGTGATGAGACATTTGGTGATGCGGCTCAGCGCCGTATAGCAGCCAGATAGATGATATGGCATCATTGTGATGTCAAAGATGTTTCTCTGTCACCACTGAATTGGGCAGGCATCAGAATACTGAACATAAATTCCTATCTGCGCGTCGACTGCTTGAGCCTGACTCTGGGCTGCAGAATCTGCACAGCTGGTGCGTTTCACGGACACAGCAAGTGACAAGACATTTGTTGATGTAGTTCCGTGATCATTCTGATGTCGAAAATGTTGTTCTACCATTCTTTCTTGGGCAGACAACAACCTTACCTGCGCGTCGAATGCTTGAGCCTGATGATGGGCTGCAGCAGCTGCATAGGGTGTAACAGAATAATTCAGGTTTCGCAGCATTAAATTGATCAGTAGAACAAATACATGGATGCGCATAGTTGACAAATAATGCAGCACAATGCTGGCATGCGGTTGCCATGTTTCTTGTGCAGTGGAAGGGCCTGTATACCTTGCTATATGTTGAATAATACCAAGAAGTACTAAATGCACGCACAATCACTCACATGTATGCATGTCACCTGTATCGAGCAAGACTGTCAGCTGTGATGTCGCATGGCATGCTGCTGAAATCTCTGTCGTGACCTTGTGTCTGTGATGTGTTCTTAGAAGATGCAGAACGGCTGTCCAGGCCACCACTTATGAAGGTCGCCGGGAAGGGGCCACCGCGTACACAGTTGTGTTTATTGCGCAAGCGTACGGCCGAGGCGAAAGTCCTGAGCATTCTGAAGCGCTCGTACCGGCTGCCAGCCCAGAGTCGTGGTCTGTGCTAGTTGAAGGCGTCACCGCATGCTATTTGCAGATCTCGAGAAGTTCTACTACTGTGCCATCGTCCAGGGATGCGGGGCCTGATCCGGTAGTCGTAAGGGATTGCGTTAGCCACGATAACTGTGCATTAACTAGTTGAATATTTATCCCGTTCAGATATGACACATCTTTGTTTGGAGAAACTTGGAAACTCAATAATAAGCGAGAATTCGCAGTAGTTACGGCGCTCGACTACTGTTCCAAGGACGCGGGATCGAATCCCTGCCTCGGCGGCAGCTTTTCGATGGAGGCGAAAAGCAAGGCGCCCGTTTGCTGTGCGATGCCAGCGCACGTTAAAGAACCCCAGTTGGTCGAAATTCCTGGAGTTCTCCACTACGGCGTCTCTCATAGCCTGAGTCGCTTTGGGACATTAAACCCCACAAACCAAACCAAACACCACGTAGAACACTGGTACACTCACACCCAACACGACACAACCCCTGGGAGCACAAATCGTCAAAACATAGACCGCTGTCAAGGATTCGGGCCCTGAGCACGGGCCATTCGTCCACACACTTTGCCTCAGCTTCGTTGAGTTGACGCGTTGCAATATGTTCCATCTTTGTCGAGACAGAGGCCCACACTTGTGGAAGGTGCTTTGCTTTCCCTGAATGTCTAGAAGAATAAGTGGCAGGTTGCATAACTTGTTACTCGAAGGCCTCTTGAGTATGGTTGTCCGGACATCTAGCACGCATTTGTGTGTAAAAATCAGGTTGCGGTCTGCAAATAATTGCAGAAAGTATATAGAACTTTAGTGAAGAACCTACCTTGTGACAAGTTTTAACCTGAAGAAATGCGTTCAATGCGGTCAGGCTATGTCGGCAATTCATATTTAAGCTATCATTCTTACTGCCATGTTTGTACAGCACGTATGTACAACACAGATATTTAAGATTTCCATTCAGGGTATACTAACCTAGCTAGGACAGAATCGCGGTACACGGCTTTGGTCAAAATAGTAACGACTTTAGTCATCGATGTAAATTCCGACCAATGCTTAAGGTTCATATAATTCCGATCAGGAAAACGCAGCCCGATATGTTGTTTTGAGACAGAGTTCTGTCTACTTCGGAGACATATCAAGAAGCGCTTTCCCTGAATGTCTAGCAGAATAAGTACACGGTTAGAGAAGATCAGTTGTTTATCGAAGGCCTCGAGTATGGGTGTCCTAGCATCAAGGCTACAACTTGTGCGTGTGTGTATAAACTAAGCTGTGGTCTGCAAACAGCTATAGACTTCCCTTGGATATATCACAAAGAAGAGACTTCCCTTGGATATGTCACAAAGAAGAGATGCGCTGTCCAGCGGCTGTCGTCGCGCGGTAGGCAAAACATTTTAAGCCTTGCCTACGGACCGTGATTGCGCTGTGGTTTGCTGCTCCTGAAAAAACAGTACCATATCAACTATTTGCATCGCCATGGCATGCACATGAACTGCGTGAAATGCGCTAGTTGGCGCGCACTTTCAGCCACCACTAGCTTCGCTCCGCTTTTCTGGATGACCGCCGCTGTCTTAAGCTCGTCTTTTAACACAGGGTATCTTAACGTGGTTTCAAAGGCTTGAGCGGTGTACTTAGCCCGGGTTCCCGTAACGTAGGCAGCAGAGCGCATTGGCGAGGACCGGTTTCTTTTAGGATGCTTTGAATGTCTAGGCGCTCACTCCTGATTTCGCCGAATGAGAAAGAAAGCTTCAGGCGCTGAAGAGCGTGATTGTTTTCAAACTCAGGCGTCACGAGTTCCGTGACGAACTTAGTTAAGGATTCGGAACACGCAGGTTTAAGTTCAAATTGGCGCAGGGTCCTGCTTCGGTGCAACAGGCTTGCCAACGGCGCCTGCTGCAAAGACGGCCAGACCCCTGATCGTTGGGTACGAAGCACGGCATCGCATATAGCGGGTGAGCACAAATTCCAATGGTAGTTGCAACAACCGCGTTGAAAATCCAGCACCAGGTCTTTGACGAAAGGCGCGCTTTCGATTAGCTGAACGATAGCCGTTGACGTTGGCTCCGTTTCAACGGTTGTGCACAAAATCGAGGAAACTTGCAAAGTAATCGCCATGTTGTTACTAATCGCGCTCGCACAGTTTGGAGCAGCTAGGATGATACCGAAGGGCAGGGCGACAATTCCGCCAATCCTAAGCGGGTTACCTATGCCTAAGTAGTGCAGGATACATCGGCTGTCAAGCAGGACCTTTTTCTGGAGGCCACTTTCTCCAAGAATGCAGCACACGTGCAAAGTGTTCTTGCGCAGATCTGTCATCGTGAGTCGCACTAGAGACTTATTCCTGGCCATTGCTCGCAGAAATCCCTGGCATTCCACTGGGCAGAAGGCCGACATTGAGAATGTGAGTTCATTGAGCGACATGCCGTCGGCCAACAGTGCCATGATCCACAGTTTCAGCTTATTAGTTACTTCAGAGTGGGTTTTTCTGCAGCGTGGACACTACTGAAATAAAGCCGAACAATCCTTGACATGTTCGCTGTCGATCTCAAGGCTGCAACCGAGAAACTTATACGATAAGATGAAGTACTTCAGCGTTTTGTTGTGGTTCAAGAGACTCTTTATTGGTGTGGCGAAATAAAGCCTGAGCTTGCCGACCTCTAGGTCTAGCTTGATTAGCAGTGTTATCTGACAGAGCAAGACAGATGGTCCAGACGTCGACCAGCGAACTACGGCATTGAGCAGGTATTTTGAGGGACCTTAGTGACGTGCTTGTTCGCAAGTAGATCGCCAGGTCGAGATCCAGGTTGCCTGTGCCATAGCTCCGAGTGCCGCCGTCAAGAACCACTGCAGAGAGCGACAGTTGTTTGATACTGGTGTTCTTGATAAGCCATCCCTTGAAAGTGTTTTTCGGAGGAGGAGGAGGCGAAAACATTTATTTACGATGATATGATTTGGGATGGTAGGTATGTTTGGTTGTGGAGCTCAGTTGCAGGCCCTATTCCGGAACGCCATTGGCCGCCGCCGCTGCCCGAGCTCTCTGAACCACACGCGCTGGGCCTCCAGGTCTAAGCTGGACAGGGCCGCCTCCCAGCCCTCCCTAGTTGGCTGTTTTATAGCTTTTATTTTTGTATTTTGCTGGCAGGGCCACACCTGTGGTATAGGTCAGAATACTGCCCGCAGAATTTGCACCTACCAGTGAATGTCGGGTCCATATGTTTTAGTATGGCGGGATTTAGAAAACACCCGGTTTGGAGCTTTCTAAGGCGGCACTCCTCAGATCTGTTGAGTCCTTCAGCTGGTCCCGGGAGTGCCCTCCTGTAGAGGCGTAAATAATTTGTAATGTCCGCCCAGGTTATGAGCGGGATTGGTATGGTGGCCGCGGTAGAACCGGAGAGCGGAACCCCGGGGAGGAACGCTCGGGCAGCCGCGTGAGCGGTCTCGTTCCCCTCCACCCCCTGGTGACTGGGCACCATATAACCTCTTTTACTAGTAGCCGAATCTGAATTTTTTGTATGTGCCAATAATATTCTGCGGGCGAGTGGCGCTATCATACCCCACACGTAATTGCGGCAGGCCTGTTGCGAATCCGACATTATGCAGGCATGCGTCGCAGTGTGTGGCGGCCAGTGAAATCGCCACTTCCTCCAACATTAGCGCGTCGTCGTTAGTTTTTACTGAGAGCTCGTTCATCTGCTTTGCTTCGTGAACAACAGCAATGGTGCAGATTCCATCCTCGGTGGGGCCCGCAGCATCCACGTAATATGTGCCTGTCTTACTGCCATAGTTATTTTGTATAAATGTTGCCCTGGCTTCACGCCTCCCCTCATTATACTCCCAATTCGTGTTTTTGGGGTGCGGCTTAACCGTCAGAGTATTTTTCCGCACTTCCGGGATGTGCACTCTGCTTTCTGTGGTGGGGGAGAAGCCCTATTTTGAGGTCTCGGAGGACTTGTCTGGCGGTGCTGGTGACCGACAGCCTAGCAATTCGGCTTCTTTTGTGGGCCTCAATCAGCTCCCCGGCTATTGTACTATGGATCCCAAGTTGGAGCAGGCGCTTCGTAGATGCTCTGGCCGGGAGTCCTAGAGCCTTTTTTACCGCCGCCCGAATCATCGCGTCGAGCTTGCCCGGGTCGCTCTTCCTCAGCTTGAGGTAGGGCGCCACGTACACCAGACGACTAACGACGAACGCCCGAACCAGGCGAACGGATTCTTTTTCATGAAGTCCATCGTACTTGCCGGATATCCTGCCAATTATCCTACTAATTTGTTCGCAGGTGGACTTTAATTTTTCTTGGGCCGTGGCATTGTTACGACGACGAAGTGCCCGCAAGCATGGGTGCAAGTTCGGCGGGCAAGGTGCCCTCTATGTCCCCGTACAAAGAGAAGGATTCCAGTGGCGCAGGGATGCTATATATTGAGCCAGGGGTCTCAACAAGATACGCCGCCTCGGTGTCGGCAGTTTCAATCCTCGGCTGTCGCGAATTGCGTGGTATATTCTGGACTGGTGATCTGCGAGGATTGTGTCGTTGATAGTAGCTTCGACTACGCAGTGGTACCTGGTAGCACTTAACACAGGCCCAACCCTGCTTGCATTCTTTCGTCCCACATGGCCATACATGTGAGGGTCATGCTATCACTCGCCCTCAAAAGGGACAATTCTGAAGCGGAATTCTGCAGGTCATGCCCGACGGCCCAGAAGAAGCTGTTACAAGCTTTCAAGCTGCCGTGGCACAGGTGAACTCGGCTTGTACATGATCGGTGGTGGTCGACGCTCAGACCAGTGTAGTGGCTGGAACCCATGTTTTCAAAATCCTGTGGAGGTGGAACTGATGTTTTCTTTGCTGTGGACTATTCCCTTTTTACATTCGCAGAATTTCATGACTTTCTGCAATAACACATAGTAATCATCCAATGTCAGCCTCGGGCGTTCTTAGCCCTCAGGTGCCCTTGTGCCAATAAACATAAGTAATAATAAGAAAAGGGGTCACTGACCAAAACCGTTGCGCTGATGCGTCAGTGATTTGTTCCGCCATCGGACAATAGTAAGTCTACCTAATGCGAGAGTAGAAGCACGTATTCATAAATGGTAAACACTATTATAACTCTCGCAGGGGAAATGGTACTCGAAGATTGAACAGTACCATTGTGGTTATATAAAAGAAACAATTTACTGAAATGTTTTAAACCAGTAGCTTATAAACTCTGAAAGTCTGCCATCATGCTGAAGCGACAATGGTGAGGCTCAACATGTTCAACGCATTCTTTATCGATGTGCACCATAATGTGCCAGCCTTAATCAGAAACAGGTCAACTCAATGTGAGGAATTGATCCCATCTTCGCTGTAGCCTGTGGAAAGCGCCCGCGCTTTTTATTCGGACGGGCAGGCTATTGAGCACCCACCGCTCAGCTTTAGTGCAAAGAACTTGAGTCATCATGCCAATATGTAAGGTTGAAAATGAACTTTTTTCTAGTGACTCGCTCCTGAAGCAAAGTTCACGATGTTTGTTTTTTTAAATAAACTGCTTAAATAAACTGCAACAACAAAACGGCTTTCTAATGGTCTTGCAAAATTGAAAGTTGCATCAATTTAGTGAGTAAAAATGGGCCGTGGCTTAGTTCACCTAGGCCAGGATATACATAGTGAAAACATGTATGCATGGCGCTGGGCTGCCAGCCCCAATCCAATACAGTTCCATCCAGTCCAGTGTAATCCGATCTAGTCCAATTAAGTGCACTTCATTCCAGTCAAGTGCAATCAAATCCAATCCTGTCCAACTCAGTCCAAATAAATCTAATCCAGCCCAATCTAATCTAGTGCAATCCAGTCTTGTCCAATGCTGAGTACAGGCTCGCCCGAAATGCGCCGCTGGCTAGCCTATCATCACTACTATCATCCTCACGGTAGATAAGGAGAATTAAGACGCGCTACTCAACAATCCCAAGTGTGGTGCAGTTGGTAAAACGCTCGGCTGGGTATCCGAGGAAATGGAGGTTCGATTCCCTGTAGAGTCGTTTCTTTTTTCATGAGGAGAATGTCCCAGCGGTGTGATGTCATGCCAGATGGCGCTGCGAGCGCGCGGCATCTGCTAGCTGGGGCGGTTGCTAGGCAACAACTCTGTGCCTCCTCAGAGTGCAACCACCGCGAGATCGCAAGTTCATGGTCAGTGTAGCTTTCAGTGTATAGCTTTCCCTACAAAGGTAATAGATGACATGATCCTAATACCTTGCAACTTCTTGAAATAGTAAAAACGGCGTATTCCTCCTCTAGTCAGGAACAGTTTTTTCCAAAAAACATGTGCCCACCACATATAAAAATTTCATTACAAACAAAAATGGTCATGGTATTTCGATTACCTTCTTATCTGAACACACCCATAACTGGTTATTATTATCACTGGTCCGTTTTAGGAAACGTAAACGTCAATTTTTTAGCAAGATGGTGTTACGAATTTGAAGGCAAATGGCGAAGCCTACCTCTTAGCAGCCAGGAATGAATGGTAACAGAAGAGCAGAAGTTCTCGGTTGACCTCCTAGACGACAAAACGCACACGTTATCCCTACGTCAAACACCGAAAATAAGTCTAATAAAGCCAAGTATATCCCAAAAATATAGAAAGCCTTCTAAAACTCCCCTGTAGTCTAATTTTTTATACATGCATAGTATAGCAATCCGCAAGAGAGTGTCTTCTCAATCCAGTATATCACATACCTTCGCCTGTGTGCTGGGCCATTCAGAACCAGTCCGGTTTAAGTTATGTTGCAACCATTGTGTGGAGTCTATCCAAGCTGCGAACATAACAATCGATGTTGTAAGCAAAGAAGGTGAAATCGCTTTGGGGACCATCCGTGTCGAAATTCATTACTGAAACCTCAGCACAGATGTTCAAACCACTAATCCAGCAGCTTTGCTTACATGTGAGAAAGTAGGCGGAAGAAATTGAAGTGCCTCTCGATGACCGCCCAACAAAGTGCTTAACTTAACTACTCGAATGCGATAAATCGTTTTTGGTTATTCTAAAAAGGAATTCTGCGTGGAAGCTTTTTAACGTTAATTTTCTGTCGCGTCAGGAAAAATCCAGTTGCGAAGGATTGTGCACTTACGGATCGAAAAGTGCAGATTCTCTTGCTTATGCGTTTTTGGGAAAGATGTTCTCGGCAACCAAAACCATCAAAAAGGATGAAGCTATTTTCGTTATTTTCTAATTAAAATGGTCGTGATGCTCAAGGCTGTAGTGAAGAATCAGAAAAACAGTGACCAGATCTGCCATATGATCTGATTCTATTAGTATTGTCTCAGGACATTGTGGTGCACGGGTAAATTTCATTTTTAATATACTGCTCAAATGCACAATGGAACCAATAAACAGTCATAGCTGTAAAACAGCGCGACAATGGACAAGAACGAGAAAGGCAGCGGATGAGCGCTGACTCTCAACTAAGTTGTTAATGCCATTACTTGGCGCCTATAAGCGCACTTGTCCACCGTTGTTCGCGTTGTTTTACAATTATAAATGTTTGCCAACTAGCCCAAATGAACGTTCTGCTTAGCAATGAATAGAGGTCTACAAATAACTTTCTGTTCGGTCCCTAGGTACTGTTGAATACACAAAAAAGCTGACCAAAACAAACGACTTTCTATGAAGCGCAGTCAAATCCAGGTGCGGCAGATTTAACGGGATCAAGAATGTGATAAACTGCATGGTATCAAACATCACATAGGAGTCTGGAAGAAACTTGCATTGTTGAAGTGGCGTTTACTAGATTGAACGTAGGCCACAAACATTCAACCCATACCTATCTACTATCATCTAACGATCTCCCTCCGTGCAATAAATGTGAGTGCAGTCGCTGTCAGAAGTGAATGAAGGGCTTGTTTCCCAGAAGTGTACAAACAGTTTAACGTTTTGCGAAGGTCTTCCTTGCACTCTATTCGGTATATTTTGACCAGATAATGTTTAAAGAAAAATATTTTCTACAGTCCTCTTTTAAGGTAGCTCACTAGAGCCTGCAATTTTATGCTATAATACACTATGCAATGCAGTTTTGTCAGCTTTACACGTTGTAGGTACTTTATCGAAGAATTACTTACTAGGAGGTACTTTAAAGAGCTGGAATCTAAGAAGTTAAAGGGTCTCTTGGCATAGACATGGGGGCGCCGTAGCCATGCACGGCGAGATTTTCAGATTTTCTCCGCCCTCTTGCTCATGCCAAACCCTAAAATGTTTTTCAGTATAATTATGTTCCCTCTTTGTTTACTGGGCAAACACATTGTCTATCATATTTATATTTCCTCTTAAAGTCACAGCCATTTAGAATGGACTTTTTTACGTTCACAGCATTTAATGACATTTTGCCTTTTCACATAGTAGTCATAAAATGTCTCAGATTGCTGAGATGTCTACATTGTCACAATTCATTATGACAAGCACTTAGTTTGATTCTTGGTCAAGATTGTATTAAGAAATTTCAGGTTAATCGCGACCCTCATTCTGGCAGCGTTTTTAAAGACGGCAAGTCAAAATTATCATGTTCTGGCGGCCTCACATCCGCGTAACGAAATACTTATTTTAATACAGTGATACCTTCATATGATCTATTCCGGTGATATTGAGTCAGTGTGGGCAAAACAATATGTATCAAGTTAGTACATGTCCGGGATACTTTTTAAACGCAGCAATACGAAACCGTTTGTCGTCTACTTTCTGAAACCATTCTATATTCGCTAAACCAACCTTATTTACGGTGATTCGTGTACTGTTTACTATTTAGCATTTTAGAAACGGAACCTATCTGTGTGGTATATCTGTTGGTTGTTTGTGAAGCATGGGGACAGGATATATTGCAACACTCTTGATGTCCCTACGTAACACAACGTTTCTCACGCAACGGAATGGTGCACACAAAGCAAGCGGCACTTCACCTCACACCCCCGTCTTTGTCGCCCTACACCGAGTTCCTCATCTTTATTATTCATCTGGTCTGTAACATCTGCGACCTTTGGCAATCGAAGCCCCCAAGGAGAGCCAGGTTTGGTATGAGAATCGCACTCTTTCAAGCGGGCGACATGCGTCACCTCAGCTTTCTTCGAACGTGGTCCGTTGGCCGTAAGGCGTGCAATCCGGTAGATTCGCCGTGTCGTTCTAGGATCCCATAAGGGCCAGTATAGCCAACCTTGGATGTCGTTGGATGTGTAATCCTGGATGTCGTTGCAAAACAGACCCGGAAAGAGTCGTTATTGGCTCTTAGGCAGCGTTTTTGACTAGGCAGGAGGCCCGATTGACTTCGGGTTTAAATGGAGTAGTCGACTTTTCTAATGACTTCGTGATTTCGGACAACGCGTGCTATCCTGCGCATTCCGCAAGTTCTTCAAAATACGCGATCGTTGTGTTGCTCGCCAGACATTGCGGTTCACAACTAAAGTTCGTCACCAAAAGTTTCGGTTGGCCTGTTCTTCAGCTCAATAGGTCCTCGAACTACAGCGACTTGCAGACCCAGAAGCAGCGACATGTTGGCTTCGGCGATGCTATGTGTTCCGTTGCTGCTATCGCACTATACAGTTACAAACCAGCTGGCTGTTGATGGTATCACAACGTGATCGTCACAGACCTGTGGCTTCGGCATGTGTTTCTGGCGTTTGGTGGCAAGAGTGCGGTGGGCGGCAAACGACACGATTAGGTCTTTAAAGTCGATCACTGCGCCATACACTCGGAGGAAATTTTCGGTCAGCAGCAAGATCCCTTGGTTTTCACACACTGTACACTTCGCTTTAAACATGCAAGGTTAACACACTGCTACACTCAAACCTTTCTCTAAGTTACAACCTGAGTCAGAGAAAGTCTGGCGTATGAGGGGAAACACCAGGCACTCACTAAGCCCAGGTGCGTGACGCCGGTTGATCCGCAGCTTCCATCTAGCGTTGCGAGATCACCGGTGACAGCCAGTTAGTTACACGGTCACTCCTGGGTCATCCGACCCCTTCCGATCACTGTACCGCCACGTCGCGCCTAGGACATTCGGGGAGAAAACGCACCCTCTCTTTTTGAGGGGCACAACACTCGACGAACGCTCGTGATGGCCTCTCTCCAGACGCAATGCGCTAGCTTGTAGGTGTAGTCTAAAAAGGCCGTTGTGCTCAAATTGTCCAATCCAGAGGCAGCAGGTGACGGCGGCCCGAGAGGTCCAGACGTGTTCTACTTTGATTCAACTTTATTTATGCCTATGAAAACACTTTGATGATCGGTGAAGAAATGGCTCTTTGTCTTACATTGGTGATTCTATAGCCATCCATGTCAGTCTGTCTATACATAACTAGGTCTAAACAAATTTTGGCTGTACGGAGCTGAGCTGAAGGTACTACTTGGAGTCAAGTGATTCTATGAGTCCAGGGTCTCTTTCGAGGTCTTTGTTAAAGTCACCGGTGCAGACAACCAATCTTCTGTCCGTTCGTTTTGGCAGTCCATTGGAAAAGAAGTTAACAGCAGCTTCAAGTCCTGTTTGGGGAGAGATATACACACTGGTGACAACTATATTCAAAGCAGAAAGTTGAACACACACTGCTTCGCACTGTTCTGTTGGGACGGGAGGTGATTATACGGTAGTTTGTAAAGATTGCCTAACATATATAGCCACACCAGCGTTTTGACTTTGTCCATCTTGCTAAGCTGCAGCTACAAATTTGAAACCAGATAGAGGAGGGACATTTGACTGTAAAACACCCGTTTCCGTGAACACCAAGACGTGGGCAGACATCAGCTGTGTGTCCATTGTCATTTCTTGTAGATGACTTGGCAATGACTGATCTAACATTGAGTAACCACTGTAATCTAACTGCTAGCAAGAAGTTGTTCACAACAGTTAAAAGCAGAAGCCAGTCTGTGCTTTTCCAGACATTCAAACTCAGCCCAAAGTGACTTGTCTGGGTTTGGCCCCTTATGTAGAAACTTGTGGAAGCCTTCCTTGTTAGTCAAGTATAGTCCATCCACACGTGTTGCTCTACGCAATGCTACGTACACAAGCTTCTGTGGGTGATTTCCTGAATAGTCATACACCACCGCATCAAAGATTGCCCCTTGAGATTTGTGTACACTCATAGCACTGGCAGGTATCAATGTAAGCTGAGTACGTTTGACCGCCATGTGTTTAACCAGCTTTCCTTTTAATTGGAAATGCACTGATACCAAACCTATGGGTATCCATTGGTTCTGATTACGACCACACGCACGCTGTGCAAGTTTGGCTTTAGCGAAGAGGCCAACACCGGGTGGGCAGCAGAGCCAAACTCGGCACGGATCTTCTTGTCCATCATAGTCGATACACTTCAGTCTTTCCACCATGCCATTCACTAGTCCATTAGTAATGTCCAAATTCTGTATCAGCATATACGGCTTGTCTATGCACAAGACGACCAGAGTAGGTAAATTGCCAGTCTCAATTCTACTACTGAAGGTTTTCAAAGTTTTCTCAGCCAAACTTCTTCTTGTGACCTGCGTCCGGTGACCAGGTTTCTAGCCGAGTGTTCTTCCTTGTCACAGCTAGCTTTGACCACCCTTTTAATGTAGGCATCCACGTCGGTATTACTGTAGCACAAACGCACAGTGCCGGTACGTTACGCTGTGTTATCCTCTGGGCTTATAAACTGGGACTTGAGCAGTTCGATTTCAATATCTTCCAAGGCTTCTCCTTCTCCAATCTTGGTTAGTAATGTAGAGAAGACGCCGTTGCTTTGGCGGACAGTTTGAGTTAAGGTGGAAGTATTCCAGGTTATGCGAGGCCGTTATATACAGCTCCGGCCGATTTTGGCCGTTTGTATACATAAGATGCTCGAATTGGGGGTAGTTGCCTCATGTCTCCACATAGGATGACGTCAAACCCACCAAATGGTTCTGTCATCCTGTCTGGCCTGATTTCACGAAGCCGTCTATCGAGTTGACGGAGTAAGCCAGGCGATAGCATACTCACTTCGTCTGTGATGACACACCTCACTCCTCTAAACAGAATTCGGAATGTGTTAAGATCAGAGGCCGAGAGTCCCTTTTCATCTTGTGACAAAGTTGTGACAATCTTAAAGGCAGAGTGCACTATTGTCCCATTGAGTGCCACAGCAGCCTTACCAGTGGTAGCACACGCTATAGACAAGCCTCAGCCAGTGACATCAGTGGAGATGTGGCGGCGCTGGCGACAGCAGTGACTTTCGTGGTGTAGACAAAAGCTCAGGCGCGCTTGCCGTGTTTTCGGGCCTAATTCTCAATATTCCTGGAAGCTGTGGTGTGGTTGGTTGCGCCACGAGGCACACAAAGGAAAATAGCACCTGTTGTGTTCACATGTTTCTTGCGGTCGGACAAGTATGAGAGCGATGGGCAGCAGCGTTGAGCGCAACAAGTAGACCCTTATGGGACCGATTGCCTTCGCGGCTAACGTGCGTTGCACAATTCTGCGCTGAAACGTTATAAGCTCGTTTGCAACTCTTAATTGTCGTTACTGCTTTTCAGCCGCACGATGAATAGCGCAATATCAAATGCCTGCAGCTCGTGCACGTTTTGTTGTATATAATATATCAAGTTAAGACGCCGCCCTTTGAGTTCCGTTCACTTGTGCCGGTGCCCTAGCCAAAAAACTCGAGTCACAATAACCTCATACCGATTTCTCTATTAAACTCTTATAATTCTCATATAATCTCACACAAATAACATTCAACATATAAAAATATATGAGATTGTATGAGATTTGTATGAGTTTATTATGAGTTTTTATGAGAAATCTGTATGAGGTTATTGTGACTCATACGACTTTTTCGCTAGGGTGCATATATTTGTACTGAAAAGGGCGTAAAAGCTGCTGCGAAGGTAACTGCTGTTAGTACGTTTGACCGGTCACTCAGCGAGGCAGCTTTTCTTATATATCACTTTCGCGAGTTTCAACGAGTGACTCTACATCACCGCGGCCCGGCTCTATAAAAAGCAAGTAAACATTGATAGGATTTTTCTCAAAACGTTCTTTTTGAAGGTCATTAAGATTTTGACGAACGAATTAAATATCCACGTACAACGTAGCTCTGATCAAGTAGGATATATTTAAGTATGATATATAAGGTACATGCAATTTAATGTCCCAAAGAGTAATCGGCTATGAGGGGTTCAAAATAAGCAGATAAGATGACGCACTTTTGAATAAACAGTTTCAGAGTATATTAAAGAAAGCTTAACAGATCGTGCGACTTTCGCTGCAAGCGATCGTGGAGAACGTTGCATTTCCGTTCGTACACCTCTCCTGAAGACAAAAAAATAAAATTCTTACGGGCCTTCATGTACTTATTAACCTGTGAATGACCTTGGCTACGTCTGTACGATGTAACAGACGTGAATTGTCTTTTTATCGAGCAGGATAAAACATTGGCAGTGCGCACTATAGGCGAATATTTTACAAAGAACTAAAAAATTGAGTTCTTATTTAGTGAAATTCTGACTTACGTTTCCGGTACACTGAGCTAGAATTATAATTTCTAGTTCACTATAGCTGTCGGTAATATATTGTTCTTTAGAGTGAAGCTGCTTGGAGCATCAGAAAGACCATTAGGAGTTGTCATATGAAAAACACACTTCCATCATTCATATCGTCCTTGCATGCGTTAGCAGTATGCACGGGAGTTGAACGATGTTGGCTGTTAGTTTTTGATATACATTGCGCTTTCTAGTTTTCATTTAACTCAGTCCTGACAGTCGCCCACCGTAGCCGCGCGCTGATGAGGCCACGGAGAAAGAAGCAAAATTCAGCGCTCTTCGCCAGGTAATTCCAGAAGTAATAGGTTGATAAAGTGCTGAACTACTCTCCAGGCATAAACAAAACTATTTCTACGCACAAACGAAGCTTACGCTTCAGAATATTCCCACGCGCGAAATTGTTTCGAAGGCAGAGTCGCTTGGCGCCGTGTAGGCACGCTGCGTTTTTGGCTACACCTCATGTCGCTGACGATCGCAGCGCCACCTTTGTTCAAAAACATGACGCTTTTCTATATAAACGTTTACTCCAGACACTTCATCTCCATAGCCAATCTTTTGGGTTTTTGCAGTAGCGATTGTAGACATCCATGATTAAGCGAAGAGTGAGAGTTGCCACAACCGCCTGGACCCATACAGAAGATTTGTAGAGGTTTGGCGTCCCCATTCGTGATGCGATGTATACATTTTCCAATTTTTGGTGGTGGTTTGCCATTTTCATTATTTCATAGAATTCATCCAGTGGCATACAGTGTTCCCTCTTCTTCACAGCCGGACAGGATGTAGAAACGACGACGCTTGTAATTGTGCTTTCCGGCACAATGTAGGTGTTATCATTCTATATAACTAATGTAGCGATATTGGTTGGTTTCTCGTCTTCTTCAACGGCTAAATCTTGACCATTTTTAATGTCTCGAATGTGCTCTAGGAGTTCAGCTGTCGTGACACAACTGTTGTATTTGGTCTTTACCTCCATCATTTTCTCCTTGTTTTCATCAAAGATGTTCTCAAATGCATTACTGTCTAAGATATCCATTTCTCTTCTGAAAGGGGAGTATAGCATGATGTGTTCTCACTTGTAGTTTACATTGCCTATGCCATAGTCGCGGCATCGGAGAATCGCAGTTTTAGTTCGCTTGACTCCATTGCTGCTAGAGTAGTCGGTCATGAAATCAGCATATGTTAAATTTTCCATTTCAAGTGGTCATTGTTCGTACTTTTCAACGGGGATGGGATGCCAATTGTCTGTGCTATGCAGTTTCAGCTTTTTTGCATCCATCTGTTTAGCAGTCTTTCTGCTCCTCGTCCTTTTCAGGCCACGCAGTGTTCACGAAGATGACGTCAGTACGTCTCTGATTCATAATAAAGTTGAGCAACATCCATGCTTCCTCTTGTGCTGAAATTTCGATGGAATTTATCATTTGCACTCTGAGTCTCCTTAGACTCTTCCTACTTTGACTCCCACCTTCCCCTCTTTCTTTAAGGCGCGGTTAAGGTGTCCATAGGAAACAAGTGAGACAGTCACCGCGCCTTTTCCTTCCTATAAACCAATCAATCAGCTACAGAGCCAGTAGCAGGCTCGTGAATTTTCTTTTCCTTCTTCCTACAGCCACACCAATAGCACAGACATCACACAGCACACAGACGCCTCTCCGTTTCGCCTAAAAAAAAGTCAAAATAGTCTTACAGGAGGGTGTAATCTGCCCCAATTTTTTTTTCGCTTTCACTCCCACCTTCCTGCCTTCCCTTACGGAGCGATTTAGGTGTCGACAGAACCAGTGTGACATATACTGCGCCTTTCATTTCCTATAAACAAATTCAATTAGGCAACGGCGCGAAAACGCCGAGGCCGACACGGAAATAGATGGAACAGGCAACATCCATGCCACCTCTTGTGCTGACATTTCGATGCCATTTATCATTTGCACTCCGAGTCTCCTTAGAGCCTGTTCGTAAGAGAGTTCTGCTTCGGGATCTTCTGCAATGACTATCTTGATGGCGCGGCTCAGAGATGATACACCACGATTAGCTTTGTTAACATATTCTACCACATAGGTAGCACATGCATAAACGTCCAGGATTATCTGTAGGTCTCCGGCATTCCACCGTTCTCGACCTCTTCCTCTGGAGCATCGTTGAGCCAGAGTTGATGAGCATGGGCACTTCCTCTATGTTGGAACTCTATTCAAAGTAGTCCACCACATAGTTAGGCTTAAATGGGCTTATTTCCTTGTTGGACAGTATGCTTATTATGACACGCACAATGTGCTCAAAGTATATAGCACATATTATCGGATCTTCATTTACAAATGTTGCAGCATAGTAGGTATCCATCTCTTCTTTTTTGACGCCAAACTCGGATGGTGTCACTTTTAAGTGTTTCAGTAGATTTAGAAGGCGAGGCCAATGAACTTTTGATGCGAAAGTGTTAGGAATGCAGTAGGTTTGCCTAACTGGCAAATCATGGCAAAGAGGTCGGCTTTACGGGTAGGCCAGTACTGCATAATGTTAGGTACACCTTTCATGAAAGCCATGTCTTTCTCGATAAGACTGACAATTTTGGCTGGATTTTCAAAATCTGCTGTGGTCAAATTTTTAATGTCTTCCTTGTTTTTAAATATTACAGTGAGCCTATCGCATACACGTTGACGAATTATCTTCATTGCCATGTACAAAACATCTGAGAGAAGAAGCCATGGTGAAGATCGATGCTTTTGCTTCTGGCTTGATATGTCTTGCATAGTCTAAGTATATTAGAGGAAAGGAGAGCTCTGCTGTATGTAGAGGATACTCATGGGTTTCTTTCCTCCGCCCGGAGCCGTGGTTAAGATGAAATATTCATTGTAGACTATAGTATATTGATCTATGGTTAACGCAACTGCCTCGGCCATAGGATCACAGAGGTCTTCCCGGCAATTTCATAGTCCTCGAGTTCAAATGTATTTTTTCGGCTATATCAATCATTTGATTTAGCTTAACTGCATCAATTTTGATATCATAGCGCCTGTACAGTGGTGAGTCTTGGAGAACCCTCTACCCATGGCATTAGTTTCTATCGTGATACGTGTCTGCCAGAAGACAGTTTTCACGAAGAGGCTTCTTTTGGTGTTCACGAAGAAAGACTGTTACAGGTCATCTATGTTTCCCGGCAGATGCTTGAACATTTCATACGGGTTAACCGGCGCATTCACAATTGCCCCTTGATTCCGTACTGCCCGTATCTCCAATTCATTACGCGTCTGATTTCGACAAAGGGTTTCTGCGAAGACAACATACCTTCGGCAACGGGGTTCAAATGTTGCAAGCCCTCTGACAGACGCGGATATTTATAGCCATTAGACACACTGTAGTATGGAATCTTCTGTTCTTTTAAGCTACTTTTACATGTTTGGCATACAACTGCATTTCTTATGGTATCGTCCTCCCATTCTGAATATGCATGGCATAGAATGTCAAGATTAAACATGAGGTTGCTTACCGGAGTGAGACAGTCTTTGTGTCACAGTCTATTACACACTGAACACACTTTAAAATGGTTTGTTTGTGAATCATCTGTGGAATTCACGTGTAGCCGAGTCGAACTCGCTTATTCTTTTTTCAAACTCTGTCGTCGCTACTCCTTGACGTCTCCTCTGGGTGCTGTTAAGCCGGCCTTTGCAAGTGACCTTTCCCGCCTCTTCGTAAGACGTTCAGCTCTCTCTTCGGGCGATTCCTCTGTACGCCGTTCTCTCCTGACTTTATTACTTTTTACTAGATAAGCAAGATCCTTTTCAAGTCGCCTTTGCCGTTCTTCTGCACTTTTGTTGGGCACGTTGTCGCCGCTTAGTTGCATTCCTACGTTCTTTACTGGTGAGCGAACCTGTAGATTCTTCATCATTACCGTTAAGAACAGCCATCAAGCTACCTTCTGGGAATCCTTAATCTTCTTCGGTTTCTTATGAAGAAGTCGCACGCATTCGCCGAGCAGCACCTTGAGCACGTAGTCTGGCTCGACGCTCCTCATGCTCTTCCGTCTCCGTAGCTCGCTGGAGTTTCCTGGCTTCACTCTGATGAGCCGCCTTCTCCTTCTTCTTGTTGGGCAGCATGACTTACAGGCGCTGAACGAGATTAATTATATATATTGAGCGAAAGCATTAGCTGCGGTTGACCGACGTTCTACTTCTCTGTTCCTTCTTTCTCAGTCCACATATAAAGCCCCGCTTTAACCAAGCTGTATGAACGTGCCTTAGTGGTCTATAGGTGTAACGTGAAAGCAAGGGTCCTACCTAGCAGGCTGATTCTGACATAAACGTCCCATGTGAAACGAGAGACCCAAATTATGAGCTCCTGCCAGCCCACATATAAAGCCCCGATTTAGCCAAGCCATTGGTAAGACGTGGCTACCAGCCACGCTACGCTAGAGGCTCGAAACCTAGAGTACTATTGCTTTCGCAATAAAGGTGTTCTGAAATCAGTCATACATATACATAATAAAGGTGTTCTGAAATAAGGGCTGAGTGGGCTGTTAAAAGATCAATGCCAAGGATAACGTCGTGGGGGCATTCATGTAGGACGGTGAACAACACTGGGGTATCACGGTCAGCAATTGTAACTCGCGCCGTACACATGCCAACCACGGTAGCAGGGCTGCCATTGGCGACGCGAACTGTGGACGAGACGGCTGGCGTAAGGACTTTCTTGAGGCGACGGCGAAATGAAGAGCTGAGAACGGACATTTGGGCGCCTGTATCAATTAGAGCAGAAACGGGAACTCCATCCACAAGGACGTCGATACGGTTATTTTGTAGGGCAGGGGTCAACAGAGGTTTTTCAGTCCGGGTCATAAATGCAGCGTCACCTCCGGGAGCTGCATTGGCTAGTTTTCCGGTACGTGGCCAGAATATGACGGTGGCGAATTGCGGCGAGGAAGAGGAGAACGCGAACATCGTGCTTGCGGGGATGGTGAACGGTTGGCAGCACGGACAGTGGAACCGGGGTCAGCAAGGGTCTGGTCGGGGCGAGGTGGGGAATAGCGAGGGGCATAGTCTCCGCGGCGGTCAACGTAGGTGTACTGACGAGATGGCGTGTACCAGCGACTACGGCAGTGGCGGGAAATGTGGCCAACGCGAGAACAAGTAAAACAGATGGGGCGATTGTCGTGGGTACGCCATTCATTTGGGTTGCGGTAACGATATCGGGGCGAGAAACCGGCGTTGGTTGAGGTGGCAGCAATTACTGGAGGGGCAGGTCCTGAATCTATGGTGTCGGTGGTGCTGGTAGAAGGGAGGCCCATATTCGCAACCTCTTGGCGAACAACAGCCTTAATAAGTGATATGGTAGCCAGGGTGTTGTCGGTTGTATGCGACAGCGAGGCCGCGGGAGTCATTGCCTCAATCTCTTGGCGGACAATGCGTGTCAAAGGGCTGTCGTTAGCAGGCGGTCGAGGAGTCGGGATATCGATACAGGAGGAGCTAGCAGCCGTGTTCGGCAGCCGGTCGAAACGGTGATATATGCGCCTCTGTTTCGCCTGCTCGAAACGTCGGCACACCTGTAGCACAGAGTCCACGGTGGAGCAATCCCTGCACTCCAACCTCCCTGCAGGAGGTTGAAGGCATCGTCGGCAATGCCTTTTACTATATGGCCGACTTATCCTCCTCAGGCATGCCTTGGTCGACTTTGCGGCATAGAGACAGGACGTCTTGGATGTGAGATAAGACTCCGTAGACGTTTGGGCCCGAGAGGCGAGCGCTTTTTTGGCGGCAATGTGGCGGCCAATAGGCTTTCCGAATAGGTCGTGCAGCTTCTGTTTGCAAATATCCCAAGATGTTAGCTCGTCTTTGTGGGTTTCAAACCACACCCGCGCGGTCCCAGCCAAGTAAAATATTACATTCGCAAGCATGAGTGTGGCATCCCACCTGTTGTGCTTGCTCACGCGCTCGTATAGGGCTAGCCAGTCGTCTACGTCGACGTCGTCGGTCCCGCAGAAGGTTCCGGGGTCACGGGGGTGGGCCATTACAACAGCAGGGGCGGCGCCTGTAGAGGTAAAGGCGTCGGTAGTCATCGTGGTGGTTCGGATGTGGCGGCCGCTGCGGAGATCCAGCTTGTGACAGGGGATGGAATAAATTCACCTCCACCAAGAGATGTTACGTGGAAGATTTACAGTCCCAAAGCTGTCCGCACAACTAACGTTGATGAGGGCACCGATTTCACAACACTCAGCGTCGTCGTCTTCTCGGAGTCTGTCGCACTTCTTCTTCCTCATCACGAACAGCGAATACAGCTAAGTAACAATATAATCACACGTAATGGATGATCACTAATATCCAGATCGGAATCCTTCAGGAAAGGTAAAAAAGAAATGAAACCTCCTTGGTAAACAATGTCCGGAAATGAACAGTTGGGAACACCTGTTTTTTAGGGAAGCGAATAACGAACTGCTCTGTACCCTGGACAGCAGATAATGTGCTCTATAGCCCCGCATGCCGCACATGTGGGAAATGCTTAAGAGCATTTTGGTGTTTAGGGAACACTTCCTACTGGATTTTCCGAGGGCGCTTTATGGGCTAGGTGGTCCGCAACCTAATTGTTGTCTATAAAACCTTTGTCGTTAGTGTGCATATTGTGATGATGGCATTAGTACTGTTGCTAGAGGACGGTTGGTACTCGAGCTCGTGCTCTCGAGGTTTAGAGAACAGTTTAGGCTCGGACGCGGCAGTACCTCATTAGCAGCCTTCGCGAATCTTTTTAGATCTTTGTGCCCGATGGCAGCAACCAGTCTTCCGCTTCCCAGAAGATCGGGTGGTGGTAACCCGTGGCTAGCTTGCTGGTAACGGAAAAATGGTCTGGTCTCCTGATGAATGTAGAAATGGGAGTTTAGTTGCCAGAGTAATGGGTGCTTGGCATAGGAAGACGGCAGTCCGGGCAGTCGAGCAAGGAACGGGCGCTGATGTAGCTGAAGGTGCTTTCCTGGAATGTTGCGCTATTCGGACATGGCGGCAATAAATTAGTACGATGCCAGGGACCAGTAGAGGATGCTGTAGAAATCCAGACCTCTCGGTGATGGCAGCCGGATCAAAATGGCGTAGATAGGAGGAAATGTGAGCAGAAACTTCAGTTGTCGGAACGATGACTTGCATTCCGGGGGCCAACAAACGGAGCGTCCTTTTGCTGGCGGAAAGTCAGCGGATGAGCAGTTTGGATGAATCATTGAATAAAACTTAAAAATATGAACTTAGACCCAGGAAGCTTCTTAAATGATTTACGTGTTGAGGTTTTGGGAAGTCGCTCACTGCAGCAATCCTTTGGGGGTCGGGCCGATGGATACCCGCCTGGTCTACTAAAATCCCAGAAGCTGGGTCTGTCGCTCACTGAAGTGCACTTTTTGGAGTCCTAAATTATTCCGGCTTTTTGAATACAGTCCAGCACAAGACTAAGCTGCTGAGCATGCTCCTGAAATCTTTTTCCATAGCTGATGATGTCATCTAGGCAGCAAATGCATATCCCCCATTTTAGGTCACTCAGAATTTGTCCATAAATCGTTCGAGCGTCGCTGGTGCATTGCAAAGTCCAAAGGGCATAAAGTCTGTGAGATGTCAGAAAGGCTGTCTTTTCGCGGTACGACGAATGGATCGGTATCTGCCAATAGCCAGAACGCAGATCTACTGACGAGAAATAAGAGGCGCATTGAAAACTATCTAAGGCATCATCGATATGTGGCAGAGAGTAAACGTTTTTTCCTTACTGCGTTTAACCAAAGACAGTCAACACAAAATATCCATGAGTTGTCGTTCCTTACTAAGATGACGGGGGTTGCCCAGGGACTGCAGGATTCTGGTATAACACCTTTATTCAACATGTAATGGATCTGTTCGTTAATTGCTCTGCGCTCGGGTGGCGATACTCGGCAGGGCTTCTACCTGATCGGGATCGCATCGCCCGTGTTGACCTTATGTGACATATGCAAATGTGACCGGACAGAAAAATTGCCATTCCTGAACAGTCAAACACAGAGACGTAGGATGCAGCACTTCACATAACCCTCGCAGTTCGGATGATAAAAGTGATTTGTTTACCCTGCCGGTAATATTTGCGCTGTAGTCAGGATCCACCGGCTCACGCAGATGAGACAGAGACTGAATAGAAAGGGTCCTCGTAGTTGTCCAATGTAACCAACGTAAGGTCGGGTAGTAAACAACCGATTTATGACGAAATGTTCACAGTCCACACGTGGGCACAACCATCTACGACCTCGACGACGGCACGAGGCACTAAGAAAATTTCTTCGCGTCGTTGTTGATGTCGGCTTCAATAAAACACAGAGCGGCTGCCTGCTCGTTTGGAGGAGGCATGGACAGGCCCGAACATTGCAGCGATGGGTGGTAACATGTCGCTGGTGACATGCAACACTGGATCACAAGTATTAGGTTAGCGTTCTACAACCGCAGAAAAAATATTGCGCCGCAAAGAAATTTCTCCTGCTGCACAATCGACCTTTGCTCCACATTCGCGCACAACATCGATGCCTAGAATGACATATGCGTGACTCGGACTAAACCTGCAAGCTCTACACGAAATGTTTCACCAGCAGTGTTTGACTGACACGCAGCAGAGACCCACAGGACGCAAATATTCTCCTCCAACACCGCGAGAGCTGACATTCGGACCCGAGCAAATATTGCTGCCGGGAAAAGACGAGTTTTGAAACTGTTGGACCGGAGTCTTCAACATCAAAGCAGGTATAGGAATTTGCAAAGTTATCTGTTCCGCGACATCACCTCCACCGGCGGCTCCTGCTAGTTTCTGGGTGTTTTTTTTTCTTTATTGCCTGACTTCGGCACAATACACAAAACCACTTACAGGGCACAATGAGCATTCATTAATACAACAATCAGCCAGGTGGGTTGTGGCGTCGTGTTGCTAAAATTCTCTTAGGGTCACTAATGGCTCCAATCTTCAGCGCCACTCGGGAGCTTCAGGAGCAAGTTTCTGAATTTCAATATATCTATTCATGCCTTCCCGAAAATAGATCCGTGCTGGCCGTGCATCAGGATCGCAATGGTATCCTGCCATTCTCGAGCGCCAAATACAGTGGAGGACCATTAGCATAATAAGGTCAAATGACGCCCCATCCTCATTCTCTACTGGCAAGTACCTAATACCATGCGAGTCTAATGGAAATTCTATTTTGTGAACCGTGAACTGTGAACCGAAGTCATCTGTTAAACGAGTAACCTTATCATTGCTTGGTTTATCAGCGCAGAAAATCGCGAGGTCATCTGCATAAGCTAAAACCTTTCAGTTCGTGGCCCGTAATCCGAAAACTACTAACTGCTGCGCTGTTTATGACATTATGCAAAGCGGCTCTAAGTATAGAGCGGGTACAGTGGACATCCTTGTTTAACAAATGAATTGATGGGGACAGGTTGTGAAATACAGCCAGTTGCAATCGATCGTCCGGGATATGTTGGTTCTCTGCCACGCCACCAGTGGCAAACGAAGAGGGGTGAGGAGCTGCATTATATCGCTGGAGGACCATCTCCAAGGGGGAATGCCCCCTAGATGCTCGATTTGAAGTCATGTGCGCCAGCATCCTTGGGCCTAGCAGCGGCCGCTGTGCATCACTTGATCCATCATTCGGTACAGATTTAGCACCTTCGGTTCCTGCAAATGATTCGGAATGTCCTAGCAAGATTCCAGACAATGCGGCCGCGGATGCGTGGCCGATCCCTTTTGCTAACCGATGTTTCGTGCATTATATAGACCATTTTGTCCAGTAGGACAAAATGCGTATAGACAGACAACTGCTGTCTATACGCAAGTCGCCTCCTCTGTAAACATCAGTGCAGCACTTGTGATGCTATACAGGCAAATCTCGACAAGCGGTACCCGAGCCCACCTTCGTGCAGCCAGACCTCCGAGATGATATCAGTCTTGCATATCACAATCAGCTAAATTCTGTGAACATGGGATTTGAAGGCATTCTACTAGCAAGCGTGCGAGTCAGTCAATCAACCTATGCTGTAAATTGTGTGTATTGTTATAGAATATTTCATATTTTTAATATCGTTATAAGACAGTCTGGCATAAATTTCAAGGTTTTATAACGATATTCAAGATACGTTAATAATAGGCAAAATAACACATGGGAAATATTATTAATAATTCATAAATATTTCATAGAAGCCACATAACTTAACATTCAGCCTATGTTTCAACCGCTGTGATGATGCAATATGAGCCATTCAGCGACTGGTTGCGCTTCGGTATTGAAATAGCATTTTTCGGATGTTTCACTAGCACCACCTAATCAGCCAACAGCTGTAAGTAATCGAAATCCCGAACGACCACTTCGATTGTTTGAAGCTGACGTGAGAATGCAGAAGCGGCATATATTTTTGTTTTTGTTGCGTGATAAAAGATCACTTCTTCCCTCCCTGTTGATGCTGCCTTGTCTCGAAATGACGATTTTCAGTTTAGTTAACGTAGTGGAACCACTCTCAATCGGTAAAATGCGCCAACGGCTGAAAGTTGGATTGCATGTAAACTAACCAGATAGAACTGTTTTTGAGCTTAAATTGCCAGCGTTGATCCAGGCATTTGGCAGTAGGCGCAGCTGATATCCTGAACGGGGTCTCGATTGCATGAGCCTGGTGCGAGACTGGAACAGCAGAATGTATTCTTTCTGCGTATTATACGCCCAACGAATTCGCCAAGATACTCGCCATCACTGCTGATACGAGAGCAGGCTGAATGCCACCTAGCAGTTAGGTGAGCTGACGTAATCCAGGGAAACACCAGTGATAGCTCCATAAGTCATGGGCTCAAAACGCGTGCTGCATGTAGCAAAATATACACCTGACCCCATTCGCTCTCCTCATACTCACCAGTCTCTTTGATCACATAGTCGGCACCGGTTGCAAAGATTCGTAGTCACAGTATCTGGCCGCCGCGGATCGCGATTATCTTCACGATTGGGCACCGTGACCGGCGCGTGAGTTACTGACGTTACTGATGTTAAATCGTAATGGCTGATCGACCTATTACTGGCAGTTCCTAATTTTGAAGGGTTGGCAAGGCGCCATTTTCAGTGACTGGGTCTGGTTAGATCGAGGGTGCTGCTTACACGGAGTGTGAACAGCACCAACAATAACAATTCTAAACAAATAATTTATTTGTGTGTGCAGCCTAAGCAGATCTAGCTTAGCAAACGATGCTTCTTAGCGAGCTGGTATTATTGCCATGTAGATGAATGCGTGGTTGTGACCCCAAAGCTAACCAGCGAGTTCACAGTTCGGACTACTAAAAGGGCGGCACAGCGACAGGTACCATTAGGAATATTTTAAAGAAAAGAAGCCCTACTAAAGCGGCGGAAGGGGCCTGGCTCTGACCGCGGCTACAATTCAATGCGGTGCTGCATGCGTGGCGAAACACCGCATGCTGGGTAGAACAAAGAGTGTAGAAGACAGAGAACAGGTGGTATACTGGCATGTGGCTGATAATACTTTATTGTTAATAAGTGGTGTGTCAGATATGTGCGATGGGGAAACACAGCCAGAAGAAGGCTATAGGAAATGGCATCGGACAGTGTAAAAAATATTCTCCTTCAATTTCGCTATAGGGCAAGTACTTAGCAGGGGCCTTGGACCCAGCTGCAGCTTGAACTCGAGGCGTCGGACGCACCTATGAGACTGGACCGGACCGCAGGCTTCAGCTCCACATCGAGTCGAGAGTAATCCGCCTTCATGTTGTCAAAGCATGAACTAGACGCTAGCCGTACCCGCACGGATGCATATTTATTACACACACCCACAAACGCTAACACGCAAACAAAATTAAGAAAAACTAACACAACTTAAGAAGACTTAGACGCGATGCTTCACACTAAGAGACAGCATTCCACTTTCGGACTTATACAGTTCGAAGAGGGCGACGCGTTTCGTGGGTACAGACAATGGCGTCGGCATCGAGGTGGCGTTTGGCTTCAATGAGCTGGTCTTGTTGGCCGCAACGGACGACCTCCCGTTGAAGCGTGGGCTGAAGCAACATTGGCGTTCGCGCGGTGTCGATGCATGTGGACGGTGGTACAAGTTTTGGAGGTGCCCCTGTGCGTGGCAGGTGGCTGAATAGTCGCACAATCCTCGGAACCGGTTCGAGAACAGCACGGAGTCTGCGGTGTAGGAGGCCACCGCTACAGCATCCGGCGTTGCTCACTTACAGCCAAGGCGTCCTTCACCTCCCGGAGCCTCCGCTTCTCTGACTACGGCTTTTTATAACCTTCACGTTGATACACGTCATCCTTGTTGTCGTCTTCATCGGCTTCTGTTCACCAATCAACGCTTCTCATAAATGCTGCTCTGCTTAGTTGTACACGGACAAAAGAACTGGACAAACGCTGAGGTTAAGCGCAACAAATCAACGCTTGCCATGTCGCCGACTACATATTCTTCATCTTCTTTTAATCCTTCGTTGGTCCACGTAATCCTTATCGCCGTCGCCTTCTTTGCTTCCGCAAGAAGCCTCTGTGTTTGACCTCTTACATGTCAGAAATCGTCACCATTGAAAATCATGTGATCCCAAAACCAACCAAATATAAGGAAGTTCGCAGTTAGTACTACAGAGGAGGGGAGAGGCAGAGCGAAACGGGCGACTACTTACGCAAGGAAACAGTTTTAACCAAGGCATGTATTAGCATCATAATACGAGGTAATCGTCTGCCTTTTGTTTTCTGAAGCTTGATGTCGAGTTTGAGAGCATATATTGCTGTACATTTCCTGAACACAGGTTGAATGCATACAACTGCCCACTCGCAGCAGACGAAATGCGAATTCGAAGTGTGCATAAAGCTGTGAAAACCATCTTGCGATTCAAATATTGAAACACCGTCGGCTTTCAATACTGCATAAGTAGGCATCACTACCCAGTCGGAAAAAACTACAGAAATATTACGACAGAATTTGTGTGCGGTTTTAGACGGGAAACCTGTTGTGACAACAGAACATTCTGTAGTAACATCAGAAATTTCTTTAGTTACAACAGAAAAGTGCTACAGAACTACAGACAACAGAAATATACTACAAAAAATCTACAGAACTACAGAAAAGTACTACAGAACTACAGAGAAATCTGATGGTTACGACAGAGCTGCAGGATATTTTGTCGTATTTTTGACAAATTTCTGTAGTTTTCTTTGACTGGGTAGGAGGTTAAGATGGGATCCAAATCGGCGCATCCAATGCTTGAGCCTGGTGGGAGTCTGAAACAGCAGAATATATGTAGGCTACGCTTTCGTGAGCAGAGCGAAATAGCGATAAATTCGCCACAGATTGCTCGCTTCTTTATGATGAATGCCCATTGCAACCAATATTAAAGCGTTTTCAACACACGTTCTATTACCACGTAGGCTGGCAGCAGCAGTGGGTAAAGAAAGCTTGGAACTGCCATACAAAGATGCACATAACTTTTTTACGAGTCTTATGAGCATCGCCATCTCCACTGGTGGTTGCCCATACATGTTGAATGCTGCACAGTCTATTTTCAAGGACTGAACAATTGTGTTGTTTTGCCAATGAAATATTTTTCGGATGTTCCTCTACCGCGACCCTGTCTGGGAATCAGCGTGGCGTCTACAGAACATCCTATTGCGAATATTTGAGTCTGACGGGAGACAGTGGCAGGTGGATAATATGTTTGTTCCGCATATTTTCTCAGAACTATTCCAATTTCAGTATGTCGAGCCCCCATCGGGGTGTCGCAGTCTTTACGGTTCTTAACGATTGTTCTCATCGATTCGGGATCGAATCCCGGGCTTTACGGCCGCTTTTCGGTAAAGGCGAAATCCCATGGATTCGGAATCCCATCCCAGGCTTGACAGCCGCTTTTCGGTAAAGGCGAAATGCCATGGATTCGGATCGCATCCCAGGCTTGACGGCCGCTTTTCGGTAAAGGCGAAATCCCATGGATTCGGTACCGCGTCCAAGGCTTGACGGCCGCTTTTCGGTTAAGGCGAAATGCAGGGCGCAGTGTGCTGTCCCAATATCAGTGCGCAATAAAGAATCCCAAGTAGTTGAAATTTCTGGAATGCTCCACGTTGCCTCGCCTGATACGCTTCGGCACATTAAGCTCTACAAAAACCACATCAAACCACACTGCTTCTGCATGCTTGGAACAGCACGGTATGACACGTCCGCAATCACTCATCAAAATCACATACCTTAATACATAGCTATCCAACCTGCTGGTTGCGAATACATGGTGAATGCAACTTAGCGACCCTGTGATGCTGAAGGATAGACGAGTAAAGGATTAATAAAATGTGATTTGCTAATAAAATAACCTTTCGCGGGATGATGACACGTCTGCAATCCCCATAAAAACAGCTATTAATAAATCGCCATCCCACCTTGGTGGTTGCGAATACAGGCTGAATTCCGGGTAGCCGCAAAATCTCATGTTCTTCACATTGTATAGAGCAACTCACTGATGTTTGAAGGATGAGTCGAGGACTGACAAAATGTGCGGCTTTGCAAATGAAAGTATATTTTGGATATACTGCAACCATGCCTGGGAATCAGCGTGGCTAGAGTCTACTAATGTCGCTGGGAATGCTTGAATTTGATAGAAGACTGAGGCAGGCGGATATGTTGGTCCTATATCTCATCAACACAGCGCGTGATAACACGTAGGCGATCCCCATTATAATAATTTATCCATTAATAAATACATTGATATCCCACATGGTGGGTTCGAATACGCAGAAAATTTCGGGTAGCAGAAAATCTTTTTCTTATTCACTTTGTGTGTTCGAACTTACTCTTACGTTTCCAGGATGAGTCAAGGACTGATAACATGTGGTGCTTTGCTAATTCAATAGTTTTTCTGACGCTGTTCTGCAGCAACCATACCTGGGAATCAGCGTGGCTTCTACAGAATCTCCTACTGGCGCTGCGAATGCTTGAGTCTGACGGGAGACTGTAGCAGGGGGATATGTTGGTTCTACTATTCATGAACACCGCGCGTGATGATAACACGTCTGCGATCCCCAAAATAGGTCGCTATCCCACGAATACACGGTGAATTGCAAGTAGGACAAAATGTCTTTTGGTCTACACATTGTGTGGTGGTGGTTGCAAATGAAATGCGGTACTATACCGCAATCATGTCTGGGTATCAGCGTGGCTTCTGCAGAATCTCCTACTGGCGCCTCGAATGCTTGAGTCTGACGGGAGACTGTAGCAGGTGGATATGTTGGTCCTACATCTCATGAACACAGCGCATGATGATAACACTTCTGCAATCCCCATCAAAATAATTGATCCATTAATAGGTCGCTATCCCACGATACACGGTGAATTCCAAGTAGCACAAAATGTCTTTTAGTCTTCACATTGTGGGGTGGTTGCCAATGAAAGTATTCCTTGGACGTCGCTCTACCGCAATCATGCCTAGGAATCAGTGTTGCTTCTACAGAATCTCCTACTGGCGCTGCGAATGCTTGAGTCTGACGGGAGACTGTAGCAGGTGGAATGAACACAGCGCGTGATAACACGTCTGCGATCCCCATCAAAATAATTGATCCATTGATAAGATCGCTATCCCACGAATACACGGTGAATTCCAAGTAGCACAAAATGTCTTTTGGTCTTCACATTGTGGGGTGGTTGCAAATGAAAGTATTTCTTGGATGCTACTCTACCCCAATCATGCCGGGGAATCAGCGTTGCTTCTACAGAAGTTTCCTATTGGCGCTGCGAATGCTTGAGTCTGACGGGAGGCTGTAGCAGGTGGATATGTTGTATTGTATTGTATTGTATTGTATTGTATTGTATTGGTGTTTTTGGCGCACAATTAGCAACCCATTCTATCATGCATCAGGAACAAGGTTTATGTTTATTTTGTAAATGAGGGCTTATCTTTTTTTTTTAAGTTTGTTCAGAAGGTTTGTATCTTTTAGGAAATGGAGACCATTGTTCACTTCAACCAGTGCAGGCTGGGATGGAGAAGGATCTGTTCTGTGTAAAAATGTGTAAAATATTTTTTCCTTAAGTTCTCTAGTTTAGTACATGAAAGTAGGATGGGATTTATTGTTAGTTCATCTCCGCATCCTTGACACAAAGGTCTGTCTTCTTTCTTTAGAATTCAGATGAGTGTGTCCGATGCGAAGATGATATAAAATGACTTGGATGAAACGTTTTTGGTGACTGCAGGATTTCCATTCTGAATGATCGGTTTGACAAGGTGTAACTTAATATTTATTTCGTTGTACCATGATGTCTGCCATTTTACGCTCAATTGTCTCTTACATGTCTTAGAACATCTTTATGTGGTATGTTGACTGGCTGTATTTCAGTATGACGGGCTGCTGCGGGACATGCATCAGCTCTTTCATTGCCGCTTATTCCAACGTGGCTTGGTACCCAACAGATTTCAATTGTATGCCCCTGTGTTTTTGCAGCTATTATGTATGATGTCTCCGATTAGAGGTTCTGTAGCGTTTCTATTATTTAATGCTGTGATAACGCTGAGAGAATCGGTGAAATGATGCTATTTTCAACACCCCATTTTCCTTGTATCACAGCATTTCCAACATGGAACTCCATCTGTGTAGAACTCTGTGTAATCTCTGTATTTTTCATTTAGTGCCAAGAACGCCTGTAGTATGTATTCATGTGGTGCTTGTTTCTTACGGAAATGTGTTAGTGTAATGTTGTGTGCAGCTGGGAAATGATACCAGGGTGGCAGTGGACTGGATTTTCGGGCAATATTTGGAAGAGAATGAAGTATGTCTAGTTCTGTTCAAAACGAAGAATTATTGGTCTGATTGTCTAAGGTTTGTTTTCAAAGAGTGTTCTAGCTGGGCTCTGGGTAACTATGGGGTAACAGACATGTTTCGGCAGAGACCTTATTTTGAGTACATATGCGCATGTAACCAATGCTCTTCTGGTTGGTTTGTGGGGTTTAACGTCCCAAAGCAACTCAGGCTATGAGAGACGCCGTAGTGGAGGACTCCGGAAATTTTGACCACCTGGGGTTCTTTAACGTGCACTGACATCGCACAGCACACGGGCGCCTTGCTTTTCGCCTCCACCGAAAAGCTGCCGCCGAGGCCGGGATTCGATCCCGCGTCCTTGGGAACAGTAGTCGAGCGCCGTAACCACTGCGCCACCCCGGCGGGGGCCAATGCTCTTCTGTCTGTGAGGTGTGGTTCATTTGTTTCAATGTAAATACTATTTACAGGAGATGTTCGATATGACCAGTTGAGAGCTGTAAACCTAAGTTGTGTACTGGGTTCAGCCATTTCAGATGACTCGCTGACCCCATACACTATACATCCATAATCTAACATAGAGCGGGTTACAGACCAATAAACATTTAAAGAGGCAAGCTCTGTCAGAACCCCAGTGTTTTCTTGAGAGTATCTTAAGTATGTTTAATAAGTGTGCTGCTTTCTTTTTGAGAATGTTTATGGGAGGTAGAAAGGTTAGCTTTTTATCAAAATACCAAGAAATTTGTGCTCCCTTTTGACGGGTAGCACAGTTTCTTTTAGGTGCAGGTAAGGATCGGTATGCAAGCCTCATCTGAGTGAGAAGATGGTTGGTTGGTTTGTGGGGTTTAACGTCCCAAAGCAACTCAGGCTATGAGAGACGCCGTAGTGGAGGACTCCGGAAATTTCGGCCACCTGGGGTTCTTTAACGTGCACTGACATCGCACAGCACACGGACGCCTTGCTTTTCGCCTCCACCGAAAAGCTGCCGCCGAGGCCGGGATTCGATCCCGCGTCCTTGGGAACAGTAGTCGAGCGTCGTAACCACTGCGCCACCCCGGCGGGGTTGAGTGAGAAGAGGACAACCACTGATTTCTGTGGGGAAAACTGGAAACCATTTTTGTCCGCCCATGTAACTAACCTATTTATTGTTAACTGTATCTGCCGCTCACACGTTGATATGTTTGATGGTGTGCATGCAATTTGAAGATCGTCAACGTAGAGTGAATACATAATAGATTTCGGGATTATTATGGACAATGAATTTACTTTATTAACAAACAGAGTAGTGCTTAAAATGCATCCTTGAGGCACACCATTCTCTTGAGTGAAAGTCCTCGAGAGGGTTGAGCCCAGGCGTACATTGAACGAACGATTTGAAAGGAAATCGTTTATACAGTTCAACATTTTGCCGCGGATGCCTAAATCTGCTAGGTCACGCAGAATACCAAACCTCCAAGTTTTATCATATGCCTTCTCTATGTCAAAAACAAAAACGGCGAGGCAATGCTGTTTGTGTATAAATGCTTCTTGAACTGTATTCTCAAGCCTAACGAGAGGATCTGTTGTTGAGCCTGTTTTTTTAAACCCACACTGATTAATGTCGAGAAGTTTACCTGATTCCAGAAAAAAAAGTTTGCCTAAAGTTTAATATACTCTGAAAAGATTTAGCAAGACAGCTCGTAAGGGCTATGAGCCTGCAGCTAGAAGGGGCAGTCGGCTTTCCGGGTTTAAGGAATGGAGAATTATAACGGCTCTCTTCCAAGCATCGGGTATCTTTCCTAGTGTGAATATTTTGTTGAAAAATTTAAAACGTGCTTCTACTGCGGAATCGGAAAGGTGCGCCAAAATTTCACAGTGTATTTTGTCAGGTCCTGGGGCTGTTTTTGTTTTCTAACAGAGAGTACTGTATTTAATTCAAGGACTGTAACTTTTCTGTTATAAGGTTCATTTTGTTGGTTCTACATGTCATGAACACAGCGCATGGTGATAATGTCTGCGATCCCCATCAAAATAATTGATCCAGATCGCTATCCCACAAATACACGGTGATTTCCAAGTAGCACGAAATGTCTTTTGGAATTCGCATTGTATCTTGGACGTTACTGTACCGCAATCATGCTTGGGAATTAGCGTTGCTTCTACAGAATCTCCTACTGCCGCTGCGAAAGCTTGAGTCTAACGGGAGTGACCCAAGTAGGGGGATAACTGCTTTTTTGTGGTGAAGGGCTGTGAGGACACTTAAGGAGTCTGTGTAAACAATACTGTTTTGTGATGTTCGCGTTCAGTGTTTTTTTCACAGTCATAGCAAGCGCATAACATTGAGCAGTGAAAACATTTGCACACTGAGGCAGTCTAATCGTTCTTTCCCATTTTTCTTCTACTACTGCACAACCCTCCTGTTTCGTTCGTTGTCTTGGAGCCGTCCGTGTAAAATTGTGTGCAGTAGCCATATTTTTCTTTAAGAGCCAGGAATTCTTGCAAGATATGTTCATGCGGTGTTTTCTGCTTACAAAAATGAGTTAGTGTCAAATCACAAACAACAGGAAGGCTGTACCAGGGTGGCAGTGGATCACCTCTCGATGCAGTATCAGGGAGCGCATGCAGTATTTCTAGCTCTCTACATTATCTTCAGAACGAAGTAACAAAGGTTTGATAGCCTGAGGCCTGTTGATGAACAATACTCTGGAGGCGCACTTCGTGACAATAGGACATCTGTATTTTGATAGGGAGCATATTTTCATGATGTATGAAATTGTAAGCATGGATCGTCTATATTGTAGGGATGGTTCATTTTTGTCTGCATAAAGACTGGTGATTGGTGACGTCCTATAAGCACCAATAGAAAGACGCAAACCTGAATTATGTACAGGGTCTAATCGTTTCAGATATGAATCTCTTGCTGACCCATATACTATGACGCCATAATCTAGGCAATAGCGAACGACAGAGTTGTAGATGTGCAAAAGGCAGGACTGGTCACAGCCCCAGTGTTTGCCTTATGGGACCTTGAGTATATTGAGAGATTTCTAGGCTTTCTTTTTAGTGCATTTCTATGAAAAAGAATTTTCTGTCAAACAGTATACCTAAGACGTTGTTTTCATGTTTTACTGGCAGTGTGATTTCATTTAAGCAGATAGTGGGGTCAGTGTGCAGTCCTCGTCTAAGAGAAAAGAGAGCAGCCACATATTTTTTCGTGGAAAACCTGAAACCATTCTTTCTCTCACATGTTGCTACGCTTAATGATGTGCACGCAATTTGCAAGCCGTCTACGAAAACTGAGTATATAATACACTTCGTATTATTTTAGCTACAGAGTACATTTTTACAATAAAAAGGGTGATACTTAATATGCACCCCTGAGGCACACCATTTTCTTGGGCGCTCCCCATCAAAAAATCAGATCCATTAATAGATCGCTATCCAACGAATACACAATTCCAAGTGGCAGAAAATGTCGTTTGGTCTTCACATAGTGTGGTGGTTGCAAATAAAAATTTTTCTTTGACGTTACTCTACAGCAATCATGCCTGGGAATCAGCGTGGCTTCTACAAAATCTCCTACTGGCGCTGCGAACGCTTGAGTCTGACGGGAGACTGTAGCAGGTGGATATCTTGGTTCTATTCATGAACACAGCGCGTGATGATAACACGTCTGCGATCTCCATCAAAAACAATAGATCGCTATCCCACGACACGGTGAATTGCGATTAGCTCAAATTGTCTTTTGGTCTTCACATTGTGTAGTGATGGATGCAAATGAAAGTACTTCTGGGATGTTACTCTACCGCAATCATGCCTGGGAATCAGCGTGGCTTCTACAGAATCTTCTACTGGCACTGCGAATGCTTGAGTCTGACGGTAGACTGTAGCAGGTGGATGTGTTGGTTTTAATGAACACAGCGCGTGATAACACGTCTGCGGCCCCATCAAAATAAATAGATCGCTATCCCACGAATACACAGTGAATTGAAAGTAGCACAAATGTCCTTTGGTCTTCACATTGTGTGGTGGTGGTTGCAAATGAAAGTATTTCTTGGCTCGACCGCAATCATGCCTGGGAATCAGCGTGGCTTCTAACTGCCTACTGGCGCTTCGAATACTTGAGTCTGACGGTAGACTGTAGCAGGTGGATGTGTTGGTTTTATTATTCATGAACACAGCGTGTGATAACACGTCTGCGATCACCATCAAAATAAATAGATCGCTATCCCACGAATACACAGTGAATTGAAAGTAGCACAAATGTCCTTTGGTCTTCACATTGTGTGGTGGTGGTTGCAAATGAAAGTATTTCTTGGCTCGACCGCAATCATGCCTGGGAATCAGCGTGGCTTCTAACTGCCTACTGGCGCTTCGAATACTTGAGTCTGACGGTAGACTGTAGCAGGTGGATGTGTTGGTTTTATTATTCATGAACACAGCGCGTGATAACACGTCTGCGATCCCCATCAAAATAAATAGATCGCTATCCCACGAATACACAGTGAATTTAAAGTAGCACAAAATGTCTTTTGGTCTTCACATTCTGTGGTGTGGTTGCAAATGAAAGTGTTTCTAGGATCGACCGCAATCATGCCTGGGAATCAGCGTGGCTTCTAACTGCCTACTGGCGCTTCGAATACTTGAGTCTGACGGTAGACTGTAGCAGGTGGATGTGTTGGTTTTATTATTCATGAACACAGCGCGTGATAACACGTCTGCGATCCCCATCAAAATAAATAGATCGCTATCCCACGAATACACAGTGAATTGAAAGTAGCACAAAATGTCTTTTGGTCTTCACATTGTGTGGTGGTGGTTGCAAATGAAAGTATTTCTTGGCTCGACCGCAATCATGCCTGGGAACCAGTGTGGCTTCTACAGAATCTCATACTGCCACTGCGAATGCTTGAGCCTGAGTGTAGACTGTAGCAGGTGGATATGTTGCGTCTACATGTCATGAACACAGCGCATGATCATAACACGTCTGCGATCGCCATAAAAAATCAGATCCATTAATAAGATCGCTATTCCACGAATACACGGTGAATTCCAAGTGGCACAAAATCTATTTTGGTCTTCACATAGTGTGGTGGTTGCAAATGAAAATTTTTCTTGGACGTTGTTAGTCTACCGCAATCATGCTTGGGAATCAGCATGGCTTCTACAGAACCTCCTACTGGCGCTTCGAATGCTTGAGTCTGACGGGAGACTGTTGCAGGTGGATATGTTGGTTCTACATCTCAGCACACCGCGTGATAACACGTCTGCGATCCCCATCAAAATAAATAGATCGCTATCCCACGAATACACAGTGAATTGAAAGTAGCACAAAATGTCTTTTGGTCTTCACATTGTGTGGTGGTGGTTGCAAATGAAAGTATTTCTTGGCTCGACCGCAATCATGCCTGGGAATCAGCGTGGCTTCTACAGAATCTCATACTGCCACTGCGAATGCTTGAGCCTGAGTGTAGACTGTAGCAGGTGGATATGTTGCTTCTACATGTCATGAACACAGCGCATGATCATAACACGTCTGCGATCGCCATAAAAAATCAGATCCATTAATAGATCGCTATTCCACGAATACACGGTGAATTGCAAGTAGCACAAAATGTTTTGGTCTTCACATTGTGTAGTGGTGGTCACAAACGAAAGTATTTCTTGGATGTTACTCTACCGCAATCATGCCCGGGAATTAGCGTGGCTTCCACAGAATCTCCTACTGGCGCTGCGAAGGCTTGCGTATGACGCGAGACAGTGCCATTGTTGGTTCCACATCTTGTGAATACAGCGCGGGATGATGACATGCCTGCAATCGCCATCAAGGAAACTGAGCCATTAAATTGCCATCCCTACTTGTGGTATCGAATACACTGTGAATTGTAAGTAACGCAAAATGTCTATGATGACACGTCTGCAATCCATCAAATCTGATTCATAAATCGGCATCCCATTTGGTGGGTTGCAAATACAGGGTGAATTCTAGGTAGCAGCAAAATGTTTGCTCTTCAAAATTATTCTGACGTTTGAAGGATCAAGTCAATGAATGATACAATGTGGTGCTTTGCAAACTTTTGCGTATGTTGCTCTACTGCAACCAATCCTGGGAATCATCAGCGTGGCTTCTGCAGAATCACCTTCTCGCGCTGTGAATGCTTGAGTCTGTGTGGCAGGTGGATATATATATATAGTTGGTTCCACGTCTCATGAACACAGCGCGTGATAATATATCTGCAATCCCCGTTAAGACAACTGATCCATTAATTATCGCCATCCCACCTTCTTGCGAATATAGGGTGGGTAGCTGTATAATGTCCAGTTGTTCAAATGGAGTAGTGCAACTCACTCTCATGTTTTGATGAGTTAAGGACTGATAAAATATCGTGCGTTGTTATTTAAATACTTTTACGATGTCGGCATTCCGCAACCATTCCTGGCAATCGGCATTATCTGCTCGAATCTGACGTGAGACAGTTGCAGTGGATATGTTGGTTTTACATCTCATGAACAACTCGTGATAACACATTTGCCATCCCTTCAAAATATTGGATCCAATAATAAATATATTCCACGAATACTGGCGCTGCAAATGCTTGATGCTGACGGGAGATTATAGCAGGTGGATATATGCTGGATCTACATCTCATGAACGCAGCGCGCGATCCCCTTCAAAATAATTGATCTAGATCGCTATCCTACGAAATACACGGTGAATTCCAAGTAGCACAAAATGTCTTTTGGTCTTCACAATGTGTGGTGGTTGCAAATGAAATTAATTTCTTGGACGTTACTCTACCGCAATCAGGCCTGGGAATCAGCGTGGCTTTTACAGGATCTCCTGATGGCGCTGCGAATGCTTGAGTCTGACGGGAGACTGCTGCAGGTGAATATGTTGGTTCAACATCTCAGCAAACGGCGCGCGATGATTACACGTCCGTGATCCCTATCAAGATAATTGTTTCAATAATAAATCGCTATCCCTCGAAAGCACGGTAATGTCTTCTGGTCTTAACATTGTATGGTGGTTGCAAATGAAGGTATTCCTTGGAGGTTACTCTACCGCAATCATGCCTGGGAATCAGCGTGGCTTCTACAGAATCTCCTACTGGCGCTGACGGGAGACAGTAGCAGGTGGATATGTTGGTCCTACATCTCTTGAACACAGCGCATGATGATAACACGTCTGCGATCCCCATCAAAATAATTGATCCATTAATAGATCGCTATCCCACGAATACATGGCGAATTCCAAGTAGCACAAAATGTCTTTTAGTCTTAACATTGTGGGGTGATTGCCAACGAAAGTATTTCTTGGACGTCGCTCTACCGCAATCATGCCTAGGAATCAGCGTTGCTTCTACAGAATCTCCTACTGGCGCTGCGAATGGTTGAGTCTGACGGGAGACTGTAGCAGGTGGATATGTTGGTTCTAATCTTATGAACACACCGCGTGATAACACGTCTGCGATCCCCATCAAAGTAATTGTATATCGCTATCCTACGAATATACGGTGAATTCCAAGTAGCACAAAATGTCTTCTGGTCTTCATATTGCGTGGTGGTTGCAAATTAAAGTATTTCTTGGATGTTACTCTACCGCAATCATGCCTGGGAATCAGCGTGGATTCTACAGAATTTCCTACTGGCGCTGAGAAGGCTTGAGTCTGACGCGAGACTGTGCCCGCCTAGAGATAGACACAGAAGAATGGAGGGCACCAGGCAAACACCACTTGCCCCGGCGCTCTTCTTTTGTTCTCTAACCCTCGCGCTGGCGCCACGCGCTCGTCTCGCGCTCGTCCCGCGCCTCTTAAAAGCAAGGCGCCCTGTGGGCTGTACGATGTCAGAGAACCCCAGGTGGTCGAAATTTCCGGAGCCCTCCACTTCCCTCATAGCCTAAGTCGCTTTGGGACGTTACACTCCACAAAACCAACCACAAACCAACCATCGTTTTGGTGCGTTGTATCGGCGTGGCGTATTCTCGACTCTGACGTGAGACAGTTCCAGGTGGATATGTCGGTTCTACATCTCATGAACAACTCGTGATGATAACACATCTGCGATCCCCATCAATATAAATTGGATCCAATAATAAATCGATATCCCTCGAATTCACGGTGAATTTCGGATACCACAAAATTCATTCTCATGACGAATCACAGGATGATCGGAAGTTGCTCTATCGCAATCATGCCTAGAAATCAGCGTTGCATATACAGAATCTCCTACTGTCGCTGCGAATGCTTAATCAAAACAACTGTGAATCAAAACAATGCGAATCAAAACAACTGTGAATAATTTTTCCACAGTACTGCCGGCCATACCGCGTGCCTTTCAATGAATGCCCGAAGTGTTATTAGCTAGCCAATATGGTTATTGTAACAGGCAAATAGAACTGCTCAAAAAAGTCGGTCAGAACAAAAAACATGACAAGTAGTTACTACTGCACGCTTGTTGGGCATAGTAGCAACTCAAAATGGTGCTTTTTGCTGGTATCCTAAAAGTTTAGGTAGGCAGCGGTAACCTGGTGAAGCCTACTATGGGTCCCAATGGAGGATTGAGGCATTAGGCCGCGAATTTCATCAGCTCTCTTTCGTTGCGCGTACGCGGCTGCTGGATTACACATATGGCGTTTTAGACAACTTTTAACTCTAGAGCCTGCGCAGTGCTAAATCGTGAAACACCCTAACACGACGCCAAGCACGCAGGTGGAGATAACCAGAATATGCCTAGGTCGAAAAGCACTTCTGATAGCGGCATCTTTGCCTCGTCCCATAATATTTGACGCCAGTCCTGCGCAGCATTTTTACGCGACAACTACTCTGAAGAACATAGAAGACAATTGTGCAGCTCTCTCTCCGATGCTACGCAGTGACCAACAGGAAGCGCGCGGCACCACTGTTCTTCGCAAGCGAATTGATTCCTACCGAGAATTCATGTTCCCTAGGAGGCGAGAACTGAACAGGGCAGCGAAGGCGAACGTTTTAAGCGATCGACAGCGCAGCTGCTGAAGTGGGCACAGAGTGCCCGTATTTTAAAGCCTCACCTTCGGCCTCATCACTCATTGCCTCTGTCCCATGGACTTTTTCAAACTTCTGCTGGGCGTAAGGCTTTGTTTTCTTATGATGCTTCTCATAGTTAGTGTACAAGATAGTTCGGCTACAGTGACAATAGTTCGGCTGCAAGACAGATTTCAACTCCGGACATAATGCGGGGAACTCCGGTATACAGGGTGTTTCATCTAAGATTTTACCTATTTTTTAAAAATAGGAAAATTAAGTTTTATTGTCGATTCTTCTTTTAGCTGTTGTATTAAGAGTAGAGAAAAATCAAGAGCCTTAAGGGTACTAATTAGATTATTAATTAACTAAGATTAACTAATTAACTTTTTCTTTATACCAGCTAGAAGCTACTTTGAAATTGCAACAGTGAGCTAACGGTGTGAGAATGCCAAAAGCTATTTTAAACGACAAGAAACGTGCAGCAGCAGTGGCAATTCTGGTCACTTTCGACGCACGAAAACGAAACCTAGCAGACGAAGCGCGGAATCCGCCTTTTGCGCGAGTTTTCTGCGCATGCGCGAAGCCACAGCGGCGACTGATGAAAACACACTGAGCGGCGTCGACGGCGCTTCTCGTCGCCGCACTCATAGCCAACGCACGGGGTCTTGAGGCGCGGTCACGTTCACAGCCTCGGTAAAACGATGCCAACCACCTTAGCCGCTTACGGCTGCACTCTCGAGGCGTGCCGGGATGCAAGACGCGTTTTGTTAGGTTTTCTTCGGCGAGCCGCGACCTGCAACGGCGTGAAGCTTGGATTAGGGCAACCAAGCGTCAAGGCGTGAATGGGCGACCTTGGCAGCCGACTGCGTGCTCTCGACTGTGCGAAAACACTTCGTTACAGGTATGTATGCATCTAAAGGAAATGTGCATGATGAAAAGTATCTACCGGAGTTTGCACCAAGCCTGTAACCCACCAGTGATAGCCGCAATGAGCATTGGCGATGTATTTTGTCGTTTTATTTTGTGCGAAGGGGCCGGGTAGCGCAGATATCACAGGTGGCTGTGTGCGCTAGACCGTAATATTTAGCATGTTTTATCGCGACTGCCGCCTGACTAAAAAGAAGAAAAAAAGGGTGTTTTTGTGATGCACCGCCGTTAGCGAGCCGAGTGACTAAGCTGGTCATGAGGCTCGCGAACGGCAGTGCGTTAAAACGCCGTATTTTTTTTTCTAGTTAGTGAGGTGGCAGTCACGATAAAACATGCTAAATATTACGGCCTAGCGCACACAGCCACCTGTGATATCTAAGCTACCTAGCCCTTTCGCACATAAAGATAAGAAGGGACAAAATACATCGCCTTCAGGCCCCGGTGCAACTGAAACAATCACGAACCGAAGAAATCCTCATTGCAGCTATCACTGGTGCGCTACAGCCTGGGTGAAAACTCCAGTAGGTTCTTTTCATCATGACTATTTCGCTTAGATGCATACATACCTGTAGTATCTGTGTTTTTGCCGCTCGGAGCATATGACGCACTTTTGCACGACGCACAGTATTTTTTTTTAATTAAAGGCTCGCCTTCGTGCAGGTCAAAGCATCCGGACTTTGTTCCTTTAATGTACGCAATCAGATGCACTTCGTTAGGGAGCTTGATAATCGTCGTCTTCGTCCAACCGTTTGCAACGGCAAACGGTTGGGCACAATAAATGAGTCTCCTGGAGGGTTCATGCTCGTTCACTTGCAGAGTGGATCGCTCTGGACGTAGAACAGGGTTGGTTCCTGACCGAGATGCGCATCCGATATGTAGGAGATTCACATGTGTCACCAAGTTGATTCCGCAGAAATCGCGACGGAGGCAGAAATGAACGTTGGAGATCCTTTCACAACAGAATGACCATTCTCTGCGCACCGAGAACCTTTTCACCACTGCGACCACATCCGTTCTGACTCCTGAGGCCAGAAAGGTGCTACAGCCATTGCCAGAAAAATGCAGCGCGTTTCCTGCAGGTGTGCATTCCGGCCGGGACAATGCCCTTTTCACGGGGTGTGTATATGTGACTCTCTGTCGATCTTCCTGGATGAAATCCTATAGCTGCACGTATTGCACCATGCCGGCGCCGCGGTGACCGCATTGTGCTCGGTAACTCAAGACACCCCGCGCATATGCGCCGCTCAAAGTCACAGGAGACGATTCCACCTAGCTCTGCAGCATCAACAAACCCCTGGCTGCTTTGCCCTTTGAGACCCCCCTCTCTCTCTCTCTCTGCCCCCACGCTCTCCTGTCTGCCGAAAACCTGCACGCTGAGAGCGTCTCATTCTGTCACGTCGAACACGGCCCGCGCTACTTGTGAAAACGCTCTACCTTCCCCCATACTGCGTGAACTGATATGCTGCAATCACTGTCACTACTTTCCGCTCCGAGGCCAAAAAAGGGGGGAAGTTTTCGCTTTCTACCAGCGTTGGCGTGGCCATTTCGTATGGTGCGCTTTCGTGTCGTCTGCTACACTGCCGCTCAATGTGTTTCCCGCCAGCTCCCGCATGATGGCGCCACATCCTCGCGCAAAAGGCGGATTGTACGCGCCCACGAGTGACGTAGTCGTGACGTCGCCGGGCGAATCAAGCCGTCTGAAGGCGGCTGCTGCCGCTCGTGAAATACTCGTCTGGCGCTGCATCATTGGTGCGATATCTGTGCATCTACTGCTTTTCTTTTTATTTCACCCTCTGGGAGCCAAAGCTTGTAGTCAAGAGGGAGGGCTGATTTGCCCATACCATCAGCGCTACGCCCGCACCATGACAAGCTTCGCCCGCAATGCGTTGGTGATATCTCAAGATCCTACCAGATCATGACGCAGCTCCAGGCGCGTATTTCGCGGGCGGCAGCGGCCGCTTCCAGGCGGCTGGTTTCACTCGGCGACGTCACGGCTGCGTCACTCATGGGCGTGCATAAGTGCGCGCCGCGACTGCTAGGTTTCGTTTTCGTGCGTCGAAAGCGGCCAGAATTGCCAGGGCTGCAGTCCTTAAGAAATGCGCGTTTCTTGTCGTTTAAAATACTATTTGGCATTCTTACCTCACTGTTGCAATTTGAAAGCAGCTCCTAGCTGGTATAAAGTTAATTAGCTAATCTCAGTTAATTATTAAGCTAATTAGTACCCTTTAAGGCTCCTGATTTTTCTCTAAGCCTGAGCCTGAACGCGGCAGCTGTTCAGGCTTAGGCGCTGCAGCAGCGGCATGCTGGGCAAGGTGTCCGAAACGTCTGTTCTGTGCGGCACTCTGCATGATGTTAAAATGTGGATCGTCTCGTTGACCGGTGAGTGGATCAGCAATATGGCGGTCGACGGTGCCATCGCGTCTATGTAGCGTGCGAGATGGCCGGGTACGTACACCGGCAGCGGTGTTTTTTGCAGCTCCATAATATGTGATGTGTTCGAAGCGGTCTTTTTCGTACAAAGAACCCGAGGAACTCGACAACCTCTTCTAAAAGGCGGTTTCTTCCTTGTCCTTTCCATTGATCCCCTACCTCAGTGAGTCATCCGCATACAACAAGGCCACATGCTCGGCCGAGCTGGTGTTGACGTTGAGGATGTTCTTGAAATTGGCGCTAATAATGGGTTTTAAAAAGCTCCTGTCTTGAAACAACTGATGAGAAGGTGTTGTAATAGATTACAGCAGATCATAGATGAAGCATTTGCCACCAATTTCGTCCAGCCACCTCTGGAGTTCTATGACGAGCAAAAAATGCTCTTTATCCTTTCTATAGGCAAAGGGCGGACGTAACTCCGGCGCCGACGGGAGCGCCGCTGGCGGCGAGCAGTGCGCTTGTTGCTCCACATGCTCGCCGGCTGCGCGTGGGAAACGGCTGCAATTCGTTGTCGATCCCGCAGGCATGAAGAGCACGTCCAGACCTCAGGTATTAGTCGAATCTTTCGGCAGCCCAAGTCAGGGTTAAGGCTTCGATTTCTATTTGCGCATAGCGCTCTCGGCATTCGTGAGGGAACGCGAGGCGGACGCTACCGGGCATCGCTGACGCTTAAGTAATTCTGAAAGGTCCTGCAGTCTTAGGCGCGTCTACCGGTGTCGACGCTCGGCGTCGTGTGGAGAGTTCAGCCGAACACTTTATTGATCTCAGTTCGGTTCAAATGGTGTAAATGGAGATTTTGCTTTTTTGTATGGTTCACCTCTACTATTTATGAATTGTTATTGCAGCTATAAGTATTACAGAATGTCGCCTGGAATGTTTGATCACCAACGGCAGTGAAAAACCGTGCAGTTCACTCGAATGCGGCGAAATTGAAATGTGACACTTCAGAATAACCTTTGATAGTATTAAACGGGTGCGTTATTGATTGCCGTTCGTCATTCTCTAAACAACAGCTTGGAAGGTCCACCAGACCCGCTTCAAGACAATGACGCAGAGCGCCCGCGTATTGGTCGATGCTTGCACACCGGAATTAGGAGGCGCGCTGCCGCTAGCAGCGCGCGCACTGAATATCTCGCACTGTTGGATCCGAGCATTGTGAACGCTCAGGCTGTGGGGTGCGTTGCGCATGTACAGACTTCCTCTGGCCGGCGCGCGCGCGTCCAAGTGCGCCGAACGCGCGCTTCGAGGGCTCATGGAGTTGATTGAGCCTTTAGAGTCAACCGGTGCATATCAAGGGCCGACGGAACTCCTATCGCGCTAAATAAATAAATCTAAATCTAAATAATCTAAATAAATCTAAATATTGTATACTTCAACCTAGCTTTCTCGTCGGAGAACATGCACTTGCGAATGTTCCTAAAGGGCGCCTATTTAATAGAAATGGTACATGGGCGGCAGATTATTATGCGTTTGTCGCATGATATCCTTAAATGCTAATGAGCCATAAATCACAAGACAGCAAATGTGTGCAGCATTCCATAATTCGCGCAGTCTTCGCTGTGTGCATTGTTCTGCCAGAGTTACATGTGCGCGAGAGCTGTTGAAATTCCCATGTGTTGGCAGCTCCCGAATGCGTTATAAGGCTTTAATGGCCAGCGTTCCGTGAGAACTCCGCCCTGCGCCACTGCCCGCTTCGTCGTTTTGTAGCATGATCCGGGGCACTGAGCTTAGAAATCCAATCATGGTGTGGCGATGAACACAGGTGGAGGATAAGGAAAATGAGCTCTTTCTGGTCGTCACGTGTTGTGGTCAAGGCTGGTGACGGGAGAGCGATTGTCGAGTGGGATGGAGCTGCGGTCTACACGGACTGCTGACGGTCCCGGCATACGGTAGCCGTTGATGCTCCAACAACGACATGATGACATGACGAAGAAATACACTTTAATGGCCAGTGGTCATAGCGCGAGCGCTTGTTCCGCGCCTTTACCCGCTTTGTCATCTTCGTAGCAGTACGCTTGTTCTGCACAGTGGCCATAATCATTCGAACCGCTTGTTCGAGGTAGACGATCACGTTTGCGGGTTGGCAGTGTAAACATGGCATTCGTGCTTCCCATGTAATTCGAATCTGCTACGACCTGGCTCTCAGGCGTTTCAGCAAACTGTCTTGCCTTGGTCAGTATAGCCGATGCCAATAATGTGATAGAAAGGGTCAGTCTGCCCAACTGATGAAGGATAGAGTTCTGATATTCTCAATGTCTGCACAGGTTGACCGTCGAGGATCCTGAATGACTGAATACTGTATTCACTCGATTCGAGGCTCGGAAACATGAATTTTAGGGTTAAGGTATCGATTGCGACAGCTGTTATTGTGATTGTCATTCTAACTTACTCGTATTCGAGCCACTTGATGCTGCAAGATAGGGCAGGAAACGTCTCCAGGAGGTTTGTTCAGGGAGACGTTGGGAGGAAGATGAAGATGTGAAAGTTGTAGGTTGTGTTCTCTTTCGTTCGGTGTTTTTTTCCCTTATATTTTCGGTTATTTTCTTTTCTCTGTTAATTTCTATCGCGTTTTGTTTTCGCGGACTTCCTCCGCTCCTGCTTCAGGTAAGAGTGAGGCTAATTGTTTTCAGGTTTTGCCCAGCAGGTCAGTTCTCTTCGTGGCCAGGCTGGTCACGGTTTCTTCGGGGTCATACCACATCTATCCGGCGGCGAGTCTTCCAGCGAGGGGGACGTAGCGTCCACGGACGTTGCTCCTGACGCAGGAGATCGCACTATCGTGCCTGTCACTGAGGATCCCACGATGCGGGAGCTTGCTGACATGAGGACTCAGGTGATAGCGGCATTGATGGACAAGGAGTCAAAGTGCACGAACCAAGAAGTAAGGTTGCAGGTTTTCGATATGCTGAATGAGATGGTAACCCTTGCGGAGGGCCTCCGCCGCGAAAGAGATATTTTATCTGCTAGGTTGGAAGAAGTGCGGTCAAGGTTGACTGTTCTCGAAAGTCACCCTCCTCGTCCTTCTTAGGCTGAGGTAGCAGACCTCGCAGTGAGTGCCCGTTGTCGAAGTCTGCAACCTTGCCTTCCGTCCGCTCCCCACCGCTTACAAAATCCCGTCATGTCCTATTCATTGATCCGGTAAACCCTGCAGGGGATCCCGCTAAGACATTATTAAGAGGAATATTTCTCCTTAGAAGGCTGAGCTTGGAAATGTTACCTTGAAAAAATGGCTCGCGTGGTCTCATTAGCTGATGAGGCGAACTCTCTTCGCGCTTTGCAGAAAGCTATTGAGGACGCACCCTTTGTTAAAGCCGCTGTTCACCATAAGATGCAGGAAAATCGGAAGCCTAACATCCGGCTTTCGGGCGTGGATCCTGACATCCGCTCTGATTCCCTTATCCAAGAAATCAATCAAAGGAATCCTGATATTCAGATGGAAGCGAGTAGCAGAGTTGTATCATATCGAGAAAAATCTGGATCATGTTCTCACGTGTTGGAACTCTCGCCTTCTGATTTCAGGCAATTAATGTCAGTCTCAAAGTTGGCTATTGGCTGGACTATTGCCACGGTTAAGGAAGATTTTGTATGTTCCGGTGTGTCAGTTTTGTTCGAAATATGGTCATTCTGAAAAGCGATGTCAGAAGCGAAGCGATCCCACTAAAGTAGTTTATTGCATGGGCCCTCATAGCAGTAGGGATTGCACTTCACAGCTTGGTGACAGTTCTACTTGTCATGAGTGCAAACTTGCTGGCCGAAATCCTGCGCATCCAGTGGGTCATACGGAGTGCCCCATTCTCGCCATGAGTGAGTGAGTGAGTGAGTGAACTTTATTAACTGCTCGGGGATCTTTTCTTCGCCTCTTCAACCGAGGCTGACGAGCGGTTGGCGCCCCCAGTCCAGGGCACCACTGGCTTTCGCCAGTTTGCGAGATCTTGTGACCAGGTAGAGCTGAGCCTCCGGGTCAGAGCTGGCCAGCAAAGCCTCCCACTGTCTTTCATTTGGGTTTTCAATTTTTTGTAGTTGATGTGAGCTGCATTCCCATGTTATGTGGTACAGGGTAGGGGTCTTCCCGCACCACGGGCACTCGTCTCTGAATGTCGTGGGATGCATCATGTGTAATATGTGTAAATTAATGAAGGTGCCCATCTGTAGCCGCCTCAGATCTATGGCCTCCTCGTTGCTGAGCTTTTTATGCGGCTCCGGATATACTTTCCGCAAGCCTCTATAGTGTTGTAGTATTGTGGTGTAGTCAGGGTCAAGCGGAATCAGGTCCTCTGTCCCGAGACTGTTGGGCGCACGGTAGGTTGCATGTCCTCGTGCTACCCTGTCTGCGTACAAATTGGGTTGCGCGCTTACGGGCTCGAACTGACTATGAAAACTGAACAATTCTTTTCTGATTATCCTGCCCCGTGGACCGGACTTGGGAGGACTGGAGATTGTTTTCAAGTCCTTTGGCCTCCTTTGTCTTGTCTACGGGGTAGGATTGGAGAGAACCAGGGGTATAGCAGAAAGCTTGCAATATTCTGGTCCTCGATAATGCGTGGTTTTTGCGAGCTGTGCATTGGCACACCCTTTTCAATAACCTGGCGCATGCCAGGCGTTTAGTCAGCCCGCGAAATCGGGCCGAAGCTGCCGACAACTTTTTCAACGGAATGAAACACGTTTATTGATAGCCCTGTTATGCACTTTTGCTGCTAACATATCTGTGCGGGCAACTCGCCCCACCACAATAACGGCGCACGGCGGCCGAGGAAGATGGCTATGCTTTGCGGACATTTACAGCGACCACTAGGCTGCACCAAGTGCACGTCAAGACCCTGATGCCGCAGCATGAGGAGCACGTCCTGGGCATGGTAGAAGAACAAATGGTAGCGTAACTTCCATATAAGCCTGCGTGTCGACTCTGAGCGAGGCTTTAGTTTCCCGGCGCCCCCTGCGAACTGCGAACCAACCACCTTATTATAGCATCGTTCTGCCTCCATCGTCGTTAGCCTAGTCTTTCGTTGCGCGTCATGTAAACGCATCGGACACGTTTGTGAACAAGGGCCTTCAAGTAAATTCGGCAAGCACATGATAGAATCACATGGCTTGAGGCATTTCACTAAGGGCATGTGAAGCTGTGCTGCACGAGACGCGGTGAGATTAAAGGGTAAAAGATCTTGCTAACAAACAACAAAAACAAACGAACGGAATAACTAACGCTAGCGCTAGAACGCCAACCTGTAAGAGCTTAGGTAAGCAATTCAACATGCAGCGATACACCGCTCATGCGAACGTGTATCCGTAAAACAAGCCACCACTTTTGCGACGTGCCTGGGAGATCGAGCCGAGCCGCCGAGCTGTGACGCAGCATTGTCCCATCGTCCGGAAATGCGCACATGCAGCGGCAATCAGGTTCTCATCAAGCACAGACAGTTTGTTTTAACTAATGATTTTTTTAAGCTTATTTGTGCTATTCTTGCCAATATACTCATTGTTTTGTGCATTTACCACGCAACAGCTGTACAATCAATCGCGAAACGCCTCGACGTCCGGGTGCGCGTATTTGCGTCTTCTTTTTTGACGATGTTCATTACCGGGAGGCATATGGTGTGACGGATTTTTCGTATGTTGCTTTACCACAATCATGGCTTCTACAGAATACCTACAGAATACAGAATATCCTACTGGTGGTGCAAATGCTTGAGTCTGACGGTAGATTGTAGCAGGTGGATAATTGACGCGTCTGCGATCCCCCATCAAGATAATTTGATCCATTAATATATGGCTGGTAAATTTCTTTCTGATCCCACAAACTGATTCATTAATGGCCATCCCATCTGGGATGCCAATACAGGATGATCGGACGTTGCTCTACCCCAACAATGCCTAGGAATCAGCGTGGCTCTACAGAGTTTCTACTGTCGCTGCTAATGCTTGAGTCTGACACGAGACTGTGGCATATTATATGTTGGTTGTACATGTCATGAAACATAGCGCGTGGTGAGGACACGTCTGCGTCTCCATTAAAACAACTGATCCTTTAATAAAAATGTGTGTGTGTGTGTGTGTGTGTGTGTGTGTGTGTGTGTGTGTGTGTGTGTGTGTGTGTGTGTGTGTGTGTGTGTGTGTGTGTGTGTGTGTGTGTGTGTGTGTGTGTGTGTGTGTGTGTGCGCGTGCGTGCGTGCGTGTGTGTGTGTGTGTGTGTGTGTGTGTGTGTGTGTGTGTGTAGTAATGTTCTCGGAAAAAAAACATAACCGCTGGACATGATCGTATTGGGCCTAGACCTGCACAGTATCTGGTGATCCAGAATGGCTTTCAGGCATGCAGACGTTAATGCAAGGAAAATACGGCAGTATTTTCGCGAAGCCGTTGCGAGATTCTGTGTGTGCGTGTGTGTGTGTGTGTGTAGTAATGTTCTCGGAAAAAAACATACAAAAAAGCCACAATTTGAGAATCAGCGTGGCTTGTACAGAATCTCCTAGTGACCCTGCGAATTACGTAGCACCCATATTGCAAAACCAAGTTCCACATGGATGCCAGCGCCCATACCTGATTGTGGTCCCAGTATGACGCTGGAAACTGGGCGCACTGGGACGCGGCATATTGGCACGCACTGGCACGCAGCGAACAAAAAACGAATATAGATGCGCAGATGTACGGGCTTGCGGAGAGGATGGGTTGTCTTTTCGTGGTTCGTGCGGCTGGCTGGAGCGGAGGTGCGGTATGCAGGGATAAGATTCCTGCGAAAGATGATAATAGAATTTATGAAATAGAGATAGTTTGCGATGTTACGCCGGAAGATGAATCTAGCGGCGCGGTTTTGTAAAGCTTCTAAGATGATAATAGAATTTATGAAATAGAGATAGTTTGCGATGCTACGCCGGAAGATGAATCTAGCGGCGCGGTTTTGTAAACCTTCTACCGTATTAGAAACTAGTCCACGCCAGTTCGACCTTCGATTCAGTTATTCTGATTCAGTGCCCCGAGATACCTGTCCTGTGAGAGACGACGTAGTGGAGGACTCCGGAAATTTCGACCTCCTGGGGTTCTTTACCGTGCACTGACATCCCACAGCACACGGACACCACTCCGTTTCGCCTCCATCGGAACGGAGCCGCCGAGCTCTGGTTTGACCTCCATGCTCGCTGAATGAAGAGTCTGTGAATGGATGGGCACCCCTCTCCTACATGAATGGCTAAGAAATGTGTAGATAGCCACCACTCTAGGTACATACAATAAAAGAATAATAGCTTGCAGTCATACTGGATGTTGCAGACCATGTTGGCAGTCCACCTGGATGCGCAGCAGGTCGACATCTTCAATATTTTCCCCAGAGTATATATATGCTGTCAGGAGTAGCTGGAACACGAGTCCTGCAGTGGCAATAAAATATTGTAGCGGTGCCGATTGCTGAAGAGGTATTCCTTCAACAAAAGGTAAAAGTGCACAGAAGACGCACTCGAGTGAAGATGACACGGTCCTGTGTGTCTGCGCGTCCTGGTTATCTTCAGTCGGGTGTCTTCTTACGAATTATCTCACTATAATACAAAGAATGTTGACAATACAAAAATTGTTGGTTTGCTAATTGGCAGCTTTCATAATTTTGTAATTATTCCACATTTACTCGCGTCAATATGTTTGTAATGAACATGACACATGACAATAAATAGGTATATGGGACTGCACATTTTAAAACTTAGTGTGCCCTTCTGTTGCTCTTTAAACGGTGGCAGTAGCAGGAAAAACTACAGTGTGGGGCAGATAAGGAACAAAACAGCTGCAGTTTTAAATTTCGACCATTTTTTGTTTTCATTGTAATTGTTATATGCTGGGAAATTGTCTCAGAACAAATGTGATGTGGGCTTTAGTTATGGGAGAACGCGAAGACGGTTTAACTTGGAACAGAACCGCAGGAAAAGGGACGCTTGTCACCTGAACACCTAGTGTGACCTAAAGCAGTTCCCTATTTTGACTTCACGGATTAAAATGTTGAGTCTACCACATCGTTACGCTCAAGCAGCGCCACTAATTCTTGTTGTGCATATCCTTTTTGATCGTATGGCACAATAATGACAGCATAAAATTCAAATGTGAATATGTAACCTTACTTTCGAGAAACAGAGGTGCCTTGTATTAACCTTTTACCAAATTCCAACTATAATGGCCCAGCTTGAACTGGTGCCCTTGGTCCCAATACCCAAACACCCTTACCACCAAGCGCATCAAGGCAGCTAGACAGTGGTCGGTGAAAGGGAGATCTAACAAAACTCCCTCTGCAGGTCATGATGTGCGCATGTGTGACGTCCCTTCATTATTCAGTGCACGTGGAAGGGATAGGTACCGCGTCTAAAAAGGTGCCTTTCAATGTCCGAAGTGTTACTACTGCACGCTTTCTGGCCTAGAATCCAAGCTGTCAGCTTCTACAATGCCCACTACTGACAACACACAAGCCCCTCACGATAAAAAAACCTCATATTGCGATTAAAAATGTAAATCCTGATGGGGAAAAATAAGAATATTTTTAGACCTCAGTAAATCCGCTACGCGCACTCACATGGCGCTTCTCATTTGATCTCTATCTAACCTGCTACCTAGGGATGGATGATCAGCGGAGCGGAAAAGCCGCGATGATCGTAAACGGAACGCTTCTTGAATGCATCCACGACCGCTGAGAGCAATAGCAAAAGCTGCCGAAGAACGGAAGAGGGCTCCGCCTCTGATGGAGAACTGGAAACTGTAGTCACAGTGGACATGGATAATCGACCGACACAGATGGAATACGCATGCCGGCGCCCGTCGTGTCGAGACCTCGTCGTTGCGGCCGTTCTTGTTTAGTAAGTAGCAGGCCCAGGACCCTGATCTTGACTTCGGGGATGCGCTGCCCCGGTGCCGTCACAATCTTTATGTGATCGCGTTCCCGTCCCGGTTGTAATGATGGTGTGAGGACGAACAGCTCGATTTTGGCGGGCGAGCACACTAGGCCTGTGCCGTCAAGCTGTTGCTCGATAACAGCCTCTTGGGGAGCTGCTGCTCAATGCTGGCGTCGGTGACGCCTGCCGCCCCCAGTAATGTCGTTGGCGTTTATCGTATGCCGGACGCCGGTCCCTTCTACTGCCCTCGCTACCCCGATCATGACAAGGTTGAAGAGCAACGGCGAGATGACTGAACCTTGCGGGGTACCCGTGCTGCCGAGCTTGTGTGTTCGGGGAAATTAAGGTCTCCGGCGTGCAGTTCCAGCGTGCGGTTGGTGAAAAAGTCTTGCATGTAATTGCAGCTCACTACCACCATGTTGAGCCTCGCTTACTTTGTTAAGGTCTCCGGCGTGAAGCCGATCGTCGTCCCCGGATGTAGGCCTTCCTTTTCCAGGTACTCCTGCCACCGGTTCGCACCCACGCTCCGGCACCTCTCTTGGGAGGAATCGCTTCTCTTCTGCAGGCTTGAGAAAAAGGACAAGATGGGTCCGATTTCGCCCCACAGTGCCGTCTCCAGTGTCCCTGTCCTCATCCAGAAGGTCGGGAAGTTGCCGCACGCCATGTCGTCAGTTCTTCGCTGCTGTTCGCGTCCTGAAAATTCCAAAAACCACTACGTGGGTTGCGTAGAGTAGGAAATCCTCTTTCAAGGCAGAGCTGCTTGAAGCCACTCAAGGCTGTGCTGCTTGATTGAAAGTTGTTTTCTGCAAAGGTGCTCTAGAAAGCGTGTCGACCGCGAGGAAGGTCTTTACCAGGGTTCGTGGTGCACACCTTTCGACAGTGCCGCGGAGGTTATAGGAGGCATGGTGCGGCATTTATGGCAATGAGTTGGCCGACCGGTCTGTTCACGCTTGCATCGTTCTTCCCTTGCCTAGTGCAGCACATATTAGCGTGAAAATAATGGCGGTAGACCACGTTTCTACGTGTCCATTGGTATTGTCGTGATCCCTCCATCTTTGTTTTACAAGCACCAGCGGATGACCTGCTGATCCTGCGCTTGAGCCCTGGGGGCGAGGGTCTCTTCACGCTCTGCACAGGGGAGCGTTCCGTGCTCCTGCACGCAGATTTGCTCTGAACATTCTGCGCCGAAAACGGACTTCCGTCGGACGTACACGTGTCTGCAGTGCCTTCTCTCCATATGCAGCTGCCACATTAGACTAAAGACGCGACACCTGCAACCAATATGCAGCTGCCAGGTTAGACTAAAGACAATTCAAGATGATGGCGACCAGGACCCCACAAATAAACTGCAGTGATCACTTAAAGGATGATCATATTGTTTGCAGCCCAAGCGCGTGGATGGGAGATGGATAGGCACGGATAAAAAAGAAAACGATGGCGGTGTTCGGCGAGTGACTGTGTTTCTATACGAGGACGCTCCATCGCCTACATCCAGCTAAGGCGACGTAGCAGCACAGACTCCCTTCCCCAACAGTCAAGCACGAATCACAAGGGGCATGTGGTCGCAACTTTGCTGGACAGTGGCGCTCGCAACCTGGGCCCAAAAGAATCCAGGCAGTCATCATCACCCGCATCGAGGTTAACCGCCTCTAAGGATGGAAGCGGAACCCGCACATTTGGCTCTCTGGCGGATGGATGATATTACTGGGCATGTCGAGGCAGTGACGCTCCGCACATTTGGCTGGCATATTTGGTGAGCGTGCCCGTTCGACATTTGTCTTGCTTCCCGTTCTGGCCGTGTGTACCTGGTGTAGTAAACCAGCTAGAACTCGGTCGCGACGCTAAGGACGAAGTAATCTATACAACAGGAGCCTCGTCGGAGTCGTCGCCTTGCGGGCCTCGAAGCCCTCTCTGCTGGGCCGAAGAAGCCCGCCGGATAGCCCACCAAAAGTGGCCGACGTTCTTCAAGAACTGAGCTTGCTGACGTCGCGGGCCTGAAACCCTGTCATCCTCGTTGAACCGTTGCTGTCCTCTAGAATTTAGGGATGATCTCTGCTGGGCCGAAGAAGCCCGTCGGATAGCCCACCAAAAGTGGCCGACGTTCTTCACGAACTGAGCTTGCTAACGTCGCGGGCCTGAAACCCCTGTCATCCTCGTTGAACCGTTGCTGTCCTCTAGGATTTAGATGAGAGAGTTGACAGTACTAGCTTTAAAAAGCTCTGCACGATCTTATCCCTGGCTGCCGCTTGCCTTTATGAGCGAAATCAGTTCTACTGAGTCTACTGTTGCTGTCCTAGAACAGTCATCCACCCGGCCAGCTACATCGACTGGGTCCTTCCTGGGTCGCCATGATTGTGGCCATGAGTGTGGCCACTGTGGCCATGATTGAGCAGAGGCAACTTTCGTAACTAGACAGGTCACGTGACGGCCCTATTCGAACGTCACTCGAGGGCTGCTAACGCCTCCTTCCCTTTTCTTTTCCTGCGGCGGCAAGCGGTGCACCGAGGAGCAGTGCGGACCGCACGGGCGAATCGGACGATGCTTCCACGATGCCAGACGGACTTATCAGGTTCTCATCTCTCAACTCATCTGTTCTCATCTGCCCCTCCCGAGGCGGCGGAACCGACGCGGAACTGCAGCTGCTTCTCGCTTTTTTACGAAACAGTGAGATCTCACGGCAGAATCCGCTTCGCTCACCGAAAATTTTGTGTAGTGTGAATGCGGCTTTAGTGCCCTGGCCAACGGCTCGAGTGTGTCCGAGGTCTACGCCATTCTCAAGCGTCAGGTTGAATGGACCCGTAGAAAGTGATGCGCGTGAACTCCTTGTGGTGGGCGGGAGGATATGTGCACCTTTGGAGTCGGTAGTGCTGGAGTGTATGTCCGTGTAAGTTGAGTAGAGAAGCGCGTGAGATATTAGTGTCAGCGGAAGCAGGGTGGCTGATCATACTCTCGAGTGAGTGTGTGTGCCTGGGCGTTTCCGCTGGGCTGGAGTCCAAAGAAGTAAGCGAGATGGGGAAGAGGGTGCTGTAGAACGTATAATGTGTAACGCCTGCATCGTAATTGCGAATAGCCTGTTGAGAGTTACTGATGGATGACAACTTTGGTATTAGGGTCGGCTAGCGCAATGGCAACCTCCTCAGCTACGGTTTCTGCATTGCGAATGCTGCAGGCTGTGTACCAGCTGCGGTGAGGGGCGAGAGCTGCCGCCACCATCGCTGGCCTCGATGGTAAGAGGCGGCCGTATACGTGACGTCCGGACGTTCGCTGAAGCGTTTCTCGAATTGACGAGCCCGGTCGGCCCGTCTCTCGGCGTGGTGTTCTGGGTGCATATTTGCTATGAGCTTGGGTAGCTGTGGACATGGGAAGACCTAGGGCCGTCTTGTATGCTTTTCGATGTGACGCCTTCCTATACGTTCGCTTTCGGCACGAGTGAGACGTACGTAGGGTCCAGAGTAAGTGATGCGGGAGCAAATGAAAGCCTGAACGAGGCGCAGGAGGTTGCACTCTCGCATGCCATATGATGCTTGATGGAGATTCGCTTAAGGTGGCGTCCGATCTGCCCAAGATCCTGATGTTGTCTGTTCGAGGAATCGGGTTTCCTTGCACCTGGAGGTTGATAAGCCCCAATCCGTTTGATCGCGGTCTGTAAAGTCTCTTCAATCTGGCCGTCACTGCCGCGCGTGAAGTGTGAGGTCGTCAGCATAAATGCTGTGCGTATCAGTACGACGTTAAAAAGCATCGGCGAGAGCACGGCGCCTTGCGGCGTGCCACGGCTTCCTACGCATACATGCGATGTCCAACACCGAGAGCTTGAAGTTGTTGAAGGATGGATGGAAACAACTTCCCACAGGTAGTGGAAAAGTGAGGATTTTGGCTCGCCACAGGTGTCGACAGTGAAGGGGCAAGCCAGGGAAGGCATGATAGACGGTAGGGGGAAATGAAACAATCCGTCTGCAATTGTCGCCATGTAGCACTGGATAAGGTGACAAGGTGCTGTGGGGTGGTGGCAGTGTCATGCGCCTGCGTTTGTAAAATGTGGTGATTTGGTGGTATGTAGAAAGGACCGATGCGGCCTCCTGCGCGGCGTTGGCATCATGGAGCACGTTGTCATGACTTTCGTGTCTTGTGTACATCTCATGACTACCTGATGCATACGGACGCCACTTCGTTTCGCCTCCATCGAAACGCAGCCGCCGCGGTCGGGTTCGAACCAACACCACCTAGACTATAATGTTGGTTCAGGGGTCACATATGTTGTGCAGTTCTCGATATTCGTATGTGCGCGCGCCAGTCTACGCCGGATATCGCGGTCTTTCGATTCTCGCCCAACAATGGCTCTCTGACGTCAGACATCCTGCATGTCACTGCACAACTTCATGGTGTCTGAGGACCAGCTTCCCGTGCAGTCCACTGCCCCCCCCCCCCCCCCCCACATACGGTCGGGTTCAAACCTAGGCAGTTTGGCGCAGTAGTCGAGCATATTAACCACTGCGCCACCACGGCGGGGCTGCAGCTCACTTGAAGCGCAGCTCTACCTAAACCCGTGCTGCACAGTCCATACCGCCCTTGCCACCAGACTGTGAGAGTTCGAAGGAACCTGGACCATGTTCTCTCTTTTCAGGTGCGAACACCCCGCCGCCCCGATCGGCAGCCCCCCGCACGTCAGGTAGGCCGCGGCGATGCGACGTGCCCCGATCAGCGACTGCGTGCGGTAGCGGCGTCTGGCCGCGTGTTGTGTTGTGTTGTGCCCGTGGGCGACGCTGTGGGCGAGGCCTTGAAGCTCACTTGAAGCGCAGCTCTACCTAAACCCGTGCTGCACAGTCCATACCGCCCTTGCCACCAGACTGTGAGAGTTCGAAGGAACCTGGACCATGTTCTCTCTTTTCAGGTGCGAACACCCCGCCGCCCCGATCGGCAGCCCCCCGCACGTCAGGTAGGCCGCGGCGATGCGACGTGCCCCGACCAGCGACTGCGTGCGGTAGCGGCGTCTGGCCGCGTGTTGTGTTGTGTTCTGCCCGTGGGCGAGGCAGCCAAATGAAGACAATGGTGCATTTATTTTTGCTTTGTACTTACAGCATACTTTGTTATAGTTCACAGTTAATATTGTCCTGAACCCCAAATGAAGACAATGGTGCATTTATTTTTGCATTGTACTTACAGCATACTTTGTAGTTCACAATTAACAAAGAAAACTTTTAAGACTGGTTATGAAGCACAGTAAACAAGAATTGGCGTTTGCTTATTTTCTTTTTAATCTGAACTGCACAGCTCTCCAGCACAGTACGACCACTCCAATAGTACGTAGTGCATGCTCGCTCTAGGTGCGCATGCATGCGATAGGTGCAAATAGCGGGAATGAGCGACAGGTCCTCGTTGTATAAATCAGGACCTTGAAATTTAAATGTCGCTTGGACTGGGACTTCCTTTATGGGGCATCAGGCAGCAAGCACCTCCGCAGAAACAGCGCCGGCCCGTTCCGCTGCAGTGCTTGCCGCCATACTGGATTTTGGGCGGGACCGATCGACCTCGCTGCGCTGCTTTCCGCCCTCGTCGGCGTCAAAAGCGGCCGAATCCGCTTCGCTCGCCGGAAATTTGGTGTAGTGTGAACGCCCCTTAAAAGGCGAACTCGTGTGTAGATCGTCATGCTTGCGGACGGTAGTACGTCTTCAGAACCCGCGGACATCTGCAACTTGTTTAGCGAGCATTTTATGGCCCTATTTTCAGCCTAGGGCCTCGACCAGAAAGAAGCTGATGTCGGCTGTTCACAGCTTGCCGCCCTTTCAAGTGCAACAACCGAAGCGACGCAGTGATTCGGCGGAACAAAGCTGCACTTACAAATATCTTGCTCTGTGGACACCTTAACCGGGCCCTAAGAAGGGAGGAATGTGGGAATGAAGGCGGATAGAAAGAAAGGGTAGCCGTAGTGGAGGGCTACGGAGTAAATGTGACCCCCTGGGGATATTTACCGTGCGCCGACATCGCACAGCACACGGACGCTTCGTTTCGCCTCTATCTAAACGCACAGCAGCACAGTTGGTTCTAATAGATGTCGCCTCATGCGGTTAGCGCTTGTTTATTGGGACCGGGCATGCGTTGGGAAGCACTATGAGCGCCATGCCAGGAACAAATTGGGCGTTATTTGTAAAGGCCGCTGTACGGTCACTATTTGGGCGCTGCGCCCGTCCGCTCGAGGACGCATCCGCCAGGTCCTAACAATAGACAGGCGGACGGTGCCTGTCGATTAGACCATGTCGCTATTGCTCATTTATTACGACTATTCAAAGCGGCTTGGAAGTTTGCCTTGCCATGTGCACAAGCATCGAGTGACAGTTCCCCCAGTTGAGTTGGCCTGCACCGAGTTGACGAGTGGCCGACAAACCTACAGTTACCTACAGTATACAGTTTCATAGCAGCGACAATTAGTGGGAGTGTAGCGAAATTGATACGTTCGAAACGACTGCTATTTTGCCAAGTTGGTGAAATCGCCTGCAAGTATATGTTACGAGTGAAAAGCTCACTGCGCACGCTTTGTTTTTCGAATGTTGATATGAATTTTGAACTGTGCTAGTCGCATTCATTCATCTGCGTGCAGCAATCGCGAGCAATCACTCATATCAATCGTGTTTCGTGTATGTGCAGAACTGCCGTGGGTGTGAAGTGCCCTTTCTGAAAACTGTGTTTTACGTGCGCGAAACGATTTTGGCTGCACGGAGAAGCGTCGGGAAGCCGGCACGAATCTGCTGCTTGATGCTTCGTGAAGTATGTTTACGATGGTTGCTTGATATCGTTGCTTCGTGTTATGTCTTGACAGGTGTTTATTGGGATTAATCGTTGTACTCCGAATGCTCTATGTTTACGATGGTTGCTTGTTATCGTTGCTTCGTGTTATGTCTTGACAGATGTGTTTATTGGGATTAATCGTTGTACTCCGAATGCTCTCATTACAACCGTGCGCGGACGGCATTGTTGTTAGTTAGTGTTCTTGGCCTCTCTATAGTATGAGTTGTGGGCACACAACCACGGCGGGCTTGTAACCAAGTTTTAGTGCCGAGAAAAAAAAACGCATTCTTGTTCTGTGAATGGAACGATTACCGTAGAAATTGCTGAGAAAGCTAAGAAGGTGCTCACAGACAGAAGAGCATTGGCCCCCGCCGGGGTGGCGCAGTGGTTACGGCGCTCGACTACTGTTCCCAAAGACGCGGGATCGAATCCCGGCCTCGGCGGCAGCTTTTCGATGGAGGCGAAAAGCAAGGCGCCCGTGTGCTGTGCGATGTCAGTGCACGGTAAAGACACCCAGGTGGTCAAAATTTCCGGAGTCCTCCACTACGGCGTCTCTCATAGCCCGAGTTGCTTTGAGACGTTAAACCCCACAAACCAACCAACCAACCAATTTGTGATAGAAAAGAACCCAGCAATATAGTCATCCACACTGCTCAAAGGCAAAACAGCATTGTTGTGCACACTGTGTATCACTGCTGCATTACAACAGTAGTGTACCCCCCCCCCCCCTCTTGTCTACTTGGGGACTACGCATTAAAGCAGACAGGATCAAGTGTGAAACTGCATGGACTAGTTTCTATCCAGCTTTAAGGAAAAACAAGGCGCACAAGAAGCAGTAGTGCTGGCCAATGTTATTCGACGCAGCCCAAAGGCCTGGAGAAAGGGCAGAGAAGGAAATGAACACACTACAGCGCAGGTAGGAACGCATCCACAAAGCTTCACAGGAATTTCTTCAGGCGAGCCGAATCTGGCGGGGCGATACGATCACAGGAAAAGAAGAGGGAAAGGCGCTCTTTCTTTCCATCTTCTTTTCCTGTGATCATGCATGTACTTGCGCCCCTCAAATGCATATCAAAACACCACAGCTGTACATTGCAGCCAGAAATGAGGATTACGTAGCGAAATGTACGCCACTAAGAGATTGAAGTACGGCGAAACAAGGTACCGCTGGGGCATGCGTGCGTCTACGCTGTTGCTGGATGATTGCAGTATAAGCGGGGGCTCAATAACCCTACATACGAAACGAAGAGGCGTCCGTGTGCTGTGCGATGTCAGCGCACGTTAAAGATCCCCAGGTGGTCGAAATTACTCCGTAGCCCTCCACTCGGCCGAGCATGTGGCCTTTGTATGCGGATGAGCTCACCTCCGTGCCCTTAACAGGCACGCACTTTCAAGCGCGTGCTCACCTTCATGCCCTTAACAGGCACGCACTTTCAAGCACCCTGCTTGACTGTTTTCCACCAACCCCGCCGGCTTGGCTGAATACGTCTGAGCAGCCTTTTTATTCCACCACACTCTCGTTGTAAAGTAGTAGAAGCAAGAAGTTGTATAATAAAAGTGTGTATATGAGCTCGCGACCCACGCCCGTAACTGTCAGCAATTGCTGTAACCCGCGTAACGCGTACCCGTTTTCTCTCTCGCCCGACTGCATGCTGCCAGGAAGACCCTACATGTGAGTAACCCCGCATTTTCATCTCGTCATACGTTGGGAAATACTAGAGTATAGGACAATTTGCACGTTTTTACAGGAATATTTTATTGCGCGTATGCTAGAAGCTATGTCATGGAATTTCTGGAAAAAGCGTTGAGTCAAATTGCAATTAAACGCATTCATAGCTAGCTGTAGAAGCTAAAAATTCGCTTTTGCCCGTCCATCTGGTGTACAACTGGTATTCCCATGCACGCTAATATATATAGAGTTCCCGAGAACAGCGCGCAATTTGTCTTTACACCGAATTGCGAAGGAAGAGAATGTTAAAACAACATGGCATTATTAAGGTCTGTTTTGCATAGTGGCGGCCAGTGAGGTGTTTTTGCATATAGAAGCCAATTCCCCCGGTCTTCATGAAATATAACATGGGCTGCAACCTGACGCGCCTAGTGGTCTATATGCATCTGTATTGCTTACCACGAATAAAAGAATTGACTTTTGCAATATCATACTGTTCAAGCAATATGGGGCATTTGGCGCTCTTATTGCCTAGGTTGCACAAGGAGTTTCACTGCAGCCATTTATGAAACACGCATATAATGTGAGTCGCCCCGTGCACATGATAAAATTTCATATGTCGCGCCATGTATTATATCCCCGCGTTCTATGACGAGGTATTTCTTCCGTGCCTGCCGATGATCCAATTAATTGCACTCTTGCGGAATGTTTATCGATTGGCACTGGCTTATGTTAATAGTTGTATACAGTTTTACAGTTGTTTTACAGCTGGAAAGAACCAGTGAGACTTCTTTTACGCCTTCATTCTTCATCTCTGAAGAGTGACAACGAACGATAAAATATTTTATAGTGCCAAGTCGCGTCACAGCCATTGAGTATCCACAATAGCGTCTGAATGCAAGATGTTTCGCCGGCCTTTTTGGTACACTCGTTGTAGCGCCACTGCAGTTTGCGGCACTACCTGCAGTGGCACAAGCCAATGTCGGATGCACAAGCGCCACTGCAGTTTGCGGCACTACCTGCAGTGGCACAAGCCAATGTCGGATGCACAGGGTGACTTATGAAAGAATACCCCATCAACACATTCATAACAGCAGCAGATAGGTGATTACACCACTTCACAATACTCTGTATGCTCATCCTTTATTGCTTCTGTATTTAAACAATTAACAGGATTTCTGCGTTGTTCAGTAACGCTTGTGTTTCGTTTTTTTTTTTTTTGCAGATGTCATTGTGAGAGCAAGGAATGGCTGCTTCCTCCACTTCCTCCAGACATTTCATATATAACAAACGGTCTCCTGTAGTATTGGGTTGCTTTAAATCGCCAGCATCATGACATCAGAATCGACATCATGACATGTGTCACCCAAGGATCACTCGGGGAGAAGCAAGAAAAACTACAGGAAGCGGCAAATGCAGCCACACCATCAGCCTGCTGAATCGTACATAACTGCTCTGCACCTACCCAAGCACACGTCGAACAAAAAGTTGCTCTAGGCATCAGCAATACCTTCAGCGAGCTCGCCGAAGCTCTGCTGGGACTCAGAGGCACGAGACTCAGAGGCACCCCCACGGGACGAGCGCTCCTAAGAAGGTTGGGTCGGGACACGAGCGGACTGGTAGACAGATACGCGGACGTACCGGACCACCTTAGGAAAACCATTATGCCGAAAAACATGGACCCCCAATCTTCACGAAAACAGACGAAAAGCGAGGAGAGAACGCTAGCCCAGTTCGACAACACCGTATACACGGACGCTGCCGTATATCCGCGCGAGAGAGAACGCGTAGCCGCGACGGTAGTGGTAAACAAGGAAGGAAACATGATCACGTGTGCCACGGCAAAGGTCGCCGGCACAGCGGAGGCCGAAGAAATTGCCGTCGCGCTGGCGGCAGCAGAAGGCTACAGAACGGGCAGATCTCTCAACATACTGACGGACTCGAAGGAGACGTGGAGGAACTACACGAGGGGCAGGATCAGAAATCGGACTCGTCCACCGTGCCAGAAGGACTGGTGAATCCTGCCATTGAATCATCACGCGCGCGGCCGAGGAAGAGTTAATCTCTTCATCGTTAATCTCTTGGTTAATCTCTTGGTCCTTGGTGTGTGTTCATTGGGCCACCATTGTGGTCTTAGCTAGCGGAGCGGCGTTCGGTGCAGAGTCGCAGCCCCGTAGAGGAGCCCACATTTTTGGCGCACCAACGTAGGTCCCTGCTGGCGTTCACGCGGGGAAGGCTAGTCCTAATGTTGTTGGCCGACGTCTTGCCTGCGCCAAGTTCACAACAAAGATGTCCAGACGCCGATCGCTCAAACTCGTTATCGAAAGAGATCATCGTCAGTTGAATCATTAGAAATAGCACCGCCTAGCGCGCCTCCTGCCACCTCGCCGACACACTTGGCAGCATGGACTTCGCTGAGTAGCACCTCTCCCTTCCGAACACCTACGACAGATTCGTAATCCTGGCACGTACGATCGGAACGCCAAGTGCGAGCCTCTGGGAGATAACCTCTGGGACCCAGTGCGACGTCAGCGACGTGTTCAACAGGCTGGGTGTCACCACGGAACATCATCTGGTTTGTGCTTCGCTCGGAGGTACCGACGACCACGTGCACGCCATTCGAGCCACAAGTGGGAGCCTTATTTGAAGGGTACTGCGTGTGGGCGGCTCCTAAATGTGCCTGCATTCGAGCCCTCACCCAAGTAGCCGCGGGTGCTCTTGGTTGCATCCCATAATACGATACGGGGGTAGCGCCAATGTCAAGAATATCCTCAACGTGAACAGCAGCTCGGCCGAGCATGTGTGGCCTTGCGGATGAGTTGCATACTCAGAGCCAAGCAATGTCACAGACAATCAAACCAGCACCCTCCTCCACTCACGTGACTGCACAGAAAAATTCCGCCAGCTCAAGGTACCAGGCCCCAAGGCCAAACGCCGTGAGCCCACAGCAAAATGGCGGCAGCCAAGGCAACAATCTTCAGGTGGCAATGGCGGAACGCCGCCTGCTGCTCCTGCCACCGACATCAAAACGCCGCCTGGGAAGAAGAAGGCGCCTCCACCGCCACCGCCCAGCGGCACGAACAACCACTTCCCGGCTCTAAAGACGGGTGGCGCTGCCGGCGCCCGGGCATCCGCGCCCCAACATGGCAAACAGGTGAGCATCTGGGTGGGGATCGCCTCTTCTCCCCAGCCCCCCTCTTCCCCACTCACCGTCTTCGCGCTCGATGCGGAATAGAAATCTTCACCAAGGATCTCGGACAACCCCCGCCTCCTCCGTCGGTCGGGGCCCATTAGGGACGTATCCCGTCCTGCAAAGTTCAACCGTCGGATCATTGATTCGGGCAGTGAGGACAGCTGCTCCGCTCCTGCCGCAAGCTCGAATCGCCGAGTTCACCCAGAAAGCGGCTGAGTACGCGGCCCATCTCGCCGACTCCAACTGGGTGGACCTTTTATCCTAAGCAGACACCGCGCGTGCGGTTTCGAAAGGGTGTAAATTGTAAATGAAGAGGAGAGAGAAGGGCAGATTACCGCGCGCGGCAAACGTGCCATTTCACACAGAAGCATTTTGTCGCTTTGGTTTCATTGTAAAAAATGTGTAGGCCATCGAGCGTGAGATGGCATCGCAGAGGGACCACGGTTCTTACGCATCGCACCCCGCCACGGCCGACCCATTGACGCTGGACGAGTCTGCAGCAACCAAGGACGCGCGGCATTCCAGCGGCTACTCCGGTATACCGACAATTCATTGACAGATCTGTCTCGACGACTTGGAGCCTTTCGCACGCAGCGCAAGCCGCAGAATTCTCCATGACGCCCCAGCCCCTGGACGTTTCCACACGTCACTGCACGGAATTAGAGCGAGTAGTGCCTTTCAACGCGTTTGAAGAGACTGCTGATTATTCGCGACTTGGCGGCAACACGGCCGCGCGACAAATGTCTAGCCGCAACACATGGCGCCTCTTTCGAGCCCTCATCCACCCAACCCAAACACGAACCGAAACACAGAAAAGAGAGCCATGCATGGTTTTTCTGGCAAGGGAAGGGAGGGATAAGGTCACCGTCAAGCTTTTGACGAACCTGCTCGACTCGGCATACCAGTCGTCGACTACATCAAAGCGACTGGAAAACGGCTCTGGTAACCTTTATTCCTAAATCAGGGAAACTAGTCAGCGGAGGAGGCCCGGTCCGGCCTGCCACCCCTGCAGTCGGTCAGTCAGCAGAGGCCCCATCCGGCCTGCCACCCCCTGCAGTCAGTCGGCCAGTCAATGGAGGAGGCCCAGTCCGGCCTGCCACCCCCTGCAGTCGGCCAGTCACCGGAAGGCCCAGGCCGGCCTGCCACCCCCTGCAGTCGGCCAGTCATCGGAGGAGATGCACCAGGGATTGCGACCCCGTGGAAGTCGCCTGCCCCCATTCGGCAGCTGGGGGTCATCACGCTGCGGGCTGCCAATGATCCGAGCTTCTCTGGTTCCGGAGCCCCAGGATTTGCCCGCTCGTACAGCTTCTCTGGTTCCGGAGCCCCAGGATTTGCCCGCTCGTACAGCTCTTGAAAACTGCGCAAAAACTCGAGCAAACCCTCGTGTTCGCCTTACGTCCTATCACAAAGCTCATCCTTGATGCGGATGACGTATTCACGCGGCAAAAACTTTTTTGTTGTGAATGGCCGCTGTCTACGCCTCCAGGTTGCGGCGGAACCTACTAAAGCTACAGATTTCTTGTCGGTGTATCCTTCAAACCTCGGCACGGGCAAATTTAGCTGCAGATGGTTATCGCGATACAAGGGAGTGGGCGTTCACGGCATGGGGCCAATGCGCTCTCGTCTGTCGCCGCTAACATCACGTCCCCGACGCGCGCGCGGTTTAAAACACACGTGGCTACGAATTGGGACCGATTGCGGCATGATTGGTCCGATGATCAGATGGGCTTACACAGAAAGTTACACAGAAGTTACAGCTGTGATGTGACGGACACTTTTGGTTCAGTTAGTGCCATAAGTGTCCGTCACATCACAGCTGTAACTTTTGGAGCTGGAAACAATAGGGCAGTAGTGATTCACTCTTCAAATATGTATGTCGTGTACTTTATGTGTCAGACTCTATGTCAGACTCTACGTGCACGTACTAAACAACGGGAAAGATGCTGTTGCCGAAAATTACGGGCGAGGACGTAAAGACAGGGCATTTCGGAACAGACGATCGAAATTGGCGATCCGCCGCAGCACGAAAGCGCGCCTTCCAGCGCTGCTTCCACACGCACGCAAACTCCGACCTCCCAGGAAGTTTTGCATAGTGTTGTGTTTGTGCATAGTGTTGTGTTTGGAAGCTGCGGAAGTCGCCTGCTCGTGCGCTGCTCGAGCTCTGTGCGGGCTGGTGCGGGCTGTCCGCACGATGGCAGCCCCCCCCCCCCCTCATGAGGAAGTGTATTGCTATGAGCTATTCTGTAGGTCCCACAATTCTTCAACGAACACATTCCTTTCCATCGGTCCGCTAAGACATGCAACGCTAGTTACATACTCACCGGGCATTTAATGCCGCCAGAAACTGGTGGCTGACGGGAGCTAGTACTGAGGCGGCGCAGGAGCTGACGCCGTATATGTTGCGGCCGTTGCGACCGGATTTCTAATGCGGTGTCTATTCGGAACCACAGATGCAAAATATTGCTACATATATATATATGCCCTGCATCGCTGGATGTTGAACAGGACGATCAACAGTAGTGACTCGAAAGGAAGACGAGCGTGACACCGTGGTCACCGACTTAAAGACAGCCTACAGAAGCTTGTGGGGTAATCCACTCCACAGCCCGAGCCATTCTATCCAAGTGCAAGCTTCCGGGAAGAGCCATAAAACTCGTGTGGGTCCCGGCTCACTAGCAGGTAGCAGGCAACACCATCGCAGACTACCATGCCCGAAAAATGTCAATCCCGGGCGAGCACGAGCCGGAAGAGCTACCGCATCCGGTTACCCTGCGTCGAGCGCAGGCGGGAACGCTTGCGCATCCCGTACTGACCGCATGTACCCTGCGGAACACGATATAACCCTGCGTCGAGCGCAGGCGGGATCGCTTGCGCATCCCGTACTGACCGCATGTACCCTGCGGAACACGATATAATCCTACCTGTCCCAGCCCCATCAGGGCTGCTAAGGGCTGCGCTGACTCGTGTGGACAGAAGATAATACCGTTTGTTATTCGCCTAGTTAACCGGAAAGCTAGCACTGTGCAGAAGGCACAGGCTTCCTCTTGCCAGAAGTCACTGCGAACCTCGCTCCTATTTCGTGCTGTGGACATAACAACAGCACACTTCCAACTCGGCCAAGAATCCCTCTCTGTCCGTCTCGCGGGTCTCGTGGCGATGGTAATGAGGCCGTACCTTTTTCAAAGGCGATCACACAGATGTGACCAAAGGTCCATTTTTTCTGTGCAGAGTGTGTGTGTGTCGTAGGCTGCACTTGACATGCAGTTGTTACAATTGAGAACACCTTGAGAAATGCCTTATTTGATACTGCGTGTGGGCGGGTCCTAAATTTGCCTGCATTCCACGCCCAAGTCGCCGCGCTTGATCTTCCACGCATAACGACGCCGACGCACTGTCCCCGTCTCCGCTACCCCTTGAAAAGCCGAGCAGGCCAGAGATCCATGGATCGCCCTCCCTTCTCGCTTTCCTGTCCGCCAAGCTGCTATTTTACAATTAGCGATGGCCTATATACAGCCAAAATTATCTAGCCGCTCGCGCAACTACGAGGAAGCGAAAAAGCAATATCTGTGGGGCGGGTAGCGCTGACGCGCGCGGACCAACCACGCTCCGGTCCTCCAAGCCCGTGTTTGGCTCCTTCTCTTTTGGCTCTTCTCCTGAGGGGTGATTGTGAATATGACCCTGGCAGCGCGTCGGCCCAAGACGCGAGCACCAGCTGTTCGAGCCAGCGCCTACATTGGAAGCGCCTACCTGCAGGCCTCGACCTAGCCCCTAGATGATACATTTTTCTGCATTTTCTTGACTTGTAGCTCAGGTATAACGCCTTCCCTCGGTCCCACAACACGCGAGCTTCTTTTTCGACCGAGAGTGTACTGTACGGCTCACGTCTAATGCCGAGCGCTATGGCTCCCTTTCAACTTTGCTCAGGTATAACGCCTTCCCTCGGTCCCACAACACGCGGGGTTTGCACAGCATTTGAGCACCCTAACCCATTACGCCAACGAGGCTTGGATTGGATGTACCGATTCGAAAATGGGTGGGATCCCGGCGGCAGCAAGGATTGAGTCTGTGGTACCTTTCGAATACAAAGCGGATGCTCTACTACAATACCGCAGCCTCGGTGATGTTTGCGCTTATCGCTGTCCCGCGCACGGCAACACCTCCTCCCAGTCACCTCTTGCTCACAACTGCACTCCTTTCCTTGTTACTATTACAGCTTGACCGTGAATGGAAACCTTGCAGTCGGAAAGTCAGGCGCCTGCTCTACCTGCTCAAACCGGTTCTCCATTTGTTGCTCCGTTGCCACCCATGCTGAGGGCATTGCGCCGTCGATTCTTTCTGTGCGATGGCACTGCGTTGAATCGTTGCCACATCCGTCGTGCCTTTCCCAGATCAGCGGGTTGAAGGCTGCTGTCGACATCGCAACGAAGATGGCCATTGTTAATGCACATCAGTTCACACGCATTTCTGCTGAGCAACAGTCAGTACTAAGGCGACTAAGACTTGGCCTCTTTGGGCAGAACTTGGCACACAGGTTCACCATCTCGCAAGCAACCGTATCCAGGATATGCACAACATGGATCAGTCTGCTCTATACCAAGCTGAAGAACTTACCTCTGTGGGCACCACGAGAAACTGTGGATGCAACTCTGCTGTGTTCGTCTAAAAGTATCCAGCAACAAGAGTAATTCTGGATGCGACTGAAGTCAAGTGTGCAGTGTGCCCAGCTCGCTAGAACTGCAGTCAAGCACATGGCCACTGTAAATCTCAAACATTTGACGGTTTGCACCATACAGCAGTGCCCAGTGCTTATGGCCACTGTAAATCTCAAACATTTGACGGTTTGCACCATACAGCAGTTGTTTCACGTAGATGATAGAGTGCATGGATTTTTGCTCGGGTCCTAGCAGTCCAAGCTCAAAGCCATGGGCATTTAAGGACGAGAGTTCCCTACATCTATGGGATATCTGGAACTTCCAAAGGCCGTAAATATGACAGACGAAGCCCAGCAAGACTAACACTGTACTCCTTCGTGTAGGGCGAAACATAACAATGGTTGTGACCTGTTTAGGCTGTGACATTTATTGAAGGGACAGTCGACAGTCGACCTTGCCAAAGGCTGAAGCAGCCTGTGTCGGCGAGCGTCAATCCAAGATTGGGCACACTGCATCCACCATCATGCACCCGTCGCCAGTCAGTGGTCTGTACACTGGCTGGTTTGAGAGAGCAAGGGTTCTCTCAAACATAACTTGTAGAATAGTAGCTTGGGCACACTGCATCCACCATCATGCACCCGTCGCCAGTCAGTGGTCTGTACACTGGCTGGTTTGAGAGAGCAAGGGTTCTCTCAAACATTACATGCCATCTTTGCAAACGAACGCGCAGAGTATTTGATGCCGTCAGCAACGCAATACAGGTTGTGGGGCATGAGATATTAAAAGGCCAGTGTTTGCCTGTTTAGTTATCGGCCGGCACTCCACCAGTCCGCGGCAGGCGAGTAAGCAGAAAACGAAGGACGCGGCATCATTCGGAAAATGTGAGAGCGTGTACGTCGTATCAGCGTACCCAGGTTATCCAAAATAATGAATTGGCGCCCCCTGAAAAGTCAAGTATCATCCCCGAAGTTTCAATCTGCATTACGGAACAGTTCAAAGGTTGAAGCTAACCAGATCTTCAAGTTTCACACAGCCCTTGCTCTATGGGATGTTTTTCAGCGGGGAGCTAAACAGCAGCACAACTCTGAAACTGAAGACGAGCAGCAAGCACTACGCATTTGCTCTGGATGGCAAACAATCTATTAGTGAAGGTATTTTCATGTGCTTACCTCCACTCTGGCGTGCACGTTGACACAGAAGAAGGCTCTGCATTACGGAACAGTTCAAAGGTTGAAGCTAACCAGATCTTCAAGTTTCACACAGCCTTGCTCTATGGGATGTTTTTCAGCGGGGAGCTAAACAGCAGCACAACTCTGAAACTGAAGACGAGCAGCAAGCACTACGCATTTGCTCTGGATGGCAAACAAGTGAAGGTATTTTCAAGTGCTTACCTCCACTCTGGCGTGCACGTTGACACAGAAGAAGGCTCGGCGTACGGAAATTGTATGCCTTCCACTGCTGCTTGCCGGACGCATCTGTGCGTGCAAAATGCTGCCAGGGATGCATCGGTTAGCTTCGGAAGCACCCTGAGGTCTGGCGACCATTTCAGAACTGCTGCTGAACCTTCCACGCACAGCATCCAACGGCAAAAATCTGATCGCGCCCCTTACAACATGGCGGTCGCTACCAGTGTTGCCAGAACACTTAGCATTTTGATTATCCCCTATAGCACTGGTTTGGTTTGTGAGGTTTAGCGTCCCAAAGCAACTCAAGCTATGAGAGACGCCGTAGAGGACTCCGGAAATTTCGACCACCTAGGGCTTTTTTTATTAGGTTTTATGAAACCACCTCCCCTCGACTCATTTGCACGGTGCTTTCTTAGCACTGAGATGCATCTGCCACCCACGTTTTTAACGTCTTTATTAATGGTACTGGTAACATAGATGGTAACATAGATAATGGTAACATAGATCCGGAGTCACACGTCCGCAATGCAAGTGTGCCCCGCGGGACAAACGTGGACGGCCGTCGGACCAGCACCAACTTGAGCAGATGTTAGCGTGTACTGTGCGACACCCCGGACCCCGAGCACCCATGCTTAGCCGTGCGTGGTAGCTCCGTGTCTGGGGAAAAGGAGAAGGCGCCAGGAGAATCAGTCAGGTATGCGTCTGCCAGTGTAAATATAGCTAGCTGTTCGGCAGAGGCAAACGCCGAACACCAGATGCTCCCGTTCGCTGGGGATATAATAAGTGATCTTTTTCATGTGTGTGCGCGCGCGTTCGATCTGAGCCATGCGGATTTTTCTTTCTCAAATCAATTAAGAGGGATGTGCTGACAGACGGGCGTATTTTACGTCATCATCACGAAACTTCGTCAGACAACACGTCGGTGCCTAAAACCGACGACATTTAGGTGATGCGTGTGGGCGAGGAGGAGGAGGAAGATGAGGAGACAATCCATCGCCATTCCATCTCATGTCATCATCCCCGTACGAGACATGCAAAGCTACAGCAGCCCCCCCACAGGACATCTAGCCGCCTGAACCATAATCATAGCATTGCGCGTATCAACTGTCGCACCTTAGCACTAAATTATTTCGTCTAACCCTTGCATTATTTCTTGTTTCTGTTTTCTTTGTATTGCATTGTATTGCTCGCATTGTATTCGGCGTCATTTACTTGTGGTATATATTAACCGGCAAAGGAACTGGTTTGGTACCCTGCACTGGGGGAGAGGGGAACAGAAGTCAGTTAAGCCATGCATGCAGCTTTATTACCCTGTTGTCAATCACACTTCTTCCCCTTGCCTTGCAACACCTATGAATATGCTTCATCAATTAATTCCGTCAATATATCGAAAAAGTGTAATCTTGGGCTGCCCTTGATCGCCACTGTAGCCGCTATTTTCGTAGCTGCCGGCATAACATATCAAAGGAGGCGTTTTTCTGACCAGATTAATATGAACCTTAAGTATAATGGCCATTGGTATTTAGGGATTGTGGGTTATGAAAAAGCACTGGTCGGCAGTCCTTTGTCCAGGAAGGAATACGTATGCCTCAGCAGTGGCTCTGGCTCGCTGTACCAGCATGAGCTGATGCTGCGCTAAAAGGTCAGCTAAGAGGTCTCAGGACTGCTCAGGACTAGCGCTGTGTATTCTAGGCATTCACCAGATATATTGTCTTTGCACTTCTACTACAAGGTACGGCGAACATACAAAGACAATATATCTGGTTCTCGGCTTAGTGTGTCATGTGAAAGAAAGATACTTTGAGTGTGAAACTAAAATGAGTTTGCTGTAAATGGGTGGAAAAGTAATCGGAAATCTTATGACAAAATGAGTGTTCCCTAGGCTCCCTAGATGGAAGTGCAGCCCGTAGTCGAGACAGTAGTATCCTGATCCCTTGAATATTGTTTCCTCGAACACAGTCACACTACTGAGGTCTCAAAGGGGGTGAAGACGGGTGCATAAGATACGCTCAGCGCCTGCTGGTGGCTTACATTCTGCGTGCACACATTTCAATTTCATTTCAAAACTGAGAGCCCTATGCGCAAATCGAAAAGGCTGCCGAAGTTGAATACCTTCTCATCAGTTGTTTCAAGACAAGTTTATATTGGTGAAACTTGGAAATTCACACACCCCAAATTCATCGTGCATTCGAAGGAGAGCGATTTGTTATTGGAATATCTTGATAGGGATCACAGATGTGTTATCATCACGCACCGTTCATGAGATGTTGAACGAACATCGGGCTGGTTGGTTCTCATATTTAAGAATAAAGCGCTTCAATCGTCATGCATTTAGTAGGACGCCAATTCCCAGTCATGGTTGCGGAAGAGTACCAACGTCCGAAAAATTATTTCGTGTTGGCGATTTATAATCGTATCAGTTGTTTTGATTGGGATCTCATCACTCCCTCTGTTTCATGACATGTAGAGCCAACTCGATGCAGCGCTGATTCTTAGGCATGGTTGCGGGAGAGCAACTTCCGATCATTCCACAGGGCATCATGGTTTAGTGGCTAAGATGCCCGATCACTATGCCGGGATAGGGATTGCAGACGTGTCATCATTACGCGCGGCGTTCATGGAATGTGGAACTATTTACACACCTGCCACTGTCCTCCGTCAGACTCAAACATTCGCAGGGAAGGAGATTCTGTAGAAGCCACGCCGATTTGCAACCACAGGGAATCACAGACGTGCTATCTTCATGAGATGTAGAACAAACACATCCACCTGGTACTCTCCCGTCCGACTTTGCAGCGCCAGTTCGAGGGATAGCGATTTATTATTGGATCAGTTATCTTGATGGCAATCAGAGACGTGCTATCACGCGCTGTGTTAATGAGATGTAGAACCAACACAAGAGCTGTGCTATCATGCGCTGTGTTCATGAGATGTAGAACAAACACATCCATCTGCTACAGTCCCCCATCCGACTCAAGCCTTTGCAGCGCCAATTCGAGGGATAGCGATTTATTATTGGAACCAACACAAGAGCTGTGCTATCATGCGCTGTGTTCATGAGATGTAGAACCAACACATCCATCTGCTACAGTCTCCCGACCGACTCAAGCCTTGCAGCGCCAATATATATCGGATCAATTATTATCTTGATGGGGTTTACCACCAGTAAGTATAGACGCACCCATTGCCAGAGGCAAGAAGACCACGTCCGAAAAACTATTTTCATGAGATTTGCAACAAAGCATGTTAATCAGCCTCCCGTCAGATTCAAGCAATCGCAGCGCCAGCAGATTCTGTAGACGACAGGCTGAAGGCCTGGTTGCGGTAGTGCAAGATCCGAAAACATCAGAGTGAGGTACCCAGAATACGCACGCTCGGACGTCGAGCTGTTTCGCGATTGTACTACATCACGGGGTTCCGCATTATGTCAGCATCTTCGCCCTTTTAATTTTTCCAGCACGGTAGTAGCGATGCCACAGCCAAAGCTGAAATACACAAAACAATTATTTATTATATTAGCAAGAATAGCACAAATAATCATCAGTTGAATTATTCGCGTAATTTAGGAGGAACATGCGGCGTAAATGCGTGACACCGGTTTTCCACCATTGTTATGTACATGTTATAAATGTGTAACAGGCCAACATTACTGTTCTATGATGTCCAGATTTCTTGCTCTGCAGTCGGCTTTTACTAACGTGCCTTTAAATAAATAAAAAGACCTTATTTTGCTACCAAACTTTGCGCATACTTGCTGACTTCAGTAATGCATCTTGATCAAGAGATGTAACCTGATGAGCCTCTTTGCTGATTCAGTGCAAGCATATGCCAAGATGATTGAGCTGGAAAACCTCCCTTTGGAGCCATGTGGAGACTGCTCATCCCAAGCTAAAGCTAAAAAGGAAGGCGCATCCTGGAACAGTGGGAAAAGCATTTAATTACTATATTTGTTGGGTAAAATATACTTTGGAGCATAGGGCATGCATTCAGTTCTACATATGTTTTCAGCTGAATGTCACGCTGCAGAATTGCTTGAGAAGTTATTTCACTGCAGAATTCCTCTGTTGCTAAAAATGTGCACAATCTGTTCTGAAAACTAATTATATCCTGTCTGTCTTGCTTAAGTATACAGCATGCAAAGAATAGTGCTGATTTGTAAATATTATCTTGTTATTTGAAGTCACTGGGACAAAAAGAATATTTGATTTAGGCTGCATATTAGCCGAACCAGTGGCGGATGTGGTGGTTTCTTCATCGTGTCATCCAGTTGGCAAGCAAGACAGTGAAAATTGCAAGAGCCTGCCTGGCATGCGTGCTGCAACCATTGTCAACATATAAGCGTACTGCGTTGCGATAGGGTCATACAGAGTCCCGATCAGAATTGGATCCTTTTGCTCAAATCACAGTTTAGAGCAACCGTGCCGTGCCGAGAATGTGAAAGGGCTAGCCATATGATTTTGTTCTTTTCAGCTCAGAAATAAACACCTGTGAGGTTTTCGCTCTCGCGAATAATGAAGGCGAGGGGAATGAAGGTGCTCTCCCACTTTGCAATTGTGCCGTCCGCTTTTCCTTCTTTACCACAATTAAGCTATTTTCAACCCGGATCCACCAGACTCATCCTCGGCTTTTCTCTCAAGCAGCATGTCCCGACAAAACAACTCCGTGTGCAAGCTCAGCAGGTACGTTTCAAAAACCCCGAGAAAAACCGACTGTTCTGCACTAAGTAGGACAATGGACCATGATTCTTAGCGCGCCCCATGTCTGTGGTATAGCTAGTGCAAGTTTGCGTTTATGGTAATTCAGTGCGGAGACAAGGACGAAAGCACTAACAGCCTGCTTGCTGCCCGAAAAGCAAGCAGTCGAAGCTTTGTTCCAACAAACGTTTAGAACAGGCACTCGGTCAACAGCTGCCGATCTCGGTAAGCACTACAGACTGTACGCGCACTTCGTTGAGCTGAGGTATGTCGTGTAACGGTTTAGCCTCACAGCACACAACAGCCACAACTGGGGAGGCAGAAAACAATGGCCACAACTACAGAACCAAATTGATCAGTAAAAACACGCACGCTATATAGACGCGAGGGCACCATCGATCGCCATATTGCTGTTCAAGTTGATCCAGTCACCGGTCAACGAGATGTGGATCATTTTCGCATCATGCAGAGCGCCGCACAGAGGTTTCGGATACCTTACTGAGCATGCTGCTGCTGCAGCGCCTAAGCCTGAAGAGCTGCCGCATCGGTAGATAGCTTGGCGCGCTCATAGCGCGCTGCCCGCGCAAGATGATGCACTTGGACCTGAGCGCCTGTGGGCTTATCAGGGGGCCTTCAGGCCGTTGGCCAAATGCATAGTCAAACCTCCCTGATGCTGTAAGATAACTTCTCCGACGTGCTGCCAGGACTGGTGTCAAACTGCAAACTAAGAGCCCACCTGTTTGTCATTCTGTGGGGGTCTGTAAGGGCTTCAGGTGTAGTCTGTCTTTGCTGCACCTCCCAAGGAACAAATTCTTAGTGAAACACTTTGCAGTCATTTTGGAGGACTTAGAAGGTGGTTTGTTTCTTTATTTAGTTCACATCTGATTCCCCTCTCCCAGCCAATCCTTGCCCTGCATACTTGTTCAGAGCATGAATGCAGTGAGCCCACACCTTACGGTGGACACTCAATTGGTCTAGAGCAGGAGTTGTCTTGTAATGTTTGTTTAGTCTGAACCCACCGCCATGCAGTGTTCTTTATGATGTGCGTTTTATTGCCAAAACAATTAATGACTGCCAACTCTCTTGATTTGTAAGGTCAGTGCTAATAAAATAATAATCCACGACTTTGCTGACATAGCCTTGAAAGGTTGTGTTGAACCTTGCAGCGCAGGAGCCATACTCCAACGGCGCTGCCGCGCTGATACCAGACGTAAGTCTATGCCACTGGCCAGGCTCTTCATCCTAACCAGGTTAAGCTGTGTGAGCAGTGACAGACGATGAAGAAGTGTCACATGGGATACCGCCCTTACCAAGGCTGCATTGAGAGGTTCGCAACCGCTAACTGCAAAGCATAACAAAACGGAACTAACGAAAATGCGTGCATGCACTTGAAATAATTTCTGCATAATATCGTAGAGTGGAAAATTATTGTGCAATAAATACACTGAGTACCCAGCTGCCAGCTTGTGTTATTGCCTTTTTTATTATATTCCATTATCACAAGGGGTTTAGTGACGAGAGAAAAAGCAGATATCTGCTGCAGTAGTTCTTCCAAGAAATGCGAACCCTTACAAGATGGAGTGGAAAACGCAGAGCCACATTCCATAAACGTGCCAGTATAGCACGATTCATATCTGCCAAGGATGATAGGTGCATATGCTTTGGGAAATGGCGTATGAGGGCATCAGGAACGGAGAACCCCTAGGAACCACCGACGTTCACCGGACATTGGTGCTAAATCTGAAGATCCTGCGCCGAAAACGGATTTCCGTCGGACGTACATACAAATCCGGTTTCGTACGTTCGTACAATCCACATGCGCTTGATGTACGAACTATGCCCACTTTCGCATGTCCGCGCAAGAGGCGAACGTGTTTGAATGCCGGAAATGACAAAAAGTTTAGATTCTGCATCTGAAGCCTTGGGGCAGCTGTTTTAACTTTCTTGCGCGAAAAAGAGAAAACTATTTGAAGTCTTTTGAAACGAAGAGAGATCATATGTGCGCGAAAAAGAGAAAACTATTTGAAGTCTTTTGAAACGAAGAGAGATCATATGTGCATTGTGGAGATATAAATATGGTTTTGAAATTCTTGTTTACATTCATTAGCAGTGATATAGGGTACCAGTTCCGTGAGCTCATGGCAAAGTTGCTGATCGTGATGCTTCAGGACTAATCCTTTTGTGTGTAATTTTGAAGACCGTTTTATGCCACTGCAGTGGCATAATTGAAACGAAGAGAGATCATAAGTTGCTGATCGTGATGCTTCAGGACTAATCCTTTTGTGTGTAATTTTGAAGACCGTTTTATGCCACTGCAGTGGCATAATTGAAACGAAGAGAGATCATATGTGCATTGTGGAGATATAAATATGGTTTTGAAATTCTTGTTTACATTCATTAGCAGTGATATAGGGTACCAGTTCCGTGAGCTCATGGCAAAGTTGCTGATCGTGATGCTTCAGGACTAATCCTTTTGTGTGTAATTTTGAAGACCGTTTTATGCCACTGCAGTGGCATAAAACGGAAATTGAGAGTTACCACCAGCGACAATCGTATCTAGACAGGTCACGTGACGCTCCCATCCGAACGTCATCTCGAGGGATGCTAAAGCCTCCATATTCATGTCGGAAGCCTACGCACCAGTGTCGCATGGCTGTTATAGGGCGAACAATTAAAACTGAAGTCCAATATGATCAGGGCGCACAGTGACATGGAGTACTCGCACAGGACGGAGGGGTTCGCAAAAAGGTAAGAGCACATTTTTATAATATCGGTGCACCAATTTCATATAGCCAAAGACCGAGGGCTCTTTCCCATTTCGCCCCTTAAGGGCAAGAGCGCGCCATTATAGTTCAAGGCAACGGGTTGCTTTTAAAAGTAACCAGACCCTTAGTGCCTGTCTCTCGGAAAAAAAGTGCTAGAAAAGTAGCACGACAGGCATCAAGGCATTTTTCTAAGCGAGCATTGGCGAAAGAGTTGGTTTGATAGCCAGACCTTAAAACGATTGTGAGACTTGCGCGCGATGTGCTCTTCGGAGACCAAGGGTGGCTGCTCCTGGCCCTGATAGGGCTGGGACAGGTAGTTCACCGCCGCTTGCGGCTGGAGCTAGCCTGCCACCGAATGTATTTCTGTTGAGGACGTCATTGCACCTGCCGCAGCTTCGGTGGTGGACGACGTCTGTTGCGCCGTGCATCTTTCTCTCCCTCCAGAATTCAGAGCCGTTGATGCCCACTGCAACTCAGAATTTTGCATGGCAGAGAGTTGGCGTTGAGTGTGTTATCAAGAACCGCATTTTTGGGCATAAGAATTCTGCATGGAAGAGAGTCGAGTTTGAAGAACGTTTTGCTGTTGAATATGTTTTAGACACGTAAGCCTAAGGCACCCTTAAGATAATGTGGAAGTTGGAAAGGATGGTGCAAACAATCAAGCGACTTGTTTAAGACCCCTACCTCACACTTCAAAAGTGCTGATGGGTCGACGCCTTAGGACACGCGTTCCGATGGCACCTCAGCTGCAGGGCCAAGCACAAAGACGAATAACCGACGTTATAGCTGAGGATTATTCGAATCGAAAATTGGAAGCGGGTTACTACAACAAACGTCATCGTGCTAGGGATCTATCTTGTTCGGTTGGAGGTCAGTCATCCTATCTGTGTTACTACCCAGGTAACGCAAAATGTCACTGGAACGTTATCTGAATGGCCACAAATGTCAGAGAGCAACGTTGCCTGATTGTTGCTAATGTCACTATTTTTGATCACCAGATAACGTTATGCACTAATGTTTCTACAACGTTCTGAAAACGTTGACGTTATGTTATTTCAACGTTATACCAACAAAAAATGACGAAAGAAACGTTGCCTGTACATTGCCTTAATGTATTCTAAACAATGCATGCGGTACCTTCCTCAAGGAGCTTCTAGGCAAAAGCTACATAACCCGCACCATCTGTTCCTACTAGACAAGGTGCAGCCATAGCTGATGAATCGTGCATGAGTGCGTTCTGCCTTCCTGAAGTGACTAATGTATGCTTATATGTCGACAAGGCACACACCAAAAGGCAGTTACGCAGTAATCGTGGTCTGCTGACTGCTGACCGGTCACTTGAATGACACAGCCAGTGCAAAAATTACGTCAGGTGCACATGTGAGATCATTTACACAATTTATTTGGCATGATTGTACATCTGTTGAGTCAGCAATTCTATGAAGAAACGAGCAATCACATAGCTGCCAGGTCATCCATTCCATGAATTAGGCCACTAAATTAAAAGAACAAAAACACAAAAAAGATTATTATTCAGCCAAAATTCAAGACAGCACTTACAAAGTAATCAGACATCTAAAACTAAATTTGCAGGACCAGAATTACTTGTGCACTGCACAGTAAAATGTTGCTTACAACACCCACTACAGGCACAAGGCAAGTTTTTACCTTGGATGCCGCTTTCTGCTTGTGCGTCTCGGTGGAGGACGGCCAACGAATGGTAGTTGCTTGGCTTGTTGTGTAGGAACTGTAGATGGTAGGCGATGATTATCGCAGCTTTCATTGCTTTCACTTTCCTCACAAACAAAAAGAGCCTTCTGTTTCCTTTTTTTTTGTTGGGACGTTGCTGCCGTCTTCATCCGACACTGCAGTTAAAAATGTTTCAATTCAGTTATTTCAATAGTGGCTTGCTAAAGTAACATTCACAAATATAGCAGCAAAGCAAATGGAATATGCATGATTAATATAGAAAGTGTAAACATATCAGGCAAAAACATTTTAGCAGCAAAACTGGACTCGTACCTCCATACAACGTCTTCTTGGTGGGCTTTCTCGGCCTTTTTGTCAGCCGTTCCTCATCAGCTGTCAAATCTGACACCTCTTCAGCTTTCTTCTCTCTTCTTTTTGCGTCAGCATATGTTTACTGAAATAAGAGCATAACAATATCACTATAACAGGAACCTTGAGCCAATGAGCAACAAACACGATTACTGATAAGAGTCATTGAATTAAGATGATGTGTGATTATTTCACCATTTTGGCTCAAAAGTTCTCCCCTCTGGCAGTGCTTAACTTATGTGCATCGTTGCCTTTGTACACTGCTACAACCAAGAACCTAAAGCTCCAACAGTACCCTATAATCACAATACTATCTTGTGACAAAAAAAAAAATGACGTACTAGTCTCGCCTAAGATTCGGCATTTGTGTGCAATCCATTCTTTTCCAGGCTCCTCGCAGTCTTTTATAGCGCTTGGGCAACGAGACGGGGTTCGGTATGGCAGCCATAATGCTTCCCCATTCCACACCCAGAATTTTGGGGACGGCAGCAACTCCGTCCGCACTGCTGAATTCGACGATGTAGAACATCCTGCAAGAATATAGCGCAGTTAGCATAACAAGCACTAGTGCCAAGTCAAAGGCATTATTTTCTAAGTGCCTCTGTTGAAGAGACACTAATGAGTTGCACTTCACTGCTTAAGTTTCCAATCAATGAGGGTCAATTTATGGTCAGTGTGTATTTTGCCAGCAGCTGAGCGAGATGCATGTCATTGAAACTAGTTTTCTTTGCACACTTATTGCTGGCGTTTCAGGAAATTAAATCGCTGCAAACACTATCTCCTACTCGCATGTGCAAGAAATTTTCATCAACAAGAAGTTTACTGCTGATCTCTAAAGTAAAAACAGCGCAACACAGTCGTGGCAAAGAATTTCAGCATACTTAACTTCCAACTATGTTCAGTCCACGCAGATGACACACACACACACACACACACACACACAAAGCGCCAAAATGCTAAACCGGAATGGCAAAGGGCGCATACATACACTGAGCAAGTTAGTTAGCGAGATGGCTGGCTGGTGGCCCCAACCGGCGGCCTGCGGGCTATCAAACTAGATGAATTTTCAGTCACACTTCGAGCAAACGATTAATGACACTAATCGGTCACACAGACCTAATGATGCGGCTCTTGCCACGGGCGTGACAACTTTGGCGGTGTGGTCACCGTGACAGTGTCACGCTAACGCCTAAGAGGCAAAATACTTTCAGCATTTGTCTCCTGATCAGAACACAAGCAGCTCTGCTGAACATCTGTGATGCGGGGCAGCGCAGCACTGTTCTGCTGCGAAAATGCATGGCCAGTCGTTAATGACAAAGAAATTCATGATTAACAAAGCAGCAAGGAATAAACAGAAAACGCGTGGCGCATCCAATGTGGTTCCAGATGCGGCAGTCTGAGATATGCCTACAAGCTAAAAGGGAGGTCACCAAAGCAATAGCAACTCACCTGTGAGCGATGAACAGTGCATGCAGTCGGAAGACTGAGTTCGCACGTGAAATGCGGCTGCGAAGTCTGCACGAAGGCACTCAAAGTCAAAATGCACACGAGCACAGGCAAGTGGCAAGACAAGGCATAACGTGCGAAAAAGCTCCATAAAGCCCCACAAGAGCCATGCCGTCGTGTTTCTTTTGTCCCGCCATATTGAATGTGGTACCGCCTGAACCAAGCCTGAACTGCCTGAACGCAGCAAAATAATATGAAATAAATATTTGTTAATTTATGCTAATGTTCAAGCTTAGTAATTTACTGCGTGAAAGTTTTTTTATTTGCAAAAAATTGTTTATTTATGGTTATTACATAAACGCTTTCGTTGGCCAAGACAAGCAATGTATGGCACACAAACGAGGTGTAGTCGAGCCAAGCTCAAGCCCAGCCAGTGTGTGTTCGCATCTCATGGGTAATGCTTGTGTAGCAGCGCGGAAAAGTGGCTTTTTCTCCTGAACACGCCTTATCATGTTGTATCAGCTTTGCGCTGTTATAACCCCGATACTTGTGCGTAGCTGAAGCAAGTGATCATACTGCTCATTCGTCGATGACCTTCAGTGCACCATGATGCGTACCGCTCGTGTTTGCGAGTAAAGCTGTGTCTATCGGCGATGGAGAGGACATAGTGGTGTATCATTGATGTTGGAAGAAGACAAATTCTGACGCAGGGCAACCAAAATAGCAGCACTTTGCCAATCTGATAGCCCTACTGTACAGCAGTCCCTTAGAAGCTGAAACTTAGCTACTGCCGAGGAACATTTTGAGAGGGTGGTGTTTCACAGCAGTGAGTCCAGTTATCATAGCAATGACGATGAAAAATTGGTTTCTCCATTGTGCCCCGTTGATCCACCGCCAACTGGCGAAGTTGCCGAGTCTCAAGAACAAATTCTACAGCAGTATTCATGCAGCAGTGAGCTCCGCGATTTTTCGTCAAGCGAGAGTGAGGTGGATTTAGCTCCGGCTTTGCACGACCCACTTCGTTCATGGGCTGTAGATAACAACATTTTTGCCGCCCACATCACTAAGCTACTGAAAATTCTGCAGCCGCACCACCCAGACCTCCCTTCTGATGCCAGAACACTGCTGCGGACGCCTCATGCCAGTAGTCACCGGCATGGGAAGTGGCACTTACTGCTTTTTTGGCGTCACTGGAAACCTCATTCAGCAACTAGAAAGTGGAGCCATATCAGTGAGCGCTTCAGTGATTTCCCTGACGATGAACGTCGATGGTGTGCCCTTATCTAGGAGTTCGTCGAAACAGTTCTGGCCTGTGGTTGTGCGGGCCGAAGAAAGCTCGCGAAATGAACCTTTCCTTGCAGCTCTCTACATGGGGGACTCAAAACCCGAGAGTGTTCACTTTTAGAGCTTGGACTGCACCATGGTGAAGCTGTGTTCCCTAGTGATTGTTCATGCATTTGTTTGCGACATGCCTGCGCAGGCATTCCTTAAATGTACCAAGAGACATGCAGCATACTATGCATGTGAAAAGTACATGCAAAAAGGCATGTACTCTGTAGAGCATAGGAAAGGTATATTTCCTGATGTGTTGGCCCCTCCGCGTACAGGTGAAAACTTCAACATGACACAGCCTGATCATCACAATTGCACATCACCATTGCTCAAGCTGGGCATCAGACTGGTTCCCACTAGACTATATGCGTTTGGTTTGCTTAAGAGTTATGAAAAGACTTCTAGTGCAGCATTGGACATCAACTGCCCCATCAGTGTCAATGCTGCCTTTGAGTGCACGTAGGGCCATTTCTGAGAACTTAGTTACTTTGGCTGTCAACACTCCACAGGAGCTTCAGCGCATTCCAAGGACCCTGAGTGTTCTAGAATTTTGGAAGGCATCCGAGTATAGAAACTTCCTTGTTTACTTTGGCCCCATTGTTCTGAAGCAACACCTTGCTCATCCATTTTACACGCACTTTTTGAAGCTAAGTTCTACCATCACAATACTGGCCTCACCCGATCTTTGTATGACTTTGTGTGAATATGCTGAGCAGCTGCTACTTAGCTTCATTACAGAGGCAGGTAAGCTTTATGGCAGTGGCATCTAAAATGTTAGCATACATAGCCTCTCGCATCTGGAAGATGATGTGCGACGGTTTTGCCACATTGCCATATTTTCAGCCTTTCCTTTTGAAGCTTTTCTAGGAAAGCTGAAGCGACTGGCCAGAGGCCATGCCCTTCTTACGGAAGAAATTTTTATGCGAGCAGCTGAACTAAAGCAGTTCAAGCAACCAGTGACTCCTAGAAGTGATGGCATCAAGCTGTCCAATATTCACATGAATGGACTAGTCCCTGAAACATTCCGGGGGCAGCGATTCAGTAAGACTACGATTGGGAAAAAAGTGAGGATAACGGGTGGAAATTTTGTCCTAATAAGAAATCTTATAGCAGCTGAAGGCGACGTCCTTATTTGCGGGCAGCACTATGCCGATGTTACTTTCATGATGCAACGCTGTGGTCTGTTGACATAGGTGTTTACAGAGCCCGAGGACTTTCACGGGGTCTGAGTACGGGGAGCATCAATGAAATTGGTACAAAATGTGTGTGCTTACCGGTCAAGAAAAATGCAGATGCTATTTTTTGTGCGCTCCCATTGTAAAAACCATACCTTTGCTTGGTACTCTCTGACAATGACAAAACCATTCCCACAACACGGTGTTTGTTTGCACTCATGTCCATGATATAATTTTCACTGTCTGTTGGGCTCTCAACAGTATTGTAAATTAATAAAAGTATAGTTTGTGATATTTTTGACCATTGTGATCTGATGATTTGTTGGAAAATAATTACTATCTAAAATTGTTTCCATGTTATAAAGCTGCCATTTATCACTTGAGCATATATTCTTGTCCAACCAGGAATTTCGCATAACTCGGCCTGTTTATAAATGTTGCAATAGCAATATTATCAAAACGTTGGTGAGATGTGTACACCCAACGTCAGTGCTGTGTATGCCTATAAACGTTATGATGACGTAAACTCTAAACGTCAGGGCAACGTATGTCTTGCAACGTCGCAGCAATGTGAGATTTTGTCGCATTACGTTGTGTGGAAGTTCATACATACAGGCAACGTTTAGGCAATGTTTTGCGTTACCTGGGTAGAGCGGCTGCCCCACGGTCCTTCATAGTAGGCACAGGACAAGGTACTCTTTTGCGCAGTAATCGACGAATGCTAAACCGCTTGCCTATTTTTTGGAAAACAGGAGGAAGTTACGAATTCCCCAATAAACGTAGTCAGAACCTCACAACCAGCACATTACACCAACTTGAGCAGATCGTGTACTGTGCGACCCCGCAGACCCAGAGCACCCATGCTTAGCAGTGCGTGGCATCGCCGTGTCTGGGGAAAAGTGGAAGGCGCCAGGCGAATCAGTCAGGGACGCGCCTGCCAGTGTAAATAGCTAGCTGTCCGGCAGAGGCAAATGCCTAACACCAGGGGCTGAATCCACGAAAAAGTTCGCTTTGGAACGCGTTCGCTTTGCCGTGACGTCAATTTGACGTAGGCATCGGGAGGAGAAGGGTGGGATGAACGCTGGGGGCAGAGAACAGCCAATCGGCTTTGCTGGGCGGTCCCATCTCGGTTGCTCTGCCTTGGCGCGGGCCTTCTCCTCGGGAGTCGGAGGAAACGACACCGAATTCACGAAAGAGTTCGCTTTGGAACGCGTTCGCTTTGCCGTGACGTGAATTTTACGTAAGCATCAGGGGGAGAAAGGGTGGGTGGAACGCTGGGGGGGCACAAAACAGCCAATCGGCTTTACTGGGCGGTCCCATCTCGGTTGCTTGCATTTTTTAGGGACCATATGCTAACTGCGGTGTGTTTTTAAGCTCTAAATGAATGTATTTGACTACAATACTGCGAATTTATCACTCAGAACTTATAAAAATAGAAATAGAATTTATTGTGAGACGGTTTTAATGTTCCTCGATTTGTTTATTTTCTTTTGTGTTCCCTAGAGGGCGCTTTCGAGTGTGTTGGCGCTAACAGTTTTGAACTTGCGCGGGAGATTTTTCACGTGGCAGCACTTGACATTTGACTAGACATTTGACATTTGGCAGCTTGACATTTTCACTAGTTGGTATAGTCATGTCAGCGCACAAAGGTTGTCGCCAAGCGCAAATGTGGCAGGATATCACTGAAAAGTTAAACAAAGAAGGCCCTGCCTGCAAGACTGTCGAACAATGGCAGAAATTCTGGAGGAAAGAGATATACAACGCTCGGCACGACGCGGCGTTTGTCAACTGTGAGAACAAGTAAGTCCAGCGGTCGCACTTTCCTGTCTGTTCTTATGTCAACAAGCGCAAGTTGTCATTCGTAGGGGCACCGGAGGCGGCCGCCAGAGAGGACTAGGGGGCCCTTGACCTTCTGGGCCGCCTGGAAGCCTCCGGTAGCGAAGAACCGCAGCGCGCAGAGTACTTTCCGCTCTGTTGTGAGCGCGCTTTTCCTCGTCATGTACGCGCGACCGCCGAAAACGCTGATCACATCCGCTGAGCACTGCGATCAACAGCGAAGCGACGGGGGGGCACGTACGGCATGATTCTCGCTCTGAGCGAACGCCACTTTCTGAGTTCCACACACAGCGACCGAACGCGTTCGCTTTCATTTCATTGACATGTCTCGTGACGTCAACGAAATTCGTGGTCCCGCCTTCGGGAAAGGACGTCACCGCCAGCGGTGTCGACGCGCAGCCAATGGAGCGAGGCGGCGAGAGAGAAAGCGAACGCGTTCCAAAGCGAACTCTTTCGCTGAGTTCCACACACAGCGACCGAACGCGTTCGCTTTCATTTGATTGACATGTCTCGTGACGTCAACAAAATCCGTGGTCCCGTCTTCGTGAAATGGCGTCACCGCCAGCGGTGGCGACGCGCGACCCATGGAGCGAGGTGGCGAGAGAGAAAAGTTCGCCCTCCCGTTCGCTGGGGATATAATGAGTGATCGTTTGCATGTGTGTGCGCGCGTGTTCGGTCTGATCCATGCAGATTTTTTTTGTCAACAGAATAAAGCTGTCCGTTACCTGGTCAAGAAAACTAAAAACAGATGAAATTTCAACAAGCGGGTTGTCTCCTAATAGTAAACAGGGGTGGAATGGGATGCGTTCATTATGAAATGGAGTAAAATATTTTTTCCTTAACTGTTCAAGTCCTGTGCACGAGATCAAAATGTGGTTCACGGTGAGCTTACCTCCACATTCTTGAAGCGTTTGTTCTGTGTACATGATTTCCATTCTCCTACTATGGGTTTTACTGTGTGCAGTTTATTTTGCTCTTCGTTATTCCATTTTTTCTGCCATTTATCTATCAGGCTTCTTTTTACTAACTTAATACAATCCTTGTAGGGAATTGGTATTTATTTTCTTAGTTCCCTACTATAGGCTCAACTGCATTTTTGGAATGTAATGCCGTAAGCACACTTAAAGAATCGGTATAGATTATGCTCTTTTCACAGTTCTGTTGCATAATTTTATTTACAGCTACATAGACAGCATAACATTCTGCAGTAAATATTGAGGCACTGTTAGTTTTAATGGGGGATGTTCCGTATGCGCCACTAGAAAGACGTAAGCCGAGGTTATGTATTGGGTCTAATCGTTTTAGATATGATGTTAATTTTTTATCAAAAGTTATACCTAAAAATTTGTGTTTATTTTTTACTGGCAGTTCAGCTTCATTTAGGTATAAAGTTGGATCTGTCTGTAGGCCTCTCTTCAGTCATGCCCATGTAGCTAACTTATTCAATGTTATCTGTATTTGCCTCTCACAGGATGATATGTTGCATGATGTACAGGCAATTTGCAAATCATCAACGTAGAGTGAATACATAACAGACTCTGGGATTGCTTTACTTATACTATTCATTTTTACAACAAACAATGTAGTACTTAAAATACATCCCTGTGGTAAATGTTTTTGACATAGTTGTGCCTAGACGAACATTAAATGAGCGGTTAGAGAGGAAATCACGCAAGATGTTTAGCATTCTCCCACGGATGCCCAAGTCTGCAAGGTCACGCAATATTCCGAACCTCCATGTTGTGTCGTATGCCTTTTCAAGATCGAAGAAGACCGCTAGACAGTGCTGTCTGTGTATGAATGCTTCTCTGACGGTATTTTCCAGACGGACAAGATGGTCAGTTGTACAACATGCCTTCTTAAAACCACACTGATGAATATCGAGAAGCTCTTGGGATTCTAGGATAAACATTAATATTAAGAATACTCTCAAATGATTTTGCCAGACAGCTAGTTAATGATATTGGCCTATAACTGCTGGCCGAAGTTGGTGGTTTGCCATGCTTCAAAAATGGTACAACAAGAGCTTTTTTCCACGCCTCCGGTATCTCTCCTACTACCCATATCCTGTTGAAAAACTTTAGAAGGGCTTCTACAGATGGCTCAGAGAGGTGGGACAACATTTCATAATGTATCTCGTCGGGGCCTGGCACAAAATCACCTCACTGAAGCGTTTGATTTCCATTCTCCTACTATGGGTTTTACTGTGTGCAGTTTATTTTGCTCTTGGTTATTCCATTTTTTCTGCCACTATCAGTCTTCTTTTTACTAACTTAATACAATCCTTGTAGGGAATTGGTATTTATTTTCTTAGTTCCCTACTATAGGCTCAACTGCATTTTTGGAATGTAATGCCGTAGAAAAATATTTGAAATCTGGTGAAACGAAGATTGTGCTGATTGTGATGCTTCAGGACTAAACATATTGTGTGTAATGTTTTCCAGAAGACCATGTTCTGCTACTGCAGTAGACGGATGTCACCAACGTGATCCAGATCACGTTTTGAAAGCTCAGTCATGTGTGCAAACGTATTTGAAAAAAAATGATCAGTTTGAATGTTTGATAGTTCGACCTATTGTATGTAAAATAGCTCTCGACCAGCCTGTATGTTTGTGAACAAAGCTTTAGATAAGCTTGCTCACCTTTATTGTGTGTGTTTGCATTGTGTTCACCACGCATTCTATAAGCTGGAAATGATGCAGTATTAGTTACAAGTAAATAAATAAAAGGAGCTGCAACAACATTTTCTTTGTCAGCACATTTTTAAAAGAAACATACATAGGCTCATTATATTTTAGTGTTGTTCGCTACTATGTTTGATAGTGAATTTGATACCTGGTGGTGTGTAGGTTGACTTCCCAGACAGTAATATTCTCATTTAGTACCGTACGCATGCATAACAGATAAACCTAAAGAATTTTGTGCACAAGCGTGTTACTGTCGTTTTGGAGCACTGTATTTCCAATTCTGGGCTTCTCTTTTTATGCCGTTACTCAGCAACCATATATGAAATATTCCTCGTATGTTTCTGTTACTTGTGCATTTGGCTTTTCCGTTTTTTTTTAAATTCAAAAGAACTTTGTTCCTGCTGTCCTGACCTAGTGCTCTCGTATATATATGAGGTCTCTTGATGCTTCATTCGGCCATATCTGGAGACTCCCTGTTGCCGTGGTCTGTGCCGACAAGTAAAAACGAGGCATCCTGACTTCCGGTACAAGTAGCAGTGGGATGTAGCAGCGTGGTTTCTTCAGCATCCATGTGGACTTCTTATAAAAGACAGGTATTTTTCCTAAATTTTACTTTCATATGCGATCAAGATTTTACCTTGGTGACAAACTATTAAGACTTGTTGCCTGCATGTGTAGCAAAACGTATGTGTGACTTGCTCTTGCATTCACGTAGAAGCGTGGTGCTTAAGCTTAAGCTAATGTGAAAGGTGGAAAGGATGGTGCAAACAATCAAGCGACTTGTTAAAGACCCCTAACCTCACACTTCTCGCATACAGGGCGACACCAGGAGTGCTGGGCAACAGTCCTGCAGAAATGCTGATGGGTCGACGCCTTAGGACACGCGTTCCGATGGCACCTCAGCTGCGGGGCCCAGCACAAAGACGAATAACTGACGTTATAGCTTAGGATTATTCGAATCGAAAATTGGAAGCGGGTTACTAGAACAAACGTCATCGTGCTAGGAATCTATCTCGTTCGGTTGGAGGCCTGTGATCCGGTGGCTTTCAAGTTCAAGACTTGAAAGCCAAGGCCAATGCTGCGGCTACCCCACGTTCCTTCATAGTAGGCACAGGACAAGGTACTCTTTTGCGCGGTAATCGACGAATGCTAAACCGCTTGTGTATTTCTCGGAAAGCAGGAGGAAGTTACGAGTTCCCCAATAAACGTAGTCAGAACCTCACAACCAGCACATTACACCAACTTGAGCAGATGTTAGCGTGTACTGTGCGACACGCGGACCGCGAGTACCCATGCTTAGCCGTGCGTAGCATCTCCGTGCCTGGGGAAAAGGGGAAGGCGCCAGGAGAATCAGTCAGATGCGTCTGCCAGTGTAAATAGCTAGCTGTTCGTCAGAGGCAAACTCCGAACACCAGGTGCTTTCGGCTCAAGTCACGGTGACTAGGTCCGGAAGAGAAGTTCACCCTCCCGTTTGCTGGGGATATAATGAGTGATCTTATGCATCTGTGTGCGCGCGCGTTCGGTCTGAGCCATGCGGAGTTTTTTTTTTTTTCTTTTTCAACAGAATAAAGCTGTTTCGTACCTGGTTGTAAAGATTGTAAATTTACCTGTGACGTAGTTAGTGCATCAAATGTGTCATGGCAAGATTTTTGATGTTATCGAATAAGAGGGATATGCTGACATGAGTCTGTATTCGAGTCACGTGACAACTGTGACGTCACCGTGTCTGTATGTATTTTGGCTACAGTAAACAGACGGGCGTATTTGACTCTGGGCTTACTTACACATGGGCCTCGCTGCTTGTCGATGCGTCTCCGCTCCGTTGGAACGCTCAAGATAATAGCTGCTGGAAAACATCACTTTTCTATCAAGTCCAGTTTTCTTGCCCCGCAGTCGGATTTTATTAACGTGCAGACAGAAACATGTCTCAAGCACTGAAGTCACCTGCCTCAGAAAAAATATAGACGGTACGCGCCCTCTGTCACGCCAGCTTCAGCTTAAGTGTACACTATCATCATCCTTCTAACAAAACGTTGTACCGCGTTTTTCGCAATTCTGTTTTTTTTTTTTAAGAAAAATGGCGGGATGACGCTCGGTAGCTCCGAATAGGTTCACATTGTGGAACGAAATTCTTCGGGTTTCTGCCACTGAGATGTAATCTCAAACACCCAACTGCCAGCTTACTTCGAAGTGTATGCGCATCAGGAAGGCCTCGTGAATTAATTCCGTCAATATACCGCCAAAGTGTAATCTTGGGCTGCCCTTGATCGCCACTGTAGCCGCTATTTTCGCAGCCGCCGGCATAACATATCAAAGGATGCGTTTTTCTGACCAGATTATGAACCTTATGGCCAGAATCGACGAATAAAATCAGTACTACTTTCCCCAAAGGTATAATCGCCGGTCGGTCCAGAATGAATTACCAGAATGAAAACTTTACCTATCTGTGACATGTGCACGCCATCTATAAACATAATAATTACGTGATTGTGGGTATGTCAAATGGCATTGAATCATGATAGACGTAAATTTTATTAGGAAAAATTGGAGGTTGTTAGAAAAAAGCACTGGTCGGCAGTCCTTTGTCCAGGAGGGAATCCGTAGGCCTCAGCAGCGGATCTGGCTCGCTGCACCAGCATGAGCTGATGCTGCGCTAAAAGGTCAGCTAAGAGGTCTTCCCCCGCTCAGGACTAGTGCTGTGTATTCTAGGCATTATGTTATAGTGTAGCAGTGTCTCCGCACCAGACGTATTGTCTTTGTATTCTGTTCGCCATACCTTGTAGTAGAAAGCTCTGTTTGGCTATGTGTACGTTGGTGGGTGCGTAAGTGCAGTGTCTTGTTCTCGGCTTAGTGTGTCATGTGGAAGAGAGATACTTTGAGTGTAAAACAAAAATTAGTTTGCTGTAAATGGGTGTAACTGCAGGAAGTTGATGGGTTTGCCATGAGCAAGAGGGCAGAGAAATTCTCACCGTGCATGGCTACGAAGCCCTCTTGTCTATGCCAATAGACCCTTCATTAAAACACGGTGAATTTCCGAATTTCCCTAACCGCATCGAATGCATTTCTCAGCGCAAAATGATGTGACGGGACAGGCTCTTCACTCAGACTTCTAAAAATACTATTTATACGTATTGGGTTCGGACGCCACGTTTGAAAATTCATTGGCCAAGACGATGGCCCGTTCCACCCATGATCTCATGAACGAAGACTATGTGTACATCTTTGACGAATTGATCAGGAGCCAAGAACACGCGCACAAATGCCCTAGAAAAATCGTAATTTATAGAGTTCGTGTTCCCTAGGCTCCCTAGATGGAAGTGCAGCCCGTAGTCGAGACAGTAGTATCCTGATCCCTTGAATATTGTTGCCTCGAACACAGTCACACTACTGAGGTCTCAAAGGGGGTGAAGACGGGTGCATAAGATACGCTCAGCGCCTGCTGGTGGCTTACATTCTGCGTGCACACATTTCAATTTCATTTCAAAACTGAGAGCCCTATGCGCAAATCGAAAAGGCTGCCGAAGTTGAATACCTTCTCATCAGTTGTTTCAAGACAAGTTTATATTGGTGAAACTTGGAAATTCACACACCCCAAATTCATCGTGCATTCGAAGGAGAGCGATTTGTTATTGGAATATCTTGATAGGGATCACAGATGTGTTATCATCACGCACCGTTCATGAGATGTTGAACGAACATCGGGCTGGTTGGTTCTCATATTTAAGAATAAAGCGCTTCAATCGTCATGCATTTTTTTTTCCTTTATTCCCCGTCCAAGATTTGCAATTGCGCTAATTTTTTCTTAAATTTGCAGCGCCAGTAGGACGCCAATTCCCAGTCATGGTTGCGGAAGAGTACCAACGTCCGAAAAATTATTTCATTACGTGTTGGCGATTTATAATCGTATCAGTTGTTTTGATTGGGATCGCAGACATGTCATCATCACTCCCTCTGTTCCATGACATGTAGAGCCAACATGGCCCCGTCAGACTCGATGCAGCGCTGATTCTTAGGCATGGTTGCGGGAGAGCAACTTCCGATCATTCCACAGGGCATTCCACGCCATGGTTTAGTGGCTAAGATGCCCGATCACTATGCCGGGATAGGGATTGCAGACGTGTCATCATTACGCGCGGCGTTCATGGAATGTGGAACTATTTACACACCTGCCACTGTCCTCCGTCAGACTCAAACATTCGCAGGGAAGGAGATTCTGTAGAAGCCACGCCGATTTGCAACCACAGGGAATCACAGACGTGCTATCTTCATGAGATGTAGAACAAACACATCCACCTGGTACTCTCCCGTCCGACTTTGCAGCGCCAGTTCGAGGGATAGCGATTTATTATTGGATCAGTTATCTTGATGGCAATCAGAGACGTGCTATCACGCGCTGTGTTAATGAGATGTAGAACCAACACAAGAGCTGTGCTATCATGCGCTGTGTTCATGAGATGTAGAACAAACGCATCCATCTGCTACAGTCCCCCATCCGACTCAAGCCTTTGCAGCGCCAATTCGAGGGATAGCGATTTATTATTGGAACCAACACAAGAGTTGTGCTATCATGCGCTGTGTTCATGAGATGTAGAACCAACACATCCATCTGCTACAGTCTCCCGACCGACTCAAGCCTTGCAGCGCCATATATCGGATCAATTATATCTTAATCAGCCTCCCGTCAGATTCAAGCAATCGCAGCGCCAGCAGATTCTGTAGACGACAGGCTGAAGGCCTGGTTGCGGTAGTGCAAGATCCGAAAACATCAGAGTGAGGTACCCAGAATACGCACGCTCGGACGTCGAGCTGTTTCGCGATTGTACTACATCACGGGGTTCCGCATTATGTCAGCATCTGCATCATGGCGGCGTCCATTGCCGCATTTCCTCTCGGTTCTCGTACAGAACGGACCTCGTCTTTTGTCGTCAGGTGCAGCAGCCGCGAAGTTTGTCCAACGGATTCTTCAAGCAACGATATACGACACCAGAGTCGATGAGTGATGACACCTTTACACCGCATGTACGGGCACTCTGTGCCTACTTTGCTTGCTAACAACGCGCAGCTGCGCAGTCGATCGCTTCAAACGTTCGCCGTTGCTGCCGTGTTCACTCGCCTCATCAATTCGCTTGCGAACTGTGACCTTCCGTTAGCCGTGTACCGCCAGCCCACACGCACTGGACGTTATCTGGACGAGTGGGGAGTGCCTTAATGAGAAGTCGACAGGAAGGCCGAGCTTAAGAAGGTACGGCACTAGCTTTGCAAGAATGAATATCCCACGTTTATTTAGAGGATTGAGAAATCTGTTTCGCATTCTAGTCTACAGCAGTTACCAACCATTATTACCGTTTTCCTAAGGACGCCTTGCCTGCGCCAAGTTCACAACAAAGACGTCCAGACGCTGATCGCTCAAACTCTCGTTATCGAAAGAGATCATCGTCAGTTGAATCATTAAAAATAGCACCGCCTAGCGCGCCTCCTGCCACCTCGCCGACGCACTTGGCAGCATGGACTTCGCTGAGTAGCATCTCTCCCTTCCGAACACCTACGACAGATTCGTAATCCTGGCACGTACGACCGGAACGGCAAGTGCGAGCCTCTGGGAGATAACCTCTGGTGCCCAGTGCCACGTCAGCGATGTTCAATGGGTGTCACCACGGAACTTTCTCTGGTTTGCGCTTCGCCTGGAGGAGGTACACGTTGCTGTACGACGACCACGTGCACGCCATTCGAGCCACGCAACAAGTGGGAGCCTAATTTGAAGGGTATTGCGTGTGGGCGGCTCCTAAATTTGCCTGCATTCGAGCCCTCGCCCAAGTCGCCGCGGTTGCTCTTGGTTTCTCTTCCACGATATGGCATACTGCCCACAACTAATGCCAAGAACAGCGATATTGATGTTCCCAAGTACATAAGGAAGGCGGCATAGCACGTAATATATCAACCGCGCCGAACGCACTTTGCAATATACGGGAACAATAAGTTAATCAATGTGCATTATAACAACATGACTCAGGCTAACGAAGGGCTGCTGTCCGCCGCGAAAATTGCCCACAACAGTCCTGTTTTCTTGTTCTTTGAATTCACCTGTTTTCTTGTCCTTTGAATTCACCAGCGTCTTAAAAACACTAGACCGCATGAATCACAGTTCTTCCGCATGCCTTGACATGCTTAATTTCAACCAAGCCAGCAGGGGTGGACTCTCAAACACGTAACTGCTAGCTGGAAATTGTCGCCATAGCCGATACGCGGCTTTGACTGTTTTCCACTATTGTTATTTTATAAATGTGTAACAGGCGAGCCATTTGGAGCCAGTACGAATTTCGGCGTTGTGGCAGGCATGACTTTTAGGTGAAAAATGAAGTGCGTTTGTAAATGAGGAACGTCAGGTAAGCCCTGCATGCGACCTTATCAGCTACTATCACTCACATTTCTTCCCCTTTCCTCTCTGTAATGAACATGCTGAATTCCAAAGCCCAACATTCCAACATTCCAAGCCCGTGCGGGGTATTGTTGAAATGAGCAACCGACAGGAATGTGTTCAAACCACTTACCGGTGTCTGTCTAAGCGGCAGCAGAGAGAGTACCGTACAAAACAATTTGTGGTAATCTATTGTAGTTCGGAGTTTGGCGTAAGGGTGACTAGGGCCAATAGCGCCAAAAACGTTCGTTTGACTGGGTTACTGAATACTCCCATCCCCGCTTCGCCATACGGGACAAGTCCTCTCAATTTCCCCAACAATACGAGTCAGAGTGACCGGAATTTGATCACGCATGATTGTGCACAGCATTTGAGCAACCTAACGCCAACGAGGATTGTACGAGTGCCATGTGTATAAATGGAACGACCTTACGAATATCAACAATTTCTACCCGAGCTACATTGCCAACAAATGGTTCCGAAATCGCGAGCTTGGGCCGCTTGGCTTGGGGTTCAATCAGGTCAACCCGTCTCTGATTGAGGCTAGCACATTATGGTGGGCATCGACAAAGATGTGTTCGACATGCTGTTTGGTGACTCAACACTGTCTCTTCGGCCTAACGGCAGAGTTTCCATATGTACCAATTCGAAAACGGGTGGGATCCCGGCGGCAGCAAGGATTGATCTGTGGTACCTTTCCAATACAAAGCGGATGCTCTACTACAATAGGTGATGTTTGCGCTTATCGCTGTCCCGCGCACGGCAACACCTCCTCCCAGTCACCTCTTGGTCACATCATCTGCCCTCCTTTCCTTGTTACTACTACAGCTTGACCGTGAATGGAAACCTTGCAATATTTGTGATCTGGTGCAACAGTGTCCAAACCTGGCAGTAAAATTGTAGGCGCCTACTCTCTACCGGCTCAAACCGGTTCTCCATTTGTTGCTCCGTTGCCACCCCGTGCTGAGGGCATTGCGCCATCGATTCTTTCTGTGCGATGGCACTGCGTTGAATCGTTGCCACATCCGTGCCTTTCCCAGATCGGCGAGTTGAAGGCTGCCTCAACGCGCGAGCTTAGGGGCTTGACTTGCGCTTGGTGCGATGGACTGTACGCCGACCTCTCCAGGTGCTAAAAGGAAAGCTGTCGACATCGCAACGAAGATGGCCATTGTTAATGAACTTGCTCAAGGTGCAAAAAACTGCGAACTGGTCAAAAAGTACGGACTGTCGAAATGGACCATTTCAACCATTGCTAAGAGCAAGGAAAAGATTCTTGATTCTACCGTGAATGCCGACCCGACGACTAGAAAGCGCCTTCGGAAGGCGACCTACGCGGACGTTGAGGACGCACTGCTGAAGTGGTTCGCTGACGCCCGGTCTCGCAACGTTCCGATCAGTGGACCGCTGATGCTCTCTCTAAGGCTAAAAGACTTGGTACACGAACAAAACACATACAGGCGCGGCGGATCAAAGTCAGTACAGCGCTGAAGAAAGGTCCTATCTCATTCGCCTAGACCAGATGCGGCGACGAGGTTTGATGTAAAAAAAAACGATTCCTGCTGTTTAATCGTCGCGCGCGCGACCGAGGAAGATTAATAAACAGTGAATCGTAGAGGAATCCACAATTTTGGCGCACCAACGTGCGTCCCTGCTGGCGTTCCAGCGGGGATACAAGTGATACAAGAGATCATCGACCGTTGAATCAGGGTGTCACCACGGAACTTCCTCTGGTTAGTGCTTCGCCCGGAGGTACACTTTGCTATACGACGACTACGTGCACGCCATTCGAGCCACGAAACAAGTGGGGAGCTTTATTTGAAGGGTACTGGCGGCTCCTAAATTTGACTGCATTCGAGCCCTCGCCCAAGTAGCCGTGGTTGCTCTTGGTTGCTCTTCCAAGAGCTTTATTTGAAGGGTACTGGCGGCTCCTAAATTTGACTGCATTCGAGCCCTCGCCCAAGTAGCCGCGGTTGCTCTTGGTTGCTCGGGCTAACAAAGGGCTGCTGTCAGCCGCGAGTAAGTCTAATTCTCTGCATTTTTCTTCAAATCGGAGAAATAGAATTTTGGATGGTGCCAACAGAATATCGGGAGTTCACAAAGGGGCACTTGAGCTTGTTTGTGCCTGGAAATGTACTTCAGCTGCATCAGGCAGCGCGCTGGCTGCAACAACAATCCATCACCTGCCTAATTCCTCCAGCTGCGGTTGCCTCAAAAACCGAAGTTTCAATTAGCGGCCAGTGTTATCTATGTGTTATAAATACGTTTTTGGCATTTCGGCAGTCATGTCATAGCTTTTATTAACGTGCCGACAAAAACATCTGTCTGGCAGACTGAATTCACCTGCATCTACAAAAATGTAGAGCGTATTGCCCTCTGTCGCAGCAAAGCTTCTTCAGTATTAGATTACCAGTTGAACATGCCGTTCTACTGCGCCCTTCGGTATTTTGTTTATCAAAGAAAATGACGGGATGTGGCGGCTCCGAAAAGGTGCAAATTGTGCGATGAAATTCATTCAGCCAATTCGGCGGGATTTTGCGATTAAGTGGAACTCGGCAGAAAACTGCCCACAACAAAGCATGACTTTTCTATGAAGTCCTGTTTTGTTGTCCTTTGAATTCACCTGCGTCTTGAAAACAGTAGACCGCATGAACCAGTTCTTCCGCAGGCCGACGTTTGCATACGTGGCTTTGACAGTTTTCCACCATTGTTATGTACATGTTATAAATGTGTAACAGGCCAACATTACGATGTAACCTGATGAGCCTCTTTGCTGATTCAGTGCAAGCATATGCCAAGATGATTGAGCTGGAAAACCTCCCTTTGGAGCCATGTGGAGACTGCTCATCCCAAGCTAAAGCTAAAAAGGAAGGCGCATCCTGGAACAGTGGGAAAAGCATTTAATTACTATATTTGTTGGGTAAAATATACTTTGGAGCATAGGGCATGCATTCAGTTCTACATATGTTTTCAGCTGAATGTCACGCTGCAGAATTGCTTGAGAAGTTATTTCACTGCAGAATTCCTCTGTTGCTAAAAATGTGCACAATCTGTTCTGAAAACTAATTATATCCTGTCTGTCTTGCTTAAGTATACAGCATGCAAAGAATAGTGCTGATTTGTAAATACTATCTTGTTATTTGAAGTCACTGGGACAAAAAGAATATTTGATTTAGGCTGCATATTAGCCGAACCAGTGGCAGATGTGGTGGTTTCTTCATCGTGTCATCCAGTTGGCAAGCAAGACAGTGAAAATTGCAAGAGCCTGCCTGGCATGCGTGCTGCAACCATTGTCAACATATAAGCGTACTGCGTTGCGATAGGGTCATACAGAGTCCCGATCAGAATTGGCTAGCCATATGATTTTGTTCTTTTCAGCTCAGAAATAAACACCTGTGAGGTTTTCGCTCTCGCGAATAATGAAGGCGAGGGGAATGAAGGTGCTCTCCCACTTTGCAATTGTGCCGTCCGCTTTTCCTTCTTTACCACAATTAAGCTATTTTCAACCCGGATCCACCAGACTCAGTGTGCAAGCTCAGCAGGTACGTTTCAAAAACCCCGAGAAAAACCGACTGTTCTGCACTAAGTAGGACAATGGACCATGATTCTTAGCGCGCCCCATGTCTGTGGTATAGCTAGTGCAAGTTTGCGTTTATGGTAATTCAGTGCGGAGACAAGGACGAAAGCACTAACAGCCTGCTTGCTGCCCGAAAAGCAAGCAGTCGAAGCTTTGTTCCAACAAACGTTTAGAACAGGCACTCGGTCAACAGCTGCCGATCTCGGTAAGCACTACAGACTGTACGCGCACTTCGTTGAGCTGAGGTATGTCGTGTAACGGTTTAGCCTCACAGCACACAACAGCCACAACTGGGGAGGCAGAAAACAATGGCCACAACTACAGAACCAAATTGATCAGTAAAAACACGCACGCTATATAGACGCGAGGGCACCATCGATCGCCATATTGCTGTTCAAGTTGATCCAGTCACCGGTCAACGAGATGTGGATCATTTTCGCATCATGCAGAGCGCCGCACAGAATAGAGGTTTCGGATACCTTACTGAGCATGCTGCTGCTGCAGCGCCTAAGCCTGAAGAGCTGCCGCATCGGTAGATAGCTTGGCGCGCTCATAGCGCGCTGCCCGCGCAAGATGATGCACTTGGACCTGAGCGCCTGTGGGCTTATCAGGGGGCCTTCAGGCCGTTGGCCAAATGCATAGTCAAACCTCCCTGATGCTGTAAGATAACTTCTCCGACGAGCTGCCAGGACTGGTGTCAAACTGCAAACTAAGAGCCCACCTGTTTGTCATTCTGTGGGGGTCTGTAAGGGCTTCAGGTGTAGTCTGTCTTTGCTGCACCTCCCAAGGAACAAATTCTTATTGAAACATTTTGCAGTCATTTTGGAGGACTTAGAAGGTGGTTTGTTTCTTTATTTAGTTCACATCTGATTCCCCTCTCCCAGCCAATCCTTGCCCTGCATACTTGTTCAGAGCATGAATGCAGTGAGCCCACACCTTACGGTGGACACTCAATTGGTCTAGAGCAGGAGTTGTCAAACTATTTGCACCAAAGGATCCAATCATTGTGTGCCAAGGAACCTTTGCGATATTGTGATTGTATTGTTTGTTTAGTCTGAACCCACCGCCATGCAGTGTTCTTTATGATGTGCGTTTTATTGCCAAAACAATTAATGACTGCCAACTCTCTTGATTTGTAAGGTCAGTGCTAATAAAATAATAATCCACGACTTTGCTGACATAGCCTTGAAAGGTTGTGTTGAACCTTGCAGCGCAGGAGCCATACTCCAACGGCGCTGCCGCGCTGATACCAGACGTAAGTCTATGCCACTGGCCAGGCTCTTCATCCTAACCAGGTTAAGCTGTGTGAGCAGTGACAGACGATGAAGAAGTGTCACATGGGATACCGCCCTTACCAAGGCTGCATTGAGAGGTTCGCAACCGCTAACTGCAAAGCATAACAAAACGGAACTAACGAAAATGCGTGCATGCACTTGAAATAATTTCTGCATAATATCGTAGAGTGGAAAATTATTGTGCAATAAATACACTGAGTACCCAGCTGCCAGCTGTGTTATTGCCTTTTTTATTATATTCCATTATCACAAGGGGTTTAGTGACGAGAGAAAAAGCAGATATCTGCTGCAGTAGTTCTTCCAAGAAATGCGAACCCTTACAAGATGGAGTGGAAAACGCAGAGCCACATTCCATAAACGTGCCAGTATAGCACGATTCATATCTGCCAAGGATGATAGAGGTACATATGCTTTGGGAAATGGCGTATGAGGGCATCAGGAACGGAGAGCCCCTAGGAACCACCGACGTTCACCGGACATTGGTGCTAGATCTGAAGATCCTGCGCCGAAAACGGATTTCCGTCGGACGTACATACAAATCCGGTTTCGTACGTTCGTACAATCCACATGCGCTTGATGTACGAACTATGCCCACTTTCGCATGTCCGCGCAAGAGACGAACGTGTTTGAATGCCGGAAATGACAAAAAGTTTAGATTCTGCATCTGAAGCCTTGGGGCAGCTGTTTTAACTTTCTTGCGCGAAAAAGAGAAAACTATTTGAAGTCTTTTGAAACGAAGAGAGATCATATGTGCATTGTGGAGATATAAATATGGTTTTGAAATTTTTGTTTACATTCATTAGCAGTGATATAGGGTACCAGTTCCGTGAGCTCATGGCAAAGTTGCTGATCGTGATGCTTCAGGACTAATCCTTTTGTGTGTAATTTTGAAGACCGTTTTATGCCACTGCAGTGGCATAAAACGGAAATTGAGAGTTACCACCAGCGACAATCGTATCTAGACAGGTCACGTGACGCTCCCATCCGAACGTCATCTCGAGGGATGCTAAAGCCTCCATATTCATGTCGGAAGCCTACGCACCAGTGTCGCATGGCTATTATAGGGCGAACAATTAAAACTGAAGTCCAATATGATCAGGGCGCACAGTGATGAGGTCATGGAGTACTCGCACAGGACGGAGGGGTTCGCAAAAAAGTAAGAGTGTCACATTTTTATAATATCGGTGCACCAATTTCATATAGCATAAGACCGAGGGCTCTTTCCCATTTCGCCCCTTAAGGGCAAGAGCGCGCCATTATAGTTCAAGGCAACGGGTTGCTTTTAAAAGTAACCAGACCCTTAGTGCCTGTCTCTCGGAAAAAAAGTGCTAGAAAAGTAGCACGACAGGCATCAAGGCATTTCTAAGCGAGCATTGGCGAAAGAGTTGGTTTGATAGCCAGACCTTAAAACGATTGTGAGACTTGCGCGCGATGTGCTGTTCGTCCTGTCCCTGATAGGGCTGGGACAGGTAGTTCACCGCCGCTTGCGGCTGGAGCTAGCCTGCCACCGAATGTATTTCTGTTGAGGACGTCATTGCACCTGCCGCAGCTTCGGTGGTGGACGACGTCTGTTGCGCCGTGCATCTTTCTCTCCCTCCAGAATTCAGAGCCGTTGATGCCCACTGCAACTCAGAATTTTGCATGGCAGAGAGTTGGCGTTCAGTGTGTTATCAAGAACCGCATTTTTGGGCATTTTTCATTTTTGTAAAAATGGCGAGATGCCCACGCTTGGAGGCTTCGAAAAAGTGTACATTGTACAATGAAATTGTTTGTCAGTCTGCACATTGCGCCCAAACCCGATGACATCTAAAGAAGTAGTAGGTGCGTATGGACGAGGCAGGTCAGGTAAGCCCTTAGTGCGACCTATGTATTAGAGCCGTTTGGAGCTAGTTTTATTTTAACTGAATGATTGCGTACAAAGACATGAACGTGAAGACAAAAAACATCTGTCGCAGCAGGTGAAAGACTGAAATTTATGCGCGATGTGCCGTTCAGAATTCAGAGCCGTTGATGCCCACTTGAATAACACATAGCGGGCTAGTTGGTTCTAGTTGGTTGATCATCGCAAGGTAAAACAGCACAAAAACCACATATTATCGAGGACTAGAATATTGCGAGCCTGTAAAATTGCTGTGTAAGCATTCCTTTCATAGCCCTTCTACATAAGGAGCTGCTTTTCCTATCGGGACCTAGGCAATCCTAGTGCTCATGCTTAATCTTGTTTGACATGTGGCTGTATTCTTTTTCTTGTTTTTGATACCGGCTGTATATCTACGGATGTATCAGAACAATAAACCGTTCGTGGTCAATCAGCACTTGTGTTCGACTCGCCTTTCTGCGTCCTGTATGTTGTTTTTGCGCTGTTTTACCTTGTGTTGTGATGCCCACTGATACTAAGAATTCTGCATGGAAGAGAGTCGAGTTTGAAGAACGTTTTGCTGTTGAATATGTTTTAGACACGTAAGCCTAAGGCACCCTTAAGATAATGTGGAAGTTGGAAAGGATGGTGCAAACAATCAAGCGACTTGTTTAAGACCCCTACCTCACACTTCAAAAGTGCTGATGGGTCGACGCCTTAGGACACGCGTTCCGATGGCACCTCAGCTGCAGGGCCAAGCACAAAGACGAATAACCGACGTTATAGCTGAGGATTATTCGAATCGAAAATTGGAAGCGGGTTACTACAACAAACGTCATCGTGCTAGGGATCTATCTTGTTCGGTTGGAGGTCAGTCATCCTATCTGTGTTACTAGAGCGGCTGCCCCACGGTCCTTCATAGTAGGCACAGGACAAGGTACTCTTTTGCGCAGTAATCGACGAATGCTAAACCGCTTGCCTATTTTTTGGAAAACAGGAGGAAGTTACGAATTCCCCAATAAACGTAGTCAGAACCTCACAACCAGCACATTACACCAACTTGAGCAGATCGTGTACTGTGCGACCCCGCAGACCCAGAGCACCCATGCTTAGCAGTGCGTGGCATCGCCGTGTCTGGGGAAAAGTGGAAGGCGCCAGGCGAATCAGTCAGGGAAGCGCCTGCCAGTGTAAATAGCTAGCTGTCCGGCAGAGGCAAATGCCTAACACCAGGGGCTGAATCCACGAAAAAGTTCGCTTTGGAACGCGTTCGCTTTGCCGTGACGTCAATTTGACGTAGGCATCGGGAGGAGAAGGGTGGGATGAACGCTGGGGGCAGAGAACAGCCAATCGGCTTTGCTGGGCGGTCCCATCTCGGTTGCTCTGCCTTGGCGCGGGCCTTCTCCTCGGGAGTCGGAGGAAACGACACCGAATTCACGAAAGAGTTCGCTTTGGAACGCGTTCGCTTTGCCGTGACGTGAATTTTACGTAAGCATCAGGGGGAGAAAGGGTGGGTGGAACGCTGGGGGGGCACAAAACAGCCAATCGGCTTTACTGGGCGGTACCATCCATATGCTAACTGCGGTGTGTTTTTAAGCTCTAAATGAATGTATTTGACTACAATACTGCGAATTTATCACTCAGAACTTATAAAAATAGAAATAGAATTTATTGTGAGACGGTTTTAATGTTCCTCGATTTGTTTATTTTCTTTTGTGTTCCCTAGAGGGCGCTTTCGAGTGTGTTGGCGCTAACAGTTTTGAACTTGCGCGGGAGATTTTTCACGTGGCAGCACTTGACATTTGACTAGACATTTGACATTTGGCAGCTTGACATTTTCACTAGTTGGTATAGTCATGTCAGCGCACAAAGGTTGTCGCCTTGGCAGATTACCAAGGCGCGGAAGGCGCAGTTGTGGCAGGATATCACTGAAAAGTTAAACAAAGAAGGCCCTGCCTGCAAGACTGTCGAACAATGGCAGAAATTCTGGAGGAAAGAGATATACAACGCTCGGCACGACGCGGCGTTTGTCAACTGTGAGAACAAGTAAGTCCAGCGGTCGCACTTTCCTGTCTGTTCTTATGTCAACAAGCGCAAGTTGTCATTCGTAGGTGCACCGGAGGCGGCCGCCTGACAGGACTAGGGGGCCCTTGACCATCTGGGCCGCCTGGAAGCCTCCGGTAGCGAAGAACCGCAGCGCGCAGAGTACTTTCCGCTCTGTTGTGAGCGCGCTTTTCCTCGTCATGTACGCGCGACCGCCGAAAACGCTGATCACATCCGCTGAGCACTGCGATCAACAGCGAAGCGACGGGGGGCACGTACGGCATGATTCTCGCTCTGAGCGAACGCCACTTTCTGAGTTCCACACACAGCGACCGAACGCGTTCGCTTTCATTTCATTGACATGTCTCGTGACGTCAACGAAATTCGTGGTCCCGCCTTCGGGAAAGGACGTCACCGCCAGCGGTGGCGACGCGCAGCCAATGGAGCGAGGCGGCGAGAGAGAAAGCGAACGCGTTCCAAAGCGAACTCTTTCGCTGAGTTCCACACACAGCGACCGAACGCGTTCGCTTTCATTTGATTGACATGTCTCGTGACGTCAACAAAATCCGTGGTCCCGCCTTCGTGAAATGGCGTCACCGCCAGCGGTGGCGACGCGCGACCCATGGAGCGAGGTGGCGAGAGAGAAAGCGAACGCGTTCCAAAGCGAACTCTTTCGTGGATTCGGCCCTAGGCGCTCTCGGCTCAAGTCACGGTGACTAGGTCCGGAAGAGAAGTTCGCCCTCCCGTTCGCTGGGGATATAATGAGTGATCGTTTGCATGTGTGTGCGCGCGTGTTCGGTCTGATCCATGCAGGTTTTTTTTGTCAACAGAATAAAGCTGTCCGTTACCTGGTTGTAAAGACTGTAAATTTACCTGGGAAGTGGTAAGTGCGGGTTGGGTTGGGTTGGGTTGGGTTTTTTGGCACATAGGCTACTATGGCCATCATGCGCCAAACACTAGGTTGCTGAGCTTCTTTATGAGTGAAAATGAAAAGTTTAGAAAATTACAGCTGATTTAGAATCCCTAACTCTTTAAGAAAACTAAAAACAGATGAAATTTCAACAAGCGGGTTGTCTCCTAATAGTAAACAGGGGTGGAATGGGATGCGTTCATTATGAAATGGAGTAAAATATTTTTTCCTTAACTGTTCAAGTCCTGTGCACGAGATCAAAATGTGGTTCACGGTGAGCTTACCTCCACATTCTTTGCATAATGGTTTTTGCTCTTTTCTCAGTAAGAAATTGTGTGTCAAGTGTGTATGTCCGATTCGAAGACGGCACAAAATCACCTCACTGAAGCGTTTGTTCTGTGTACATGATTTCCATTCTCCTACTATGGGTTTTACTGTGTGCAGTTTATTTTGCTCTTCGTTATTCCATTTTTTCTGCCATTTATCTATCAGGCTTCTTTTTACTAACTTAATACAATCCTTGTAGGGAATTGGTATTTATTTTCTTAGTTCCCTACTATAGGCTCAACTGCATTTTTGGAATGTAATGCCGTAAGCACACTTAAAGAATCGGTATAGATTATGCTCTTTTCACAGTTCTGTTGCATAATTTTATTTACAGCTACGTAGACAGCATAACATTCTGCAGTAAATATTGAGGCACTGTTAGGTAGCCTTACAAGTTTTAATGGGGGATGTTCCGTATGCGCCACTAGAAAGACGTAAGCCGAGGTTATATATTGGGTCTAATCGTTTTAGATATGATGTTAATTTTTTATCAAAAGTTATACCTAAAAATTTGTGTTTATTTTTTACTGGCAGTTCAGCTTCATTTAGGTATAAAGTTGGATCTGTCTGTAGGCCTCTCTTCAGTCAAAAAATAACAGCTACTGTTTTTTGAGGGGAGAATTTATTCCTGTCTGCCCATGTAGCTAACTTATTCTGTATTTGCCTCTCACAGGATGATATGTTGCATGATGTACAGGCAATTTGCAAATCATCAACGTAGAGTGAATACATAACAGACTCTGGGATTGCTTTACTTATACTATTCATTTTTACAACAAACAATGTAGTACTTAAAATACATCCCTGTGGTACGCCATTCTCTTGGATAAATGTTTTTGACATAGTTGTGCCTAGACGAACATTAAATGAGCGGTTAGAGAGGAAATCACGCAAGATGTTTAGCATTCTCCCACGGATGCCCAAGTCTGCAAGGTCACGCAATATTCCGAACCTCCATGTTGTGTCGTATGCCTTTTCAAGATCGAAGAAGACCGCTAGACAGTGCTGTCTGTGCATGAATGCTTCTCTGACGGTATTTTCCAGACGGACAAGATGGTCAGTTGTACAACATGCCTTCTTAAAACCACACTGATGAATATCGAGAAGCTCTTGGGATTCTAGGATAAACATTAATATTAAGAATACTCTCAAATGATTTTGCCAGACAGCTAGTTAATGATATTGGCCTATAACTGCTGGCCGAAGTTGGTGGTTTGCCATGCTTCAAAAATGGTACAACAAGAGCTTTTTTCCACGCCTCCGGTATCTGTCCTACTACCCATATCCTGTTGAAAAACTTTAGAAGAACTTCTACAGATGGCTCAGAGAGGTGGGACAACATTTCATAATGTATCTCGTCGGGGCCTGGCACAAAATCACCTCACTGAAGCGTTTGTTCTGTGTACATGATTTCCATTCTCCTAGTATGGGTTTTACTGTGTGCAGTTTATTTTGCTCTTCGTTATTCCATTTTTTCTGCCATTTATCTATCAGGCTTCTTTTTACTAACTTAATACAATCCTTGTAGGGAATTGGTATTTATTTTCTTAGTTCCCTACTATAGGCTCAACTGCATTTTTGGAATGTAATGCCGTAGAAAAATATTTGAAATCTGGTGAAACGAAGATTGTGCTGATTGTGATGCTTCAGGACTAAACATATTGTGTGTAATGTTTTCCAGAAGACCATGTTCTGCTACTGCAGTAGACGGATGTCACCAACATGATCCAGTAAGAGAAAGAAAGAGGATGTCGTCTTTTACACTGTCGAACGTCTTAGCGAGATAAATCAGTAGCATGGCCACTTGGAGTCCGCTGTCAGAGTTCTATCTAGTATGCTCCTTGCCACATAGATGTTTGAGCAGCTATCCAAGAGTATATTGAGGGTTCTGTCTAACAGATCACGTTTTGAAAGCTCAGTCATGTGTGCAAACGTATTTGAAAAAAAATGATCAGTTTGAATGTTTGATAGTTCGACCTATTGTATGTAAAATAGCTCTCGACCAGCCTGTATGTTTGTGAACAAAGCTTTAGATAAGCTTGCTCACCTTTATTGTGTGTGTTTGCATTGTGTTCACCACGCATTCTATAAGCTGGAAATGATGCAGTATTAGTTACAAGTAAATAAATAAAAGGAGCTGCAACAACATTTTCTTTGTCAGCACATTTTTAAAAGAAACATACATAGGCTCATTATATTTTAGTGTTGTTCGCTACTATGTTTGATAGTGAATTTGATACCTGGTGGTGTGTAGGTTGACTTCCCAGACAGTAATATTCTCATTTAGTACCGTACGCATGCATAACAGATAAACCTAAAGAATTTTGTGCACAAGCGTGTTACTGTCGTTTTGGAGCACTGTATTTCCAATTCTGGGCTTCTCTTTTTATGCCGTTACTCAGCAACCATATGAAATATTCCTCGTATGTTTCTGTTACTTGTGCATTTGGCTTTTCCGTTTTTTTTTAAATTCAAAAGAACTTTGTTCCTGCTGTCCTGACCTAGTGCTCTCGTATATATATGCAGTCTCTTGATGCTTCATTCGGCCATATCTGGAGACTCCCTGTTGCCGTGGTCTGTGCCGACAAGTAAAAACGAGGCAACCTGACTTCCGGTACAAGTAGCAGTGGGATGTAGCAGCGTGGTTTCTTCAGCATCCATGTGGACTTCTTATAAAAGACAGGTATTTTTCCTAAATTTTACTTTCATATGCGATCAAGATTTTACCTTGGTGACAAGCGCTTGAAAGGAAAAGACGGGCATGAGTGGCATTTTCTTAATTTCTGACTCTCAGGAGTAAACTATTAAGACTTGTTGCCTGCATGTGTAGCAAAACGTATGTGTGACTTGCTCTTGCATTCACGTAGAAGCGTGGTGCTTAAGCTTAAGCTAATGTGAAAGGTGGAAAGGATGGTGCAAACAATCAAGCGACTTGTTAAAGACCCCTAACCTCACACTTCTCGCATACAGGGCGACACCAGGAGTGCTGGGCAACAGTCCTGCAGAAATGCTGATGGGTCGACGCCTTAGGACACGCGTTCCGATGGCACCTCAGCTGCGGGGCCCAGCACAAAGACGAATAACTGACGTTATAGCTTAGGATTATTCGAATCGAAAATTGGAAGCGGGTTACTAGAACAAACGTCATCGTGCTAGGAATCTATCTCGTTCGGTTGGAGGCCGGTGATCCGGTGGCTTTCAAGTTCAAGACTTGAAAGCCAAGGCCAATGCTGCGGCTACCCCACGTTCCTTCATAGTAGGCACAGGACAAGGTACTCTTTTGCGCGGTAATCGACGAATGCTAAACCGCTTGTGTATTTCTCGGAAAGCAGGAGGAAGTTACGAGTTCCCCAATAAACGTAGTCAGAACCTCACAACCAGCACATTACACCAACTTGAGCAGATGTTAGCGTGTACTGTGCGACACGCGGACCGCGAGTACCCATGCTTAGCCGTGCGTAGCATCTCCGTGCCTGGGGAAAAGGGGAAGGCGCCAGGAGAATCAGTCAGATGCGTCTGCCAGTGTAAATAGCTAGCTAGCTGTTCGTCAGAGGCAAACTCCGAACACCAGGTGCTTTCGGCTCAAGTCACGGTGACTAGGTCCGGAAGAGAAGTTCACCCTCCCGTTCGCTGGGGATATAATGAGTGATCTTATGCATCTGTGTGCGCGCGCGTTCGGTCTGAGCCATGCGGAGTTTTTTTTTTTCTTTTTCAACAGAATAAAGCTGTTTGGTACCTGGTTGTAAAGATTGTAAATTTACCTGTGACGTAGTTAGTGCATCAAATGTGTCATGGCAAGATTTTTGATGTTATCGAATAAGAGGGATATGCTGACATGAGTCTGTATTCGAGTCACGTGACAACTGTGACGTCACCGTGTCTGTATGTATTTTGGCTACAGTAAACAGACGGGCGTATTTGACTCTGGGCTTACTTACACATGGGCCTCGCTGCTTGTCGATGCGTCTCCGCTCCGTTGGAACGCTCAAGATAATAGCTGCTGGAAAACATCACTTTTCTATCAAGTCCAGTTTTCTTGCCCCGCAGTCGGATTTTATTAACGTGCAGACAGAAACATGTCTCAAGCACTGAAGTCACCTGCCTCAGAAAAAATATAGACGGTACGCGCCCTCTGTCACGCCAGCTTCAGCTTAAGTGTACACTATCATCATCCTTCTAACAAAACGTTGTACCGCGTTTTTCGCAATTCTGTTTTTTTTTTTAAGAAAAATGGCGGGATGACGCTCGGTAGCTCCGAATAGGTTCACATTGTGGAACGAAATTCTTCGGGTTTCTGCCACTGAGATGTAATCTCAAACACCCAACTGCCAGCTTACTTCGAAGTGTATGCGCATCAGGAAGGCCTCGTGAATTAATTCCGTCAATATACCGCCAAAGTGTAATCTTGGGCTGCCCTTGATCGCCACTGTAGCCGCTATTTTCGCAGCCGCCGGCATAACATATCAAAGGATGCGTTTTTCTGACCAGATTATGAACCTTATGGCCAGAATCGACGAATAAAATCAGTACTACTTTCCCCAAAGGTATAATCGCCGGTCGGTCCAGAATGAATTACCAGAATGAAAACTTTACCTATCTGTGACATGTGCACGCCATCTATAAACATAATAATTACGTGATTGTGGGTATGTCAAATGGCATTGAATCATGATAGACGTAAATTTTATTAGGAAAAATTGGAGGTTGTTAGAAAAAAGCACTGGTCGGCAGTCCTTTGTCCAGGAAGGAATCCGTAGGCCTCAGCAGCGGATCTGGCTCGCTGCACCAGCATGAGCTGATGCTGCGCTAAAAGGTCAGCTAAGAGGTCTTCCCCCGCTCAGGACTAGTGCTGTGTATTCTAGGCATTATGTTATAGTGTAGCAGTGTCTCCGCACCAGACGTATTGTCTTTGTATTCTGTTCGCCATACCTTGTAGTAGAAAGCTCTGTTTGGCTATGTGTACGTTGGTGGGTGCGTAAGTGCAGTGTCTTGTTCTCGGCTTAGTGTGTCATGTGGAAGAGAGATACTTTGAGTGTAAAACAAAAATTAGTTTGCTATAAATGGGTGTAACTGCAGGAAGTTGATGGGTTTGCCATGAGCAAGAGGGCAGAGAAATTCTCACCGTGCATGGCTACGAAGCCCTCTTGTCTATGCCAATAGACCCTTCATTAAAACACGGTGAATTTCCGAATTTCCCTAACCGCATCGAATGCATTTCTCAGCGCAAAATGATGTGACGGGACAGGCTCTTCACTCAGACTTCTAAAAATACTATTTATACGTATTGGGTTCGGACGCCACGTTTGAAAATTCATTGGCCAAGACGATGGCCCGTTCCACCCATGATCTCATGAACGAAGACTATGTGTACATCTTTGACGAATTGATCAGGAGCCAAGAACACGCGCACAAATGCCCTAGAAAAATCGTAATTTATAGAGTTCGTGTTCCCTAGGCTCCCTAGATGGAAGTGCAGCCCGTAGTCGAGACAGTAGTATCCTGATCCCTTGAATATTGTTGCCTCGAACACAGTCACACTACTGAGGTCTCAAAGGGGGTGAAGACGGGTGCATAAGATACGCTCAGCGCCTGCTGGTGGCTTACATTCTGCGTGCACACATTTCAATTTCATTTCAAAACTGAGAGCCCTATGCGCAAATCGAAAAGGCTGCCGAAGTTGAATACCTTCTCATCAGTTGTTTCAAGACAAGTTTATATTGGTGAAACTTGGAAATTCACACACCCCAAATTCATCGTGCATTCGAAGGAGAGCGATTTGTTATTGGAATATCTTGATAGGGATCACAGATGTGTTATCATCACGCACCGTTCATGAGATGTTGAACGAACATCGGGCTGGTTGGTTCTCATATTTAAGAATAAAGCGCTTCAATCGTCATGCATTTTTTTTTCCTTTATTCCCCGTCCAAGATTTGCAATTGCGCTAATTTTTTCTTAAATTTGCAGCGCCAGTAGGACGCCAATTCCCAGTCATGGTTGCGGAAGAGTACCAACGTCCGAAAAATTATTTCATTACGTGTTGGCGATTTATAATCGTATCAGTTGTTTTGATTGGGATCGCAGACATGTCATCATCACTCCCTCTGTTCCATGACATGTAGAGCCAACATGGCCCCGTCAGACTCGATGCAGCGCTGATTCTTAGGCATGGTTGCGGGAGAGCAACTTCCGATCATTCCACAGGGCATTCCACGCCATGGTTTAGTGGCTAAGATGCCCGATCACTATGCCGGGATAGGGATTGCAGACGTGTCATCATTACGCGCGGCGTTCATGGAATGTGGAACTATTTACACACCTGCCACTGTCCTCCGTCAGACTCAAACATTCGCAGGGAAGGAGATTCTGTAGAAGCCACGCCGATTTGCAACCACAGGGAATCACAGACGTGCTATCTTCATGAGATGTAGAACAAACACATCCACCTGGTACTCTCCCGTCCGACTTTGCAGCGCCAGTTCGAGGGATAGCGATTTATTATTGGATCAGTTATCTTGATGGCAATCAGAGACGTGCTATCACGCGCTGTGTTAATGAGATGTAGAACCAACACAAGAGCTGTGCTATCATGCGCTGTGTTCATGAGATGTAGAACAAACGCATCCATCTGCTACAGTCCCCCATCCGACTCAAGCCTTTGCAGCGCCAATTCGAGGGATAGCGATTTATTATTGGAACCAACACAAGAGTTGTGCTATCATGCGCTGTGTTCATGAGATGTAGAACCAACACATCCATCTGCTACAGTCTCCCGACCGACTCAAGCCTTGCAGCGCCATATATCGGATCAATTATATCTTAATCAGCCTCCCGTCAGATTCAAGCAATCGCAGCGCCAGCAGATTCTGTAGACGACAGGCTGAAGGCCTGGTTGCGGTAGTGCAAGATCCGAAAACATCAGAGTGAGGTACCCAGAATACGCACGCTCGGACGTCGAGCTGTTTCGCGATTGTACTACATCACGGGGTTCCGCATTATGTCAGCATCTGCATCATGGCGGCGTCCATTGCCGCATTTCCTCTCGGTTCTCGTACAGAACGGACCTCGTCTTTTGTCGTCAGGTGCAGCAGCCGCGAAGTTTGTCCAGCGGATTCTTCAAGCAACGATATACGACACCAGAGTCGATGAGTGATGACACCTTTACACCGCATGTACGGGCACTCTGTGCCTACTTTGCTTGCTAACAACGCGCAGCTGCGCAGTCGATCGCTTCAAACGTTCGCCGTTGCTGCCGTGTTCACTCGCCTCATCAATTCGCTTGCGAACTGTGACCTTCCGTTAGCCGTGTACCGCCAGCCCACACGCACTGGACGTTATCTGGACGAGTGGGGAGTGCCTTAATGAGAAGTCGACAGGAAGGCCGAGCTTAAGAAGGTACGGCACTAGCTTTGCAAGAATGAATATCCCACGTTTATTTAGAGGATTGAGAAATCTGTTTCGCATTCTAGTCTACAGCAGTTACCAACCATTATTACCGTTTTCCTAAGGACGCCTTGCCTGCGCCAAGTTCACAACAAAGACGTCCAGACGCTGATCGCTCAAACTCTCGTTATCGAAAGAGATCATCGTCAGTTGAATCATTAAAAATAGCACCGCCTAGCGCGCCTCCTGCCACCTCGCCGACGCACTTGGCAGCATGGACTTCGCTGAGTAGCATCTCTCCCTTCCGAACACCTACGACAGATTCGTAATCCTGGCACGTACGACCGGAACGGCAAGTGCGAGCCTCTGGGAGATAACCTCTGGTGCCCAGTGCCACGTCAGCGATGTTCAATGGGTGTCACCACGGAACTTTCTCTGGTTTGCGCTTCGCCTGGAGGAGGTACACGTTGCTGTACGACGACCACGTGCACGCCATTCGAGCCACGCAACAAGTGGGAGCCTAATTTGAAGGGTATTGCGTGTGGGCGGCTCCTAAATTTGCCTGCATTCGAGCCCTCGCCCAAGTCGCCGCGGTTGCTCTTGGTTTCTCTTCCACGATATGGCATACTGCCCACAACTAATGCCAAGAACAGCGATATTGATGTTCCCAAGTACATAAGGAAGGCGGCATAGCACGTAATATATCAACCGCGCCGAACGCACTTTGCAATATACGGGAACAATAAGTTAATCAATGTGCATTATAACAACATGACTCAGGCTAACGAAGGGCTGCTGTCCGCCGCGAAAATTGCCCACAACAGTCCTGTTTTCTTGTTCTTTGAATTCACCTGTTTTCTTGTCCTTTGAATTCACCAGCGTCTTAAAAACACTAGACCGCATGAATCACAGTTCTTCCGCATGCCTTGACATGCTTAATTTCAACCAAGCCAGCAGGGGTGGACTCTCAAACACGTAACTGCTAGCTGGAAATTGTCGCCATAGCCGATACGCGGCTTTGACTGTTTTCCACTATTGTTATTTTATAAATGTGTAACAGGCGAGCCATTTGGAGCCAGTACGAATTTCGGCGTTGTGGCAGGCATGACTTTTAGGTGAAAAATGAAGTGCGTTTGTAAATGAGGAACGTCAGGTAAGCCCTGCATGCGACCTTATCAGCTACTATCACTCACATTTCTTCCCCTTTCCTCTCTGTAATGAACATGCTGAATTCCAAAGCCCAACATTCCAACATTCCAAGCCCGTGCGGGGTATTGTTGAAATGAGCAACCGACAGGAATGTGTTCAAACCACTTACCGGTGTCTGTCTAAGCGGCAGCAGAGAGAGTACCGTACAAAACAATTTGTGGTAATCTATTGTAGTTCGGAGTTTGGCGTAAGGGTGACTAGGGCCAATAGCGCCAAAAACGTTCGTTTGACTGGGTTACTGAATACTCCCATCCCCGCTTCGCCATACGGGACAAGTCCTCTCAATTTCCCCAACAATACGAGTCAGAGTGACCGGAATTTGATCACGCATGATTGTGCACAGCATTTGAGCAACCTAACGCCAACGAGGATTGTACGAGTGCCATGTGTATAAATGGAACGACCTTACGAATATCAACAATTTCTACCCGAGCTACATTGCCAACAAATGGTTCCGAAATCGCGAGCTTGGGCCGCTTGGCTTGGGGTTCAATCAGGTCAACCCGTCTCTGATTGAGGCTAGCACATTATGGTGGGCATCGACAAAGATGTGTTCGACATGCTGTTTGGTGACTCAACACTGTCTCTTCGGCCTAACGGCAGAGTTTCCATATGTACCAATTCGAAAACGGGTGGGATCCCGGCGGCAGCAAGGATTGATCTGTGGTACCTTTCCAATACAAAGCGGATGCTCTACTACAATAGGTGATGTTTGCGCTTATCGCTGTCCCGCGCACGGCAACACCTCCTCCCAGTCACCTCTTGGTCACATCATCTGCCCTCCTTTCCTTGTTACTACTACAGCTTGACCGTGAATGGAAACCTTGCAATATTTGTGATCTGGTGCAACAGTGTCCAAACCTGGCAGTAAAATTGTAGGCGCCTACTCTCTACCGGCTCAAACCGGTTCTCCATTTGTTGCTCCGTTGCCACCCCGTGCTGAGGGCATTGCGCCATCGATTCTTTCTGTGCGATGGCACTGCGTTGAATCGTTGCCACATCCGTGCCTTTCCCAGATCGGCGAGTTGAAGGCTGCCTCAACGCGCGAGCTTAGGGGCTTGACTTGCGCTTGGTGCGATGGACTGTACGCCGACCTCTCCAGGTGCTAAAAGGAAAGCTGTCGACATCGCAACGAAGATGGCCATTGTTAATGAACTTGCTCAAGGTGCAAAAAACTGCGAACTGGTCAAAAAGTACGGACTGTCGAAATGGACCATTTCAACCATTGCTAAGAGCAAGGAAAAGATTCTTGATTCTACCGTGAATGCCGACCCGACGACTAGAAAGCGCCTTCGGAAGGCGACCTACGCGGACGTTGAGGACGCACTGCTGAAGTGGTTCGCTGACGCCCGGTCTCGCAACGTTCCGATCAGTGGACCGCTGATGCTCTCTCTAAGGCTAAAAGACTTGGTACACGAACAAAACACATACAGGCGCGGCGGATCAAAGTCAGTACAGCGCTGAAGAAAGGTCCTATCTCATTCGCCTAGACCAGATGCGGCGACGAGGTTTGATGTAAAAAAAAACGATTCCTGCTGTTTAATCGTCGCGCGCGCGACCGAGGAAGATTAATAAACAGTGAATCGTAGAGGAATCCACAATTTTGGCGCACCAACGTGCGTCCCTGCTGGCGTTCCAGCGGGGATACAAGTGATACAAGAGATCATCGACCGTTGAATCAGGGTGTCACCACGGAACTTCCTCTGGTTAGTGCTTCGCCCGGAGGTACACTTTGCTATACGACGACTACGTGCACGCCATTCGAGCCACGAAACAAGTGGGGAGCTTTATTTGAAGGGTACTGGCGGCTCCTAAATTTGACTGCATTCGAGCCCTCGCCCAAGTAGCCGTGGTTGCTCTTGGTTGCTCTTCCAAGAGCTTTATTTGAAGGGTACTGGCGGCTCCTAAATTTGACTGCATTCGAGCCCTCGCCCAAGTAGCCGCGGTTGCTCTTGGTTGCTCGGGCTAACAAAGGGCTGCTGTCAGCCGCGAGTAAGTCTAATTCTCTGCATTTTTCTTCAAATCGGAGAAATAGAATTTTGGATGGTGCCAACAGAATATCGGGAGTTCACAAAGGGGCACTTGAGCTTGTTTGTGCCTGGAAATGTACTTCAGCTGCATCAGGCAGCGCGCTGGCTGCAACAACAATCCATCACCTGCCTAATTCCTCCAGCTGCGGTTGCCTCAAAAACCGAAGTTTCAATTAGCGGCCAGTGTTATCTATGTGTTATAAATACGTTTTTGGCATTTCGGCAGTCATGTCATAGCTTTTATTAACGTGCCGACAAAAACATCTGTCTGGCAGACTGAATTCACCTGCATCTACAAAAATGTAGAGCGTATTGCCCTCTGTCGCAGCAAAGCTTCTTCAGTATTAGATTACCAGTTGAACATGCCGTTCTACTGCGCCCTTCGGTATTTTGTTTATCAAAGAAAATGACGGGATGTGGCGGCTCCGAAAAGGTGCAAATTGTGCGATGAAATTCATTCAGCCAATTCGGCGGGATTTTGCGATTAAGTGGAACTCGGCAGAAAACTGCCCACAACAAAGCATGACTTTTCTATGAAGTCCTGTTTTGTTGTCCTTTGAATTCACCTGCGTCTTGAAAACAGTAGACCGCATGAACCAGTTCTTCCGCAGGCCGACGTTTGCATACGTGGCTTTGACAGTTTTCCACCATTGTTATGTACATGTTATAAATGTGTAACAGGCCAACATTACGATGTAACCTGATGAGCCTCTTTGCTGATTCAGTGCAAGCATATGCCAAGATGATTGAGCTGGAAAACCTCCCTTTGGAGCCATGTGGAGACTGCTCATCCCAAGCTAAAGCTAAAAAGGAAGGCGCATCCTGGAACAGTGGGAAAAGCATTTAATTACTATATTTGTTGGGTAAAATATACTTTGGAGCATAGGGCATGCATTCAGTTCTACATATGTTTTCAGCTGAATGTCACGCTGCAGAATTGCTTGAGAAGTTATTTCACTGCAGAATTCCTCTGTTGCTAAAAATGTGCACAATCTGTTCTGAAAACTAATTATATCCTGTCTGTCTTGCTTAAGTATACAGCATGCAAAGAATAGTGCTGATTTGTAAATACTATCTTGTTATTTGAAGTCACTGGGACAAAAAGAATATTTGATTTAGGCTGCATATTAGCCGAACCAGTGGCAGATGTGGTGGTTTCTTCATCGTGTCATCCAGTTGGCAAGCAAGACAGTGAAAATTGCAAGAGCCTGCCTGGCATGCGTGCTGCAACCATTGTCAACATATAAGCGTACTGCGTTGCGATAGGGTCATACAGAGTCCCGATCAGAATTGGCTAGCCATATGATTTTGTTCTTTTCAGCTCAGAAATAAACACCTGTGAGGTTTTCGCTCTCGCGAATAATGAAGGCGAGGGGAATGAAGGTGCTCTCCCACTTTGCAATTGTGCCGTCCGCTTTTCCTTCTTTACCACAATTAAGCTATTTTCAACCCGGATCCACCAGACTCAGTGTGCAAGCTCAGCAGGTACGTTTCAAAAACCCCGAGAAAAACCGACTGTTCTGCACTAAGTAGGACAATGGACCATGATTCTTAGCGCGCCCCATGTCTGTGGTATAGCTAGTGCAAGTTTGCGTTTATGGTAATTCAGTGCGGAGACAAGGACGAAAGCACTAACAGCCTGCTTGCTGCCCGAAAAGCAAGCAGTCGAAGCTTTGTTCCAACAAACGTTTAGAACAGGCACTCGGTCAACAGCTGCCGATCTCGGTAAGCACTACAGACTGTACGCGCACTTCGTTGAGCTGAGGTATGTCGTGTAACGGTTTAGCCTCACAGCACACAACAGCCACAACTGGGGAGGCAGAAAACAATGGCCACAACTACAGAACCAAATTGATCAGTAAAAACACGCACGCTATATAGACGCGAGGGCACCATCGATCGCCATATTGCTGTTCAAGTTGATCCAGTCACCGGTCAACGAGATGTGGATCATTTTCGCATCATGCAGAGCGCCGCACAGAATAGAGGTTTCGGATACCTTACTGAGCATGCTGCTGCTGCAGCGCCTAAGCCTGAAGAGCTGCCGCATCGGTAGATAGCTTGGCGCGCTCATAGCGCGCTGCCCGCGCAAGATGATGCACTTGGACCTGAGCGCCTGTGGGCTTATCAGGGGGCCTTCAGGCCGTTGGCCAAATGCATAGTCAAACCTCCCTGATGCTGTAAGATAACTTCTCCGACGTGCTGCCAGGACTGGTGTCAAACTGCAAACTAAGAGCCCACCTGTTTGTCATTCTGTGGGGGTCTGTAAGGGCTTCAGGTGTAGTCTGTCTTTGCTGCACCTCCCAAGGAACAAATTCTTATTGAAACATTTTGCAGTCATTTTGGAGGACTTAGAAGGTGGTTTGTTTCTTTATTTAGTTCACATCTGATTCCCCTCTCCCAGCCAATCCTTGCCCTGCATACTTGTTCAGAGCATGAATGCAGTGAGCCCACACCTTACGGTGGACACTCAATTGGTCTAGAGCAGGAGTTGTCAAACTATTTGCACCAAAGGATCCAATCATTGTGTGCCAAGGAACCTTTGCGATATTGTGATTGTATTGTTTGTTTAGTCTGAACCCACCGCCATGCAGTGTTCTTTATGATGTGCGTTTTATTGCCAAAACAATTAATGACTGCCAACTCTCTTGATTTGTAAGGTCAGTGCTAATAAAATAATAATCCACGACTTTGCTGACATAGCCTTGAAAGGTTGTGTTGAACCTTGCAGCGCAGGAGCCATACTCCAACGGCGCTGCCGCGCTGATACCAGACGTAAGTCTATGCCACTGGCCAGGCTCTTCATCCTAACCAGGTTAAGCTGTGTGAGCAGTGACAGACGATGAAGAAGTGTCACATGGGATACCGCCCTTACCAAGGCTGCATTGAGAGGTTCGCAACCGCTAACTGCAAAGCATAACAAAACGGAACTAACGAAAATGCGTGCATGCACTTGAAATAATTTCTGCATAATATCGTAGAGTGGAAAATTATTGTGCAATAAATACACTGAGTACCCAGCTGCCAGCTGTGTTATTGCCTTTTTTATTATATTCCATTATCACAAGGGGTTTAGTGACGAGAGAAAAAGCAGATATCTGCTGCAGTAGTTCTTCCAAGAAATGCGAACCCTTACAAGATGGAGTGGAAAACGCAGAGCCACATTCCATAAACGTGCCAGTATAGCACGATTCATATCTGCCAAGGATGATAGAGGTACATATGCTTTGGGAAATGGCGTATGAGGGCATCAGGAACGGAGAGCCCCTAGGAACCACCGACGTTCACCGGACATTGGTGCTAGATCTGAAGATCCTGCGCCGAAAACGGATTTCCGTCGGACGTACATACAAATCCGGTTTCGTACGTTCGTACAATCCACATGCGCTTGATGTACGAACTATGCCCACTTTCGCATGTCCGCGCAAGAGACGAACGTGTTTGAATGCCGGAAATGACAAAAAGTTTAGATTCTGCATCTGAAGCCTTGGGGCAGCTGTTTTAACTTTCTTGCGCGAAAAAGAGAAAACTATTTGAAGTCTTTTGAAACGAAGAGAGATCATATGTGCATTGTGGAGATATAAATATGGTTTTGAAATTTTTGTTTACATTCATTAGCAGTGATATAGGGTACCAGTTCCGTGAGCTCATGGCAAAGTTGCTGATCGTGATGCTTCAGGACTAATCCTTTTGTGTGTAATTTTGAAGACCGTTTTATGCCACTGCAGTGGCATAAAACGGAAATTGAGAGTTACCACCAGCGACAATCGTATCTAGACAGGTCACGTGACGCTCCCATCCGAACGTCATCTCGAGGGATGCTAAAGCCTCCATATTCATGTCGGAAGCCTACGCACCAGTGTCGCATGGCTATTATAGGGCGAACAATTAAAACTGAAGTCCAATATGATCAGGGCGCACAGTGATGAGGTCATGGAGTACTCGCACAGGACGGAGGGGTTCGCAAAAAAGTAAGAGTGTCACATTTTTATAATATCGGTGCACCAATTTCATATAGCATAAGACCGAGGGCTCTTTCCCATTTCGCCCCTTAAGGGCAAGAGCGCGCCATTATAGTTCAAGGCAACGGGTTGCTTTTAAAAGTAACCAGACCCTTAGTGCCTGTCTCTCGGAAAAAAAGTGCTAGAAAAGTAGCACGACAGGCATCAAGGCATTTCTAAGCGAGCATTGGCGAAAGAGTTGGTTTGATAGCCAGACCTTAAAACGATTGTGAGACTTGCGCGCGATGTGCTGTTCGTCCTGTCCCTGATAGGGCTGGGACAGGTAGTTCACCGCCGCTTGCGGCTGGAGCTAGCCTGCCACCGAATGTATTTCTGTTGAGGACGTCATTGCACCTGCCGCAGCTTCGGTGGTGGACGACGTCTGTTGCGCCGTGCATCTTTCTCTCCCTCCAGAATTCAGAGCCGTTGATGCCCACTGCAACTCAGAATTTTGCATGGCAGAGAGTTGGCGTTCAGTGTGTTATCAAGAACCGCATTTTTGGGCATTTTTCATTTTTGTAAAAATGGCGAGATGCCCACGCTTGGAGGCTTCGAAAAAGTGTACATTGTACAATGAAATTGTTTGTCAGTCTGCACATTGCGCCCAAACCCGATGACATCTAAAGAAGTAGTAGGTGCGTATGGACGAGGCAGGTCAGGTAAGCCCTTAGTGCGACCTATGTATTAGAGCCGTTTGGAGCTAGTTTTATTTTAACTGAATGATTGCGTACAAAGACATGAACGTGAAGACAAAAAACATCTGTCGCAGCAGGTGAAAGACTGAAATTTATGCGCGATGTGCCGTTCAGAATTCAGAGCCGTTGATGCCCACTTGAATAACACATAGCGGGCTAGTTGGTTCTAGTTGGTTGATCATCGCAAGGTAAAACAGCACAAAAACCACATATTATCGAGGACTAGAATATTGCGAGCCTGTAAAATTGCTGTGTAAGCATTCCTTTCATAGCCCTTCTACATAAGGAGCTGCTTTTCCTATCGGGACCTAGGCAATCCTAGTGCTCATGCTTAATCTTGTTTGACATGTGGCTGTATTCTTTTTCTTGTTTTTGATACCGGCTGTATATCTACGGATGTATCAGAACAATAAACCGTTCGTGGTCAATCAGCACTTGTGTTCGACTCGCCTTTCTGCGTCCTGTATGTTGTTTTTGCGCTGTTTTACCTTGTGTTGTGATGCCCACTGATACTAAGAATTCTGCATGGAAGAGAGTCGAGTTTGAAGAACGTTTTGCTGTTGAATATGTTTTAGACACGTAAGCCTAAGGCACCCTTAAGATAATGTGGAAGTTGGAAAGGATGGTGCAAACAATCAAGCGACTTGTTTAAGACCCCTACCTCACACTTCAAAAGTGCTGATGGGTCGACGCCTTAGGACACGCGTTCCGATGGCACCTCAGCTGCAGGGCCAAGCACAAAGACGAATAACCGACGTTATAGCTGAGGATTATTCGAATCGAAAATTGGAAGCGGGTTACTACAACAAACGTCATCGTGCTAGGGATCTATCTTGTTCGGTTGGAGGTCAGTCATCCTATCTGTGTTACTAGAGCGGCTGCCCCACGGTCCTTCATAGTAGGCACAGGACAAGGTACTCTTTTGCGCAGTAATCGACGAATGCTAAACCGCTTGCCTATTTTTTGGAAAACAGGAGGAAGTTACGAATTCCCCAATAAACGTAGTCAGAACCTCACAACCAGCACATTACACCAACATGAGCAGATCGTGTACTGTGCGACCCCGCAGACCCACAGCACCCATGCTTAGCAGTGCGTGGCATCGCCGTGTCTGGGGAAAAGTGGAAGGCGCCAGGCGAATCAGTCAGGGACGCGCCTGCCAGTGTAAATAGCTAGCTGTCCGGCAGAGGCAAATGCCTAACACCAGGGGCTGAATCCACGAAAAAGTTCGCTTTGGAACGCGTTCGCTTTGCCGTGACGTCAATTTGACGTAGGCATCGGGAGGAGAAGGGTGGGATGAACGCTGGGGGCAGAGAACAGCCAATCGGCTTTGCTGGGCGGTCCCATCTCGGTTGCTCTGCCTTGGCGCGGGCCTTCTCCTCGGGAGTCGGAGGAAACGACACCGAATTCACGAAAGAGTTCGCTTTGGAACGCGTTCGCTTTGCCGTGACGTGAATTTTACGTAAGCATCAGGGGGAGAAAGGGTGGGTGGAACGCTGGGGGGGCACAAAACAGCCAATCGGCTTTACTGGGCGGTCCCATCTCGGTTGCTTGCATTTTTTAGGGACCATATGCTAACTGCGGTGTGTTTTTAAGCTCTAAATGAATGTATTTGACTACAATACTGCGAATTTATCACTCAGAACTTATAAAAATAGAAATAGAAATTATTGTGAGACGGTTTTAATGTTCCTCGATTTGTTTATTTTCTTTTGTGTTCCCTAGAGGGCGCTTTCGAGTGTGTTGGCGCTAACAGTTTTGAACTTGCGCGGGAGATTTTTCACGTGGCAGCACTTGACATTTGACTAGACATTTGACATTTGGCAGCTTGACATTTTCACTAGTTCGTATAGTCATGTCAGCGCACAAAGGTTGTCGCCAAGCGCAGTTGTGGCAGGATATCACTGAAAAGTTAAACAAAGAAGGCCCTGCCTGCAAGACTGTAATTCTGGAGGAAAGAGATATACAACGCTCGGCACGACGCGGCGTTTGTCAACTGTGAGAACAAGTAAGTCCAGCGGTCGCACTTTCCTGTCTGTTCTTATGTCAACAAGCGCAAGTTGTCATTCGTAGGGGCACCGGAGGCGGCCGCCTGACAGGACTAGGGGGCCCTTGACCTTCTGGGCCGCCTGGAAGCCTCCGGTAGCGAAGAACCGCAGCGCGCAGAGTACTTTCCGCTCTGTTGTGAGCGCGCTTTTCCTCGTCATGTACGCGCGACCGCCGAAAACGCTGATCACATCCGCTGAGCACTGCCATCAACAGCGAAGCGACGGGGGGCACGTACGGCATGATTCTCGCTCTGAGCGAACGCCACTTTCTGAGTTCCACACACAGCGACCGAACGCGTTCGCTTTCATTTCATTGACATGTCTCGTGACGTCAACGAAATTCGTGGTCCCGCCTTCGGGAAAGGACGTCACCGCCAGCGGTGGCGACGCGCAGCCAATGGAGCGAGGCGGCGAGAAAGAAAGCGAACGCGTTCCAAAGCGAACTCTTTCGCTGAGTTCCACACACAGCGACCGAACGCGTTCGCTTTCATTTGATTGACATGTCTCGTGACGTCAACAAAATCCGTGGTCCCGCCTTCGTGAAATGGCGTCACCGCCAGCGGTGGCGACGCGCGACCCATGGTGTGTGCGCGCGTGTTCGGTCTGATCCATGCAGATTTTTTTTGTCAACAGAATAAAGCTGTCCGTTACCTGGTTGTAAAGACTGTAAAATTTACCTGGGAAGTGGTAAGTGCGGGTTGGGTTGGGTTGGGTTGGGTTTTTTGGCACATAGGCTACTATGGCCATCATGCGCCAAACACTAGGTTGCTGAGCTTCTTTATGAGTGAAAATGAAAAGTTTAGAAATTAGAGAGGAAATCACGCAAGATGTTTAGCATTCTCCCACGGATGCCCAAGTCTGCAAGGTCACGCAATATTCCGAACCTCCATGTTGTGTCGTATGCCTTTTCAAGATCGAAGAAGACCGCTAGACAGTGTTGTCTGTGTATGAATGCTTCTCTGACGGTATTTTCCAGACGGACAAGATGGTCAGTTGTACAACATGCCTTCTTAAAACCACACTGATGAATATCGAGAAGCTCTTGGGATTCTAGGATAAACATTAATATTAAGAATACTCTCAAATGATTTTGCCAGACAGCTAGTTAATGATATTGGCCTATAACTGCTGGCCGAAGTTGGTGGTTTGCCATGCTTCAAAAATGGTACAACAAGAGCTTTTTTCCACGCCTCCGGTATCTGTCCTACTACCCATATCCTGTTGAAAAACTTTAGAAGGGCTTCTACAGATGGCTCAGAGAGGTGGGACAACATTTCATAATGTATCTCGTCGGGGCCTGGCACAAAATCACCTCACTGAAGCGTTTGTTCTGTGTACATGATTTCCATTCTCCTAGTATGGGTTTTACTGTGTGCAGTTTATTTTGCTCTTCGTTATTCCATTTTTTCTGCCACTATCAGGCTTCTTTTTACTAACTTAATACAATCCTTGTAGGGAATTGGTATTTATTTTCTTAGTTCCCTACTATAGGCTCAACTGCATTTTTGGAATGTAATGCCGTAGAAAAATATTTGAAATCTGGTGAAACGAAGATTGTGCTGATTGTGATGCTTCAGGACTAAACATATTGTGTGTAATGTTTTCCAGAAGACCATGTTCTGCTACTGCAGTAGACGGATGTCACCAACATGATCCAGTAAGAGAAAGAAAGAGGATGTCGTCTTTTACACTGTCGAACGTCTTAGCGAGATAAATCAGTAGCATGGCCACTTGGAGTCCGCTGTCAGAGTTCTATCTAGTATGCTCCTTGCCACATAGATGTTTGAGCAGCTATCCAAGAGTATATTGAGGGTTCTGTCTAACAGATCACGTTTTGAAAGCTCAGTCATGTGTGCAAACGTATTTGAAAAAAAATGATCAGTTTGAATGTTTGATAGTTCGACCTATTGTATGTAAAATAGCTCTCGACCAGCCTGTATGTTTGTGAACAAAGCTTTAGATAAGCTTGCTCACCTTTATTGTGTGTGTTTGCATTGTGTTCACCACGCATTCTATAAGCTGGAAATGATGCAGTATTAGTTACAAGTAAATAAATAAAAGGAGCTGCAACAACATTTTCTTTGTCAGCACATTTTTAAAAGAAACATACATAGGCTCATTATATTTTAGTGTTGTTCGCTACTATGTTTGATAGTGAATTTGATACCTGCTGGTGTGTAGGTTGACTTCCCAGACAGTAATATTCTCATTTAGTACCGTACGCATGCATAACAGATAAACCTAAAGAATTTTGTGCACAAGCGTGTTACTGTCGTTTTGGAGCACTGTATTTCCAATTCTGGGCTTCTCTTTTTATGCCGTTACTCAGCAACCATATATGAAATATTCCTCGTATGTTTCTGTTACTTGTGCATTTGGCTTTTCCGTTTTTTTTTAAATTCAAAAGAACTTTGTTCCTGCTGTCCTGACCTAGTGCTCTCGTATATATATGCAGTCTCTTGATGCTTCATTCGGCCATATCTGGAGACTCCCTGTTGCCGTGGTCTGTGCCGACAAGTAAAAACGAGGCAACCTGACTTCCGGTACAAGTAGCAGTGGGATGTAGCAGCGTGGTTTCTTCAGCATCCATGTGGACTTCTTATAAAAGTCAGGTATTTTTCCTAAATTTTATTTTCATATGCGATCAAGATTTTACCTTGGTGACAAGCGCTTGAAAGGAAAAGACGGGCATGAGTGGCATTTTCTTAATTTCTGACTCTCAGGAGTAAACTATTAAGACTTGTTACCTGCATGTGTAGCAAAACGTATGTGTGACTTGCTCTTGCATTCACGTAGAAGCGTGGTGCTTAAGCTTAAGCTAATGTGAAAGGTGGAAAGGATGGTGCAAACAATCAAGCGACTTGTTAAAGACCCCTAACCTCACACTTCTCGCATACAGGGCGACACCAGGAGTGCTGGGCAACAGTCCTGCAGAAATGCTGATGGGTCGACGCCTTAGGACACGCGTTCCGATGGCACCTCAGCTGCGGGGCCCAGCACAAAGACGAATAACTGACGTTATAGCTTAGGATTATTCAAATCGAAAATTGGAAGCGGGTTACTAGAACAAACGTCATCGTGCTAGGAATCTATCTCGTTCGGTTGGAGGCCGGTGATCCGGTGGCTTTCAAGTTCAAGACTTGAAAGCCAAGGCCAATGCTGCGGCTACCCCACGTTCCTTCATAGTAGGCACAGGACAAGGTACTCTTTTGCGCGGTAATCGACGAATGCTAAACCGCTTGTGTATTTCTCGGAAAGCAGGAGGAAGTTACGAGTTCCCCAATAAACGTAGTCAGAACCTCACAACCAGCACATTACACCAACTTGAGCAGATGTTAGCGTGTACTGTGCGACACGCGGACCGCGAGTACCCATGCTTAGCCGTGCGTAGCATCTCCGTGCCTGGGGAAAAGGGGAAGGCGCCAGGAGAATCAGTCAGATGCGTCTGCCAGTGTAAATAGCTAGCTGTTCGTCAGAGGCAAACTCCGAACACCAGGTGCTTTCGGCTCAAGTCACGGTGACTAGGTCCGGAAGAGAAGTTCACCCTCCCGTTCGCTGGGGATATAATGAGTGATCTTATGCATCTGTGTGCGCGCGCGTTCGGTCTGAGCCATGCGGAGTTTTTTTTTTCTTTTTCAACAGAATAAAGCTGTTTGGTACCTGGTTGTAAAGATTGTAAATTTACCTGTGACGTAGTGCATCAAATGTGTCATGGCAAGATTTTTGATGTTATTGAATAAGAGGGATATGCTGACACGAGTCTGTATTCGAGTCACGTGACAACTGTGACGTCACCGTGTCTGTATGTATTTTGGCTACAGTAAACAGACGGGCGTATTTGACTCTGGGCTTACTTACACATGGGCCTCGCTGCTTGTCGATGCGTCTCCGCTCCGTTGGAACGCTCAAGATAATAGCTGCTGGAAAACATCACTTTTCTATCAAGTCCAGTTTTCTTGCCCCGCAGTCGGATTTTATTAACGTGCAGACAGAAACATGTCTCAAGCACTGAAGTCACCTGCCTCAGAAAAAATATAGACGGTACGCGCCCTCTGTCACGCCAGCTTCAGCTTAAGTGTACACTATCATCATCCTTCTAACAAAACGTTGTACCGCGTTTTTCGCAATTCTGTTTTTTTTTTTAAGAAAAATGGCGGGATGACGCTCGGTAGCTCCGAATAGGTTCACATTGTGGAACGAAATTCTTCGGGTTTCTGCCACTGAGATGTAATCTCAAACACCCAACTGCCAGCTTACTTCGAAGTGTATGCGCATCAGGAAGGCCTCGTGAATTAATTCCGTCAATATACCGCCAAAGTGTAATCTTGGGCTGCCCTTGATCGCCACTGTAGCCGCTATTTTCGCAGCCGCCGGCATAACATATCAAAGGATGCGTTTTTCTGACCAGATTATGAACCTTATGGCCAGAATCGACGAATAAAATCAGTACTACTTTCCCCAAAGGTATAATCGCCGGTCGGTCCAGAATGAATTACCAGAATGAAAACTTTACCTATCTGTGACATGTGCACGCCATCTATAAACATAATAATTACGTGATTGTGGGTATGTCAAATGGCATTGAATCATGATAGACGTAAATTTTATTAGGAAAAATTGGAGGTTGTTAGAAAAAAGCACTGGTCGGCAGTCCTTTGTCCAGGAAGGAATCCGTAGGTCTCAGCAGCGGATCTGGCTCGCTGCACCAGCATGAGCTGATGCTGCGCTAAAAGGTCAGCTAAGAGGTCTTCCCCCGCTCAGGACTAGTGCTGTGTATTCTAGGCATTATGTTATAGTGTAGCAGTGTCTCCGCACCAGACGTATTGTCTTTGTATTCTGTTCGCCATACCTTGTAGTAGAAAGCTCTGTTTGGGTATGTGTACGTTGATGGGTGCGTAAGTGCAGTGTCTTGTTCTCGGCTTAGTGTGTCATGTGGAAGAGAGATACTTTGAGAGTAAAACAAAAATTAGTTTGCTGTAAATGGGTGTAACTGCAGGAAGTTGATGGGTTTGCCATGAGCAAGAGGGCAGAGAAATTCTCACCGTGCATGGCTACGAAGCCCTCTTGTCTATGCCAATAGACCCTTCATTAAAACACGGTGAATTTCCGAATTTCCCTAACCGCATCGAATGCATTTCTCAGCGCAAAATGATGTGACGGGACAGGCTCTTCACTCAGACTTCTAAAAATACTATTTATACGTATTGGGTTCGGACGCCACGTTTGAAAATTCATTGGCCAAGACGATGGCCCGTTCCACCCATGATCTCATGAACGAAGACTATGTGTACATCTTTGACGAATTGATCAGGAGCCAAGAACAAGCGCACAAATGCCCTAGAAAAATCGTAATTTATAGAGTTCGTGTTCCCTAGGCTCCCTAGATGGAAGTGCAGCCCGTAGTCGAGACAGTAGTATCCTGATCCCTTGAATATTGTTGCCTCGAACACAGTCACACTACTGAGGTCTCAAAGGGGGTGAAGACGGGTGCATAAGATACGCTCAGCGCCTGCTGGTGGCTTACATTCTGCGTGCACACATTTCAATTTCATTTCAAAACTGAGAGCCCTATGCGGAAATCGAAAAGGCTGCCGAAGTTGAATACCTTCTCATCAGTTGTTTCAAGACAAGTTTATATTGGTGAAACTTGGAAATTCACGCACCCCAAATTCATCGTGCATTCGAAGGAGAGCGATTTGTTATTGGAATATCTTGATAGGGATCACAGATGTGTTATCATCACGCACCGTTCATGAGATGTTGAACGAACATCGGGCTGGTTGGTTCTCATATTTAAGAATAAAGCGCTTCAATCGTCATGCATTTTTTTTTCCTTTATTCCCCGTCCAAGATTTGCAATTGCGCTAATTTTTTCTTAAATTTGCAGCGCCAGTAGGACGCCAATTCCCAGTCATGGTTGCGGAAGAGTACCAACGTCCGAAAAATTATTTCATTACGTGTTGGCGATTTATAATCGTATCAGTTGTTTTGATTGGGATCGCAGACATGTCATCATCACTCCCTCTGTTCCATGACATGTAGAGCCAACATGGCCCCGTCAGACTCGATGCAGCGCTGATTCTTAGGCATGGTTGCGGGAGAGCAACTTCCGATCATTCCACAGGGCATTCCACGCCATGGTTTAGTGGCTAAGATGCCCGATCACTATGCCGGGATAGGGATTGCAGACGTGTCATCATTACGCGCGGCGTTCATGGAATGTGGAACTATTTACACACCTGCCACTGTCCTCCGTCAGACTCAAACATTCGCAGGGAAGGAGATTCTGTAGAAGCCACGCCGATTTGCAACCACAGGGAATCACAGACGTGCTATCTTCATGAGATGTAGAACAAACACATCCACCTGGTACTCTCCCGTCCGACTCAAGCCTTTGCAGCGCCAGTTCGAGGGATAGCGATTTATTATTGGATCAGTTATCTTGATGGCAATCAGAGACGTGCTATCACGCGCTGTGTTAATGAGATGTAGAACCAACACAAGAGCTGTGCTATCATGCGCTGTGTTCATGAGATGTAGAACAAACACATCCATCTGCTACAGTCCCCCATCCGACTCAAGCCTTTGCAGCGCCAATTCGAGGGATAGCGATTTATTATTGGATCAGTTATCTTGATGGCAATCAGAGACGTGCTATCACGCGCTGTGTTAATGAGATGTAGAACCAACACAAGAGCTGTGCTATCATGCGCTGTGTTCATGAGATGTAGAACAAACACATCCATCTGCTACAGTCCCCCATCCGACTCAAGCCTTTGCAGCGCCAATTCGAGGGATAGCGATTTATTATTGGAACCAACACAAGAGCTGTGCTATCATGCGCTGTGTTCATGAGATGTAGAACCAACACATCCATCTGCTACAGTCTCCCGACCGACTCAAGCCTTGCAGCGCCAATATATATCGGATCAATTATTATCTTGATGGGGTTTACCACCAGTAAGTATAGACGCACCCATTGCCAGAGGCAAGAAGACCACGTCCGAAAAACTATTTTCATGAGATTTGCAACAAAGCATGTTAATCAGCTTACCGCAGCCTCCCGTCAGATTCAAGCAATCGCAGCGCCAGCAGATTCTGTAGACGACAGGCTGAAGGCCTGGTTGCGGTAGTGCAAGATCCGAAAACATCAGAGTGAGGTATCCAGACAAAAGCGCGCCACCAATCAACATAATCGCGCGTCATTATCCGTCGTCAAATCATATCTCTTATGACCCCCGGTAATGAAATACGCACGCTCGGATGTCGAGCTGTTTCGCGATTGTACTACATCACGGGGTTCCGCATTCAGCATCTTCGCCCTTTTAATTTTTCCAGCACGGTAGTAGCGATGCCACAGCCAAAGCTGAAATACACAAAACAATTATTTATTTATATTAGCAAGAATAGCACAAATAATCATCAGTTGAATTATTCGCGTAATTTAGGAGGAACATGCGGCGTAAATGCGTGCATCATGGCGGCGTCCATTGCCGCATTTCCTCTCGGTTCTCGTACAGAACGGACCTCGTCTTTTGTCGTCAGGTGCAGCAGCCGCGAAGTTTGTCCAACGGATTCTTCAAGCAACGATATACGACACTAGAGTCGATGAGTGATGAGACCTTTACACCGCATGTACGGGTACTCTGTGCCTACTTTACTTGCTAACAACGCGCAGCTGCGCAGTCGATCGCTTCAAACGTTCGCCGTTGCTGCCGTGTTCACTCGCCTCATCAATTCGCTTGCGAACTGTGACCTTCCGTTAGCCGTGTACCGCCAGCCCACACACACTGGACGTTATCTGGACGAGTGGGGAGTGCCTTAATGAGAAGTCGACAGGAAGGCCGAGCTTAAGAAGGTACGGCACTAGCTTTGCAAGAATGAATATCCCACGTTTATTTAGAGGATTGATAAATCTGTTTCGCATTCTAGTCTACAGCAGTTACCAACCATTACCGTTTTCCTAAGGACGCCTTGCCTGCGCCAAGTTCACAACAAAGACGTCCAGACGCTGATCGCTCAAACTCTCGTTATCGAAAGAGATCATCGTCAGTTGAATCATTAAAAATAGCACCGCCTAGCGCGCCTCCTGCCACCTCGCCGACGCACTTGGCAGCATGGACTTCGGAAGGGAGAGAGAGATGCTACTCAGCGAACACCTACGACAGATTCGTAATCCTGGCACGTACGACCGGAACGGCAAGTGCGAGCCTCTGGGAGATAACCTCTGGTGCCCAGTGCCACGTCAGCGATGTTCAATGGGTGTCACCACGGAACTTCCTCTGGTTTGCGCTTCGCCTGGAGGAGGTACACGTTGCTGTACGACGACCACGTGCACGCCATTCGAGCCACGCAACAAGTGGGAGCCTAATTTGAAGGGTATTGCGTGTGGGCGGCTCCTAAATTTGCCTGCATTCGAGCCCTCGCCCAAGTCGCCGCGGTTGCTCCCGTGCGGGGTATTGTTGAAATGAGCAACCGACAGGAATGTGTTCAAACCACTTACCGGTGTCTGTCTAAGCGGCAGCAGAGAGAGTACCGTACAAAACAATTTGTGGTAATCTATTGTAGTTCGGAGTTTGGCGCAAGGGTGACTAGGGCCAATAGCGCCAAAAACGTTCGTTTGACTGGGTTACTGAATACTCCCATCCCCGCTTCGCCATACGGGACAAGTCCTCTCAATTTCCCCAACATGTCAAAATGACACAAGATTGCTCATGAAACAGGACACACTACTTGAGCCTCTAATACGAGTCAGAGTGACCGGAATTTGATCACGCATGATTGTGCACAGCATTTGAGCAACCTAACGCCAACGAGGATTGTACGAGTGCCATGTGTATAAATGGAACGACCTTACGAATATCAACAATTTCTACCCGAGCTACATTGCCAACAAATGGTTCCGAAATCGCGAGCTTGGGCCGCTTGGCTTGGGGTTCAATCAGGTCAACCCGTCTCTGATTGAGGCTAGCACATTATGGTGGGCATCGACAAAGATGTGTTCGACATGCTGTTTGGTGACTCAACACTGTCTCTTCGGCCTAACGGCAGAGTTTCCATATGTACCAATTCGAAAACGGGTGGGATCCCGGCGGCAGCAAGGATTGATCTGTGGTACCTTTCCAATACAAAGCGGATGCTCTACTACAATAGGTGATGTTTGCGCTTATCGCTGTCCCGCGCACGGCAACACCTCCTCCCAGTCACCTCTTGCTCACATCATCTGCCCTCCTTTCCTTGTTACTACTACAGCTTGACCGTGAATGGAAACCTTGCAATATTTGTGATCTGGTGCAACAGTGTCCAAACCTGGCAGTAAAATTGTAATATCAACCTAAGTTCTTGAGTCGGAAAGTCAGGCGCCTACTCTCTACCGGCTCAAACCGGTTCTCCATTTGTTGCTCCGTTGCCACCCCGTGCTGAGGGCATTGCGCCATCGATTCTTTCTGTGCGATGGCACTGCGTTGAATCGTTGCCACATCCGTGCCTTTCCCAGATCGGCGAGTTGAAGGCTGCCTCAACGCGCGAGCTTAGGGGCTTGACTTGCGCTTGGTGCGATGGACTGTACGCCGACCTCTCCAGGTGCTAAAAGGAAAGCTGTCGACATCGCAACGAAGATGGCCATTGTTAATGAACTTGCTCAAGGTGCAAAAAACTGCGAACTGGTCAAAAAGTACGGACTGTCGAAATGGACCATTTCAACCATTGCTAAGAGCAAGGAAAAGATTCTTGATTCTACCGTGAATGCCGACCCGACGACTAGAAAGCGCCTTCGGAAGGCGACCTACGCGGACGTTGAGGACGCACTGCTGAAGTGGTTCGCTGACGCCCGGTCTCGCAACGTTCCGATCAGTGGACCGCTGATGCTCTCTAAGGCTAAAAGACTTGGTACACGAACAAAACACATACAGGCGCGGCGGATCAAGAATGGAACACCAACTTGCCCAAGCATCCACATTAAAAAAGTCAGTACAGCGCTGAAGAAAGGTCCTATCTCATTCGCCTAGACCAGATGCGGCGACGAGGTTTGATGTAAAAAAAAACGATTCCTGCTGTTTAATCGTCGCGCGCGCGGCCGAGGAAGATTAATAAACAGTGAATCGTTCTGTCCTTGGTGTGCGTGTTTGTTCATTGGGGCCACCATTGTGGTCTTCGCACTGAGTCGCAGCCCCGTAGAGGAATCCACAATTTTGGCGCACCAACGTGCGTCCCTGCTGGCGTTCCAGCGGGGATACAAGTGATACAAGAGATCATCGACCGTTGAATCAGGGTGTCACCACGGAACTTCCTCTGGTTAGTGCTTCGCCCGGAGGTACACCTTGCTATACGACGACTACGTGCACGCCATTCGAGCCACGAAACAAGTGGGGAGCTTTATTTGAAGGGTACTGGCGGCTCCTAAATTTGACTGCATTCGAGCCCTCGCCCAAGTAGCCGCGGTTGCTCTTGGTTGCTCTTCCACGAGCTTTATTTGAAGGGTACTGGCGGCTCCTAAATTTGACTGCATTCGAGCCCTCGCCCAAGTAGCCGCGGTTGCTCTTGGTATCAAAGAAAATGACGGGATGTGCATTTGGCGGCTCGGCAGAAAACTGCCCACAACAAAGCATGACTTTTCTATGAAGTCCTGTTTTGTTGTCCTTTGAATTCACCTGCGTCTTGAAAACAGTAGACCGCATGAACCAGTTCTTCCGCAGGCCGACGTTTGCATACGTGGCTTTGACAGTTTTCCACCATTGTTATGTACATGTTATAAATGTGTAACAGGCCAACATTACTGTTCTATGATGTCCAGATTTCTTGCTCTGCAGTCGGCTTTTACTAACGTGCCTTTAAATAAATAAAAAGACCTTATTTTGCTACCAAACTTTGCGCATACTTGCTGACTTCAGTAATGCATCTTGATCAAGAGATGTAACCTGATGAGCCTCTTTGCTGATTCAGTGCAAGCATATGCCAAGATGATTGAGCTGGAAAACCTCCCTTTGGAGCCATGTGGAGACTGCTCATCCCAAGCTAAAGCTAAAAAGGAAGGCGCATCCTGGAACAGTGGGAAAAGCATTTAATTACTAATGTTTTCAGCTGAATGTCACGCTGCAGAATTGCTTGAGAAGTTCTGTTCTGAAAACTAATTATATCCTGTCTGTCTTGCTGATTTGTAAATATTATCTTGTTATTTGAAGTCACTGGGACAAAAAGAATATTTGATTTAGGCTGCATATTAGCCGAACCAGTTCATCGTGTCATCCAGTTGGCAAGCAAGACAGTGAAAATTGCAAGAGCCTGCCTGGCATGCGTGCTGCAACCATTGTCAACATATAAGCGTACTGCGTTGCGATAGGGTCATACAGAGTCCCGATCAGAATTGGATCCTTTTGCTCAAATCACAGTTTAGAGCAACCGTGCCGTGCCGAGAATGTGAAAGGGCTAGCCATATGATTTTGTTCTTTTCAGCTCAGAAATAAACACCTGTGAGGTTTTCGCTCTCGCGAATAATGAAGGCGAGGGGAATGAAGGTGCTCTCCCACTTTGCAATTGTGCCGTCCGCTTTTCCTTCTTTACCACAATTAAGCTATTTTCAACCCGGATCCACCAGACTCATCCTCGGCTTTTCTCTCAAGCAGCATGTCCCGACAAAACAACTCCGTGTGCAAGCTCAGCAGGTACGTTTCAAAAACCCCGAGAAAAACCGACTGTTCTGCACTAAGTAGGACAATGGACCATGATTCTTAGCGCGCCCCATGTCTGTGGTATAGCTAGTGCAAGTTTGCGTTTATGGTAATTCAGTGCGGAGACAAGGACGAAAGCACTAACAGCCTGCTTGCTGCCCGAAAAGCAAGCAGTCGAAGCTTTGTTCCAACAAACGTTTAGAACAGGCACTCGGTCAACAGCTGCCGATCTCGGTAAGCACTGACTGTACGCGCACTTCGTTGAGCTGAGGTATGTCGTGTAACGGTTTAGCCTCACAGCACACAACAGCCACAACTGGGGAGGCAGAAAACAATGGCCACAACTACAGAACCAAATTGATCAGTAAAAACACGCACGCTATATAGACGCGAGGGCACCATCGATCGCCATATTGCTGTTCCGGTCAACGAGATGATCCACATTTTCGCATCATGCAGAGCGCCGCACAGAATAGAGGTTTCGGATACCTTACTGAGCATGCTGCTGCTGCAGCGCCTAAGCCTGAAGAGCTGCCGCATCGGTAGATAGCTTGGCGCGCTCATAGCGCGCTGCCCGCGCAAGATGATGCACTTGGACCTGAGCGCCTGTGGGCTTATCAGGGGGCCTTCAGGCCGTTGGCCAAATGCATAGTCAAACCTCCCTGATGCTGTAAGATAACTTCTCCGACGTGCTGCCAGGACTGGTGTCAAACTGCAAACTAAGAGCCCACCTGTTTGTCATTCTGTGGGGGTCTGTAAGGGCTTCAGGTGTAGTCTGTCTTTGCTGCACCTCCCAAGGAACAAATTCTTAGTGAAACACTTTGCAGTCATTTTGGAGGACTTAGAAGGTGGTTTGTTTCTTTATTTAGTTCACATCTGATTCCCCTCTCCCAGCCAATCCTTGCCCTGCATACTTGTTCAGAGCATGAATGCAGTGAGCCCACACCTTACGGTGGACACTCAATTGGTCTAGAGCAGGAGTTGTCAAACTATTTGCACCAAAGGATCCAATCATTGTGTGCCAAGGAACCTTTGCGATATTGTGATTGTATTGTTTGTTTAGTCTGAACCCACCGCCATGCAGTGTTCTTTATGATGTGCGTTTTATTGCCAAAACAATTAATGACTGCCAACTCTCTTGATTTGTAAGGTCAGTGCTAATAAAATAATAATCCACGACTTTGCTGACATAGCCTTGAAAGGTTGTGTTGAACCTTGCAGCGCAGGAGCCATACTCCAACGGCGCTGCCGCGCTGATACCAGACGTAAGTCTATGCCACTGGCCAGGCTCTTCATCCTAACCAGGTTAAGCTGTGTGAGCAGTGACAGACGATGAAGAAGTGTCACATGGGATACCGCCCTTACCAAGGCTGCATTGAGAGGTTCGCAACCGCTAACTGCAAAGCATAACAAAACGGAACTAACGAAAATGCGTGCATGCACTTGAAATAATTTCTGCATAATATCGTAGAGTGGAAAATTATTGTGCAATAAATACACTGCGTACCCAGCTGCCAGCTGTGTTATTTATTGCCTTTTTTATTATATTCCATTATCACAAGGGGTTTAGTGACGAGAGAAAAAGCAGATATCTGCTGCAGTAGTTCTTCCAAGAAATGCGAACCCTTACAAGATGGAGTGGAAAACGCAGAGCCACATTCCATAAACGTGCCAGTATAGCACGATTCATATCTGCCAAGGATGATAGAGGTACATATGCTTTGGGAAATGGCGTATGAGGGCATCAGGAACGGAGAGCCCCTAGGAACCACCGACGTTCACCGGACATTGGTGCTAGATCTGAAGATCCTGCGCCGAAAACGGATTTCCGTCGGACGTACATACAAATCCGGTTTCGTACGTTCGTACAATCCACATGCGCTTGATGTACGAACTATGCCCACTTTCGCATGTCCGCGCAAGAGACGAACGTGTTTGAATGCCGGAAATGACAAAAAGTTTAGATTCTGCATCTGAAGCCTTGGGGCAGCTGTTTTAACTTTCTTGCGCGAAAAAGAGAAAACTATTTGAAGACCGTTTTATGCCACTGCAGTGGCATAAAACGGAAATTGAGAGTTACCACCAGCGACAATCGTATCTAGACAGGTCACGTGACGCTCCCATCCGAACGTCATCTCGAGGGATGCTAAAGCCTCCATATTCATGTCGGAAGCCTACGCACCAGTGTCGCATGGCTGTTATAGGGCGAACAATTAAAACTGAAGTCCAATATGATCAGGGCGCACAGTGATGAGGTCATGGAGTACTCGCACAGGACGGAGGGGTTCGCAAAAAGGTAAGAGTGTCACATTTTTATAATATCGGTGCACCAATTTCATATAGCCTAAGACCGAGGGCTCTTTCCCATTTCGCCCCTTAAGGGCAAGAGCGCGCCATTATAGTTCAAGGCAACGGGTTGCTTTTAAAAGTAACCAGACCCTTAGTGCCTGTCTCTCGGAAAAAAAGTGCTAGAAAAGTAGCACGACAGGCATCAAGGCATCTCTAAGCGAGCATTGGCGAAAGAGTTGGTTTGATAGCCAGACCTTAAAACGATTGTGAGACTTGCGCGCGATGTGCTGTTCGGAGACCAAGGGTGGCTGCTCCTGGCCCTGATAGGGCTGGGACAGGTAGTTACCGCCGCTTGCGGCTGGAGCTAGCCTGCCACCGAATGTATTTCTGTTGAGGACGTCATTGCACCTGCCGCAGCTTCGGTGGTGGACGACGTCTGTTGCGCCGTGCATCTTTCTCTCCCTCCAGAATTCAGAGCCGTTGATGCCCACTGCAACTCAGAATTTTGCATGGCAGAGAGTTGGCGTTGAGTGTGTTATCAAGAACCGCATTTTTGGGCATTTTTCATTTTTGTAAAAATGGCGAGATGCCCACGCTTGGAGGCTTCGAAAAAGTGTACATTGTACAATGAAATTGTTTGTCAGTCTGCACATTGCGCCCAAACCCGATGACATCTAAAGAAGTAGTAGGTGCGTATGGACGAGGCAGGTCAGGTAAGCCCTTAGTGCGACCTATGTATTAGAGCCGTTTGGAGCTAGTTACTGAATGATTGCGTACAAAGACATGAACGTGAAGACAAAAAACATCTGTCGCAGCAGGTGAAAGACTGAAATTTATGCGCGATGTGCCGTTCAGAATTCAGAGCCGTTGATGCCCACTTGAATAACACATAGCGGGCTAGTTGGTTGATCATCGCAAGGTAAAACAGCACAAAAACCACACATTATCGAGGACTAGAATATTGCGAGCCTGTAAAATTGCTGTGTAAGCATTCCTTTCATAGCCCTTCTACATAAGGAGCTGCTTTTCCTATCGGGACCTAGGCAATTCTAGTGCTCATGCTTAATCTTGTTTGACATGAGGCTGTATTCTTTTTCTTGTTTTTGATACCGGCTGTATATCTACGGATGTATCAGAACAATAAACCGTTCGTGGTCAATCAGCACTTGTGTTCGACTCGCCTTTCTGCGTCCTGTATGTTGTTTTTGCGCTGTTTTACCTTGTGTTGTGATGCCCACTGATACTAAGAATTCTGCATGGAAGAGAGTCTGTTTAAGACCCCTACCTCACACTTCAAAAGTGCTGATGGGTCGACGCCTTAGGACACGCGTTCCGATGGCACCTCAGCTGCAGGGCCAAGCACAAAGACGAATAACCGACGTTATAGCTGAGGATTATTCGAATCGAAAATTGGAAGCGGGTTACTACAACAAACGTCATCGTGCTAGGGATCTATCTTGTTCGGTTGGAGGTCAGTCATCCTATCTGTGTTACTAGAGCGGCTGCCCCACGGTCCTTCATAGTAGGCACAGGACAAGGTACTCTTTTGCGCAGTAATCGACGAATGCTAAACCGCTTGCCTATTTTTTGGAAAACAGGAGGAAGTTACGAATTCCCCAATAAACGTAGTCAGAACCTCACAACCAGCACATTACACCAACTTGAGCAGATCGTGTACTGTGCGACCCCGCAGACCCAGAGCACCCATGCTTAGCAGTGCGTGGCATCGCCGTGTCTGGGGAAAAGTGGAAGGCGCCAGGCGAATCAGTCAGGGACGCGCCTGCCAGTGTAAATAGCTAGCTGTCCGGCAGAGGCAAATGCCTAACACCAGGGGCTGAATCCACGAAAAAGTTCGCTTTGGAACGCGTTCGCTTTGCCGTGACGTCAATTTGACGTAGGCATCGGGAGGAGAAGGGTGGGATGAACGCTGGGGGCAGAGAACAGTCAATCGGCTTTGCTGGGCGGTCCCATCTCGGTTGCTCTGCCTTGGCGCGGGCCTTCTCCTCGGGAGTCGGAGGAAACGACACCGAATTCACGAAAGAGTTCGCTTTGGAACGCGTTCGCTTTGCCGTGACGTGAATTTTACGTAAGCATCAGGGGGAGAAAGGGTGGGTGGAACGCTGGGGGGGCACAAAACAGCCAATCGGCTTTACTGGGCGGTCCCATCCATATGCTAACTGCGGTGTGTTTTTAAGCTCTAAATGAATGTATTTGACTACAATACTGCGAATTTATCACTCAGAACTTATAAAAATAGAAATAGAATTTATTGTGAGACGGTTTTAATGTTCCTCGATTTGTTTATTTTCTTTTGTGTTCCCTAGAGGGCGCTTTCGAGTGTGTTGGCGCTAACAGTTTTGAACTTGCGCGGGAGATTTTTCACGTGGCAGCACGACATTTGACTAGACATTTGACATTTGGCAGCTTGACATTTTCACTAGTTGGTATAGTCATGTCAGCGCACAAAGGTTGTCGCCTTGGCAGATTACCAAGGCGCGGAAGGCGCAGTTGTGGCAGGATATTACTGAAAAGTTAAACAAAGAAGGCCCTGCCTGCAAGACTGTCGAACAATGGCAGAAATTCTGGAGGAAAGAGATATACAACGCTCGGCACGACGCGGCGTTTGTCAACTGTGAGAACAAGTAAGTCCAGCGGTCGCACTTTCCTGTCTGTTCTTATGTCAACAAGCGCAAGTTGGCATTCGTAGGGGCACCGGAGGCGGCCGCCTGACAGGACTAGGGGGCCCTTGACCTTCTGGGCCGCCTGGAAGCCTCCGGTAGCGAAGAACCGCAGCGCGCAGAGTACTTTCCGCTCTGTTGTGAGCGCGCTTTTCCTCGTCATGTACGCGCGACCGCCGAAAACGCTGATCACATCCGCTGAGCACTGCTATCAACAGCGAAGCGACGGGGGGCACGTACGGCATGATTCTCGCTCTGAGCGAACGCCACTTTCTGAGTTCCACACATAGCGACCGAACGCGTTCGCTTTCATTTCATTGACATGTCTCGTGACGTCAACGAAATTCGTGGTCCCGCCTTCGGGAAAGGACGTCACCGCCAGCGGTGGCGACGCGCAGCCAATGGAGCGAGGCGGCGAGAGAGAAAGCGAACGCGTTCCAAAGCGAACTCTTTCGCTGAGTTCCACACACAGCGACCGAACGCGTTCGCTTTCATTTGATTGACATGTCTCGTGACGTCAACAAAATCCGTGGTCCCGCCTTCGTGAAATGGCGTCACCGCCAGCGGTGGCGACGCCCGACCCATGGAGCGAGGTGGCGAGAGAGAAAGCGAACGCGTTCCAAAGCGAACTCTTTCGTGGATTCGGCCCTAGGCGCTCTCGGCTCAAGTCACGGTGACTAGGTCCGGAAGAGAAGTTCGCCCTCCCGTTCGCTGGGGATATAATGAGTGATCGTTTGCATGTGTGTGCGCGCGTGTTCGGTCTGATCCATGCAGATTTTTTTTGTCAACAGAATAAAGCTGTCCGTTACCTGGTTGTAAAGACTGTAAATTTACCTGGGAAGTGGTAAGTGCGGGTTGGGTTGGGTTGGGTTGGGTTTTTTGGTTTAGAACAGATGAAATTTCAACAAGCGGGTTGTCTCCTAATAGTAAACAGGGGTGGAATGGGATGCGTTCATTATGAAATGGAGTAAAATATTTTTTCCTTAACTGTTCAAGTCCTGTGCACGAGATCAAAATGTGGTTCACGGTGAGCTTACCTCCACATTCTTTGCATAATGGTTTTTGCTCTTTTCTCAGTAAGAAATTGTGTGTCAAGTGTGTATGTCCGATTCGAAGACGGCACAAAATCACCTCACTGAAGCGTTTGTTCTGTGTACATGATTTCCATTCTCCTACTATGGGTTTTACTGTGTGCAGTTTATTTTGCTCTTCGTTATTCCATTTTTTCTGCCATTTATCTATCAGGCTTCTTTTTACTAACTTAATACAATCCTTGTAGGGAATCGGTATTTATTTTCTTAGTTCCCTACTATAGGCTCAACTGCATTTTTGGAATGTAATGCCGTAAGCACACTTAAAGAATCGGTATAGATTATGCTCTTTTCACAGTTCTGTTGCATAATTTTATTTACAGCTACATAGACAGCATAACATTCTGCAGTAAATATTGAGGCACTGTTAGGTAGCCTTACAAGTTTTAATGGGGGATGTTCCGTATGCGCCACTAGAAAGACGTAAGCCGAGGTTATGTATTGGGTCTAATCGTTTTAGATATGATGTTAATTTTTTATCAAAAGTTATACCTAAAAATTTGTGTTAAAAGAACAGCTACTGTTTTTTGAGGGGAGAATTTATTCCTGTCTGCCCATGTAGCTAACTTATTCAATGTTATCTGTATTTGCCTCTCACAGGATGATATGTTGCATGATGTACAGGCAATTTGCAAATCATCAACGTAGAGTGAATACATAACAGACTCTGGGATTGCTTTACTTATACTATTCATTTTTACAACAAACAATGTAGTACTTAAAATACATCCCTGTGGTACGCCATTCTCTTGGATAAATGTTTTTGACATAGTTGTGCCTAGACGAACATTAAATGAGCGGTTAGAGAGGAAATCACGCAAGATGTTTAGCATTCTCCCACGGATGCCCAAGTCTGCAAGGTCACGCAATATTCCGAACCTCCATGTTGTGTCGTATGCCTTTTCAAGATCGAAGAAGACCGCTAGACAGTGCTGTCTGTGTATGAATGCTTCTCTGACGGTATTTTCCAGACGGACAAGATGGTCAGTTGTACAACATGCCTTCTTAAAACCACACTGATGAATATCGAGAAGCTCTTGGGATTCTAGGATAAACATTAATATTAAGAATACTCTCAAATGATTTTGCCAGACAGCTAGTTAATGATATTGGCCTATAACTGCTGGCCGAAGTTGGTGGTTTGCCATGCTTCAAAAATGGTACAACAAGAGCTTTTTTCCACGCCTCCGGTATCTGTCCTACTACCCATATCCTGTTGAAAAACTTTAGAAGGGCTTCTACAGATGGCTCAGAGAGGTGGGACAACATTTCATAATGTATCTCGTCGGGGCCTGGCACAAAATCACCTCACTGAAGCGTTTGTTCTGTGTACATGATTTCCATTCTCCTACTATGGGTTTTACTGTGTGCAGTTTATTTTGCTCTTCGTTATTCCATTTTTTCTGCCATTTATCTATCAGGCTTCTTTTTACTAACTTAATACAATCCTTGTAGGGAATTGGTATTTATTTTCTTAGTTCCCTACTATAGGCTCAACTGCATTTTTGGAATGTAATGCCGTAGAAAAATATTTGAAATCTGGTGAAACGAAGATTGTGCTGATCGTGATGCTTCAGGACTAAACATATTGTGTGTAATGTTTTCCAGAAGACCATGTTCTGCTACTGCAGTAGACGGATGTCACCAACATGATCCAGTAAGAGAAAGAAAGAGGATGTCGTCTTTTACACTGTCGAACGTCTTAGCGAGATAAATCAGTAGCATGGCCACTTGGAGTCCGCTGTCAGAGTTCTATCTAGTATGCTCCTTGCCACATAGATGTTTGAGCAGCTATCCAAGAGTATATTGAGGGTTCTGTCTAACAGATCACGTTTTGAAAGCTCAGTCATGTGTGCAAACGTATTTGAAAAAAAAATGATCAGTTTGAATGTTTGATAGTTCGACCTATTGTATGTAAAATAGCTCTCGACCAGCCTGTATGTTTGTGAACAAAGCTTTAGATAAGCTTGCTCACCTTTATTGTGTGTGTTTGCATTGTGTTCACCACGCATTCTATAAGCTGGAAATGATGCAGTATTAGTTACAAGTAAATAAATAAAAGGAGCTGCAACAACATTTTCTTTGTCAGCACATTTTTAAAAGAAACATACATAGGCTCATTATATTTTAGTGTTGTTCGCTACTATGTTTGATAGTGAATTTGATACCTGGTGGTGTGTAGGTTGACTTCCCAGACAGTAATATTCTCATTTAGTACCGTACGCATGCATAACAGATAAACCTAAAGAATTTTGTGCACAAGCGTGTTACTGTCGTTTTGGAGCACTGTATTTCCAATTCTGGGCTTCTCTTTTTATGCCGTTACTCAGCAACCATATGAAATATTCCTCGTATGTTTCTGTTACTTGTGCATTTGGCTTTTCCGTTTTTTTTTAAATTCAAAAGAACTTTGTGCACAAGCGTGTTACTGTCGTTTTGGAGCACTGTATTTCCAATTCTGGGCTTCTCTTTTTATGCCGTTACTCAGCAACCATATGAAATATTCCTCGTATGTTTCTGTTACTTGTGCATTTGGCTTTTCCGTTTTTTTTTAAATTCAAAAGAACTTTGTTCCTGCTGTCTTGACCTAGTGCTCTCGTATATATATGCAGTCTCTTGATGCTTCATTCGGCCATATCTGGAGACTCCCTGTTGCCGTGGTCTGTGCCGACAAGTAAAAACGAGGCAACCTGACTTCCGGTACAAGTAGCAGTGGGATGTAGCAGCGTGGTTTCTTCAGCATCCATGTGGACTTCTTATAAAAGACAGGTATTTTTCCTAAATTTTACTTTCATATGCGATCAAGATTTTACCTTGGTGACAAGCGCTTGAAAGGAAAAGACGGGCATGAGTGGCATTTTCTTAATTTCTGACTCTCAGGAGTAAACAAGACTTGTTGCCTGCATGTGTAGCAAAACGTATGTGTGACTTGCTCTTGCATTCACGTAGAAGCGTGGTGCTTAAGCTTAAGCTAATGTGAAAGGTGGAAAGGATGGTGCAAACAATCAAGCGACTTGTTAAAGACCCCTAACCTCACACTTCTCGCATACAGGGCGACACCAGGAGTGCTGGGCAACAGTCCTGCAGAAATGCTGATGGGTCGACGCCTTAGGACACGCGTTCCGATGGCACCTCAGCTGCGGGGCCCAGCACAAAGACGAATAACTGACGTTATAGCTTAGGATTATTCGAATCGAAAATTGGAAGCGGGTTACTAGAACAAACGTCATCGTGCTAGGAATCTATCTCGTTCGGTTGGAGGCCGGTGATCCGGTGGCTTTCAAGTTCAAGACTTGAAAGCCAAGGCCAATGCTGCGGCTACCCCACGTTCCTTCATAGTAGGCACAGGACAAGGTACTCTTTTGCGCGGTAATCGACGAATGCTAAACCGCTTGTGTATTTCTCGGAAAGCAGGAGGAAGTTACGAGTTCCCCAATAAACGTAGTCAGAACCTCACAACCAGCACATTACACCAACTTGAGCAGATGTTAGCGTGTACTGTGCGACACGCGGACCGCGAGTACCCATGCTTAGCCGTGCGTAGCATCTCCGTGCCTGGGGAAAAGGGGAAGGCGCCAGGAGAATCAGTCAGATGCGTCTGCCAGTGTAAATAGCTAGCTGTTCGTCAGAGGCAAACTCCGAACACCAGGTGCTTTCGGCTCAAGTCACGGTGACTAGGTCCGGAAGAGAAGTTCACCCTCCCGTTCGCTGGGGATATAATGAGTGATCTTATGCATCTGTGTGCGCGCGCGTTCGGTCTGAGCCATGCGGAGTTTTTTTTTTCTTTTTCAACAGAATAAAGCTGTTTGGTACCTGGTTGTAAAGATTGTAAATTTACCTGTGACGTAGTGCATCAAATGTGTCATGGCAAGATTTTTGATGTTATTGAATAAGAGGGATATGCTGACACGAGTCTGTATTCGAGTCACGTGACAACTGTGACGTCACCGTGTCTGTATGTATTTTGGCTACAGTAAACAGACGGGCGTATTTGACTCTGGGCTTACTTACACATGGGCCTCGCTGCTTGTCGATGCGTCTCCGCTCCGTTGGAACGCTCAAGATAATAGCTGCTGGAAAACATCACTTTTCTATCAAGTCCAGTTTTCTTGCCCCGCAGTCGGATTTTATTAACGTGCAGACAGAAACATGTCTCAAGCACTGAAGTCACCTGCCTCAGAAAAAATATAGACGGTACGCGCCCTCTGTCACGCCAGCTTCAGCTTAAGTGTACACTATCATCATCCTTCTAACAAAACGTTGTACCGCGTTTTTCGCAATTCTGTTTTTTTTTTTTAAGAAAAATGGCGGGATGACGCTCGGTAGCTCCGAATAGGTTCACATTGTGGAACGAAATTCTTCGGGTTTCTGCCACTGAGATGTAATCTCAAACACCCAACTGCCAGCTTACTTCGAAGTGTATGCGCATCAGGAAGGCCTCGTGAATTAATTCCGTCAATATACTGCCAAAGTGTAATCTTGGGCTGCCCTTGATCGCCACTGTAGCCGCTATTTTCGCAGCCGCCGGCATAACATATCAAAGGATGCGTTTTTCTGACCAGATTATGAACCTTATGGCCAGAATCGACGAATAAAATCAGTACTACTTTCCCCAAAGGTATAATCGCCGGTCGGTCCAGAATGAATTACCAGAATGAAAACTTTACCTATCTGTGACATGTGCACGCCATCTATAAACATAATAATTACGTGATTGTGGGTATGTCAAATGGCATTGAATCATGATAGACGTAAATTTTATTAGGAAAAATTGGAGGTTGTTAGAAAAAAGCACTGGTCGGCAGTCCTTTGTCCAGGAAGGAATCCGTAGGCCTCAGCAGCGGATCTGGCTCGCTGCACCAGCATGAGCTGATGCTGCGCTAAAAGGTCAGCTAAGAGGTCTTCCCCCGCTCAGGACTAGTGCTGTGTATTCTAGGCATTATGTTATAGTGTAGCAGTGTCTCCGCACCAGACGTATTGTCTTTGTATTCTGTTCGCCATACCTTGTAGTAGAAAGCTCTGTTTGGCTATGTGTACGTTGGTGGGTGCGTAAGTGCAGTGTCTTGTTCTCGGCTTAGTGTGTCATGTGGAAGAGAGATACTTTGAGTGTAAAACAAAAATTAGTTTGCTGTAAATGGGTGTAACTGCAGCAAGTTGATGGGTTTGCCATGAGCAAGAGGGCAGAGAAATTCTCACCGTGCATGGCTACGAAGCCCTCTTGTCTATGCCAATAGACCCTTCATTAAAACACGGTGAATTTCCGAATTTCCCTAACCGCATCGAATGCATTTCTCAGCGCAAAATGATGTGACGGGACAGGCTCTTCACTCAGACTTCTAAAAATACTATTTATACGTATTGGGTTCGGACGCCACGTTTGAAAATTCATTGGCCAAGACGATGGCCCGTTCCACCCATGATCTCATGAACGAAGACTATATGTACATCTTTGACGAATTGATCAGGAGCCAAGAACAAGCGCACAAATGCCCTAGAAAAATCGTAATTTATAGAGTTCGTGTTCCCTAGGCTCCCTAGATGGAAGTGCAGCCCGTAGTCGAGACAGTAGTATCCTGATCCCTTGAATATTGTTGCCTCGAACACAGTCACACTACTGAGGTCTCAAAGGGGGTGAAGACGGGTGCATAAGATACGCTCAGCGCCTGCTGGTGGCTTACATTCTGCGTGCACACATTTCAATTTCATTTCAAAACTGAGAGCCCTATGCGCAAATCGAAAAGGCTGCCGAAGTTGAATACCTTCTCATCAGTTGTTTCAAGACAAGTTTATATTGGTGAAACTTGGAAATTCACACACCCCAAATTCATCGTGCATTCGAAGGAGAGCGATTTGTTATTGGAATATCTTGATAGGGATCACAGATGTGTTATCATCACGCACCGTTCATGAGATGTTGAACGAACATCGGGCTGGTTGGTTCTCATATTTAAGAATAAAGCGCTTCAATCGTCATGCATTTTTTTTTCCTTTATTCCCCGTCCAAGATTTGCAATTGCGCTAATTTTTTCTTAAATTTGCAGCGCCAGTAGGACGCCAATTCCCAGTCATGGTTGCGGAAGAGTACCAACGTCCGAAAAATTATTTCATTACGTGTTGGCGATTTATAATCGTATCAGTTGTTTTGATTGGGATCTCATCACTCCCTCTGTTCCATGACATGTAGAGCCAACATGTCAGACTCGATGCAGCGCTGATTCTTAGGCATGGTTGCGGGAGAGCAACTTCCGATCATTCCACAGGGCATTCCACGCCATGGTTTAGTGGCTAAGATGCCCGATCACTATGCCGGGATAGGGATTGCAGACGTGTCATCATTACGCGCGGCGTTCATGGAATGTGGAACTATTTACACACCTGCCACTGTCCTCCGTCAGACTCAAACATTCGCAGGGAAGGAGATTCTGTAGAAGCCACGCCGATTTGCAACCACAGGGAATCACAGACGTGCTATCTTCATGAGATGTAGAACAAACACATCCACCTGGTACTCTCCCGTCCGACTTTGCAGCGCCAGTTCGAGGGATAGCGATTTATTATTGGATCAGTTATCTTGATGGCAATCAGAGACGTGCTATCACGCGCTGTGTTAATGAGATGTAGAACCAACACAAGAGCTGTGCTATCATGCGCTGTGTTCATGAGATGTAGAACAAACGCATCCATCTGCTACAGTCCCCCATCCGACTCAAGCCTTTGCAGCGCCAATTCGAGGGATAGCGATTTATTATTGGAACCAACACAAGAGTTGTGCTATCATGCGCTGTGTTCATGAGATGTAGAACCAACACATCCATCTGCTACAGTCTCCCGACCGACTCAAGCCTTGCAGCGCCATATATCGGATCAATTATATCTTAATCAGCCTCCCGTCAGATTCAAGCAATCGCAGCGCCAGCAGATTCTGTAGACGACAGGCTGAAGGCCTGGTTGCGGTAGTGCAAGATCCGAAAACATCAGAGTGAGGTACCCAGAATACGCACGCTCGGACGTCGAGCTGTTTCGCGATTGTACTACATCACGGGGTTCCGCATTATGTCAGCATCTGCATCATGGCGGCGTCCATTGCCGCATTTCCTCTCGGTTCTCGTACAGAACGGACCTCGTCTTTTGTCGTCAGGTGCAGCAGCCGCGAAGTTTGTCCAACGGATTCTTCAAGCAACGATATACGACACCAGAGTCGATGAGTGATGACACCTTTACACCGCATGTACGGGCACTCTGTGCCTACTTTGCTTGCTAACAACGCGCAGCTGCGCAGTCGATCGCTTCAAACGTTCGCCGTTGCTGCCGTGTTCACTCGCCTCATCAATTCGCTTGCGAACTGTGACCTTCCGTTAGCCGTGTACCGCCAGCCCACACGCACTGGACGTTATCTGGACGAGTGGGGAGTGCCTTAATGAGAAGTCGACAGGAAGGCCGAGCTTAAGAAGGTACGGCACTAGCTTTGCAAGAATGAATATCCCACGTTTATTTAGAGGATTGAGAAATCTGTTTCGCATTCTAGTCTACAGCAGTTACCAACCATTATTACCGTTTTCCTAAGGACGCCTTGCCTGCGCCAAGTTCACAACAAAGACGTCCAGACGCTGATCGCTCAAACTCTCGTTATCGAAAGAGATCATCGTCAGTTGAATCATTAAAAATAGCACCGCCTAGCGCGCCTCCTGCCACCTCGCCGACGCACTTGGCAGCATGGACTTCGCTGAGTAGCATCTCTCCCTTCCGAACACCTACGACAGATTCGTAATCCTGGCACGTACGACCGGAACGGCAAGTGCGAGCCTCTGGGAGATAACCTCTGGTGCCCAGTGCCACGTCAGCGATGTTCAATGGGTGTCACCACGGAACTTTCTCTGGTTTGCGCTTCGCCTGGAGGAGGTACACGTTGCTGTACGACGACCACGTGCACGCCATTCGAGCCACGCAACAAGTGGGAGCCTAATTTGAAGGGTATTGCGTGTGGGCGGCTCCTAAATTTGCCTGCATTCGAGCCCTCGCCCAAGTCGCCGCGGTTGCTCTTGGTTTCTCTTCCACGATATGGCATACTGCCCACAACTAATGCCAAGAACAGCGATATTGATGTTCCCAAGTACATAAGGAAGGCGGCATAGCACGTAATATATCAACCGCGCCGAACGCACTTTGCAATATACGGGAACAATAAGTTAATCAATGTGCATTATAACAACATGACTCAGGCTAACGAAGGGCTGCTGTCCGCCGCGAAAATTGCCCACAACAGTCCTGTTTTCTTGTTCTTTGAATTCACCTGTTTTCTTGTCCTTTGAATTCACCAGCGTCTTAAAAACACTAGACCGCATGAATCACAGTTCTTCCGCATGCCTTGACATGCTTAATTTCAACCAAGCCAGCAGGGGTGGACTCTCAAACACGTAACTGCTAGCTGGAAATTGTCGCCATAGCCGATACGCGGCTTTGACTGTTTTCCACTATTGTTATTTTATAAATGTGTAACAGGCGAGCCATTTGGAGCCAGTACGAATTTCGGCGTTGTGGCAGGCATGACTTTTAGGTGAAAAATGAAGTGCGTTTGTAAATGAGGAACGTCAGGTAAGCCCTGCATGCGACCTTATCAGCTACTATCACTCACATTTCTTCCCCTTTCCTCTCTGTAATGAACATGCTGAATTCCAAAGCCCAACATTCCAACATTCCAAGCCCGTGCGGGGTATTGTTGAAATGAGCAACCGACAGGAATGTGTTCAAACCACTTACCGGTGTCTGTCTAAGCGGCAGCAGAGAGAGTACCGTACAAAACAATTTGTGGTAATCTATTGTAGTTCGGAGTTTGGCGTAAGGGTGACTAGGGCCAATAGCGCCAAAAACGTTCGTTTGACTGGGTTACTGAATACTCCCATCCCCGCTTCGCCATACGGGACAAGTCCTCTCAATTTCCCCAACAATACGAGTCAGAGTGACCGGAATTTGATCACGCATGATTGTGCACAGCATTTGAGCAACCTAACGCCAACGAGGATTGTACGAGTGCCATGTGTATAAATGGAACGACCTTACGAATATCAACAATTTCTACCCGAGCTACATTGCCAACAAATGGTTCCGAAATCGCGAGCTTGGGCCGCTTGGCTTGGGGTTCAATCAGGTCAACCCGTCTCTGATTGAGGCTAGCACATTATGGTGGGCATCGACAAAGATGTGTTCGACATGCTGTTTGGTGACTCAACACTGTCTCTTCGGCCTAACGGCAGAGTTTCCATATGTACCAATTCGAAAACGGGTGGGATCCCGGCGGCAGCAAGGATTGATCTGTGGTACCTTTCCAATACAAAGCGGATGCTCTACTACAATAGGTGATGTTTGCGCTTATCGCTGTCCCGCGCACGGCAACACCTCCTCCCAGTCACCTCTTGGTCACATCATCTGCCCTCCTTTCCTTGTTACTACTACAGCTTGACCGTGAATGGAAACCTTGCAATATTTGTGATCTGGTGCAACAGTGTCCAAACCTGGCAGTAAAATTGTAGGCGCCTACTCTCTACCGGCTCAAACCGGTTCTCCATTTGTTGCTCCGTTGCCACCCCGTGCTGAGGGCATTGCGCCATCGATTCTTTCTGTGCGATGGCACTGCGTTGAATCGTTGCCACATCCGTGCCTTTCCCAGATCGGCGAGTTGAAGGCTGCCTCAACGCGCGAGCTTAGGGGCTTGACTTGCGCTTGGTGCGATGGACTGTACGCCGACCTCTCCAGGTGCTAAAAGGAAAGCTGTCGACATCGCAACGAAGATGGCCATTGTTAATGAACTTGCTCAAGGTGCAAAAAACTGCGAACTGGTCAAAAAGTACGGACTGTCGAAATGGACCATTTCAACCATTGCTAAGAGCAAGGAAAAGATTCTTGATTCTACCGTGAATGCCGACCCGACGACTAGAAAGCGCCTTCGGAAGGCGACCTACGCGGACGTTGAGGACGCACTGCTGAAGTGGTTCGCTGACGCCCGGTCTCGCAACGTTCCGATCAGTGGACCGCTGATGCTCTCTCTAAGGCTAAAAGACTTGGTACACGAACAAAACACATACAGGCGCGGCGGATCAAAGTCAGTACAGCGCTGAAGAAAGGTCCTATCTCATTCGCCTAGACCAGATGCGGCGACGAGGTTTGATGTAAAAAAAAACGATTCCTGCTGTTTAATCGTCGCGCGCGCGACCGAGGAAGATTAATAAACAGTGAATCGTAGAGGAATCCACAATTTTGGCGCACCAACGTGCGTCCCTGCTGGCGTTCCAGCGGGGATACAAGTGATACAAGAGATCATCGACCGTTGAATCAGGGTGTCACCACGGAACTTCCTCTGGTTAGTGCTTCGCCCGGAGGTACACTTTGCTATACGACGACTACGTGCACGCCATTCGAGCCACGAAACAAGTGGGGAGCTTTATTTGAAGGGTACTGGCGGCTCCTAAATTTGACTGCATTCGAGCCCTCGCCCAAGTAGCCGTGGTTGCTCTTGGTTGCTCTTCCAAGAGCTTTATTTGAAGGGTACTGGCGGCTCCTAAATTTGACTGCATTCGAGCCCTCGCCCAAGTAGCCGCGGTTGCTCTTGGTTGCTCGGGCTAACAAAGGGCTGCTGTCAGCCGCGAGTAAGTCTAATTCTCTGCATTTTTCTTCAAATCGGAGAAATAGAATTTTGGATGGTGCCAACAGAATATCGGGAGTTCACAAAGGGGCACTTGAGCTTGTTTGTGCCTGGAAATGTACTTCAGCTGCATCAGGCAGCGCGCTGGCTGCAACAACAATCCATCACCTGCCTAATTCCTCCAGCTGCGGTTGCCTCAAAAACCGAAGTTTCAATTAGCGGCCAGTGTTATCTATGTGTTATAAATACGTTTTTGGCATTTCGGCAGTCATGTCATAGCTTTTATTAACGTGCCGACAAAAACATCTGTCTGGCAGACTGAATTCACCTGCATCTACAAAAATGTAGAGCGTATTGCCCTCTGTCGCAGCAAAGCTTCTTCAGTATTAGATTACCAGTTGAACATGCCGTTCTACTGCGCCCTTCGGTATTTTGTTTATCAAAGAAAATGACGGGATGTGGCGGCTCCGAAAAGGTGCAAATTGTGCGATGAAATTCATTCAGCCAATTCGGCGGGATTTTGCGATTAAGTGGAACTCGGCAGAAAACTGCCCACAACAAAGCATGACTTTTCTATGAAGTCCTGTTTTGTTGTCCTTTGAATTCACCTGCGTCTTGAAAACAGTAGACCGCATGAACCAGTTCTTCCGCAGGCCGACGTTTGCATACGTGGCTTTGACAGTTTTCCACCATTGTTATGTACATGTTATAAATGTGTAACAGGCCAACATTACGATGTAACCTGATGAGCCTCTTTGCTGATTCAGTGCAAGCATATGCCAAGATGATTGAGCTGGAAAACCTCCCTTTGGAGCCATGTGGAGACTGCTCATCCCAAGCTAAAGCTAAAAAGGAAGGCGCATCCTGGAACAGTGGGAAAAGCATTTAATTACTATATTTGTTGGGTAAAATATACTTTGGAGCATAGGGCATGCATTCAGTTCTACATATGTTTTCAGCTGAATGTCACGCTGCAGAATTGCTTGAGAAGTTATTTCACTGCAGAATTCCTCTGTTGCTAAAAATGTGCACAATCTGTTCTGAAAACTAATTATATCCTGTCTGTCTTGCTTAAGTATACAGCATGCAAAGAATAGTGCTGATTTGTAAATACTATCTTGTTATTTGAAGTCACTGGGACAAAAAGAATATTTGATTTAGGCTGCATATTAGCCGAACCAGTGGCAGATGTGGTGGTTTCTTCATCGTGTCATCCAGTTGGCAAGCAAGACAGTGAAAATTGCAAGAGCCTGCCTGGCATGCGTGCTGCAACCATTGTCAACATATAAGCGTACTGCGTTGCGATAGGGTCATACAGAGTCCCGATCAGAATTGGCTAGCCATATGATTTTGTTCTTTTCAGCTCAGAAATAAACACCTGTGAGGTTTTCGCTCTCGCGAATAATGAAGGCGAGGGGAATGAAGGTGCTCTCCCACTTTGCAATTGTGCCGTCCGCTTTTCCTTCTTTACCACAATTAAGCTATTTTCAACCCGGATCCACCAGACTCAGTGTGCAAGCTCAGCAGGTACGTTTCAAAAACCCCGAGAAAAACCGACTGTTCTGCACTAAGTAGGACAATGGACCATGATTCTTAGCGCGCCCCATGTCTGTGGTATAGCTAGTGCAAGTTTGCGTTTATGGTAATTCAGTGCGGAGACAAGGACGAAAGCACTAACAGCCTGCTTGCTGCCCGAAAAGCAAGCAGTCGAAGCTTTGTTCCAACAAACGTTTAGAACAGGCACTCGGTCAACAGCTGCCGATCTCGGTAAGCACTACAGACTGTACGCGCACTTCGTTGAGCTGAGGTATGTCGTGTAACGGTTTAGCCTCACAGCACACAACAGCCACAACTGGGGAGGCAGAAAACAATGGCCACAACTACAGAACCAAATTGATCAGTAAAAACACGCACGCTATATAGACGCGAGGGCACCATCGATCGCCATATTGCTGTTCAAGTTGATCCAGTCACCGGTCAACGAGATGTGGATCATTTTCGCATCATGCAGAGCGCCGCACAGAATAGAGGTTTCGGATACCTTACTGAGCATGCTGCTGCTGCAGCGCCTAAGCCTGAAGAGCTGCCGCATCGGTAGATAGCTTGGCGCGCTCATAGCGCGCTGCCCGCGCAAGATGATGCACTTGGACCTGAGCGCCTGTGGGCTTATCAGGGGGCCTTCAGGCCGTTGGCCAAATGCATAGTCAAACCTCCCTGATGCTGTAAGATAACTTCTCCGACGTGCTGCCAGGACTGGTGTCAAACTGCAAACTAAGAGCCCACCTGTTTGTCATTCTGTGGGGGTCTGTAAGGGCTTCAGGTGTAGTCTGTCTTTGCTGCACCTCCCAAGGAACAAATTCTTATTGAAACATTTTGCAGTCATTTTGGAGGACTTAGAAGGTGGTTTGTTTCTTTATTTAGTTCACATCTGATTCCCCTCTCCCAGCCAATCCTTGCCCTGCATACTTGTTCAGAGCATGAATGCAGTGAGCCCACACCTTACGGTGGACACTCAATTGGTCTAGAGCAGGAGTTGTCAAACTATTTGCACCAAAGGATCCAATCATTGTGTGCCAAGGAACCTTTGCGATATTGTGATTGTATTGTTTGTTTAGTCTGAACCCACCGCCATGCAGTGTTCTTTATGATGTGCGTTTTATTGCCAAAACAATTAATGACTGCCAACTCTCTTGATTTGTAAGGTCAGTGCTAATAAAATAATAATCCACGACTTTGCTGACATAGCCTTGAAAGGTTGTGTTGAACCTTGCAGCGCAGGAGCCATACTCCAACGGCGCTGCCGCGCTGATACCAGACGTAAGTCTATGCCACTGGCCAGGCTCTTCATCCTAACCAGGTTAAGCTGTGTGAGCAGTGACAGACGATGAAGAAGTGTCACATGGGATACCGCCCTTACCAAGGCTGCATTGAGAGGTTCGCAACCGCTAACTGCAAAGCATAACAAAACGGAACTAACGAAAATGCGTGCATGCACTTGAAATAATTTCTGCATAATATCGTAGAGTGGAAAATTATTGTGCAATAAATACACTGAGTACCCAGCTGCCAGCTGTGTTATTGCCTTTTTTATTATATTCCATTATCACAAGGGGTTTAGTGACGAGAGAAAAAGCAGATATCTGCTGCAGTAGTTCTTCCAAGAAATGCGAACCCTTACAAGATGGAGTGGAAAACGCAGAGCCACATTCCATAAACGTGCCAGTATAGCACGATTCATATCTGCCAAGGATGATAGAGGTACATATGCTTTGGGAAATGGCGTATGAGGGCATCAGGAACGGAGAGCCCCTAGGAACCACCGACGTTCACCGGACATTGGTGCTAGATCTGAAGATCCTGCGCCGAAAACGGATTTCCGTCGGACGTACATACAAATCCGGTTTCGTACGTTCGTACAATCCACATGCGCTTGATGTACGAACTATGCCCACTTTCGCATGTCCGCGCAAGAGACGAACGTGTTTGAATGCCGGAAATGACAAAAAGTTTAGATTCTGCATCTGAAGCCTTGGGGCAGCTGTTTTAACTTTCTTGCGCGAAAAAGAGAAAACTATTTGAAGTCTTTTGAAACGAAGAGAGATCATATGTGCATTGTGGAGATATAAATATGGTTTTGAAATTTTTGTTTACATTCATTAGCAGTGATATAGGGTACCAGTTCCGTGAGCTCATGGCAAAGTTGCTGATCGTGATGCTTCAGGACTAATCCTTTTGTGTGTAATTTTGAAGACCGTTTTATGCCACTGCAGTGGCATAAAACGGAAATTGAGAGTTACCACCAGCGACAATCGTATCTAGACAGGTCACGTGACGCTCCCATCCGAACGTCATCTCGAGGGATGCTAAAGCCTCCATATTCATGTCGGAAGCCTACGCACCAGTGTCGCATGGCTATTATAGGGCGAACAATTAAAACTGAAGTCCAATATGATCAGGGCGCACAGTGATGAGGTCATGGAGTACTCGCACAGGACGGAGGGGTTCGCAAAAAAGTAAGAGTGTCACATTTTTATAATATCGGTGCACCAATTTCATATAGCATAAGACCGAGGGCTCTTTCCCATTTCGCCCCTTAAGGGCAAGAGCGCGCCATTATAGTTCAAGGCAACGGGTTGCTTTTAAAAGTAACCAGACCCTTAGTGCCTGTCTCTCGGAAAAAAAGTGCTAGAAAAGTAGCACGACAGGCATCAAGGCATTTCTAAGCGAGCATTGGCGAAAGAGTTGGTTTGATAGCCAGACCTTAAAACGATTGTGAGACTTGCGCGCGATGTGCTGTTCGTCCTGTCCCTGATAGGGCTGGGACAGGTAGTTCACCGCCGCTTGCGGCTGGAGCTAGCCTGCCACCGAATGTATTTCTGTTGAGGACGTCATTGCACCTGCCGCAGCTTCGGTGGTGGACGACGTCTGTTGCGCCGTGCATCTTTCTCTCCCTCCAGAATTCAGAGCCGTTGATGCCCACTGCAACTCAGAATTTTGCATGGCAGAGAGTTGGCGTTCAGTGTGTTATCAAGAACCGCATTTTTGGGCATTTTTCATTTTTGTAAAAATGGCGAGATGCCCACGCTTGGAGGCTTCGAAAAAGTGTACATTGTACAATGAAATTGTTTGTCAGTCTGCACATTGCGCCCAAACCCGATGACATCTAAAGAAGTAGTAGGTGCGTATGGACGAGGCAGGTCAGGTAAGCCCTTAGTGCGACCTATGTATTAGAGCCGTTTGGAGCTAGTTTTATTTTAACTGAATGATTGCGTACAAAGACATGAACGTGAAGACAAAAAACATCTGTCGCAGCAGGTGAAAGACTGAAATTTATGCGCGATGTGCCGTTCAGAATTCAGAGCCGTTGATGCCCACTTGAATAACACATAGCGGGCTAGTTGGTTCTAGTTGGTTGATCATCGCAAGGTAAAACAGCACAAAAACCACATATTATCGAGGACTAGAATATTGCGAGCCTGTAAAATTGCTGTGTAAGCATTCCTTTCATAGCCCTTCTACATAAGGAGCTGCTTTTCCTATCGGGACCTAGGCAATCCTAGTGCTCATGCTTAATCTTGTTTGACATGTGGCTGTATTCTTTTTCTTGTTTTTGATACCGGCTGTATATCTACGGATGTATCAGAACAATAAACCGTTCGTGGTCAATCAGCACTTGTGTTCGACTCGCCTTTCTGCGTCCTGTATGTTGTTTTTGCGCTGTTTTACCTTGTGTTGTGATGCCCACTGATACTAAGAATTCTGCATGGAAGAGAGTCGAGTTTGAAGAACGTTTTGCTGTTGAATATGTTTTAGACACGTAAGCCTAAGGCACCCTTAAGATAATGTGGAAGTTGGAAAGGATGGTGCAAACAATCAAGCGACTTGTTTAAGACCCCTACCTCACACTTCAAAAGTGCTGATGGGTCGACGCCTTAGGACACGCGTTCCGATGGCACCTCAGCTGCAGGGCCAAGCACAAAGACGAATAACCGACGTTATAGCTGAGGATTATTCGAATCGAAAATTGGAAGCGGGTTACTACAACAAACGTCATCGTGCTAGGGATCTATCTTGTTCGGTTGGAGGTCAGTCATCCTATCTGTGTTACTAGAGCGGCTGCCCCACGGTCCTTCATAGTAGGCACAGGACAAGGTACTCTTTTGCGCAGTAATCGACGAATGCTAAACCGCTTGCCTATTTTTTGGAAAACAGGAGGAAGTTACGAATTCCCCAATAAACGTAGTCAGAACCTCACAACCAGCACATTACACCAACATGAGCAGATCGTGTACTGTGCGACCCCGCAGACCCACAGCACCCATGCTTAGCAGTGCGTGGCATCGCCGTGTCTGGGGAAAAGTGGAAGGCGCCAGGCGAATCAGTCAGGGACGCGCCTGCCAGTGTAAATAGCTAGCTGTCCGGCAGAGGCAAATGCCTAACACCAGGGGCTGAATCCACGAAAAAGTTCGCTTTGGAACGCGTTCGCTTTGCCGTGACGTCAATTTGACGTAGGCATCGGGAGGAGAAGGGTGGGATGAACGCTGGGGGCAGAGAACAGCCAATCGGCTTTGCTGGGCGGTCCCATCTCGGTTGCTCTGCCTTGGCGCGGGCCTTCTCCTCGGGAGTCGGAGGAAACGACACCGAATTCACGAAAGAGTTCGCTTTGGAACGCGTTCGCTTTGCCGTGACGTGAATTTTACGTAAGCATCAGGGGGAGAAAGGGTGGGTGGAACGCTGGGGGGGCACAAAACAGCCAATCGGCTTTACTGGGCGGTCCCATCTCGGTTGCTTGCATTTTTTAGGGACCATATGCTAACTGCGGTGTGTTTTTAAGCTCTAAATGAATGTATTTGACTACAATACTGCGAATTTATCACTCAGAACTTATAAAAATAGAAATAGAAATTATTGTGAGACGGTTTTAATGTTCCTCGATTTGTTTATTTTCTTTTGTGTTCCCTAGAGGGCGCTTTCGAGTGTGTTGGCGCTAACAGTTTTGAACTTGCGCGGGAGATTTTTCACGTGGCAGCACTTGACATTTGACTAGACATTTGACATTTGGCAGCTTGACATTTTCACTAGTTCGTATAGTCATGTCAGCGCACAAAGGTTGTCGCCAAGCGCAGTTGTGGCAGGATATCACTGAAAAGTTAAACAAAGAAGGCCCTGCCTGCAAGACTGTAATTCTGGAGGAAAGAGATATACAACGCTCGGCACGACGCGGCGTTTGTCAACTGTGAGAACAAGTAAGTCCAGCGGTCGCACTTTCCTGTCTGTTCTTATGTCAACAAGCGCAAGTTGTCATTCGTAGGGGCACCGGAGGCGGCCGCCTGACAGGACTAGGGGGCCCTTGACCTTCTGGGCCGCCTGGAAGCCTCCGGTAGCGAAGAACCGCAGCGCGCAGAGTACTTTCCGCTCTGTTGTGAGCGCGCTTTTCCTCGTCATGTACGCGCGACCGCCGAAAACGCTGATCACATCCGCTGAGCACTGCCATCAACAGCGAAGCGACGGGGGGCACGTACGGCATGATTCTCGCTCTGAGCGAACGCCACTTTCTGAGTTCCACACACAGCGACCGAACGCGTTCGCTTTCATTTCATTGACATGTCTCGTGACGTCAACGAAATTCGTGGTCCCGCCTTCGGGAAAGGACGTCACCGCCAGCGGTGGCGACGCGCAGCCAATGGAGCGAGGCGGCGAGAAAGAAAGCGAACGCGTTCCAAAGCGAACTCTTTCGCTGAGTTCCACACACAGCGACCGAACGCGTTCGCTTTCATTTGATTGACATGTCTCGTGACGTCAACAAAATCCGTGGTCCCGCCTTCGTGAAATGGCGTCACCGCCAGCGGTGGCGACGCGCGACCCATGGTGTGTGCGCGCGTGTTCGGTCTGATCCATGCAGATTTTTTTTGTCAACAGAATAAAGCTGTCCGTTACCTGGTTGTAAAGACTGTAAAATTTACCTGGGAAGTGGTAAGTGCGGGTTGGGTTGGGTTGGGTTGGGTTTTTTGGCACATAGGCTACTATGGCCATCATGCGCCAAACACTAGGTTGCTGAGCTTCTTTATGAGTGAAAATGAAAAGTTTAGAAATTAGAGAGGAAATCACGCAAGATGTTTAGCATTCTCCCACGGATGCCCAAGTCTGCAAGGTCACGCAATATTCCGAACCTCCATGTTGTGTCGTATGCCTTTTCAAGATCGAAGAAGACCGCTAGACAGTGTTGTCTGTGTATGAATGCTTCTCTGACGGTATTTTCCAGACGGACAAGATGGTCAGTTGTACAACATTTTGAAAGCTCAGTCATGTGTGCAAACGTATTTGAAAAAAAATGATCAGTTTGAATGTTTGATAGTTCGACCTATTGTATGTAAAATAGCTCTCGACCAGCCTGTATGTTTGTGAACAAAGCTTTAGATAAGCTTGCTCACCTTTATTGTGTGTGTTTGCATTGTGTTCACCACGCATTCTATAAGCTGGAAATGATGCAGTATTAGTTACAAGTAAATAAATAAAAGGAGCTGCAACAACATTTTCTTTGTCAGCACATTTTTAAAAGAAACATACATAGGCTCATTATATTTTAGTGTTGTTCGCTACTATGTTTGATAGTGAATTTGATACCTGCTGGTGTGTAGGTTGACTTCCCAGACAGTAATATTCTCATTTAGTACCGTACGCATGCATAACAGATAAACCTAAAGAATTTTGTGCACAAGCGTGTTACTGTCGTTTTGGAGCACTGTATTTCCAATTCTGGGCTTCTCTTTTTATGCCGTTACTCAGCAACCATATATGAAATATTCCTCGTATGTTTCTGTTACTTGTGCATTTGGCTTTTCCGTTTTTTTTTAAATTCAAAAGAACTTTGTTCCTGCTGTCCTGACCTAGTGCTCTCGTATATATATGCAGTCTCTTGATGCTTCATTCGGCCATATCTGGAGACTCCCTGTTGCCGTGGTCTGTGCCGACAAGTAAAAACGAGGCAACCTGACTTCCGGTACAAGTAGCAGTGGGATGTAGCAGCGTGGTTTCTTCAGCATCCATGTGGACTTCTTATAAAAGTCAGGTATTTTTCCTAAATTTTATTTTCATATGCGATCAAGATTTTACCTTGGTGACAAGCGCTTGAAAGGAAAAGACGGGCATGAGTGGCATTTTCTTAATTTCTGACTCTCAGGAGTAAACTATTAAGACTTGTTACCTGCATGTGTAGCAAAACGTATGTGTGACTTGCTCTTGCATTCACGTAGAAGCGTGGTGCTTAAGCTTAAGCTAATGTGAAAGGTGGAAAGGATGGTGCAAACAATCAAGCGACTTGTTAAAGACCCCTAACCTCACACTTCTCGCATACAGGGCGACACCAGGAGTGCTGGGCAACAGTCCTGCAGAAATGCTGATGGGTCGACGCCTTAGGACACGCGTTCCGATGGCACCTCAGCTGCGGGGCCCAGCACAAAGACGAATAACTGACGTTATAGCTTAGGATTATTCAAATCGAAAATTGGAAGCGGGTTACTAGAACAAACGTCATCGTGCTAGGAATCTATCTCGTTCGGTTGGAGGCCGGTGATCCGGTGGCTTTCAAGTTCAAGACTTGAAAGCCAAGGCCAATGCTGCGGCTACCCCACGTTCCTTCATAGTAGGCACAGGACAAGGTACTCTTTTGCGCGGTAATCGACGAATGCTAAACCGCTTGTGTATTTCTCGGAAAGCAGGAGGAAGTTACGAGTTCCCCAATAAACGTAGTCAGAACCTCACAACCAGCACATTACACCAACTTGAGCAGATGTTAGCGTGTACTGTGCGACACGCGGACCGCGAGTACCCATGCTTAGCCGTGCGTAGCATCTCCGTGCCTGGGGAAAAGGGGAAGGCGCCAGGAGAATCAGTCAGATGCGTCTGCCAGTGTAAATAGCTAGCTAGCTGTTCGTCAGAGGCAAACTCCGAACACCAGGTGCTTTCGGCTCAAGTCACGGTGACTAGGTCCGGAAGAGAAGTTCACCCTCCCGTTCGCTGGGGATATAATGAGTGATCTTATGCATCTGTGTGCGCGCGCGTTCGGTCTGAGCCATGCGGAGTTTTTTTTTTTCTTTTTCAACAGAATAAAGCTGTTTGGTACCTGGTTGTAAAGATTGTAAATTTACCTGTGACGTAGTTAGTGCATCAAATGTGTCATGGCAAGATTTTTGATGTTATCGAATAAGAGGGATATGCTGACATGAGTCTGTATTCGAGTCACGTGACAACTGTGACGTCACCGTGTCTGTATGTATTTTGGCTACAGTAAACAGACGGGCGTATTTGACTCTGGGCTTACTTACACATGGGCCTCGCTGCTTGTCGATGCGTCTCCGCTCCGTTGGAACGCTCAAGATAATAGCTGCTGGAAAACATCACTTTTCTATCAAGTCCAGTTTTCTTGCCCCGCAGTCGGATTTTATTAACGTGCAGACAGAAACATGTCTCAAGCACTGAAGTCACCTGCCTCAGAAAAAATATAGACGGTACGCGCCCTCTGTCACGCCAGCTTCAGCTTAAGTGTACACTATCATCATCCTTCTAACAAAACGTTGTACCGCGTTTTTCGCAATTCTGTTTTTTTTTTTAAGAAAAATGGCGGGATGACGCTCGGTAGCTCCGAATAGGTTCACATTGTGGAACGAAATTCTTCGGGTTTCTGCCACTGAGATGTAATCTCAAACACCCAACTGCCAGCTTACTTCGAAGTGTATGCGCATCAGGAAGGCCTCGTGAATTAATTCCGTCAATATACCGCCAAAGTGTAATCTTGGGCTGCCCTTGATCGCCACTGTAGCCGCTATTTTCGCAGCCGCCGGCATAACATATCAAAGGATGCGTTTTTCTGACCAGATTATGAACCTTATGGCCAGAATCGACGAATAAAATCAGTACTACTTTCCCCAAAGGTATAATCGCCGGTCGGTCCAGAATGAATTACCAGAATGAAAACTTTACCTATCTGTGACATGTGCACGCCATCTATAAACATAATAATTACGTGATTGTGGGTATGTCAAATGGCATTGAATCATGATAGACGTAAATTTTATTAGGAAAAATTGGAGGTTGTTAGAAAAAAGCACTGGTCGGCAGTCCTTTGTCCAGGAAGGAATCCGTAGGCCTCAGCAGCGGATCTGGCTCGCTGCACCAGCATGAGCTGATGCTGCGCTAAAAGGTCAGCTAAGAGGTCTTCCCCCGCTCAGGACTAGTGCTGTGTATTCTAGGCATTATGTTATAGTGTAGCAGTGTCTCCGCACCAGACGTATTGTCTTTGTATTCTGTTCGCCATACCTTGTAGTAGAAAGCTCTGTTTGGGTATGTGTACGTTGGTGGGTGCGTAAGTGCAGTGTCTTGTTCTCGGCTTAGTGTGTCATGTGGAAGAGAGATACTTTGAGTGTAAAACAAAAATTAGTTTGCTGTAAATGGGTGTAACTGCAGGAAGTTGATGGGTTTGCCATGAGCAAGAGGGCAGAGAAATTCTCACCGTGCATGGCTACGAAGCCCTCTTGTCTATGCCAATAGACCCTTCATTAAAACACGGTGAATTTCCGAATTTCCCTAACCGCATCGAATGCATTTCTCAGCGCAAAATGATGTGACGGGACAGGCTCTTCACTCAAGAGTTCTAAAAATGTTATTTATATGTATGGGGTTCGGACGCCACGTTTGAAAATTCATTGGCCAAGACGATGGCCCGTTCCACCCATGATCTCATGGACGAAGACTGTGTGTTCATCTTTGACGAATCGATCAGGAGCCGAGAACAAGCACTCGAATGCCCGGGAAAAGTCGGAATTTATAGAGTTCGTGTTCCCTAGGCTCCCTAGATGAAGGGCAGCCCGTAGTGGAGGGAGTATTCTTGATCCCTTGAATATTGTGCCCTCGAACACAGTCACACTACTGACGACACGCCCTCAAAAGGATTCAAAGAAGTGGTGAGGAGGAGGTCTCAAAGGGGGTGAAGACGGGTGCATAAGATACGCTCAGCGCCTGCTGGTGGCTTGCATTCTGCGTGCACACCTGTGCCAAAGGAATCGACGCGCGTCGTTGGCACGCGGAGGGAGAAGCGTAGCCGAAGCAATAATTTGTCTCTCTCTTTGTCCCGTCAGACCTTTTAAAGGTCTGAGAAGCGGGTACACAATTCAGGTTGACCTTGATGCCAAGCAAACCTCTATGTCCCTTTGTGCACATTTTGTGCGTTGTACGGTCATGGCATTCAAGCTAAGACAAAAAACATTTCTGGATAAAGCGTGCTGTACCCACCGCACCTGGTCGCAATCCCTCGCGTAGTGTGTTCCACACCAAGCAAAGGACCAAATGATGTGCCCATTGAAAACCGGCAGGCCGCTCGCGTCACCATCCTCCTGTTGACGTTTCCTGCACTATCTGCAGCATCACGTGACTCGAATACGAGTAAGTTCTGATATCACACACGAGTTGTGCAACTACCTCGATCGATGGTTAAATGTATCCAAGAGAATGGCAATCACAATAACAGCTGTCGCCATCGATACCTTACCCCTAAAATTCATGTTTCTGAGTCTCGAATCGAGTGAATACAGTATTCAGAATTCTCGACGGTCAACTTGTGCAGACATCGCGAATATCAGAACAGATGAAATTCTAGAGAACAGAAAGACTCAGAATTATTGAAGGCTGTGCGGAAGACGGTGCACTTATCACATTATTGGCATCGGCTACACTGACCAAGGTAACACAGTTTGGTGAAACGCCTGAGAGCCAGGTCGTAGCAGATTCGCATTACATGGGAAGCAAGAATGCAGCCATGTTTACACCGCCGACCCGCAAACGTGATCGTCTACCCCGATCATGCGGTTCGAATGATTATGGCCACTATGCAGAACAAGCCTACTGCTACGAAAATGACAAAGCGGGTAATGGCGCGGGAGAAGCGCTCGCGCTAGTACCACTGGCCATTAAAGTGTATTTCATCGTCAAGTCATCATTTCGTTGTTTCTGGTGTATCGCTGTTTCATCTCTTGCCATATGCAACGACGTAACATCTTGGTGGATGTACGGTGCATCTCCATCCTCGCCATGGAGCATCAACGGCTACTGTATGCCGGAACCGTCAGCAGTGAGTCCGTGGAGATCGCCGCAGCTCCATCCCAGCCCTTCCTACTTAGACTCGACAATCTCTCTCCCGTCACCAGCCTTGACTACAACACGTGACGTCCAGAAAGAGCTCAAGCCTGATGAACCGACCGACCCCACGACGAAGCGATCTCATGGCCACTCGAGCGAGCACAGCAACCCCGCTTAAGCCATCCGGCGTGTCCATAGGCCATAGGCGTGTCCATAGGCCATAGGCGTGTCCATAGGCGTGGCCTTCGGCAAACGGTGAGCATCGCACCTCATGCTCGGGGCTAAAGCATTCATCCTATCTTCGCTTTCATTGTGATGGCAAGACTAATCCTCCACCTGTGTTTATCGCCACACCATGATTGGATTTCTATGCTGGGTGGCCCCGGGTCATGCTACAAAGACGACGAAGCGGGCAGTGGCGCAGGACGGAGTTCTCACACCAGGAACGCTGGCCATTAAAGCATATTTCATTGTCATGGCATCACGTCGTTCGCTTCTGCTCTGTCACCGAGTCTCACTGCTTGCCATTTGCCACTACGTAACAATATTATCCCGTTAAAGCCTTAGCACGCATTCCGAAGCTTCAGGCACATAGGATTTCAACACCAAGGTAGCGCTTGCGCACATGTAACTCTGGCAGAACAATGCACACAGCGAAGACTGCGAGAATGATGGAATGCTGCACACAAACTCATAATAGGATCTGCCGCCCATGTATCACGTCTATTAAACTGCTGAAAGAGTTTATTAAGAGTTTGGTGTCCATTAGGGACATTTCTGCTAGTTTGTTCCAAGCAGCCAAACTATTTCTCAGGTCATCTGTGTTATTTTAAACATCTGTAATGTTTTGGCTTTTAGTCTTCTAATTTCAGCAATGCATTCATATTTGAATGGGTCAGTTTTTATTTCACGTCTGAGTGAAAACACTACTGCCACTGTTTTGTGTGGAGAACACAGCTCCATTTTTGTCTGTTCACGTAACTAGTTTATTAATTGTTAGTTGTATTTGCCTCTCACACGTTGCTACGTTGGAGGAAGTGGAAACTATTTGAAGATCGTCGACATAGACCAAGTACATAATAAATATTGGTATTACTTTGGAAACTGAAATCAGTTTTACTACAAAGAGCGTTGTGCTTAAATTGCATCCCTTCGGAACACCATTTTCTTGTGTAAAGGTTTTTGATAGCGTAGTACCAAGACGCACCTTAATTGCGTACCTTTGGATAGAAAATCATCCGTTTGTGAGCATAGTTCTTCTGTCTGTAGATATGGGTCATTTGTTTCTACATGCAGACAATTTATGGGTGATATTCTGTATGCACCTGTTGAAAGATGTAGGCTTGAGTTCAGAATTGGTTCCAGTCGTTTTAAATATGACTGTCTTGCTGATCCATATAGGATGTAACCATACTCCAGGAATGAGCGCACTGGATAAAAGCAGACCGTATGCCCTCTGTCTCACCGGCTTCAGCAGTAGTGTGCACTATCGTCATCATCACCATTTGGGCAAGCTGTTGTACTGAAGAAAATGTCGACACGCACAGTGCGCTCGGCGGCTCCGAAGATGCACACTGTTCAATGAAATTCTACGTCAGTCAAGACGTCGGTGCCCGAAACCAACAATATCTAAAGAGGTGGTGCATGTGGACGAGGCAGGTCAAGTACACCATGCATGCGATCTTACTACCCTGCTGGCACTCACATTTCTTCCCCATGCCTTGTAACACCTATGAACATGCTTCATTCAGGCATGTTTCTCCCATTGAGCTGTACTGTGAAACACCCAACTGCGAGCATACTTCGGAGTATGCACGTCACGAAGGCTTCGACCAGCTTTTGATAAACGTTCTTCAAATGCAACTATATGTTCGTCACTTCAATAATATTGCTACGAAGATGACAAAGCGGGCAGCGGCGTGGGGTGAAGCGCTCGCGCCAGGCCCGCTGGCCAGTAAAAGCATATTTCATCGTCATTTCATCACATCGCTCTGTTTCTGTTGTGTCGCCGTGTTACATCGGTTGTCATGCCGCCTCGTAACAATATTTATTTAGTGCCAGATGGCATTGTCGCCGAATCCATCCTGTGCCCGTTGTGTGAGTCTCAGTTTCAAGACGAATTGTCGTTCTAGACTGTTTTCCACCAGCGTTATTTATGTGATATAAATGTGTAACAGGAAAGCCGTTTGGAGCTGTTATGAAATTTGGAATTCTCGCCAGCGAATTGCGTACAGCAAAAGATAACTTTTCTATGACGTCCTGGACCGCACCAGCATGTGCGCACTATCGTCATCATCACCAGTTGAACAAGCTCTTCTACTGTGAGTTTCGACATTTGCTTTTCCGAGGAAAAATGGCGGGATGCCTAGTACGCTCGGCGGCTCCGAAAAGGTGCAAATTATGCAACAAAATCCTTTATGAAATACGTCGGCGCCCGAACCCGACGATATCTAAAGAGGTGCGTGTGGGAAAGAAAGGTCAGTTAAGCCCTGCGTGACACCTTACAACCAACGCCTATGAGCATGATTCATTCAGCCAAGCCGACCGGATTCTGCCATTGAGCCGTAGTCTCAAACACCCAACTGCCAGCTTATTTCGGAGTATGAATGTCACGAATGCATCGGGACTTATTTGCATTATTCCATCAATTCTTGTGTAACAGGCGAGCCGTTTGGTGCTGGTATAAATTTTTGTATTGTGGGACTTGCATCCAATGCTAGCGTAGAACAAAGCATGACTTTTCTATGATGTCCATTTTTTCTTGCCCCACAGTAATGGCTTTTACTAACGTGCAGACAAAGCCTATGAACATGCTTTATTGAGCCAACCCGGTGGGGTTGTGCTATTACTCTCAAACCCCCACCTGCCAGCTTCGGAGGATGTACGTCACAAATGCATCGAGAGTGTAATTGTTTCCAAGTACCAACTTTTGATAAACGGCCTTGACTGTGTCCCATAGTGTTGTTTTTGTGTTCTAAATATGTAAACATGCCAGCCTTTGGTGCTGGTATGAATTTTCGCATTGGGGGACTCAGAAGCGAACTGCGCCTAGCAAAACATGACTTTTCTATGAAGTCCTGTTTTTTTGCCCTTAAATTCACCTGCCTCTTGAAAACAGTAGACTGCATGAACCGCAGTTCTTCCCCATGCCTTGCAGCACATATGAGCATGCTTCATTTCAGCCAAGCCGCCAGAGGTGGACTCTCAAACACGCAACTACTAGATAGAAATTAGTCGCCAAACTCGAGGTTTGGATAAGCGGCTTTGACTGTTTTTCAACGGTGTTATGCCTGTGCTACACGGGCATCTTCGAATCACATTCGAGTCGACTGGCATTCGAGATTTCGAATGACATTCCCGTACATTATTACTAAGGTTATCACAATAGAAACTCTGCAAATAGATGGCTGGTAAAGTCCAAATTGCCGCCTTTATCTTGGTGGACGGCGAAAATCAACCTACAGTATTTTTTGCGCATCAGTATTGCCACACTTTGAGCTGTTTATTATAGCTGTGTTTGAGACTGATTGCGTAGCCTAAAGTTTCATTTGGCGGAATTTTTTTTCTTTCCACAGATGGCTCTTCATAATTAGGTATCAAGTTCCTAAGCTCTCAAGGAGCACTTCCAGACCAATGGAGAAGCGACCTCAGAGCAACTAACTATATTGAAAAGACGTAATCACCCAGGCAAAAGTAGTTCGACTGCAGTATAAATTATCGGCTAAGTGGGCCGCCTTTATACAATGGGTTACCAAATACCATCATAAATCAGAACAATACATGACACGAAATGGAAGATACAAGAGATGACACGAGCGCTAACAATTGGATTTTTATTTCTAGGAAGGCCATTAATATAACCATATAACACAACCAACAAAACTCGTGTTTCCACCTCGCCTGGCTTGCAGCTTTCGCTAATCAAAATAACTTTATATAATTAACGTTTAAATTGGCTCAGAGGAAATGAGTGCCACAGTAGCTGTCACACTTCTTCATGCACACCTGCACCGCACCGTAAGAGAAGGGGGATGCGGCAGTAAAAGAAGTAAAGTTTCCGTAGTGGAGGGCTTCTTAGCAGTTTCGACCAACTGGGGATCTTCAAAGTACACTGATATCACATAGTAAACCTATGTGACACCGTGCATCAATTTCATCTATCCATCACTAAAGTGTAATTGTTTCCGAAGTCCAACTTTTTATAAACGACTTTTCACCAGTGTTTTCTAAATGTGTAACAGGCGAGCCCTTTGGAGCTGGTATAATTTTGGGCATTGTGGTACTTAGCAGCATACTTGCCCTGAAGTCGTGGCTTTAATTCACGTGCAGACAAAAACACGTCTCTCACAGACTGCATTCACTTGCCTCTGGAAAAAGCATATGGTATTGCCCTCTGTCCCTCCAGTTTCAGCATACGTGTGCACTGTCATCATCCCCATTTGTCGATCCATGACGTAAACCATTGGATCTTGGCTGTCATCCACTTCAAGGACTCTCGGCTTGTTTTTTACAACAGTCTGCTTGATCACCCAGTAACGACCGACTGGATCGGGATGCTCTCCGACTACAGAGAAAAAGAGAGTGAGCGCAGGCGCCAGCACAAGTTTGATTGGCAAGGTTGGGTCATGTCGGCAAGCTTTGTAGCGCGCTTTTCGGCATTTTGTTTCGAAGAAAAATGGCGGAATGCCGACTAGTGTCGGCGGCTCCAAGAAGGTTGCACTTTGTGCAACGACATTTGTCAGATAACACGCATCTTCGGACTTGTCTGGAGCACCCTGCCATAGGGCATGTCCGTGATGCTTGCCGTGAAGCTTATCAAGGTGATGAGGAGGGTACGAATGATGGTTTCTTGCGCAGTGAGGGGGCATTTTAACTTCAGCATTGAGAGTGACAATGTCCACCTAACATGCAGTGCCCTAGTCAGAGCAGAGAGGTCAAGAATGCAACACGTCGGTGCCCGAAACACACGACATCTAAAGAGGTGGTGCGTGTGGCCGAGGAAGGTCAAGCCATGCATGAGACTCTAATACCCTGCTGGCAATAACATTTCTTCCCCTTGCCTTGCAAAACCTATAAACATGCACCCATGCCGGCGGCATTTCGCGATTTAGCCGTACTCTCAAACACCGAACTGCCAGCTTTGTTCGGAGTATGCACGTCTCGAAGGCCTCTTGAATGCCATGGGTGCAAACACATCTGTCTCAGAGACTGAATTCAGCTGCTTCTGCAAAAATGAAGATCGTATGCCTTCTGTCGCACCAGCTTCTTCACCATAAGTGTGAACTGTCGTCATCCTCACCAGGTGAACAAGCCGTTCTACCGCGCCGTTCGGTATTTTGTTTTTCAAAGAAAAATGGCGGGATGCCCAGTACGCTTGACTGCTCCAAAAAGGTACAAATTGAGGTGCGTTTGTGAACGAGGAAGGTCAGGTAAGCCGTGCATGCGACCTTATTAGTCGCATTTCTTACCCTTTTTTTTTTGCTGTAATAAATATGCTGAATCGATAGCCCCAACTTCTGATAAACGACCTTTGGCTGTTTTCCTTACAAGTGTTATTCAAAACATGACTTTTCTATGAAGTCCAGCATTCTTGCCCTGCAGTATCAACGTGCAGACAAAAACATCTCATGTCTCAAATAATGAATTCACTTGTCTCAGGAAACAAATAGACTGCATGGTCTCTGTCGCACGAGGTTCAGCTTAGGTGTGCACTATCGTCATCATCACCATTTGAACAAGCCGTTGTACCGCGAATTTCGGCATTCTTCGTAGAAAAATGGCGGGATGCCCTGTAAACTCGGCGGCTCCGAAAAGGTGCAAATTGTGTGATGAAATTCTTTGTCAGTCGTCTGCGCCCAACACCGACGATATCTGAAGAGGTGCGTTTGTGAACGAGCAACGTCAGCTAAGCCTTGCATGCGATCTTGTCAGCCTCAATCAGATTTCTTCCCCCTTCCTTGCAGTAATGAACATTATTCATTCAGCCAAGCCGACGGGATTTTGCGATTTAGCTGTACTCTCAACACCCAACTGCCAGCTTCCGAGTATGAACGTCACAAAGGTCTCGTTAATTAAATACATCAATGCATTTACCAAGGTAATTGCACCGAAAGCCAAACTTTTGATAAACGGCTTTGACTGTTTTCAACCAGTTATATATATGTTCAAAGTATATCAGCAGGCAAGCAGTTAGGAGCTGGTATAAAATTTCTGATTGTGGGACTGGGCACAAAATTGCCCACAGCAAAACACGACTTTTTTATGAAGTCCTCTTTTCTTGTCATTTGAATTCACCTGCGTCTTGAAAACAGCAGACCACATGAACCACATCCTTTCAGCCAAGCGAACAGGAGTGGACTCTCAAACACGCAACTTCTAGATTGAAATTAGTCGCTAAAGCCGAAGTTTGGATAAGCGGCTATGACTGTTTTCCAGCAGTGTTGCACCTGTGCTACACGGGCACCTTCGAATTACATTCGAGTCGACTGGCATTCGAGATTTCACAGGACATTCGCACTCAATGAGCTCCCGCGGTGCTACACGACAGTTTTAAACTCATTTGAAAGCTTCAGCATTCGCTCGCAATATTGCAATGGCGCTGCTGCATTGAGTTTCGCGTTCCCATGGTCACGCTAGACCAACAGCAACTTCAGCATGCCAACATGTTGTACTGCGACATGTTTTCCGGCCAACCGACACGGACGGCCGCTCTTCATGGCCTCGACAGATCGCGGTGGCTTCACGAAAACTTTACGCTGGCGAGGCGACGGTGTGACGGCGTCAGCGCTTGTCACTACGGTATACATATTAAATATAAGCGCAATGAGCGGCTGTATTTCACACTCGAACACTCAACTACGCGATAAATTCATGTCTTCCACGCGACTATAGCCTATGATCGAGTACTCGCGCTTTCGGAAATTCTTCAAAGCCAATGCACAAGTTTCAGTGAATGAAAACGGCCATCAAGTGTAGTTCTGGCATTGGTGCTCTGAAATGGACATTTTTTACATGCCAGGACGCGCATGCAATAAAAGAAAAATGTTGATGTGAGCCTGACTGCCGAGAAGGCGGCCAGCAAACGTCGGAAACGTCACTTGCGAATGAGAAATAAGGCCGTTGCAGTGAACGCGAACGGTCACTGCACTTCTGGCTAAAGCGATATATTTAAAGTATTGGTCCCGTTGGAGAACGCAGGGAGAATCAGCGAGAAGTCTTACTTTGTAAAGAAGCAATGGTACGAGTAATTCCAAAGAGAAGATATTACTTTGTAACAGTGCAACGGTACACCGCAACCTGCGGTTCATGTCGGGTAATCAAGACTGGTTTTGTATACGCATTGATGTAAACAAGCGTACTGGGGCGCAATCGTCCTCATCGGTGCTTTTGTGTACAACTTTCGCATTCACGCGGTAAACGCCAAGTTGTTCAATATTATGTTCAAACACGTATTGAGCCAGTACACGAGCTATTTGAGAAACCGGCAGCAGAAGAAAGCAAGCAGCTGATATTGAAATCAACAACCGCAGAAGCGAAGACTCGCCGCCATAGTCGCGCGGACCGGCTGTGGACGGAGCAAAGCGATGACGACCTCCTATTGGTCGGCGCTTGCTGTGTTCGCGTTTCGAACGCATTACAAAATCTCGATGTTTTCGCATCGCTCATTCGACTCGAATGACGCTTTCTCGAATGTTTTCGCATAGCTCATTCGACTCGAATGACGCTTTCTCGAACGTTTTCGCATAGCTCATTCGACTCGAATGACGCTTTCTCGAATGTTTTCGCATAGCTCATTCGACTCGAATGACGCTTTCTCGAATGTTTTCGCATAGCTCATTCGACTTGAATGACGCTTTCTCGAATGTTTTCGCATAGCTCATTCAACTCGAATGGCGCTTTCTCGGATGTTTTCGCATAGCTCATTCGACTCGAATGACGCTTCAGTCGAATGCCTACGAAACACGCCGTGTAGCAGCGCGCATTCGGCATTCGAGTCGAATGAAATTCGTTTCGAAGGCATTGGAAAGGCCCGTGTAGCAGGGGTATTATTTATGTGTCTAACAGGCGAGCCATTTCGAGCCGGTGTGAATTTTGGCATTGTGGCAGTCATGGCTTTCATTAAGGTGCAGACAGAAACATCTGTCTCACAGACTAAATTCACCTGCTTGTGCCAAAACGTAGACCGTATGCCCTCTGTCGCACCAGCTTCTTCAGCATAAGTGTGAACTATCGTCATCCTCACCATTTGAACAAGCCGTTCTATTGCGTCTTTCTACAATTTTTTTTAAAGATGGCGGGATGACGCTTGGCGGCTCCGAAAAGGTGCAAATTGAGGTGCGTTTGTGAACGAGGAAGGTCAGGTAAGCCCTGCATGCGACCTTATTAGCCTACTATCAGTACCATTTCTTCCCCTTTCCTTGGTTTAATGAACATGCTGAACTCCAAAGCGCAAAAGCGCAACTTTTGATAAACGGCCTTGACTGTGTGATGATGTTGATCGTATCGAGTGCGCGGGTTGCTCGAGAAGTGAAGTGCGCGTGAGTTTGTTCGGGGCAAGAGGACGGGACGGACGTTCCTGAGCGTGGCTGGCGATTAAGTTCATCGTCCTGGACCTGGCGTAAAAGGCCGGCTCGCCAGCACCTGCCGGGGACCTGGTCCGGGGTCTGGTGCCGCACAGCACGTCGCTATCCCACGAACTACTCTCGGAGGCAGTTCGACTGCTCCATCGTGCGTGGCCGCCGCACTGGTGCCGTTGCAGTACCCGGCGTGACCCACCGCAGTACCTGGTAAGAGCACTGGGACGTCGGGCGTGGCCTGCCACGCGACCGGGTACTCGGACGCCTGGGCGAGAACAGGGTCCGCGTCACACCCCGGCTACCGGTCTCTCTCATCCGGACTTCATCATCGTAGGACTTCCTCAACCGGACTCCGAGCATCGTCGGACTCGCCTGCACCGGCGTCGAGTCCACGACCGGAATAAACGACAGTAGGACGTTTTTTTGGTGTGCGCCAGTAGAACTTAGCTATGCTGTAGCCGTGTGAAAGTGACTTTGTGGGGTCAAGAAATGCGTGCGTGTCCGTAAATCTGATATGGTACCTGCCCAGACCTTGGCCCATAACCTAACATCACACTGTTTTCCACCCGTGTTCATTCAAAACGTAACTTTTCTATGAAGTCCAGTTTACATGCCTTGCCGTAGCCTTTTATTAGCGTGCAGACAAAAACATCATATGTCTCACAGAATGAATTCACATGCCTGAGAAAGACAATAGGCCTTACGCCCTCTGTCGCGCCAGCTTCAGCCTAGGTGTGCACTATCATCATCACCATTTGAACAAGCCGTTGTACCGCAATTTCCGGCATTTTGTTTCGTAGAAAAGTGGCGGGATGCCCAGTACAATCGGCGACTCCGAAAAAGTGCACATTGTGCAATCAAGTTCTTTGTCAGTCAACACGTCGGTGCCCGAAACCGACGCCATCTAATCTAAAGATATGCGTGTGGACGATGACGGTCAGGTAAGTACTGTGTGCGACCTTACTACCCTGCCCGCACGCATAATTCTTCCCCATTCCTTGCAACAAACACTCATTAACCCAGGCCAGTGGGATTCTGCGATTTAGCTGTACTCTCAAACAGGGCCGCCTTTTCCCCTTAAGGTTTTCAGGAAGGTGCAGAACCTGCTAGTGTGTGTGTCACTGCCAGAGTTCATATTATGCAGTAGGAACAAGTCAAATGGTATGTGTTTACCAGATTTTTTCTACGTTACGCTTTTGGAAAACTGAACGACCTACCTTCCAGCATTTTTCGGAGTATGCACGTCACGAATACCTCGTGAATTACATCAATCCATTGCCAAAGTAATTGTTTCCAACGCCCAACTTTCGATAAACGGCTTTTACTGTTTTGCACCAATGCTATGTGTGCTAAACGGGCAAAACACCATTGTTGTTACCACTCTGGTAAATGCTTGAGGCAGATGCCCCACCTCGGCAGACACAATCGAACCCACACGGGTGAACGACTATATTAGTGCCAACTGCACCAATAGATATGTAGAGAAACGCAGTATGGTGACCCTGTAGTCTTGGCTTTTATTAACATGCAGACAAGAACATCTGTCTCGCATACTGAATTCACCTGCCTTTGGAACAAAGCAGACCGTAAGCCCTCTATCGCACGAGCTTCAATGTGCACTATCGTCATCATCATCCTTTGAACTACCACTGTGGTAAAAGCTTGAGACAGATGCCCCACAACGGCAGACACAATCGAATCCACACGGATGAACGACTATATTGTTGTCCCCACTGCACCAAGAGATATGTAGAGAAACGCAGTATGGTGTCCCTGTAGTCGTGGCTTTTATTAACGTGCAGACAGGAACATCTGTCTCACGTACTGAATTCACCTGCCTTTGGAACAAAGCAGACCGTAAGCCCTCCATCGCACGAGCTTAAATGTGCACTATCGTCATCATCACCATTTGAACTACCAGGGCAGAAAACGCGGAGGTGCTTGAAGAGCTACAGAATGGCTTCAGACAAGGCCGCTGCATCGAGGATAACCTTTTTATTGTCACCCAGGCCCTCGAGATTGCCGCTAAAGAGGACAGGCAGCTACTGCTGGGCTTCCTTGACATCTCCGAGGCATACGACTGCATTGACCATTGCACCCTGTGGGCAGTGCTGAGGAGTATCGAGATACTGGAAGAATGGCTACAGCTGCTGAAAGCCATATACGCACAAACTTGAGCTGTCATACAGTGGGACAACATGGTGTCGGAGCCGGTAACCGTATCTCGTGGTCTTAGGCAGGGATGCCCCATGTCGCCCATACTTTTTATGCTCTATGTGTCCCGTATGACAAAACGACTCGCAGACAGTGGTGTTGGTTTTGTCCTCACGTACATGGAAAATGGTATTTCCCAGCATCGCCGCATCCCAGCCCTGCTGTATGCTGACGACATCGTTTTGATGGCGGACTCAGTCCCGGACCTCCAGACCCTGCTGGATATATGCTCGGAGGCGGGTTCAGACCTTCGCATGAGTTTCAACGCCAGGAAATCGGCGCTCCTGGAGCCCAATAGTATTAAAGCAGGAGGCGAGAAGCCAACCATGCGACTCCAGGGAACCGATATTACCTGGACAACGGTATACAAGTACCTCGGCGTCGAACTCACTTCTGAGAGAGCGTATCTGAGGGACTATGAAACAAAGCTCCGCGCCAAGGCATTGGCGAGGAGAGCTCTCCTTGGCTCCAGGGCGCTGTGGACGTTCAGCCGTTTCGAGGTTGTTAGGCCCCTGTGGAAGTTGGCGGCCGTACCTGGGCTCACCTACGGAAACTCCGTACTGTGCATCTCTTCAGCTACACGGGGGGCCCTCGAGGTCCGCCAGCGTGAGGCTGACCGCCTTGCGCTAGGAGTCCATAGATATGTCATGAACGAGGCCGTACAGGGCGACCTCGGATGGTCGTCCTTTGAAGCGCGTTAGACCACTGCCAAACTTGCCATGCAGCGTCGCCTGAGTGCTCTCCCCGACGGTAGATGGTCCAGGGAGGTGTACAAGTACATCGTACTTTAATGCTCCAACACCAGGTGGATGCTCCGAACTCGGAGGCTGGCCGAAAAGTACGGAATTCCGCAAGCCGGCCTGTCAGAGGTACCCCAGCCTGCGTGGAGAAAGAAGATCCGCAACCAGGTTCGGGAAGCGGAAACAGAGAGGTGGCTCAGAGAAACACAGGCGAAGTCATATCTGGCGGTATACTCCAGTGCCAAGCATACCATCACTAAAGCAAACCTCTACGACAACACACGAGGCAGCGGGCTGCTTTGCGAGGCACGGAGGGGCGTGCTGCGCACAAGGACAATACGAGCCAAATACACCGAGGGCTTGGATACCCGGTGCCCCAGGTGCGGCGCCGCCGACGAGACCATCCAACATGTAGTGATCGAGTGCCCAGAACTGCGACTCGCCCCCAATACAACAGCGACAACACCAACGGAAGCGCTTTTGACAGCACTCGGCCTACAGTCGACGTCACCAACCGAAGAGACTAGGGTAATCATGAGGGCAGTGGAGACGACAAACCGCCGCCTCGAGGACTGGTGGCGCAACAGTGAAGCTGTTGCGCCACAACCGAGGTTTATGTATATACGTTTGGTGTTTGTTCTAAGGTTGTTTGGCTTCTGTTATTTTTATCTGTATCCACCCTTCGGTTCCTAGCAGAATGTGTTCCTGCAACTTCTCTGTTTGCTTCGTCTGGCAAGCTGTCTGGACATTATCCATGACGTGGCTGGCATATTTGCCGCAGCCAATTTTCTGCTTCTGTTGTTCACCAGCACCAGCGGCGACCCGTTGATCCTGTGCTTGAGCCCGACTGTGGGAGGGGAGAGGGTCTCGCCGGAGGGTCCTGAAGACCCCCTACCACGCTCTGCTCAGGGGAGGGCTCCGTTCTCCTTTGTTGAGCATCAGTGCTTTGGGCATGCCCGCTATGCTCGCCTTTAGGTGCAACACTAGGGCGTGGAGCTTTCAGCCACTTATGCCGAACGGCTATGCTCTTATGAGGCACTGTGTTCACTTGCCTGAGCAATACATGAATACGTTGTGGAGGTCTGAGTCACTCCCGCCTGACGGATTTGCCTTATTGCGGCAGAGTCATACCGACACCACGCACCTTTCTTCACCAAGGCTTGAGCCCAAGAGATCGACAAAGGCTCTTATTGAGCATGCCCTTTACAGCGCATCTGCTGTCTTCCTCTTTCTTATGCAGCACTGGACTATTTTCTGGTATCAGCTGTATTGAATAACATTTTTCTTCTTTTTCTTTTCTGTTTTCTTTTCCTTTTAAATCTGTCATTTGGTATTTACTAATGTAATCACTATTACTTTTCTTTTCTCTGTTCACCTCTTTGTGGCCAATTTTTATGTATACATTTATCCGCATTTTCCATTTTCATGTTACCTTAATTATTTTCCATAGACCGGTATATTATATTTTCAGATTTCAGAATTGTTTCTTTTTTCTTTTTTGTGTGTACGGAATGTACAGCTTTCTCCCAACCGATTCGGAAAGAATTTTATTCTATAATTTCATAGTAATGGACGTCTTAAGCTGTCAAGGATTTTATGCGTGATGTTTTGTGTTTCTTTGTGCCTCCATTAGTTTCGTATTCGCGACGTTTTTCAATACTATTTTTCTCATTTCATTGCAGACTTTGGTAACCGCTTTATATACATATATTTATTTATTCTAGGCACAAGTGTGTTTAGCATATTCACTTTAAAGCTATATTTTTTGCGAATTTGCAAATCCTTAATGCACAATTTTTATATTTCTGTTCTCTCTTCTTTTGCAGTTTCTGGCTACCCACGGACATTTTCTTCTCTGCTTCCTTCTTTCCTGGACTTCTTTACTTTTTGTGCTTTTCTTTCGCTTTTTCTTTCTTTCTTTATCCTTTTTCCATTTCATATATCTAGCTATTGTAACTAGGTAGTTGTGATCTCTGTTTTCTTTTGTATCTTTAATGTACATTTTTTTAGATTTTTATGTCCATGTTTTTTTTTCATCTAAATTATTTTTTTATTTTGGGCGTTTAGCTCCTTTTCTTTTATCTTAAATTGGATTAAGCCTGGCAAAGCTTTGCTGGTCCGGGCTCCCTCTCTCTTTCTTTTACATTTTTTTTTCGTCATATTCTGAGAGGAATAATAAAAGGTAAAAAAGGTAAGGATTTCCAGCTGGTTGAAGAGGCTGCACGACAAGGAGTTTCTAGCATGTTCTCCCAGCAATCTGTAAAGTGGCTCTTAGTGCCCCGGGTCGAGACATCCAGACGGAAAACATCGAGCAACATGGCTCGGGTTGGCATTTGAGCTTATTCGAAATTTTTGCGGGGCGATTAACAGTCCACTGGCTATGTGAAGCTGACTGGCGGGGACTATACTTCGTACTGAGAGCTATAAGACAGGCCACTAAGGGGGTCGGTAGAGCAAGGTAGCTGGTACAGAAAATAGATTATGATGGTGACTAACATGCTGATGGCTATTGAAAAAATTGCATCAATATGTATTTCTAGTTAGTATTGTAATTATGCTCTTTCTTCCACTTCAAAGGCACAAGTAAAAAAAAGCAAACAAAAGCTTCAATGTTCAGAAAACAATATTCCTAGTTAAGTATCAATTCCTTAGATTACTAATTACAATGATACCAAGATGAATGTCCAGATCATGAAAAAAAGGGTCACAAACAGACTAAAATGCATGGGAGGAATAGGGCCTACCCTGTCCCCTTAACGCCACATAACACCACAGCAATCGCAACTGTATTATATGTGGGAGAATAAAGCATCTGTGCCCACTTGATCACGCTACTCTCACTCACTGCAGTCACCATCACCATATTGTTAGAATCAAAAAGCTAAATGTATGATGAGTGTCATTTCTTGATGTTATCCTAATGCCTTTCTTCTCAAGCGAGGGTACGCAGCATGCAAACAATACTTCAAAACAAAACCGAACATCAGGGACGCTTTTCAGCATGTCGCAAACCTAAGAGCAAAGCAATTTCACTATATCCGTTCATGAAGGAATACAGTGTACTACATCAGCATGCATTTCATGCCGCTTTGCCGCAATTAGTGCAGATCGTTGGTAGGGGAAGCACTTGACTTCTGTCTGGAATGTGGCACTTCTTGTGTTGCCAGCACCAGCGGGGATCGCGAATGTCTCGTCATATGGTGCATTCATAAAAAGGGCAAACATGTGCAGCTGCTGGAGTACTGGAGTCTCCCTCCAGGAGGAGGCCCGGGAATTCAAAGCACAGACAGGAATGTCTTTTCAACCCATTACTGCTGCCTACTTATGCGGCGGTAGAGCAACATCCGAGTAATGATTATATTTGAGCCTCAGAACGTAATTTATTAGCCCTTTACTCAAGCTGCTAGACATGAGTGGTTGAGTATATAATGCGACTTATAGATGTCACTGCATAAACGAAACGCCGAATGGAGCTACCGACACACTGTCAGCGTGAGCGGCAACGAGACGCAATTGTTATGCTGCATTCAACCTGCTGTAAAACAGTATCACTGGGATCCATAATGTGCTGTGTTATTGAAACGGCCGACAAATACCTGCAGATCATGCAGTCACCTCAGGCCCAACCAATCAAAGCGCCAACAGGAATGCATGTTCAAATCGCTGCTGGTGTCTATCTAAGTGGTGGCAGAAATTAATTTTATGAATACTGAGAAGGAAGCGCTCGACAGATTTTCGGGCTGCAGATGTCACTAGAGAAGAGACACACCTGTCTGACGACAACGCTGGCCTTCTCAAGTTATCACTGCCCATCGTATAAATATTTTACTTGAGCCTCAGGCAGTTTCCAAACATCAATGTGAGAGTGGTAGCACTAAATTTTATTTATATCAATTAGGAGTTTATTGGCTCGAAGCCATTAAACTCGTAGCACTCCAGTCCTAGCCCCCCAGTCAAACGCGGCAAAGCGTTGTTTGACTGGGGTGCTAGGTGGAAAGGGAATGGAATTACGCCCTCCTCTTTTGTCAAAAAACGACACTAAAAACCACTGTAAAAGGCTGGAATTCTTGGATGGAGTTTCTAATAATTAATGTGCGGCAATGTGGCTTACAATATGAAAATCTAATGGGCGTTAAAAGCAGGAGTTTGACACAAGCAAGAGGGTGAGCAGTTTCCTTCTACCGTACTTGGCTACCGTGGTCTTTTGTCAGTGCCAAGGTACCCTTATGAACTAGTTATCGCGATATCGCGAATACTAATACTGAATACTTTATAGCTCGTTAGTGCTGCTATTTTGTGTAAATAATGTATATTGCATCATCTACATGACACTATGGGGTCTTCGAGCCCTTTGACCTCTCCAACGCCTCAGTTACGTTCCAGCACCTTATGAACCGTGAAGTGACCATGGCGCTTGTCTACCTAGAGGATGTCACTGTCTACGATGCCATGTTTCATGAGCGTCAGCGGAGCCTGAACCTTGTGTTCTTCAGGCTCTTATTGCAGCGGGGCTTCGCTTGACACTGAAGAAGTGTTTCTTCGGTTTTTCAGAGGTTACATAATTGGGTGACTTCGCCGATTGGCATCGTATTCATCCCGACCCTATTTGCCTACTAATCGCCTACGAAGCTCCACTCACGCCCAAGGAACTGAGTAGTTTCCTTCAACTTGAATCCTATTTCCACGACTTTATTCTGGTCTATGCTAAACGGAGCATGCCTCTAATTACAGGGGTTAAAGACCCCCCCCCCCACCCCTGCTAAAAAAGAACACAGCCTGGGCTTGGAGTCAGGCCCAAAAACGAGCGTGTTTTGGCACCAAGCATGCACTCCTAGAGCCTCCGACTTCGGCCCATTATGATCAGTGTTGCTGTGACCGTACAAATGCCAAGTTAGCGACGTTTCGTCTGACGAGGTGAACTTCAAGAAAAATCCGTCCTGTGAGAATCGGCCCGAGGTGTTTTCCCCTTCTTAGTTCGACTGTTGACACTTCCCGTCCAGGGGCGCCCATTGTCAGCGAGGGACGATCGGAGTGAACCGTCCGCAGACGTTCGGGAGAAGAAAGGAGCCTGGGGATTACGGAAATTAGAGGCCGCTACCAGTGACTGCAGGAAAGAGTTGGAACCCCGACGATGCTAGGAGCCGTCTCCTTGATGCCGCTCGTATACGTGTGCTTCTGAGAGGGAAACACACCTGCACCGTCATGGCGGATCTTTGCAGAAGAAGCGGAGTCTACCTCCTCGCCGTTCCCACGCTCTACACGACAAGTCACCACGCCAGATGAAACAATACTGGGCTAGTCCGTGCATCAGACCATCAGTGCGGTGATGTGTTTGATTGGTTGCCGATATTTGAGGGATGTGCCCTTGAATCAATTTGTCAGCATCTTCAGAGAGGGGCTGGACATAAGGAGATTTAAGACGGTGCAGAGCACGAAATGATGCTCTGAGGCCTTATAAACTTCTTATCGAGACGCTTTTTCACTATGAACTATTAACTCTTGCCATTTTGCTGTTCCTACCATTTAGGTCATGTAAATAAGTTTTCTCAAAGTGCAGTTAAACCCGCTTGTTTTTGTTTTACCCATTCCGAAGCTTCAATCCTTCCTCAACCCGAACTCTCCGCACGCTGCCAAGTGAAGGCCGGGTTGAGCTAGTCCCAGCGTCACGACAGTGTACTCCGATCATCTTACACACGGACGCCAGCCTAGACGAACTCGGAGCTGTCCTTTTGCAGGAAGACGAGTCCGGCAACCAGCATGTCCTAGCTTATGCAAGCCGGCAACTCCAAGATGTTGAACGACGCCGGCATTCATCGGAGCTCGAGTGTCTCGCTGTTGTCTGGGCGTCGCGAAGTTCCATCCATATCTGTATAGGAATAGGTACGGAGGTATAGGTATAGGCGCCGCCTAACAGTAGTCACGAACAACAGCGCGTTGACTTGCTTGAAGTACTCTACTCATATGAATGCAAAGCTCGCGCGCTTATCTCTCCAACTAAATGAGTACGATTTCACCATCGTGCATCGTCGCGGCTCCATCAGGACGCTGGTTTCATATCTCGCCATCCTTTAGCGGTGATGTCTTTGCGCTTGTGCGTGTTCACTGGTACTGTGCACAGATATGGTCACCATCACCACATCTACAGAGAGCACATGGTTCACAAGGAGCGTCAAAATATGTATAAACAAAAAGAAAAGGTTGTACGCGAAAGCTAAAAAGTCAGCATCTGAGCACGATTGGAATCAGTATCGTACACATGCCCAACAGTGCAAAACTGAAATCGAAATCGCAAAGAACAAGTTCTATAACAGTGACATTTCACGTCTGTTAAAGAACAATCCTCAAAAATTTTGGCGCGTTGTTAATCCAAACTATGGTACAAACACCTCAGTGTCAATAACTAAAGAAGGAAAGCTCCTTACCTCCCCTCAAGTAGCAGAGGAATTCAACCAATTTTTCTGCTCAGTTTTCACTGATGAGAGCCCTTTACCTACTGACCTGCAATTTCCAGAGCTACACGAAAGCATGCCCGACATAACTATCACAGCAGAAGGTGTATCCTCTGCCATAGACCGCCTTCCTGCTAACTCTGCACCCGGCCTCGATAACATATGTCCTAAATTACTAAAAATAGCGAAACCTGCAATATGCTCCATCTTAGCTGCTATTTTTCAGCAATCCATTGATACGGGTTGTGTACCATACGACTGGAAAATTGCGCGTGTCATACCCATTTTCAAATCTGGTGATGCCTCTCTGCCATCAAATTACAGACCAATTTCTTTAACCAATATAAGCTGCAAATTGCTAGAACACATAATCTCCTCCGCCATAATGGGTCATCTGGTGAAGCATAACTTCTTTTTTCCCAATCAGCATGGCTTCCTACATGGTAGGTCTTGCGAAACACAACTGTTTGAATTGGTTACTGACCTTCATCATGCTGTTCATGTGCACTCTAAATAGACGCCGTATTTATAGATTTCGCCAAAGCATTCGACAAAGTCCCACACATACGTCTAATAAAGAAGCTTGAAAATTTAAACCTAAATTATAAGGTTATTTGTTGGATAAGGAGTTTTTTGGCTAATCGCTATCAATCAGTCTTTGTTAACAGCCATTCTTCCTCCCACTCAACCGTTAAATCTGGAGTGCCGCAAGGGTCTGTACTCGGACCTATCTTGTTCTTAGTTTATATAAATGATATCAGTAATAACCTAAATTCGACGGTCAGATTATTTGCTGATGATTGTGTGGTATACAGACAGATAACTGATCTTTCAGACTGTACTCATTTACAATCAGACATTGATAAGATCAACAACTGGTGCACACAATGGCAAATGGAAATTAACACCTCAAAAACAAAACTTGTCAGATTTACCACAACATCTAACACCGAACCATTCCATTACACTTTGAACAACGTGCGTATTGAATCGGTACCCATCATAAAGTATTTAGGTGTACATTTAGCATCAGACCTTTCATGGAACTGTCACTTAGATACGGTCATCAATAAGGCTTCCAAAACACTCGGCTTCCTCAGACGCAACCTGCGATTAGCTAATCCAGACACAAAGCTATTAGCATACACCACATTAGTGCGCTCTAAGTTGGAGTACGCCTCTTTAATTTGGAACCCTCATCAAGCATACCTAGTAACAAAATCGGAGTCTCTGCAAAATAAAGCCGCCCGTTTCACATCTAAAAACTATTCGCGATCCGCAAGTATAACTGAAATAAAAACCGCCCTCAACTTACCTCTTCTTGAAAGACGGAGAATGTTTTCCTTACTGTCCTTTTTCTTCAAATTATATTATAGTAATTCTTCCTTTGCGTTGTATCATATCACGCCGGCTCATCATGTATTCCCACGCATTGATCACCAACTGAAAGTGCAACCCATCTTTGCTCGAACCAATCTGTTCTTTCACTCGCCTCTCCTCCTCGCCATCCGTCAATGGAATCTGCTGCCTGCCACCATTGCATCTTCCAGTGATTATGAAACGTTTGTAACCGGACTAAAAAATCACTTCGAGCTGTAACCTTCATCTTTACATTTCTTTTTTTTTCGTATTAAAGCGCTGCTCTTGGAAAAACGTGAATGTTAGGTGCCATCTGTATCTTTATTTGAGTGTTTGAAGCATTAGCTTTTCAACATTTTGCGCCTGGCTATATTGTTAACCACTGTATACTTATCGCAATTTTGGATGCATTGTTTGTACTGTTGTCCCACTTTCCGCCCCCCCCCCCCCCTATGTAATGCCCGCCCGGGCCTTTAGGGTATTTGAATAAATTGAATAAATAAACTCGATCAGCAATGGACGGACCTGCAGACTGCACAGGCAAGTGATTCCGACCTGGTAGTTATATCCGTGCCCTCGGAGCAGGTTCTGAGGCATGCACCCGCCAGCATGCGCCGCGCCTATTGACTCATGGACGGTACCCTGCAACAGAAAGAGGCTCCGTGTTCGGCCATCCAAGTGGTGCCCGTTGTCCCGACTACTCGCGGCCCCATGTTTTGAGCGGTCTGCACGATGCTCCCATGGCAGGCCACATTGGTCACGACAAGATTTTCGCACGCATCTTGGAGCATTTTTGGTGACCTAACACGAGTACTGACGTCCGCCAACACGTGGCGTCGTGCCAGACATGCCAGTATCGGACGCCCTGTACAGTCAATCTTACGGCGCCCCTGCAGTCCATCCCGCCACCCAATTCTCCTTTCGGCCTGGTCGGGCTAGAACATTTGGGCCCATTTCACAAGACGCGTGCCGGCAACCGGTACGTCTTCGTTGCTATTGACCATTAAGTTGGGAGAAGCCTTGTTCGTCCCCGGCATCTCCTTCTGTGGAGCAGCAGCTCGTTTTCTAGCACGGCTTGCCGGATCGCCTCCTCACGAACCGTGCAACCTGCTTCACATCGAGAGAATTTGAGACATCCCTCGGTTCTTTCGGCATTCGGCACTCTACCACGTCCGTCAACTACCCCCAGTGCAACGGACTCGTCAGACGGGTCAACCGTACCCTGACTGACATACTGGCGGCCTACGCGGCTCCTTTCACACCAACTGGGGCCGCTTTGTTCCTGCCCCAGCATTCGCCGTCAACATCGCATCGCACGACACGGATGACGCCGTTCTGTGTCACCTACGGTCGAACGCCCGTCATGCCTCTTGACACGCAGCTCGGTCTGCCCAGCCTTGCTACCCCTTCAATAGAATGTGCCCGTCACTATCGTCTCGCCCGCCTGGACGCCCGACGCAAACTCCGACAATGTCATGCGCGGGCGCAGGCGTCCTTTTCTACCCGGCAAGCTGGTCCTTTTGCGCCGCAACCTCCGCGCTACTAGACGTGCCGCCAAGCTCTTTCCTCGGTACCGGACCCCTTACCGTATTGTCGATCGGCTCGCCCACTTATCGTCTTGCAGCCAGCATGAGCATCGACAGCGCGGAGTGCACCGAATCTTTCCTGAGCACATTTCACACATGAAACGATACGTTTCTAGAACACGCACACCCAGACCACTGTCCAGTAATGTGACGTATGACCTTCAGACGGCCTTTCTGGACTTGGTACTTGTGTTGAGATTTGTTTGCAGTGGGACTGTGACTTTCGTGTGTTGTGTCGATTTTTTCGTGATCGAACACAGTGAATCAGAGACCGCAAGAAACGTGCAGGGGTGGGACGACCCGAAGGAGAAAAAATATTTATGGTTCCCCGAAACCTTCGTCTCCACCCATACCAGAGCTCTGTGTTGCTGTATGCGGAAGAGCCGTCCACCTTTTGCATCTCACCATTTCACCTGAACTTTCCTGCATGATGGTCGTGCATTCTCTGTGCAGGACACTAGAAGACATCCCTTCAGACACGGTACCTGTCCCTTCCATGTGCACAGAATATCAGTTGCGCGATTTATGTGGACAATTTAGAATCAAAGGGGACATCAACGTCATAACCGCGTGATGATGCCGACTGCGAACGAAGCTACGCTCTTGAGCTACGCTATGCTCCCTCCCCGGTGGAAAGCTGTTACGGTATGAAAGACGAAGTGCGGCGCAAGAGCATGGATGGGAGATGGATGCGAAAGAGAACGATGTAGTCGGTGTTCGGTGAGTGACTGTGTTTCTAAAGGAGAACAGGAAGTGTGATCCTGTCGTGGTGATCCTGTGCTAGCTACAGCCAGAAGAAGGCTACTCAAAAGCTGTTCTCAAGGTGTTCGGTGCCTGGTGCTTCTTCGTGGTGAGGCCTTTCCACGTTCAGGGGGGTTTTGGTCAGGGTTCAGGCTAGCTTTATAGGATTTGGTAATGTAAAGGTGTCATTACCTTGCGCACAGGCATGTCTTTCACCTCCATGGGAGGGGGCTCGGCAGATTGGTTCGCCAGCCTGCCGAATGAAAGCTTGCCTCTGGAAGCATTTGCTAAAAATGGTGTCGATGTGATTCCTGTCGCACTCATACCGATATTCGATGGAATGCTGAAAATGGAAAATACGAAAACTATTCAGCAGCAACTCAAAAGTCTGACGGATCACTACCTTGATATCTCTGAGGTGCGGCCTTTCGGGAGACGAGGTATAATTTGCAAATCTGCAAACATTGTGTGTCAGATCTGCTGCGCTGCAGTTCTTTTACATCGATTCCTGTCAAAGCCTTTATTCCTGAACAGCTGGCTAGTACTAAGGGTATTGTGCGTGGTGTGGATCCTGCATCTACTCTCAAGAAATTTAGGAGGAATTTCAGGACGCAGGAGCTGGTGTTCTTTCAGTGTATCGCTGCTCTCGCATAGTGGCCGGGGTGCGTGTTGCTACAGAGTCCGTTATAACAACTTTTGCCGGTCTATTGTGTCCATCTGAGTTAAACATTTGGCCAATTATTTATCGCACTGACCCGCTACGTCCTCGCCCCCTTCAATGTACCAACTGTTGGCGATTTGGACACAGTGAAAGAGCATGTAAGTCTGCAACAAGATGCAGGGTGTGTGGGGAAGGACACTCTTCTAATAGCTGTACCGCTGCAAGACCTAGCTGTTGTCTGTGTAGTAACGAGCAATCGGCTGATGACGCCAGTTGTGAGAAACGATCTCAGGAGCAGGCGTTACTAGAATTAATTCAAGAGAATCGTTGCTCTCGAGCAGGTGCTTATGCCCTTCTTGATCGGAAAAGGCACACTTATGCCAACTGTGTGCGCCCTTCTACTCCAGACTTTGAGATCACGTTGTCTACCGCAATTGTGAAAACGGTTGAAAAAGCCCTTTCTGTCGTGGTTGACCGTATGCTTACCAGCTTTACTGAAGCTTTGTCTAGTATTGTTGGTAGCCAGTCATCTTGTCCACCTCAACCTGTTCTGTCTCTAGCATCTATTTCATCTCAAACCTGTGCTGAAAGTTTAAATGCAGATTCTCCTCTAGTGCTGGCTCAAGTGCACCCAATCGACAGTGTCCCTGTAGGCATTTCTCGCAAAGGTATTTGCTCTAATGATGTTGAAATGGCATGCCCTACTCAAAAGCGCCGCGCTTCTAGCTCACCCTCTAAGTCCTCCATTTCCCGGACCAAAACTAAAAAAGGGCTTTCCAAAGTTTACAGCAAACCGATGTGTTAAAAGAGGCTGTTGCGACCTCAATTTTAGGTCAGTAATCATGGCAGGTGAACAAGTTCTGCAATGGAATTGTCGCTCTATTGTATCTTCACTTCCAGATTTATATCTTCTCCTTTCAACACATAAGCCAGACATAGTGCTTTTGCAAGAAACTTGGCTCTCCCGCGCAGTCATTTAACTTAAAGAAATATGTTTTCCGCGCCGATCGTGTAAACGGTAGGGGCGGTGGTTTATTAACTTTGATATCGTCAAAATTATGTCACCTGGCAAAAATAAGCAAAACAATAATGAATCCTGAGTGTGAGATGTTGGCTGTAGATATCACATTGCCGCATTGTGGTCCTGTCACAGTCGCTAACGTCTACTGCCCCACAGGTGTACGTAGCACAGACTATTTTGACAGATTACTTACACATTCTAATAGGGTAATTATTGCAGGTGATTTTAACTCGCACCATGCTCTTTGGGATAACTACTCCGGCGCATGTGGACAGCTGTTATGGACGTGGATGTCGGCAAATGCTGTGCCCTGCTGCAATTCTCGGGCTATAATCTTCATGCGCGGAAATTCGCAATCTGTCATCGATTTATCCCTGGCAGCAGGTGGGATAGGTATAGGAGGATGGTCCACAGTAGACAGTGGTACATTTAGTGACCACTTTCCAATAACATTTACCATCATGATGAGCACAACACGAGATAGAACTTTGGACCGTAAACTAGCAAACAACGCCAAATATGCAGCTTCGCTACGCTCCTCCCTCAAATCAAGCCTTTGTTCATGTAGGACCGACAAAGCACAAAAGGTATTCTCCTCAATTGCGAATGCTACTGTAGATTCCCAGTTCACTGTGCGGTCTGCAGTAAACAATAAGTCGCCATCCCCATGGTGGAATGACGCGTGTGAGAAAGCCTTCCGCCGTAGAAAAGCATCATGGAAAAGCCTTTATTATAACCAGAGCCCAGTAAACTGGACAGACTACAAAATTTGTTCGGCGTCATTCAAAAGAGCCATAGCGCAGGAAAAGGACGAGTACAACGAAAATTCAAATACTTATTTGTCAAACCCTAAGCACAGGAAGGCTTTGTATCGTTTCATGGAACGAAATAGAAACTCGCACCTTTCTCAGTCATTAAGTTCAGTAGTGTTGTCTCCACAGGAGGCAAAGGATGAGTTGGAACAAATTGCGCAAGGACTAGCATTACGTTTCCAGGAGCAGTGCAGAGTTCCCTTGCACGCTCCCATTTCCTGCTCAGACTATGTTGAGGTTGATAGCAGAACTCCTATCTGTGATTTCTTCCATGAAAAACTCGGCTCCAGGTTGGGACGGGGTTACGGTAGGTATGCTCAAAATTTTAGCAAATGATTTCACTCAGGATCTCCTGGATCTGGTTAATCAATCATTAGAATCAGCATGGCTGCCGCACGTCTGGAAAGTGGCGAAAATTATATTGCTCTTGAAAGACCCTGGTAAAGGATTTCATGTTGAAAACATTCGGCCGATAGCTTTGACTTCGAATCTAGTAAAATTAATAGAAAGAATTGTGCATGGCCGCCTCTCAAAGCATATCTCAGAGGTTAATGTTTTGAGTTCTTCCCAGATTGGTTTCCGCATTGAATGCTCAATATGGTCTGCACATGTAGATTTAGAAAGCAGGATTCGCCTTGCAATGTACAACAAGGAGGTATCAGCGTTAGTGACGCTCGATATTGCTAAGGCCTATGACAGCATTGAACATTCCATTCTACTTAACAAGTTGCCATTATTGCGTCCTCAGGTCTACATGTAAGCGTGGACGAGGAAATTTTTGAAAGGACGAGAATTCTTTTGCACTGATGGCTCATTAATCTCAGACACCTATGCACAGAAAAGAGGGGTGCCTAGGGGCTCTGTGCACTCCCCACTCCTTTTGAATATATTAATGTGCGATATTCCGGTTCATCCTGATGTCACTGTATATGTATATGCAGATGACATAGCATTCTTCGCCTCTGCAAAAGATATTCATGACCTATATCGTTCAAAACAGGCTTACCTAAATGCACTTGAGGTCTAGTTGGACAAAATTAAATTGGTTTTAAATGTGTCCAAAAGTAGTGCGCTAGTTTTTAAAACCATAACCCCCTTATATGTTTCGTTAAACTACCGCTCAGATCTCATACCTCAAGTGGAATCTGTGCGGTATTTAGGCATTACGTATGATGCTACTATGGATTGGAGGCTTCACATCAAATCTAATGTTCGGAAAGGTGAACGTGCCCTTGGTAGGCTGACACGGCTAAGTAACAGGAAATTTGGTATGCGTCGAGATACTCTTCTACTTTTGTACAAAGCCTATGTGAGACCGATTCTGACATTTAGCTGCATTCTTTTTTTCTCGGTGTCTAAAATATAAGCTGCATCCTTTGCTGCTTTTAGAAAGACGGGCGCTGCGCCTCTGTCTAGGGCTTCCACAGTCAGTCTCTACCACTGCTCTGTACTTGGAGGCCCGCATTCCGGACCTTAACTCCCGTTTCCGCCTTCTAACTGTCAGATCATTCTTGCGATCATTTGAGACTACTCCCGGTGTAGCTATACCTATTTTTGTGTCAAACCCCGCCCTCTTTCTTACTCACCAGTGGCCAAGGGTCTGCAAGCCCCAGGTTGTTTTTACGCAAAGAATTTTAAACATTGGTGTGGACCTTGCTTCTATATGTCCTATTGGTTGCTCAACGTCCTTTGCGGATATAAATTTATTCTATATTTCCATCTAATGTGAAGCACCTACCCTAATATCCAGTCTCCTATGTGGACACCTTGAAAAGTTCCCTGATCACACTGTAATTGCCACTGATGCGTCTGTGATTGCGCACAAAGCTGCGACTGGAATTTTTTCGGAGTCTCTTTCCTTGAGTTTTTCGGTGCGTGTCCCGGATTACACATCGATATTTCTAGCAGAATTTATGGCAATTGGGCTAGCGCTACTGAAAGTCCCCCTGCAGTCAATCAAAAATAATTTTTTTATCAGACTCTCTTTCTGTTTTGTTGTCACTGGAGTCAGCACGGGATGCTCTGTTGAGCCGCTCACGAAAGTATTTCATACCGGGGTGGGTGAAAGAAATACGCTTCATCTGGGTCCCCGGACACCGCGGTATTTTCCAGAACGAAGCGGCAGATCTCCTGGCTATCTGTTTCATGTACCATCCCTAATATCACCATTTTTGGAATGTCCCGTTTCCAGCGATATCAATACCTAGCCGCTACATGCAATGATTCTTTGCTATCTACAGCCGAATACCAGCATCTAATATACTCATGGAAAGTTCGAGCATGTAAATCACGGCAGTGTGAGGTAACGATGACTCTCCTGAGATGCAGGATTCCTCGCCTAAATCTTTATGTAGATACGGGATCAGCCCCACAAACCTTTGTGAGGCTTGCGGAGAAATTGAAAATATTGATCACTTCCTTCTCGCTTGCCGAAGTTTTCACATCAGAGGAGGGTGCATTTAGAAACTCCAATTGCACGCTTGGGATTTACGTTGTCGGTCCCGCTTCTACTCTCCTTCGGTGCGAGTGCGAAAGGATTTGCGTTGCCTCAAATTTGTCAGTACTTACATAACTACATCACAGCTACGGACAGATTCACTTGCTAATTGCAATCCAAATTTACAAAACTCAAAATTTTTGCTTCATATTTTTTCATTCAATAACGTTCGTGATCTTAATACTTATGTTTTTGTTTAGTTGTCAATTACTTAATTACACTAATTCAGTTTGTGTAGGACATTTGGCAGTCCACACTGAACCCTGGCCAATCCCCCTTCGTGGGTATGTGTCAAATATCAAGGAAGAAGAAGAAGATGACTGTGTCTGTCTTCTGCGTCTGTGATCCTTCCCTATATGTGTCTATGTCCTAAGTGTACTCCTCAGTTCAGTTCAGTTCAGTCGTTCAGTCGTGTCCGACTCTTCGTGACCCTATTGACCATGTCACGCCACGCTTTCCGGTCTCTCACTATCTTCCTAACATCACATAACTTACATTCCATGTTGCTATGTGATGCATCTCCTTGCAACATCGGACTTTCCGGTCGCTTCCCGACACATCCACAACTGAGCGTCCTTTTGGCTTTAGCCCAGCCGCTTCATTCGTCCTGGAGCTACTAGGAATCGCCCTTTGTTCATCCCCAGTAACATGTGGGACGCCTTCCAACCTGGGGGGCTCATCTTCCGGCGCCATATCATTAATGGTATTGTGACTGGCCATAGGGTTTTCTTGGCAGGAAATACTGGAGTGGGTTGCCATTACCTTCTCCAGTGAATCACATTTTGTCAGAACTCTCTGTCGTGACCTGTCTATCTTGGGTGGCCCTACACAGCAGAGCTCACGACTTCATCGAGTTTCGCAAGTCCCTCCGCCACGACAAGGCAGTGATCCATGAAGGGGAAGTGTACTCCTAGCCCTTCACTTAACAATATGCAGCTGAAACAGGTTTATGTCACACTGAAGTATTTGCAGCGGCAATACAGATTCTTCCACTAGCAAAGCATCATACTTCATTAGAAAAATAAGACATTTTTCTGCTATGCGACACTCATCCTGCGTTTTCAACCACATGGATGACAACTGAGTAATGAATAATATTCAAAGGGATCACGGATGGTGTAATCATCACGTGCTGCGTTAATGACATATGAAAACAATATATATCCACCTGCCACTGCATTCAGTCAGGCTCAAGCATTCAAAGCCCCCAAAAACTTGTGTAAGGGCCACACTGATTACCAGACAGGTTTCAGCCCAACAATAGGAAACCTCTTTTCATTTGAAACACAGCACATTTTACCACTTCTGAACTCATCCTTCAACATCAGCCAGGAGCATGACACAATGTGAAGAACAAGGACATTTAGTTGTGAAGAACAAGGACATTTAGTTGTGAAGAACAAGGACATTTAGTTGCTACATGGCATTCACCCTGTATTTCCAACCCTCAGGTGGGATGGTCATTGATTACTGTATGAGGTATTTTGATGGAGTCGCGGACATGTCATCACGTGATGGGTCCATGACATAGGGAATCGTATATCTCGTATCTCTTCAAACCAAACCAAATCAACCATTCAAACTGATACCATGCACGGTGGTGAGCAACGTCCGAAAAATTACTTCATTTGCAAAGCAGCGGATTTTATCAGTCCTTGACTCAGCCTTCCACATCAAAGTGAGTTTTCATTACACAATCGCAAGAACAAAAGTCATTTTGCAGCTACACGGCGTTCACCATGCATTCGCAACCGCCAGATGGGACAGCGATTGGATCATAAGTTGTTTAAATGGGGAACATGAATGTGAATCATCTCGCGCTGTGCTCGTTACATGTGAAACCAGCGTATTTATTATATTATATTATATATATATATATATATATATATATATATATATATATATATATATCCAACTGTCACTCTCTCTCGTCAGACTCAAGCCTTCGCAGCGCCAGTAGGAGATTCTGTAGAAGTCCCGCTGATTCTCAGGTATGGTAGCGGTAGTGCAACGAGCGAAAAATAATTCAATTCGCAAAGCAGCACATTTCATCACTCCTTGACTCATTCTTCAATACCAGAGTGCGTTGCACTAGACAAAGTGAAGAAAAAAAAAACATTTCGCTGCTAGGCGGAATTCATAATGTATTTTCAACGATCAGGTGCGATGGGAATTGATTAATGTATGTTGTAGAGACGGAGATCGCGGACATATAACCATCTCTCTCTGTATTCGTTACATGTGGTACATATATATCCAACTTCCACTGCCTCTCGTCAGAATCAAGCATTCGCAAAGCCAGTAGGAGACTGTAGAAGCCACGCTGATTCACACGCATAGTTGCAGTAGAGCGTACGTCCGAAAAAGCAGCCCATTTTATCAGTCCTTGACTCATAATTCAACATCAGAGTACGTTTCTTAACACAATGTGTAGGAAAAACACACTTGGCTGCTAGGCGGTATTCATCATGTATTTGCAATCATCAAGTGCGATGGCAATTGATTGATGTATAAATTTTATAGACGGGGATAGCGGACGTGTACTCGTGAAGTACATATACTCTTTGAACAGTGAGTGCTTCTACCTCTTGGGCTAAGTGAGGGCTTTGACATCGCGCTGCGTTCGTTACATGTCGAACAAACATATATATCGAACTGCCACTGTCTCACGTGCATCGCCGCGGCTCCGCTCATCAGGACGCTGATTTCATATCTCGCCATTATTTATCGGTGACGTATTCGCGCTTGTGCGTGTTCACTGGTGTTGTGCACAGATATGGGCTTACTCGATCAGCAACGGACGGACCTGCGGACCGCACAGGCAAGTGATCCGAACCTGGCAGCTATAATCTCTGTACTCTTAAACGATTCTGAGGCACGCACCCGACAGCTGTGACGCGCCTATCGACTAATTGACGGTACCCCGTAACACAAAGAGGCTCCGTGTTGCCCGTTGTCCCGGCTACTCGCGGCCCCTTGTTTTGCGCGGTCTGCACTATGCTCCTACGGCGGGCCACCTTGATCGCGACAAGACTTTTGCACGTGTTTCGGAGCGTGTTTGGTGACCCAACATGGATACTAACGTCCGCCAACACGTGGCGTCGTGCCAGATATGCCAGTATTGGAAGCCCTGTACAGTCAATCTTACGGTTGTCCCCTGCAGTAAACCCCGCAACCCAAATCGCCTTTCGACCTGGCCGGGCTAGACCATTCGAGCCCATTTCACAAGACGCGTGCCGGCAACCGGTACGTCTTCGTTGCTATTGACTATTTATCTAAGTGGGGTGAAGCCCTGTCCGTGCCCGACATCTCCTTCTGTCACGCCGTTCAGTTTCTGAAGCAGCAGCTAGTTTTCTAGCACGGCTTGCCGGGTCGCCTCTTCACGAGCCGTGCGACCTGCTTCATGTCCAGAGAATTTTAACAGCCCTCCGCTCTTTCGGCATTCAGCACTCTACCACGACCGTCAACTACCCCCAGTGCGACGGACTCGTGGAACGGGTCAACCGTAGCCTGACTGACATACTGGAGGCCTACGCGGCTCTTTCTCACACCAACTGGGGCCACTTTGAGTCTGCCCCAGCATTCGCCGTCAACATCGCATCGCACGACAACACGAATGACGCCGTGCTGTGTCACCTACGGTCGAACGCCCGTCATGCCTCTTGACACGCAGCTCGGTCTGCCCAGCCTAGCTACCTCTTCAATAGAATGTGCCCGTCACTATCGTCTCGCCCGCCTGGACGCCCGACGCAAACTTCGACAATGCCATGCGCGGGCGGAGGCGTCCTCCACGGTATCACGACCTTTTCTCTATTTTCTACCCGGCGAGCTGGTCCTTGTGTGCCGCAACTTCCGCGACACTGGACGCGCCGCCAAGCTCTTTCCTCGGTATACCGGAACCCTTGCCGTGTTATCGCGCGGCTCAGCCCCGTGACTTATCGTCTTGCAGACCTGCCTGAGCATCGACAGCATAGAGTGCACCAATCTTTCCAGAGCACGTTTCACACATGAAACGATACGTTTCTGGCACCCGCACACCCAGACCACTGTCCGGTGATGTGACGCATGACCTTCGGACGGCCGTTCCGGACTTTGTACTTGGATTGAGATTTGTTTGCAGTGGGACGAGGATTTTTGTGTGTTGTGTGCGAGTTTTTTTTTTTTCTGGAATTTTTTGTGATTGAACACAGTGAATCAGAGAGCGCAAGAATCGCGCAGGGGTGTGACGACCTGAAGGACAAAAAATGTTCATGGTTCCCCAAACCTTCGGCGCCACCCGTGCCGGAACACTGTGTTGCTGTACGCGGAAGAGCCGTCTACCTTTTGCATCTCACCATTTTATCTGAACTTTCCTGCATGATGGTTGTGCATTCTCTGTGCAGGGCATATAAGACACCTCTTCAGACACGGCACCTATACCTTCTACGTGCACTGAAAATCAGTTCGGCGATTTATGTGGACAGTTTAGTATCAAACGGGACATCGCCGTCATAACCGCGTGATGCTGCCGACTGCGAACCAAGCTGCACTCTTGGGAATCTGCATCACCCCCCCCCCCCCCCCATCCCAGCGGTGGAATGCTGTTACGGTATGAAAGACGAGAAAGTGCGGCGCAGGCGCGTGGATGGGAGATGGATGAGAAAGAGAATGGTGGAGTCGGTGTTTGGTGAGTGACTGTGTTTGTTTCTGTGACTGTGTCTGTCTCCTGCGCCTGTGATCCTTCCCTGTATGTGTCTATGTCCTAAGTGTACTCCTAGCGCTTAACAATATGCAGCTGAAACAGGCTTATGTCACACTGAAGTATTCGCAGCGGCAATACAGATTCTTCCATTAGCAAAGCATCATAAATCCCTATCTTTCAACAATAAAGCGAGTTGCAATACCCAATGTGAAAAATAACACTTTTCTGAATTGCGGCATTCACCCAGCATTTTCAACCACCTGGATGGCAATTGAGTAATGAATAATTTTCAAGGGGGTCGCGGATGTGTAACCACCTCGTGCTGCGCTAATGACATATGGAAACAATATATATCCACCTGCCACTGCATCCAGTAAGGCACAAACATTCAAAGCCCCAAAAAACTCGTGTAAGGGCTACACCGATTCCCAGGCAGGTTGCAGTACAACTATAGAAAACTTTTTTTCATTTGAAACACAGCACATTTTACCACACCTGAACTCATCCTCCAACATCAGCCAGTTGCATGACACAATGTGAAGAACAAGGATATTTAGTTGCTACACAGCATTCACCCTGTATTTGCAACCATCAGGTGGGATGGTGATCGATTACTGTATAAGTTATTTTGATGGGGTCGCGGACATGTCATCACGTGATGGGTTCATGACATGCGGAACCAACGTATATACCACCTACTTTCGAACCAAACAAACCAACCCAAATCAAACATTCAAAGCGCAACACAGATACAATTCACGGTTGTGTTGAGCAACGTCTGAAAAATTATTTCATTTGCAAAGCAGCACATTTTATCAGTCCTTTTATCAAGCTGTTATTCTTGGACTCCTCTTACGTTTTGGGGCCATGGTAGTTTAAAGAATCTTTTTCCCTCAAGTACATGGGCTTCGTGGCTTCGTAGAAGTTGGCAGGTTAAAGTTTTTCAATACATAGGGACTACACAAGTGATGTGGTGTGGATGGACATGTCCTACTGTATATGTGTGGCGGTGGTTATTAGTGTGTGACTATGTGACTATGTGGTGATATTTGCTTGTCCAGCGTGGTATGAGTTACTGGGCAAAGCAGAGGTGTGGAGTAACAAGACAGTGTAGAATTGGTGACTGCCATGCTTGGACGATGTTTATGGTCTGCGAGGAAGAAAGTGCCACTATCCCCTTGGCAAAGAAGAGGAAGATGAGATGTACCTGAGTGTAGAAGAAGAGGAGTGGTGAAGAGGAAGTGTTTTCAGATTCTTATTACAGTCGGTAGTGTGCGCGTGTGTTGTGTCTCTTCTCTTGTGTTTGTGTTTGTTGCGCTACATTTCTGAATACTATGCAGCAACAACTAGCCCCTTAAGCCGTTATTTTGAGATATCAGTCCTTGACTCGGCCTTGCACATCAGAGTGAGTTTTCATTACACAATCTCAAGAACAAAAGACATTTTGCAGCTACACGGCATTCGCAGCCGCCAGGTGGGACGTTTCGATGGGGAACACAAATGTGAATCTCGCGCTGTGCTCGTTACATGTGGAACCAACATATATTTATCAAACTGCCACTGTCTCGCGTCAGACTCAAGCATTCGCAGCGCCAGTAGGAGATGCTGTAAAAGTCCCGCTGATTCCCAGGTATGGTTGCGGTAGGGCAATTAGCGAAAAATAATTTCATTAGCAAAGCAGCACATTTTGTTACTCCTTGGCTATCCTTCAATACCGAAGTGCGTTCACAATACAATGTGAAAAAAAAAAAAAAACATTTTGCTGCTAGGCGGCATTCATTATGCATTTTCAACCATCATGTGCGATGGCAATTTATTAAGGTTAGACGGGGATCGCGGACGTACGACCATCACGCTGTGTGTTCGTTACATGTAGAACAAACATATATATCCAACTGCCACTGTCTCGCGTCAGACTCAAGCATTCGCAGCGCCAGTACGAGATGCTGTAGAAGTCACGCTGATTCTCAGGTATGGTTGCTGTAGGGCAATGAGCGAAAAATAATTTCATTCGCAAAGCAGCATATTTTATCTTTCCTTGACTCATCCATCGATACCAAAGTGCGTTGCACAAGACAATGTGCAGAAAAAACAGTGCTGCTAGGGGGAATTCATCATGTATGTGCAATTATCAGGTGTGATAGCGATTGATTAATGTATAAATTCTATAGCTGGGATCGCGGACGCGTACTCGTAAGGTACATATTCTCCTTGAACAGTGAGTGCTTCTGCCCTTTGGGCTAAGGGCTTAGACCTTACGCTGTGTTCGTTACATGTCGCACAAACATATCCCTATATGGAACTGCCACTGTCTCTCGTCAGACTCAAGCATTCGCAGCGCCAGTGAGAGACTGTAGAAGCCACGCTGATTTCCAGGCATAGTTGCGGTAGACCAACGCCCGAGAAATTATTTCATTTGCAAAGCAGCACACTTTGTCAGTCCTTGACTCATATTCAATATCACAGTGAGTTTCACAACACAATGTGAAGGAAAAACGCAGTTGGCTGCTAGGTGGCATTCATCATGTATTGGCAACCATCAGGTGCGATGGCGATTAATGCATAAATTTTTGACGGGGATCGCGGACGTGTAGTCATTTCGAGCTGTGTTCGTTACATGTGGAATAAACATATATATGCAACTGCCATTGTCTCTTGTCAGACTCAAGCATTCGCAAAGCCAGTAGGAGGCTGTAGAAGCCACGCTGATTCCCAGGCATATTTGCAGTAGAGCAATGTCCGAAACATTTTTATTTGCAAAGCGGTGAGCCGCGCATTTTATCAGTCCTTGGATCGTATTCAATATCACAGTGAGTTTCACAACACAATGTGAAGGAAAAACGCAGTTGGCTGCTAGGTGGCATTCATCATGTAATTGCAACCATCAGGTGCGATGGCGATTGATTAATGTATAAATTTTAGACGGGGATCGCGGACGTGTAATTCAAGCTGTGTTCGTTACATGTCAAACAAACATATATATATGCAACTGCCACTATCTCTTGTGAGACTCAAGCATTCGCCAAGCCAGTAGGAGACTGTAGAAGCCACGCTGATTTCCAGGCATATTTGCAGTAGAGCTTTGTCCGAAACATTTTTATTTGCAAAGCGGCGAGCCGCGCATTTTATCAGTCCTTAGATCATATTCAATATCACAGTGAGTTTCACAACACAATGTGAAGGGAAAACGCAGTTGGCTGCTAGGTGGCATTCATCATGTATTTTTGCAACTATCAGATGCGATGGCGTTTGATTAATATATAAATTTATAGATGGGGATCGCGGATGTGTAATCATTTCGCGCTTTATTCGCTGTATCTTGAACAAACATATATGCAACTGTCTCTCGTCAGACTCAAGCATTCGCAAAGCCAGTAGGAGACTGTAGAAGCCACGCTGATTTCCAGGCATAGTTGCGGTAGAGCAACGCCCGAAAAATTATTCATTTGCAAAGCAGCACATTTTCTCAGTCCTTGACTTATAATTCAACATCACAGTGAGTTTCACAACACAATGTGAATGAAACACACAGTGCTGCTAGGCGGCATTCATCATGTATGTGCAATTATCAGGTGCGATAGCGATTGATTAATGTATAAATTCTATAGCTGGGATCGCGGGCGCGTACTCGGAAACTACATATACTCCTTGAACAGTGAGTGCTTCTGCCTCTTGGGCTAAGGGCTTGGACATCACGCTGTGTTCGTTACATGTCGCACAAGCAAATACCTATATCAAACTGCCACTGTCTCTCGTCAGACTCAAGCATTCGCAGCACCAGTGGGAGACTGTAGAAGTCACGCTGATTTCCAGGCGTAGTTGTGGTACAGCAACGTCCGAAAAATATTTCATTTGCAAAGCAACGCATTTTATCACTCCTTGAATCATATTCAATATCACAGTGAGTTTCACAACACAATTTGAAGGAAAAACGCAGTTGGCTGCTAGGTGGCATTCATCATGTAATTGCAACCATCAGGTGCGATGGCGATTGATTAATGTATAAATTTTAGATGGGGATCGCGGACGTGTAATTCAAGCTGTGTTCGTTACATGTCAAACAAACATATATATGCAACTGCCACTGTCTCTTGTGAGACTCAAGCATTCGCAAAGCCAGTAGGAGACTGTAGAAGTCACGCTGATTCCCAGGCATAGTTGCGGTAGAGCGACGTCCGAAAAATTATTTCATTTGCAAAGCAGCGCATTTTATCAGTCTGAATCATATTAAATATCACAGTGAATTCCACAACACAATGTGAAGGGAAACCAGTTTGCTGCTAGGCGGCATTCATCACGTATTTGCAATTATCAGGTGCGATGGCGATTGATTAATGTATCAATTCTATAGTTGGGATCGCGGACGTGTGCTCGTGAAGTACATATACTTCTTGAACAGTGAGTGCTTCTGCCTCTTGGGCTAAGGGCTTGGAAATCGCGCTGCGTTTGTTACATATCGAACAAACATATATATCCAACTGCCACTGTCTCCCATCAGACTCAAGCATTCGCAGCGCCAGTAGGAGACTGTAGAAGCCACGCTGATTCCCAGTCATAATTGCGGTAGAGCAACGTTGGAAAAATACTTTCATTTGCAATGCGGCCCACTTTATCGGTCTTTGATTCATCCTTCCACATCAGAGTGAGTTTCAAAACACAATATGAAGAAAAAACACAGTTCGCAGCTACGCGGCATTCATCATGTATTGGATTGGATTGGACTGGTACTGAGGCTTCCCTTTTTTTTACCAGGTGGACCAGAAAGGTCCTGGTCAAGGCAATTCCCTACTGTGACGGAGTTTGTCCCGCCACGGCGCAACGCCACCAACACTATTTGCCTAGTGGTCAGTTCGAAACCCGCCGCCGGACACCCACCGGTAAAATTGAGCACAAGCGTCCCCCGGCCCGGCGCTCGGCTCTTTCAGGGGTGTGCGTTGGAAGAGGCTCTGCTAACCCTGCTGTACTCCCTTGAGGGAATAGTTTCGAACAACAATGGCCTGCAAAGGCCGTGCTGAAAAAAGGTTGGGGCGGAATCGTGTTACATAAGTTTCCTCCCATAGCCAGGCCTATGTCTGGCGAGGGCCCGTAAATCCAAGCTTCTGGGTGGCTGGAGCGGCACTACAACACGGGTGAGCAGACACCCGAGAGCCCTCCGCGGAAGCGGAGAGGACTCAGCTGTGACCTGATGAAGAGGGACAGGTCAGCCTGGTGGCATTAATTTGTCATCGAGCAAACTAAGGCAGTTTTTTCGATAATGGGTGGATTGACTTTTGGTTGGTCAGTGGGAGGGGCTGCATCCTCCTCTAACCGAGAGGGGTGCAACCATTGGCGATGAAGCCCGGAGGAATAAGGCTGGGAGCAATGGCTCGCTCCTGTAATCGAGAGAGGCCACGCGGGTGAATGCTCAGACGGCCGACTGGAACCTCGGAGCTTTGTGCACTCTGAGGAAGTCTATCCCACTAAAGTGGGATAGATTCTCGGGCTTATGAACGGCTACGGTGGGGCCCAACGAAAATGACAGCCTTTACCGATGATGTACCCTATTGATAAACGGGACTAGGGATAAGGCTGGGGAGCTCCCGACTCCCTGTGATCCAAGGATGGAAGCCGCTGGAGTTGGAGGTGACCACTCCTCGTAGCGGCAAATAAGAGTCTGTTCACCCGCCGGTGCAATCCAGGGATGGGCTGTGCCGGCTAAGTCTCTATGTAAGGACGCCGCAGGGGAATCCCCGCTGACTAATGTCATCAGGGGTAGGGGCAACCCTGTGTAGCCCAGCCCGCGAGGAGGCTTGGGGGCGCTGTTAGAGACTGTCTTCACTCCCCCTCCGGCGAACGCCAGGGACGTCCCGGGAAACACTGAGGCCTTCAAGCTTCTGAGCAGGCTAAGAGAGTGAAGACGAAGCGAAAGCAGAACTGGTGCAAGCACCCTTTGAGAGTCTGTCAGAAGTACCGCTGTGAGACCAGAGGGATGGAGGATGAAGCCTCCACTCGCGCTTCCGGTACGTAGGCGGTAGATCCTAAAAGAGTTTTGCAATGGGGCCGGCGTCCAATCCAAGACGCCTACCAAAATTTGGTAGAATCGGGCTCTCGCGTGGAGCGCAGCACGTAGAGAGTTACCGAAGTCGGGGGCGCGAAGGCGTCTGGCAGGGGTGCACGTCATGGAAGTGCACCACGGGTGTTGCGATCCCGCCTGCCCGAGCACGTGGGTGCGACCCACAACACGACCAACGCGGTGGCAGTAGTTGACAAGTCGCCACGCGCGATGGGAGAGCTGCAGGATGAGTTTTACAGCTCGACGATGACCAGACGTAAACTTGGACAAGAGCGGTCCCCGGCGTGGGTGTCCGCCATTTTGTGGGACTTAGCTCTTGGGAAGGGGCTCGGCCTGGGCTATTCCATGTAAGCCCGGGGGAAACGTTTTGACGAGCTAAACTGCGCCCATGTGGCAGTGATCCGTTCCGCCATCGGACAACAATAAGTCCGCCTCGCGCGGCGAAAGCCCATAATGTGCTTTCCCAAAAAAGCTGAAAGCTTTTCCCAAGCATTTCACCCCAGAAGAGCCGAGCACCAGGCCGGGGGAAAGCTTGTACCCATTGAAAAACCGGTGGGTAACCGGTGGCACCAGGGATCGAACCCGGTACCTCCCGAATGCGAGGCGTCGTTTGGTTGTCTCCACACCCACAGCCCTCTCAGGTGCGATGGCGATTGATTAATGTATTTGATAGACTGGGATCGCAGACGTGTGATCATCTCGCTCCGTGTTCTTTACATGTGGAACCAACATACTGTTACGGTATGAAAGGAGGAAGTGAGGCGCTACCGCGTGGGGCAGGCGCGTGGAAGGGAGAGCGTTATGAAGAAGGCGATGGAGTCGGTGTTCGGCGAGCGACACGGACACGCTCGATACCGGCAGGCTTCCAATTCTTTCGAACTGATTTTACTTCTTGTCATTGGCCAACCAAATCCGGTCACCGCCCGCACATTTCGACATCGTTGTCCGGCTCTCAGTAGCACCGCCACTACTGCTAGCAGGAATGATGAAACCTGCGAGACTCGCGGCCTAGGCAACATCACCAACCAACCAAGAATACCCGGTTCATTCAGTGTTTAGCAAGGTTTTCGCTGCTGCCAACCCATTGCGGCTTGGTCCACTGCCTGTCTTGGAGTCCTCTGGTTGTGAACTGGTGAGGTCGTTGCGCGAGCTGGGGATTTTTCCAGGTTTCCCCCCTTATGGTTTAGGTTTCATGCCTAGTTATTTCTACGACCATTACATTGTCTTCCCCGGGCTCAGGTCAAGTACTGGTTCGCCAGTTTGCCGGCTGATAACATACCACTGAAATGTTTTTCTGCCAATGGTGTCAGGCATATCCCTGTGGCACTTATTCCTGTAGTAGATGACGCAATTAAAATACAAAATACTCGCCTAATCCAAGATAAACTGAAAGTTGCAACCAGCCGATACCTTCAGATTTCGGAGTTGTGAGCATTTGGTAAAAGAGATCTTTATGCAAATCTGATGGCTTGGACTGCAATGCTGCCTGATTGCATTGCACTCCCTTATTCGCCACTCAGGCACGACCTCCCGAAATTTCACTGGACCTCGACATGGTTACTGAGTGGCTTGTGTACCTACATGTAATGTAGAGTCTGTGAGAGAGAGAGAGACTCTTTAATGGAAAAACTGAGAATTTTGCCGGCGTTTAGATTTCGCTGGCATGAGAGTAGTGGGTATGGGAATTCGGGAGGGAAATATTGAAAAAATAATGGTGAGGGAAATAATAGAATTGAAGGGGGAGATAAAACACGGCCATTAAATATGTGTTAAGGTGCTTCGTGGAGTAATGATATAAAATCAAATAATGAAATACATGATCCGACAAATGTGCTCCTACAGTTCACAGCTTGCCAAATGCCTGAGGAGTCTGTGCAGTATTCACAGAACCTATGCATGCCTCTGTCGGACGCTGCCACCACCGCTCGCCTTCTATTCCGGCTAGCCTTTAATAAACGTAGCAGGGCTCGTCCCTGTCTGCCGATCTCTCCAAACGCATCTACAAAATGCCTGAATGTGATTTTCCTGCTAGCAGAATGAATGTCTGAGGCCGAAATCGTCTAGATATATGTATGAAGAGAGACCTATATCGATGAAGACAGCCCTCCAAGTTTGGAAGACGTCAGTTGCGTAAGCTACGTAACGGACTACAATCCCAGACCAGGGAAGAGAAGACAGCAAATTACTACCATGCAATACTTAAAATATTTGCCAACACATACTTGAATAAGTTTCAAATGGTAAAAGGTATCAAGATCAAGGAATAGAATTATGGCAAACCCACGCTGCCTGTACATTAATACTACAAGAAAAGGCGCAGCTTCGGAAGAATCGAAGCCTTCCAAATATTCTAACGACGACAACAATAATTCTGAAACGAAATACTCATTTCACTTGACAATGAGACGACGATGATGACGATGACAACTCGACCAGCACAAATTTGGAGTTAAAATGCATACCACACATGGGAAACGTGTTTGTGTGACGAACATGTATGTGTACTTCAGCTTTCTCTGGCGCTATGTGGTGTGCGTGTTCATTGGTTTGTGTATTCATATAAGATTGCAGAGCTCAGCTCAACAGTACCAATGTATGTATGCGTTAAATACAGGGCCGAGTGTCGTGTTCGACTTGTGCCACCAAGTGTGAGAGTAGTCTATTCTACAGCTTGGAGCACCACAAAGAATTGCACTGTACTGACATCATTACTTTTCACCCCTTTTCTCGTTCATCTCCCATTTCCACGCTCCCTATACTGAAGCAACAGATCAGGGTCTCCTTATGCCGGCTACCTTTTCATTTATATTATTTTTTAGTTTATCTTCTCGGGATCAGATGCCCTGCAAGCGCGAAGAAGACACGCATGGCGTTACACCTACTTCAGAGTATCATGCAGAAGAAACGTTCACCGTCTCACCAACCCTGATTCTCGACTTTTTTTAAATCATGGGTACAGTGGATATGGAAACACCTTTACTCTAATACTCATCATAGATATCTAAAACAGGTAATACAACGCGCCTCCGAGCTCATTACGCTCTGATAGGGTGCTTTTTACCCTTGGATCATGTGTGCTTGGACCGAAAAAGTTATTCTAGAATTATGGGTGCTATTCTACACTCATGTTGAACTTCAAAAGCCAAACCGAGGCTCTGTTTCAGAGTGCTTTTAACATGTTTTGATGGCTATTTTGCAACGCTCGCTGCATAACGACCGAAGATATGAGCGTAATATCACCTATCAGTTCTGTTTCAGCAAGGAGGCCTACCGAGGAATGTGGTTTGAGCCAGAAATTTTACTTGACAAGGCTGCGTGAAGGTGTTGAGATGCATGTAAGGATACACGAAGAGTACCTGAAGAGAACCACGGGACTGCCATTTTACTTTTCATTTCGGCAGCGGGGGTGGTGGACAGCGGAGCAGGCTCTGATTTTGAGACTCGTTGCAGTTCCAGGCCAAGACTGACGGCAAGGCCTATGCAAGTGGACGGTGGACTGTGGTTGGGCGGCGAGACCGTGCAATTAGAAGTAAACTGCAGCCCTTTCAGTTATTTTTCGAATGCCTTGGCTTGCTTTTCCGCAGTATTGTCTTAAAACAGCGGCCGAGGCTGGCAACACCGCACGGACTGTGTTTGAACAATTTCTATGCGCTGCTGAGACGCACACCCTGCTGACTCCGTTGACCTGCAGCACTTGGTCTGGACCTGTCCTGGCACTGTTGGCCTCCGCGCACGCTACACATCTGCTCACCACATCCAGAGTTACGAAGACTGGACAGCTCCCAATACCAACGCCAAGCGCAAGCTTAGTGCCCTGCTAGACTTCATGCCGGAGTCTGGCGCCCTCAACCTCACCTAACCCACCCCCTTCCCCTCTAGGTCATCCTCATGAATAAATGTTTATGAATGAATTAATGAGACGCACACCTTTCGACCATTTCGGCATCGGGGGTGGTGGACAGCGGAGCGGGCTCTGATTTTGCGACTCGTTGCAGGTTGGTGCATTCCTTATTTATTTCTGCATCAATCTCGAATTATATATGTCTACCTCCCCCGCTGCAGAAAGTGCTGATTGCTCCGCTTGCCATCACTATTTTTCTTTTGTTTTTATCTTAGTTGCTTCGTTGCCTTCACCTTGCCATGCCTAACCAAGATATTTGTGGCGCGTGCTAGAAAGCGCTACTTCATGGGCAGTGCTCTGCGATAACGGAAGGGGCGGTGAAGGGAAAGACGGATGCTTTTTTGAAGCATGGCAGTTTGGAAACAATCAGGCTATCCTAATGCTATTCATGAACGCCTGAACGTATTTGACAGCCTTCAGAAAAAAAGTGTCCGGCATTGGAACAGTAATAACAATGATGTCGGAGAAATATGATGAGGAGCTGCTCGCAATGGCGAGAGAGGATACTGAGATAACGGTTATCTGTAAGAGAGTTACTGCTCTGGAAGAGCGTGGGAGATAGGAGGACGTGCAACAGCTAAAGCTCGCCGTCAATGAGCCGGAGTGGAGGAGGAGCAGGCGTCAAAACTTCATGGGATACCCAGAACAGAACCGGAAAGTTTGCTCTCTAACGTAAATGACAAAGCTCAGTCTGTTATCTTCAGACTCGAACTTCAAATGATGTAACCACCATAATCGCCTTCCATGCAAATATGAAAATATTGTTACGTTAGGCGATGCATGCGCTGATAAGCGCCTAAGAAGGAAAAAGAAGAATCTGAGTAGTTTTGGGTGAAGACGACGACGTTCGAGCAGTGTCGACTGATGCCTGCAGGAAAGGCCTGTTCTGTGAATGCCTTGTCTCCCGTCTCCGCTCTGAAACCTCAAGCTGAACTACCCCGTAACATCTTGGTGAAGGCACTTTCGATCCCCTTGCCACAGCTCCTCATGTTTCCGCGCCAGAAAGCTGGATTTACACAGTGGACGCCATCTCCCCGAGCTCTAATTCGCCTGCAGAAGTGGAAGGAGCCGCCATCGCACTCGCTCTTGCACGTTCAGCCATTGACAAAGACGAAATTTGTACAGATTCTCAGGCGGCATACCGCCACTACCTAAACGGCGTGGCGACACCGGCCGCGCATCATATTCTTACCACCGCCACCTCTCTCGACCGAACGGTTAATCTAACATGGATCCCAGGGCATGCCTCAATCCCCGGTAATGCGCGCGTTCATGGGCTGGCTCGAGAACGCTCTACCCGAGCCCCGGATGATCAGGCACCCAACTCCGCGCAGGAGGCCGCATCGGTCCTTTCTACTTACCACCAAATCACCACATTCTACAAACACAAGCGCATGACACTGCCACCACACCACAGCACCTTGTCACCCTTATCCTGTGCTACAGGGTGACAACTGCAGACGGACTGCTTCATCTCCACCTACCGTCTCTTATGCCTTCACCCTGGTTTGCCCCCTCACTGCGACACCTGTGGCGAGCCAAAATCCTCACTTTTCCACTACCTGTGGGAATGTCCTTCCCCCAGGCAGTGCCCCCATCCCCCATCCCACCTTTTCTTCCTGAGAGGCTGCTCTGCGGACAGCTCAACCCGCCGGTCAGAAATGGCTGGTAGATCGCGCTCTATGTGACGCAAAAGCCCGTGGACTCCTGGACTAGTAGGGGACCACCCTGGATGACTTTTTTTTTTATTATTATTAAATAAAGTTGTTTCCATCCATCCCTGAGCTCACCCCACCGACTGCCACAGTAAGCATGGCATCACCAGCTACGCAAACTCCACCTGACCCCATGGTCTCAACCAAAACCCACCATCCGCCCATTTTTAACGGCGAAGACAAGACAGATGTTGAAGATTGGCTCAATTATTACAAAAGGTGGCGAAGACAAGACGGATTTTGAAGATTCGCTCAATGAATAAAGGTGCAGCAAGAACAACCGGTGGGATACTAGCATAATGCTTGCCAACATCATCATCTACCTAGCGGAATGGCGAAGACCTGGTTTACCAACCACGAACAGGAGATGCCTACTTGGGACATCTGCAAATAAAAACTTCAGGACTTGTTCGGCAAGCCGATTGGGCGAGCTCTAGCAGCCAAAAAAGACCTGGCTACTCGTGCTCAATCCTCAACCGAATCATACCTCGCCTACATACAGGACGTCCTCGCCCTGTGTCGACAGGTGAAACACCTCTATTACCGAAGATGATTAAGTGGGCCATATACTTAAGGGTATCGCTGATGATGCATTCAACATACTTCTCTGCAAAGACTGCGCTACGGTGGACGCAACCTACAAGTCTGTCGCCGTTTCGAACAGGCGAAGCAGCGCCGCATCGTTCATCGGTTTGAGCGCCTTCCCAACACGGCGACTACATCCTCATGTGACGATCTGCCCACTTTGCAGCAGCCTTCAAGTTAGAACAACCTCACTACTATCGTCCGCAGGGACATCGAGGCCTTGACGCCTGTTACACTTACATTATACCTCCTCCACAGCCAACAATAGCTATGATACAGGCTGTCGTCCGCCAAGAATTCGCGAATGTGGGCCTCGTCTCCACTCCTATCACGCCACCCCCTGCACCACAGCCAATACCAGTGGTTGCTGCTGCTGCCACAAGACCGCCCTACACACCGCGCTAACCTACCCGCAATCCTGCGGAGTGGCGCACATCTGACGATAGGCCTATTTGCTTCGTCTGCTGTCGGCCTGGCCATACGCTTCGCTATTGCCGCAGCCGCCCGGCTCCCCCCTCTCGCCCCTATTACAGCCTGTTCGCGTTGTGTCACACCAGCACAGCTTCGTACAGAGAACATTGAGCAAGCCCGTCGTCCCAGCCGTTCGCTATCGCCTCAAGCCCACCGTTTCCGATCACCTACTCCTCGCCGCTCCTCGCCGCAGCTTGTCCCCAACGTACCAAGGCCCTTACTCGGGAAACTAGGCAACGCAGCGCCCGGACTATCGCACCACGCCGCAACCTGATCAATGTCCTCGTAGATAGAGTCCCTGTGCCCGCTCTCATTGACACTGGAACCCATATTTCAGTCCTCAGTTCTTCGTTCCGCCAGCGCCTCAAAAACGTTCTTACGCCCGCTAACACCTCTACAGTCCGTGTTGCTGATGGCAACACTGCTACCATCATCGGAATGTGCACTGCGTGCGTTAGCATCACCGGCCACCACGTCCCTGTATTCTTTGCCGTCCTTACTACTTGTCCTCAAGACATCATTTTAGGCCTAGACTTTTTAACAGCCCATTCCGCTCTCATTGACTGTTCCTCCGGACTTCTACGCCTAGCCATGCCCCATTGTGTTCACGACCCTTGTGCTGACCATTGCCAGCCTCGTCTTCGCTCCAGTACATTTACTCGCCTACCTCTCGAGGCGGCGATATACGTGCCTATGTCACCCTTTCCTTCCCTTCGTGACGGCGGCTACGTTGTCAACCCCATCGCCGACGTCACTCTACAGCGCAACATCGTCCTACCTCATAACATTGTACACGTCGAGAATAACCTCACCTACATTCCCGTACTCAACTTCAGCATGTCTTCACAAGTTCTCCCGGAGGGCATTTTCCTTGCCGAGCTGTCGCCTTTGTCCAGCTTTACTATTTCTGCAGCGCTGTCCGACCATCACGCCGCCGTACCTGCACAACCTGTCCCATCACATAGTCCGGAGGACCGCATCTCAGCCATGGTTGCCTCTGACCTGCGTCCCGAATATGCCAGCGCCCTTGCCGGCCTTTTGCGGTCATACAGCGACATTTTTTATTTCGGTCACGAATCCGTGGGCCAAACGTCCGTCGTCAAACATCGTATTGATACTGGAGATGCCCGACCTATTCATCGACGGCCTTACAGAGTTGCTCTTTCCGAACGCAGGATCATTCAGGAAGAAGTAGAGAAAATGTTGGCAAGCAACATTATTGAGCCGTCGAGCAGCCCCTGGGCGTCTCCGGTAGTACTCGTCAAAAAGAAAGACAACAGCTGGAGGTTTTGCGTTGATTATCGACACCTAAACAAGATAACAAAGAAAGACGTGTACCCTCTTCCAAGGATCGATGACGCTCTCGACTGCCTGCATGGTGCTACCTACTTCTCCTCCATCGATCTCCGTTCTGGATATTGGCAGATCTCTGTTGACGAAAAAGATCGTGAAAAGACGGCTTTTGTCACCCCAGATGGCCTCTACCAATTCAAGGTGATGCCTTTCGGCTTATGTAATGCCCCTGCGACCTTCGAACGCATGGACTCCTTACTGCGCGGGTTCAAATGAACCACATGTCTGTGCTACCTCGATGACGTCATCGTATTTTCATCAACCTTTGAGGGCCACCTCCATCGTGTTCCGGCTATTCTTGGCATCCTCCGAAGAGATGGCCTTCAGTTGAACTCCAACAAGGTCCTAGAGTTGTGTTGTGTTGTGTTTTATGGCGCATAAGCAACTCAGGCTATCATGCGCCAAGCACAAGGTATATTATGGTTTTTTTATTTTTTTTTAGAAGGAATGAAGTGTTAAGATATCATAGCTTGTTCGGGAAATATGTTTCTTCTAAGAAACCAGAAACACATGAAATGTCTACAATTGCATTCTCTCCTAGGAGAAGTGATGGATGGAATGGTATCTGTTCGGTGTAAAATTGAAATGCTTTTTACGTAGCTTTTCGAGTTTTTTACATGAAATTAAAATGTGGTTTATCGTCAGTCCATGTCCACAGTCTTCACATATGGGTTCATCTTCTTTTTTGAGAATGAAACTATGAGTAAGATGCGTGTGTCCTATTCGAAGGCGACATAATATTACCTCCATGAAGCGTTTCTGGTGACTGCATGACTTCCATTCTTCGACAACTGGTTTCACGACGTGTAGTTTGTTATTTCATTTTTCTATGAGGCTTGCCTTGGTCAACAACCATGGCATCCAGCCGGATCCCGACAAAATTCGCGCTGTAAGTGCTTTTCCTACACCAAAATCTCGCAGCGACGTGCGTAGCTTCCTTGGACTTTGCTCGTATTTCCGGCGATTTGTACCAAACCTCGCCGAGATCACCCGTCCACTTAGGCAGCTTTTGAAAAAAGAGGTCTCCTTTTCCTGGGGCCACGAACAATCGGCCGCCTTCGCCGCTCTTATTGGCCACCTCACCGGCCCGCCAGTGTTGGCTCACAACAATCCGTCAGCACCCACAGAAGTACGCACCGACGCAAGTGGTAATGGAATTGATGCCGTTCTGGCGCAACGTCAGCTTGGTTCCTCTCGCGTCATCGCCTATGCCAGCCGACTCCTCTGCGGCCGATCAGAATTATTCCATAACTGAACGTGAGTGCTTAGCCCTAGTTTGGGCCATTACGAAGTTCCGCCCTTACTTGTATGGCCGGCCATTCACTGTAGTCACTGACCACCACGCATCGTGTTGGCTTTCTACACTCAAAGACCCTACTGGCCGCCTTGGATGTTGGGCCTTGCGCCTTCAGGAGTACAATTTTTCAGTTGTCTATACGTCTGGCCAGTTGCATCGAGATGCGGATTGCCTGTCCCGTCATTCAGTCGACCCGCCAAGCCAACCTGAATGTGACGACGCTTTGCGTGCTATTTCTGACTTTTCCAACATTCTCTCTGAGCAACGCCAGGACCCTCAGCTTGGCGAAATTATCAATCGCCTCAGCGCCGATCATCATGACCCTTCCCTTCGCCTGTTTGTTATCCACGACGGCACCTTATACCGGCACAATATGCGACCTGATGGCCCCGACCTTCTACTAGTACTCCCTTAGCACCTTCGCACAGCCGTCCTTGAACAGCTTCACGACGTTCCCACAGCGGGTCATCTAGGCGTCTCTCGCACATACGACAGTGTGCGCCGTCGGTTCTTTTGGCCAGGCCTATACTGCGCAGTCCGCCGCTACGTGGCTGCCTGTGACCGCTGTCAACGCCGGAAAAAGCCACCAGTTTTTATAGACCCATTTTCTCGAGTGGGCCTTTTCCACTGTCCGCATCGGGGAACAAATGGATTGTGGTGGCCACTGATTACACTACACGCTACGCGGTCACACGAGCAATACCAACCAGTTGTGCAACGGATGTCGCTGCTTTCCTCCTCAACGACGTTATACTTGTCCATGGAGCTCCCCGCCAACTGCTCACCGACCGTGGCTGTTGCTTTCTTGCGCGTATAGTCGACGAGATCCTACGGTTTTGCAACGTTCGTCATTCTTTAACGACTGCCCACCATCCACAGACGAACGGACGCACTGAACGCCTTAACCGGGCACTAACTGACATGCTGTCAATGTACGTTTCTGATGACCACCACGACTGGGATATAACACTGCCGTTTGTGACATTTGCATACAATTCGTCACGTCACGACACTATCGGCTACTCCCCCTTCTATATTTTATACGGCCGTGAACCTCTGCTTCCTTTTGACAGCCTGCTTCCTTCAGTTGCCACTGCCAGCTCATATGCTCGTGACGCCATAGCACGAGCTGATGCTGCCCGCGTTGTTACCCGCTACCGACTCGCAGCCTCCCAGCACTCCCAGAAACGTCGCTATGATTTCTGTCATCGCAACACCCAGTATTCTTGTGAGTCTGTCGGGCTGCTTTGGACCCCAGCTCGTAGCGTCGGCCTCTCAGGAAAACTTTTACCCCGTTACACAGGACCCTACCGTATATTACGACAAGTGACACCAGTGACACGAAATTGCGCCCTTGCATCCCGCGCGCCATACCTCTACACCACGCACCGAGACGGTCCATACACGGACCCTGGTTTGTACGCACCGGGACGGTGCTTTTCAGCCGGCGGGGTAGTGTTACGTTAGGCGATGCATTCGCTGATATGCGCATAAGAAGGAAAAAGAAGAATCTGAGTAGTTTTGGGCGAAGACGACGATGTTCGAGCAGTGTTGGCTGGTGTCGGCGTTGCACAGCAAGAACAAAGTGCTTCTAAGGAAAACGGGCAGTGAATCTGCAGTTGTCATTCGCAGTGAGAGTGACTTGCAGAAATTTTTCGCCAAGATGACGGACCCCTACGCCACTCCAGGCCATGTTACAAGTGGTTCATTAATTCAACTATTAACTTTCACTATTTCATCTCAACGTTCAGTCATATCTCGTGATAAACAGTACAATCTACAGCAATTTTTTAATGAAATTCACTTGAGTTTATTGCAATTTCTTTATTCCACAAAATATTCAACACTCCCATGGGGGCAGTCCCTTATATTCTTCCCCCAGCACGCATATCACCTCGCACCAGTCATCGCCTGCACGTCGCCCGTCCATTTTCACGCACCGTTATCTATTCGAAATCCTTTTTTCTCCGCGCAGCTGCAGACTGGAACGGCCTTCCAGGTGACATCGCTGTTATCACCTGCTCATCAAAGTTCTTTGAAAGTAAAAAAAAATATGTACAATAACAATGTTTTTATAATTTTTCCCACCCCTTATGTAACACCCCTTCCTGGGGACTTTAAGGAAATAAAATGAAATGAAATGAGATGAAGCTGAAACTTGGATCTCTGGCGCTTGGGATTATTTCAGTTCAACTGGTTACAAACCACTTCCTATACCGAATGAATAGTGTTACGTTTCTGGGTGTTTCGACGAACGACGAGCAAGCGGCCACACTGAAGTTTGTCGGGAATGCCTTTATTCCATCTCGGCAGCCGGGCAGGAAAGAGCGACGCAGCGCTCGGACGAGGCGCTTATATTGCCCCCGATATCGGGGCTTATCATACGCGTCATCATGAACAAGACGGAACGATACGTTCCGCGTGAAAGAGGGCGTTATCAGCCGAAGAACGTAACAATAGAAAAGGAGTTGGTGATTGTGTGTATATGTGCGGGAAAATGTACAATCCTAGAGGTTTGATGAAGTTATTGCCAGTATCCTCGATTACGCGGTACTGTCGGTATGTAGTGGAAACATCTTGTGGGTGGTTTACCGCCCTCCATGTGGCTCCTATGACAACTGTCTTGAGTACCTAGTAAATATTTCCCACTTTTGTCAACATTTATGCACCTTGTTTCTGGGTGGTGACCTAAATATAGACGTGTGAAACTACGTCGCGAAAGTCTCGGTTATTGGTCCTTTCAGAATCATATACGCTTATTATTTTGGTTAATTTGCCAACACAAATAACAAAATTATGGCAACAATTTTGGATCTCGTTATCACTAACTACACTGGTGAGACTTTATCCGGAAGAGTTATAAACAGCGGCTTGAGTGACCACCTGCCAGTATACCTCACGTGTAATATTAAAACAAAACACGCTGTAAAAACGCCATTCAAAAAACTTAAATTACAGCATATTAAACAACCCTAGATAGATTTAGCCGTGAAACCTTAAGCTGTGATTGGAGGGAAACGTTTGTTCACGACTCCGTGGATGAAGCGTTTACCTCTCTTATAACCCTTTTTACCTCGGTATACAAACAATGTTTACCGTATAAGCCTTTATAAGCCTAAGCGAGCTAGGAAGCCATGAATTACACCTTAAAATCATAAAATGATATAAAAAAAAGGCAAGTTGTTTAACAAATTCCTACAAACGCGAGGTGCGGATTATTTTTCTCATTTTAAACTGCACCGGAATAAGCTTAACTCTGCTTTAAGGAAAGCAAGAAACTCGTATCATCTCAACATGTTAACCAGAACCAAGTGCGGAACAAGGTGAATTTGCTGTTAAACAGAAATTCGTCAAATATAATTGATACAGTTATTAAATGTAATGATGTCGAGTCACGTCGTGATAGATTTTCAATAAAGCGGACACCTTTCTTCTGTAATAAATAGAGGCTTTCCATATTTGTCCTCGAAGTGCTGCCCCATACAAGCAGGCAGTAATGTAGCCGCGAGTGAACAGTGCTGAAATAGAGCTGATGCCGGAGATAACGAGGCAACAGTAAACGGAACCGATTGAGCATACCAATGCATTGTGCAACACTGCGTTTAATGAAGCGAACATGACAAGACCAACTCAGGTTTTCCTGAAACTGAACGCCTAAAAATTTGATTTCTGAAACCCGTTCTAGTGGTCGCGACTGAAATATCACTTCATTACTAATATGAACAGCCTTGTTAACTGGAGTAAACACAATGTACTTTGTTTTGTCAACATTTAATGCTAGCTCATTTGCAATAAGCCAATCAGATAAATTCTCAAGCCATAAATTTACATGTGGAATTAAGGAGTCTAAGTTTTCTGCTGAAAAAAATACTCTTGCATCGTCGGCGTAAAGGATGATAGGAGGAGTTTCTGGTAGAGATACAATGTCGTTAATGTACAGAAGAAACAAGGTAGGTCCTAAAATTGACCCTTGGGGAACCCCAAATTTAATCAACTCAGACTCGGAGGTGAAACCATTGACAACAACATACTGAGAGCGGCATGAAAGGTAATTCTGCAATAGTTTAAGTGGGACCCCTCGTATTCCATAAAATGGCAGTTTGTTAAGAAGTATATCATGTTTAATTGAATCGAATGCTTTACTAAAATCTAGAAAAACACCTAATGTGTACAGATGATTTTCTATGTTTTTGATAAGCTTTTCCTTGATACTAAGCAAAGCAGATTCAGTCGATTTATTTTTTTGAAATCCGTATTGGCTAGAAGAGATTAACTCATGTTTATTAAGGTAGTGATTCTAATATTAATCACTTTCTCTACTAATTTGGAAAACAACGGGAGAACTGATATAGGTCGGTAATTACTGATGATATTTGCAGCACCGCCTTTAAACAAAACAGCCACTCTTGCTATCTTCATTTTGTCGGGGAAAACACCTGTTGTCAAGATTAGATTTGTCAGATGACAAAGTAGATTAACTATTAAGTCAGCAATTGCTTTAATTGGTGCTGCCTTAATGCCATCAAAATCGCAGGAACAGCTGTTTTTGAGGCCAAGTATTATGTCATTAACCTCTGAAGGAGTTGTGGGATATAGGAAAAGGCTATGTTGTACATTAGATTCTACGTATTGTCCAGTATTTCTGGACGTTGTTGCACGAAAGGCTCCAAGTGCCAAAAAGCGCCTGTTAAACTCATTAGCAAGATGTTTACCACTAAGATCAGTTCCTCCAATTGTCATTTGAGTTGGTACGTTCTTGTCCGGTTTCTGTAGATCTTTTACTGTACGCCAGGTTTTTTGAGGGTCAAAATAAACATCCGAGAACTTCTGAGCGTAATAGTTAATTCTAGACTTTTTTATATCAGCACCTAACTTATTTCTAATTTTTCTATACCCTTTCAGGACTGAAAAATCTTTCGATTGTATAAACTGGCTGAAAATTCTATTTCGTGCATTGATTCGTCTAAGCAGGTCTCGCGTAATCCAAGGCTTCCTTCCTTTTCTGCATTTGGCTGTTGCTACAACTGGGAAAGCACATTCATACAACTTTATTATTTTACCCAAGAATCTGTCGTACAAAATATTAGGATCCTCCTCGCATAGTAATTCGCTCCAGTCTATAGAGGAAACGAGTTGACGAAAATGGCCAATTTTGATCTTGCTTATAATCCGGAAATTCTGTGGTCGATCGGTACGTTCGACGATCTGTTTATATGACCTTTGAATGAAGCAGAAAGTTGATAGGTGATCACTGACGTCACTCAGGAGTACTCCTGCTATTGTACCGTGAATATCGCTGTTTGTTATACAAAGATCAATAAGTGTTGCGCTGGAGTGTGTGATGCGGGTAGGTTTTGTGATTATGTTATAAAACCCATTGGCCGATACTATATCAACGAATTCATTCACAGAATGTGACTGTTCTAGCATGTTAATATTGAAATCACCCATTATTACCACAGGTTTACTTTGCAAGGCAAAATCATCTAATACAGCGTCGAAAAAATGAAAAATCTCTTGAAGGGACGAAGAAGGTGGCCGATAAATTACGCCAAAGATGAATGCACCTGTCTGAATAAAAAGTGACTCGTATGCGGGGCTCAAAACTGTGCATTGCGGGAGCAGTTCATAAGGAATACTGTTTTTCATGTACAAAGCTACACCACCCCCTTTTTTGTTTTTCCTGAACAGTGCTTCACATCTGTAACCCGGAAAGCAGACAACATCGTTCAAACCAGTGTACCACGTTTCAGTGAAAGAAAGCACGTCAAAATCATGATCTAATGTGGACAAAAAAGTACCTACTTCTTCTTCTTTGTTCTTTAAGCTACATGCATTCAGATGATAAAAAGAAAAGCATCCAGATTTAGTTTTTGCAATCTTGATGACAGTAAAGAGCACGGCATCCATGACTATAATCGTCGACGCTGGCTGCCTCATCATCGGCAGCGAGCGTATACCAATTGTTCCAGTAGGGCCACAAGTGACCACCGTGGCCTGCTTCTTCCTGCCGTCCTACATTTCAAACGAAACGCTCGTCCAGATCCTGAGCCAACATGACAGTCCTGTCCGTCACTGCGGACTTGATGGGCTTCCGTAAGGGTGTTCTTACTGGAACGAGGTATGCGCGGATGGAGATGTCATCCACGTCACCAGTACCCAACTATCTACGTGTCACTGGCCATCGCGTTACCTTTGACTACAGACGTATACAGCGTGTTTGCCGGAGGTGTGGCTCCTCGGACCACTATAGGGCGCAGTGCTCACTCAGCACCTTTTTGTTGTCGCTTTAGTGTCCATGGTCACTAAGGTGAAGGTTGTGCCCTGCCCTGCCGACGCTGCGATGATGACCCACCGACCGTGAAATGCCCTGTGCGCCGTTCCTCTTTGAACACGGTGGCAAGTGCGTTTCCCCGCTTACACTTGTGAAGCCTACAGTGCCGGCCCCCTCTGCCAAGCCAGCTGATTCAGCTAAATGACAGGAGATACAAGTACTCTGTGGAGGGCGCCACATCAGAAACAGGGCCGACCTCTACTCCTAGTACACCTGTGGAAGAAATGGCCAGCAGTATTGACATGCCGTTTGACAAGCATACGGCCGATCCAACCGAGGTTGTGGTTGCATGCGCAACCAACACGTCTGACGCCACGGTCGAACCCGGATCCTCGAGTTAGCCTTCTGCTATCGAAGCAGCTCCTTCCACATCGTCGCCGGAACCGCTGTGCACGTCTAAATTTCGCGACGTCCAGGCCAAGCATGAAGTTCGCGGAAAGAAGCTGCAGTCGGCGTCTAAGGCTTTGGCACCACAAACACCCGCGGTGCCCTCGGAACGCCGGGCAGTCGTGACATGAAGCTTATGGCAACGCCCGCCACTGCTGGCGTCTCAAAGATTCGTAGAGCCTTAGAGAACTAAACGGGACGCGTGAAGAAGCTACCGACATAGCGAAAGGAGTTAAAGGAGGAATCTGTGGCTGTCAACAAGGAACGGGATATGGACGATCCCAGCGGCTCTTTCAGCCTTGGTGTCGGACACTCCCCGACGCTTTCTACACTCAGTGATTGTGACATGGACATGGAGCTCCAGCGAGACAGAAATAAGCAATGTGCTTCGTCGCCCTCAGGATCGCACATGGCTCGAGAAGGTGGACCGGGGGAACATCCTCCCAAGAAATCTCGTCCTTCTTCTGGAGGGCCGGGAATCCCCACCTAATGATAGTACAAAGCACCTTCGTGGTGCCACATGACTCAGGTCGCGCATCTGCCTTATCGGCTTCCTGAACTCAATACCCGATATGGCATTGGAACTCAAAATACTTTATTTAAATCCCGAAGGATTTCGGAGCCATCGTAAGCAGACAGAAACAGTGGATTTGGCTTTAAGAACACAGTGCGCTATCTTGTGTCTTCAGGAAACAAATTTTACTACTCTTTCTGATGATCTGGCTTTCAGGCGCCAGTTTCATTCGGAGTGCTTCTTTTCGTTCGCCCCTTTGTGTTTGAGTGGCGTAGAAACTGTGGTGCTGAACAGATGCCTTTTATGCGACCATCACTTCACGTGCGACGGGTTAGGGCGTGTGCTAGCGTTCGATTGTTCATTTTCGACTATGAGGTTGCCAATGTTGTGCATTTATGTGCCGGCGGATGCAAGCCTTACAAATAACTTCTTTAAAGAGCTGGATGTTTACTTTCTGGTACCTCCCGAATGCGAGGCGGATGGTTTGCAAGGACATCGCTTCGACTTCGATCAAGAAAGGGCTATATAGTGAGCTTTAGCCGCGCGAGGCGGCCTTCTTAGAGAGTTTTAGCTTACCGTGATCCGCGATCCGCTACTGGGATCCACCGAAGCGATCACCACAAGGTGATCACTTCGGTCCTTAAAAAATGTTAAGCAGCGTCATGAAAGCGCATCCCATCCAGACAAAAGCTTCTTTACTGAAGCATTGCTATGAAAAAATCGTTTCCCGCAGGTGCGCATGCTAAGGCTACTCCCTCAGAGTAGTCTGCGCTGGGGCTGAATGAAGAACACGTATCGGGTACGTACTCTTCAGAACAGCTGTTCCGTCTTGAGGCCTACGAAACATGAAATGTAAGGTCACTCACCTGAGGAACTGACGACGTCGTGTCACAACTCACCTTCTCGTCGATGCCACTGTTCAAGAACTGTGCAGGGCCCCACTCGTCAGACACCCTGTCTCTTTTGGCAATCAGTGTTACCTCCAATTCCAGTAAGGAAATGTCTGCACAGAAAAGGAGAGCAGTAGGGCTCAGTATCGATACAGAAACGTTGCTGCAATTTGCTTTCGAGTTTACAATCCCATTCGATTGTTATCCCATTTGCAAACAATGCACGTGCAAAACGTAATGAAGTACGCTTGAGATCGCTTGCGTGCCTGTAAATCATTTATGGGCGATTCTACACGCACCATATAGAGCTGAGCCTACGGTCAGCTCAACGAAGAGTTCGTCCAAGTTGATACTTTGCACGCAGAAATTAATGCTTGTCAGATACTAGTCAGCTATGCCTAGCTGCCTGGAAAACACTTGCACGCTAGCAAAACAATTCTGCTTCTAATTGATAAACCAATGTTCAATGAAAGGAGAACATATTTCACCTTTTCTCGCATGCTAGGTAGCACACGCTAGGTAGATATCACTTACTGTAGTGTAATATCACAACAAACTTCTTTTATATACTGTGCAACGCCCTACATTAATCTTTTTTGTTCCTTGTTAAAGGAGTTTAGTGCCACTTTTTATACATTACCCTTAATAATGAAAAACGTGCTTGTCTAGGCTGTCTTGCTCAATTTTGTTTTTTCATTCACGTTCTCCATATTAAGAACAGCACGCTGCTAAATGTCTTAATGTTAATTCTTGCAAAGCAGAACATTTTGTCTCACACTAAATGACACTCGAGCTCTACAAACCTTAGCGCTATTGCCAGCCTTTCCCCTGGTTCCAGGGGCCCTCTCACAACATGCTGCTGTGTGAGGTCCGCAGCCACATAGCCTAGAAGCTCGTCGAACAGCTGTGGGTTCATACGGAAAATTTTGTAGAAAAGACCCTGGTCCCCTTCATGCATTCGAAGCATCTGTTAAGAAAAATGTGTGGTTTGTTAGCCCAAGAAACAAATGCACGCCATGGCTGCGATAATCTGTAATATGCTATGGCAGGCCATAATGTTACAGATAATTCCACTATAAAATCTGTAATAGTAAAGTGCTGCTTGATTTTGCTTTTCCCTGAAATAGTGGCTCATTTTTCATGCGTGCGCGTGTGTCTGCCTGTGTGTCCAGCATTCCATCTAAAAAACCAACATAGTAGCTACAGTTTGGTCAACAGGCACCAGTGCAGGGCATCACGATATATGTACTGCTGCATAGTTTCTCTTAATTAGATCGCTCACATTCACATTCCTTGGGTGAAATTACTTGCAAGTTATAGGGTTTACCACCTCAAAACAACTCGCACTATGCGCTCAGCAAATCTCAATTTCTCATCCAATACATCTTGCCTTCATGTCACGTCATATTAGGATAAGGAGAAGAAAAAAAAAAGAAAAAAAAGGAGGAGCGGGATATTCGACATCTGATTTCGTATAAAAACCTGACACAAGGACAAGAGAAGAAAAAAATTCAGGGGGAGAATATGCGACACCTTTTCTGGCGTTCGAGAAAAAGAGGCAGGGCGACATCCGATTTCGCGCTAACACCTGACATGAGAACAAGGGAACATACACAAAAAAAAAAGAATTGGGGAGAGAGATTCACCTTAAAGCAGCGCGAAAACACAGGACTAAAAGGAACAGGAGCCGACATAGGCGCTTGTGTCGTCTCTTGTTCCTTTTAGTCCTGTGTTTTCGCGCTGCTTTACGATGAATCCAATCGAACTCGCCCAGTTTTCCATACTTGGGAGAGAGATATCGTATACATAGAAACATGACATGAGGACACGTCAGAAAAAAAAAGGAAGGAAACATTCGATACCCGACATAAATCTGACATATGGAAAAAAAAAGTAAACGGGGAGGAGAAACAACTTATAGCGTGAGCTGTTTTGAGATGGTAAACCCTACCCGAACGTTCCCATGAGAATGAGGGTCGTTGAGCTATGTGGGAATTCGCAGCTATGTTTTTTTAATAGACGATCGCAAATTACGGAAGCTCGAGTGGATGGAGTCCATCTAGTAACAGTCCTCAAGCAGCATAAGCTCCGAAGTTGTCTGTAACCTGGATGCATACGTTAATTAAATGAGTAGCCTTAAGCTTACCAAAAAGTTGACTTCTCCTACATGTGTTTGCAAACCTTGCCTTAACTTATCATCATCAGCCTGATTATACCCACTGCAGGGCGAAGGCCTCTCCCATATTTCTCCACTTAACCCGGTTCTATGCTAGCTGCATCTACTTGACCCCTGCGAACTTCTTGATCTCATCCACCCACTTAACTTTCTGCCGCCCCCTGCTACGCTTTCCACTTATGGAGCCTTAACTTATGGAGCAGCGATAAAAGACAGAGCGTTATATGCTTGCCTTGATGGCGCATAGTGCAAAGTGCGTCTTAAAAATTGGTAAAAATGGAGCAAAGAGGAAAACGCGTGATGTTCGTGTAATACAGCAATTACAAGGTCCACCCGGACAAATTGCGTCACCCTCAAACAGAGCCAGACAGGGAGTCAGCATGAGCAACGATTCCAACTTCATGAAAACGCGCGTGTAAAACTGTTAAAACGGACGATTATCACTGAAAAGAACGAAAGTACTCACAGCGTTGGGGTAGAGTCCTTGCTTGCGCGCCATAAACACTGACCGAACGCACCTTCCGCTGGCGTCGGATCTCTCCTCCTCAGGATCAGGAGCAGTGCTACTCTTATCACGAGCAGTACAACACGCCTTTTAGCGCTCACTGTTGGCATGATAAAATAAAGAGGAAAACACACGGAGTCGAGCAAAACCCTCCACAGCCGATCGGTTGACCTCAGCTGCGGAGGAACAAAGTTCAAAAGACTCGTCTCAGTTACGGTCGCGGAAAACGGGACAAATTGATGTTGCGTCGATGGCGTTGCAGATTGGTATTGAAAAGCCGGGAAACATGTGGAAGATGCACGTTTATTGGTGCAGAAGTAGATTGCGAAAACTATAATTAATGTGATGCCGAAACTACAAAGATGAAGTACAGATGAGAGAAGTGGAGCGGAAGAGGACGAGGAAGTGGAAATAAAAGGGCTAGGCAATCGAGTGGACGCTCAGCTCAGCGCGTCTCAGTTTCAGTCTTTACAATGGCGCAGTCGACGAACGTCGGGCCCGACCCGGACCTCGATGACCCGCCCTCCTCCTTTGAAGCGGCCGGGCAGTCACACGGCCGGCTCACTCAGCGCCTGGGACCCCTAATACCACCCGCGAACGGCGTCCGTGCCTCCTCGGTGGATTCGGCCTTAGCCCTTATTCCCGAAGCCCTCTCCACCCTCCGGGAGTTATCTGCTTCTTTTACTGCAGCGCATGGCCGCGCTTCGCTGTCCTCTGGATACCCAGTACCGCCGGTACAACTTCCGGAGTTCCGTGGATTTTCTAACGACGCCGAAGCGTGGATTCAAGTGGTCGACGCTGCTGCCCGGCGTTCCGCCTTGTCTCCAGCCACCACGCTCGCCGTCGCGGAGGACCATCTTCGTGGTGCCGCCCGCGCCTGGAACCAGTACGAAGGCCGCCGCTACACCACTTGGACGGCCTTGACCTCCGCCCTTCTTGCCGCGTTTACAACCCTGGCCAGTGCGCACGACGCCAAACTCACGACTGTGAGAGCGCGGCGCCAGGCTCCAGGTGAAGATGTCGCACTTTACATTTATGATAAGGTCCGCCTTCTTCAGGCCTGCAACATCGAATGGCCCGCATCTGCAGCCAAACAGTACATTGTCGACGGGCTTCACTATGCCACCCACGCATCGATTATGTCCACACTGGACACTGACAGCCTCTCAGTCTTTGTCTACCGATCGGCCTCCTTGCATGACACCGCCAGTCGTCGCGGGGCCCCTGTTGCCACCGGGACATCTGCCGCAGCACCACAGCAACGCCGCGGTTGCTTTTCGTGCAGCCAACATGGCCACATGTACAAGAATTGTCCTCATGCTGCCCGCCCACGCATACAATTCCAGAACCACCCTCTTCCCTTCCTGCCGGTTCATGTTGACGGCATCGGCGAGTTGACCGAACTGGTTGACACCGGTGCTCAGCGAACGGCATTGCTTCAACGTCATGCACCGGGCCCGATGAGTCAATGGACCTCGTCTCCTCTGCAAGGCTTGAGGGGAGGTGCAATCGATATCTGCATCCGGATTGAGGCTAGCAGCAAGGTCCTGGTGGGTGTCCCGGTGTTTGCGAACTTGCCTGCTGACCTCATCTTGGGCGCAGACTATCTCATGTCCGGGGACGCGGCTCTGTCAATCGAAAACGGCGAAGTGCAGCTCCGCTCGTGCCGCACCGTCCCTAGCCCGCCCATGGACGAGCATGCTAAAGGTGAGCCTTCCGGTCCTCAAACCTTGAGTGCCCTGCTGCACCGGCACAGAGCCATTTTCGCGGAGACTAATGCACAGCTTCCTGGCACTGATTTGATTGTCCACCGTATACCAACCGACAATCACCCGCCCATAACCATTCCGCTGCGGCGCTACGCAGAGCGTGAGCGAACAGTCATCGCTGAGCAGGTACGCGACATGCTGGCCGCTGGCGTCGTAAGGCCCCCTCGAGTCCTTGGGCAGCCCCTGTTGTTCTCGCACGCAAGAAAAACGGCACTCTGAGGTTTTGCATCGACTACAGATAGCACAATAAGCACACGATGTCGACTAGACTACAGAGAGCTCAATAAGCACACAATCCCGGACTCTTATCCGCTTTCCCGTATCGACGACACAATTGACGCCGTCCGACACGCGAAATACTTTTCATCTCGAGACCTGCGCTCCGGGTATTGGCAAATCAACGTCGCCGAAGAGGATAAGCATAAGACTGCTTTTCGCACCCCTGCCGGGCTGTACGAGTTCAATCGCATACCTTTCGGGCTACTAACAGCTCCAAGCACTTTCCAGTGCGCTATGAACATGGTGCTCGGCTCTCTCAAAGACCACGCCTGTGTGGTCTGCCTCGATGACATTTTGGTCATCGGCGGCAGCGAAGATGAGCATCTCCGGAATCTGGATAATGCTCTTGTCCCATTACACCAAGCTGGCTTCCGGCTAAACCGCTAAACCGGGAGAAATGTAAGTTTGGCCTGTCAGAGATCTACCTCGGCTACAAAATTTCTGCGGAGGGCATTCACCCGCTCCCAGAGCGAATAGAGGCCGTCACGAATTACCCCACGTCTAACAGTGTGAAGCAGCTGCAGACGTTCCTTGGCATGGCTTCCTATTTACGGAAATTTGTAGCCAATTTTGCCACCACAGCAGCTCCCTTCACAAATTTGTTAAAGAAGGGCGAGAACTTTATATGGGGTGAACGGCAGCAACGAGCCTTTCAAGCGCTCAAAGATCAACTGACTCAGTGCCCAGTACTTAGCCACTTTCGCGAAGACTGGCACACTGAAGTGCACACTGACGCCAGTCAGGTCGGCCTCGGCGCGGTCCTTCTCCAGCGCGACTCACAGGGTGCTCAGCACGTCGTTGCATACGCTAGTCGCACACTGTCCGCTGCTGAAAGCCATTACCAATACAACGAGTTGGAATGTTTGGCGGTGGTCTGGAGTGTCGACGATAAGTTTCTCCACTACCTTTTAGGACGGAAATTCACCATTGTAACGGATAATTCCGCAATCGCCTGGAAGTTCACAAAGCAGCACCTCAAGCACAAGTTCGCTCGCTGGATAATCATGCTCCAAGAATACACATATGATGTGCGGCATCGGGCTGGGGCACTTAACTGTATTGCAGATGCCTTGTCGCGACACCCCAGTGGTGACCGCTACTCTCGGGCTCGGCACAGCGAAATTTGGCTCTTATTTTGTCAGCAGGATATAAAGAAGGCCCAAAGCGAGGACAGAGATTTGGCGGCTATCATGGCTTCCCTTGGGGACAATGGAAGCAACTCTAAGTTTGTGCTGCGGGATGCTACGTTATACCGCCGACATTGGCTCAAAAACCGCAGGGAAGAACAGCATGTCCTCGTACTTCCTGCTGCTCTCCGCGGGCAGGTGCTCCACGCTATTCACGACTCCCCCACAGGAGGGCACATTGGTCAGCGAGCCACATTGCGAAAGGCGCAGGAACGCTTCTGGTGGCCCAAGATGAGCAGCAACATCCGCACGTACGTTGCCAGCTGCGAGGTCTGCCAGCAGTACAAGCGTCTTCCAGGCTGTCACAACCTGGGCTTCTAACGCCAATCCCTTTGCTTGAGACTATTTGACACCGTAGGGATCGACCACATTGGACCTCTGCCGACATCAGCAGTGGGCAATCGGTACATATTAGTGGCTGTAGATTATCTGTCAAAATTTGTAGAGGTTGCTGCTGTACCCTCCCTCGCTGCACACTACGTCGTTGAATTTTTACAAGACCGGTTCGAATGGCGGCACGGGCTTCCACGAAAACTAATATCGGACCGCTCTACCACCTTCCGGCGTCGCGAAATCCATGCCTACCTGCGCCGGGCGGGAGTTGAACACCTCTTCGCATCGGCGCCCCACCCTAGAGCGAATGGTCTTACCGAGCGGACGAATCAGACCATACAATCGCGACTCGCTCCCTTCTGCATGAACAACAAAAAAGGCGAGGCAGACTGGGACCAGCACCTCCGAGCGGCGGCCTACGCTGTCAGCACTTCTGTGCAAAGTTCTGCTGGAACAACGCCTTATAAGATTGTGTACGGACAGCAGTCTGAACTTGCAGGAACGTGCAACTTAGAATTACCTATCAACATCGGGACCCCTGTACCGCGACAGGCGTCTCTGGCGCAACAGGCACAAAAACGCAACTATGACCGCCGACATCGACCAGCTCCTCGCTGTAGAGACGAGGTCTGGGTGCGACGCGGCCTACAATCAACAGGGCGTAAGCTGACCGCGAAATATGATGGGCCCTACGTAATAACTGAGTGCTTAGGTGATAATACGTGGCGTGTGTGTACTGCGGCGTTTCAAGCAGGCTCTGACGGGCGGAGGAGGAACAATTTCGCAGTGCACGTGTCGCGGTTAAAGAAAAGGGTCGTTCGCCTGCAGGACTGATTAGGACTGTGCTGTCTCTTCTTTTCAGGTCCGCAGTCATGGCCGAGTGTGATGCCGAAACAACAAAGATGAAGTACAGATGAGAGAAGCGGTGCGGAAGAGGACGAGGAAGTGGAAATAAAAGGGCTAGGCAATCGAGTGGACGCTCAGCTCAGCGCGTCTCAGTTTCAGTCTTTTACATTACGTTCTACGTCTAAATTACGTCTCTTAACGCTTTAAAAAGCAGAAATCTTAAAACGGTTTTGACCAATGTCTGCTTTTTAGGTCTAGCAACAACGCACCAGCGCGAGTACAAGCTTCAGCAGTGAGCGCCAACGGCGCCAGTGCAGAGTCCCATAGAGATGCGCACCACTTGTGACGTCCGCCGTGGCACGGCGCTCACAGCGCAGACGCTCAGGATGTCATTGGAGTTGGACCTCAAGGATTGAAAGATTCTCTATGCCCCACTTGCTGGCAACACCCGCTCTGTAAGCGGTATGTATTTGTATGCAGTCCGCAAAAGCCCAGGTCCAAACACTGAACTCGATGGTTCTGCTGCAAGTGTTCCTGCATTTCCACAAAACACTTTGGGTTGACATTAAGGCCATTCATAGAAAGTTGGACAGCTTTTGCCAGCGGCAAATCTGCCAAGGCAGCCAGAAGCTTCTCCTGAAGGTATTCGGCAGTAGAATGTCCCATGAACACCGACGTATATCTCGTGATGACACGCTCGGGCATAGTACTCCATCCAGTACCGCAGGTAGATGTCCATCTGTTTTTTTTTTTATGCAGGAAGGCGTTCAAAGACTCATCAAACAGAATGGTGTAGCCATCAGATTGCTCTAATTCACGTTGTAAGCACGAGAGGAAAAATGGTCTCAGACCATGGCACACTACGTATGCAGATTTTGTTTCGCCGCAGGAACATGATAGCGATTTCGCTATCCGAGAACATTATCTTGAACAATTCCCCTGTGTGTGATGATACCATTTTCAGGGTCCACACTATCTCCGCGTCGGTCACACACTTGTGCGCTTTGTACGTGCTGCTCACATACGACGACGTTGATGGAGCCGGATCGATGCGTTGCTCATAAGCAATTGCTGTCAACTTTTTTCGTGCCGTGGTCGCTTCCCTGTTCGCAATGTGTTTTGCGCTCTTTATATAGCATTTGAGGGCCAACGCACTCATTGGTGATACATCGTAGATTTTCCCGCATGTCTTGCCCTTGGCCCAGTGCCAGTTTGACGTATCCGGAGAAATCCACTCCCTATAAGCAGCACTATTTAGCCCCGACTGCTGGAAATTGCACTTTTTCAGCATATTGCAGCTACGAAAGACGCGACAGCGATTATTCGCGCACCATGCTTTCCCGCAACGAAGGTAGGCTTAACTTGTCAGATGGAAGGCTTAGCTGCGGTTGTTGCCACCACTTCTTCAACTGCAACCACTCTACTGCGTTGTGGCTACTGAAACAGTTTGAATTCGATGCTTTGGTTGGCTCCAGTATGTAGTTGCCAGGCGTTAAAGAGGCATCCGCTAAAAAATAAAGCCTTATGAAGAAATTCAAGTATATTTCAGCACTTCAAAACAATTCAGGGTTTTCTAGGCTTTGAAAAAGTCTATTTTTAAATTCCAGGGTTTTCAAGGGTTTCAAGAAACGCTGGGAACCCTTCAGGGATCGACCTTGGTACCTCCCGAATGCAACGCGGATGCCCTACCACAAGGCCATCGCTTCGGTATAAAAGGGCCGCATAATCGGTTTTTGCCGCGCGAGGCGGACGTATTGTTGTGGAATGGCGGAACGAATCGCTGTCCAATGTACGCAACTATTTGAGACCTATTACTCCTTTCCCAAGCATTTCACCCCAAAGAGCCGAGCACCAGGCCGGTGAAAAAGTCGTAACCATTGAAAACCGGTGCGTGCCCGGCGGCACCAGGGAGCGAGCCTGGTACCTCCCTAATACGAGACGGATGCTCTACCACAAAGCCATCACTTGGTTCCTTAAACAATGTTAAGGGGCCTTAAACAACAATAAGGGGCGCCATGAAAGCGCAAGCCATCAAAACAAAAGCTTCTTACTAAAGCATTGCTATCAAGAAAGCGTTCCCCGCAGGTGCGCATGCTAAGGCTACTCCCCAGAGTAGTCTGCGCTGGGACTAAGCGAAAAACACTTATCGAGTTTAGCGTTTGCACCAAAGCAGCTGTTCGGTCTTGAGGCCTACGAAACATGAAAAGTAAAATCACTCAACTGAGGCGCTGACGACGTGTCACAACTCACCTTCGCGTCGTTGCCACTGTTCAAGAAATCTGCAGGGCCCCACCCGGCAGCCACCATGAACACCTTGTCCCTTTTGGTAATCAGCATTACCTCCACTTTCGGTAAGGAAACATCTGCACACCCAAGGAAAGCAGCAAGGCTCAGTATCGAGACAAAAGCGTTGTTGCTTCAGGGTTTGTACAACCCTGTTCGATTGTTATCTCCTCTGCCAACAGCGCACGTGCAAAACGTAATGAAGGACACTTAAGATCGCTTGCGTGCCTGAGAAATCGTTAGTGGCCGATTCTGCATGCACATATAGAGCTCGAGGCTTCGGTCAGCTCAACGAAGAGTTGGTCCAAGTGGATGCTCTACACGCAGAAACAAATGCTGGTGAGATACTAGCCTGTTAGCTGTGCGGCGAGACCTAGCCACGCATCTGACAAAGCATATCAAGACAAATGAAACTCAGGGGCCGAATCCACGAAAAAGTTCGTTTTAGAACACTTTCGCTTTGCCGTGACGTCAATTTGACGTAGGCATCTGGGGGAGAAGGGTGGGATGAACGCTGGGGGCAGAGAACAGCCAATCGACTTTGCTGGGCGGACCCATCTCAGTTGCTCTGCCTTGGCGCGGACCTTCTCCTCGGGAGTCGAAGGAAACGACACCCAGTTTTTCTCCGTGCCGGCATGCACGATTGCCTGAGCGACGGCCAAAATCGTCCGGACTGCGGGAGTCGTATAGTTGCCTCGCTGCCGACTGCCGCCTGGAAGCCTCCGGTAGCGAAGAACCGCAGCGCGCAGAGTACTTTCCGGTCTGTTGTGAGCGCACTTTTCCTCGTTGGGCCAAGGTGGGGTTTTAGCTCTTCGCATAGCCGGCGTACAAGCCCCTTCGACAGCCTGAAGTGTCTTCGGAAGGCATCGTCAGGTATTTCGAAAGGATCGTCATGTGCGCGCGACCGCCGAAGCCGCCGATCACATTCGCTGAGCACTGCGAACAACAGCGGGGCGACGGGGGACACGTACGGCATGATTCTCGCGCAGGGGCGAACGCCACTTACCGAGTTCCACACACAGCGACCGAACGCGTTCGCTTTCATTTGATCGACATGTCTCGTGACGTCAACGAAATCCGTGGTCCCGCCTTCGTGAAATGGCGTCACCGCCAGCGTGGGCGACACGCGACCAATGGAGCGAGGCGGCGAGAGAGAAAGCGAACGCGTTCCAAAGCGAACTCTTTCGCGGATTCGGCCCCTGGTCAAGGCACCCTCTGTTTCGCACACACGAAGAGCGGTGTCTGTTGGGTAGCCAAGGAGCTTTAAAGATTATCATCTCAAACCTGATACAGCAGAAGGAAGCCCTTGCCCAGGTCACAAAACGTGTTTCCATTGTGAGTAGAACCCACAAGAAAGAAGAACCCATAAGACAGAAAGGAAAGTCGCAGTATCTGTCACATTTATTTTTGGATACCCGAACCGGGGCCATATGGAAATGGGGTTTGAAAACTGAAACAGAGAGAGGTGCTGTAGGAGGAGAACAGTGACCATCTGAGGATCTCTAACTTGCACTGACATCACACAAAACTACAGGTTTTCCCTCTGAATTTAATCCTATTGCCAGCGGAAATAATCTGAGAGTCGACTGATATAATCTAAGCGCCATGCAATATAATTCAAGTGCCAAGTATTTAATCATAGCGCCAGCATATTTAATTCAAGAGCCAACTCCAATAATGTCCTCGCCAACCAATTTAATCCGAGTGCCAACGCAATTAATACAAGCGCCAGCGAATTTAATCTGGGTGTCAACCAATTTAATCCACATGTGGAAAATGAATGTGGTGGACGGCTCCAAAGCACGAAACATGAATTCCAGAAATAAATAGAAATTGAGATCACATTCCAGACCATGCGACGAGTAAGCGTCACATCTGCATGCAGTATTTCTCTTTGTTCTTGTATTTTTGCAACAACCAAGAACCATACGTGCAGCTGAAAAAAAAAAAATGCGGTTTGTGACACGTCTCCTGCAGCTTTTAGCTTAGACGCATGGCAAGTGAATAAATATACCTGTCATCTTCTGATTGTTTGGTTAAGCACTGCTTATCATGGGTTGTCTTATGCACTGAATCTGCATGCTGATGGCAAGTGCGGTCTTCACACAACAGCCGGCTGTTTTTAGAAATTGCAACCTGCTTTCAGTCTGGCCGCGACACGGTAGAGTGAATGAAACTATGTACAGTGGAGCTTACAACCGAGGTCAGGAATAGCTACTAGCCTCTCACTATGGTAACCTTAGCAGCAGTACTTAATTTGCCTGGGCGGCAATTCTAGCGGCATAGGTTGCCAACAAGCTATAAGCACGTACAAGGTACAAGCACAGAAGTAGCCGACTGAAATGCAATTTTATTTTCTAGGAGAAATTAGGCAGGTCTAAGTATAACTCAGAACGTTTTACATATCGTCTTCATGCAAAGCTGCCCGTATAAAATAAAAGTTATGGCGGTCAAAAGCAGCACACTCTACCCTTTGTATTTGATGCATAGAGTGTCGGGCAGCGTCGAGCAACAAACTGCGCCGATGGTCCTTTTTAGTCATTCCGGGAGGAGTGATTAGCACCAGGTCTCTCCGCTCGCTGAGGAAAGCTTTGACTTGCGACTTGAACTTCGAAAAGACTTCCTCTATAGGGTTGAAAAATGGACTGTAAGGAGGCAGCCGCTTGATCGAGTGCGTCTGACTGGACAGGCTTGCCTGTTCCGCACGGCTGTGAGCTGGAGCGTTGTCAAAAATAAACACCGCTTCAGAACCAGGTTCTTCACTTTCAACACGGGCTGATATGTCGCTCAAAAATTCATTGAAAACGACCCAGTGAACCTTGTCTACGGCCGTCCAATAAATGACACCATTTGCGGACATGCAGGCGAGAATGTTAGGGTTTGCTCCTTTGGTGCCAGTCGTCGTCTGCACCGCAGGCTGTCCCTTCACTGCACGGCCGAAGCTCCTTGAACACCATATGTTATAGTTGGTCTCATCGATGTAAAACCTGCACAAGCGAGGTCCTTCACACTGCAACCATTGCGCGTATGTTTTGCGGCTGTGTTTCACGTCGTCTCTGTTGCGGTCAATCGGCCTCTGAGTCATCAACTTCATAGCGTAACCGTGCGAATCCAGTAGGCGATCAATGCTACGTGTGCTGATGGCGATTCCCGGCAATTCTTCCACTGCTTGCCTTATTTGCTTTAGTGTGAAAGCAGGGTTGTTATCCACAATATTCTTTAGAGCCGTTACTACCTCATTTTCGAATTTCTTCGATGTTCCTCCTTTCTTCAACGCTTCTCTATCGCTCGCTGCAATGAATCTCTCTGTCTTTAAATTGATGCCCAGCGTGTCTGCCAATTTTTTCACATCTCCTCCACGCCTCGACACTAGGAGAATTCTGTCCCTGTCATGCTCGGAGACTTTGCTGTTCTTTCTTTTTGGTGCACCTGGAGGCTTGAACGGCGGTCCCCGTTTTCGGTGCCCGATTAGGATGTCAGGGCACTGCTCATCAGCTTCCATGGAAGAGAATAATGCGCGTTAAAGTTCATGCAAAATTATTGAAAAAACACAGACTACCACCTGCCTATAATATACGAGTACGCACCACCACCGTCCGGCTCTACTCCGTCGTGCAAATGCAGAAGACAACGCGGCACACACAACGGATGCGCGAAGATTGCCGCCTGCTTTGAAATCTCTTGTCTTCTGCGTTTCTAGCAGTTTTTGTTTTATGCTCTTGAGAAAACACTTTTCTTGCAAAAGAAAGTACACCTATTTCTAATAGTGAATTCACGTGTCCGTGCTTTCATCCATTCTCCTAGCATAGCGCAAAAACAGACGACAATTCGGCACCGAGTAAACGGAGGCGGAAAACTTGCCGTCTGCTTTGGAACTTTTTGGCATTAGCTGTGTAATGTTTGGCTGATGAATTTACATATAGCTAAATTAAATACGGTTGATTAAAACGTTTTTTAATTGTGTGATAAAATAATTGTGTTTCATCGAAGACATTTTAATTTTGTATATATTCTGTAATCAGCAGTGCGCACATTTGTGGGATAAATTGTCCTCTTGGAATATAAAGCCAGTAAGCCACAGCTCTGGGACCCTTCAGTATTTCAGTGCTGAAATTGCGCGTTTGTCATAATATTGACGAAAGCCATCTCATAAGCTAACGCTTCGCTTACTCGTCGCATGGTCTTGAATGTGATCTCAATTTCTATTTATTTCTGGAATTCATGTTTCATGCTTTGGAGCCCTCCACCACATTCATTTTTGAAATCTGGATTAAATTGGTTGGCACCCGGATTAAATTCACTGGCGCTTGTATTAATTGCGTTGGCACTCGGATTAAATTAGTTGGCGCGGACATTATTCGAGTTGGCGCTTGGATTAAATATGCTGGCGCTATGATTAAATGCTTGGCATTCGAATTAAATTACATGGCGCTTAATATGAGTCGGCGCTCAGATTATTTCCGCTGGCGCTAGGATTAAATTCAGAGGGCAAACCTGTAGGACGTCTCTCCAGTTCGCCTCCATCGAAACGAAGCCGCCTGCGGTCGGATTCGAACTGGGCACTCCTCTTCAGTAGCCGAGTGTCTTAACTGAGCCACCACGGCGCGTGCCTTTTAGATGAGAATTTTAATACTGAGCCCGCGAATTACACAAGAACCTTGCACAAGCAGGATGCCTGGATGCGGCTTACTGCACATGCGTCATACACGCAGTCGACTCCTGCGAAGTAAATATACGTCGCGCGCGTGCACAGAAATCCCGACCTTTGCATACATACGTTAAACGGTCTGCGTGTTCATATCGTTGAAACGAGAAAGTGCGAGAAACTGTTGAATATGGCTTCATACCAAGAAGCAAATGCGCCGCGCGAGCTCGTTTTCACTGCAGATGCTTTGGCGATGCTCCGAAGTGCGCCACTAATTCTCGCATGCAAAGCTGTAGGTCAAATGAAGCTCGCAAATAACCTTAACAACGCGGTTGACTTGCACTCGGAGAAGTGCGATACAGCGCCTTTCCTTGTTAAAAAAAAAAAAGCCATTCCGTTCGAGGTTGGTCATTTGAAGGTCCCATCATCGCCTACACGGCGCGGGTCAAGTGTCCACAGAGATGGTGTAACAGATAATGCGCCTAGCCTTTGAACACGTCACCCTACAGAGGTTATTTTGTACTTATTCAATGTACAACTGAAGGTCAAGTCAGGTTTGTAATCGACCGCGCAGTCGTTCTTGGCTCATGGAACGAAATCATATGCGCGAGAGTCGGGGGCGAGAATATGCTAGTTGTGTTCTTGCCTATAGCGTTCCTGCCCTCTCCGATCTCACTTGAAAACGCGCGCCGGGGAACGCCCCGCGACCGGAGCGACGCTGTACCGTCCAAACTCGCAATTGACGGAGAAAGTGTGAGAGATACTGCGCCTTTCCTTTCCTATAAACCATTTATAATTATACGTTAGCACTGCAATGAACGCCGATAAGAGGCAATTGCATTGAGAGACAAATTATTGGAGAGCAAGAGTAGGCTTTCGCCATCTTCCTCTTAAAGAGACATCCATGAGATGCTCTAATTTTTTTAAATGGCACAAAGGCGGAGAAGCGCATTCTTCTTCACCTTTACACCAAACCTTTACCTTGTCCGGTAGTATTAAAATACTTTGACCCCACTTGCACGGGGAAATGCCCGCACTGGGAGGAAAAGTCATCAGACATTTTCCACATAGTGTGGGCATGTAAAAAAAAAACTATCTACCCTCCCCCCCCCCCTACCCAACAATTCCCGGGAGGACTGGGAGGCGGCCCTGTTCGGTTGCTCTAACCTTACGGCGCAACGAGCCTTGGTTGAGTGGGCTCGGGCCGCGGCCGACGCCAATCGGCTCCCGTAAGAGGGAAACCACCTAGCAATTGTAAGGGGCGGCCCAAGGATCGCTTCCGTACCCTCCCTGTATTTAAAAAATGTTTTTCATTATCATCATCAACTAACTAGTGGCGCCATTTCGAGGCTATCCAAGGAACGAAATTCAACCGCAAACGCTGCCGCGCTAATACTCTTTCCTTCGATAAATACGAGACGGCGCTACCAAGTTCCAAAACCGCTTCGATAACTATCCGAATCTTACCTACGTATGACCTCCCACCATACTTTGTGGCACGGACGCGCGGGGTACGTTAGTTTTACGTACGTAGCACCGACTACGTAGTACTAGAACACAGCATATCGCTTGAATGAAGCGAGCATACTCAATTTAGCGCGATGGAGATTAAAATTAAAGAGCGCTGCAGAATCTGCATTGGAGTAATGCGGAAGCACGTATGCTGTTGTTGGTTGCGTGTAGTTGCTTAGTTCACTTCTTGTTTACCTATTTTAGTTTTAGGTACTTTCAAGTTGCGCGCCAATCCCTTCCTATGCCCTTTTCCGGCTCTACTTCCGGTTGCGTGACGTCACATCCTCTACGTCACATTAATTCACTTCTTGTTTATTCATTTTAGTCTTTGGTACTATCAAATTGCGCGTCAATCCCTTCCTATGCCTCGGCTCTACTTCCGGTTGCGTGACGTCACAGTAATTCACTTCTTGTTTACCCATTTTAGTCTTCCGTTCTTTCAAATTGCGCGCCAATCCCTTTCTATGCCCTTTTTCGGCTCTACTTCTGGATGCGTGACGTCCCATTAATTCACTTCTTGCTTCCTCCTTTTTTTGGTCTTCGGTGCCTTCAAATTGCGCGCCAATCCCTTTGTAGGCCCTTTTTCGGTTCTACTTCCGGTTGCATGACATCACATCTTTGACGTCAACCTACTGACTGATTTAGTTAACTATTTTAGTGTTTGATACATTCAAATGTGGCGCCAAGCCATTCGCTAATGAGAGTTCTTGCCTTTACTTTTCATTTTCTGCCTCTAATTACCTAATAAACCTATTGCCCTAATAATTTTTCGCACACAATATATCACCCTCTATCGACTGACACCACTCATTATCCTCTACGAATTCTCAATTACAACTGCTGCGGGCACGATTTTGCGTGTTATGCCTCTAATAAATTACCTAATTACCGTATTAGCCTAATTATATTTTCTGTAGCAACATTAGGTCAGCATCTATCGATTGACACCATTCATTAACCTCTATCACTTCTTAATTACCTACCCGCAGCCGCTGCGGACACGTTTTTGCGGACGCGGTCTGCGGACAGAAATGAACATAGCGAAGTAACGCTTTCGCGTTAAAAAAAAAAAAATTAATCAGGGTGACACTGAAGATCCGCCTCGATAATAGCCGAGATAGCTCCTTTGTAAATTGGTTTATGACAAAGAAAAGACCCCCGTGACACTAAGATTTCTTGGTAAAGGGAGAACCACTTTAACTAAACGCCGACAGTTACCGATTTTTCTGCCTTGTTCTGAACACTTCTCAAAAAATCCGAGCCGAAGTTGGGGTACGACGGCTTAAAGACACGAATGAGCTATATATAGTATAATACGCAGTCACGTAATAAAAATTAGGGAGACCCGAGCTCCGCCATTAAGAATGTGTCACGAAAATGTTCCACAAACAACGGACTTTTTTTTATTGTTATTTCATACTTTATTTTTTATCTTTTTATACACCGATATCTAGCATCATCAAGCATTTGGCTTTCATTCTGCGCACTCTGACACTATTGAGCCCTATTTCACCAATTTTTCGTTTTCTTTTCAATTAATTTATTGATCACTTACAACTAGCGCTGGACGGGGTCGGTTGTCCTCGTTTTGACACCACTCGACGTACAGTTTTATATGCGACAGAATCTCAATAGCTCTTGAAACTACACGAACATTTTCAATGTACAAGCATGGAGGAAGGAAAAACTAGGAGGAAGCACGCGGCAATATTTGTGAAGCATAGTCATAAAAAATAAAAGGGAGCGAGTCGGCCCCTACGTGTAAGACCACGTGATAGCGTGCGGTGATATCTACTAACGCTGCACACGCGCGTATGCGCCAATCGGCGCCGCGCGGGGTCCGCCACGCGCGCAGCACCCAGCAGACAGCCGCGCCCACGCCATGGCAGACGCGCGCACTAAGATGCACCGACATCAAATCATAGGGTCTAACTAGGAGAGCGAAAAAACGGGGGAGGGAGCAGCTTCATCGGCACTTGGCTTGCTAAGGTTGGCCGCGTGACGTCATGCTCCCTCCTAGCTTTTCCTTCATCCATGTGTACAAGGCCCAAAGAAATTCGCCGAGTGCCACCCTGTTGCTGCGTGTCCGGTTTTGAAAGCACCGTTCACAACATGAAGGCCACAGCTTCCAACATAGAGTATACGACGGCCGTCGCTGGATTCACAAAGTTCTTGCTTGGCTTCAGGGAGAAATTTGATGTTTACGTTTGGCCCATCCATTGATATCTGCGCGTTTTCACGTCCTGGTCTGCATTTGACCAAAAGCAAATCAGCACGTCTATCTGCTCTTTTTGTGCAACTTTGTTAATCAATTCGTCAAACGCCACGACGATGTGGGAGGCTCGGCTCACTTCCGACAAGAGGTTCTCTTTAAGAAAAGTGCAAGGCCATAGACAATAGTATATCCTATCTTGTCTTTTCCAAGCTGCACTTTCTTCGCTGCAACTTATGATGGGAACATCAAAGGGAACAGAGAAGCCAATGCCGCGGCAGCACGGAGTGATGTGCGCGTCATAACATTATTTAGACACCAAATCACTTCAGCATATATGACCTCCAAGTCACGCTGTAAGATATCGTTGGCTCACCGTTCGGGTTGGACATCCGTTGCTGTAGTCGAAACACTTGAAGGCTGCGCAGGAACTGATGACACCACTGGCCCGGCATTGGTTACAATAGTTATAACAGCGGCCGCAGGTGTCAAAAATGAAGCCACATAAGGTGTTCCGGCTCCTGTAACGGCCAGTCAGTGCTTCTCACTTTCTGCGTGACTCGTCAGAGGTAACACGGTCCGCGGCGGCCGCCGGAGAACGAAGCTGCGTCGTTTCCATCACTGCATTGGTGCTAACGCGTGCGTGCACCCCCTGGGGTAAAAATGGACTCTTCCATCAAGGTGGTGAGCAGGGAGAAAGGAGCTGTCTATCGAAAAATAGAAGAAAACAAGGAGAGGCCGGTGGCCGTTGAACGACGCACGTGCGAACCGTAGGAAGCTTCGCTCGCAAGCTGCGCCGTTTTCATCGCTGCATCACGAATGCTATTAGTGCTAACGCGTGCGTGCACCCCCGAGAGTAAAAATGGACTCTTCCATCAAAGTGGTGAGCCATTGCCTCCTCTAGAAAGGGTGAGCCGGGAGAAAGGAGCTGTCTATCGAAAAATAGAAGAAAACAAGGGGAGGCCGGTGGCCGTTGAACGACGCACGTCGCTCGCTACCGTCGGCACAGGGCCGGGGGAGAGTAAAAGGAAAAGAAAATGCACGGGCCTGCTACTGGCTCTGTAGCTGAGCCACCTCCGCTGTCTCGTCCGATTGAAGAGAAAATAAAGAAGAAAAAGGAGGAGGAGAAAAATACGCACGTCGCACCCAAGGAAGATATCGCAACAGCCGTTGTCCACCATCGAAGCGGTGGCGGTGGCGCGTGCAATGACGACCTACAACAGATAAAGATTAGGTGGCAGGCTAGCCCCGCCGCGAGCGGCGATGACAGTCCCGGAACAGCCACCTTTCACCTCCTGCCATCCCTCCGGGGAGAGTGGAGAGATCCACTTTCGACGCGCTTCGAAATTCGAAACATCGCAACGCTTTATGCCGCCTTGCTGGGATGGTCCATTTGGCACAACGCGGGAGGCCGGCACAATGAAATTTCATATTATCATCATTATTATATCACCGCCGGGTCGTGGCCAATCTCCCTTGTGGGTAAGCGCCATTTTATGAGGACAACAACAAAACCGCTCCTACCGCTCCCGCTCCATGTAGCCTCGGATCTGCATTGTTTAAGTAAAATGCGTGGGAAACGCCGTTGGAGAATTCAAAGCAACTCGACCAATGAGAGACGGAGTAGCGATGGGCTCGGGATAGATTCCTACCACCTACGGACCTTAGCACTGAAAACCGTGCAGTACAAAGACATCTTTTGAATTTAAACGCTTGAGGAACGCGGCAATAATTATCTATTTTTCTCTCGCTCTTTCACCACTCCAGCTATCCATGTTCAGTCGCATGTTTATAAGCATAGTACATCCGGACACCCTGTCGACTAGGGACGCTTCGCACAAGTAGCCTTTGCAAACTTAGGTCTTTTCTCGAACAAAGCGATTCGGAACATCCCAAGATGTTCACCAGCCAAAAAAGCAAACGTGACTGCCTAAGGTTATCCGCATCTCCATGTGTACTTCAATCCTGCTCTATCTGTACGCAATCTATTACGCCACTGAGCGTGTAGAACTCACCGTGACATACTCGTAGTAGGCCCCGCATCGTGTCGGTAGCACCAGTCTCCGTAGCTTCCCGCGTCGACCACATCCAAGAGAGTGCATCTTACAAGCCGAAAAGTAACTGCCACCACGACAGGGGCGCAATTCGTCTTCAGCTAGGTCACGTGGAAGCGCGAGAGCCACTGCAGCAAGCGGGAACAATGCACAGCGCGCGGACAAACGCTAACACAACCACACACGAACGCATCCCGACGCAAACTGCCAACTATGGAGCACGCAGCACAGAGTGACGGAGTCTACGCTGGCCGAAGTGCATCCGTCGTCAGCCAACTAGTACGCGTCAGGAAGTAGTCCGTTTAATTTCCCACTTTTCTTAAAGCGCAAAAAAAAATATTGGATTTCGCTGCTGCTAGCACAATGTTTAGCAAATTTGTGCCGCTAAACCTTTATTGTTTCTAAAGTGTGTAATTTGTGCGTACGTTTGGAGCTTGTGAAGAATATATCAGTGCGCGCACGGCTGCACGATGAGCCACTTGGCGCAAGTTAGAACATGCTCCATGCTCCCACAGGGGCGAGGATGGTTGCTCCTCGCCCCACGGGGCTCGGACTGGTAGGTCCCTGCCGCTTGCGGCGCGGGCTAGCCACTGCATTTTTATCTCTTTTAGGCCGTCATTGCACCCGCTACCGTTTTGGTGGTGGATGACGGCTGTTGCGACGCGCGTCTCTCTCTCCTTCTTCTACTTACTTTCTATTTTCTCTTCTGTCCGCAGGAGGTTCGCCCCGCCAGGGGTTGCAGTCGTAAGACGCCTGACTTCTGTGCCGGAGTACCCGTATTCGAACGCGACCGCGGCGGCTGCGTTTCGATGGAGCCAAAACGAAGAGGCGTACGTGTGCTGTACGATATGAGCCCACGTTAAAGATTCCCAGGTGGTCGAAATTACTCTGAAGCCCTCCACTACCGCTCCTCTTTCTCTCTTTCCACTTTCACTCCCTTCTTCCTCCATTCCCTTACGGCGCGGTTGCCGTGTCCACAGAAAACAAGTGAGACAGTTACCGCGCCTTTCCCTTCCGATAAATAAATCAGTTAGCCATAGCCTGCCACCGCATTTTTACCTGTTGTAGGCCGTCATTGCACCCCATGTTGCACCCGCTACCGTTTCGGTGGTGGACGACGGCTGTTGCGACGCGCGTCTTTCTCTCCCTCTTCTCTTTCTGCCCCGCCGTGGTTACGACACCTCTTCGTTTCGATGGAGGCGAAACGAAGAGGCGTCCGTGTGCTGTGCGATGTCAGCGCACGTTAAAGATCCCCAGGTGGTCCAAATTACTCCGTAGCCCTCCACTACGGCTCCTCTTTCTCTCTATCCACTTTCTCTCCCACCTTCCTCCCTTCCCTTACGGCGCGGTTCAGGTGTCCACAGCTATAAGTGTGACAGATACTGCGCCTTTCCTTTCCTGTGAACCAATCAATCAATCACGGCGCTACGGAGACGCCCGACTACTGTGCCGGAGTACCCGGGTTCGAACCCGACCTCGGCGGCTGCGTTTCGATGGAGGCGAAACGAAGAGGCGTCCGTGTGCTGTGCGATGTCAGCGCACGTTAAAGATCCCCAGGTGGTCGAAATTACTCCGTAGCCCTCCACTACGGCTCCTCTTTCTCTTTCCACTTTCACTTCCACATTCCTCCCTTCCCTTAAGGCGCGGTTGAGGTGTCCACATCAAACAAGTGAGACAGTTACCGCGCCTTCCCCTTCCTATAAATCAGTTTTTACGGCGCTCGACTACTGCTCCCAAGGATGCGGGATCGAATCCCGGCCTCGGGGGCCGCTTTTCGATGGAGGCGAAAAGCAAAGCACCCGTGTGCTGTGCGATGTCAGTGCACGTTAAAGAAAAGAACCCCAGGTGGTCGAAATATCCGGAGTCCTCCACTATGGCGTCTCTCATAGCCTGAGTCGCTTTGAGACGTTGAACCCCACAAACCAAACCAAACCTCTTCTTTTTCTTTCTTCTCTATTTTCTCTTCTGTCCGCTTGAGGCAGTAGCAGGCCCGTGCGTTTTCTTTTCCTTCTTTCAGTCGCAACCACCTGCTGCCGTTGTGTAGGAGGAGAAGCTCGGTTTTTCTAACGCTCTGTCTAGTGACAGAGTATGTAAGAAACAAATTGAGGGTAAGCAAAAGAAAGATTCTCTGCGAGGAGCTGAACCATGTCATGTTAAAAAAAAAAGACGACATAAGGAATGAAAACATTGCACGGCTACGCGCTCACATCGAAATTCATGCGGCCTTGCGTCTTTCCGCAACCGCCGCTATCTGAGTTTCACCTAAATTGGTAAATTGGATATAGGGCACGAAACGTGTAGTATATTTCCGACTTGTCGGTGGACACCTGAAACGCGTCGGAAGTCATAACTGATTTATTTATAGGAAGGGAAAGGCGCGGTAACTGTCTCACTTGATTTCTGTGGACACCGCAACCGCGCCGTAAGGGAAGGAAGGTGGGAGTGAAAGAGGAAAGAGAGAAAGAGGAGCCGTAGTGGAGGTCTACGGAAAATTTCGGCCAGAGGGAAGAAGGTGGAATGAACGAAAGAGAGTAAGAGCTGCCGTAGTGGAGGGTTAGAGGATAACACCTCCTAGGAAGTGGTCGATAATTTCGATTCCGTGAGGTTTTTTACATTGCACTGACAATGCATAGCACATGGACGCCCTTTCATTTCGTCTCCAGTGAAACGTGGCTGCTGCGGTCGAATTGGAACCCGCCCAGCGTTTTAATCACTCAGTCATCGCTCTCTTTTTAATAATAATAAAATAATAATTGGTTCACAGGAAGGGAGAGGCGCAGTATGTATCACACTTGTTAAGTGGACACCTGAACCGCGCCGTAAGGGAATGGATGAAGGGGGAGTGAAAGCTGAAAGAGAGAAAGGGGAGCCATAGTGGCGGGCTATGGAGTAATTTTGACAACCTGGGGATCTTTAACGTGCGCTGACATCGCACAGCACACGGACGCTTCGTTTCGCCTCCATTGAAACGCAGACGCCGTGGTCGGGTTCGAGTCCGGGAACTCCGGACAGTAGTCGGGCGTCTATCCACTGCACGACCCCGGTGAGGTAAATGTCTTTTTAAGGCGAGTCTTTTAGTTCTTGTCTAGCGTTCCTGCCACCAACAATGCCACGCCAAGGAACGTCACGCGACATGATCGATAGTGTACTGTTCAAGCTCTCACTTGCCAAAGTGTGTGGCAGATACTGCGCCTTTCCTTTACGGTAACCCAATTCGATGGAGGCGAAACGAAGTGGCGTCCGTGTGCTGTGCGATGTCAGCGCACGTTAAAGATCCCCGGGTGGTCGAAATTACTCCGTAGCCCTCCACTATGGCTCCCCTTTATCTCTTTCCACTTTCACTCCCACCTTCCTCCCTTCCCTTACGGCGCGGTTCAGGTGTCCACGGAGCAAGTGTGACAGATACTGCGCCTTTCCCTTCCTGTGAACCAACCAACCAACCATAGAAGGCGGGATCAGCATTTTGCGCACTCTTTTTAACAGATTATGCCACATACAATTAGAATGGAGAGAACGATATAACGGATGCTGGAACAACATAGATATCAATTCTTTGCATAACTTTTTCCGTGCATCAGAGAATAAGTACTCATAAGAAAAGCGACCTGCCAGGAAACGTACGCCCGCATCTTAATTCTCTTTCTCTATCGTGAGGATGAGAGTGATGATGATAGGCTCGTCCGCGCCTTGACAGTGGTCGCACTTACCTTGAGCTTATAGTGAACTAGAATACTCTAGTTCACTATACTTGAGCCGTTGCCTAGCAACCACCACAGCTGACGGCGCCGAAGTGACACCGCTCGGCTGGTCACCTCAAGAAAAAAAAAAAGACGTCTCTGCCTGAATCGAACCTCCATCCCTCGGATCCCCGGCCGAGCGCAGTACCAACTGCGCTAGGCCTGGGATTTTTTAGAGCGCAGCTCTTTGGCGTCCGCTCCTGGGTTTCGCGTCGGCGTCGGCGTCGGCCTCGTAACCAGCTCCGCCCCCCTTTCATCCCCCCAGCGCTAGCAGCGACCGACTGATACCGCTGGATGCCGCTGACGCCGCTAGAGAGTCAAGATAACGTGACTGCATAGAACACCGTCGCCGCCATGCAGAAAGAGGAGGGGAGGGTCCCCCCCCCCCTGTTCCTGTGTGGCGGATAGGGTGCTCTTCAGTTGCCGACCCGCCGGTTATTTCACGTAGGCCCCGGCACGTCGACGAATACGTGACCACCTTCCCATGGCTAGACCTGGTTCTTGGCGCTGCGGAAGCGAGGGTATCATATTGTTTGCGTCGGCATCGGCGGCGTTGTCCCTGAAACCAACTCCGCAGCTGGGGTTGACTCACTATCGGCGTCAGCAGCATCAGTCAGTCGCTGCTATCTCTTCCCTCCTCCCTTTATCGCGTTGTCCGCTTGCTGCGCGCGCTTCTGCCCCCATCGTTTGCCGCTGGGTGTACACGCCGCCCCCCTCCCCCCTCTTCCTGCGAGTCTCCGGTTGTCAAAGCGCCGGCTCGAACTTGATTCCTTTCTTCGCTCCTCCTCCAATGCAACCCCTGTGCGGTGGCAATCAGAGAGCTAGATCGGTGGCGGCGGATCTGTATATGTGCACCGCCCGAGCCGAAATTGCCGCTGCCGTTCGCCACTGCGAAATTATCTGAATACGTGTGAAAAATAAAATAAAAAATTCTGTGATAGCGCATACATGTGTTGCTCGATTTCTTTGCCTCAATCTATTGAAAAGGTGAAACAGCTTATTTGCTGCACTCAAATTTCGCATTTGGAAGTAACGTAATTGTCGGTAATTTTTTGTTTTTTTTTTTGCAGACATGGTGTTTATTACGTGCGGTTATGCACAGAAAGGGCTATGTACACAGTTTATTTACAAAGCACTCAGACGTTGCTGAGCTGCACAACAGAAAACTAAAAGGCAGGCAAAGATATATAAACACGGTGTTAATCTTAGCGCTCAGCTCGGGATCATGAGTAGCGTATCTTATTTCTCCTCTAGCGTGAGGATGGTAGTGATGACGATAGGCTAGTCCGCACCAAGGTATCAGAAAAATTACGAGGGACTTTAGCGACAAGTATTGGAAGGCGAAAGCCTGGGACACTTCATATTGTCTAGCGTTCCTGCCATCTGCAATCCCACACTTGAACGCGCGCCAAGGAACACCACGCGACAGGAGCGATGGCGTACCATCCAAACGGACACTTGTCGGAGAGTGTGACAAATGCTGCGTCTTTCCTCCAATAATAATAATAATAATAATTGGTTCACAGGAAGGGAAAGGCGCAGTATCTGTCACACTTGCTATGTGGACACCTGAACCGCGCTGTAAGGGAAGGGAGGAAGGTGGGAGTTAAAGTGGAAAGAGAGAAAGAGGAGCCGTAGTGGAGGGCTACGGAGCAATTTCGACCACCGGGGGATCTTTAACGTGCGCTGACATCGTACAGCACACGGACGCCTCTTCGTTTCGCCTCCATCGAAGCGCAGCCGCCGAGGTCGGATTCGAACCCGGGAATTCCGGACAGTATATAGTCGGGCGTCTTACCACTGTACCACACCGGCGGGGCGATCTTTCCTCCAGAGGTCCCATATTGTCTAGCGTTCCTACCATCTGCAATCCCACACTTGAACGCGCGCATAGGAACGCCACGAGACCGGAGCGATGGTGCACAATTCAAACGCACACTTGTCGCAGAAAGTGTCACAAGTACTGCGCCTTTCCTCCAGAGGTCTCATCTTTAGCGTTCCTGCTATCGGCAATCCCACACTTCAACGCGCGCAAAGGAACGCCACGCGACAGCCGCCGCCAAAGCGAGACACACTTTGTCCACGACAGTATGAGCCATTAAAGGCTTACGCCTTAAAATTAGAGAGTTTCTGAAAGCGTACCCATTTTATCCTATAATTTGCCTCCCATCGTTAGCCTTTTGTCTGCATTCGTTGCAGTTATAATTATAATTGGTTTACAGGAAATGAAAGGCGCAGTATCTATCACACTTTCTCCGGCAAGTGTGAGTTTGTTCAGTACACCATCGCTCCTGTCAGGTGGCGTTCCTTAGCGCGTGTTCACGTGTGGCATTGTAGATGGCAGAGACGCATCCCGCCTCTGCCAGTCGGAACGCCGCAAAAGCGGGACACATTTGTCCACGACAGCGGGGCTGGGACATTTAGGTCACCGCCGCTTGCAGCGGGGACTAGCCTGCCACCGAATTTTTATCTTTTGTAGGCCGTCATTGCACCCGCCACGACGGCTGTTGCGGCGCGCGTCTTTCTCTCCCTCTTCCTTTCTTTCTTCTCTATTTTCTCTTCTATCTTCGAACCCGACCTCGGCGGCTGCGTTTCGATGGAGGCGAAACGAAGAGGCGTCCGTGTGCTTTGCGATGTCAGCGCACGTTAAAGATCCCCAGGTGGCCGAAATTACTCCGTAACCCTCCACTACGGCTCGTCTTTCTCTCTTTTCACTTTCACTCCCACCTTCCTCCCTTCCCTTACGACGCGGTTGAGGTGTCCACAGAAAACAAGTGACAGTTACCACGCCTTTCCCTTCCTATAAATCAATCAATCAATCTCTTCTGTCTGCACGAGGCAGCGGAGGTGGCTCAGCTACAGAGCCAGTAGCAGGCCCGTGCATTTTCTTTTCCTTCTTTCTACAGCCACAACAACAGCATGTCATTAAAGGCTTTCGCCTTATTAGAAATGAGTATCAACGGCACCGCTTGTCCTATGCTCCGAACGCTGAACCATAAGTCTTACCGTTCCTCTACCTAGAGAACCTACATATCCGTCTTTTAGGGTGGTGCCAGCCTTTGAAGGGGCACTTGCTGCCACCCGCTAAAGACCAGTATAGCCAGTCGAGCTAACGGCGCCATTTTGTTCCCCAACTGAACTGTATGCAGGAGAGAACTGGCACTCGTACAATGCGGCGGTCCAAATTTCCAATTCGCGGCCCACTGCATCAAATGTTTGTTGCGCACTGCGGTGAATATTAAGCTATAGCTTAACGGCTCATTTGGATGGAAAACCGTTGGCGTAATAGTAATAGTAGTAGTAGCAGTAGTACATGTCTGCACAGGGTGTCGGAAATAATTGGGGGCTGCGTAAAAGTTCTACCATGATATTTTGTGGTTCTAGTGATTGATGATTGATTGATGTGTGATTAGCAATGACATGTTAAGAAAAGGTAATTAATTGAATAATTAAGAAAGGACAAGCGACAAAAAATTGAAAATGGGTTCAAATTAGTCAAAATGCTCACAATGTTAAGCCAATGCTTGATGATGATAATGAATAAAAAATTAGAGTGCATCAATGATCAATTACTCAATTGAAATAATTGAAAAAACTGCAAATAAGAAAAGGACATTCAAAGGCGTCAAAATGCTCAGAATGTAAACCCAGTATTGATGATGCTAATTAAGAATATTTAGAGCATATAACTGATCTGTCCATTAACTGAAGTAAATGAACAATAAAAAATGCAAAACGAGTTCAAAGGGGTCAAAATGCTCCGAATGAAAAAACAATGCTTGATGAGGTTAGTTAGGAAACTTTCGAGAGAATAATTGATCAATTAGGTAATTGAAACAATTTAAAAAATCAAAATTGCTAAATTGTGTTTCAAAGGTATCCAAAAGCTCAGAGTGAAAAGCGGATGCTTGGTGTTGCCCAATAATAAACATAAAGTGTGTAATTGATCAAATAATTGAAATAATTTGAAAAATTATAACTTGGAAAATGGGGATTCAGACATAACTCGTGACTCGCAGTCATAATGCGAGGTAGCATGACTAAGCTTTTTGCATAGTGCTTTTCTTAATTGCTTTATAAATACAGTAAAAAAAGACCCACGAAAAGGGATTGGCCAGAGTACGGTTTGGACAGCGAAATATGCTTTAGATACTGGATCAGTGTAATAAATCAATTTTAGACTGAACAAAAACCTAGAATTCTAGGTTTTTGTTGCTGCATATACTACATTTTTCTAACAAATCAATTTTCGATTACGCAAAAACCTAGAATTCTAGGTTTTCGTTTAGTCGAAAGGTGATTTAATTACACTATCCAGTATCTGCAGCATATCTCGTTTTCCACACCGCACCCTGGCCAATCCCCTTTCGTGGGTATTTATTTATTGTTTATTTAATTGTTTTTTTTTACAATTCAAAAAATACCCACCAAAGAATATGCTGCAGGTACTGGATTACTGTAATAAATCAATTTTCGACTGAACGAAGACTTCTAGGATTTCGTTCAGTTGAAAATACATTTATTACACTAATCCAGTATCTGCAGCATATTTCGCTGTCCACACCGTACCCTGGCCAATCCCCTTTTATGGGTATTTATTTATTGTTTATTTAATTGTTTTTTTTTTACAATTCAAAAAATACCCACCAAAGAATATGCTGCAGGTACTGGATTACTGTAATAAATCAATTTTCGACTGAACGAAAACTTCTAGGATTTCGTTCAGTTGAAAACAGATTTATTACACTAATCCAGTATCTGCAGCATATTTCGCTGTTCATACCGTACCCTGGCCAATCCTCTTTCCTGAGTATGTGCCATTTACCAAAGAAGAAGAAGAAGCAACCAGTGTCTTCGCTGCGCTGCAGCTTTCCTCTCTCGAGGATGGCAGAAGAACAAGAGGCGAAGAATTTTTCTCCAGGGAGCGCCGACGAGGCCAGTATCACCTCAACGAAGACGAGGCAGAGTCTTTCGGGCAAGCGGCGGCGGTCTCGTCGTGAACGGCGCCCTCCGACGAGCGACCACCTGCCAGAGGTGGAGGCTGGGACACTTGATGGCAAAGGACAACCGTCAGAATCAGCTCAACCTTCCACCGGGGCCTCAGGAGTGGCGACGACCCAATCCAAGGGCAGTGATGGTCGCATTCTAGATACATCCACAAAATCATCTCCAGAAATGGACACTCGAGGCAATGGTACTTCCGCAAAACAGTCTGGGACTCGGACCGCCGGAGGAGAGGCGTCCAACCCCTCCTGTCCCGTCGATGGTGAAACTGTGGAGATGGCACGCGCCAAAAGCAGTGGTAATTTCGTGCCACCAGGCGCGGTGTCGAAACAACCAGATGTGGGTGCGCTGGGCACTAGCACATCCCGCATACAAATTAAGCCTCGCGAGAGCAGGAGGCGGAAATTAGAATCAACCCGCCGTACTGATGTCTCACCCATGACGTCGACAACCACTAGACACGAAGTTAGTTCTGTGTCGCCAGATACTTCATCGAAACGAGGAGCAGATGTGGAGGCGATGGGCACTGGTACATCGGGAACCTGCGAGGTCATTCAAGATGGCAAAGAGCAGATATCGGCCCCGCCTCGTCCTGCCGAGCGCTCAGCAGTGACGACAAGCGCCAAGAACGATGCGGCTTCCGTCCCCTCACGTGCATCTTCGACGGTGCAGCCAGGTGTGTCGGCGCCGGACTCTGGTAAATCCAGCACCGACGATATAGTAGCGACATTTCGCTGTCTGCAGCTCTGTCTTACAGTACTATAGGCATAATCATGTCTCATAGTGCAAATCATCTTATTAGATGAATGGCTTAAACGTGACCATGGAATCCTGAAGCTGGTTCCAGCTTCAGGATTCAGGACAGCTGCTTCCGAAGCTTTACCAAAATGTTCTCAATGCGAACTCAATTTTCTCGTAAACTTTTAGACCATTCCAAAAGTAGCAAGGAACTCAATTTAACGACTTTCTAACGCAGTTACATAAACCCGTATTTTTTAGGCAACGGTTCTATCTTTGTCCCATGTACAAAAAAATAATGGGACACTTAGGCTCCGCTTTTTGCCTGTAATGCGACAGGAAAAATGGTTGCCATCCGTGAACCACTCTGCGGATCCTCGTTCGCGAACGACGTGAACTTAGTTGATGTCTTACTTAATTACTACTGTCTTAATTGGCGCATACTCATTCACATACTCTTTTGACATGAAGTAACAGCGTCATGCGATATGTACCACGCGATATTGATATAAATCCTCGCTTGAACCAAGTCGCACGAAAGCAGCGCGAGGCTTAGAGATGGCATGTGATGAATGGTCAATCAAGCCTCCTTTGTTTAATTTCCCACCTAACCTTGACTGCGCAATTCATTTACTTTATATAGTTACACGTCGCGGTGACGTTCGTGTCGTTTTGTTGTTTTGGTAAGAAATTATGCAACATCCTAATGACGTTTCCAATCTGCCGATCGACTTACGACGTCAGACATTTCAACCTATCCGGATCTTCTCTGCACCCCAACGGTGCCGGCCCAAAGAGGGATCGAGTAGTTCGGCCGAACACCGTGGCAACAGTAAACATACTCGAAAGACAGCAGATTGCCTCCTAAGGCACACGTGTTAAGTGGCCCCCACCTTCTCAATCCAATCTAAAAATATATTCTTGAGAACATCATCTTCCGTGCAGTCCAAATTATATTCCAAGAGTTCATCATGTCAATGCTGAAATTTTCCTCTGCAGAATTAGGTAAACGTAAAGACTCCTGCTGAATTTTTACCGAAGACGTCTTCACAGCCATGGATCCAGAACAAGTGCAGTTTTGCTGTGCACGAAGCATATAATAGCGGATCCTTTTTTCCATCAGTATGTTTTCGGTCATCTTCTTTTGCAGGAGGACGTGGCGGCAAGAAGGAGTCTTCGGCCAATGACAGCCTTCCCACCCAGGACAAGGCTCGGCCGCAAGGTCCTGTTCCCGAACAGGCACCTGCGATCCCTTCTCAGCCAGCAGATATGGTGGCCAGCAGCGTTGACCCCGTCCGGCCATCACCAAGCGCTGTTAGAGACTTTGAAGACGCTCAACACGACAGGGTGAGCAACACCAAGGTCTTTATCGACTACTCACTAGCGCAGTGGCGTATTGTCGGGAGAGGGTCTCAGGGGAAGCCCTAACCCCCCTTCGACTAGGGTGAAAGGGACGCGTCGTGCTAGTCTCCCAGCCCCATGAGATCGCTCCTGAAGCTATATACTTTATCAGCATCGACTTATACGGGTATGGCTGCGAGAGCGATAATTGGTCTTTGCTTCCGCAGGAATGACTCAGCAGAATCAGATAATAAAGAAATAAATACTCTCATAAGTAAAATTTGTCAACAATCATTTGACAGCGCATGACTACGGACTGTTGTATTTGTCATCAAACCTCTAACTTTCCGGCATCGACTCAGTTTGCACTTGAACCTTGGACAATAAAGGGGAGTCCCGCGTGTTCGATTGCCAATAAGACGCGAATCATAGAAGCTCACTCTCGTTTGTATGTGGTGAACGTTTAAACAGTCTGCGAGATAAGCGCTGGCAGGTGTTTTTCTAGCCTTGGCGTCATCATAGCGACTTTACCTTAACTATCTTTAAAACGTAATAAGTAAAACACATTAAGTAATGTCCACGTCCGTCAATTTTAGTTTCTCAAAACTGCGTGTCCGATTGTAATACTGCTAATGCCTCTTGAATCATCTCGTGCCTAAGCCTCATATAAGGCTGAATGAAAGAAAAAAAAATGGACGCTGTGAATACAGAATGAGTAAGCGAAGCTGATTAAACACTGTAGAAACGGCACAGAAGCTTAGCTGCAATGTTTAATCATAACTTGGGCTTTAGACACGAAGAAACGTTTGAAACACGATTTTGTGCTCGGTATTCGACGTCTTTACGGTCCGATATCGAAACTGGGCCCGTCGCTACTCACCACAACGTCGGTCCGGGCCCGACTGCGGCGCTTGCCGTTTTCTAGTCACCGGCCCGGTCTGATCATTCCGCCCAGCCCGTGCAGGCCCGTTTGCTTTTCGGGATGAAATGAAGAGAGAGAGAGAGAGAAAAAGACACAATAAGAAGTACACGAGCCTCTGTGTAGAAGCTGAAGAAGTTGTAGTAAGCAAAAATTAGGAGCGACCACGGTTTCCTACTCAAGTTGCGCCCAACCGAAGATATCGGCTATAAAAGAAACCCAACATACCATCATTTTCACTAGCTAGTGAGAACACTTAAGGATATAAATTGATAAAAAACAATTTCTGTGCCGTAATCGTTACCTGCTTACATCACAAGGGCATTATGAGAGCATTGTTGCGGACTCAGGGTTAGGTTAAGTTAGCAGTTCAATACAGCAGCCGATAAACTGACCACCTGTTTGCTTCGAGATGCGCGCAGTAGCACTTGAACGGCGAGGAGACATCGTGCAGAAGTGAGAAATGTGGAATCATTTCGTTTTCAAATAAGTAGCTCCCTTTCGGCCAACGCTGGTATCTTTATAAAGTCTAAACCTCCTCCTTAAGGGGAATCCGAATTCGAGCACACTTTCGATGTTTTTGTTTTATTTTTAATTATCGATGCAGCTTTACCAGGCCTCGAAGGATGAGTAGACTTCCCCTCGGAAGACATTGTGACCCCTGAAACTTGCACGGATTTACACCACCGCATTCACATACGCACTGGTATCGTCAAAAATAATTCCAAGGCGACTTTGTCGAAATATTTTCATTCACGGCTTTATAATAGCGACCGTTAGAGCGACAGCTGTACTCAGCCCAAAATCCTAGTTTCATGTCGGTTCGGCCGTTTGACCTTCAGCCAACCGTAAGGTCAAACCTTCAAAGTTTAACAACAGTAACATCCGTTTGACACCTTGACGCATGGCCTTGACCTTTGGCATTGAATGCTATCTATACTAGTTGGGAGATTACAATAACGAACACTGATTAGTCAATTGATTGTGAAACGTAACGAACCACATGATTCGACGAGTTTAAAAAGCTGCCATCTCGTGTTGTTCATTTTGAGATGAGAGGGCGGGATTATCAACCTTCCAGGTTTGTCGTACGAAGAGACGCACTACATCTAGGCCATGCCGGCGCGTTCATGCGGCTTGGTTAAAGCGCAACATTCAATCTATGTCTGGTGGCCGCTTACGACTGGTAGATGGATAACGCGCGGTAGCTGAGGAATGCATGCTAACGTCACAAAATCGAACGACCAATCTATATCAAAGTCCAGAATGTCCTGTCTGCAAATCAGAACATATTGAGGCAGATATTCACCACTTGTGGGTTTGCCCGGCTTCGAAGCCGACGGAATTCAGCACCTGACGGCAGTGGGCCTTTCGCCAAACAACCAATCTTCGTACATTGCTTGGACACAAGGGCCTTATTTTCGGTCTCTTTTGAACTTTATTAGAACAGCCAATCTTTTTGGTTTCTATTAGTACCCCTTTTAATTTTCTTTTTACATATTTCTTTATGCCCCGATGCAATAAACAACGTTACTAAACAGCATTGTATAAAGCGGCTATCAGTCCTCTGCCTCTGCAGTCATCAATCAGGAGCACGGTGGATGATCAGGAGCCTAGGCTATCGGAACGCTGCTAAACACTAACATCTACCTAATGCTGGAATCGAATCACCGAGTGGATATAGCTCGTCGAGAAAAATAATTATCTAAGTTGCAAATTCTTTAATATAAGCAACAAAAAAAAAAGCTAGGAACAACGAGAAGCGTTGCTTACAGCTAACTATATTAACGGAGACATGAACGAATACACGCGAAGGGTGCTGCACAAGCTGTCGGTCAGGCTAATGCCCAAGCATATGGTTAGTGCCATCAGCACGAGGACGGAGCACGGAGGAATGCACAGGGCAAAACAAGCGTTGAATTAAAACTTTATTTTGTAAATTCGTAAAAACTACTGCATGCCTACTCGAAAAAGAAAACGGCCACGAGGAGCACGGAAAATATAAGCACGTGGACAAAAAGGGGACCGCATACAAAAGCAAAGCGTGGAATAGAATAACCGATAACGACAATAAGTTTTCATATCGATAAACCGAGCGCAAGATTAAAAGAGCAGCAGGAAAATGAACATATGAGCCGGAGAAAGCAAGCCAGGGGAAAATACTGCGTGAATGATTCCACAAAACTCCTCACTGTCATTTCTATGTATTAATTTTCTTAACTTGCAAACAAGTGGAAGCGCAAAATGTTTTTAAAGACCCTTCTAAAAAATGCAGGTATGCACTTGAGAAAACCAAAGACGAGGGAAACATGAAGGAATGAATAGTGATAGAACAAAGACAAAGCAACAAAGACAAAAGGCAACAGTTAACACGGCGAAACAAAAGCTGGAGGAAGAATGCGTCAGCGCGGCCCCTGTTTTCCTTTCGGACAAAGAGATTGCATTCATCTGTGGTTTTACATGACTTTGTTCTTGATTTTATTGCCATCCTTTATAGGCCCTCATTTTTTTTTTCATATGTATATTTTTTTCCCGTTTAATATTCTGTGCAAGAGCAATCGACCAGTTTTAATCTGATAATTTGTTAACACAGTCCCGACTGACGAGAGACAATATCTGCTTTTTCTTAATGCAGCCGCTCCATATAGCATCATCGCCTTTCTCTCCGACGGAGTGGAACCTGTCACCAGGATATGGACCGAAGACAGGAGTTCGCTGTAAGTTCTCGCATTCATGTAATAAATACTATGAAACGCTTACGTCGTGCGTAGCGATCCTGCCCGGAAGCTTCGGGCTAGATTTCATTCCCGGCACCTGGTATGCAAATAAATAGCATTACCGTAGCGTCAGAAGAAGCCGACTCACGGACATATGACCTGGAGAATGAACTATCTCACTCGCGAACCAACATCATCACTGATATGCGACCAGTAATGTTTTTGGCAGTTACAACTCGGAACAATGCCGTGACGTTAGGAGTTGCTGCATAAACCTGTTTTGTATGACTTCTAAAAGGTTTCGTGGAGTACAATAACTGGTTTAATGATGATTTGAGTGCGCCATTCGGGGAAGCATTGTTTAAAGGTTAGATAGAGCAACCAAGATACTTTGTTGGGCGAGTTGGTACTTATTCATTATTAATATAAACAGCGCGAACACGAAGACAAAGGACAAGATAAAAGAAAGCCACAGTACATGCGCTGACTCACAACTATGCCTAAGCCCTTTACTCCAAGGCCCAGAAAAAACAAACATCAAGAAAACGAAACAGTCACGTGAAACAACCCCTGAGTTCACCTGCTGCACAAAAAATCACTTAAAAAAGACACCTCTTTGCTTGAAAGAGCAAGAGAAGTCTTGCTGACACACTTATTGTCCGTTGAAATAAAATATGATTACACTATCTCTCTCGTCATCTTCTCTTTGTGGCGATACAAAATATTAACCTAAGAATGGGATGATCAACACATGCTTATTAAATGCGTTGAAGAAATCTTGTTACCACGGCGTGGGCAAGAGTTTTGAAAGACAAGAATTGCAAAGGCCGGTTATCGGGAGTCGGTTATTATTGAGGCCAGTTGCCGGGTACTGAAGAGCCTTAAAAGAACGCACAGACTGAAATCCCTGCCCAGCATGGGTGAGAGGAAGAGGAAGGTTGCAGTGGTACCGTAAGTGCACAGAATTTCGCATGGCCTCAAAAATGTAGGCAAGAGGTATAGTGCTGACGTCGCATTGACCGCCCCGCTCAAGATGAAGAGGATCTGCCCGGCTATTCAAAGGGAAAGAGAAGCGAAGAAGCAAGAATGTGGGGTGAAACATAGAAACCCATATGTTGGCTGCAAGACAGGTGTTGTGTACAGGCTTCCACTCTCTTGTGGAGCCAGTTATATAGGACAAACGGGACGATGTATTAATAAGAGGCTACAGGAACACTAAAACAACTTGGAAAGTGGAAAGGACAAGACATTTCTGGTATCACATTGCCATTCATATGAAATAATGAAGGAGAAGAAGTGCACTCCTAAGGTTGACAAGGTTAGGATTTTGTATCGCCACGAAGAGAAGATGACGAGAGAGATAGTGAAATCATATTTTATTTCAACGGACAATAAGTGTATCAGCAAGACTTCTCTTGCTCTTTCAAGCAAAGAGGTGTCTTTTTAAGTGTTTTTTTTTTTGTGCAGCAGGTGAACCCAGGGGTTGTTTCACGTGACTGTTTCGTTTTCTTCATGTTTGTTTTTTTCTGGGCCTTGGAGTAAAGGGCTTAGCCATAGTTGTCAGTCAGCGTTTATACTGTGGCTTTCTTTTATCTTGTCCTTTGTCTTCGTGTTCGCGCTGTTTATATTAATAATCGATAGAGCAAGTCTTTCTTGGTAAGCGAGTAAATCAATACTGGCCACTAAACTAAAGCCAAGTACAAATTTAAAAATTTTTTTATTGGCAATGCAGTTCGAAATATTTAACGCCAAAAATACGCATTTGTTAGCTGGTAGAGCTGGCTTCTCACAATGCATATTTTTGAAATGGCGTCACTTTGTGTTTTTTTCATGCCGTATAACCTGTGAACGTGATTTCCGCGACAATTATGCGCCAAGAGACGCCATTTTAAAAATTATGCCAGCTTTGCGAGTTAAAATGCGTATTTTTGAAGTTAAATACTTCAAACTGCATTGCTGACAAAGCAAATTTAAAATGTGGAATAAGCTTTTATGTTTTGAAACTTCGTTTTCCTAATACAATGTTGGTGTCACCTATTAATAATTATATTTCGTTAACAATGTGCCACAAATATTGTAGGGGGGGGGGGGGGGGGGGGGGGTAGCTGTTCTGATCTAAAAAAAAATGCCCTCGATTGGCATGGCAAGCTCCGCTCGGAGTCAACTTCCTGTGATAGAAGGGAGTTGCCGTTTGGTGCCCAGCTTTCATCGGTTCAAGCTAGAGTAATATGTATGTCACACTAGCAGATTCAATTAGAACGAGAGAAAGATGATGTTTTACACTGTATGAAAGAGTGCTGAACAAGGGTAAAGGGCGTACGCCTCAGTTCGCAGGTCGAGCTAACGATTCGACAAGTGGGCTTGCCTTCGTAAGTGTTCAGACAAAGACAAGTCCACTTGTCCCTTTACCCTTGTCCCTTTACCGCAGTACCCTTTACCCTTGTTCAGTGCTCCTTCATATAGCAGATTTAATGTCATTCGTATCGAATGTCATTCGGTGCATCGAATGTAATTCGGTTTCTTTTCGTGCTACACAGTAAACTATAATGCCATTCGCAAATGGGGGCAATTACGATCAGCTATAAAAACATACTACACTTAAGGAACATCAGTGCACATAAAAGGCATTTGAAATCTTTGTAACATTTTAAAGCTGATCAAAACATTTCTGTACGATAATTCAAGCGAAAAACATTACTTTTGGCTGTGCTGTAGTACTTATGCCATAAAAATCCAGACCAAGTATCGAGTCACTCACAAATTCGATAAATGAAAATACACAATATGGCTGAACACAGCGAGGCTCGGATACACAGTGCGGATACGCGCGGACACACATAGGGCATGCAGTTTACGTCAAAACTGTGAGGTGCTCAGTCCCAACTTTAGATAGTTCCGAGATAAACATATGGGGAGATGCGGCCACTAAGGAACAGAGAGCCCAAAATGATCGCGAGTCTCTGCCATGACTGCACAACTGCTGTGACCGAGAGTAATACCGTTCCGCGAGAGACTGCAGTGCGAATAATTTTACACCTAAATTAACAGCTGTTAAAACAAAACTGTACGAATATAATTTTAAAATTTCACTGTGCGCAGAATATGTTGTTGCGTTACGTGTTTCTGCTGCGTATCTGGCATCAAGAGTACACATTCGGTTCGCGATCGAATCCGAATGAGTTCCCCAAACTCATTCGATGAACAATGTCATTCGAACCTAATCATATTAAATTTTCTCGTGTAGCAGGGGAATAATTCGAAACGAATGACATTAAATTTGCTCATGTGACAGGGGTATAAGTGTCGGAGTTAGAATTAGCAAACAAAACAAAGCAAGAGACGATACAGAGGAATTCACAAATGCTAAATAGACGAGAGGTTTGGGAAAGGCAATGCAAAGTAGGCAACTGAAGAGGATTTAAACAAACGCAAAGGCTTTACAACTATGAACAATAACGAGAGTAGTCAGAACAAAGAACAAATTGTTCACCGGGCATCGTCGTAGACCGACGTCTTGAGAGTCACGATGTGGCCGCCATGTAGACGTGCGCCGCTGGCTTGCCGAGCAGTGAGTTGACACTGGGAGCTGAGCAATACCACTTGCTAACTCGCAGCAAACTGGCTGACTGGCTAAGTTGCAAAAGCGACATGACCTCAATAAATAGTGCACACAACGTATGTCTGTTACAACGCGCCAAGGCCGGTGCGCTTATACGCGTAACTTTCACTGTAGAAGCGTTCTCTCTTCCTCCCGCCAAGATGTGCGTCGTCATTGGTCAGCTTCGGTCGAACCTTCTGGAGACATCTCGCGGTTTCTCCATCAGACGACTCATCGTCCCCGTCAAGTTATGAGGAGGGGGTGACGCCCATGCTTCTTCGCGCGGAAAAGGGGACATTTCTCCACTTTTCTGGAACCCTCTACGCAACGCCACGCGTGCGCTTTCTTCGCGCTGCGCTGACTCAGCGAAACTGTGCGCCGATTTTGTGACAGTTGGTCCCTAAATTCAAAATTGAGAAAGTTGTTCGGAGATCTCTGTTAATAATTGCATCATCTCTGAGCTCTGTCACGTACATGATGCACGCCTTGCTGTACAATCCACCTGCACTTATTGTACTGACATATCTCTCGCAGGGTTTAAAATAACGATTTTTTACTCTCGGTGCCATCTGGCAATATATGCTATCAAAACAAAGCTGCAAGGTGTACAGGGGGACTTTGTGCGGCACGCAGAAAGAAGTGTATACAACATTCAACATATCCTGGCGGTATCTAAGCCTACTCAATCAGACATTACGAATAACGTGACGATCCGGTTAGAAGGTGTCAATATTTGGGATAGTAACAGCAAAACTGATACTGTCTCAGGAATCGAAATCATAGAGCGTAAAAGATGGAAAAAAGCACTATAGCGGGTAAACCCACACTTGGGTCAGTAAACAAACTATATAATGACTGACCTTAATAAACCAGCATTTTTATTAGGAAGGTTGGTACTGGCCACTGCCTCGATTTCAAGGGAATGCGGAAAATCATGGGAACGCTTAGGTGAAGAATGCAATGTTGCAGGATTCTAACTAATGTTGCTGTCTCAGGGTTTTGTAATAGAAGCCCAACATTGATACTTTTATTCTTTATTACGTTGTAGCACTTGCGTTATTAATTCAACCATCAGAGTTCTGCCACTTGAAAGCTCAGCCATATCACGCGATCTCGTGACGTCACGCGCTCTGACGACCAGTAAACGTGCGGCCGTGTCACCTGCCAGGTAGCTGATCTATATTTAAAATATCGATGTGGGTAATCCTGGCGCAGCAGTTGCTTTCATGACGCCACAGTTTGTGGTCACACTGTTTTGGGCTGCTGCTGACACCGATTTTCAGGGATGACGGCACTTTTTCTAATGATGCCATTTTGGAGAGGTGGTTCATTCATGCTACTTTTTTATGGATGACAGAACATTTTTTGGACATGATGCCACTTTTGGTAAGTGCTCACACACAACACTTTTCGGGATGACGTTACTTTTTAAGTGCATCTCGTTTCTTTTCCAATGCGGCTTCCGGTCATTTAGCTTTAAAAAATACCTATTGGCATATTCCCCAGTTTAATACAACAGTGTTATAGACATCTGCTTAAAGGGACAGAACACTGCAATTTAGGTCTCGAATTTTTTTCGGCGCAATGGAAGGATTGATGTCTAAAATGATTCGATAACGGTTTTCTTATAAACGCTGTAGACAATTTATACCGAGAATTTTTCTATTAGTGCATGCACCCGTTTTTATGTAGTCCGATGCTGGAAACCATGAGCAGCGACCGCGATGACGACTCGAGGTCGACAAAAAAGACGTACCGAAAACAAATATAACTTTCACTCGTCAGATAGTAATCAGGCATTTTTTGCTTAGAGTAACGCCCTTTTGAGCTTCACACTCAATGCTGTTATGGCACAGAAACGCACACCTCGTAAACGAATGTTTTAGTTGGCACTATCGTCGTTTCAATCACGGAATTGCAAGCACTGTGTCGCCATCTAGTGGCAAAACGTGAAAGCATACTTCTCACGGTGCGAAAGGTGATGTTCCAAAAAAGGAGTTACGAAAATCACCGCTATTTTGCTGACATATAGTCACGTACGATACTACACTAAAAATAATAGGGTTTCTCCACTTGATAGCGCCTCAGTTGTTTTTATGTCATTTTCAATGTAAAATTAAAATTGTAAAGGCTCTTTAATACTGTAGTGATCGATCTGTACTATATGAGGCAAGATCTCCACCATAATCTCATGACATATTTGGGCCAGTGTTCTGTCCCTTCAGAAAAGCTGAACTACAGACAATTCGCATGATGTCAGCGGCTTCTGTCTTCCCTTGGCACAGTCGGGACAGCGACATTCCGCGAGTTTGTCCAACTCACCACGCTCACGGAGAAGATGACGCAGTACCCGAGGCTCTACGCAGGCATCGGAGCCCTCATTTCCTTGGCATGCGTCTACCTGGTGGTCATCATGTGGACCCGGGATCCGAGTAAGCGCCGCAGTGAGTGTGCCAGTGCCGAGTGCCGCGATGCCCACGCCTACCTGGACTCACTCGTGGACAAGAACGTCGATCCGTGCAGCGACTTCTACCGGCATGTCTGCCGCATATGGCGCGACAAGAACGTTGACGGCGCCACTGTGGCCGACAAGGCTGCCCAGAGCCTGGTCGGCGCGCTCCATAGGGCGCTGCTCGATAGAGCGACGCGTCACCGCGGAAGTGAGCGCACCTTCATCGAATTAAAGCCTCTGAAATGAAATCGTATTTATGTATACTATGTCGTGTGTATTCTCAAGCTATGGAGCCGTGTACAGTCCTACCCAATCGGCACGCCTATGGTGTTTAAACGGGGAATCTGAAGACGAGAAATAAATTGCGCAAAATATAATGTGCAAAGAAAAGAGATACTAGAGAGTTTTAGCTTACCGTGATCCGCCACCGCGCGTTTCACTGCGCATGCCCAGATCCCTTGACGCCGATAGATGGCGCCACATACTGAATGACGGCACATAGACCTGCCGCGTAGGGACCAATCAGCTTGTGCGCCCCGCCCACGCACGGTAGCGGGTCACGGTGGCGGGTCGCGGATCAAGGTAAGCTAAATCTCTCTATTCTCAGTATGCCTTTCATAAGCAAGAGGGTTAGGGAACGCGAAGGAATTTAAAGTATCCTGTTGAAATCATAATGAAGTAGGGCATGGTCAGAATATATACTGTGATGAGAAGTGAGCCTATTGTCTTTCGAACAGCAAAATCACAGAATCTGAAACATGCGGTTAAAGCAAGGTGCGGCAGGGAGGTAAGCGAATTAAACTATTTACGGGGATATAGGGTAACTGCAAATATAGGAAGAGGCAAATTGGAAAATATGGGAGATGATTTCTTCCAGATGCATTGAGTTGCAGTTGCAGTTCCATTGAGACTAATGGTTTTTTTTTAATGCTGACGTAGATCGCAAAACCACCTGATAAGCTAGTATGTCTAAATGAGCTCTAATGCAAGACGCCCTTGTATGGGACATCAATGTCCGTTAAAGAACCCCAGGAGGTCGAAATTTTCAAAGCACTCCACTAGAACGCCCCTTGCAACCCTTATTACCTTAGATACTTAGGAAACCATCAAAAACAAATATCTTGAATTCGTTTCAAGAACGCAGTGTGTAACTTATTGCCGCAGTGTCTGCCTCGAAATCTTTACGTCCATGACTTGTTTGATTTTGCTCTTTGTGGCACGGATTTTATTTTTCTCGTTTTCTCTTATTGGAAATATCTGCCCCTCCCCTCTGAACTATATGTGTCCATGTGCTCTCAAGGGCAAATAAATCAAATAAATACAGGGTTTACCATGCCACAACAAAAAGGCTGTGAGGGACGCCGTGGTGCAGGGCTCCGCAAATATCGACAATGCGGAGCTCCTAAACGTGCACTGACAGCTAGCTAGCAGACTTGGCCTGCCTAGACGTAGGGTACTACAGGCATGCGTTAAGAAGAGCGTGAAAAAGCGGTACAAGATGCGGCTGATATTGCGAAATAAGATAATTGTGTGTGATATTTTCTTCAGCTTCGCAGGCCGAAGATCTCATGGTCCGCTTCTACGTGGCCTGCAGCGACTTCGCGGCCTCGACACGCATAGTTATTGCACGGCCATTTGCGAGCGTTTACCAAAATGACGTCGACGTTCTGCACCTCCCGGACACCACGGCGACTCTGCGAAGGATTGTTCATATGTCACTACTCAGAGGAATATCCACACTGTTCCGCGTCAGGATCGTGAGAATCAGTCATGATGGCGTCGCTCTCTACGTCTCGCCGGCTAAAACCCTAGCCGAGAAGTTCGCAGATGCTGCCTCTAGTTCGACGCTGACGGCATACATCAGGGAGGCGCTCGAACAAACAAGCACAACTGAAGCCACCGTACAAAAGTCGAACATTGATGCCACCATATACGAGCTACTCAAGTTTGACAGTGAAATCTCTGCCGACGAAGCTGCAGCTAGCCTACCAGCCACAGATAACATTAACGCGTCACAGTTCGCCAGGCTTATTCAACAAGCAGACGTCAGAGACTGGCTCCAGTCCGTGAACTCGCTGCTGTCTGCAAATTTCAAGCTGCGAGAACAATCACCGGTAATGAGCCATCATTTAGATCTCATCAGGGAAGCAATCCAGTATCTTTCAAGAAACCACCAAATAGGACTCCTTTACATTTTCCTGCATATATTAGCTGACGTTGGCCGATTCTACTACAGCACCAAATTTGCCACGGATACCGAGCTAATGTGCCTGACTTATAGCCAAGAAGCGATGGGGCCCGGTTGGTTCAACGTGTTTGCCAGCCTCACACGTGAGCTCATGTCGACACCGTCACGCGTGGTGGATATCTTCGCCAACGTCCGCAACTTGTCAGCGCAGAACGTGCTTGACTCCGGCTTGGACGACGCGGCTAAGATGGCCGTGCGGTCAGCTCTGGATGGAGTGAAGCTGCTTTCGGATTACGAGCCAAAACGTTTAGTAGTAGCCTCGAACGTTTCGACCGAGTCTCTCTCCGGCCATGAGGCTGGCTTCGCAGGCTATTACACGTCCCTCAAAGCACTTCAAGCGAAGCGACATCTGCAGGACCCGCCTTCTCTCGAAGAAGTTCTACTCGGTGATTCTCTCTTCTCAGGATACGCCATCTACACCGGCCTGCTGAACGCAGTCTTGCTTCCGCCAGCAGTGCAAAGGCCGCCTCTGATGTATTCCACCAAGGTCCCGTTGGAGTTCAATATGGGCACCATCGGAGTTCTCTTGTCGGCAGAGGTCTTTCAAGCCGGCGTGCCCCCTCCTGCGAGCGCCCAGCCCTGGTACGCGCAGAACGTGAAAAACTTTGTCGAGTGCGTTAAACGTTTCACCACCTCCCTTACGGGCCCGGCCACAGTGACCGTTAGCCAAGGCGTTGAGCTGTTCGCGTGGGCTCGTGCAGTGAGGATCGCCTACGACGTAATGAAGGACGCCTATGACGAAATCAAGGACCGGAAGTGGTTCGACGACGTATGGACCGCCGCGCAGCAGACGTTCTTCCGGAGGTTCTGTCTCATGACCTGCGAAGTCGGAAACGTGGGCCTGGAGTCCCGGCTTCGGTGCCTCGTGCCAATCCATACCATGGTCGAGTTTGCCGATGCATTCGACTGCCAGACGTCCGCTATGATGAGCTTGACGCCATGTTTGTCCTTCTTCGCCTACAACAGAGACAAAACCGCCTAAAGCATCGTTCTTACATTGCCGAGTCATCACTGTAGCAGTGAGCATATTCAATGCATTCAAAGGGAATTACGCTAGCACCTTAGCCGACAATCTAACAGCATGGTTGTGCTACGGCAACCTTAACCCAGCTCAGTGTGAACTGGTCTGTTATGGACTGGCTTCTCGTTGGGATGAATGTTTCTTTTGTGATAGTTGTCGCTTATCGTAGTACTATGTAATGATGTGTATCTATGCAATAGGACACCGATTTTATGGATCCTACGTGTGCCTTGCTACGTCAGTGACTCTGTTCATCTAAAGAGCTTTTCATTCAGTTTTTAATTGGTATCGTTATCGGGTGGTGCTTAATAGCGGTCATCACTTCTGTCAAACAAGACAGTGTTTCTTTCAGAACGGACAAGAATGAAACGTCGAAAACCATAGTGACTGCTTTTCGTGCAAACTATAATTACTATCTGACAAGCATTGCAGCTCATTTTATACGCGCGGGACATCTAAACGATTGATATGATTTTTTACTCTTGAAAACTGCAGAACGATATGCCTAGCTATAGTACATAGGGTGGTAATTCAGTCAGCCCACGAAAACCATGGCCGATCTATATAACAACATTACTCCAACTGCATTTGGTATATCTTTTTTCTCATTTGTCCAGGGCATAATGCAGTGCAGGTTGCGAAATATATGAAACCATTCAATTATGTTTTCATGCCTTTGAATACGTATTACATAATTGGCATTAGGAGCGCCATATATTTCTGAACGGCCGATTTGAAGCACTCGCTCCGACATAGCACGTACAGAATGTTACCGCTCTAACATCAGTGACCACAGTGTTACCGCTCTAACATCAGGAAGATCAGTGAGCGTCGCTGCGTGCTCTACACATGTCGCAGCGTGTATATAAATGCTATTCATTGGCTCCAAGAACGGCGACGCGCCAGAGTATGTCTTTATGCAGAAACCGCTGCAATGGTAACCAAACCGCGGTAGCTTGTTTCGAGCCTCTTTCTGCAGCCGAAATATGAAGCTAACTGATTAGAAGTCCTAATTGATAAAATGAGTTCCTTATGCGTGTGAAATGACAGTGGCATGATACCCTACTTGAAATCAGCATTGCCTCTTTGCACGGCAACTCACATTTTCGTTCGCGTGTCTATAGCCTCAAATATTAGTGTTAATACTCTTGCTATTCAGTTCGCAGTCGATTCGCATTTTGGTATACTCATTTCGTATTCGATTCCGTTTTGGAAAAGCGGCTCAACAAAGCACTTCCCGGGAGCTGGCACGGGTTGCAATCGATGACTAGCAAAATTATGTACGTCACATCAGAAAATATAATTCATTCCGTTAGTGGAATCCGAACCAGCGACTTCGTAATTTCTCGTACAGTGCTCTACCAGAGCAGCTACAGCAGCTGATGCTCAACCGTTGGCTTTTGTAGATATGTAACCAAGCCTTGGAGTAGGGTGCCTCGATGTCAGTCGAGGCACCCTACTTGGATGGATGGATGGAATATAGGAGCGTCCCCTTTGAAACTGGGTGGTAGCAGTAGCTATCATGCTCATTTTTCTCCATATATCTTATTTATTTAGAATGGTTAACTAAACCATCATTCTATTTATTGAATTTTTCTCCTACATTACTAACATAATGTGTGTTCTCTGCTTTTAAGCCACCAATCTTCCAGCCGTTTTTTGCTAGTTTCCACCGCCGGTTTATTCACCCGGCCACTATTATCTCTAAACCCCAGAGCTTCAGGAACAGTGATTGCGCCTGCATCAACTTCCGGATGGATACCATTGCATTCGAGTATAATATGGTCAATAGTTTCACTGGAGTTTCCACATACAGCACATGCGTCATCTCCATTGTTAAACTTCTTTTTGTAGCTGCGTGTTCTAAGGCACCCTGATCTAGCTTCAAAAAGTAGGGCACTGCCTCTTGAGTTATCAAAGAAATCTTCCTTCCTGATCTGCATTTTCCACTTTCGGTATAATTCCACACTCTGCTTTTTTTCCATCGAATTTATCCAATTCTTACCTTCTGTGTTTTTCACCTGTTGCTTAATGCTCTTTATTTCTCCGTCCTTGCTACTAGCATACTTACTAGTTAGTTTCCTAGTTCTTTTCCTCCATTGTACCCCGCCGGGGTGGCGCAGTGGTTACGGCGCTCGACTACTGTTCCCAAGGACGCGGGATCGAATCCCGGCCTCGGCGGCCGCTTTTCGTTGGAGGCGAAAAGCAAGGCGCCCGTGTGCTGTGCGATGTCAGTGCACGTTAAAGAACCCCAGGTGGTCGAAATTTCCGGAGTCCTCCACTACGGCGTCTCTCATAGCCTGAGTTGCTTTGGGACGTTAAACCCCACAAACCAACCAACCATCTTTTCCTCCATTGTGAGTCACCAGCGCCACCCTCGTAGGGCGGGCGTACTACGTCTTGTATTACGGCTACTGTTAAGTGGAATGTAATCAAATGAATGAGCTATGAGTACTATGGGATAAATACAAAGCTGCCTATGACATCAACACTGCCATAACCGAGGTCCTTGGCAGGCTGCTGAGCAGAAAAGCGCATGAGAAATTTAATTAGGCGCTGTAATGTACAAATCATAAGCCAATATTGATTAAAACTAACATTAGCAATATGTTAACTAGTAATGTTTTAGTTTTTATGAATCATTTGGGAAAATAATTGTGCAACTATTTGAATGGTGAATGATAATTTTGGAAAGTTGAGGTAATATCACCACGGTATTCACTATCAGTCGAGAAAAGAGGTGCCATTTAACAACGCACGGATTACAGACAACCAGAGCGTAATACTGCAGTGCGCTGAACTTGTATCGACAGTTGCTCGAGCAGGCCGCTAGGCGGTGATCCCATGATGGGCGTCGTAGTGGAGGGCTGCGGAAATTTCGATCACCTCTTATGAGTTCTTCGAGTAGGTCAGCCCAAGGATGCTTTTACAGGTAAAATGCTTTGTTTTTAGGCTCTTGCCAAAGTGACATCTGCGGCTGAAAGATGCAAGTCTCCCGCAGCACTTTGGGGTTTTATGCTTCATTGCCAATATTTCACTCGATGCTAAAATTAATAAATGTAAGAAGTGGTTAACTGCCTCTGGATTGTACTACATCCTTTATTTCTTAAGTGGCTTGTGTTGAATTTTTACGACCTAGCCATGGTGGCTTTTTGAAACAAAAATCAAACTAACATAAGGTGAGACATTCATTTCAGAAATATCTGGTCATACACAAATACCCCGGACTGCGCCTGCGTATTCCCCACCACTCAACACGTCGTGAAACATCGTTACTGTGCCGCCTATGGTTTGGCGTTGCTTTTGCAAACAAATACACCTTCCTGATTGGAATGGCTGACGCCCCTGCTTGTCAACGATGTGGCGTTGATGAAACGTTTGAGTACCTCCTTTATGATTGCCCTGTTTTTGCAACGGAACGACATACGCTGCGTACTGCATTGGATTGTCTGGACGCGCACCCCGTAACGGAAGGGAAGATCTTGGGACCATGGCCACTAAAGTCATCTGCGCTCAAAGCATACAAAGCACTTCTTCGCTTTTTAAGAGAGGTTAGCCTGATTGACAGACTAAGACTTTCTCACCTCCTCTCCTCTTCTACCCTCCTCTTTAATCCCTCATTCCGCTTCCCCAGTGCAAGGCAGCCAACCGGAATAATTTCTGGTTAACATCCCTGCCTTCCGCTCTCCTTTTCTCCTCTTCCTCCTTGTTTTAAAATTTAGTGCAACACATTAGCGAGCTTACACGCATGCTGAACTGCAAATGTTAGATAAACGAGAGCGCTGGTTTTGTTTGCATGTGTCCCTGCATTTGCGTTCATCCCACAAATGCGCTTTACTGTATGCACTCCCGCATCGATACAAACGAAAAATATGCCCGAAAATTTATCGCGTGTAACTGCTGCATGGACAGGCGCCAGGCGACAAATTTTCAACACACACACACACACACACACACACACACACACACACACACACACACACACACACACACACACACACACACACACACACACACACACACACACACACACACACACACACACACACACACACACACACACACACACACACACACACACACACACACACACACACACACACACACACACACACACACACACACACACACACACACACACACACACACACACCTTCCGCCCCCTGTGTGAGCAGTATACCTTCTGTCGCTGAAATCGAGGTGGTCGAGGCCAGCTTCTGACGTCAGCAATGGCGCATTACATTTGCGAGCGCTTCTCAAATACGTTACGCGAACCCATCGTACGTTGCGTCCGGGGAAACAATCTGCTCTCGTGCCGCGAGATATGGGGATATGTGGTCGTGCTTCTTCTACGACGGTAAGCGCGGAGACAACTAGACCACCGGCGGCGGAAATGCGTCATCTTTGGCGGAAGTGCGTCAACCCTGGTGACGGTTGCATACAAATGGAATGTTCATCCGGAGAATATACGCGAAATATGACCGTTCAGTGTCTGACGTATCGCGTACGATAGAGGCAGTATAATGTATATTAATTTCATTTCTAGCTCAATATGTGTGCCCGTTCGTCATTATTGCAGGAACAGCATATTTTCATATCTATTCAGCAACTTATTAAAGTTTTGTTCAGAAAAACAAGATCCGATGTGACAGGGCAGAAAGGCTTTTCATGTTTGTATGATGAAACCCCAACACCTATCTGTCAACTGCTTAGCAGGATGACAAAAATAGTGCATCTAGCAATACAAGGTATACAACAAATGAAATTAAAGAAAAGCTAAAGAAGCAGGAAAATAGACAATATTACGGTGTACTTAAAAACATTTTACAACGAAATAAAACAAAAAAGACATTACCATAACGAAATCAAGCAGAAAAGACAAATATTTCCCAGAGTAAATTAGAGAAGTTTTTATTGGAAAATAAAGAGAGGGGGTAAGCTTATACATTTTTACAACGTTCAATGCTGATGTGAAAATTTCCTAAAGCCTGACTGTTTATTCAGGTATTGATTAAATGCAAGTTTCTCATCACCATAGCGAGTTCTGAACGAAGGCAGTTCAAACAGCTATGTCAGAATACGTACCGGTACTGGCAAAAGTAAGCGGTGCACGCAATTTATTTCTAACATTTTTCACGCGTCGCATAATTGAAACTGGCAGTCGTGGTATGTGAAGACTGGCATTAGACACCAGTGCGCTTTCAGTATGACAAATAATGTTTTCGTATCTCTAATACAGAATCCGTGATTTCAATTTGAACTGAAAAGCATGCTCCGTTTACCTGTACGTTTTGTTACAAAGCACATATGAAGCAGAAAAATAAACATGATATCTGATAACTTCATTGTTATATGAATTTCAACTTATAGTTCAAATATTTGTTTTATCTTCAACAAATTTTGTTTTAAGGAATACGGGTATGTATGATCCAACGAATGTCAATCTTCTATGCAACGCGGTGATCTTTCTCGCCAATCGTGTGTTCATCTTAAATTTAGTGCCCCCAAACAACAGTAGTGTAAACCAATGTACTAAATCAATGCATAATTAGCTTTTAAGCCAGGTGGGCTTCTGGGAACTACAAAAAGTTCGATGCATCTAGACATATTTTGGTATCCTTGCTTATACTAGGGGCCTCGTTTAACCTTTCCTCAAAAAAGGACACCTTAAAATTGACAAGGAGAGTGGCATCGCAGGGCGGTAAGGTTGCTGGAAGGAGGTGCAATGCGCCGCCGCTGCATTAGTTCCGACAACCACAGCGCGCATTCACACACAATCAGTGAAGCCAACGAAGTCCACGACAGCCCAAGAACAACAGCAACGGACGCCGGGGGCTGCAAAGTTGCCCAAGATGGCCGGTGTCCAGTGATGAAGACGTGGAGCACACAATAGTTTACGACGTACGGGGGCGACCCCATGCAGCACAAACGCAGCACGCGGACAGCAAATCTCCGCATTAAGAGCCCATGGAGCCAGTGGCATGCTAAGGACATATGATGGTCACTCTAGTCCGCGAGAGTAGCAGCTAGAGCATTTTGGCCTGGCAGGCATGAGCTAGGAGACCACCAGTTATGTATAGACCTGCAGTACTGTGAGGCGACGATCCGGCCGAGACGCCATGCGCCGAGAGAGATGCGATGCCAACCTCCTTCCGGTAGCGAGGTGTCGGGCTAGTTGGTATTGCATATCTAAATAACAGCGCTGGGAACAAAACGAAACACGAAGAAGAAACACAGACACAGCGCCTGTGTCTGTGTTTTTTCTTCGTGTTTCGGCTCCTTGCGATGTTCGAGCGAATTAACTGTTAAAGAAATGTGCAAAGGCAAAACATCCTCGCTTCTCGGAAACTGTCCATTTCTAGTTGAAAAACATTGGTCCTGAGCTTACCTTTCTGGGATGGAAATGAGGTGCTATGTTTTTCATTGTTGTAATTCACAAATGTTTCCCAAAACAAACCTCTCTCTCTGGTTCCTTATGACTCCAATTTACTTTTTGTTTATGTTTCTCCATCGCGCCTCTGCGCTTTGGGCATGTCTGAGAAAAAAAAACGTGAAAAATGGCACATGGACATATATAACGAGCAGTCGTTTGCAGGCCTGGTGCCTGGTCGCCTGCTGGCTTAGGCGCATCTCTAATAAATTGCAGCCAGCTGTGTTGAGCCTATATCAATTGCCGCCAGCAGGCAGAACGGCTAAAAAAATTTTCGAACACATCCCATTGAGTGTTGTCATGAACCAGCCGCGATGGATGATCATGCTCGCGGCAGTTGGCGCGGGAAACACGTCAGTTCTTCTTCCGAGCACCCCTGAATTGTGTCGACGCGTGTCATACTGCGTGTAGGTGTTCGTTGTAAGCGTGACAGTTAAAATTCTTTGACGATCTCAGGCACTGTTCTTGTCAACGAGTGGAGTAGCTTGAGCATCGAAGAGCCAGCTGTCATTTGCTTCTCTGGCGGCTACAGCTGCGCGATTTAATTCTGCACTGACCGCACTGAGAAGGTTCGCAGTTTACCTGTACGTGTTTTTTTTTTTTTCAGAAAAATAGCGTTTTATTGAGGTTTCTTTGTTGCACCTCCGAAACAAATGCCAAGGTGCAGTACCTCGACAACCTGTTCGTGTAGTGCGGGCGAAGTGAGTGAGGGCTTGGGAGGCTCCTGGAGTTGTTCGGGTGGATGTGCAGCCTTGTGGATGGCGGTAAACTGAGGCTTTCGGACGGTAAGTGCCTGGGCGAACCCCCCCCCCCCCCCCCGTTCTCCCCCGGTGAGGCTACTCCACTGCGTCAGTCATCGATCCTTATATATGCTCTTCTCGTCCGTATCTTTATTTGCGCATCCCCCTTGCTTAAGTAACTATGCTACACACTTCGCGCCGCGAATGGCCGCCCGACGGAAAAAGATATTACGAGCAGGTGACCGCTGGCCGGTTATACATCCACGCCTCTAACTGGCTGCAGTTCGTCCTCCGCTACATGGATGTTCCTCTAGCCAAATGTAATGACATTTGAAAATGATGGCAATTGCCACGGATAAAAATTGCATAACACAAATTTTGGTGCTTCTTAAATACGTTGCGAAAATGATTGCGTTGGTAACGAACACAGCTTTTAAATTTGTATTACGTGCTTTAGAAACAATCCGTTTATTACGAATATCCATAGTTAGGAGGCTGCGCCGTTATTTGTGGAAGGGCACGGAAGGTGTGCGTCGGCGCCCTGGTGCGAAAAGCATTCGAGTTGGCCAGTTCGAGCAATGTACAGTTATTACGCTGAAGTAAGTTTCAAGAGCAACACTTAAAGCAGGCAGTACGTGTCTAGTGTACCGTCTGACGGTGCTTTTATGCGACCTTTGATACATTCGAGTGTCACCCGACGGCGCGTATAACCCCGCGCCCCTCCTCCACAGGATCGTTTGCTGAGCGTAATGTACAGAGGGATCCACTCTTAGCGTGAACATGCAAGTATTAGACCGCACTCTTCAAAGTGCCAGTGCATATGTCCTGGCTGCGCATAAAAGTTATTGGGCACGTGATGTAAAGCACCCCCTCCAGATCATCCTGCACGCACTCCACTTTGCTTTAATGTGTGGCCATGTTAAAAGCATGAGCGCGGCTGCATGCCCACACGTTCACCCTAAGAGTGAATCACCCAGTACGTTAAGCAGTATACGTCGAAAAATGCCGACACCAGACTCATCATGAAAGTAGACGACATATTCCGGTGCGACGCCACGCTTGCCGCACCGGAAGCCGCGAGCTTACTGAGCTTACCACAGCGGTGATGGCCACAAGTGGCCTTGAGAGCGGCGGAAGACGTCGCTCTCACCGCGTGCACTACGTCGTCGCTAGACCAAGACGTAAACCATTTCTCATCGAAACAGCAGCGGACGGCGCTTTGGAAATGATTTAAGCGAAGTAGTAAAATTTCTATTCGTGGAATTGTGTTACTGTGAATGCTACTGCGTCAAAATAAAAGAAAGGTGTAACAGCGGGGTGAAGTAAAAAACGACCCCGGAAAAAACGGCTCTGAAAAAGCGGCCACTAGGAAAAGTCCCCGAGGCAAAAATACAACCTAGAATGAATTATTCCGAAAGTCCAATCGCAACAAGCACATTTTGTTTCATTCTTTTTTGTCCTTGCGATAAATGTATTCATCATTGGTCCTCTGGGCACCTGACGTTTTTACATATACTGCGAAAAAACATGGTGAAGAGCCATCTGACTTTTGATACGTCGCGTGGTTCCGAGCTCTTCAGCTCATTCGGCAGTCATTAAGGCAGGGGTAATCAGGTCGGTTTTATTACCCGCTGAGAAAGGTACAAGCGGCTCGGAGTGTTGTAGTCTTCGGGAACCGCCCAAAACAGAAGGCTTCTCTAAAACTACCTCGAAGACCTTCCGATGACGAGGTTCAACAAGCCCCCATCGTTGCTTTGCTTCCTTTGATGATGGTGTAGAATGCTTGCTTAATTTGCGATGGTGATGAATATGTTGTATTGGCTAAAGCAGGCCGAGGCGGTTCGATTCCTGTTTTATATTTTGTAATGATGCCTATACGGGTCACCGCGTCATTTTCGCACACAACAGCTGAATAATTTATAATCGAATTTCTTTTCTCACCTGTTTCGGTTTCGGTTTCAATGCCGAGCGATGGCCGTGACGTCATAGTCATGTCTAGGTCACGTCAAGGGTTAAAATACAGCGATATAATTGTTGCTCTGTGGTTTGAATTCACTACAATGACAAAGCCAGCCTTCATCATGAACAGGAATCACTACAAGTGAAGAATAAGGGATTATATCTGTTTTTTTTTTCTCACGCCATGCATCAAGACATGATTGTGACGTCACAGCCATCTCTCAGCAGCTGAAACCAAAACAACGACGTCAAAGTCAAGTCTAGGTCATGTCAAGGGTGAAGAATTGTTGCTCGGGGACTTGAATTCAGTACAATGATAGAGACAGCCTTCCCCAAGAACAGGAATCACTACAAGTGAAGAATGAGCGATTATCTGTGTTTTTTTTTTCACGCCATGCATCAAGCCATGATTGTGACATCACAGACACCTCTCAGCAGCTGAAACCGAAACTGGCGAGAAAACAAAATTAAATTGTAAATTATTTCGCAGTCGCGGATGAAAACTGCGTGCGGATTTATATACAGGAATGGCTTACGCATCATTAACAAGAAGAAAATGCACAAAAATTTAGTGTCTATGGTCCTTTAACCGGTTGTTGGCTAATGTCACCCTAACACATCTCTCCAAGCTTCTGGTCCAATAAAGCCGATGGCCAGCTCGCATTTTCGCCGCAAAAAAAGGCGAAGACGAAGAGCTGTCACTGTACCTGTACCACTGCCATATTTTTTGTAGCGAAAGCTACACTGAGCTAGGTCTTCAAGCCGTTGCCGTGGCGCCGTGGAAGATGAAGAAGACGATGACGAAGAAGAAGACGAAGAAGTAGAACGCTCCTCACCCGCATCTAATGCTTTCGCTCCACATTCGGTTCAGCATGCGTTAAACCCTTCTCATTTTTTTTATTTTTTGTTATGAACGCCCCGCATCAGTACGATGTTCGGTCACATCCATGGCAAGCTGACAGGTGGAAGCGCTGTAGCATGCATCATTGCAGCTGACTACGGGAAACGCATTTCCAGTGGGGGGACATTTTTTTCCTACTTCACCAATAGGGACTTTCTCTATGGGGACATTTTTCCCGAGGACCTGTTTACCGGAACCCGTAACAGCAGAGCTAGAGTACGAGATCGGATGAACTACGCCACACCAACGGCAGCTGCTCTGCATGGCTGCTATGGGGCTGCGAACAGAAACTCCACACCTACCAGGGACTCGTTACGTATCAGCGATCCTCAGTAAGGATTATATTTTGACATTCTTTCATCTAACTGCGTATTATTTAGGAAATCAACCGATTAATCAGCACGCTTTCGTGATTGTGGCGCAGGGAAAGAAGGTGGCTACGTTAGTCTAGCTTCACTGGTAGCGAGGGTGATAGTTTTCTTTTTTGCGATGCCATTTGGCGTGTTTAATAAAATCAGTAATGATCGGCTACAAAATTATGCACACATATCAGCAGTATATAATACTTGTGGTACTTTTGTAGTTCATTTTGGTCTTATTATTGCCGAAGCTGTTGTCGAGGTAACACACATGTCCTCAATGATCGGAGACGAATGAGTTCATTCGTTACATAATGTTTCAATCGTACGTAATTACATTTTCTCGTGTGGCAGCAACCAAATGCCATGTTGAGCGACTGTCTTTGGATAGAAATGACATAAAATGCGCTGCGTGGCAGCGGTTGTGAATACATTGCATTAGATATGGAGATGCATTAATAAAAATGGGCCAGAACTAGCGGCAACTTTTCAGTAATTAACTGCCTTAGAATTAATGAGCCAAAGCTCGGAAACTAGAGCCGGAGTGATTCTCACACATTTTCTGCCCGAAAACGTTCTGCAGTTAACAAACGGTGTCCACATAGCCGCAGGAGAAGGCTACCACTACTACTATTACTATTATTGTTATTATTATTATTATTATTATTATTATTATTATTATTATTATTATTATTATTATTATTATTATTATTATTATTATTATTATTATTATTATTATTATAATGATTATTATTATTAGTAGTAGTAGTAGTAGTAGTAGTAGTAGTAGTAGTAGTAGTAGTAGTAGTAGTAGTAGTAGTAATAGTAGTAGTAGTAGTAGTATAGAGGAAGACTCGTTTCACTAAGTTGGCACTGAATTGTCTGTAGGTAACGGCCAAATTAACTGGCTAAATATCTTCACAGTTTTAATTATTAATGATAATAATATTAATTGGTTCACTGCTCTCCGTCGTTAATGTCGGCGTGGCAGTATTGGGATGTGGGTAAATAAAGCGTTACCATCAGCATGGTTTCATTTCTATCTTTCATATGGCGCTCAAAGGTACTTGCGATTTTTCTGGTTCATAAGTAGAAAACGCGCAAAAGGAACTGCTCTGATTCAGTATATTTCGTCGTTGATTCTATAATAGAGAGAGCATCCAAGTAGACAAACATTTTGGCTGCAACATAGCAATGCGTCTGGTTAACCGAGCAGAGATCAATGCCCGAAAGGAGGCGACTAACGATCAGAAAAAAGTGAGCGTATGGCCCTCGTGCGTTTGAAGCAAATTTTCATTTTTAAAAGACACGCCGATGGAATTAAAATTAGCAGACTCCTCCACCTAATGGAAGTTGAATTAGGCGCCTGACTACCAGTATTTCACTTATTCTTTCTGGACTGCTAGTTTTAGAGCATATGTTGCTTGTTCTCGACTTGGAAAGAGCGCGTATGGTGGGTATTGGTGGTTGCTTTAAGGAGCACTCGAGATGGCATTCGAGATTATCACAAATACGCTTGGCAGATTTCTTTTAATTAGGCACTGAGTGTTACGAGATATCCACTTCTTGACATGTGTTAACCGGCCATTTGGATACAAAATGAGGTGTAAGTGGTAGGTAACAATTAATCTTAAATTGACTAATTAACCTTTATATGCAGCAGTTAGCGGGCATTACTATACTGGAGAGGCAGTAGCTTATTCTTACACAATCTCGTTTAGTTGAATTCTCCTCACCCGCATGTATTACGAAATATTCACTTCCAATTTTCAGCTCGATACACGTGATTTCTCATGCAGGCATTGATCAAAGTGTCTGCCAACTGCGCAGTTCGAACTGAGACTCTGACAGCTGTTTTCTTTTTACTTTCGGCTATTGTGAAACAAACGCCATGCGTACCAGCTGCATCACACTGGGGAGATGCTCTCCGTCGACGGCCACCGACTTGGAAGCGTCATTGCATGAAATCAGTTGAAACTTTGGGGACTAATATCGTGGCGTGCTGTGGGAATAATTCTAACAAAAGCAGCCGTATAGCAATGCGGCAGCTATTATGTTTACATGAAATTCGATCACGCTGGCCGCAGCAATCAAAAAGTTAATTGCCGTACTTTAGTTAATTAGGTGGTTTGATGTTGTCCATTGCCGTCCCATTCGTGTTCATGTGGCCGTCCCATTCGTGTTCACGTGACCGCATAACCTATGTGCAGAGGTGGCTTTCACCATGCTTTCACCGTACAATTTTAGGCGGTAAAGCTTATTTTGATCTTTGTTTTGAGGTTTATTTTCGACGACGATGACAATCGATTGCTACAGCGCACCTCTAAAGTCGAGGATTTCGATTTACTGATACACATCCAAGCTCTTTAGATTGCGCAGATATAACTCGCGTTGAGAAGCAAAAAAAGAAAAAAGAAAAAGAAAGAAAGCGCACTCTTCCATCGGGTAGAATTCAAGAGCGCAGCCCCAAATAGGCCCTCAAAAGTGGCCTCCAAGCGAATGCTGCCGACCCACATTATAACGCTAGCCGCCTGAGATCTCACGCCATCGAAGAGCTACTTGCTGCTGCGTTGTTGAGTTTTACCCGGCCACACCACTGCTGAGCCTGTCGTAATGGTGTTCAGTGTCGCATTATTGGTCCAATTTATGTCGAAATGATGCTTATTCTTTATCGTATACGGACTTATATGTCTTTGTTGTGCGCTTTGAGAATGGATTCAATTCGCGATGTCTTTGTTTCGTACATTGGCAATGAAAGGTGGAATATTAACAAAACTAACGTTCGAAACACGCGCCTAATATTCGGTGTCACGTGACGTTTATAATGATTGCGATGCGGCTTTACTAGGTTAACAGGCCACTGGGAAAAAGAAAAGGTTCTAAGAAGCGGTTTTGATATTTGACGCGAATAGAGCAAGAAATTCCAGAATAAATTTTCAACGGGGGTGCTAGTCTAAATGCAGAGTTGAGTTAACAAACGTTTTCAGGCCTGAAAGGCGCAGGCGGCGTGGGCACGTGGTTGCGGACGCTACGAAAGTGCGACTCGTGCCTTCGCTTTCCATCTGGCCGAATTCCACGCGACTTGCCATCTTTGCCAGGAGGCTGGCGCGGAGAGGTCGGCTGCTAGTTAGGCACCGCACGAGCAGCAGCGAGCTGCGGCAGCGACAACGGTCATGTCGAATTACATACACAACTACGGCTGCCCGAACGGCGTCAACGGTAACAGCACGATACCTCACAGCATGTCCTGGTCTCCGGCCGAGCCCAAGAGCCGCGCCAACATTGTCCTAGGCGCACAGTGGGGAGATGAAGGCAAGGGCAAAATCGTCGATCTCTTGGCGAGCGACGCACAGATCGTGTGCCGGTGTCAGGTGAGTTTGGACTGACGTTGGCCTTTTTCCTTTCCACATTAAGCGATACACGTGGCATTCTTAGTTCGGCATGTTTTCGCACTCTTTTAGATCCGGCTGTGTCGCGAGTTGTTTCACTCGCTCCGTTTTGGCTGTCGAAGCCACCGGCTCCTTAGGTGCTTGTCGCGCGCTTTTCGCCGGTGAAAACCAGAATCGAAGCGATAGCTGCCGTCATATCGCCTTAACTGTCGTTGTTTGTGGTCCTTTAGAACGTGTCTCGTCTGCTGCCTTCTGTACTTCATTCAAGCTCTCTTTTGCTAGAATTGTTGGTTGAGGATGTTCGCTTGGCGCGCGCGGTGCCGCGCGACATGCTCGGAAGCTCACCCGTTGGCAGTCGTTTTCTTCGCGTTCGGACTTACTTGACTGTTAACAGCCAGACATCGCTCGCGGTTATCCCTTTATCGGTTTGTTATCCGTCTGCCAGGAAAAGAAAGGTGTTCCTGCGCCTTTCTCTTGTGGAAAATCGTTCGGCGTTTAAAGAAACGGCGGTCCCAGCTCATGACTTCTTCACGTGACCTTGATTTTATTCGCCGGCTCGCCATCAAAGGCGCCGGCTTTCTGTGCTACATGCCGTTATCGAGTTTCTACGGCCGAGTTGCTTGTCGCTCAAGCCATTCGTTTTGCCTCTGTCGAGGAAAAAGCGTGGGAACTGTGGCATGCCAAGCCGCGCGGGAAGATAGATGTTCAAGCTTTGGACAACATACAGAACACGCGCATCGCGACGATATATTTCGCCGATAAGGCGGCGATGTTTTCTCGTGATCGCGCTGCGCGATAGGGAAGCGATCGATTGCCCCAATGTGGGGTAGATTGGCTGGGTCTAGGCGCCAGATTTGCGGTCGAAAAGTGGTCAGAAACGGCAGATTATTGTTTGTTTCCAAATTGCCCAGGGATGGTTTGACCGTGAAGGGCATTTGCAGAGTTCGTTACTTCCAGTGTACCAGTTTGAGAATCCTCTTCGAGTGCTTCCCGAGTGTCATTTGGTGTTGTCGATAGGTAGACATGATTAATGCGTGTCCTATGGGCGATCCATTTGTGTAAAGCCACTGCATTAAGAACATACTTTAATCGTGCGACAAATGTACGTTTTATGCCATAGGTGCCAACTTTCTCTGGGGCCTTAAAGTTCATAACTTCCTAGAAATAAACTTCCATAGAAATAAAGTAGGTGCCAAGAAGTGCATGTCTCCGTCGGTAAAATTAAAATGGACTGCTTGTCACATAATGGCAAAGCCTGCAATACACGTTAAAGAACCCCAGATGGTCGAAATTTCCGGAGTCCTCCACTAAGGTGTCTCTCATAGCCTGAGTCGCTTTGGGACATTAAACCCCACAAAACCAAACCAAAGCAGGTTTTGCCATTATGTGGCAAGCTGTCTATTTTATTTCTACCGACAGAGATTTTAAGGGTACGCACAGGTCCTTGAAAACCCTTGAATTTGAAAATTTCATTTTCAAGGCCCTTGAAAATCCTTGAATTCCTAGCGTAGTGCAAGCAAATGGTTAATAATCAGATAAAAAACGTGGTTAAAATATTTGTATTTTCAATATCGTGTTTCAGTATCTGCGTTTCAGGCGTAAGAAATCAGTTTGTGCTAATATAGCCATGTTGGAGCCACTTGGCTCTGAAGCCAAAAATATAAGCAATGTGACGATGTGAGGGAATCAAAGAGGCGCTGCATCGACGAAGAGATCGACGCAATGAAAAAAAAAAAGAAACACGAGGCAACAATAGCTGACCTCCAGGCTTCAGCAGGTGCGTATGCTGAGAAGGCAGAGGCAGCTAATGTTCTGAAGTACATTGTCAGATCCAATAGTCTGGGGAAGATTGCACGAAGGAATACTGAGGAACTGTATAGCCTCAATGAGAAGATTCAGGAAAAGCAGCAGGAGCTCCCCTGAAGTTGCCATTAGCAGTTTTGCAGAATGGATTGCTCTTCGACATTGGTGCAGTGCATTGCAGGGTGTTATTCAAGACTGAACATTTTATAATTATTTTGGCTTAGTGCAACACTGGCTTTATTATGTTAGCTTAGTACAATGTTGTCTTAGGGCAATACAAGCTGTTCCTTGAAATGCTTCTTTTTCGATTTTGTTCAGTAAAATTGGTATCTGATACTGAAAACTGCTGCTTGTAGCATTGTGTTGAGTCCTTGAAAATACTCCAACTGGGCCTTGAAATTCCTTGAATATTCTTGAATTTTCCCGTTCTGAATCTGTACAAACCCTGATTCTACATCCTTGTATGAGCTCACCAGATTGTATATACAACAGGTGCCTGCTCTACAAATTTCGTCCCGTTTCCGGTACACAGCACATGATTGACGTTGCGTATATGTTTTGAAGATTTTTGTGAAAATATGCGAGATCATAAGGGTACAGGTTCAAGCTAGACATTGAGGTTAAAGCCAAGCAAAGTGAATATCAAAATTAATCTGCTGGTGTGCAACATGGTTGTGCAGATCATTCCAGCAAGTTATTGTTTATTTTTTTGGGGGGAAAAATGAACAAATGAATGCGAAGGACACACAATCACTCAATTTGGATAATTTTGTGCGAGTGGCTTTGAAAATGGCAATTACCCACTTCAGCGGCTCTAACGTTCGGCAGTGGTACCTAAAGTGACTGGATTTCATACCGGCTGCATTTTAATGAATATGAAATGGAGAGGACACCTGTGTGATGTTGTCTGAGTTCAAGAAACGAACCATGGGGGCGTCAAATAAATTGGGAGCCTTTTAGTAGTGCGTGGCATCAAAACACATGCAAAAAAAAAAGAAACAGGCATATCACTGCAAAATGAAAGGTGACCTCTCCGAAGCAGACACGTTGTAGCGCATACGAACAGGGACAAGAGAGATGTAGACAACACGAGCGTTATAGTGCTCATGTTGTCTACATCTCTCTCATCCTTGTTCGTACCGGCTTGAACGTGTCTGCAATGCACCAACTCCCCCAACAATCTGCTCTCTGAAGTATACTTACTTTATCTTACCAAGGTTATGTTTTCGCATGCCTCAGACTAATTTCACTCCACATCCTAACGTCCCAATGTGGTATCCCTGTACGAAGGCCAGTTACATTGGCTGAGTAAGGTCCTTCGCAGCTTGCTCACATAATATCGTTAAATGTAGAGCAGAGAGCTGCAGCTCGGAGATAAAGTTATAAGCAGTACCGTTATGGCTACATGTTAGACCTGTCGTAGCAGCAGTCTTTTTCAGACTATCAGATGGCAGGTGATGAAGTTATGGCCCAGGCTGTTATGATCGCATGGAAGAACTGAAAGGGCAGCTGTCTGTTTCAGGCTAACATAATTTTGATGAGGAATTTCAATAGTGATATAAAAGATAACAGCCAACAGTGATTGTCATTAAATCTGAGTAGCAGCGGAGGAAAAACGGGACAGCGAAACTGAATCCAGCGATGAAAGGGAGCGGGGGGGGGTGCGCTTCCAGAAAAGAAGTGCCACCCTCCAGCCACCTTCCCACCCCACACAGGGGCTGCCGATCCACCCATTGCTACTCTCAACCCTGACTCACCCTTCAGAAAATTTGTCACTTGTGTTGACTCCTTGGTTAGAACGAACACATCAAAGTAACCACAAAGGGCAAACCGAACTGCTTTTGCAGAATTGTCACATCGGATGTCTGGTCGTCCAAAATTTTATTTGTTATTGTTTCAAGAATGTACTTGCCCTTTTACTTTATGTACCATAACAGGGCTGCAGGAAATAGTGCTTAGGTACCTGTTGACATGAAAGGAAATGGCCGTGTTTTTCTGCACGTCCAATTCTTCCCCCCCCCCCCCCCTCACTATATTGGAGCTACCTAGTTGGGTTCTGGTGATTGTTTCGTGTAATAAAATAGGCAAAAAAACTAAAGCTGTCTATTGTCCATTTTATCTCCGCCATTTAAGATGGTGATTGTGGACTATGGAGGCTTGTGTCAGTATAGCAAGTCGTTAAGTTAATCTGGTGGCTACTTGTTTTATTAATGGGTATTCCTGCTCACAAAAGCAGAAAAATCCTTATAAATTTGTAGGCATTCATGTTCGCATAGCACAGAAAAGGCAGCGTGCAAGGGGAGACTCGGGAGGTCACGTGGCAAATGTGTTGACATCGAGGGTACAAGACAAACAAGCACAGCTGCAGACTCTCAACCAGGTGGTTGCTTTGTTAGCACAGTGGGCACGTATGCGTGCTGACGTGGGAGCTCTGTTAAGTCCGATTAGAAAGTTTTCTCGTCTTGTTTGTTTTTCTTCTATCCTTATTTCATTTGTGCGTTTGTCGTTTTCCTCATGATTTCGAACTACTAGCTACCTTTGTGAGGTTTTCTACTGGTGCTGATCAGGGTGTCGTGAGGTGCTCGAATAAATCTCTATTCAGTGTAACGATTTTTAACGCGGTAGCGTTAAGGAGCTCGTGTCGCAGAAAAGCCGGTGTCGCCGGCGGCGTTGGCCGTGAGAGATAAATCCCGGCATGCACTTCATAAATAAACATGCACTTCATAAATAAAAAGCAACTTCCAAGATGGGCTGGGTGGGAATCGAACCAGGGTTTCCGGAGTGTGAGACGGAGAGGCTACCACTCAGCCACGAGTTCGATGCTTGAAAGCGGTACAAAAGCGCTTCTAGTGAATGCGGTGTTGCCTTAGAAACGTGCCGTAGAACGTTATACTGCGGTGTATATCGGTAATTATGAGCATGTTACTTACAGAAGTCGCAGTTACACGAGTAGCGAAGTACGTTTCTGCTACATTTCTTCTGCGCTCTGCGCACATGCAGAGCCATCTTGCGGCAAACACAGAATAACCCCTCCTCGCTATGTGCGGCGCTGCCCCGACACGTGGCGCGCTGCTCGCCCCTGACGTTTCGCCGTGCGCCCTCACGGGTTGTAGAATCAAGCGTCTTTCCTTTCTTTAGATCACTATCTTCGCCCACCCGCTTCTCCCCTTCGGGCCGCGCGGGTACCGGTGTGAGGATGCCCCAATACCCTTGCGTTTAATAAGTTTTCTCGACTAGGTGCAATAACGCTATCGCGTTCCACTCTTGAAGGCGAAGCTTAAGCGTCCTCCAATTTTTTTCTTTATATCGAACAGATAGTTCATGAGCCTACTTTTGAAAGTGCATTTTATAAAGTATAGTACAGCAGTTCACAGTTGGTTGTTGATAGTTTTTGCATAGTTCTGCCACTGGTGGTGGGCAGGCCATGCAGTTTGGAGGAGACTGCCAGAGGTCAGGTAAAATTTGGATTCTGTGTTTACTGGGCATGACTTCTGGAATGGAATCTGGTGCTACCATAGAGTGAAAGGAATGGAGGTCTGATGTTGCATTCGTTAATGTACTTATGAGTAGGACAGACTGTGTAAGAAGACTCAATAGACACTTCTTGCTCTCAAAGCTTTGTGACCATTGCACCATTTATGGCTGGTGAGAAGTGGCACTTCTGAGCGAGTTGGCCTTGATGTAGAAATGGTATAGAGGCAGCTATATGCCATTCCAATGTGCCTACTGAAACTGGTACAAGTGTCAGACTTTGTGCGCAAGAAAATTTGCTTTCCAGCGCAAAACTGTGCGCAATGGAAGGTAAAGACCATCAACTTATTTATTTTGACCTTGATTGCAAACAGGGCTTTCTTGGAAGCTTGAAGACCATACAACTGTGCTAATATTCTAAGCTATATAGATTTTTTTTTTCTTTTGCATTACGCTGGACCACTTGAGGGCTTTCAGGCAGCAGTACTGTAGTGGGGCTCCTTTAGTTCCTAAGTCTAAGTCAACCTTGTGCCATCATTTTGTTTCTCTGTAGAATTGCTAGTGAGCTTGCTCTTCTGTGTTTTTTGGGGAGAATTTTTGGAGAGGAAACCAGCCTATTCTGGCATTTCACTTTTGGCAGTGTTAGATTATTGCACAGTTTGTAGATGGTAGCGAAGAGGAAGGCTAGGGGAGGAACATTGGATGACAAGATAGACAAAAAAGAACAATGGTGGAAGCGGAATGGACACAAAGGTTGTACTGCCTCTATGTGTGGTTTTAGTTTATTGAAACGTCTACCTGTTCTAGCTAAAACAGCAAAGTGTCAGGGATACTTGAAAAGAAAATGTGGCAATTCACGAGTTAAAGGCCTTCCACAGCAGTGGCATTGAGTGCTGCCTTTCTCGATATATTGGGGCCAAATTTCTGGCTGGCAGGCGTTATTGTGCAGCCTGTGGTTTTGCACCGAGCCAGGCGTGTTTATCAACACAAATGCTGCACTATCTTGGACGCTCCTCTACCCTTGCCCTCTAGACAGGCAAGCAGCTGTGTGCATTCAGAGTGCCACTCTCGTGTCCGTCCGTTTTGCTTATGCCTGCTGTCGTGAGTGGGCGGGGGGTTTTCCTGCGGGCCTGCTGCGGGCTCTTTTTTATTCTTCCACTTGGAGCCTTTCCAGAGCAGTGGGTGGAAACATTCCTGCACGCGCGTGTCTGGCACGAACCGGGTCACAGGTTCCACTTGTTGGGCATTCTGTGCCGCGTTGAGATTTTGGAGCGAGTGCTCTGTTGAAGCTGGCCTCTGTGGAGGAGTCGAGTTGAGTGATCGTGCCTTTGTGATCGTCTCCTCTGGTCACGGCGCTTTGCAGTTCAACAGTTTTGTACTTCTGTTGAAGAAGAATAAGTGTAGTTCCTCCTTCCTTTCAGTCAAAAATATAGGTGTGGGCATGCCTCATTTAATCCTGGTTAAAAAAAAAAAAAAAGACCTATCGAGGCATAGGCAACCATAGCCTTTGTGCTAAAAGGCAGGTGAATATTTGGATCACGCCATATTGGTAGCACACTTTTGAAGACTGTTCCATCTCCACACCAGGTCACAAAGCAGCCACACATTTTTTTCGAGAAACATTTATGTGCTCAAATCAAGAGCAATAAAATTTCAAATTCATTTTGGAAATTTTGATTTTAATTTTTTAAGCGTTCTGTTTCTTACAATGTCTGTGGCAATGTGCCAGGAAAACCTTTCAGCATAATACTTATTTTCCTATTGCTTGCATAAATAATTAGAATTATACTGTTTTGAATACCTCACACTGTAATAATGCGCATAGTTGCAATCGATGGAGCAAGCAAATCCAATTTAATCTGATTTTAAAAGAGAGAAGCTCAAGACCAGCGTTTCCTCATAAGTGTCAAATTTTGATCTTGCCAGCCTTTAACTTCTTAACTGCGGCTTTTATTTTAGTTTTATGCAAGTGCACAGGTTGTTGTTTTAATGAGAATTGTGCTCGGATTTTTTATTTAGTACTGCACGAGGATCCAGCCATACTAGGAAACTTTTTTTCTCGGTCAACTGAGATTATATTTTGACTCTGTATCTGACTCTTGTCCCAATAAATTGCTTTGTGCATTTTACGGAACCATGTCTTGCACCACTGTAATGCTGGCAAAGAACTGCATGGAATAGAGGGGACATTCTGTTATCACTGGGGATGAGCACCGAAAAATGTGACTCGGCAAGAATAGTACACCTCCTGATTCACTTTTTGTCTGCAACTTTCTGCGGAGTGCAAGCATCCTGTGCTTATCTCTTGTTCCTTGAATAATAGTTGCCACTTGCAGTAATTTTGATTGCTGTGCGCGAGGTATTTCAGCGTGGCGCAAGAAATTGCGTGTCTGCAGTTCAGCTGTAAACAGCTTGCCAGGCAGTTACTGCTGCCCGGTGACCTTGTGGCCTTTGTGTTTTCGCAATTCATTGACGCATGCCCTGTTGTTGCAAGTGACGAGTCTGCCGTCTGGCTTTTGTTATAGCCATAGCATGCTTTTGACCTCACACACATGGGTCGTTTTAATTTTTTAGTGTCGTGTCTGACTTTGTACTTTAACTTGATGCTCAAGGAATGCAGTTGTTTTGCGATTCTAATGCTGCCCTGGGTTGTATTGTGCAGCTATACTTTGCATCAATAAGTCTGAAGAATTCCTAGTTTTTGTTTTTTAAATTTTTGAATCCGCTTCTAATGTGCATACAAATTTGAACACTTATTTGATTTTAAGAATGCAGCTACAGTTAAATCTTGTTACAAGAGACACGGTTACAAGCGACACTCGGTTATAAGAAACATTTGAAAATGGTTTGGTTGGTTTTGCTATGGTCTGCCATGGTAACAACATTGCATACAAGAGACACTCGGTTGCTAAGGGCAACTTTTTCAGGTCCCTGGAGTAAATTCTTCACTATTTAGAAGAGACACAACCCAGGTGTGCTCATGCAATGCATCTGGAACGTACCAACTCGTGCAGGATGCACTTCAGATTCCCTTGGCTAAATTCTGTTCCATGTCAGTGTCCTTTTTGTTGTATATGTTAGGAAATGAGGAATGCTTCTCCATGATTGGAAAGTCAAAACGACCCCGCAGTTTCAGCCACTGGCATCGCATTACTGTCACCTACGAAGCAAATCAAAATGCATGAATGACATCCAGCATTTTTAACTCCTTGCTGTCAAAATTTGATCACAAGATGAAAGCTCGGAATCCTGATGTCTTTCTTTTTGTGGATCATCTGAGGGTGACAAGCATGTAAGAGTGCTTCAAAGGTATTAGAGGAACAGGAAGGCTTTCCTGAACAATTTCCTGTTAATACGTGGGAATGCATTTATATGCTGATGTGCGATAAACTAATCAACACAGTGATTTTAGAATTTTTGGTTACAAGAGACATGTAAACCTAGAATTGCACATAGACAGTAGGTTGTGGTCTACACCACTTTGTTTAGGCTTGCTTTCCAAAGTTGCTTTTTGAGGAGTGAACTTGTTGAATGTGCACTGTACGTGACATATATTTGAAGTACAATTTTTCCTCTTTGGCATTATTTTCTTCAAAATCGTTGGAAGATCGTTTGCCTTGCCCTTCGTGCACTTATTTGTGAATGCGCCTTATATCCTGAAATTTGATGTACTTGTCTGGCAGGGAAGTGTTTCCAGTATTGGTTAGGTCACAGGACTATCTCATCCGGTTCCTTGTTGGGTGATACTCACACTCATAAAGCAAACACAGGTTCAGTTGTGAGGTGACCGGTGACGCGGTTTAGGGAGTTCCCAACTAGATTGCGGTGGCCGCAACTGTTTTCTTATCAGGCGGGGTTACAACTCATTGTTGCTGTGTCTTGCTCTATTATCAGATCGCACTGCTCTCAAAAGGAGTGAGGCAAGTGAACGCCATTTGTATCGTGTGCTGACGCTCATCTCACCGGGCCACCTGGCCAGACAGCGCATGCCAGGAAGCGGTTGTTGTGTTCACAAGATTGCAGTGTGCTCTTAGTCTGGTGCAACCATCTGGATGTCGTAAACAGGATGTGCTACCCCTGCTTCGTTAGCTTTGTTATCGATTTGCTCCTGTGGACATTTGTTGGGACTGTTGAAAGGCTTGCTTTGTGATGGTTTAGCAGGTGTTCTCTGGTATAAAGGATAGTCCTGCCTGCTGGTAGTGCATCGGTGAGAGATCCTGCTCAGAATTCGTATAATCATAAGAGTCCGCATGCAGTTGCGTCATGCTTGAGGTAACTGATGTTGGATATGCCTGTCTTGTCTTTCAAGATAATTTCAGTGCCTTCGCTGTTATGAATATTATTGAAATGGTGCATGTTTTTTAAAAATAGTAGTAGTATCTGCAGATTTTTTCCATCGTAAGTATCTGTGAAATTCCTGGCCGCTTGCAGTTATTGCCTTAATCTCTGAAGCAGTAGTGGCACATTATTTTGACATGGCTGGCATGCAATAACGTGTTAAAGAAAGTTGGCTATTGTGCAGGGAAAGGTGCAGTAAACATGTCATTCTCTTTGTGAGCGTCTTGACCATGCCACATGGGACAGGATAAGAGATGGATGGAAACGGAGTGAAAAAGAGGTAGCAAGGTGGAGTATTTAGGATCAGTTTCGACTAACGTGATACCTCAATGTGTACGAGCTGGTATAGTTGTGTTACGTATGTAAAAGCACAACTATACCAGCTCGTACACATTGAGGTATCTGCTTTTACATACGCAAATGTGCACATGGGCTCTCTCTCTCTCTATATATATATATATATATATATATATATATATATATATATACGTGGTTGTAATCAGTCCTAGGGTGCATAAAAGTTCCGTTGACCTTTGATGTCCTTTGCCTTTTGACACGTGCCAGGATCAGTTCCTTGAACTCTTGAAGAGGGGAAGAAAACGTGAACTTTCCTGTGATGTGCGTTTCCATTTATTTTCTTCTTGTTAGCTCTCTAGGAGTTTACACGGGACTAACGTCATATCAGAAGCATGGGTGCCAGCTGATAGCTTTGCACTGGAGAGCTCTTAGCTGGTGATAAGCTGTAGAGGGTAAAAAATGTGTCTGATTGTTTTATCACAAGTGCTTGAGAAAAAATGTAACCTCTGATGGATTACACCATTTCAGTTGACTTTGTTATAGATATTACATCATGCCAGGAAACAACTCTTCTCTTTTGCAACATATAATCTGATATTTTGGAGCGTCTAACGATGGTTACAAGACAAGTGAAAGCGAAACTGCGAGAGAGTGCCGTGCTATGGCCGTGGCAGATTTCATGATGTGGAAGTTTGCCGGCTCGCGTTTGCTGGTATTGCAGGGGTTAAGGGCGGCTAGGAAGTTTTGTTAGGAATACAGATTGATATTGTTTTCAATGCTGTTAAGCATTATAATCATTCATTCAGTCAGTGTTCTCCTTTCCTTGCAACAAGGAAAATGTGTGTGCTCTAAAATAGCAACCGCTTTGATTAATTAACCTAGAAACATTGTTTCTGAAAACAGGCTCTCTTTCTTGGAATTTAGTGTTCAAACCCTCACAAGTATTGCTTTTGTCTTTTCTAAGAATTGGTAGAAAGAAAGGTACGACCTGACACACGTGTTCATGAGTGGCATGGTGTGTTAGTACCACTATGCATTGTACCGTCATTGAAGAAGTTGTGTACCACTCCAGTTCGATCAATTTCAAGACAGCTGTCAAGAGCCTTCATTTGTGAAGCCACCCTTTCTTGCAAAACCTTTACATAGGGGATTTTCATAAATATGAATAACTAAATAAATTAGTTCCAAGGATTCCAAGGGAAGGAAAGCGTAGCAGGGGGCGGCAGAAAGTTAGGTGGGCGGATGAGATTAAGAAGTTCGCAGGGGTCAAGTGGATGCAGCTAGCACAGAACCGGGTTAAGTGGAGAAATATGGGAGAGGCCTTCGCCCTGCAGTGGGTATAATCAGGCTGATGATGATGATGATGATGAAATAAATTAGCCTACAGAGCTGTTAGTTTGGTTTGGTTTTGTGGAGTTCAGCATCCCAAAGCGACTCTGGCTGCGTGCCTTTCACCTCCTCCACTTCTAGGCAATGTTAGCAAACTAAGCTCATGAACCAGTGAAACTAACGAGAACGGGGGTTTTAGTGTTTCCCATGTTTGTGTGTGCACGTGGTCCGAGCAAGCAAAACATTTGAACTGATGTTTTCTTTCCTCCTCGGCGAGTTACATTGCTCTGGCCGGCAGCCGGTCCAGATTTTGGGACTTGCCCTGCTACTAGATTCAGCCTATTGTGGGTTGGCTCACAAGCACGAACGCATCTGGCTGTACCTTGCCAGGGTCTATTTCGGTCTCGAGGGGGAGGGGGTGATTCAAGAGGTGCAGGGTCGAAGGGGGAGGAGATGGAATGTGCGTACAATCTCGTGCCACTCAGCGTGCCCCTGACTTTTCACCACTGCGGCTTTCTATTCCAAGTCCCCCACCTCCCGTCCTTTATCGTTTCTAGGCCCCTTTGTTTTTGTCACTTTTTGTCTTGTTTTTATGTGGTGTTAGCTGTGTTTGTGTCGGGTGGGGGAGAGCTAGGCTCTTCAGTCTCAGGGACAGTCGGCCTTTCACGGTCAGAATGATTGACGTGGGGAAAGGGATTAGTTACATTAGGACGGTTAAGTTAGCGGCTCTTTTATAGTTAATAGTTAAACTGCTCCCCAGCCCCCCATCTGAGATCTCTGGAGGCTGTCAGCACGAAGTTACGGTTTAATATAAGCACCACGTGGTCTATCATGTGACAAGGAGCCATGTTACATTGGTCATGGCTGCCTGCCAAGCAATAGTAAGCTTGTGACGTTGGGCCAAGTAAGAACCTGTGGTATGTTACATTAAGCCTTTGCATGCCGGGCATTTTTGGGAGGATCTGCTGTGTGCCGTTTTTTTTATCGGTTTCAAATACATTTTATGCTGGGAGCATAATAAGAGGGCCCAATGGAAATTCTGCATAATGCAGGGCACGTTTATGACCTTAATGGATGGTGTTTCCAGCAATACACACTTTTCTGATTGGTAGACAGATAACAACATAAAGTACCAACAAAGCTATGAGCAAATAAAATGTGATGGTCGTGTAGGTTGTAACACTCTTTCATTGTTCAAAATGAGGCATAAAATATGGTGGTACATCAAGGCCAGGCAAAGACAACTGCAGACCCGCTTTGGTGGCTCAGTCGTTAAGCGCTCGGCTACTGAGCCACAGAACCCAGGTTCAAAATTTGCTGTGGCAGCCGCGTTTCAATAGAGGGGAACGTCCATATACTGTGCGACGATGTTACACCTCTAGAGTATGGCTTCTGTGGACTCTGGATTTGCCAGCCTGACAGGTTGTCGTTTTTGCTGATAAGGTTACATAAGAGGCTCATTCGTGTTCTTAGTCTTTCTGGGCCACTTCGTGCATTGCGAACTTGAGGTGCGACCCTTTCAGCGACCAACTGTACTTGGTAGGCTGTTGTCTTGTGAAACTGCCGTGACCGCAGGGGTTTGTTGGCTCTGGAGTGTATTTGTTGAACAAAAACTTGGCACGTTTCTCACCCTGCTCGAGGACACCTGTCAATGGCATTTTGTTTAGCACTGTTTGTTTCTTGTTGTTTTTTTGTTTTCCTTGGCATGCAACTAACTCCCTGCCTCTTCAGGTGATGCAAGGCGCTAAGATTTTTGCGTCACCTGTTTATGCAACTCAATGTATTGACGGCTGGCAGCTTTGCCTCTCGGGGGATCCCTTGAGTGGGCTCTGACGGAGAACGTTGGCGTGAAGGCCATGTGACCTCTGTTTGTGCTGACATTCTGAAGCCTAAGTGCATTTTGGTTTGACAGGGGGCATTTATATGGTGTTGCGAAGGTCACTAGACTTTCAAACCCTTAAACATCTTGTACCTGTTGTGAACTCAGATTTGAGTGGATCAATGCTGAGGCTTTTCTGCTGTGATTAGCATTGAAGGGAAAGCATACACAAAGAGCTCTATCTGGCCATACTCAGTTATGGTGCTGAGACTTTGAGGCTTATTGAATTGCTTGAAACTAAACTAAGGACAATGCATTGAGCTACTACAGGAAGGAAGAGGGATCAATAGATGGAAGGGGGAGTAGCATGGTTCATAGAGCAAGCTTGAAAAACCAGTATCCTCGTATAAATTGTGCTGAGGAAGTGCACCTTGCCCAAGTGTAATTTAGCTTTTCTAGGTTAACCGACCAGATTTGAAGCGAAAGAGTAATTGAGAGCAGCAGGAAGTGTTGAGACTGGGAATATTCAGGGGAAAGTGTTGCAGTGGTCGTGGCAGATGAGCTGTTCTCGAGCTCACTGATTGTGCTTAAAACAACGAGAAAGAGTTTTGCGTTTGCCAAAGCCAGAAGTGGGGAAGCATGTGGTTGATGGTAATACTTTGTTGGCGCAGTGTTTTCTCAGTTTCTTCTTTCTTCAGTTAGGTCTTTTAGTCTTTACAAAAAAAGCAGAAAACTACAACAATTTTCATCAATGTCACCTTAGCAGAGATACTGCTCACTTTCTGCGGCGCACCTCAGTTCTAATAAAACGTCCCCATACAAATAATGGAAAGGAAACAGTGGATTATCAATTTATGTTGATCTGTAAATGCACACCCTAAACTAATTGATATAGCGCAGAAAACTAAAACAGCTCGTAAATTCAAGCATGAATGTTCGACCTTTATATCCCTGTACGTTTGATCAGTACTACGCGGTATTATTTATTTCTTTAAATATTAATATTTTCCCCCTTTCACAATAAATTATTGCTTTTTCACTGTTTTTCACAATTAATTCTTTTGCCTCTTGCACAACCCAACCCAACTACAGAAATCCCTCTAAATTACAGTTGCGAATTGTGATATGTCTATATGTTACGTTATGTGCATCTAGTAAAAAAATGTAAAGCTGCGTTTTTGTTTGTGAAACTGCTCTTGACGTCACTGCCGCTTCATCTTCGTTTCCCTCTGAGGTCGGGGCCCTGTCAGGAGGACATGTTCCCTCTTTTTGTCCTGCCTCAACATTCTGTATTACCTTCATTCTTAATAATAAATGTCTTAAATGTCTCATCGCAACTGCAGGGTGGCAACAATGCCGGCCACACGGTTGTTGTGGAGAGCGTCTGCTACGACTTCCACCTGTTACCGAGTGGCCTGACCAACACAAAGTGCACAGGTGTTGTTGGTGAGTGGAGTGTGTTCAGTTGCCTTGGCATCATCTCTCGCTGTTTACTGTTACGCTTATGGAAAGGCCCGGGTTGTTTGCGTTTCTATCAACCCTTTTGATTCACCCCGATTCCTATATTGATTCACTGTCCTATATCGACAAGTTGTCTCTGCCCTCTTCTCAAGGATGGTTTTTGCAAAACTGGCAGCACGAAACCTGCAAATACGTCGTAATTGGTAGCATTGCCATCGATGGTCACGTTAGCACCATCATCATCATTGGCTAAGCAGCCGATCAAAGCCAAAGGAGGTGTAGGTAGTTGCATTTAATGTTCGCTGTTGCAGCTGCTTGTGTGTACGTTTAGAGTTGGCTAGGCTGCCTTTGTGCTGTCCGCTGTACTAAGTAATCGCGTGATTAAAGTCATGGCGCTGTCAAAGCTCTAGAAAAGGTACGGAAGTTTTTGCACTCTTGCACTTCCGAATCTCCGAGCCTCAGGACATTGCGCCGCACGTTCATGTGACGTCAGCACTTCTCGCACAGGCAAAGGGGATTTAAAACCGAAAGTAGAACTGAATTTCTCTCGTCAACGCACTGTGGAACCCTTCAACATCTGCAGCTGGTGAATCGCCATCAGTCGAGACTGTTGTACTTTGAACAAAAGTGCTCTGACAGATATTTAAAACTAGTAAAGTCCGCTATTGCATAGTCCGTGCGAAAGTACTACTCATTGGGCACTACCTGGATATTTGGGCTACCCCTCCTTCCCCCAATCGGTGCGAGAGAAGAAAAATTTATCCAATTTATACCCACCACCAGGTTGCAGGCATGTATTTGTCTCCCAGTGGGAACTGTGCCTTTTGCTGATTAAAATCCAGTTATTATATGGACACAGAGCTGGCTGAGAGTTAACTTGTACACCCCATGTTTTTATGTTTCTTTATTGTGGAATGCATTTAGCTCCTGCTGTTGTCATTCGAATCACTTTCGAAATTGATTTGAAGCTTTGCTTTAGTATATCTTTCGAAACCTGCCGTTTCACGAAGTCTAGCCTCAAATCGGCGTCGGCTCAACTGATTTGCTCGCTTTACGTGGCAGGGTGACTAGCTGCAAGCATTGATAAGCTTTGATGTGTGCGTTTATCAACCTGGCTCTGCTGCTCAGTTTTTCGAGCTGCATAGGGCATACTTTTTGTTCTGGTCCTGGGAAAAAAAAGTTTTCTTTTTTTACTCCTCCACTTTTTCAAATAGGGCTACAAGTATTGGGAAACAATTTAGTGGTTGTGAAAACAGGGGCTGGTACCTCAGCTTGTGCCAGCTGGTGGTGGGGCAAATATATTAATGAAAATGTTTAGGAGGCTTTAGTGGCGATTGGAAGAGATAGGAAGCGTGCACAGTGGGTCAGAGAAATAACTCAAGTTATCGACATTCTAGTGGAAATTAAGAAGAAGAAATGGACATGGCCAGGATATGTAGTGCGAAGAGAGGATAACCGTTGGTCGCTGAGGGCAACAAACTGTATTTCAAGGGCAGGAAAGCATAGCAGGGGGCGGCAGAAAGTTAGGTGGGCGTATGAGGTTAAGAAGTTCGAAGGGGTCAAGGAGATGCAGCTAGCACAGAACCGGGTTAAGTGGAGAAATATGGGAGAGGCCTTCGCCCTGCAGTGGGTATAGTCAGGCTGATGATGATGATGAGTGCCGATTGGAGTCCTCAGTCCGGAATCCCACTGACATAGGCTGTTGCCCACGCTCTTTCAACAAGTTTTTGACTCCTTGCGTCCGAGCTGGTCAGAGCTGCCTCCTGCGTTGGCTGGTTATTAATAGTGACAGCCAGATTTCGTTGGCAGGCCCACACCATATGGTACAGGTCTGCCTTCTCCCCACAGAATTTGCATATACATTAGTGGTGCGGGGAGTCTACTCCAATTAGACTCAACTACACTCTGTGAGTCAAATGATTCTGGATCTATTGCGTGTAGTCTTCGGGGGTTGTTGAAAGAGCTGGTCTGTAGCTTGTGGAGGTGTACCTCCTCCCCTTTGTCTAGTGTCTTAGCCGATGGAGGGTAGACCTGGCGAGATAATCTTACGTGCTGAAATATTTCAGTGTACGTTAGCAGTGGGGTAGGAGGTCCATATTGGGTGTCCAGGGCAGAAATGCTCGGGCTGAGGCATGTGCGCTCTCGTTTCCTGGTGCCAGCTGACAGCTGTACATTTTGTGAAAACGTTTGCCGCGTTTATGTTGCAGGCAATGGTGTGGTCATCAATGTTCCTCAGCTCTTCGACGAGATCAAGGCGAACGAGGCGAAAGGTCTCCAGATCTCATCACGGCTACTAATCTCGGACCGGTCGCACATAGGTCTGTGGGGCCTTTTTTTGCCCCTGTTTTCTTTACTACCAGCTAAAAACTGACCATTTGTTAAGTTAGCAATAGTGACATCTATAGTCATAAACTGCAAAGCAGCGGACTTGTGGAGAAAAAGTTAGGGGATTTTATGACTTGACAGTGCGTTCACATGTACAGCTCATGGCATGGGTGTGTTGACACGAAATGGGCTAGTCATGCCCCCATACGTTTGAACGCTTGTATGTTGACAGTACATACCATTTTTTTAAACTAGTAATGCAGAATTGAGGCCTGCGTTGGTGTCTTAACTTGAGCAGATAGAATAGACTCGGAGCAGTAGGAGTTGTGTTGGAGAAATTTTGTGCCTGCACGTATGCAAGTCTGTCGTGTATCTATCTTTTGCACACAGAATGAAAGCTGCCTATTGACGACGTTTGCTTCTGTTTTCCAAAACATACTTACTGCAGTAGCAATACTATTGGCACTTAGTGAAAACGTCGGCGTTGTCTGTGTGAAATCCTGGCAGATGAATCTTCCAGCCTTCATTAGACCATACTAGGTGCAAACGCACCTACATCAACTCTGCTCTCCTCACCACTAGAAACGATGGGAAAAAGCGACAGGAAAATCGGCATCTGGTTGTGCATTGAGAAAGCCTGCTGAGCTATGGGAGCACTGCCCACCACTAACCTCCCCACGCTATCCCTTTGTGCTAGTGAGCTTCCCACCCACCCATTCCACTTTCACCTTCCACAAGAATTAGCACTTTGTGTGCGTGCCTGTGCGTGAAAGTCCTGGATTAAAGTTAAAAGCATTTATTTTAGAAGTATCAAAAGTAATTGTCAAGTACAAATTCAAGATGTTACATCGCACTTTTCTCGCACCAAGCTTGATTATTGTCCTACCAATCGTTTTTTTTTCTTTTTTTTTTTTTCGCAGTCTTTGATTTCCATCAAGCTGTGGATGGCCTTCAGGAAATTGAAAAGGGCTCCAAGAGGTGAGTTCATTGTCTGATTCTTATTTTCCTAGAATTGAAAGAAAATGAAAAGCTTTTAGCTGTATCAATCTTTTGATGATGTGATCTCCAATCTGATATGAACGACTTTATTTAACTTTACTTGCCTTCCTACCTAACGAGTTAGGATCTTTGCCGTAGGAAGTCTGGAAAAGAGAAGTGTTTTCTTGACACGGTTTAATATTTGGTTTAATTAAGCTGTCTTTTGGCTGGTACAAGATTAGTTTTATGTTTCACTAAGCTGCAGTTTGCAAAGTTGTCTGTGAAGTTTGTTCCACTGTGCTCACTTTTCTTGGCCCTGGCCTACCTGATGCAAACTGAAATGCCTTTTTTTTTTTTTTTTTTCGGCCTTGTACACTTGTTTTTTGTGAACATGCGGTGGAAAGGTCTTGTAGTGAATAATTGCAGAGTTACAACTTTGGAATAGGGCAGGCCTCCTACAAGGGATTTAGGAAAGTAAGAAACAGACTTGGCTGGTCTCCTGTACTCCTCTTCCTGTTAGCCACTGTTTGTCAAGCTAAGTTGTTCAGAGGCGTAGGCTCGGAAGCATTGTGAAGTTGCTTCTCACCGACGTCTTTTCCTGTGGACAAGAGGTGCCTGGACATGTGGACGGGGTACTGAAATAGCCGCTGAACAAAAATAAAAGTTGATCCTTGTCAATATGCAAACACTGCAACAGCGTTTAACAAAGACAGAGGTACAGCAGTGTTGGCCTTATACCTTATTGCTCCAACGTTTATTGGCTCCCTTGATGGGACGCAGTTCAAAGTGATAAAGTGGCAAAGTAAATTGTATTGTTTAAAAAGAACAAAAGTATTTTCAAATTGGATGATATTTACGCAGTAACACAAGACTCTGTAAAAAGGTACTTTGAATAGGTGAATGTGTACGGGGCTTGTTTAAAAGGATTGAAATTGTCAACTTCTTTCTGTTGTCTGTCTGACTTGGGCGCTTCATCTTCCTTTGCAGCCTTGGCACCACTAAAAAGGGCATCGGACCCACCTATGCTTGCAAGGTGAGTGGAAGCTTTTGTTTTGGTTCATGCTTGTTGTTGCCGCGCATCTTAAGCGGAGCTTGAAATGCCTGATTGAAGTGATTGAACTGGTTAGAAAGAGAAAAGTCGCAAAAATTTTAAGGAAGGAAAGCGTGTTCATCGCAGGAGGGAATATGCTTTGGTATCTCGTGCGTACTGTTAAAGCCTGATGACAACTTTTTAAGGCGAAATGGGGCTTTCACAGTAATCGCGATATTGTGTAATGGATTGTAGCCTGGTTCCCGTTTTTGTTATTTATACACGACAGACTAACTTTAATGTGCTAGGAAAAATTCCGCCCAAGGCTGTTTGGTTTACATTTTCTAAATACATTGCACCACTGACTCACCGTCTACAGTTGAATCCCGCTATAACGAAATTCACGGTGCACGAAAAAAAATTCGTTCTCGCGGAACTTCGTTATCGCAAAAATTTGACGTGAAACGCAGAAAGAATTGCCCAAGCAGCAGCAAAGGCGTTTAATGCCAAAAATCTGTAAGCTTGGTTTGCTTACGCTTCACGGCGAGCAACGCCGTCACGCGATTTTCGCACTCGGTCAGCAAACCCATTGCAACATCGTCGTCTCGGACAGCAACGAAATTCCTGATGACATCAAAAGCGTCCATCACCTGTACGGCGGTTGGCGCAGCCGGCGCTTCCTGTACGTCGTCGTCTTCTTCATCGGAAGAGTCCTTATTATTCCGGGCAGCTTTTATGATCTGCTCATCACTCACATCTTCGTGAACAACAACACAAGCGTCAGCGCCGATGTATTCGTCGAGCTCGAGATTAGGCGGCACGGTTCCTATTTCTCCCAGCGTTTTCCAGGCGGCCGCGATCCCCGGAGCCGGTGACGCCTCTTCGTCGTCGTCTGTAACGCCTGGTGTTAGGCCAGCAGAGTGTACGGGTCGACCTTCGGCAAATCCGGCGTGCCTGAAACAGTTCACAATTACTGAGCGCCCCAGTGTGCTCCAGGCAGCAGACATAATCTGCAGTGCCACGTACAAGTCCACCTTCGTGTCTCGGCCGGTTTCAGTGTTAAAAAGCAGCCGCTGAATTAACCTCCCGCGGTAAGCGCGCTTCAGGCTAAGAATCACGCCCTGATCGAGAGGCTGTAAGACAGACGTGCAATTGGGAGGGAAAAACCTCAGCTCCGTGTTAGTGAGCTTGACTTCGTCGGAGTGATGCGCTGAACAATTGTCCAAAAGCAAGCAAACTTTACGGCCCTGCCGCTTCATGTCGCGGTCGAATGCCATCATCCACTCAGTGAAAATAGCGCGGGTCATCCATGACTTGTTGTTCGCCTTGTACTGCACAGGTAGGCTACGAGTTCCCTTAAAACAGCGCGGCTTGCACTTTTGCCTATGACTAACGGCGGACGCTTGTCCGAGCCATCCATGTTTGTGCAAAGCAGCACTGTGATGCGTTTTTTGCTGTGTTTGCCGCCGTGACAGCGCTGCCCCTTGAAGTCGAGCGTCCTAGCCGGCAACATCTCGTAGAATAGCCTGGTCTCGTCGGCGTTGTAAATGTCTGCAGGCGCGAAGTTGCTTAAAATTCCGGCCATGTTACTCGCCTTCCAAGCAGCTGCTCCGTCCACGTCTGCTGACATTGACTCGCCGCACAACACTTTTCCAGCGATGTTATGGCGGGCCTTGAAACGGTTTAGCCAGCCAATGCTGGCTTTAAAATCATCAATGCCAAGTAGGCATGCATAGTTCAAGGCTTTCTGCTGGACGATGCTTCCGGACAGGGGGACGTTGCTGGCTCGTGCTTCCACAAACCACGCATGCACTGCTTTGTCCAACTCTTCATGGAGGGGCCGCGTCACCTTTTTGTGCTTCGAGGATGTGCCTGAAGCAAGTGCCATTCTCACGCTGTCCTTATTGCCTAGAATCGTTGACAGCGAACTTGCAGGAATTCCGAAGTCTTCAGCAATTGCCGCTTTCTTCCTTCCGCTTTCTGCTTGTGCGATTATTTGAGCTTTTTGCTCAAGGGAAAGAGTTTTGCGTTTTTTCACTTGCGTTGCCATCGTGTCCTGCGGATGAAAACTCGTCGTTGTCGAAGAGAAAGGCAGCGAGTGAACAACGCGACCACGACACAAAGCCAAAATGGCGGAACTGCAATCACGTGATTTCATGCTTAATGTGGCTTTGGATTTGACTTGGACTTCTCGCCAATAAAACTAGTTTCGGTTTCGATTTTGAACGGGAAAATTTCGTTGAAGCGGAAACGCTCTGCAAAAATGGTTCGTTGTGCAGAGAAATTTAGGCCATTAATTCTTATAGGATACTCGCGGGGAATAAAAAATTATTCGTTGTCGCGGAAATTTCGTTGTGGCGGTATTCGTTGTGGCGGGATTCAACTGTAGTCTGATGCTTCAACATAACACACAGTCCCTTGAATATCGCCACAGAATACAGAGGTTAAACTTTCTATAGCTACTGAAAAAGAAAAACTTGTCATTGGCTCCAGATTTGTATTTTCGACCGATGACGTCCAGGGCAACAAGAAATAGGCACACTGGATCATTAACACCTTACTTTGCCAGTGCAAACATCTTCAAGTTTTCTTTTTTCCTACGCTCCATAACCGAGTGTAATCAGCGACCGTTATGTTCATGCATCGACATTGGTGCCTTAGACAAGGCTGTTCGCTTACTTGGGTCTTTGCCTGTATCTTGCTTTGTACTACTTGTTGCCCCTCCTGCCAGAGCCGTTCACTGGGCCTGCAGTATGCTCAAATAAAGAAATTAAGCAAAAATGAAAATGTGAGAAACAAAGGGCGAAATTTCTTGTACTTAGTTGTTTGCTAAGTTGGATTGAGATTGGCAATCCTGTAGAGCAGTCTCCACTGGTCCGATTCATGTCACAACAGTCTGTAATTGCATGGAATTGCTTGATCCGTCACTCAGTTAAAGAGTGGCTTATAGACTTGCGGTTTTGGTGTCATAAGTTAAGCTGCCGTGTTTTGTTTACTAGAAGCGAAAGAAAGTCTGTATTGTGATTTCTCCTGGACAGTCCTGCAGGGAGTTCGAATTCCTTGTATAAAATGGAGCTGTAGGGATCTGCGGCACTGCAATATTTTTTCTCAATTTTTTTTTGTGGCTTGAAGCCCTTTTCCTGGAACCATGACAGCTTGGGCTGCCTAATAATGTAGGGAATTTTGTTCTCCTCTAGCTTTTAGAGCACCTGGCATCTAAAAATTTTAATTCTTTTGTGTGTTAAGCATCTGAGCCTCGTAATATAGCTAGAAGTTGGCATCTTCCTTCACCTTCTGATAGTCTCGCACGTAAATTTCAGAAGCACCTGCCTTGACCTTGTTTTAGTGGCTAAGACAAAAATTTTGCCTGGGCATTGTCATTTGGCATTCCCTTAACTACTTGTCTAATGCACTTCGTGTCTGGCCATGCAGGCTTCGAGGACGGGCCTGAGGATGGCGGATCTAGTTGGCGACTTCGCTGTGTTTGGGCAGAGGCAAGTGTTGTGTCTGTGGTGGTGGGTTTTTTTTTCCACCTTTTCGTTTGGGTGTCGTTCGTGTGACGTCTACTGCATTTTGAATCAAAGCTCGGCAGAAGAAGGTGCTGCACAGTGCAATAGAATCCTGGTGGTACGTTTTTTGGCGCTGCATTTTTCCAGCTGCTACATCGTCGTCAGTCAGTATCGGCCTAGCTGCCATAGAAACTAATGCAATACAAGCTCAATTGCCAACTATAGGGGTGCTCTTTGCATGGTATCTTGCGATTCTCACCTCACATTTGACGACATTACCCGCATGTTGACATTTTGACGGCAAATGTATAGCACACACAGTAGATTGACGGCAGGCCAGTCAAAGCGGCACTGTGCTTCATCGGCGCTTGGCTGGCACCGGATTTAGCGAGTACTGGCACACTGCGACCATGCTTTCGGTAGTTCTTGTTAGTAGTGTGTTTAGTTGTGGCGGTTGGCACAGTTTCGTTGCTAAAGCGAAGCAAATGAGCAATGAAAAGCAATAAAACACAATTATGGAGGTTCATGTATCCCTGAACCAGGTTTTATGAGCGTTAGCCATCAGCCAAAGCCGCAGTTGCCGCTGCTGTGCTCACTTGCGTGCTTTGTAAGCTTCTTGGCAATGGGAGAGTCGAGCTTTTTGCTGTTAGGTGGTCCCCGCAGCCTGTGTTGTACGGCTCCGGTCGCTGTTTTTAGTGAGATGGCATATGGGATGGCGGCATGCAGCGCACGAGTAAATGGTGCCATCTGTGGAATGTATGAGGTACTAGGCCTAGGAATAGCGCAAATATTGCAAATGAATACAGTAGAGGTAACAATGTAAAACAAGACTGTGCCACAGGAGACGTCGCGTGGGCAGTGCGGTGTTGGGTGTGGTTGTTTTGGCTGGCTGTGGGGCTTTCGTTTGTGCAATCCCTTTTCTCCTTGTTGTTCGCAGCTTCAAAAACAGTTTGTGGGTTCCCATAGGCGAAGGTAGTGCAGGTTTAAAGTGGCTGCATTTAGAACAGCACAGGAGTCCTACCCCTCTCTGCTCCCCCTCCTTCCTCCTTTACTTCGTCCAACCTTCCGGAAGTTGCCAGTTCAGGCAGACGAAACAACATTAAGAAGGTTCTGAGTACGTATAATGATCACTATAACCGCAGAGCGTTGCCAGTTCTAGGGAAGTCTGTCGCACTTACAAGAAATGAAGAAAGCAAATGATAGTCAACAGTGTAAATTATTTACGTGATGTTTTTAGCTAGTGCTTCCCTGGCTGCTAGGTTTCATTCCAAGGTTCCTGAAAGAAACATTTTGAGGGGGCGACTCTGTTGTATTACTGTGCCTGTTGCATGGCAGCATCTCATTGGTAGTGAGTTTTAAGCTGAGGCTAGACTTGACAAAAGACATGATACGCTTCAGACCTGACAAGCGGGGACCGTGTGCCTCCTAATGGTGTCAAGCTGAGGGTGTGCAAATGTTTAATGTATTTTCTGTGTGGCTGCACGTGCCAGGTTGGTGATAAGGTCTTGTTGAGCGCCTGTCGCGCGCCACGCGAGCCAGACACCCTGCTGCTGTTGTTGCACAACAGAAAAGACACGCACGCTCTCTTATCTCACTCGTCATTGAGTGCGTGCTCTGGTTATCTCTTTTCAGTTGCAGGAACGAGCATGCCGAGATACGTCTGTGTCGACAGGGGTCCAGATACGCTCTAGTAATAGTGGCCATTACGCGCAGTTCGTTTTTTATGGGCATTAACGAGGGCAGAATGTCGTGTGGCATTGCCGTGTGCTAAGAGCATTGCATGGTAACGCTGCAAGGAATGAGTTGTTTATTGCCACTTTGTGCCAGCATTTGTGGGTCCGTCACTGTCATAATGGGCCATTGCGTTGGCGATACTTATTCTGCAAACTTGTGTTTCTGTTGATGTGACCACTAGTTAATGTTGACAATCTTTACTGGCTGCCGTGCATAGTGGCCCTGTCAAGGTCGTAATGCTGCCATCATCGCTGGGCAAAGTGGAGTGTGTACCGTACTTTTGCGATTCCAAGCACCCTGCCCAATATCGTGGAAAAAGTTTTGAAAAAAAAAAAAGATTTGCATGCGAATCTAAGCACCCCTGAAGCTGGAGCTGTCGGAGTCTCGAGGGGTGATCGCGATCTCCGGCTTCTCGTGTTTCTTCGTTCCGAAACTACGCGACAGCTGGCGATGCAAAACGCCAGAAGCCAGCGAAAGCGACCCCGATTGCTGTATCAGAGCTTTGTAGTGTAGAGCAAGAATCTGCAGCAATTGGGCAGAGATAGGCAGATTTCGCAGGCATTGTGGACCTGCGTTGATTTGTTTGGTGTCGACTGTTCGACAGCCTTAGAGGAAGTGGCAATGAGTTATAAGAGGTTTTGTTTGTCAAATAAAATGTTATTCTTATGCCGGTCTTGTCAAGATATTGCCGCGGAAATAAGGGAATGGAGGTGTACATTTTAAATTTTTTCGAATCTAAGCACCAGTACTTTCAATTGTAATTGAATCTGAAAAAAAGGGTACCTAAAATTGAGTAAACACAGTAGATGGGCCATTGTTCTAATCATCTGTATGAAAAATATGTTCTTTAATGTTTTTGTACGACAGGATAAATTTTGTGCGTCACTCACATACTCTGTTGTTCACTTCATCTCCTTTGCACAAACCTAGCTTGGCGAAACGAAGGTGTTCTAAAAATTAGACAACACAATCACTTTATATTTTGTAAATTTGGTCTTGTTTCTCAACTAATGTTGTTTCCTAACTATTGTGGGAAGGTTTTGGAGCTTATTAAATTTAAATAGCGAAAATTTTTGAGATAGGAGGGCTCCAATATTATTTAACTTATGATGTGCAAATAAGTCCAAATTGTTTAATATCAATGGATTGTGAATATGAAAAGAGCTCCCTTCTAATATCGAAATGAATGTCAAATAGTTTTTCAGTTTGAATTATAAGTGTCTGGAAAAGGTAAGCTGACCTTTAGTTATTTTTTTCAAAGTGATGTGGTGGCCTGTATGAATTAAATTTGGAGAACCTAGACTAATCCAGATTGAACTTCGATGACAACATTGTTCACCCTAGTGGTAGCAACTTTTATGTGCTGTGTGCGGTTCAATAGCCTTTAGGTTTGGTAATAGAGTTTTTCATTCTCCTTTGTTTCCAGATGGTTTCAATACCTGCTTTTTAAGTATCTTGTCCCTCTCCCTCTCAGGTTTCGAAGTTTAGTGTCCACCTACCAGCGGCTGTTTCCAGGCCTGGAGGTCGACCTAGATGCGGAGCTCGCCAAATACAAGGTCTGTGAATATGTGTAGTCTTCCGACAGTTTTGTAGCAGTGGTAAAAGTTGGGTTTGTTTAACTTCGTAGCTTGGTGAGTGTCACTTGTGGCACACACCATAAATATGCATGTTTTTGTTCCAAGATGAAAGTAGGAGGTGATGGTTTGTCCTCGCTTGAAAACACGGAAGAATCATGGGAGTAGCTTCGTAGTGGTAGTGCTGTGCCGGAAGCCATCATGATAGACGATTACGTTCTTGGTGATTCCTGTGCCCATGCGGCAGAAGAGAGAAGGTGACCACGCAATCAATCTTGGAACACGTGATTGCAGACTTTGAAGGGGAGAGCAATGGTGCTGCATACCACGAGGAAGGACGGGTGTGACGAAGGCGACGTCGTCTCCGCCTCCCACACTGTGGTCTAAGAGATTTGCATACTGAGCCGCTTCTTGGGCTCTGCGAGGAACAAAGCTGCCATGTTTTCCTTGTGGGCCTGTGAACGGCGTGTAAGCAGTTTTTGATGGCCAAGAAAGCCCAACAGTAAACTAATGGACTACTTTAAGCGTAATAAAAAGTTTCCATGAGTTTCATGCATCCGCAACACGTTTTGGAATTTTATTTTCATGCTCAGGCAGGGAATGTTGATGCAACAAAATTTCAGTGTAATGTTAATTTTTAATTTTACGAACTTCGTTATGTTGAGGATGAACTGTAATATCATTCCTTTGTCAAAAGTTTGAGTGCCTAGGGGTTTGCCTTTAAAATGGTCTAATGTGGCTGCTGTAGCATTTGCGGATGTCACGTGCACCTTGGAAGGTTCAGGACCAAAAATCTTCTGTGCCTTCAAAACATCTACAACACTGGGGTTGCATTAGGAACCACGCAGTATGGCTCAGAAGCAAGCCTCTTGGACTCCAAACTTTAGGCAAAGGCTGTACGTGATGCACAAACTGAGGTGTTTCAAACGTGCACCCCACGACTACGCCCTGAAGTCCTAGGTGCTGCACACTATGCTGCAGTTGCGGCATATTGCCGCAACTGCGGCACTATGCCAGTGTTGCAGTTGCTTGCTGAGCCGTAAATAAATCTGGTCAGCCATGAGCAGACCTGCACGAACACACTTCCTGTGCTTCTGAATTCGAATTTTGTAGCGAAAGCTACACTGCGCTAAGTTTTCAAGCTGTCGACGTGGCACCGTGGAAGACGAAGAAGAAGACAAATAACTCAGTGGTTGGTAGAGGTGAACAACAACAGCGAGTTGCCAGGACAGAAGGCTCGTTCGAATGTTGTGACGGCGGTGTGCCCCGAAGTTCGACGTAGAGGCAATGTCATACCATGAGAATTCTACACCCAAATGAGAATGGTCAACGATAAGATAAGAGACAAGGGGGGCCCATACGTGAAGTGATTCCCCTATGGCATAAATAAGCCTGAAACGATAGGGTAAACTACTTTGTGCAAAAGCCATGTCTACTTTGAAGCCGAACCTAAGCATAGCCATGCAGATTGCTCTCGCATAACTCCAGGTTTAACCACAAGCTAAACCACAGCTATTTTTTATTTTTTTTATTTCTGGGTGGTGCGGATTTTCGACGCGGATATTTTTCGTGGTTCATGTAGGCTGTCGTGTCTCATTTCGGCTGCCTCGTCTCGCTGCAGGAACTGGCGACCAAGCTGCGGCCATTTGTGATCGACACCGTGTCCTACCTATATGAAGCCCTGCATCAGGGCAAGAACGTCCTGGTGGAGGGTGCCAATGCCTGCCTCCTGGACATCGACTTTGGTGAGCATCGCCAAATGTCAATTAGAGGGTATGTCTGAGCATGTCACTGTGAGGAAGTACCTTATTTACTCTCCTTTCTGCTGCTGTGTTACTGTGGAATCTCGCTAACAGGGACACCGAAGAAGAGTGTTTTACCTTGGTGGATATGTCACGGGGCCCTAGTGACAAAAAGGCTGCTATTAGTGACCGCAGTGATTTCATCATTGCCGCACTCTGGCAAGCTTATATACCGTAAAAACCCGCGTATAATACGAGTTTTTTTTTCCAACTTTCAGCGTTCCAAATTTCCGCCTCGTATTATTTGCGGATCCCAACCAAAATGTCAAAGTTTTGCGAGAAGTTTTGGTTTCGTTGTTGCCGCGTGGCTACGGCTTGGCTTTGTTATCGATGTGCGGCTACGGCTTGGCTTCGTTGCCCTAACGTGGCCGCACCCCGCAGTGGCCACGACGTCGAGGTGTCGTCTCTTTGTTGTTGAGTCGTCGAGTGCGCACAGCATCAGCGCATGTGCTCTCGTGCAAACCACGGTTCGCGAAAAAGTGCACGCTTTTTTCTTTAAGTGAACGAGCAGGATGCCAGGGTCTCGGAAACAGTACTCGGCTGCTTTTAAGAGAAAGGTAATTTTAGTTGCTGAAAACATCGGCAACAGTGCGGCCGGGAGGCAGTTTGGCGTCACCGAGGGAAGCATTCGCGGATGGCGACGACAGAAAGAAGCCCTTTTCGCGTGCAAGGGAATGCGAAGAAGCTTTCGCGGGCCAAAGAATGGCGCATTCCCGGAAATTGAACTCGCTCTGACGGAGTTCGTACGAGAACAGCGAGCATCGCATCTAGCTGTGAGCGTAGAGCTTATGCAAGCAAAAGCTAGGGAGCTTGCAAGGGAAAAGGGAATTCCGAGCTCCGCCTTCAAAGCAAGCAAGCACTGGATACATCGCTATATGTGCCGTGCTGGATTCTCGCTACGCCGGCGAACCTCGATTTCACAAAAGCTGCCCGAATCCTTCGAAGAGCTGCTGGTGGCTTTTCAGCGCCACGTGATTTCTTTGCGAAAGACCAAAAACTTTCAGCTGGGGCAAATAGGCAATGCTGACCAGACGCCGGTTTACCTGGACATGCCATCGCCCCTCACCGTCCATGAGAAAGGCTCTAAACAAGTTTGTATCCGGTCTACTGGAAACGAGAAGACGCGGGTTACAGTCATGCTATCGTGCACGGCAGACGGCCGCAAGCTCCCGCCCTATGTCATCTTCAAGCGCAAGACAATGCCGAAAGGTGAGGAGCTGCCGAAGAATGTCATCGTGAGATGCCACGAAAAAGGTTGGATGAACGAGGATCTTGTCCTCGACTGGGTGAAGTCAGTGTGGTGCAAACGGCCCGGTGCACTGTTGTCCTTTCCATCCATCCTCGTGCTGGACGCGTTTCGTTGCCATTTGGCCGACTCGGTGAAAAGGCTGCTAAGCGACTGCCGCACAGAACTTGTTGTGATTCCGGGTGGGATGACCTCACAACTTCAGCCTCTCGACGTTTGTGTCAACAAACCCTTCAAGGACGCAGTCAAGCGATGCTACGCGGAATGGATGCGGTCAGGTGAGCCTGCAGTGACGCCGGCCGGGCGGCTGAAGCGAGCATCGCCAGCCACGCTGTGCAAATGGATTGTGGACGCGTGGGCAAGCATCCCAGAGGAGCTTGTGCGCCGTTCGTTTAAGAAGTGCGGCATCTCAAACGCCCTCGATGGCACAGAAGATGAGTACCTGTGGGATGATTTGTCCGACAAAGAAATTTCCGAGGAAAGCGCTGCTGAAGATGAAAGTGATTGAAGTGTGAGGTCCGATTTCAATAAATGTCTTGTTTTTTCTCTCTCGTATTATATGCGGTAAAAACTTTTTTTTTCCATTTCGCGTCTCCAGAATTTCACCTCGTATTATATTCGGGTTCGTATTATACGCGGGTTTTTACGGTATACCTTTGGTCTTATATAGCGGTCTTGGCAGAATGTTGGGCACAGTCTGGCAACACGTAGTTGCCTGCTCGTGAGCAGACATTCGAACATAAAGGAAAGAAAACTAAGGAGGGAATGCGTGGCAATACTCTTGAAGCCTAGTCATAAAAAAAAATAAAAGGGAGCAAGTCGGTCTCCACATGATCAGACCACGTGATAGTTTGTGGTGATATGTACTACCACAGCTCATCGCGCATGCACGAATCGCCGCCGTGCGTGCAGCACTGGGGAATCGACGCGATAACCCATGCTCGCCACAGCAGACAACCACGCGCCCGCTCCAAGGCATACGCGTGCATTAAAACATACCGACATCAAAACATAGAGACAGACTGGGAGAGCGGAAAAAACGGGGGAGGGAATGGCTTTCTCGGCGCTTGGCTTGCGAAGATTGGCCGCGTAACGTCACGCTCTCTCCTTATTTTTCTTATCTCCATGCAGCCAAAGCCAGGTCCACATCCTTTCTGCCATATTGGTCTCAGCTTGCACGCTTTCGTTTGACTTATAATAGTGTATAAGCTCTCGTTAGCAATGAATAGCGACATGTGGAGGCTTGAACAGTGCTGCGCCAGGTGTCGAATAGTGCCACGCACTTTCATGTGCCAGTATGCATCGCGCTCACGCATGTTCGCGTCCAGCACCGCGCACAGGTGTGTGGCACGTGCATTGCCTCGGAAGTATTCTCAGGTTTGGTGTTTTCGCGATCGTTGTTGTCCGTCATATTGCCTGCCTCATATTCTGCCGTCATATTCTGTAGAGAGACCCGTGAAAAAGGTTGAGTGCTACTTTCACTATTCTCACACCATGTGAAATGTCACCGACTTACTTCTGGTCCCGTGTGCATCGCGAGCACAGTGGTCATGCCGTGGTCACGAGGGACATGGTGGCAGTGTGAGGAAACGGAAACCGTCGAATGTCAACCGGCGCCTCCTCTCGCTGGAAATAATGAGGCTGGAAATGTGAATTTAGGCTGAAATTTATTTGGATCTACATATAATATGAGACAGAAATTTGACATGATAAACTCTGGGAGGGAGGGGAGGGGACCAGAAATTTGACGATAAAATCAGGCAGCGGGTGGAGAAGAAATATTTTACTTTTAAATTGCGTTTTTCATGCAGTAAGTTTGTCTACTAGCTGCCAACAAACATCAGCATGGCCATGAAAAGTTTTTTCCTGCATAGAGCGAAAATTGAATCAAGTTGACCTCAGTATACTACAGTCGACGACTGATTTTTCAGATTCTCAATGGATCACTAAAATGTCCGAAAAATCGGGCAGTCCGAAAAAACAAATGTGCACCAAAAAAAGCTCGATTTATTGCCTATTATTCACTTTGAGGCCGGAAAAAGTCGTGAATGCTTTTCTGCACCACGCTCCGCTTCTGTGCCAACAGGCCCACCTGAATTTCACTTGCATCAGCTTGCGTCAGCTGCGCTGCTGCAGGTGAGTCATCGTCGTCGTCACTCTCAGACTCCAAAAGCACTTGACGAATTATTTCTAAATCTGTGAGCCCAGCGCGCAGTTCCAACTCGTGGTCCACGTCTGTGAACTCTGAAAACGAGACGGCTGATGGAATTTCGACACCAGCAGTGCGAAGGTCGTGAATGAGCTGCTCACTGCCTGACAACTGCTCGACGACGCTCTCCTCGTCCAAGGCAGCAGACTCTTCATTCGGCACAAATCCCGCGTGGCGGAAGCAGTTGCACAGCGTTGTGGGTGCTACAGACTTCCACGCATCGGCGAGCGTGCTAAGTGCTCCAAGCAATTCGACAGAGTAGGTTTTCCCAATGTCGAGGCACACCACAACCACCAACCACTGGATCACAACACACACTCCGTTGAGTGCCTTCTTGTTGCCGCGTTGCACGCAAAAAGAAAAAAGATTCTTATAAAATCCGGAAACAGCTTCAACTGAAGCCGATTCAATTAAATGCGAGCTACAGTAGCGACAGAATGTAGTTCTCGCATCAGCACGACCACGGCTAGGCCTACTCGCTACGCTCGGCAACGCACGTGAAACGCATGGCAAACAAAGAGGAACAGGCAGTTGAAGTGATCACGCTAAAAGAAAAAAAAAAGCACTCCAGCGACGAGCAGCAACGGCAATGACGTCCCGGAAATGGAAGCTGCTAGGCAAATCATATAGCCTCAATCCAGTGTCAGTTTAGCTGAGGAGCGGCACGCAAGGCTGGCACCGGTTTCGAAGCTATCGAAGGAAAAAGTAAACAAACAAGATGGTGGCGACACCACTCAAAATATGTGGCAGTTGGCCCGGCTGACACTTGGAAGGTCTGAAAAATCGAATAGCCCTCCTTAGAGTGTCCGAAATTTTAAGGTATGTCCTGGGGCCAGGAAAAAGTCCGAATGATCAAGCATGTCCGAAAAAGTGGGTGTCCGAAAAATTGGTCGTACTGAATTCAAACTTCTGATTTACTTCACCTGATGCCTTGAGCTGACAAACACAGGGAATGTTTTTTTCCTTTTGCTGTGACAGAAAACCTTGTTGACTAAAGAGATAGAATTCACAGCGGTTTACAGGAACTGTGTAGGGAGTTTTTGCCTACAATTTTTCGATTGGTGTGTGTGTACCCGTTTTTATGTAGACCAATGCTCGAAGCTATAATCGGCGATGACAGTTGTGCAACGGAATAAGTTATGTACAAGGAACTAATATTGATCTTACCGTCCAGACTGTAATTAGACATCTTTAGTGCAGCGTAGCTTCGATTTTAATCTTAATACTCAAGGCTATTACTGCACAGAGACATACTTATCATCAGTGAAGTTTTTACTCGATCTTGGTTACTGCTTTATCCAAGAAAATTCAAAATATCATCGCCAGTGTGCAGGGAGCATTGATTTTGGTTGATGAACACTTTGGAGAGTCTTTTAATATAGACACATGGCAGTTTACACCAATACTACAGTTAAGGGGGGACACGGGTCTTTCGGACCAAAAAATAGCGAAAAAATCACTTTTTAGAAAATGTGATATGCGAAATCAGTAGCTCTTTATCTACTGCTAAGTTTTTCATCTCTAGGGTCGGTATTTTAGTCACAATGCCAATTTATATAATCGATGTCGCCCAAATTTGGGCCGAAAACGACCCCCAAAACAATCATTTTCCGTGAGGCGCAGCTCCCATTTTGTGCGCGGCACCGTAGCCATCTTGGTCTCATTCGAAAGAGCCGCCTTTGGTCTTCAAATTGCTGCCTCTGCTGTCTACATTCGCCCATTGGTCGCATAAAATATAGCAAAAAAGAAAATGTGGCATTTGCAATCCCATTGGCTTTCGGGGTGCACGTGACGATAAGGCGTCACCGCATTGGTGGAGCTGGCTGACGGCGTCTGCTCGGCGCGCCCGAGCCGTGGGGAGACGGCGGAGATGTGACGCCGGCCGCACTTGGTTCCGAACCGCGAGGTGCGTTCACGGCAAGAATTCGTGAAAAAAGTTAAAACAATAGTTGATTAATCATCTCAAGTGATGCCCTGCCCCGGCTGTGCGCGCTCAGGCCGACGAAGGTCGTGCGCCGAACGATCGTGTGTACGAGCCTGAAGTAGGCCTAGCGCGTTCCCCAGCACGGGAGACTGCTACTGCCAGCGGTCGCACCCGCTGCGACGGTGATATCGCAGGCCGCAGATGAGCAGAAAGATAAGCTGAAAACAGAAAAAAAGCTTAAATTCGCGCCAACTCCAGCAACGAAGCGGTAGACGGATTGTTTTCGTGATGATGACGGCAGTGCGGCGGACAGTCCGCTTCGCGAGGCGGCGGAGTTCACGATCGTCAGATAACAGTTTGCCGAGATTGGCGAAACGTAAAACATACGGCGGCGATATTGGCATTTAAAAATGTGGACGGAGATAAGAAATCGCCGTCAAACTTATTCTCCAATGCGTAAACTTCGGGACACGTCGTCTTCGTAGAGCTCGCCGCGCGTTTGCGCCGATCAGACCTCGTTCATAGTCCTTAGTGAATGCACTTGCTTCCAGTGCAATGCAGAGCACTGGGAAGCAGCAAACAGCTCTAAATTACATTTCTTTTCCGCAATAAACGTTCTTCACCGTGGTCTTGATGCGAGGACGTAGCAAAACGACGTACGTAAAAAAAAAAGTCTCTCCCTGCATGTGACTCGCGCAGTCGAAAAAGTGACAACTGAATGTGCAAATTAAAATGAAAGAGGCGACACTTGGACGTTGAAAAGCAAAGAGACTACATTCCTGGAGGTTCTAGCCATTTTAAAATGTAAATGTGTACATTGCACCAGTGAATGTCTGTTAAATAATCCCGTTTCTTTTTTGCTCATTTCTCAAAACATGCATTGTCGACCACTTGCAGTTCTGCGGCCTTAATATCTCGGCACCTATTGCAGATAGAGTAATAATTTCTTTTTCAGCATGAAGCCAAATATGTGGAGCACACAATGTTGCAAGTAGATTTTTTAATTTCTTGTTCAGAATTTTTAAAATGGCTTTGTTTTGTGATCATTATATGCTATATTTTGAACTTTGAACTTTGTTATGCAATAAAACAAGAAATAATTGCTCAATCAAAAAACTGCTTGCAACATTGTGTTCCTTATTCTTTCTAGTGTCCAGCAATGTGTTCATCTGAAGTTTTTCTTCAGTGGTCATTTTGTAATTGTTCTTGTAAGAATTAGACTAATTGGTGCAATCACCTCATGAAATAATTGGATCACAAAGAAAATAATTTCAGTTTTGGAATCTGCACAAAAAACTACACAAACCCACCAAGTTGCATCAATTTTGATTGGTAAATATGGAAAATAGTTTGAAGACCAGTGTCCCCCCTTAAATCTCGTTACAAGAGACACTGTTACAAGAGACACTCGGTTATAAGAGACATTTGAAAATGGTTTGGTTGGTTTTCCTATGTCTGCCATGTTAACAACATTGCATACAAGAGACATGGTTACAAGAGACACTCGGTTACTAAGGACAACTTTTTCAGATCTCTGGAGTAAATTCATCACTATTTAGAAGAGACATAACCCAGGTGTGCTCATGCAATGAATGTGGAACATACCAACTCGTACATGATGCACTTCAGATTCCCTTAGCTAAATTCTGTTCCATATCAGTGTTTGTTGTGTATGCCAGGAACTGAGGAGTGCTTCCCCATGATTGGAAAGTCAAAACTGCATCGCATTACTGTTACCTACGAAGCAAATCAAAATGCATGACTGACATTCAGCATTTTTAACTCCTCACTGTTAAAATTTGATCACAAGATGAATGCTTAGAATCTTAATGCCTTTCTCTTTGTGAATCATCTGAGGGTGACTAGCATCTTAAAGTGCCTCAAAGGTATTACAGCAGCAGGACGGCTTGCAATGTGAAGTACTTTACCTCCAGAATTTGCGAAGGAATACACTTTGCACTCACAAAAATACATACTAGAATGAATAACTTCTTTAAGCTTTCCTGAACAATTTACTGTTAATGCGTGTGAATGCAATGATATGCTGATGTGCAGTAAACTGATCGATCAACACAGTGCTTTTAGAATTTTTGGTTACAAGAGACTTTGCTTACAAGAGACATGTTTTGCAGGTTCCTTGAGTGTCTCTTGTAACAAGGTTTTACTGTAATGGCAGCATTTTGCTCCAAGGTGGCCCATTTTGTGTGTATTTTTTGTTGCTTAGTTAAGATTATAAATCTTCATTTCTTGCATATTGCATTCTTGGTTATGCAGTAAGTGGCCAGGCCCTTTTGTTTCCAGCATAATCCATCTCGTGACACATTTTGATCAGCATTTGGTTCCTCTAAGCCTTAGAAACCAAGCGAGCGAGGAAAGTTGATTGTATTTGCGCGGCTGTACCGCAACCATGATCTTGTTTCAGGGTCTATTTTGCTAGAGCACAATCACAGCAGGCAGAATATTGTTTCGCGTTTCATTGGTAACAAGCATGAATGGCATGAAGGGTGACTTTTCACCCTTCGGTTAAAGACTCTCATTACAGTCGAGTGAATTCTGTACTTACTATGAACAAAATTCTCATAAGTCGTCAGTGTTTAGATTGTTGTTCATGAACATTGATTGCTCATTTAGTTTCTGAAGACAGTCAAATGCCTTGCTTCACTTCCTGTTTATGTTTCTTGCTTGCTTGCCGCGTCTGTCTATGCCTCATCTGTGGCTTCCTTTTTTCCTCTCTTTTCCTAGGAACGTACCCGTTTGTCACATCTTCAAACTGCACGGTGGGCGGTGTCTGTACGGGCCTGGGCATACCCCCGTCCGCCATCGGCCATGTTTACGGCGTGGTCAAGGCCTACACGACACGCGTTGGTGACGGCCCCTTCCCCACCGAACAGAAGAATGTGAGTGAAGGAGGGCATACATCTTCTTCTGGGCTTGTACCCTATCCAAGTTTCTTGGTGCCAGTGTCATCGAGGTTCCGCGAGTGACAGATACTGCGCCTTTACATTCCTATAAACGAATTATAGAACGCTGGTAAACTTTAATCTGTTCAATGAAATGCTGGTTGTGTTCGATAAGGGACGCGTGATGTACCATCACGACAGGTGATGGCGTTACCAGGCGATTCGTGCATATACGAAGCTGACCCCATCGGGCGTCCGATCCAGGCTTCCATGCGGTGGCTTTCATTAGGCGCTTCCTCGAATGCAGCACCACACAGCGAACGGAAGTAGACCCAGATGTTTAGGAGGTGTTAGTACAGCAGGCATCAGCGGCGTTCGAAATTGATTACAGGATAGAAAAAGCGCGATATCTGTCCCAATTCTCCGTGAACACATGTACCATGCCCTAAAGAAAAGGAGAAAGGTGGTAGTGAAGGAAGAGAGGGAGGTAGAGGTGCTGTAGTGGAGGGCTACGATCCACTGTGCTATAATGGCTTTCGCCTCATCACATTTTAGTAGTCCAAAGTGCCTTCTAGAATTTCATTTTTTTTAGCAGTGTAACTGGTATGAATAATACGTAGTACCAGTGGTATGTAATAGTTCTATTTGCTTGTTTTCAGCTGAGGGGGAAAAAATGTAGAGAGTAACGAACAAGATTTAAAATCTAATTCAGGACACTGCAAACAGCTGGGAAAGGAAAAGGCTAGAAGAGAGGGGTGGGGAATTAGGGGACAAAGGCAAGTTAAGGGCATTCTAGTCGAGATTGAGAAGAAATGGGCTTAGGCAGGGTTTGTAATGCGGAGACGAAAGATAAAGATAATAGAGCGAGTTCCAAGAGAAGATATGCCTAGCAGGGTGTGGCAGAAAGTGAGTTGGGCAGACGAGATTAGAAAATTTGCAGGCATGAGATCAACGTAGCTTTCACAGGACAGGGGCAACTGGAGGGATATGGGAGATGTGTCTGTCCTACACTGGGCCCACATAATTAGGCCGCTGGGGTGATGGTGATGATGCATGCATGTGGTGGCAACTTGAGAACAAAAGGGATCGGGGTCGTACAAGTGGATCACGAGATGTTGCAGGGAGCTCTTCTCCCTTGCACTGTGTAGGAAATTGGTGAGCGCCTCCAGACCATCGGCGGCGAGATCGGCGTCACGACCAAGCGGAAGCGGCGTTGTGGCTGGCTGGATGTTGTGCTGCTCCGTTACTCCAATATGATCAACGGATATACTGCGTAAGTGATCCTCCTTCGTCCAGCTCCCCTGCTTTGTACCCCGGATTTCGTTTACAGTTTAGCCCGTTTATAATGGCCACATATGTAACCAATGCTTGCTCATTACAAACGAGGGGGTGTCTACTGTTAAAGTGTGTATTAGGCGGGTGGCACTGTGTCTCGGATGCAGTGAACAACTCTTGCTGCGCAACCGAGTTGGAGCGAACGAAGGAAGCCTGTGAACTTGTTCCAGCAGTGAAAGAAATTCCTGCTTCTAGCAAGCACAAAGCGAAGAGCGTCTCTCAGTTGCCGCAACAACACCCCACAGGAAAAGCATCAGCGCAGGAAAAGAGTTGCGAAGAAAGGCAGGATTGAAGCTGGCTAACTGTAAGGTGAACTGTGTATGGGCACGTTAGGTGGGACAAAGCACCTAGACAGAAAAATGTGCGCCAAGGGCTTGAGACGTTCTAGTGACCTAATTGAAGCTACAGCGCTTGGCCTCACATTACCGAGTGGCAACAATTTGATGCCTCCTTTGCACTTCCTTTGTCGCTGTGGTGGTGCATTGCATTTGTGGCAGCTTGTCGTTACCACACAGCTGATCGGATGTTGCCTGGATAATCCTGAACAGATAAATAAGAAATTTGCAGAGAATGCACACTGGGAACGTCCAGACAAAATATACTACTGTAAAACCCCGTTAATACGTAGTTGGCGGAGACACAGCGACAGTACTCGCTATCCGGTAGTACACCTTAACCGACCAGTACAAATTTGCCATTATTCACACTCTGAAATAAGAAAAATTCAGGCATAGCAAATTTTCCACGAATACTTGTATGTACGTGCATTGTATTGGTGTGGTACCAAAAAGAAATCAGTCATTTTCAGTTGCCGCAGCGGTAGTCGTGCAGCAACAACAGCAGTCTCAAAAACGGCGAGACTGGGTGTAAGCATGTTTCATGGAAGCGCTAGTGCACTCTTCGTAGTTGTTTTGAGTAGAATAAGTAAGGATCAACTTTAGGCTTCGACATAGTGCTGACCGTTTGCGCACATACTAACGCAACAACTGCGTAGTGCTTCGCACAGCACCAAACAAAAGACACCACCACAAAACGCGCACTACCTGCCCGCAGTGAGAAGTTGGCACAAGCAAGCAGCACGACCGCGCGTGAGCAGTATGATGGTGGTAGTTACCACGATAGGGCTGGCGATGGTACTACTCAGCGATGCGTTCACGTCAGTGTAGCCAACGCTTCCTGAGTTCCCTATTGACATGGACATCGCTGCATTTGTCGGATGGCCAAAATGGCCACAGTGTTGTATCGCCGGCAGTCCTCATGTGATAATGCTTTCCGGAAAGGTGGAACACGTTTCACGTTGCAGCACAGTCAGCAAAACTGCGACAGCGGATACGTATTAAGCAGTAGGCACTTCATGAGCCTCTACATTTTAAGCGATCAGCCAGTACATGGGTTTCAATGGTGGCTGAGCTGGGGAATCCTCGTAATTACGTTTTAACCACAATTATTTGGTATGCGGGCACATATTAACAAGGCTTTAATATAGCAGCCTGTTCTAGTTGGTGAATTTACAGACATCTGCTGCTGAGATAATTTACTAGCATAATGGCTATTGCAAATGCTTGACCATTTTTTTAATTAAAACTCTTGCTGTGACAGAAGGTGTCACAAACAGCTCTGCACTTGCCACAGAGTGCAAGTAGGGTTCACTGTGAAAGAGCCGAATTTTAATGCAAAAGCCTTTCTTGGTTCATGAGTGGTGTGGGCAGACCCTGTCCTCAAGTGTCCACACAAACTAGTAATCATCCATTGTATGTCTTCACTCATTAGTGGTGTTACCAGAGTGTGTGTAATCTAATTTGAGTGTGGCCAACTCGATGGCGGCCTCCAAGTTTGGATAGGCCACCCCCAAAAGCTAACCCCCTGGACGTCCAAAATTTGAGTGAAATTGATTTCCAGCCTAATTTCGAGTATGGCCAGTCTAGTGGCAATCTCCAGATTGGGAATGGGGAACCTCTATGATTTTGCCTCCTGGACCCCAGAAAAACTGACTTCCTCAGAATTTGACCAAATTGATGTCGAACATTATTTAAATGTGGACAATTAAGTGGTGACCACCAAATTGGGATAGGCCACCCTCAAAATTTGGTCTCTGGACACCAAAAATTTGACTTGATCCGAATTCGATCATTAGAAACGTCAACTAAGCAATGGCAATAAGAGACGAAGTGCAGAACTCATAGCGGAACTAGGCACAGAACTCTAAATGCTTTTCAGAGTTACGTCCACCCCTGTAACTTATTGTTTCATGAACTGCGGAGCTTTTCAATTGGGTTTACCACGAGGTGTTATATAAAGGTATTGTGTAAAAGGTTGGATGGAGGTAGAGGTGTAGATTTGAGGATGTAAAAAAGGGAGTCATGTTCACATGCACACAACTGATTAATGAAAGATGAAATTCTTCTTTCTGTATGCATTAAAATCTCAATAATTCGAAGTCATTGGGACCACAAACAAATTTCTAATTAGTTGGGATTTTGAATTAGTCAAACAAAGGCAAACAAATGGCCCAGAAAAAAATTTATTGCAAGAAAGCACTTTGCATGCAATCGCTCCAACCTATCGCACTGTGTTTTTGTAGTTTCATGGCGTCACGGCCTGCGTATAAGGTGAGTCGTTCAATTATCAAAGAGTATCTGATCGGGAATGATAATTTGAAGCCATTGAACCATTTAGTCCTTGTAGACTGAGAAGTTTAAAAACATACTGAGATGTTATCCTTTTGTTCTTGTTTTTCGCTCCCTTTTAAACTCCAGGCTTGCCCTGACCAAGCTTGACATCCTGGACACATTTGAGGAGATCAAGATTGGGACTGCCTACCGGATAGGTGGCAAGGTGTACAAGTACCCGCCAGGTAAGAGAATTTTACGTTATAACCATAGAATAAAAATATGTCATAACCAAAGTGCACTCAAATTGGACTTGTTGGACCGTGAATATTTAGCTGTTCTATCAAAATATTATTTGCATTATGTCAGAAACACCAGTGCATATTACTTTGGGGATGTCTTCAGTAATCAAATTTTAATTGGCCACCACAGAATGATGAGGTTGCATCCTGTGAAAGCAAAGAGAATGGGTGCATTTCTATTGTCAAGGGCTTAATTTGAACCACAACTAAAACTGTTTATTCACTGAAACTGTGGAAACAAAATAGAAACGATAAAAATGTGCAGAACGCTCTTTCGCACTCTACATGACACGACACTACGTGATATGCTCCTTCCTCCATCTTTTGTCAGGCGGGACTCATGCCTGCTGCAATCCGCCATAAACTGGTGTAGTCAAATCTAGTTACTACGAACACCACATTAACTAATCTTTTTTAATATCCCCGGCAAATTTTCTATGTTTTCAGTGTAAAAATATTTCTGAATTACGGACTTCAATATAGCGTATATTGCAGGATCACATACATAATATTTAATTTTTTCTTCTATAATCCAGGAACATCAGCATGACGAATTTGGCTAAAATTATCAGCGTTGCAACTATTGCGTGAAACAAACATCTGTGTGTATGGCCCGTGGGCTGTAGCTGTCATCATCAGCACATCTAGTGCCAGCTTCTAGCGCCACCACGAGGCTCTGGTTTATTATGCAGTAGCCAGCTTTTTTTTCTTCCTGTGTTGTGTCGTTCATCAGTCAATCATTTGTGCCATTCGCACGTGCAGTTTTTTTTTTTTGTTGTGGGTTATCTTATTGCAAAGTTTGTGCGCATCTGACGATGGACTGCAGTCAGCGAAGGTGCCAAAGAAATCGACGCAGCAAAAAAGTGAATCGGCCTCTGGAGACAGCTAGCATTGCCCCATCGACTGCCGTGATCATTTTGAAAGGCCGAGACAAGATTTTCAAACTTCAGGGGACACTGAAGATGAGGTCATATTCAGCTTTGATGTTGTTTGCGCATGGGCAAAGTCCATACTTTCGGCGCTCGGTGCAGTCTTGTACCCGGTGAGGTGTTGCGCAGTGTGGAAGGAGTATGTGCTGTAGTTCATAATTAAATAGTTTTAAGATGCAAAAAACAGACAAGACACATAGGTAGGTGACAGGATGAAGCGCCAACTTCCAACTGATTTTACTGCATGCAAGAAACATACTTATATAGTTTGTCGTCACATGCGTAGGCAGGCCACCTAAAGCTCAGGAACGACCTGATAAGGCGCCCTCCATGAATATTTTTTCACAGTTATACAATAATATTGATGTGTCGCTTACGCACAAGTTGCCTTCCTTTTTGATAAAAAATGCTTCTATCAACTCTCTAGCATTCGTATCTTTGCTTTTGCCCAGAATGCGCACATCGGTGAAGCATGGCTCACAATTGCGGGACGGGCACTCATTAATGTCCTTAGTTAGATGTGTGCCTTCCTTGTTCTGCTCTACGTTTCTTTCACATTCCCTCGTTCACTCATTCAGGCACCTGCCAGTGTGACCAATGTAGGAGTGCCCGCAAGACGGGAATTTCATAGACAACCCCTTCAGCACATTTCACGAACGATCTCCTGTGCTTTGTTCCGTAGCCTCGTTCCTTCACGTTTTCTTGATCGGTATGGGAGCAACGGCCACCTAACTTTCTCAGTGCAGAAAAGGCGAGCCGTACACCAAGAAAGGTAACTTGTGCGTAAGCGACAGATCAATATTAATGTGCAATTGTGAAAAATTCCTGGAGCATGCCTTATCAGGTCGTTCCTGAGCTTTAAGTGGCCTACCTACACGTGCGACGACAAGCTATATAAGTACGTTTTTTGCATGCAATAAAATCAGTTGGAAGTTGGCGCTTCGTCCTGTCACCTACCTATGTGTCTTGTCTGTTTTTTGCGCCTAAAACTATTTAATTATGAGCCGAAACCAACTAGCTCAGCAGCAAGTGCTTTTAGATGCACTGTAGTGCTGTAATGTAGTGTGTGGTCGTGTGCACTACACACACCAGAAGAAAAATAACCGATTTCTTCAAATAAATCAGCTTTGAAGTTAGTGCAATGTTTTCGTTTGAGATTTTGCTTGACCGCACACGTGCCTATTGCCGAGGTACGTCATTTTCATACCTAGGTTTGACCCCTGGCTTATAACCGAAGATTTTTCATTGCGATATTTTAAAATAATGAACGATTCTTTGCGCTCCTGCATGATTCGTTGTATTGAGATTTGACTATACTCGTATATCGTAACCAACCTCGCTTCAACACCATCTCTTGCGGTTACCTGGAGGACGGTGTTGCTACTTTAGCTGCTGAATAATTTGTGGCCATTTGCACGTGTTTGAATGCTTTTTCGGAGGGTCTCCTAAGATTTCTCAATCTTTTTCTCCAACTTCACTAGGGGGCTTTGCTATAAATGAATGCCTCACATTATTATTACCGCATATTCCAGCACTCCCTTTGCACCGTACAGCTGCGATTGCCTTTTATATGTTGCGACCCATTGACGCAAGGGCTCTCTTCTTCTCTTTTGTTGTCTTGCAGCAAGCGCGGATGAGATGTGCAAGGCTGAGGTTGACTACCTCGTCCTGCCGGGCTGGAAGCAGTCGACGTCCGAGTGCCGGAAGTATGCGGACCTGCCTGCTGAAGCCCGCCGATACGTTGAGACTGTGCAGGAGCTGCTTGGAGTTCCCTGTGAGTTTGCACTGTGACGTTTGCACTCTTGTAGGCGTGTCTTTTACAGGGGAGCCTATGACCTGGAGCAATGGCTGTGATGTCAGTCATGTCTAGGTTACATGAGGGATAAAAAAAAAAAAAACAGTGATATCATCGTTCTTCTGTCGTTTGAATTTACTACAATGCCTTCGCCAGCCTGCCTCAAGAACAGGTATCGCAACAAGTGAGCAGTCGGCAATTATATCTTTTGTTTTCTCAGGCCGCACGTGATCTTAGACTTGTGACGTCACAGCCATCACTCGGCTGCTGAAACTAAAACAAGCAAAAAAGAAAGTTCAATTATAAGTTATTTAGTGATCATAGGCTAAAATCGCGCTGTGATCCATATACATTGAAAGATCGAGGTTATCGTTAATTCAAACCTCGATAATTTGAACTACACTACTTGGTCCGACCAAGCTCCATAGAGGTCTGTGTACAAAAAGAGCTCGTTAATTCGAACATAACTCGTTTCAGCTATGGAAAATTCGAACTACACTTTGCCACGTCTGGGTGGCTTGGCGCAGAGTGCGTGGCCAAAAAAAAAAAGAAACCTCAGTGAAAAAGCGGCACAGTTAGAGGCTGTGCACGTCCAAAACGGGGACAGAAGACGAAACCAGGCAAAACCATGGAAGAGTGAGTAAAGCCTAAATAGCGCCGTGACCGGCGCGGCGGCGCCGGAGGGTAGGGATTGGCGGCGGCGGTGGCTGCCTGCTCTTTCTTTCACGCAACCTCCTAAACTCTCAACTAAATACTTTTTAATTCGAATCCTGTTATTTCTGAAATACGGATAAGAACTGTTGGTGCGGTCCTAAGCAACGGCCATGAAAGGCTGACTTCGGACAAGCGCTGCAAGTTGTGCGGGAAAAATTTTTTTTTTACGACAGTCGTTCATTCTTCCACCCATCAGCCATCAATGACAACACGCGGTCAGCCGCAATCATGACGCCGGCTTTTAACATCGTTTGCTTCAAATGCGCTTGCTGCTATCGCGCGTTCCAATGATTGGAGTGGCAGTAGACTATGCCGGAGAGAGGCGTTAACAACTGACACTTTCTTTTTTTTTTCATATTGTTCGGCAAGAGTAGGGGGTGAGTAGATTCATTATTCGAGTGGGTTCGGTACGCGGGTAAATACAGTAAATTTACCGTTATTCAAATGGTTCTTGTCAGTTTTATCGAGGCCATTCGATAATTTGGACATCGGATAATTCAAACTTTTTTTCCGGTGCTAAGAAATTCGAATTAACGAGCTTTTACTGTACAGGAATGTCTTGCACATCATTAACAAAAAGAATGCCACCAAATTTTGGTGTCTTTACTCCTTTAAGGGGAGACAGGTCTGTTGGAACATTTTCCTTTACATTTTGCAATGAAAATGCACATTCTTAATCAGTTTTTTATGCTGATTTCAGATATGTAGTCACTTTTTTTATATTTCAATTAGTTTTCAAGATGTTCTACATTTTCACTCCTTTGTTTACAGAAACAATAGAGAAGAAATCACTAATCAAAAAGATATTATTAACATGTGGTTAGATAGTATACAAGAACCTCAATGTGGGAACCACATTTTTATATTAAGGCAACATTAGTCATTTTACAACTTGAATTTTACTGTCGGAAAAAGGAATCTATGAACCATTTCAATTAGAGCACACAAAATTAGAAATCTGTTCCTAACATTGTATAGTTTAATCATTAAGGTGCATGCTGCAATAATAATGATATCCTTTTTGTGAACCAGCAAGTTGTTGAAAACCTGTGTTTTGAGAAAATGAACAGAGATAGGATTTAATTCAGTTCGTTCGCACCTTATGAACTCGAAATAATGGCCTATGTAGGGAATAATTTAGTTGGTGATTAGGAGATGGATGCTGTTGGGATGTTGGGAAAGGTTGAGGGTCGCCGGAGAAGGGGTAGGCAGCGAACGCGATGGTTAGATGGCATTCTCGAGGCATTGCAGATGAAGCTATGTGATGTTAAGAAGATAGTGAGAGACCGGAAAGCGTGGCGTGACATGGTCCATAGGGTCACGAAGACTCGGACACGACTGAACGCCTGAACTGAACTGAACTTGCAAAAAGTGACCTTTTTTTTTGCGATTTTTGGCCTGTCCAAAGCCTTGTCCCCCTCCCCATGTCGGCATGTGTCACATCGGCGAAGGTGATTGTTGATGAAGATTTTGATCGTGTCTCAACAATGTAGCAATATTTTATAACCATAATTCTATGTTATTTAACATGGGACAGAACTTACACGCAAAGCATATTTATGCATCAGTTTATGGCTGACTTGAACTTGTTTACAGCTGCTGCCATAGCTGCCTACTCGTGATGCATAAATTGCGACCAGCAATTGTGGTCTGAGCAGTGTGCACACAGCAATTAGTGTCCTAGGGTGCGATTGGGGTTTGCGCATTCATATCAATCATTCATAGTGTCGCAGGAGTGTGTTCAGGGTGCCCGGAATTTTGTGCAATGCTCTTTGTCTGGAGAATGTTACAAATTTGTGTCAACCACGTTCTTGTCGTCCAGGTTCTACTGCGGTCTAAAAACGTAAAGTATCATACATTGTGATGGAGCTCCTCTGTGTGGAAACATGGTCTATCATTTTATCATGTTGCAACAATGGAAACCTGTGGTGCTTGGTTACAGTTTGCCATTTAACACTTGTTTTATGTTGCACAGTGATTTTAAAAAAATTGCAACTCTCTAACTCTGGTACACAAACTTGCTCGTTTCAGTCAAATGGATTGGTGTTGGAAAATCCCGGGCGGCCATCATCACTATTCCCTGATGAACGGACAAGACGGAGGAGGCGGTCATTTGGCAAGAACTGTATACACTTGAAGAGCGAATTGTATTGTTTTGCGTTTCCTTTGTTGGTTTTAATTGTTTTAAACGGAAATGAAATTCCACCCATTGTTATCCCCCCATCCCTGTCGTTGACGAGAAAACACTTGCCACTTTTGTCTTGTTGAACAAACTGTTGGCGACGGAACTTGCATCGCCAGTAAACAGTGTCGCACTGTTTGCCTAATTGGAAGGAACGGACGCATAGGCGTTGTTGCACAGTGTTCAGCCTAGAAAAGAATTTTGGTGCAGTGAATAGATGATGTCGCAGAACACAGAGTTATTCTGACATAAGGATTTTCACAGTAAAATTTTTCCAATAATGGTTGTTAGAAGCATTTTTGATTAACAATTTTTAACTTTCATGCCACAGTTCAAAGGGCCACTGCGAACAGATCGGTCAGGTGGTAGTAAAACCTAATGGGCACTTTATGACTATGTTGGCGATTGGTCGGCCAAGAACTGTGCTTTCATTGCTCTGAGAAGCCTTGAATGAAAATTTGTTACTACACAGCTTCCAACTCTTGTCTTCGATGCTAACAATAAGTGTGATGGGTTTGCTTTGTTTAACTCTCTGCATTTCATTTTAGCTCCTTTCTTCCTTTGTGTGATATAACTGCACTAGCTGTGATGGTGCAAAACGTACCTTACAGCCGAGCATACTGTTATTATTTTCGTGTTCTATTCAACCAAGAAACCGTCTTGTCTTTGCCGCACTGTTGACATATGGAAATAGGTCAGTGATAGTGATGCCTGCGTTTCATTTTTACTATTTTGTACCTTGTAAGAGCTCTTTCCTTTCTTAGTGGTGTCTGTAATTTAAAAGTGATGATTCATTTACCATCAGCAGCTTGCAATTTTTTTCAATGGTCATTTGCGTGAGGCATGGCAAAAGTTTACGATGTAATGTTATTTCAAAGAGGCTGTTCAAAATTTCTAAATTTTATTTCCCATTGCAAAGAACATGCATGCATTTTATCAACAGCTGGCATTTACAGATCGATCTAAAATTGGATTTTCATTTTTTTTTTTTTTTTCTGCTACCGTTTCTTCAATATGTGGAGTTGGACTCGAGTAACTTTTGAAGTCCCTAAAGATCTCTGAAGTTGTACTTAGCTACCTCTTACTGTGTTTGATGTTGTTGCGCGGAGTCATTCGCACGAGTCCAAGATGCAGAGGGTTTGTGTCGGACTTTGTACGGAGGGAAAAGGAGCGAGGAAGTCATGCTTGTATAGACGGAACTTATCAAGACACGGGAGAGGCACACGCATACCTTGGTTAGTTTTACTTTAGACATCCTGCCACAACTACATATTGGTGGAGGAGTTGTGTGTTGGTGTGTTCTGCTGCCACTTTTCGAAGATGATGCCGTCACAGTCCAACGAATGAACCTTTGGACGCATTTTGCAGTCTGAAGAAAAGGAGCTGTTTCGACGAAGTTATGAAGACTGCGCCAGGGTAGTATAGCCAGTTGCCGAATTATTGCACTCATGTAAACAATGTTTCCCACTTTGTGTTGTCCATTTTAGGTGATGTTAATTGTTGTCAAAGTGAGAGAAAAAAAAGATGATTTGCCATGCTACTGTGATGTCATTGGATGCAGTGAGAAACTGCATAGAGCCTGTTTAGGAGCTGTCATTGACCCTGTGGCATCCATTTGACTACCATAGTGTTCTTTGCTGCTGGGTACTTAGTTATGTCGTTTACACCAGGGGTTGCCATTGGTTCTAACTCTGGAGGAAGATCAGTGGCTTTCAAAAGGCTGCGAATCTTCTCTGCCATAAGTAGTACGTGGAAAAGGACAGATTCTCGATCCCTCATAAAACACCCCAATTTAGTAAATAATGACTGCCTCTGTAGTGTAGCTGTTTGGTGTAAGCAATCGGGGTGCAGTGAGCCCCTGAGTGATGGTTGAACTGATTGAATTCATTTGCTCATGGAACCCTAGAAGTGTGCCAAAGAGCACAGGGATTCCGTGGAAATCAATTTGAGAACCCCTGGTGTAGACACTATGCTTTTAAATGCTTAGCATACACTGTGTATGGCCAGAAAGCCAAGGGCAGTCCCCTTGTCAATTCAGAGAACAACTGTCCACAGTATTACCTCGTGAACAGTTTATGCAATGCTTGTCGTCGTCTTACAGCTGCCTCGAAAGGAGGTCGCAAAATAGCTGTGATGGTTGCCTTTTTCGAAGTCCTCGTTGCATACAAATGACCTGAGGTTTTCGACGTTTCATGCTTACTTTTTGTGTTGTGAGGCGAGGATCGGGTGCACTGTGTGTGCTGCGGGTTTATTAAGGGAAATGTGCTGTGAAGCTTTGGTCTTGGCACGTGTGGAAAGATGGATGTGTATATAAAGACTGTTCTTTTATTCCTTGATGTCTCTTGTGTGTAGTACTAGCCACTTTACTGGTATAGGTGACTTTGAAATGTACAGCAGTGTCATAGAGTTGCTATAGCATCAGCTTCTCGTGCACAGTTCATATTGCCTTGCTGCCGTTGTTCACTACCGGATGAAAAAAAGTAATCATCAGCCACTGCCGTGCATCGATCTCCAATATGTCTCCAATTTTAATGACCTGAATGTTAGTGCAAGGGAATCTCTAGGCATATGGCGTGCGGCCTGATCCTATACTCCTGAGAAACTTTCTGCCAAATCTACGGAGCCGAAACGCATCAGCTCACTGCGCAACTGAATATAGTCCCTTCATAAATTTCTCGGATTGTGCTGTGGACTGCTATATCACTACGGGAATATTCATATCATTACATCACGATTCTACTACAGTACAATGATAGTGTAGCTCATACTGCCGAGCAAACGGGAGAGTAGCTGCGCTAGCTGTCGGGAATCTCTCGGGAGTACATCAGTTGCTTCTGCGTCTACCCGCTGGTTTCTGCACGCTTTTTTGCAATGCACTTGTTCCGGCAACGTACACAGCATGTGATAGTCATTAGCCACGAATTTATGTTCACTTATGGCTTAGGTATTCTAAACAAGGTCAGATCTGCGTAGTTGGCTTGAAAACTATACTTCAAGTAAAGGTTGACCTGAAGCCATAACTGGGGCCAGATATCTCAGATCTATACTTGGTATAGTAACACCGTGACAGAAGTTCCGCTCCCCGTAGCTTTGATCAGGGCCGGGAACATGTACTCCCTCGCCAAAACATGAATTTGTCATTCTGGCATATTTTTTGGCCACCACCTCCTTTATGCATACATGATTAAGTGGTGGAACAACTGTGCCTAATGAAAAATCTTTCAGTATGTTGCTACGAATCGTGTTTCTTGCTTTTGCATCCCACCTGTGCCAAAAGGTCTTTGATGAACTGGCGAGAGTGCTGAAGTCCGCACTTCTAAATTTCGGTTGTCACAAAAGCAAGCGCATTGAAATATAAATCCCATATAGTTTGTGGATAAGTGTTCAATTTGAGTTTTACTGTCTGCTTCTTTTTGAATTCCCGAGCAAATATGCAAAAATCATGGCCGTTCCTAGTCCGCAGCACTCATGGTCGAAATGTGTAATTTTTTCTTGTGAGTTCTCACAAGCTTGGCATGTATGATTGCCAGCCTGTGGCAAAAAGGCAGGCGTAATGGTGGTAGTCCTTGCAGAAAAGAGGTTTATTTACGGCCAATGCGAGAACCGCTGTGCTACTTGCGCTCGTGGAACAGAATCAAAGCTCAGCGAGAGCTGCTCGCTTCAGCTGCATAAAAATTCATTGTGATCCTGTTTGATAATTTCACCGAAATCCATTGGTGTTGTCATCTGCTATGACTCGTATTGCTTCAACGACCAAGTTGAGGCTGTAATCGTGTACAATTTTAGCAATACACCCGATTCTGCCCTCCATAATCTATGCTACCATCTGAAACTGCCCAGAACGGTGCACAGCCGTTAACAAAAATGGGTTATTTAGCTTTGTCAAGGTGTCTGTAATTAAACAATTAAATATGATAATCTGTATCAAATTCATAGAAAATTTCACCCATTAAGTGCCAATTCAATAGCATTCTCTCATGCTTCATGTGAACAAAGTGTGTCAGGTGTGACCAGAAAACGTCCTTTGCACAGTGGATTACCCAGAGATTGATAATGAAATCTATCTCTGATAAATACTGAATTTAAATTCATTACTAGAGCCATTTTCATGGTTAGTCAATCGTAATTAGTAATAGTTATCCATGGTCAGTTATTGTCATAATTAGTCTCATTATGACAAGCCATTTGTTAAAGAGGTTAAACAAAAATGGGTTTGGAGCTTTGTCAAGGTGTTGTATGTAATTAAATAATTAAATTTGATAATCTATATGAAATTCAGAAAATTTCCAGTATTATGTGCCAGCTAAAAGAATATACATGTTTGGCAATTTTAATTTAATAGCATTCCCTCATGCTTCATGTGAACAAAGTGTCAGGTGTGACCAGAAAACGTCCTTTGTACCTGTGGATTACCCAGAGGTTGATAACAATGAAATCTATAACTGATAACTCCATTTAAATTTCATTGCTAAAGCCATTGCTGTGGTTAATCATAATTTTAATTAGTAATAGTTATCCATGGTCAGTTATTGTCATAATTAGTCTCATGACAAGCCAATAGTATGACACCAACTGTGACTGCTGAGACTAACCATGGCTACTGCACTGATTATGGCTAACGGTGACGATTAATTATGTGACAAAGTATGGTTAATAGCTATGACCATGAGTAACTCACTGCTTAGTCATGGTTCCTCGTAGTCGTGGTTAGTGTCTGATGTCATAACAGCTCAAAGTAGATGCCACCACTGCATGCCCAGACATGTCTTAGCATGCCAGGCATTGCCTTAGTAACAGCGGTGGTGCCACTGCATGCCCAGGAGGGAAATGCTATTGCATTGCTGCATGTAAGGAGGCTTAAGTTCTCCCTGGGATTTTGCTTTATTTTGAAGCACGTACGCATGCGCTCCTGCTGTCGCTTCTCGGATAATGCTTTCATGCTGCAGTATTGTAAAATCGTGGTAATTCTACAAACCAAACCTCGTTAATTTGGACTGAGAGCGCGGTCCAGCATCATGTATAATTCTGGTGTCGGATTCTCGGTTTTCCGGAAATGTGTGGTCTCGCATTGGTTAATCCGGATGTGTAGGAGTGGTGAGGGGTTTGGTGGAAGGGCGTCGTGGGACGACTCGCGGAGCCGTGCTGTGATCACGGATATAATACTCCCGAATCTGACTAACAATGGTGCAGATGCACTTGTGCGTGTTATGGCAGTAACGGCGACGATTGGAAACACCTATCTCCAAAGTACATCTCAGTTCAGTAGCTCCGGTTTCCTTAATTTCGCGCCCTCCTGCGGCTGCGATTAGGCGTACCGTTTCGAATGCTGCTTGGCGCGTCACTGGTGTTTGCGGATGTAGCTCCGGTTTCCTTAATTTCGCGCCCTCCTGCGGCTGCGATTAGGCGTACCGTTTCGAATGCTGCTTGACGCGTCACTAGTGTTTGCGGATGGCGTGACACGTTCCAACACAGAAGGCGTGATTAGAAAACTCAAAACGACCGAAGGCTGAGTTTAATTATGGAATAAAAATTATTTGGTGGTGTCATTCACATGTGCAGATGTGGCGATTTTCGCGTTAACGGCACCTCCGTGGAGACCTTGGCAAAATTTGTGTGGCTCTTTAGACAACTAAAATGCGATGAGGCGAGAGCGTTTGTTTGAAACGCCTCTAATTCCTGCTTTACTGCGTCTGTCTCTGAGTCCGTACTCCGAGTTTGCGTCATTATCAAAAGTGTCGCTGTCTCCCTGCCCTCGAGTCTTCTGATTGGAGGAAAGGCCGGAACCGATGGCAACCAAACTGATTCTTCTTCTCACGTTTCGTGTTGGGGGAATCAGGTTTCCGTCGCCGCTTCTCCGCACAGTCACTAGGCCGCTTCGGCGCTATGCGTCTCACTCGACTGCACCCAGGCGTCTGTAAAGGAGCGTCGCCGCACCTGCTGAAAGCACTTGGTGCCGACGCGCGCGCGCCCCGCCCACTGACACGTAATGTCACGGTTGCTATGCGCAGCTGCACCCCACACCGGCACACGTGATTGCTAAGGGGAGAGGAGTGCGCCGATGTGTGGGGGAGAGGCCACAGCTGGCACCGTTCCAAGACACGGACGGACCTACGCCGCGAGTGTGTGTGAGCGAGTGTAAGGCTTTCGCCTTAAAACCTACGCGCAGCGCGGAGACATCTCCCCTGATGGGGCTGGGACAGGTAGGTCACCGCCGCTTGCGGCGGGGGCTAGCCTGCCACCGAATTTTTATCTGTTGTAGGCCGTCATTGCACCCGCCACCGCTTCGGTGGTGGACGACGGCTGTTGCGGCGCGCATCTTTCTCGCCCTCTTCCTTTTCTTCTCTATTTTCTCTTCTGTCTGCACGAGGCAGCGGAGGTGGCTCAGCTACAGAGCCAGCAGCAGGCCCGTGCATTTTCTTTTCCTTCTTCCTACAGCCACAACAACGCAGCGCGGGCGCGTCGTCTACTCTGCGCTACTTTCGAGCGCTTGTTTAAGTGCGCGCGCTCGTTTGTTGCTCCCCTCCTCCTGCCGCGTTTTGGCCGCTCCCGTGTTCCAAGCGGGCAAAGAAAAAAAACGCAATGGCTAAATTACGGCGCGCTTTTCGTACAACTTTAGTGGTAAGCAGTATACGTGGTGGTTGTCAGTCCTTTTTCTTAAAGCATCGTACCGCTGTTTGTCCCTGGCGGTGTCGCAGTGTCCATCGCGGAACCGAGTCGATCGGCCGCAAACAACAGATATGTCAATCGTTCTATCCTCATACGCTATTCTCTGTAACGCTATCCTGCTTCGGAAGCTCAAAACTGCGCACTCGCTCGACGAGATAACTGAGCCAGAGATTGCGCAGAGTAGGTGTAGAACTGAGAAGACAAAGGTTTCCGTGTAGAGATGTCCTCGTCTGCATGGAAAGTCGTCAGCCATTTCCTCGCTCTTCGGCTCGTGGAAAGAGAAAACTGCCGCAGGAATGGCATATCCCTGCTTCTGATAAATGACCCAGGTCGTTAGGAACCGGGGATCGTTAAAGGTAGATAGGTCATTGATTTCGGACAGCAGTGTCGCAGCAGCGAACTTCCCCCGGCCGCTGTCGGCAAAAGCCAAAGGGTAAGGTGGTGTGTTTTCTTGCCATTGTAAGGAGCAAGCGAAAACGTGCCGAAGACAGACACCGCGGCGACGGAAGCATCCTGTGTAGTCGTCACCCTGCTGAAGTGAATGGGTCATCGTAGATGGCAATGATTATTTTCGTTGACCTTTTTGGGGGGTTACCTAAAACTTGTCCCCAAAGAGTTGAATGGGCCTCTTCAAGTGCGTAGTCACAAACGGAAGGGAAGCTCCCCAACTCGCGCCTGGAGTACTCGTCGCGTGTGTGCACGCTTGTCAATGATTCTCTACGAGTGTATCAATGATTCTCTGAACAACATGGACAGAGTCATCGGGACTTTCGCATTATTATTTACTCTCCCACACCTTAGCAATACAAAAGGTGCTGCCTCGGTACCCTTAAAGGTCAACTCCGGTGTTTTGTCCATCATTCTGTGTTTTTGGTTGAATTACAATCCTCGGTACGTCCTGACTCGAACGCAAAAATCCGTTTTTCGAAATTACAATTAGAAGCATTAAAAAAAACAGCAAATCGAAACCGAAACTGCTTTCACGGCCAGAAACGACGTCCCGGGTGACGAAATGGTGACGTCACACTCAGTATTAGAGAAACACTCGTACGTGCGTTGGATGGTGAAAATTAAGTATGGAAATCATGAAGCATTGTATAAAATGTCTGAGGTAGTTCAATATAAGCCTCACAAGTTCATAATCGTGCGGGAAGTGGACAGTAACGCCGGTATACTGTTTGTGACGTCAAAAACTCAGTGTTTCCGGCATAAATAGTCTCAACTTAAGCCATGAAAACAGTATATTTTAAAGTCGTGTTGCGCGCGAACAGATTATCGTACGGCGCCCAAATTTTGTAGAATCCGTCAGGACACAGAGGAGATTCTACAGTAAACTTTTTATTAGAATATTCGAATGTCAAAAAAAACCCGGAGTTGCCCTTTAAAATACCTGTCGCTTGCCTCTCGCATTCGAGTGGCGAATTCGCGTCCATACTTTGTCTCAGAGCTTGCCAATAAGTGTTTTTTCAAAACAATGTTCGCGGCGATCATTTTTCAGGACCTGGAGCGACGCGCATAATCATAATTTCTCGCTTTCGAAAGCACCGATAGAAAACACGTTTCCAACGACCCTGTTCGTCAGACGGGGAACCGAAAAAATAAATGACAAACCCCACTGGCAAAGAGCACCGGCTTTGCGCGCGTCTCTACGCGACTATTCCCCCTCCTCCTTCTCCTGCTCCGTGTGCACGTGCGGCCGCTTCTGGCTGCGTAGGCTCGACAAAGGGCCTTGCGCTGCGCGTAGGTTTTGCCGCTTCGCTCCGTCAGGGACCGAGCACTGGCGGAAAACATGTATCATGCTCAAACATGTAATGAAAAGCTATTGAGGTCAAAGGACGTGCAATTATGCGATTTTTCTTTCGAACTGAAGAGTTAGGCTCAATACATTTGTACAAAACGTATTGGTCAAGTCAGAGCAAGTCATATTTGAAAGTGCCCCCCGCAAGGGGCAGTGCTGTCCGCTTTGCTTCTCAAGATTGCCCTAGTGTATGACCACCATACAAGACATGAGGCATGCGCTGGATGCTGACGATTACAGCTTGGAGCCGGAGAGTCAACCGGGAGAATGCAGGCGGAGGCAGTGCAAGAATACGGGCGTGGACTGAATTGCATCCTCACAGAATTTAACAATGAAATCGGAATTGTTAAATTCTGTGAGGAGAGCACAAACTCAAAAGTACAGCTGGTAAAAATATTAGGTCTGTTAACAGCGGCTAATAACGGGGAAGTGATTTGGAGATTGCAAGTAACAACCTCGCAAGTGGCAAGAATAATTAGTAGGGTAGCAAACCAAATACGCAGATTTAGAGTAAAAGATATCAATAAGGCAATACAGAACTTGTCAACGGGATCCCTTACACATGCTCCATATATGAAATGAAAAATGAGAATAGGTTAGACTCTAACACGCAGAACATATAAAAGATAACGCGGTATTACGGTTAACGCGCGGGAACACGAAGGCTACGAAACACGGGCGTTTAAAACAATGTAAGCGAGGTTGTCCAATGCCATTCGATATAACGAAGGATACGTCTATAATGAAGGACGACGGGAAGAGGCGTACTGGATAGACTAGGACTTGCTTGCATTATGTTCGCGGATGACGGGGAAAACTTTGAAGAGCAACATCGAGTCAAAATCTAAGTGTGGCCCATTCCTTGAAGTATGCTTGCGGAATTTCATAAACAAAGAAGAGCGGTGGTGAAGTCGCTAGGAGAACCTCACGATGAATGGAAGAGGTAATTTATCTAGGTGCGGTGAGACCGGCCGACGGGGTAACTATAGTACGGAATTATGCGGGAGAGAAATTAGCTCAAATGGGGCGTCAGTTCGATGCAACATAGGAATCGCTCAAGCGGAGGAGGCGCCGATTGCTTTGGAAATAATTTCCCAGAAGCTCTCACATGACTGCATGTCCGGATTATGCCATGGGAAGTATTAATAAAAACAAAACAAAAAAAGGAGAACACTCCAAAGTAGACGAGATTATTTACAGTCCATAATTGTTCTGGACCCTGCAGGGCAATCTGCAGATGTTGCAAACGAAAGCGCTCACACCGCTGCCCCAGAGTTTTTACTCAGAGTCCCCCACCATTCTCCGGACAATATTTATTAAGCGCCGTTATTAATCTATTGAAAACAGCAGCGACATTCCAGATTAACATGAAAATTATACGCTGAACCAGACAAAATTTTAAACATGGAGCAAATGGTCATTCCAAGGCTGTTTCAATGAAATACTTGTATAAATATCCGCGCGCTCCGCATTGCGTCTTCTGTGGTGGAGTGGCTAACTAACGAGGTATGGGCATGCCAGAAAAAAAGAAACAGATACTGCGATAATAAATGATCCAACAAGTAATAATTGAGAGGCAGTGCTGCCCAGCTCACACCTGGTGGACCAGCGCTTGCTACTGAACCTGGCAGAGTGACGGAAAAAGCCAACGGGCTCCTGGAATGAGGGCCAACCAAATTAAGGGTATGTGATGAAGGATTGAGATGATTAAATTAATCGAAAGAGGTTTGCAAATTTTATGAAGGTCATGAGTGAGCGATGATGCGGTTCCTGCGTCCTGGAAATATTTCTCGAGCAAGAAAAAAATGTACTTTATTTATACTGTTCTTTAACTGTTGCACGCACACATGTTAACTTCTTCTACAACATCAGATACATAAGTAATATCTGTATTCTTTGAAAAGGAAATATGAGAGATGGCATTTTATAATTTTACACTGCAGAATTCCCACTTAATATTAAATCATATATTTTTATGTTTTGGCGCTTGTCTAACAATGTTGGCAGTTACGTGAGCTGTTTAGCTCTTAGTTTCTATTTCTAAAGAGACCTCCTGCAAGTTTTTCGAGAGAGAAAATAATAATGTTCCTATTAGCAGTAAATCAAATGCTGCATAAATAAGCAGGTTGCCTTACAAAATCAAGGACCAGTTCCCGAGCCAATTCTGAACTCCCACGTACCTGACATCGTTCATATTTTAATGAATTTTAATATTCATGGCAGCTAGTGCTTCCCTGCTTTGTCACATTTTCGGTACTAACCTCTGTACTCGGTCCTGATTGGTCCTCGCACGCATGCATCTCAACTCACACGCGGTTACTGGCCGCGCAACAACTCGTGCCCAGCTCGATAACCCTCCTTTCCGCTTTGCTTTTCCTGTTGCTGCTCGGAGTGGAAGGATTCCGGCGACCTCCTGCAGCGCCAGAGCGTGATAGGGCATCTCTTCCCCTCTCTCATAGGTGGCACTACTATAGCGACTCCGCTGCCGCTAGTTTAGTTTGCGACATGGTGACGTGACAGCGCGGGTGTGTTTGCGCGTAGCTGCACGTCCGGAGTGTGCCGAGTGTGCGATGAGGTCACCCTGCTATACGTTTGCCAGTGTTTTACAAACGCAGGGATGGCTAATTGCCGTGACGTGGACGGTGCTGTTATGCTTCCTTTCATGGTTCGTCGTTCTTCTTATATTCAATGACCCGCGTGAGCAGCGTGACCGTATTGTGGGCGTGTGCCTCGGAGCGATTATGCGAGTGCTGACGCCCTTGACTCCGGCAAGTGAGGAGGTGCCATCGGGGCATCCGCCTGCCTCCTCTCTATACGGCGAGCAGGACGACGGCGGGAGCGAATGCCGAAAGGAAAGCTGGACACAAACACCAGTGCCGGAACCCTTGCTACGGACTGATATTTCAGCTGATTCTCGAAGCGAAGACACTTCGTTGTTTTCCAGCACTGTTCAAGAAGCTCGAAAAGTGCACCCATGCCTTGCGGATGTCCCGCCAACACTGGAGGCGACAACACTGCCGGAGGTCTCGCCACGGATTGATATTTCAGCTGAGGCTCCTAGCGGAGACACTTCGTCGTTTTCCAGCACCTTTGGAAAAGCTGCGACAGTGCATCCTGACACTGCCGATGTATCGCCGTCATTTCAACCTATCCAAACAGTGACGATGTCAGCACCTCGACCCTCCTATGGGCTAACGGCTTCAGCTTCTTCAGACACAGCAACAGCGGCGCCGCCTCGTCCTGTCAAAGCACCAGCTGCACTGTTCCCTCTAACTGTTGTATCGCGACGGACAGCAAATTCTTCTGGAAGAGAGTTAGGTGCTTTAAAGCGATCCATGATTTTTACCTCCGCTCGCTCCAACTACCGTTTTTCGCCAAATACCGAGGCTACCGGTAACAGCATAACGTTCAGCTCGAGCGTAAGTTACTACGTGCCAACACCTCAGCTAAGGCAGTCTCTTGTTTTATCTGAAAAGGTGTTCAGCTCGTTTGGGCCCCAAAGCGGAGTCTGTCCTTACTGCGGAAAGTTTGACAAGAAGCTGCACCCTGGATACCCGCACTTTCTTTAGTCGCCGCATTTGGTCGCTGTCACAGGACAGTACTACTAAGTGAGGATGTAAAATGTGAAGCGCTGGCCACATTGCTGCCACGACACCAAGTTTTACAGAAGGTATATAACGTCAGCATTACGTACATTTTTTCTTGCCTTGTATTTGACGGTGATTTGACAGCATTTTTCGGATCTGTAGCTTTGCCAGTTAGTTCTAGGCTCTCAACTACGGCGAAAGGCTCGATCGAAGTACATCGTTCTTGACAGCCGTCATTACATTTTCACTTGAATGAAATTTGAGCATATCTTTGTACTGCCATTCCGTAACTACATGCTCCCGGCCGCTTCCGTTTCCACCTTGTCATTTTATTGCGAAAGCAATACTACTATAGGTTTCGAGCCTTCAGCATAGCGCGGCGGTAGCCACGCACGCCTCCACGTGACGCTGTGACGTCACGCCCCACGTGATACAAAAGCGAGAGATGGGCTCCCAACTCAAGGGGTCGGCGTGGCTCGGTCGGAGTCGCGGCTCAGTTGGCAGGAGCTGCCAACTTAGGTTCCTCGTTTCACATGGGACGGTTATGGCAGAATCAGCCTGCTCGGACCCTGGCATTCACGTTACCCCCCATAGGCCACTAATGCGCGTTGATACGACTTGGTTAAAGCGGGGCTTTATATGCGGGCTGAGGAAGACGAAAAAGAGAAGAAAAACGCTCGGTCACTCGCAGCTAATGCTTTCGCTCAATATTTGGTTCAGCAGCGTTGAACTCTTGTAATTTTTTATTTACACTTTTCCATTTATTAAATTTGAAGTACGCCAACTAGCCCAAACGATTAATATTGAGATTTTTATATGGTTAGTGCTTTTTATTATTATTATTATTATTATTATTATTATTATTATTATTATTATTATTATTATTATTATTATTATTATTATTATTATTCGCGGCCTGACTACACTTATGGTGCCGCGAACGAACTTTTATCGCGCGCGACCTGCTGGTACCATGGAAATGTTGCACAAAAAGTTCCTGCGATTTGCGGTACTGTGCTATTTGTGGGCAGCAATTTGTATTTTTGTGAATCCTTTTATATATATATATATATATATATATATATATATATATATATATATATATATAAATTAGTACATAATATTATACATGTTAGTATATATATTAGTATACATAATGATAGTATATAATATCTGTATATATATTTTTGTAAATAACGTGTGTATTTATATAATATTTATAACTTATATGTTTGTGAATCCAGATGTATATTTGTGGGGAGCTATGCAATGTACAAATGCTTTATGATCTCGCCACTAGCACCTGTAGGGCCGTACTATATCACTGAGTATGATTTTGGATATAAAGACAGTAGAAAAAAACAACTGTCTATTATGTTTTATAGCGCCCCAGCTATAGTTCAGGCCTCATTAGGGATGCAGTGGTGACCGGCCCTGCTTTGCAAGGAAATAACAATTCAGTCATGCGGTCAGGAAAGAAGCACAACGTTAGCGGGTTAGTATCTTAGTAATCTGGAATAAAATGTCAGTGATGTCTTTCGCTACTTTTTCATCGCTCTTTACTGAAAAATGGGGTTCGAGAGCACCGCCAGATGGATTTAGAGTGCCAACCCTATCGAAAAAGCCCTATGATTCACAACAACCTCATACAGATTTCTCATACTAAACTCAAACTAAACTCGTGTAAATCTCATATAATCTCATACAAATATCATTCAACGTATGAGAAATATATGAGATTGTATGAGAGTTGTATGAGCTTGTATGAGAAATCTGTATGGGGTTATTGTGACTCGTAGAGTTTTTTCGCTAGGGAAGGTCATGTGACCTTTGTCACTAACGATAAACACGTGCGGCAAAGCTTACAACACTGGCCTGCTCTTTGCTTGGGCGGTGTTTGTCCGAACTTTCAGCTTAACTAGAGCTTTTTGAAGAAACAAATCGCGAAACAAATATAGGGGCTGATGTGCCAGAATCAAGCGCCCATATTTTACTCAAATATGGAGGTAGCTTACTGTAGCGCCACCAGATAGTACACACATTTATGCCGTCACTGCATGAATAACTAGAGAGAACACTACTTTTTTTCTGCTGTTTTCCTACATCTCAGTTTAGTTTCTGCACTCAGCAGCCAAGATTAACTTTTTGAGAGGGGAGAATTAAGCTATAAGGAAATTCCCATTCGTAGTTGACTGCGCTCAATCCTTGCATTATAGCTGAGGCATTGATTGGAGGGGATCTGCTCAAGCATCCAGTTTAAGAACGAATTTCTGAGAAGTGGATGACAACAAAGCCCGGTGAGCGACCAATGGCAGCCGTTGAGAGGCTGCTTTAGCTCCTGCCTGGTAGGCTCAAGCCGTTCTAACGATGCTTTGCGAGATAGGAATGCTCATCACGCTTTGAAAGCCAGCTACATGGACCCAATCACGCCTGTAAAAACAACGATGAAATCATCAATATCGTGTCCAAATATTTAAGGCACAAATGCAATTCTTCAGTGATGCTCATAACGTGCCACATATTTCACTGCACGAGCTGACAAACATTTGCCAAGTCATGAAGTTTTCCAATGTTTGTACAGAAGAGAACATGTTCCACGCGTTTAGAAGCAAATTTAGAAAAGGAGAATAAAAGTGTATAAAAATCGCTTGCGTTCTGTGTGTCAGTGTAATTTGTACCGCGTTCGTGCTGAAAAAGTGTACAGCGCGTTGCTTAGGCTCTGATCATGCGCTGTTAACAATTCTTTGTTGTGTAAGCTGGATTTATAATTGAAGCTGGATCATTCGGGAAGATGACCGAGCGACATCTTTTGCTTAGCTGACGGCATCAGTGCATATATGCTTCAGTTTTACATGAGCCTTTTCCTCAATCCAATGAGACAGTGGTCTTGGAGCCAGTAGAGAGGTCATTCGGTGCAAAGTTGCTGTTATGGTTGTAAGAGAATGCGTATCAGCTTGTGGGCTATGTGGGTTTAGAAGAGGAAGCATTTCTAGATTATCTATAATGACTCGTGTCTGCTCCACCACTACAAGCAGTCTGCGTTTGGTGTTCTTGCCTCCCCTACTGAAAAACCAAAAGTTCTACGTGGCAATAACGTCTAAAATCTCATCTTACCGCATAGACTCTCATACGGTTCACATCATTATCATAAAATATCGTACATAATTTATGATAATGTACAAGAAGCTATGATACCTTATGCAATTATATGCGACTTGTATGAGATTTCTTATATGAATTGAGTGAGATTGTGTGAGAAAATGTGAGGTTATTGCCTCATACAATTATTTCAGTAGGGTCTAATCGCGTGCTCGGGTACCACAAGTTCGCAAGGTGGCTGATGTCCGATTTAGGATCATATGCAGCTCCTTGAGGCAACCTCTCTGATGGTGCCCGACTGGAAGTAAGGGATGGAAGGGGATGATGATTGTTAGAAGTGAAGACAAGTACATGGAAGAAGCTCCTACCTCATTGCTAGTAGTAACCTACCTATTCGCAACAGGCATATGGTTCCCGGGTGACCCGTCCTTTGTACAGGCCCACCTTTCGGTCTTCTTTCCCACGAAAGGGCTGTCTATACAGTACTATGGCTATCTCACTCTGGTTGCCACCCAGGGAAAGGAATGCAAAAAAGTGGAAGACTTCGCAGTGTGAGCATAATGAGAGCATTCTGAATGCAGCAAAGGTCACGCATGCCAATATGCATGCCGGAAAATGAATCCCGGTGTCGCCAGACCAGCGCTTTTCGCCCTTTGGAGCGTCCTGCATAAAACTCAGTTTTGCTGCCTTCTCTAGGCTAGCGTGAAAACTGGCTTCAGTCCAACGAGCGAACGTATCGTTACAGCCAACTGTAGAGGCTACTCCATGCTGCTTTTATTCGTAAACTATTACTCCGCGCAGACTGAAAATAAGAACCCGTCTTCTTATTAATTCCTTGAAGCGAGGGCTTCTTACATTGGGGGGCAATACCAACACGACGACGCACTGCGTGTTCCTTTAAGTATTGCGTAGTGTTGACAGCTCTTATGCAGTAGGGCCGTGCACTCAAAGCCACGCGACGTTAAAGCGCATTAAAGATCCTTAGTGAACTAATCGTCATTAGCTGAAGTTGCAGCACATCCAACGTCGTTGGCATGGCGACGGCGTGCCATCTGCGGCGGTGACTCAAGGTCAAGCGGCGCGACGGCCACCGTGAGGAACGGTTCTACCTAGCGTAGTATAAAACCTTTCGAGCCTTTGGATTACTACGCCTCTACATGAATGTATCCCTTAATCCACGGGCCCGTTTGCTGCAGCAGACTGCTTTACCCTGTCGATTATTTCACACCGGTCAACCCAGTTCACAATAGACGTGGTTTCCCATTTCAACGGAGGGGAGTCGGCTAGGGTGTATCTAAGTGGAGAAACCCGGCGAGAGTAAGAGAAAACATAGTCTGCTTTTTAAATATACGTGTAGACGCTTCTCCAGAGCTCGTTGTATCGGGCTGGAACGGAGCCAGGATGAACATTGCGCGCGTCTACAGTAGTGGAAATACAACCCGAAGTAGCTGGGTTGCTTCAGCAAACTGCTATGAGTGCTAAAAACATAGAAAAAATTCCGACCGAAAATCACTCTATTCCAGGAAAATTCCTGGGGAAACAAGAACCAAAGGCTAATATTGCCTGACGAGGCCCCCTACTCCGTTCGTTCAGCGTCCCTCAAGGGACGGTGCACTCTGTAAAGAAATTCCGAATTTCAGTCGATATCGGCCTAAGAGAGAAACATAAGTTGCGATTATTCACGCAGCAAGAAAGAAAAGGAGTAGTAGTAGCAATGAACACTAAAACGAGCGATACGAGCGCGACAGGCCGCAAGGACAGAAACATCTAGCAGCCACATCCCAAGATCACATGACCACAGCGCAAGAATTAAAAACTGGAAAGCCGGTTGCATCCAACTGTGTCTATACAGCTGCGACTGCGGGGAGAATAGACTCCCTCCCAGTAGCGGCAGGTCCACCTCTACGAAAGGGGTGATTGCTGTTGTGGCTGTAGGAAGAAGGAAAAGAAAATGCACGGGCCTGCTACTGGCTCTTTAGCTGAGCCACCTCCGCGGCCTTGTGCAGACAGAAAAGAAAAAGACGCGCGCCGCAACAACAGCCGTCGTCCACCACTGTAACGGTGGCGGGTGGAATGACGGCCTACAACAGATAAAAATTCTGAGGCAGGCTAGCCCCAGCCGCAAGCGGCGGCGACCTACCTGTCCCAAAGGGGTGACGAGTGCATTTGGCTGCACTGGCAACCACCATTCGAAGCAATGCTGCTTCTATATCTCCTTTCCAGTGCAGCCAAAGGGATGACGAGTGCATTTCGCTGCACTGGCAAGGAGATATAGAAGCAGCGTTGCTTCGAATGGTGTCGCTATGCGCTTTTAAGCTGACGTGATTGTCCGATTAATTTTCAGGCAAGTATAGATATTGAATTACTCATCAAAGACCGTAAGTCATAAGATTGTACTTCGAGAGCAAAGTCTTATCTTTTTTTTTTCTTTTAATGTTTAACAGCGAAAGACGGAAGCCTGTAATTTAGCAAAGGCGACAATTCGAGGTTGCTGGCGTTTCTGGTGTAAACAACGTGACTGATTGCCAGGTACGGCAGATTGCCACCAAGAAGCGAGTGGAGATGAACAGGCGGAAATATAATGAGAAAACTAATGACCGAGGAAGGCAATTGAATGAAGCCGCTGGACATTCAGACCGCTCCTAACGAAAACAAGGAGAATGAAGAAATAAGAGACGCAATTTCTGGCACATGCAAACCCTGAAGAAGAAAGAAGCGAGATAGGTTGAATGGCTGTTGCAGTGCCTGAGTCACAATGATTTCTGACAAAGGTGGTTATCCTAGGGAGAGCGTGACGTCACCTGAAGAGCGCGTCGCGTCATCGGGGCACCACGAGAAGGCGCCTTCTGCAAACGGCCACTTGCCGCCGGTCCCGGGCACCGGCATCGACGACCCGGTCCCTGTGAATCTGATTGTCGGAGTGCCGGCCACCGCGCTAAGCACTACCGCTTCACCAGAGGTACCAGAGATCATTGTCATTATGAGCCCCAATTCAGCGGTTGCGCCCGTGGACCCAAGGGGAGCTCCAGAAGAGGACAGTAGAACATCTGGTGTGTCCCGGATTCAGGAGCCCCTAGAGGAGTCGTCCGAACGACGCCAGCGCTTCTGTGTACATATGTGGGGAGTATGCGGCGCCGTGACATTTCCACTCGTATTTTCTTTGTGGATGCTGCTGGTACCTTATCTGGTGCGTACAACTAGAACCACACTGCCCGCAATCAGACCAGCACTTACTTCCCCGTCCACGCCCACATTCACACCACCAACAGATCCCTCGTCACCAGTTACGGAGTCAACAACAGATACATCAACTGGAACAACCATTGACGCCTGGAGCGGAGTGCCGCCCACTTGCCGAACGCCACCTGTCTCCGCAAAGCTCCCTGCAACATTTCAAATCGGCCCTCACTACAACAGCACAATACCAGTTATGTCGGCGAGACCCTTCTTTTGTGCCTATGACAACCGGTATGTACTTCGTTCAGACAACCGGTGGAACTTCATGTTCGAGACTCTGCCGTTCGCGCTTTGCCCCAACGTCGTGTACTGGTCAGTGGGGATCGTCGACGGATCCCTGACCAGCAGGCAGCCCAGCTTCGACCAGCAGCATGGCCTTCAGCAGCTTCGTAACATCACGGACCGCCTAGGGTATCCAAACACCAAGATCCTACTGGCGCTGGGAGGCTACCAAGAAGATGCAGCGCATTTCTCGAGGTTAGGTCGGGACGATGTTACTATGCAGCGCCTGATGCGCAGCGTGTTAGAGGGCATGAGAGACTACCGACTGGACGGAGTTACCGTCGATTGGATGACTGGGGCTCCGCACTGCGCTCAAAACGACGATAAGCGAGTGCTGGAAGTACTATTGCGCAGACTCCGGGAATCTTTCAACCAGCACGGGATGAGCCAGAAGGTTGTGTCCTTGATTGTGAGGCCCGACGCTCGAGACGTCCTGGACAGCGTGGCGGACGTCGTAGACTACTTTTTTATTGGGAAGGACACACCGAACCCTCCAGGTTCTACTCTTTCTCCCAATTTCTGTTCCACTGTCACCGATTTAGTCCACGCGGAGGTCAGGAGGTATGCACAGGTTGCGCCACGGATCAGCCTTGACCAGCTCTGCATTGTTGAGGACCTGACACCCATACTAACCGATGGTATTGTCTCCGTGTCACTGGGTAATAAGTCACTTTTGCAGGGCCTGTCTAAAGAACCCATATACACGATGTGTAACGTTATTGGGATTTGCAGAAACGATAGCATCACAAGATCCTGCATCTTGCATTTTGTTTTTACCGAGCCGCCGGGCGCACCTGAGCGCCTCTCGGCCTTTGTTGCGACGAGCAACACCCTGACGCTCCAGCAGCGCGCCAACTTGAGTGCGATACGAAACTTGAGTGCAAGTTTGCGACCACTTGGACAAGGCTGCATGCTAGCAGTTAATTTGCACGCGGACAATTTTGCGGCCGAATGTCCGCCTTCGTTCAGACATTACCTTCTGACAGAGCACATTTATTACGGCACGATCGGGCAGGTTGCGCCAAGTCCTTCGATTGGAAATGTAGCACCACGATGCCAACGATATTAGATATATGGGCTAGTAATTGCGGCCATCAATGCATGAGAGTCATCTGCGAATGTACAAAAACGGGAAAGTCGTGTTTTGTTTTGTGTGCTAAAATAATGCAACATTCTAGTTCGCAATGCTCAAATATATCAACGCGTCGTTTGACAACAGATGCTTCATTCTGTAAATATTTTGTGACGTTCAAGGAATACCGCGTGTGCTGTGATTACTTATTGATTTCGTTGGTAAAAGGGGGGGGGGGGGAATTAAGCGCCGCCTTTAAAGAGCCCACGGAAAGGTATTTACTAAAACTTGAAAACGCACACGAGGAATAAGTATTCTATCAACCCTCTCCGCAACGCAAAAAAAGTTTTCGGCTCGCTTCATTTCCACTGAACGTATGAGCGGTCCAAAATGATTCTCCTCCTCTCCCCTGAAGTCAAAGTACGCCGGTGCGCAAGAAAAAAGATGAGTCGCGATGGAGCACCACCCACGCTCCGTTCCGCCCGCCTAACTTGGGAGCGTCCAGTGAGCGGTCGCTGCCAGTAAGCCCCAGTGACGTCAATAGCAATGTTTGCGCGCGGTGATGTGTCGGCCAAATCAGTTGCGAGTGGTTGCCAGGGGCACTTTTTAACAATTGTTTATATATTCTAGGCTCCAAGCAAAGCTTTTACATTTGACCCGAGGACTCACAAAGGCCGCCTTTATAAATTTCTTGCGTAAAAATATTACCGCAAATAGCATTTCAGGGGCCCTTTTACGGTGTGATGGGCAGTGTTAAAGGGCCCATGAAAATCTACTTAATAAAACTAGAGAACGTACACGAGTAATATGTATTGCATCAGTCCTCTCCTAAATGCAAAAAAAAAAAAAATTAAGCTAGCGTCAATAACACCGAAAATATTGGTGCACTTTGCCCTTCACTTAAAGGTGCGATGACAGGGTGGGTCGGTCGACGTATTGCCGTTGTGTACTTCTGTGAATAATACACAGATCTGTGATTTTACTCACAAAGTTTTAGTGCCTAGCGAGCGGCGCATATTTTAAAAAAATGCGATAGAAATCGAAATCGAGAAGCTCCTCCCACCGAGAGCGACCGCCTTTTTGAAATGCTCGTGTGACGTCACAGAGGATACGCAGCGGAGCGTTGTCTGCAATACAGGCTGCAATATAAAATGATACGTCTCCCTCTCTCTCTCTCTTTTGTGGACGATTGACACAGTGGTTGTCCCTCATACAGATGCGCTCGATGAAGATATGTTACCGCACGAAAGCGATGTAGACTAAAGCATGCTCTCTTCAGCATAAGGCACGGTCACAGTCAGTGAGCTGCACGGTTAGGTTCCATAGCTTATCAACGCACCGATCTGTCGCATTACACTGGCGCATTCTTGCGGGAGTTAGGGCTCACGCACTAAATGCTAAATGGTGCATGTGTACTGTGTTTACGTTGAAGCACTCACGAGACGTCATTTGGCTCTGGATCGATGGGTGGATGGGAAAACATTTATTTCATCGGCTTTAAGAGGTTCAGTTTGATTGCTGGCCGCGCCAGATGGCCGCCAGTTGCGTCCTGTCGGCGATCTCTTCGGCCCACTCAGTGACCCGAGCCTGGATGGCCGGGTCCGAGCAGCGCAGCACGGCCTCCCACTCCTCCAGAGATGGAGCTGGCAGCAAATCGGCGGGTGGCGGATAGGCCGCGCACCGCCATGTAATGTGGTCTAAAGTAGCGTCGACGCCACACTCTTTGCATTCAGGGTCAACCTGCTCTTTGAATATATATTAATAAACTTTGGGGCTCGGGATCGGGTTATCGCGCGCGCGACTGCGGGGGAGGCGAGACTCGGAGATGGCGGCAGATTGGAGGCTCTTGTTCGGTGCGGGCAGTGAAGCGCATTCGAATCGCGTTGGGTTTTGCGATAACGGGAATGAAGCGGCGGTGGCGGCGCATGCGTTCGTGCTCTAACCGTGGCCAGAGTGAACATAGTGTTGAAAAAAAAAAAGCTTTACCAGCCGAAAATAATTAAGTTTGACTAACACGCGCATATAACAGCAAATCAAGGGGTACCGCTTCGTTCAAAAGTTTTGTCTGCTTCTCTAATGTCATAAGGTAAGCTCTCGCGTCAACGTATGCTTGCTTGGAATTTCCTCTCAGTTTTGTACCAAAAGAGCGACGAGCAATAACTCAGCAATCAGCAACACAACTCTAACCCCTCCCTCTACTAGTTCTACGCGTTGTCGTGATTATATTTACTCCGATGGAAATTCTCGCTATTCTTTTTATGTTGAAGGTTTCGAAAAACCAAACAATTGGAATTCTACATAAATCTCTAAATCACATTTTATGCGAGGCTTTTTTCCGAGTAGGGTCTCTTTTCTACTCGACACTTGATCTTGGGGTAATATTTGAAAATGAAAAGAGATGTGTGTACCCTGAAATTCAGAAGTTGATTATTTATTTGCAGGAGCCACTCGTAAGAAGTCGTTGTTTGGACAGTGTTTGGATACTTGCGCGCAAGCGATGCAAACTCGCTTACCTTTTCTATTTTATAAACTGTGGACAAAGCTCCCGTTGTCCATATCCTCGCTATCCTCTCTTTGTTCCTTTTCTTTCCGCCCGCCACAGTTCGCGTTCTTGAGATATTAGTTAGCAGTCGCCGCGGCTGACAACATTATTTCCTTTTTTGTTGATTTTCTTTTTAATGACCCGCCACCAGCCATCCTCTGGGCAGTGAACATCGCCATCTTCATGAGTTCCATCTGCGCCGCTCATTCTATTAACCTAGTTAAATACGGCACATCATTAGCCACCTGGCCGAGTGCGGCCGATGCTCGCTAGGGTAGGGTCAGGGGAGTCCGTCGTACGGCGCACATGAGCTGAATGCAAATTGCGCGTCGCCGAATGGGAGGTTATTTCCTATTTTCCTCCTTTATGATCTCTCCATTGCTGTATTTTGGTCGTACTGTCTTTCTCATCATATGCTTTCCCCAGAAATAACACTGCACATGTGCCTTCCTCTGTTTAGTCCATTGCCATAAACGGCACTTTGTTGCCATTCCTTGCACCTCATTTATCAACGTTACCACCTGCCCTATGTAATCATTTCCGGCGCTTTTTTATTTTTACTTACCTGTCCCAATTTACCCAAGTTGCAACCAGTCCTGTATACCATCGTGTTTTACACTCAGCTTGCGTCGCCACTATTCATACACTTGGTTTTATTTTTCGTTTCGTTGTGGGGGGCCGATCATCGCTGTCCATTGACCCTGGTGGCTATATACCATTCTGGATCTGGCTTTGCGAACATTCACAAAAACTTGGTTTGTCTTCTACAAACAAAGTTTGCTTTTAACTACAAATTTCCTCTCTAATTATTCAACGCACCATCAGCCACATTAGTATCAGCATCACCCTTGTCGCCGGAGTAGCGCGAGCTACTCGTGACATCGTGCCGCG